>NC_089983.1:13051206-14383706 GCF_036417845.1 Apteryx mantelli | reverse complement strand
GTCGGAGGCGCTTCCTCACGTCTGGATATGTTTCCTCCTAAACCCGTCTGTTTCTTTGATATCGTGAAGCTGCGTGGGAAATAAGCTCGGTTCTCAGAGCGAATCGCGAGAATCGCCCCTTCCCTGGGAGAAGGGAAATGCGTTTGGGCTTGGAGGCAGAAACGGGCTTTTCTCCGGCTCCCAAGAAGAAGCGTTGCCGCTTCCCGAGACATGAAGGCAGCCTGGTGTAATGGAGTAAGAGCAGAGGCGGCCCCTCTCCTCTGCCATTTGCCCTTCCAGACTGGATTGTAAACCAGGAGAGTTCAGCAAGGCTGTTTGGAGAGAGAGGAAAAAAAAAAAAGGAGGAAATTCCTCGTTTTTATTTTTTTTATTTTTCCTTCTTCTGCCTCGTCCCTTGGCTTCGCCAGGTATGACTGCCTCACTGCAGCACCTTTTGCTGGTGCTCCTGCTCTCCAGTGCCACCCTGCTGCTCAGCACTGCGGCTGGTAAGTAGCCGGGGGGGGTACTGAACTAGCCATTTTGGCACAGCGAAGGGGGTGGGGTCCGCCGGCATTTGCACCCGGCAGGGTCTCCCGCAAAAGCGCCGTGCGTGTATTTCCACCGCCGAGCCCCGTAAAGTTCTTCAGTCCCGATACGTTAACCGTCTTTGAAAATAAAATCTGCTTTATTGTGTAAATGAGCTCGACCTGCTTTCGAGACGCGTGTTTTGTCTAGATCCGCTTCTCTTGTCTAATAACTTGCTTCAATTTTGGAGAAATATATAATCTTTTTGTTTTGCATACCTCGCCCTCTGTAAGGTAAAGCAGGAATTTTTAATATATATTTTAATCGGCAGCAGAGCTGTGCCTGTTTTGCTGTGGGATCTTTTGGGCACAGCCATTTTTAATTTTATCGGCATCAATGCTTTCAGGGGCCTTAAACATGTGCTGCAGTTTTATGACAGACTTATTACAATGCATATTTCTTTTTGGGGGGGAGAGGTCTGAAGCAAAAATGTAGCTATTTCTATTGTCATTTGTGATTATAGAATAGTAACAAAAAATGCTGTTGAGGAATGCTGAAAGATCTTCAAGTCAGTATTCTTTTTTTTAACAGTAACTGAGAAGTATATATTCTAAGAGCATCTTTATTCTTATTTTTGGGGCACTTAGGTCTATTTTTAATGTTACTTAGAAGCTCAGTGTTAGATACATAGGATATTTGACCATGATTTTGGAAGAGAGCTCAGTATTGCTCTGACATCCTTTGGTTCTCTGTCATGGTGACCGATGAGCATGTAGGAGCTTTCTGAGTGTTACCCAGCTTTGTTAGCTGCCAGGACTGATTCTTCTCAGTGCATGCATTTTCAGCAGTTTTGGAAGACTCTTAGGACTTTGGTGTCTTTTTATGAATCAGGAGCCAATTTTGAATGCTTGCTCTTTTCAGCATTATTTTTGTAATCTGATGTGTCTAGTTCATAGGTGAATCCTTGTGAGAAAATTGCTATATCTTGCTAAGATGACCTAATTAGATGATGGTAGTTTCCATACTACATTCTGATGAGTTGTTTTAAGTGAATTATTGTCGGTGTTGAGAATACTCGGTGTCATTATTTGGAAAATCCTGTGAATTAGACATGTTTAGGCAGTTTCTTTATTGCTCTAATAGTCCTCGATTTCCTCACTTCTGCTTTTTTAAGAAGTCTCTTTGGGGAAGATATTAAAATGAAATGATTGACTTTGCCTACATCAGCCTGACCTTTGACTGTTGATATTTTAGACTGATATCTGCTCTGTCTGTCTGTGATAATTTAAGAGTTTTTTTTTTTTTTTTTTTTTTGAAAAAGGGACTTTTGAAGGTCGAAAGCCTTTGTATTAAAGCATGGATGAGTCAAGAATGCTAAGTATCTAACCTTTTCTCTTAAATATAGTTTAAAAAAAAGTGTAGGCTTTTTTTCCATTTGCAAAAACTGCAGTGAATTGGTAATTTCTCTGCTCTGATGAGAGAGAAGGGTTACTGAAGGAGGGAGTGGTAATCTGAACCAGGCCAAGGGCTGGGCAGGTGCAGTACGAGCCCATTTAGACAGTTTTGCCAATTCACCTCAATCCTGACCTGTCAACAGCATTTCTGTTATTTCGGTTCTGGTTTTGTTTTGTAAAAAGAGTATTAATGATGCTAGCTTGTTCGGTTGTGTTGTGAATAGGAACCGATTTTCCCATTGTCGTTTATTTTCTTAATTGTGAAACTGTAGCAGTCCATGTTATAAAGCCTCGGTCATAATCTTCTGTAAGAGTAATTACATGAATGATTTGAGTTGTAGTTAAAGTTACTAACGGTTGACTGTAAGTTTACACTGCATTTCAGAAGAAAATGGCTCTACATGGGGAAGCTACACTAATGTGTAATTCTGCCCTTTTATGTTCATGAAAGAGCCAACACTATTTCTCCTCTTCCCCACCCCTCCCCCCAAAGTATGAACTGTACGGTCGCATCAGTGGAAATGCAGGCTTCGTAGCTTTGAAAACCTTGGTTAACTGCTACTTCTGATTAGTGAATAGATACTATGTCTCAGCAGTATATAAAATTGAGTGTTGATAAATGCAAAATCATGACAGCAGAGGGAAAGTACTTTCATAACAGGTTGGTAAATTCCTGCCTTGGGAAGAATATCGAGACATCCTTGGGGTACCTCACCAAAGTCCTGCATTGAAAATATGGTCAGGAAAGAAAGGATGCTAAGGTGCATGGAGAAGAAAGAAAATCCTACAGTGAGGCTGTTGATGATTGTTTCACTTGTAATCTGCAACATGAATGAAGAAAGGAGGTGGTTCTTCCTTCACCTTGGCAATCGAAGATATTATAAAGAACTAACTTTAGATTCAGAAATCTTTTTTGCTAATTATTAGGGGAAAATTAATACTGGCTTCCTCCATAATATCTAGATCTTAATAGGTATCCAATAGCTCCATATTTAAGTCATATATTGCTCCTTGTAAAGAGAAATGCTACGGTGAGGGCATTTTACCTAGACTACTTTCAGATAAGAGATTAAGAGTTTTTTTAAAAGCTACATTGGAAAAACTGATTTGTGCCATTTTGCTCTTTATTTCTCAGAAGACTTCAAATTCCTCTTTTCTAAACCTTTTGTTTAGACATATGAGGCATATTTATACTCCCTGATGTGTTGGAGGTCTTGGATTCATTAATCATGAGGACCATTACTGAAGAGATAGTTGGTGAATGTTTGAACTGTTTCCCAATATCATTAAAAAATTTTGTTTGGGTGTTCATACGGACTTAATATGATTGAAAGTAATTTTTCTTCTGATGTAATCATGTTTCATTTGCTTGGCTTCTATGATATACAGTGCTAAACCACTTTTTCTTCTTTATAGACATCCAGGGTAGGCAGCATTCCTTTGTCTAGTGCGTAAATTGTTTGTGGAAAACATAAAATGAAAATTAAGATAGAATATCCTTTTATCTTTGTGTATCTTTCCATAAGTCTGTACCTGTGTGGTTCAACAGCTGCAAAATTTTCAGAATGAATGCAATTATATAAAGATTGAAGAATTTATTAGAAATGATCATTCTAATTGTTAATTACAATGAGTCAACTGAAGCATCTTTATGCTGTTTTATCTTGCCAGTTAAAGTTTCTGTAGTGTCTCAACATAGTTCATTTGAAGTATGAATTGTGTGCTGTAAGAAAGGTCTTCTATGGCTATTCAACTCACTTTTTCTACTGGTGTTTTGAATTAATAGCTGAGATACGTAAACATTGCAGGTATCTCTATGTATCTTGCATATTAAAGTTTTCTTAAAACTAGCTCCACACCAATTTCTGCTTCTTTGCTGCAGATGTACTCATTGCTAGTGGCTTATTCAGCTGTAGTCTAAATTTATTTTTCTGTTTGACATGGGAGCTTTTTCAGAAACATTAGCCTGGCCGATGGAAACAGGCAGTTTGCTTGGGAGGCACACCTGGTACGCCTGATGGGTGACTACACCGACAAGCCTGGCCTGTACATCAGCCCCGGGCTTCATTAATTCTCTAGCTGCATGGAGGAAACGGCGTAGCTGGGAAAGCACAGCATTCTGCGCAGAACCGGTCATCCTGCAGAGCAGAGCCTTCCTCTGTAAGGGAAATCAGCCTGTGGGGACTCTGTGGTATTTCAGTGTAGCTGCTAACAGTTTCCAAGCAAACTTCAGTATTTCTCTGTTTCACTGTGTGGTGTGGGCATATCCTGTGAGGAAATGGAAGCTGCAGTAATCGGATTGCTGAGGAGCCTGAATTTCAAGCCCTGAGCCATTACATAGGTGCATCACTTCTAGGATGAATTGTTTTACCCTCAAAAGAGCCATGAGTAAAGGGTTAGCTAAATCGTCTGCATATCCTCCTCTGAGGAAGGAGGACAAACCTTACTTTGCCCTGGAAGCATAATAGTATTTCTTCCCCAGAATTATTCTTATGGTGAACTTTGTACAAGTGGTGGCTTTAAGGATGCCTCTCTAGCATATATTACCAACTTTTATAAAAAAAAATCCTTTATTTTTCTAATGTTTCTATAGGTAGTGTTGACTTTTACTCTAAGAATAGGCATTGTTGTCCCACCCACCTTTTTACACTTCATTCAGTATGTCTCAGCAATCTGTGTAGTTAGTATCATTGTTTCCTTGGCAGGTGCTACCTTCCTCTGCCTTGCTGACAAGAGGGAAGAGAAAATTAATAGGTCAGGGCCTTCTGAGATATTTTATTCCTAACAGTAGAATATACGATTTACTGTCGCTGGAGCCATTTTGTGTTTGGATTCAAAGTGTGGCCGTGAACGCATGCTGTCATCTTTCGAGCAGAATCTAACTTCGCTAGCCAGTGCCATGTGTAAGTGGTGGTGTGAAGCTCCATCCAGAATGAAATGTTGTGCTCTGAATAAAACGGGTGTGATGATGCTGTATGCTGGGTAGGGCAGGAATCTCTGTGTAGCTTGCATGCAATTTTAAGTAATAATTTTATTAAGTTGGTTGATTTAGTAGAGCTATTCACTGCTTTGATTTGAGCTTAAAAATAAGTGAATAATAGGGAAAAAGGTGTTCTCCAAAACAGAAAATATGTTTGAGTGCTGAAGTCTGTTTTTTTTGTTTGTTTTTTGTTTTTCCTTTGAAATATGAGTTCACAGAAGTATAAGGCTGGAAGTGACTTCTCTTCTATTTCTCTGCTGTTTTAGATACTTAAGTATAGTTGACAATGTTTCTCTAACCTCTTCTTTACAATCTTTAGTAAAGAGAAATTTCGCAGCCTGTCTAGGTAGCCTATCATCTTACAGTGTTATCGTGATGCAGCAGTAATAACTTCTTTTTCCTCTATTGTAATGCAAGGTTGTTTAAGATATTCCCTTAGTGAAGATGTGGTAGTTCATCTGAATGTATAGCATGGTGTATATGCATAGACAATTGCTGTGGATCAGCAGAGTCTTGATAAGCTGTTCATATGTCAAAGCGTAGTGTCTCAAAATTTGTTAGAGTAATGCTTCATTGGAAGCTTGAGTTATCTATAAAAATTTAAAAAATGAAAGTTTTGCAATCTTTTTGGAGGAAGTATTTTTAAAAACTGTTTTTGAAAACTTGTGCTGATCCTAAAATTCCTAAAATTCTGGTTTCTGAGGCTGCCAGCATGACTCAAGGAGTCTGTTAAGTGCAGAGATGGGAGCCAGGATGAGCCAGCAGTAGTGGAATCTGTTAGGAGAGATCAGGATCTGTGTGTGAACAGAAGGAAGAAAGGTAGGCAGGGCAGGAGAGGTTTGAAAGGATGAAGAATTAAATCTGTTTTGCAATAGGATGAGAACCAAGGTTTATTATACAGCTAGACAGAGAAGATGACTTACATCTGTCAAACTTGTTTGGAGAATGAATGTCTGCAGTTGTGTGGTGGAATGAAGATTTGTGCTGGGGGAGAGAAAGAAAGCTTAGTTGTAGGTAGCAATGTTGAAGATTTCTGCTCTCTGTTGTGTGAATTAATGAGAGATCTGGTCATTTAGATAATGTCTTTCCCCTCCTCAGCAGTCTTACAACTTTGGAAACTGCAAGGTTTTTTGGGTGGTGATGGTATTTTATTCCAAGTAGTTGGGGTGGGAGGGTGTCAGTTTTGTTGATTTGTTGTCTTGTTTTTCTATCAAAACACAAAATGTGTTTTGAACTATAAAGGTGTCTTAGCATTCTGTGTATCAGTACTTTGTATTTTCTCTTTTGCCTCTTATTTCTGTGTGAGAGGGGGAGGGAAAGATAGGAACTACAGATACAGAAGACTCCTTTTTATGTCGTTGCCATCTGTGAACCTGCCCGTTTCCATCAGTAACTTCTGAACCTGCTTGCCAATTTCAACCATATGTGAAAGATGTCTCAAAGAGATTAATTTGCTACTGCTTTCATGAAAATTAGTAACTGAATAGAGGAGAGAAATCCAAGGTAGAGCTTTCTTAAAGGGAAAGTCAGGCAGAGCTCAGCCCACATAATTGTATTTGCTTTTAACTGTCCTCCCAGTCAGCATGGGGACGCTGGCAGCCTCTTGGTGCATACATAGTTCTGGACTAAGCACAGTACGTTTTGTCTCTTGTTCACTTGAGATGTCATAGGAGTCAGGGCGGGGGGAACCTGGGATCCCCTTTGTGGAAGGGGTGGGATTTGGGTAAGTAATGTGGGAGAAGGGGCACATTTGTAGGAAATTAGACTTTATTAGTCTGAGTGAGTGGCACTATGCGTTAAGCAAGTGTTTATACTAAACTTCCAAAACAATGCCCAAATCACTTTACTGAATGACTGTCGTCAACTTGCGACTCCAAGGTGTGTGTGAGTGACTTGCAGTTGTTTTTTGTAGTAAGCGTTAACTTTCACACTTTCAGAACTGGTTTTAATAGACTCTCCTGCTTATACACTTAGCTTTAGTTCAGATATCCCATGCATTAAGCCTTATTAAGATCTTTTTTAAATGTTACTGTAACTGATATTTTTCTTATGGTTTCTTTGAATGTCTTTGTTACGTATTGTACTTGCTTGAAGCTGTGAAGTGAAAATAGATTTATTGTTTGCGTTAGAGAGGTGGTAGAAAGGCACTTAAGGTGACATTCTGGATTGGAGTAAATGGCAGACAATGACAAATCTCACGATACAGTGAATCTTTGAGCTGCAGTACTGTTACAGGTAAGGTGGTTAAGTAATGCTAGCAACACTGCACAGCAGCTATTATGGTTAGCCAAAAGCTGATTCTACATTTACTCTCCTTATGTACTATGTGTACTTTTTCTATTTTGAGTAGTAAGCAGGACGGGTGTAAGAAAATAGGGGTGAGAGTTTTTTGGAGTGAAATGACTGAAAGTATAGTCATAAGTCATGGATACTAATTGAAGTCCTTAATTTAAACATTAGAGAATGCAGCACTTAATTAATATTGAAGTGTTGGCCACTGGCAGTGTCATCTCCCAAGCTCATCGTTCTTGGCATGAACTGAATTTTCCTCTGCATAAGTAACAAAGGTGAGGTTCACATGGTGTGAGAAGCCTTAACATAACTCAGTGACAATAATGACTGACTAAATATTCTCTGTTGCTTTTGCCTTTGCCTTATCAGGTATATTGAGTTTGACTTGGCTCCTGTTAAAAATAAAATGTTCTATTTCTGCAACCAAAGCAGCATAAACACAGATACTTGGAACAAAAAAAACCAGCTCATCTTTGTCAGAGAAACTTCATTTGGTTTTCCAAGAATTTAAGCTAATCCACAGTCCTTTGCTACTCTGGAATTTGTTAGACATGACAAACATATGTCAGAAAAAATATTGAGTCATTTTATTGTTCATCCTATTTTCTACATTAATGATTGTATTAAATAACTGTGATCAAACAGTGGAAAGTTTATTCATCCACTGCTACCATTTCACTTGTTCTAATGAATTTTTGCTTTCATTAGAGATGAGGTGGTTCTGTTGTAGATAGTTTGTTGCCAAGTTGACTTGAAAACTAATCCTTCCTTCTGGTGATAGCCTTGAGAGAGAAATATCTGAAGCTGATTTAGAACTTCTACAGAAAAAGTAAAAATGATCTAACTATATGTTTTTTGATAGGACATGTACTTTTTTTTGTGCTCAGAAGGACTCTGCAATTCTGGATGATGAAGTTTTTTTAGATACCTACAAAAATTATATTTAGGCATACTTTCTTGTCGCACTTCTTTAGTTAAACTGTGGAATCTCCAGATGTATGTAAAATAGACACTTAGGTCAAGAATGATCTTTCTGTATTGAAATAATATTTTAGTTGCAATCAGAGAAGAGAAAAAGGAGCCCTACAGTGAAGCTTGTCTGGATACTGTCGCAGTGTCCGTTTGTTATGTTTGCATGTTTAAAGCTTTTATTTCTAGCTGTAATCACTCAGGCTGGGGGAACTGTAGCTGGAGCAGCTGCCATGATGCAAATAGACATTTATGCCTTGAGCCTGCCAACTGCAACAGGAGACAAACCTTGTGTCACACTACACACGCTCCTGTCTCGCAGGACTTGGTCGTGATATTTTAGTAGGACTTTACTAAGATGTGGAAAAACTTGTTCCAGCGTTCTGGGCTATTCTTGCTGTGCTTTACAGGCTGGTATGAAAGAATCTGTGAATCTAAATGAGTGAAAGAGACATGAGAGCAGTTTAATTCTCCCTAAATTAGGGTAAATTATTTCTGACACCCACTGCAGCAGTATTTGCATCTATATTGAAAGCTTACAAAGATATCCAGATCCCAGATTCTACTATATATTGCATATATGCAATGAAGACAGCTTATAATACATGTATGGATATCCTTATGTACTTGGTATGTTACCAGCATTCAAGCATACCAATCTGCTTCACTGCTAAAAAATAGTATTTTAATATTAGCAAATTAGACATTTGCTTGGTGTTCCTAATTTCTGAAAAATCCTTATAAACAGCTTGCTTTGTGACCAGTTAATTTTGCATTTGTTGATTAAATCCAGGACATGTTAAATGATTTCTCTCTTAGTTATGCTAAGTCAAATCCAGCCTAATTAAGTTTTAGTTAAATTTAGATTATAGTAATTAATGCTATTGCAGCTGAACACAATTATTTGGCCATACTCGTTTAACATTGTTTTAGCTAATCATTTAAAATCTCATAGTAAATATTTTTCATACATATTTCAATACAAAGTTAGAAATATTTGATATGGTAGATAGGAGGACTCTCTTTGCTTTTATTGTTTCCTGTCAGAGAAGTTGTATCACTAATGAAGCTGTCAGCAAATTTAGCTTCCCCTATTTTAAGAAGCAATGGAGTGGAATGCTTGTGTGCAATACAAATAAGCCCCTAATTACTATTTTACTGATCTGTATGCAGACTATATAATGCTACCTAAAATTGAAGATGTGGCCTTTGAGCACAAGAATATGCATCCAGAGATGACACAATATAGTAAATGAATTTTAAAAAAGGGTGGGGGGCAGGAGATGGGAAATAAGGAAGAATAAGGATACAGTAATAATACAATGTAATAACTCAGGAACATCTTCATGGTTTCGCTTTGAGAATGCAGGAATATTTTCTTCTCCTTCCCCTTCTGTGTGCAGAAAGGAAAGTAGTGAGGTCCCAACATACTAGAATGAAAAAGGTGCCACAATATATGGGACTGATGAGCATATTCTGAGCAGGGGCCGCTTTACCGAGGAAAGCTCAGAGGCGTTTAAGAGGGAATAGAATAAAAGGGATGTTGAATTTGGTCCTGCTGAGGAATGGAAGAGTTTAAAGGGGAGAGCAGCTATTCAGAGGTGATGTACTTTGAAACAGTCATCAAAACAAGGTCCTTCATCACAGAGCAAGTGAAGATCTGCAAAAGGAGGCTGATCAAAGCGATATGATGGACGAAAACTTGGTTTTCCTAGCTGTTTTTGGAAGGATGGGAGAAGGGTTAGTAACAAAAGAGCTGTGCTGAGAACACAACAAGGCATCCAGAGGAACAAAGAATGGACTTTTAATGTGATGTAAACAAAACAGTGAACAGAGTTGGTGATCCAGTCCTGGAGAGAGGAAGATAGGAGAAGTCAAAAAGCCCCACAATTAATGAAGATTCACATTAAAAATTGGGGCACCCCTGAAGAATGTGGACTGTGTGTTGCACACAGTGTGATGTCTGTTACACTCTTACTCCTTCTGTATGTCTTGTTACAGAAAGAAGCTTGCTTTAGCAGAGTGAGAGAACATCTGCAGCAGACACTAAATCCAGAATATACCCCCCACAATTGTGTCTGAAATGCACTGTGTGTAGCTAGTATCCATAAAATAGGAGGAACAGGTTCTGGCTGAACTGTTTGCAGTTTAAACAAACTGCTGAAAACTAAAATTTGTAGTGTAACTATTTTAAACACTTTCATATAGCAAATAACAAAAAACTATATTGAGGAATTCACAATGCAAAGAACCTGAATAATCCACAGCTGTACTAATTAGAACAAGAATTTGCATAGAATCTCAATTCTTTTTATGATTGCATTTGATTAGGAATAAAATAGCACCTATGTTTTAATGTTGCTTTTGTACTATTAAGAAGAGAGAGGGCTCATCTTTGGCAGTTTTCATACCTTTGTAGTGTTTACTTGTTTATTTTTTCTTTTCTGGCAACTTAAATTCTTAAAATGTAGCTAAATTCATAGTTTTCATTTTCAGAGGCCCAAAATATCTAATTTTTAGGTTTGACATATATTCAACAATATTGTTATATATCAATTCTAGTCTTTCTGCGATATATTCGTGCATATACTGCAAAGTAAAAAACAAACAAAACACACCAACAACCTTTAGCAGTGCTTCCAGTTGAAGTTAATCAAGATAACACTAAATCACAGTATAGGATAAGAAATAATTAAACTTTTCGCTGTATCATCTGGTTTGTCTGCCGGGTCTGATTACTGAGGGGAAAATGCAAATTTATGTGAAAGTTTTATATTTACATGAAAATTTAAATAAAGCACTTTTCTGTGCTCTAATGATGCCAGCTAAGATTCTCTCAGCATTACTTTTTTGACATATTTTTCGTGTTCATGCTCTAAGCTTAAAACCAGAATCACTTTAAGACAGTACAATTCAATTTCTTTATTTTCAGATGATTATTTTACAAGATGCTGGTATAATTCTACCAGTTTTTTTACTATTCCTATATTCTGTATACTTTATATATATACATATAAATATATGTACCTATATTAACTTATACAAAGATACAGTTAGCCCCATGAAATTGATACATATATTGGAGGTCATGAATTTGTAGTGAGCTTTTTAGGAAATACTGAGAAGTAAACCTATTGGTAATATTCTTGCTTCCCTAGATAAAAGTAGACACAAGTCCTGATTGAGTGTTTAACAGTGTTGTTACAGGACAGAGTTGAGGCTATTTGTGTCTTAATTCTTTTCCTAAATGTCCATTTAAAAAAAATTTTTTTTTAAACCCTCCCCAAGTTTAAGTGTTCCTTCTAGGGTAGTTCAAATAAGCATGTAATGAATTTACCTTTATGTTACTGATGTGCTTTCACATGTAATTCCAACTAATATATTTTAAAATAATCAGGGCATGCCACATACATAAAGTTATCACTTTGAACTGAAATACGTTACATAAATAACAAATGAGGATGACTTATGGAATGGAATCTGATAGTAAATGCTGTTGTGGTAATTGCATAAAGCAGGTTATTTCAGCACTTAATTGATAACTCTGGGACTTGCCTCAGTTCTGTTGAGGTATGGGAATGAGGTGGAGAGGTAACTGTACCATCGAGTTTCAGCCTAGGCAGGCATGAGAGCATCATTTATCCTGTACCAAACAAGGAAAAATACTGACCTTTTTAAAAGTGACCTTGCAGTTAAAGAATGTGCTGGGGTGGGCTCACAGAGGGGCAAGTTAAGATTTCAGTGGGATCACAAGCAATACTCTTCCTATAGTTAAAGGTCTTGACTTGAAAGAATGCTGTTTGGATTGCAGAATATTGGTTTCTTGTCATTTCTTAGAGGTGGTGGGTTTTGAAAGAAATGGTTTAATGAGGTGCTGTAGAGTTAATTATATCTGACAGAAGGAAAAGGCTGATACCAAGTTGAGGTGGGAGAAAATTTGTGATACGCTTTTATAGCAAAAAGTATTAGGGACTCATTTCCTTCCTTTAACTGAAGACGACTAGTGAGGGGATACGTCAACCTGTAAGGCACGTCAACATTACAAGGCAAAGTATAATGTAGCACAGAGCTGAGCCCAGTTTAATTAGTTCTGCTGGATTTGGTAGACTGACTTCTCTTTAAACTCTACCAGAGTTAGTTTAGGGACTGATGAGGGGGAAAAGGTAGGGGAATGATGGGGAAAAATGGGGGAGTTCTTCAGGGAAGTGTGGGAAGGTACTTTCAAATTTATTGGTTATAGGAGGACAAACAGTAAGTAGCAGATGCTCCTGATAGCATGGGATGAGGAGGCAAAAAATGGTGAGATTCACCTTGAGAGCTTGAGGATAAATGTTAAGAATTCATGAACAAAGAGATGTAAAGAATGGGATCAGCTAAGACGCAAACTGAATAGTTTGCAAACTGCTTTGCATTAATTGCCTATATGCACGCTCCTAACCTGCAGTAAGTGTAAAGTAGTTCATGGAAAGAAGTTGTGAGCATGCACATGTGAAGTTGCTGCAGAATATTTGATGTACTGTAAATTGTCACCATAACTTCATATTATATCTTATCTGATTTCATGGACATCATCCTTTCTCCGCTGGTCAATTGTTGTGCTTGAGCAGAGATGGAGATGATAATCCCTCTGCAGCCTAAGATCTATCTAATGCAGCACTTTAAAGGGAAGTGGTAAATTCTGTATGTAGCAGAGGACAAGCATAATTCTATAGTTTGCTTTCACTAACAAAAACAGAATTAGCTAAAAACAATGCATTAAAAAAAAAGTAAATCAGGTAAAAATAAAAAATGTCATTACAATTTTCTGTCTACCCGTAATTCAGCCTCTTTGTGCTTAAGTATTGTGATGAAGTTTTTAGCTGCGTGTTTGTATATTCCTTTTTTTCTGCAGGATCTCTGCCTCATTCACTGGAAAATGGATTAATTTCAGGTTCTTGTGTTGAAATATGCTCTTGTAGTTGCAGATCTTCCTGCTTATCTCTTCTTCTTAGCTGTTATCTCCTACAATTCTTAGGTTCTTCATGTGGCTTCTTTCTTGTTATTCTCTCTTCTTCATTTTCACTTGTTCCCCTTATTTCATTTATCATGAAAATGCATTTTATTTAATCTTGAACATTGCTATTTTATGCATTTCTTTGGTTTAATGAAAAGAAACTAATAGTATCATGTTACTAAAAAGAGATCTTTAATAAGTGCTCAGATCAACTGAGATGCATAAAGGAAGTGCAAAAGACTGAAGTTTATTCTTCCCTAAAGGAATGCTTAGCTTCCTTGACTCATTTGGTATGTTTTCTAAAAGAGGGGCATTTTTTTTTTTCTTTTTTTGTTTTACAGAACACAGACTCTGAGAATCTTAACTGGCTGATGACAGATCCCACATGAATATATCATTTGTTCCAAGGGGAAATGCAGTGGGGTAATTTGCTGAAAAGAAGGTAGATTAGAGGCAGTATAGGACAATCATTACCTGCCTAAACTTGGCTTTGTATATCCTGTGAGAGATGGCTTGTACAACTAAACTTTTTAAACATGCGTGAGCTTGAGTAAGTCATTAAGGAAAACTGTTTCAGAAATATATTTAAATAATGATTTCAGAAGAATCTTATGAACCCTCTGGTTAGGTTTTTGGGGGCTAGGTGTGTATTGGTGGTTAGGATAAAATTGCATGAAAGAGCAACTCTAATCCTCGGGGAATCTACACATTCCATAGCATTGATTCCTTAACAATTTCTCCATATAGTGCATTTTATCAAAGGGTATTGAGGACATTTGAAAGGCAAGATGACAGCATTTTTTCCATATAAGAAAACTGAATTTCTTCTCAACATTGTCAACTAGTGAATGTACTGGAGGTAACAGTTCAAAAAGAACACCAACATGCTGTTTTGGAGATCCATATCTTGTCGTTAGTGCAATAGGAGATTCAAATGACAGTGGATACCTTGCCTTTGTAGTTCTGCTAGAATTATTTTGAATTCTCATCTTTGTGTTCATGTTTGTGTTATGCAAGACTGATGAGATCAGGTTTTGGATGTTAGCTTAGAACTGTGGGAGCCTTTGCCTGCTCTGCCCTTCCTATCCTTCCGTTTTTTATTCACAAGATGTATACAAATATGAATACAAAGAACCTCCTCATTTCTAATGCCTCCATTTGAGGGCAGAGAGAGAGCTTCTAAGAGATCTCTTCTGTCCCATCCCTGGCATTTATCCTGTTCTGTTAAGAAGTGCAGAAGACGTGTTTTAGCTCATGGTAATAGACCTCTCATAGCTTTAAAATAAACAGAATTAAACTAGAGTCAGAGTTAACTACATATTTAGTAATGATACTTCAAGAGAGAAGCTCTTAACCTCCTCTTTCATGAGCCACCAAATATTTCTTTTGGTCAACAAGAGCTGACAAATCATACAGTGCCATCTGTCCCTACAGATTCCTATACTTGTGTTAAATTGTCTCAAGTGCAAATGATCACACCAAGTAGCAGTGCTTAAGTGCCATAATAAAATCATGTTTATGTGAGAGCTACATGCCATTTGCATTTACTGGTGGAGCACCAGCAGCTTAAATCTGTATCCCCTCACTTGTCCTCTGGTTCAGGTGCAGAGCCTAACCTAATTCAGGACTGCAGTTCCCATGTGCAACAGGAATGGATACATTCAAACCTAAAGTTGAATCCTGCCCTTCATCAGGGCAGACATCAGTTTTGAGGCAATACTCAGATTTTGCTCTGAACGTGACACAGTAATAAAGACAGCATGTTATTGCAAGCTTCAAACCCAGATATTTTGTAAGAGTGGCTGAGGGAAAAGGAAACAGTAGTTACTGCTGCTACATAAGATGAAGAAAGGAAATGGGAGCCTCCCTCAAGTGCAGCCGCTAAGCAAACTAGTTAAAAATAACTACTTTTCCCCTCTAAGCAATTGTCTAAGTTGCTACAGTGTTGTTTTCTTGGGAGTTGGAGAGAGGTCTACTCCCCTAGATGTTCCGTTCTGATATATCAGTCATGTTTTGAGAATTTGTGCTCTATACACAACTGATTACTGCAATATTGATGTTTAAAACAACAACAAAAAAACACTGGGGCCTAACTGATTGTAATAAGGGAAAGCATCTCCTTCAGAGTACTTAAAACTACATAGATAAAGAATGGAAGGAGGATCCGAGGGAGATGAAGTACCTAGCTGTTTGTTTCTTAGCATGCCAGCAGCAAACAGGAGCGCATCTCTGGTTTCTTGCCCATTGTGTCATCCATGTCACCATTTTGGGTTTCTCTCATTATGATCCCAAACAGATGTTTTTTGAGACATCCCATAATTGAAAGCCGTTTGTGAAAGCACTACGCTTGTTAAAACTATGCTTAGGAGATAACTTATGAAAATTGGTGATTTACTGTAAAACATACAACTATTAAATATGCCATTTTTATTTGAGATTTTGTTTTCAGAAGTTTTATAAATACTTTTCTTAATTTCTTAGAGCTGTTGAATGCTCAGTTTCAATTTTATACAAATAATTCAAAAGCAGAAGACACTTTCATTTGAAATAGTTTTTGGAGTGTTTTACTTTGCAAGAATTATACACTGATGTATTGGTCTTTGAATTCTGCTTGGTCAAATTGAAGTTTTCATAATCATTCCTGACCTCTCAATTTCTTCTACTTGCTATCCCAAGCAGTCCACAGATCTCAAATAGCTGTTGTTTTATATAATCAGCTTGTCCTCCTTGTCTGTTTGAATGAGCTGTTCTTGTGAAGTTTTAATAAGTAGCTGAACAAGTGCCCAAATATTTTTTTGGGGTAGTGTGCACAATTACCCAGCTGTGTGAGTATATTTAATTATTCAACAAAAGTGTGGAGCTTATTTGGTAGGCACATGGTAGATGTTCCTCATTGCAGATGAAAGTAAATTTCTAATATCAAGCTGTATCTATTTCTAAATTAGCAAATCCAAGTGTCAGCATGCTCTGACATTCTTTCATTGCATTTCTTAAAAGCAGTGATTAGCTGCAAAATTCTCCTTGTAACCTTCTACTTTTTCTTCAATACTGTCATTGCTTTTTTTCTTGCAAGTAAAAACAATAAAGTGTACGGACATAAATACATTGATAAAATTTCATTACCCTCATTTCCTTTTTTCATCTTCTGTATTTCCTTTGTGTCTTTTCACTTTTCTGTCAGATGTTCTACAAGTGCCTAATCTGCCTGTGTAGGAGAGTGAAGAGGTAATCTGAACCATAGCTTTATCCAGTTATGTTGCTAGAATGTTTTGATGTCTAATACTAGTATATGTAAAATTACTGAGCCCTGCCTTTACTCTGGATTTTAAGAAACTCCTGGGCACAAAGGACATTTAAGCAAGTGTACAAAATCCTAAGAGAATTTTCTGTTAACATTTTCTGAAGCTATTCATTTTCACAACCCAAGTAATGAATTATTTAATGCATGGGACAGAAGGCCACCTCATATATGTTTCAGAACTCACTCCTAAATATTGGTGTTGCAAATATTTAGTGAAGAAAAAAGTGTGAGTTTGAGGGTTTACCAGAGTTTTTGCTGCCTCTATTTTTTTTCTTCAATTTTGTTTTCTCTCTTTGCTTTTCCCTGTATACTGCCATTGCTGTTCTGCTTTGTGGTTGTTCATTGCCCAGGGTAAATCCAGGAGGCAGTATCTTAATTAAGGGTGGCAGTTAACCGACAATGAATGGTGAGCTCATCATGTTTTTGCTTTTGACAAAATATTGGCATGTATTAGGTATTTCTTTACTTCATATTCTCTGATTTGCCACACTGGGATAAAGGATAGTACATAATACTGTGTCTCTGTAATAGAGAAAATGTTAAATATTGATATGATCTGATAATTAGTCACTTCTGGTGACTGTTAACCCGAGGTTGAGAATCAGTAAAACTCTATTATATGGGCTTGCCCAGACACTGCAAACTTCTCAGTGTAGTTTGAATTTTAAGCTGTATACAATAGGATAAAATGCTAAGGTAGTTGTGGCTGTTTTTTTTTTTTTTTTTTTTTTTTTTTTTCTTCTCCTTGTAATCAACTGATTTCCCTTTTCCTCCTGTTTGGAACAGCTATTATTTTTGCTAATATGGGATTTTGTAAGTTCTCTTAAGGCTCATTGTGAGAGAGAGTAGGATTGATTATGTTCTTAAAATTAGTGACTTTGGAATTACGAGAGGGTGGATTTTAAGTCATCCTTGGGCAGATAGAACTTTTAGCATCCAAATTACAGAAAATAGGATGTACTGGGGCTTTGTTATTAAATTCTTGTATTAAAATAAGCTAGTTTCAAAATCTTTATACTATTGCCATTTAAAAATCATTAGGAATGGATCTTGGATGCTGGACTATAGTTTCTTTAATGCAGGAGAAGTACACTACCTAGATGCAGATTTTAAAATATATTAGTGGAAAAAAAATACAGTAGGATTAAAAGTATCAAAACCAATTTTGCCATACAGATGAATAGTGAATGAAAGTAAAAGATCGTATGGTATGGTGTTGGTCAGAGATGAAAAGATAACTGAGAGCAGTAATAGATAAGGTTATTTTAATCATTTTCTACTTGGAAACAAGAAAAACACTAGTGAGGTGAAAGAGTGCTGATAACGTACTGGAAGGTAAACTTCTTTTCTTCTTAATTTCCTTTTATGGCTGAATGGCTGAAGCTGTAGGCACCAGACTGGTGCGAGGAATGAATCTTCCTCACACGAGCTGGGTAATCAAGACCTCTTTAAGAATATGAAAAAGAAAAGAAAAATCAAATTTGAGTTAATTCCTGGGAAAGGTTGGAGAGAAAGGACTGCTTAGTCTTTAGGTTTCTGAGTAAATCTAAGTAGTTGACTTTTGATGTCAGCCTGATACCTGCACATAGTTTGTGCATAATTACCTGCCTCTGCCTTACCACCTGCATGTTTTTCTCATAGCTTTTTCTCTTGTGTGTAGCTTTGCTTGGTACTAAACACAGAAGAATCTTCAGAGAAATAGTATATTAACTACAAATATTCTGTATCTTACTGTTTTCGTTTGTTGGTACAACTCTGTAAAATACTGCCAAATTCAAATATAAGCTAGTTGTTTAAGTAGCTTAGTGGCGTTCTCTGAAAACAGGTATTTGAAGCAGTGGAAACTGTCTTCAATTAAATACTAGGACTCCATGTAGTCCTTTCTCATGTAAAAGATTGAGCCTTGTCAGGCATGGACACTTTCTTTGACAAAATGCCTGTGTTTGTTTGTTTGTTTGGTCGTCTTTTAAAACAAAGTATTCCTCGCTTCTGCTGTCCCCCTGAATGCTAAAGAATAATAGAATTCTTAGTCCTTATTATTTTGACAGCCACATAGCATTCAGTGAATATATCCCCATGAGATAGGGCAGGGTTATCTACTACTTTTTCTGATGGGAACTGAGGCACAAAAGAAAGTGGCTTGCCTCAGATTACCTTGGCTTGTCTTTGGTGGAATAATGACTTCAGTTCCATGTTTGCAGGATAATACTGTAACCACAGTAATTCTTGTGTCTTCAGCTCTGTCCAAATGATTTCATCCTCTGGGACAAGAAGTTATTTTAGTTTCACTTTTGAAATTGTTGCTGGTCTTGTTGGGAGATTGCTTGGTTCCATCAATACGCAGCCTTGGAAACTCTGGAGTCTGTTCAAGTTTGTACAGGCATTGTCCCTTGCAAGGTTGCACCTTCTTCTGTAATGCTGACTTATTTAATAATATTTAATATCTGATCAGTATCTTTGAGTGAATTAGAGGAACATTTAATGAAGTTCTTAAAATTTAGGGATTCAGTTCCACTGAATACCAGGAAGAGAGTCTACAAAGAGTCCTAAGGAAGAGGAGAGAAAATGCTGTAAAATCAGTCATCTAGGCTGTCTTGCATTCAGATAGCTTGGCAAGAGGTAAGGATAGCTATTAATTAAAAAAAAAAAAAAAAACTTATATTGGAAAAAAAGATGTCATTAAAAGGAGAAAAAAGAGAAATCTGTTGCTATGTGTTTTGATCCTAGCTGTTATTTTCCTACTGTTTCTTACTACAACAATATTTTGGTTTCCGAAGCACAACATTGTGACCAGAATAATAGAATAACTGCCAGTTTTTTGGTTAGGTCCTAGAGGGTGGGCCAAAAAAAAAAAAAGTGTTTTCTTACAGAACGGAGTTGCTCTTCATTGGAGATTTACAAGCATTTTCAATATCTGTCCCCCGAAGTGCTGCTTCTCCTTGGCGCTTGATCTTTTCATTCGTTTCTGCCTCCTTTGCTTTTCTCTGCTTCTCTGAGTTCAGAGCAGCTGCGTGATGGCTGCTTTCTCCCCGGCCTGGCTTCTGGCCTCTCTGTGCTTTTTATGTGTTAGCATTCTTAGTATTTTTGTCTCCTATTTTGTGTGCTTCCCTGGCAAGAGCAAGGAGCGTAGGAGAGACGGCCTTCTTGCTTTTAGTTCCAGTTTTACCAGACTAGGCACTTGGCTGCTGGAGGAGGAATCTCAGATAAGTTCACCTCAGCTCGTCCATAAAGCAGCTGAGCACATTTTTACGTGCCTGTGGAAGTGGCATGTGCAGAATCACATGTCCTAGAGAGGCTGTAGAGCATGTCCAGTGCTGCTGGTCTGTGAAAAATTGAGCTTCCGAACTAACAACCTCTTCTGAAGCTTTTCAGAGACCTATAATTTTGGTATTTTGTCAAGAAAATGAGCAATCCTCCCTTCATTCCCCTTCCACTTCCCTAAAGAAAAAAAAGGGCTAGCCACAAACCAACCAAAAGCCACACCCTTGGTATGAGGCAGCCCATCTGCTACATCTTAAATTCTGCTCTAGCTCTTCCAGGTCTAGAATTCACCAACAAAATACTTGCAAGAAGTATTTTAATGCTGGACTCTGTAGGCCATTTTTCTAGTCTCAGTCTTGGGCATGATAGAGTTGTTTAAACAGAATCTGGTTTTCATTTTTAAGTAAAATGGTAGAAAGACACCTGCTGTATGAAATTTCTGTCCAAACTGATAGTTTGGCAAATATCTTAAGCACCTGAAAATAGAGTTCATCTAAGATGTGTCAGAAACCCTAATTAGAGGCAGAGTTCCAGGGCTGGTTGTAATAAATATGTAATTAGTCCCTTCCCTCTCAATTTAAATTAAAAGTTAGTAAATATAAATCATGTCAACCCAACTGTCCCTCAGTGCTGTCCTTAATTGGCTAACATTGAAAAGATGGTTAACAATGCAATTAGTTCAGAAGGTGTCTTAAAACTTGAATTTCAGGTTATGTATACAAACAGGTAAACTAGAAGAGGAATATTTGTGGTGATGGTCAGTCTTAAAAAAAACAAATCATGATAAAAAGCCAACAACAAATCAAACCTGGTGTGTTAATGTAAATATTTATAAGCTGTTTGAACCGAATGCCATCACGCCCTCCACTGTGTTTTGCAATTTTGATGAAAACTTTTCTCATGCTTGAATTTGTTTTGTAATGTTGCAAATTGATAAAAAATATGAATACAATACTCAGTAAAATAGTTTCATGGAGATGTTGGGGGGAAATTTGTAACTCCTGGCAAGGACTTTAAAAAGATAAGCCCTGACATTATTTAAAGAAGGTGGATTCACAGCACTGCTGTTTTCCAGCTTCCTTCCAGTTCCTCAGAGAAGCTGCTGGCCGTGGTGGCCTGTATTCCAATGGGCTGAATGAGCTCTGTTCTGTTTTCTGCTCTGTAAGCAGCAAGACTTGTATTCCGATGAGCATTTTTAATGGGTCCATTCACAAGTTGCACGTTTTCATGTAGAGCATGAACTTTGCTTCAGAGCTGCATGTGCTCCAACTGTTACAATCGTGCTTTCAAAGAACAAAACCCTATATCCTTATGGAGAGATTTCTGCATTAGCACTCTCCAACTGCCCCAGTGACACAAATTGTGTGTTTGACGAATAGTTTTACATATGAAAGATAGTTCTGAAGGCCTTTGTAGGACATGTAAAACTTTCTTGACAGCATTCTTCTGGAGAAGACAATGGTGCTGGTTTTGACTGGCTTAACCAGGTGAAGTGGTACAGTTGGCCAGCCTGGCTGAGCTACTTATTTGTCCCCTGCCCAATAATCTTGAGAAGAGCTTGCACATGGCAGTTTATTTTTCATAGGGAGCCAGCAAGAGATTTTATGTATCTCAGTTGGCTTGAGACAATTTTCTGTGGATATGAGACATGATGAATTTTAAAAGGAGTGAGAGACTGGTCCTGAGAGCCAGGGAAGAAACGTTGTATAGAGGACTTGAAAGAAGCAGTGAGGGTGGGGTTGGCATATAGTGCCCCCTCCCTTTGGTTTTACAGTGTTCTTTATTTGAAGCTTACAGTAGCTCTACTGAAGCAGTTGCCCTTCTTGGAGCAGTGTTCAGCCGCAGGACTTGCAGGGTTGTGCACTTGAGTGTATTTGCCACTTTACCTCTGTTGCTATTCCATAACTCGTGCACTTGATCCCCTTCTTGATGAAAACTGTGGTTGGTGGCTTTCTCCTGCAAGCTGAGACTTGCTCCGCTTCTCTGATACGTTGCTGTAAGTACCATTAATACTGCTCTGGGAGTTGGGAGGGGATTCTGGGAAGTGGACGTTTCGGCACTTAGGTTTTGAATTCCAGGACACTGCAGTTCCAGTCACTTGTTAGGATGAAATCATAGAACTAGTTTAGTAAATTATTTACCGCGGCCGGACGAGATTGGCGGTGGTGCCCTTACCATGAAGTGTGAAGTGAAAGCTCCCTAAAGCACTGAAACAATTGAGGGCAGAATGAGAGTGGAATTTAAATGAAGTAAAGATTTTGTGGCAGCCAGCCAGAAGGCCAGATCACATTTTCTGAAGTACTGGCTGGTTTTGTTTTCATAATCTGATACTGTGGCTCTGGAAGCTTGTAGAGCTTTCTGGTTTTGCTTATAAGGTTACTAAAATGTGTGATTGTCCTTGCACCTACTTCTACTAATAATTGGTACTACATTTGTGTTTATCAAGAACTTGGAAGAGGCTCACAGATTCTCTCGAGTATTATTGGCAAGCCTGTGGAGCCAAGGTCACTTCAGTTCAAGTCAAGCTCATTCAGAAACTAGGTATGTTGACCAATCTTGGTATGGTTGAAATAGTTATTAAAAAACAAACAAGCAAACCCCTCAAACCAGTGCTTACGCCCCTCTACCTTCAAACCCCATCGTACCCTCAGACTGCTTCCCCTCTCCCCCAAATTAGACTGAGAATAGCTTCTTTAGCAGATTAAAAGTTGTGTCATGAAACTGGTACAGGGATACATGGATTAGGTAAGTCTCTGAGGTCCCTATTCAGTCCATCACCTGGGCTGAACAGAATATGGGGCAGTGGTGGCCATCTGTCTGGGATAGAAATAAGGGAAAACCCCAACAGAAATAAACAGCTGTATGTTAAGGGAAACTTCAGAAGAACTCAGTTTCCCTTGGCATAGCATGCACTTTTTTCTCATATGTGTATTCCTGCTATTCTCAAATATTCAGTTACCCTAAGCTTCAATTTATTATAAAGAATTTTCCTTACTGGCTTTAGGACATATAAGTACATCTTTTTTGAAAACATTTTGTAAAAGTTTTTAGGTATACAATTGAAATCAACTTCAAGATCAGCCTTAAATATTTAGCAGTATTTATTTCTATAATTTACATGTCTCCTTTCACATGAAAAATATTTTTTCCCCTAATCTGTTTAGGAGATTATGGGTATGGTACACTTTTGTACATACAGTTTTGTGAAGCTGCAAGAATTATATTTTGAAGGTAGAACGTACAAATTTTTTTTCTTAAAAGGCTACTGAAGCATGCATACTCATTCTTCTGGACCTCTCTCAATATTCTTCATGGAATTGATATCTTGCTTTTTTTTTTCTTTTTTAAACTGTAGCTCTTTATTATTTCTTCATGATTTCCTGAAAAGACAGCCATTCCCCCCCACCCTGAAACAGTTGAAGTAGATTTCAGAGATGATATATACCACTGAAAGAAAAAAAATTTTTTTTGACTTATCATGACTCATATTTTAGATGAGACATTAATAGTCAAATAATTTTTGAACAATTCTGTGTAATTTACCCTTCCATGAATGAACTATATTACAAATGTCAGTACATACAAATCATATTATTCTAAGTTTAAGACTCTATCATGAAAATTAAAGTTCTAGTGCATTAAATACTTAATTATTTTACATGCATGGACATTTCTCATCATCATCCCTGTCTTTGTCATTCTTAACAGCTGCAACTGAGCAGTCTTCACAATATTTACAGAGGTAGCCACTCGCAATGGAAAATATTTTAATATCCTTTCTGCTGCAGATATTCATCTGGTGGGACAAAATTCTCTGCATTTTCACAGCTGAAAAATGTAACCTCCTCTGTATTTCTGATGCTGTTGTAGCAGGTGGGGAAGAATGACAGAAGACTTGAAGATCAATATATAAGCTAGGCAGCTAACAAGAAGCAAAGGTTAATTTTCCCTTTTCATTAATTTAATGCAGGATGGTGCTTGCCAGGGTCAGTGCTAGCATCATCATTTGCAAATGGGGTACACTGTCAGCCTTCGTATAATTTTTGTTTTAGTGGACGCTTTAGGTATTGGTAGAAGAGGTTCACTGTTACCTTGAAAATCAAGTAAGCAATGTGTTAAACCCCTTTCAGTTATGTAGGAATGAACAACTGCCAGAGATGCTGTTATTGCCATGGTATAATGCCTCTATAGCTGGGGGGAAAACTGTATTCTCCTCAGTTCTCTTAGTTTAATAATAATAAGGTACTGTAATCACTGCACAAACCTTTAGGTACTATTTTAAGTATAGGTGAATTTTGGAAAATAACGCTGTTCAATTTACTGTCATGCTCAAATGTTCCCTATGAATGAATAATTGTGGGTAATACTAGTATTTGCTGTTGCTGCTTCTGCAGCCTCCACCTCATTTTCGTATTTTCGTATTTCTTGGAAACAAAAATGTCTCAAGAATTCATTAAAAGCATGCTCTGGACGACTGTTTTTCTGTGTACTGCTCTGCATTTAATTCTCTCCCATGCAAACTTGCTCTGAGATAAGTAACAGTAAGACCAGTGGTTATTGCTGTTGCTTCTGAGACTTAAAAAAATAACATCTCTGCTCACGGGAGAGTTCAGAGCTTTCTCCCTTGTTTTGGGGCACATATCTGTGAGCTGGTGTAATGTCACCATACTGTTGTTTACGCAGTGCTAGTGTCTCAGTCAACTAGAAGTACTCAGTGATTGTCCTAAGGCTGAATGTGCTGTGCAGACTTGTGAATATCAATCCTGAAATAGCTACTAATTAGCCCATGGTATAGTCTATGTTATTCTATTCCAAAAGGTTGAATATATCATATAATTATACCTGCATTTAACCAGAAATGCATTTCAGTATCTTTTCTTGCAATTCAGGGCCAGTTAGTCATTTCTATGTGGAGATGGTATTTAAGATGGTTTAAATGTTGTCATATAAATACGCAGCTCTGTATACAGAATTTGATTTTGCACAGGGTTGTTTTGTAGGAAATATGTGCAAGTAATGGTAGCTCAGATTTGGTCACTCAGGTGTCCTTGAAGGGCAGGGAGAGGCAGAAGAGTACTTAGAGCTTCTTGTTCCCAGTTATTTGTCTCATTCTGGCAAGGGTCCTCAGGATCCAGACAGGAGACTACAGTTCCTGGGACAGGTGATTTCCTCTTCCTTCCACAGCAGCAATCCATTAGTGGATCTTACTCCTTATTTTTTTTCTTAATATCTGAGCTACAAAGAAAAAAACCTCACTGGATATAGTATTTTGTTTTGACAAGCAAAGATTCAACTGAAGACAAATCCATGACTTAAATATGAAATTCAGTGCAGTCTTAGGACAATGTAAAATGGAAGTCTTTTCATTTTGAGACTATATTTGTTGAGAATTGGTTTCTTTTGCTGAATTTTGTACTGTAAACAGACTTAATCAGCAGTTCCATTGGTCAGTGTTATCCTACAAAGATTTAATTGATTTAGCCTTCCTTTTACTTGTTTGACAAATGAGGAAGAAGGTGGGCTACCAGCCTGTTTAGGAGGTGTTTCCATCATTTAGCCCCAGGTATTGGGTGCTGTCTGAAGACTAAAAAGGTGAGAATGACATCAATTCAGATATGAAATAATAGCATGAGTTTTATGGAGATTGTAAGGCATCATTCATAACAGTATTCTTCTGGAAGATAAAACCAAAAGAAGACCTGGGTTTATTGCTTTATTGGGAATGGAGGAAAGGATGATAGGGACACCCTGGTTTTAGAACTTAAGGAACGCTGACTCCCTGTAACAGTGTACTAAGGAAAAGAAAGCCACTTGCTGTTTCTAGTAAAACCAGAAGTTCATTAGCTGTGAACTTGAACTCCAATAGCTAAAGGTTTGATACAGTAAAAGCAGCCTATATCCCTGATGTTCATTTTTGTAAGGTGCTTTGAAATTTTCGAGTTTTACTAGTTGCTGTTCTGAAAAGGAAATTTAGCTCTGCCTGCTTGCTGTATTTATTCGGGAGCTTCAGGACTGTCAGATGTTAAAACAGTGTATGTGTATGCACTTAGATTATACAAGTGGCCTAGTTTCTTGATAACACATATCTGTATCCTATTTTAAATATTTAAGAGCCCAAGACACTTCCCCTTCGCTCCAGCATGGGCTGTATTTCTTAATTTCTTGGACCAAAATTTCATAGCTGGTTTCCTAAACTCACCCTGTAAAGCATGAATGCATCAGAGTGATGGGCATAGTTTATGTCTGTTTTTAAAGCATGATTCTTATGGATATGAATGATTGTAACAACACAGAATTATATAACTAAACACTTTTAATGTAAAATTTAATGTAGAATTTTGTAGAATAATGTAGAATTTATATGATGTGCAAAGTAGATTATGAGATATAAACAGATATAAGAAATGTTTAGTAATGCAAAATCTGGGTGATTAACTCTGATTAAGAGCATAAGATAGAAATTTAAGACTTGCAGAAAAGAGTACAGCAGTTGCTGTATATTTTTCCTGTAACAACTAATCTTCAAATCTGAATTTCCTTCATCTATAGATGTGTTCAGTTACTTTCCAAGCTGAAATATTTGCCTGCATTTTTTTTTTTGTATCTTTGTAGCTATTTACATTAATTAGATTGAAAAGACATGTTCTGAGTGATCAAACAACCTTTTTATCCTTTATCCTTGTACAGGTTAATTTCCATAAAGCTAGTTTAGGGTTCTTTTGTTGTGGTGCAAGTGTAATGTCTTGCTTAGTAATCTGTCTGTGTACATGACCTCTGTCTTGAAACTCTCTCTCTTTACAGTCCCTTTACCTTATCTTAGAGGAAGACCTGAGATGTTTGTGTTGGACCACAGCACAAAGTTGTCTTGAATTTCATGGATGCGGGTATGTAAGGAAAGGCAAGGCTGGTAACCGACAGCACTGGAAATTCCAAAGTCCACTGGTATTTGCCCAGGTCATTAGGAACAAAGTTACTCAGGGTCAGTACAAAGAAAGAAGGAAGACTTGCTGTTAAGAGATGGCTAAGACTAGGAGGTCTGAAAAGATCGGAAGTGGAGAGTTAAAGGATTTGGGGAGACTCCAGACACCTGTGAGTAGTAGGCCCATCGTTGATTCTTCTCCTAGGCTTGAGTGATGAATGCCCAACAATCCAGATTGTTTTTTTCCCTCTTCTCACAAAATAATTTTTGTTCACAAATAAATATTCATGGTAGCTTTTTCTACTTCTTGGTTGGCTTTCAGGGGTTTCTAGTGGCTTGTCAGAGATGAGTGTAAAGGGAGGAAATCAAATTGCTATTAAATAATCCAATTAAATTTTAATGCAGAGAGTATGTTTGATATCTAATTTCTCTGGGACAGCTTCTGTCATTCATTGATACTGAAATAATGATTTTTTTTTTACTGTAGTTTATTTAAAAGGATCTTCAGAGGACCTCTTTGCATATTCTATCAAAATATATACAAATTGACTTCCAACAAGTCCATTCACTAAGCTATCCAAAATGTGTTAAAGCACTTCATAAGAATTGAGCCAAGTGAAGATTTTGTGTCCTGAAGCTATATCATTAACATAACAGATTCATTCCGCTTTTTTCCTCTCTGTATCCTCTAAAGAGGAGGTTTAGGATTTCTTCATCTGTTAGTAGACATAACTAGTACCGGGCTGCTATAAGATAGGTGGTGCTGCCTTCTAAGTCTACAGAGACTGAAGAACAAAGTGCTTTGAAATTTACTCTACAAAGGTTTAGTAGTTTACTCTTCTGCTACTTCATACAATTCTATACCAAAGCTACTCAATATAGGACAAAGTTGCATGTTAAACTTGTATAAAAAATCCCTTTGTATTGATAATGCCTAAGGAAATGAAAGATGAGTGGATATAGCTAGGCATTTTTTTTAGATTTTACAATAGAGCTTAGTTTTTCTTCTACAGAATATCATTTCTTCTAGATAAGTGCTTTTTCTGATTTGTTTTTGAAAGGAAAAGCCTATTTTAAGTTGTGTTGAGTATGCATATTATATGGATAACTATAGGCTCCCATGTAGATAGACTGTTTTCTTTCTGCCCCAAGAAAGAAGGGAAATTACAGGCATCCCATAGCTGTCCCATTAAGAAAAAAAAAAGAGGGGGGGCAAAAAATACTGTGACATTCAGGTTGCTGATTTTAAGAGTAATTTCCCCATGAAAATGTTTTGATTTTTAATTCTTGGAAGCAGGGATGGTATCACACAGTGAGACACTGAAACAATCAGCTGACCACTACTGTTTTTCCTGAGTTCCACCATGCCCCCTCTCGTGCTCTTCTGGTCAGTATTTGGTGAACCCAAATTTTTATTTCACATATCTGACCAGTGACTTCAAAGTATTGGTTACTTTACATTTTTGGGGTTGTTACTTAATCGATTTGCTTTTGAAGGAAGAAATGAAAACTGGGGTGCAGTTCTGTGACAATTTAAGCTGATGTAAATCTGAGCAGCCAGTTGCTACCTTTCCTCACTTCCCCCTGCCTCCCTTATGCCCTGCTAGTCATTTGGTCGTGCCTGCTCTCTTGCGCTGGCCTCCGTGCCTGTACGACTATGCAGTGAGACAGTTCAGAGAGCTGACTTCTGAACCTAATGTACCCCCACCCCAGATCATCACTCCACACTGGTACACCACACAGCTGCATGAGTGGGTCAGTTCTGGCTTGAGAGAAACAGTAATAAGTAGGGGATGGGAAAAGGCAAAATTGTGCTAGTCCTACCTCAGATTGGTTTAAGAGGCAGTGTAATGGCCCCAAGAGGCTTATTTCTGGGTTACTGATAACAGGATTGTCTAGAGTTATTAAGCAGTTGATTTAGAAAATTTTTTTGGAGAGGCTAACCACAAGTTTTCCATGAGCGCAAGAGAGTAAGTGGTCCACAGCTGATACATAGAACCATATTAAACGATTAAAAGCTGCATTCCCTCACCTAAAAGCTTGATTTAAGGGTTGATTTTGGGAACCTCTTCTCTAAAGAGAGAGAAATTTCCTTCATTCTCTGTTCCCATTGGTAATTTTCTTGATTTATAGGAGAGGGAGGCTCATTTAGGACTTGACTATTGTGTGCTCTTCAGTGAGCTGTAGGGTAGACCCTTTCTACAGGGAAAAATGAATCAAAGAGATTTGAACTGATCATGTATGATACACTGACTTTAGTTATCGTCTTTTGAACTTCTGCAGTAATTTTTTTACTCTGTTTTTTGTCACAGGGTAAATAGCTAGTGGTGGGAATGCATAAGAGGTTTTTTTGGTTTTCTTTTATTTTAAAGGGCCCATTTCTATTGGAGCAGTATTGCTTTGTGGTGCTTCCCAGCCCTTCTCTTTTGTTTCATGCAGGCCTCCCTAGAATGCTTAAATATGCTAATCCCTGGCAGCAGGGGGGAAAGGCTTTTTAAACTTTTTGGTTTTGTGAGCCTTTGGCTACTTAATAATAAAAATGTAAATAATGAAGATATGTAAATGGTGTATGTAATTACTTACTAAGTAGTAAACTGCAGACATTATAGATTACTTTTAATAAACCTTTAAAATAAAGTGTCAGAGGTAGTAAGAGATGATAGGATATTTTTAAACAGCAACCTTGCAAAACTGAGGAAATGTTTCTAGCCCTACTACTGCATCAAATTTGATGTCTTTTAAAATGACAGTTGATGAATAATGATGATGATAATACTGTTGCCCAGTTTCCGTAAGCTACTTGCTTAAATCAAATGGTTGAGTACAATTTTATTCGCGTTTATACATAACAGATTTATAATTAATTTTAACAATTTCCTACTGAAGAGTTGATTGTGAACACTTTCTTACTCTTTCTTCTCATTCGTTGCTCCTTTTTGAATTATTTGATAAAGCAACAGCTGTCTCATGGACCCAAGCTGTTGCTCTATAGCTTTACACCACGTATGGATAAGCTGTAGGCATGATATAGAACCTGCAAGTAGTGTCTTAAGAACTTGAGGTTTTGTCAAATTCACTTGCATTTGTGAAGAAAATAAGAGACTGATATAAACTTACTTGATGCTAGACAAGTCTATGATTTTAGAGATGCTAGTGTGAGAGAGAAGAAAGAGAAAAGAGTAAGACGGAGTATTGACTTTATCACCGTGTATTTACCTTCTACTGCAATCTTACTAAATACAGTTCAAAATCTTAATTCCTTGGGGCTCACACAACAGCAAATTAAAGGATCCTTAATATTAAGCACAAAGTTAAGGATATGCTTATTTTCTGCTGAATATTGACCTTGAATCTTAAGAAAGACAAAACAAGAAATTTATGTTAATAATAAAAGCTTAGATTTGCATAAAGTCAGATTTTTCTTGTCACTTAATTGCTTTTGTGTAAAGTAATGCTTTATAATGGACTTATATACAGATGGATTTTTTTTTTTATGTGACCTAGTATACAAGTGTTTCCGGTGGTGAATTGCTGACATTTTAAACAGGAGCTTACACACGCTAAGGCTCTAATTGCCTCTTCCAACCCTAGAAAAAAAAGGTAAATCCTTTCAAGACTGAAGGAGGTCATTGCTAACAAAATAGGCTTTTTATTGTTTTTAATGAAAGCAATTTTATGCCATTTCCTTCCTGAAGAGAAAATTGATTAATGGCATTAGAAGGTATTGAATTGCATTTAAAATTACAAATTGACATCCATTTTTACATTTTGGTTGGGTAAAGCCTATTGCTGCTTTTCTATGAAAGCTGTGATTTAATACAACTAGGGGTTGGGGTTTTTATTCATTTTATTTATTTATTTATTTTTTAGAGGCTTGATATACATGTGAAGGATAAAATAGGATGATGAAAAGCAGAAATATTCAATACATATCTGTGAATGAAAAATCCATAGCAATTTTTTTTTTTTAAACAAAAGACATAATTTTTGGCTCAGAGCCCTAAGCTGCAGATGGTTAAAAGCCATAAAATTATACTGGAAATTTTTACATGTTTGTTTGTCTAACATCTGAAACTGGTCACTATTGAACTATTATGGAAATCATCCAAAATACATATGAAACATGCAAGTTTAGGGTTTTTAAAAATGTACTACTCTGTAACTGGCAGTGAGTGGGTCACTGGAGTGAAACCAGTGTAACACACTGAAGCCTTTTGAAAGCCTGAGCAGTCCACGAGGTGAGCTGTAACCCAGGGGATGATGCTTTCAGATGCTGGGAAAAGCTTTTGCAGCATACTGAAAATAAGGGTCTTCTGCTAGTTTTCCCAGCGCTAAGCATGCTCAGTGGTCCACGTTGTGAGTTTTCTGGATCAACTTTGCGTTAAATGTTACGCAGCCTGTACGAAAGAGTGGTGGTAGGCATAAAGAAGATGCGGTTACCCTCCGAAGGAGGAGGAGGGCTTGGAAGGTGAATGACTTCACCTGAAGCCTCAGCCTGCAGTGTGGTTTTCCCTGTGCTGGCACGTAGGCACTGGGTGCCATCCTGGCTGCAGTGGGGGCGGTCCGCTTTCCTCGCAGCTCCTTCGCTCTGCTGCTGCTGAGCCTGCTGCTTTTCTGCTTCATTACGCTGATGTGTGCTTTGTTGGTGCCTTTTCACTCTCAGTCCTTCAAGTCTGATTGAAAGGCTACTTCAGCGCATCTAAAGGAAAAAGTCTTTCACCTCCTTCTCTGTCCAAAAAAGCCCGCATAGTAAATACTCAGTAGTGCGATTATGGAATTATGTTCAGCTGCACTGTTACAAAGACAGATTTAAATGAAACCCAGACTAAAATTTTAGTCCAGTTTGGTGAGAAAATGGTGAATAGAACAGCAGGTTTTTCATGAGAGCCTGCTAAATTACAGGTTGCTGGATGTTGTTAAGAGGAGCAAACATTTGTCTCCTCCTTGCTCTTAATTATGCAGAACTGATGTCTTTTCTCAACGTTCTTTACATATAAATTCTTATTTTTGCATCCCACCAGTGTTAATTTTTGTGTGTTTCATAGTCAGAAACTAACAAAGTGAGATGATGATGTGACTGCAAAGGTTTTCTTCAGTACCAAACTGCGGGATGTTAACTCAATTAAAAATGAGCTGTATCTAAGACATAAAATCATTATTCAGGTATAAACGTGGTGTTACATTTCAGCTGATAGCAGTGTTATGGAGAAATTGAAGTATAATTTGTGATTAATTTAGAAACAGGATTGTCACAGCAACAGTCACCTAGACAGCACTTTACCACCTTTGGGAGAGATGGACTTTAAATCTGCCTCTCTCCCTGCTATATTCTCTTGTGAGCCCCTGCCCCTCCCTCCTTGTCCCTTGTCCACTCTTCTTTCCATTTGCTCTTTTCATTTCCCACGCCCCATTTTTGCTGTCACTACTGTATTTAATTGTTTTATCTTTGCAAAATTATTCAAATGCAATGCTTTACTGGACATCATGCTATGAAATGCCCCTCCTAGGAAGCAAAATCTTCTTGCTAAACATCAGTCAGAGATTCTTGCACCTCTCTCCCTCTCTCTCACCAGTATGGAAACATTAGGTAATAGCTAGAGCATTTATTATGCCTCCACTTTGTACTTGTTCAAGCTTTCCCTCTTTTTTTTTGGGGGGGGGGAACAATCTCTTCTTGTATATCTACAATAACAATTTGACTCTGATTCAGCATTAAGTCTTACATGATCAAACAGGAACCTTCTCCCTTGCCTTTGGGAAAAGCTTGCTGCATTTGGACAAAGCTTGTCTGGGTGGAGAGAGCAAATGTATCTTGACAGCAGTGCCAGGTCCTAACCTAGGATTTGCTTAGGATGTTCATTAGATATTACTAATAAAATGTAGCCATGTCTTTTAGTGTAAGCTTTGAACAGTAAATGCCTTTGCTAAAGACTGCATGCTAACTGTGTATAATTTGTATATGTAAAACAAAAGACTTGGGCGGAGGACTGCTCTCAAAACAATATGCTGGTCAGGTATCAATGATAAAGGAAGTTAACTTCCTTCAGGTTAAGCCTTACTTAAATAGTTGTGTGCTCAGGCAGCACTGGCATTTAGCCTGAGGAGACTGGATTGTTCTTTGCTTTATTGCTGATAATTTACTAAAGTTACTCTTTTCAGATGGAACTTGGCAGCCAGAGGGATCTGAATGTATGGGGAGCTATAGAGATCCAAATATGTTCCTTTTGTGCTTCAAGAAAGGGAGCAGTTGGGAAATCTTGAATCATAGTAGAGCAGTCTGTTGGGTTCATGCAATGATTCCTGTGTTTGAGTGATCTTTTGGAAAGGAAATGTTTTAGGCCTTGTTAGCAGGGATTTGGGTTATATCCTCTGATATGATAGCAGGTCAAAACCAATTAAATTATAATTTTAATAGAGTTTGCAAATTACTGCAGAGAAAAGTCATACTTATTTCTAAATGAATAAACCCATGGCCCAAACAGGAAGAAGTCCTCAATAACTAAATAAGAAAAAGCACTTTCTGTGCACAGTTCACTATATTCTGGTTATTTTTTTTGTACTTGAAACTAAATGCTGGTATAACTGGAATCTAATAAACTGCCATCTATTATATAGTTAGGTTGTGCTGTGATTTTTTTTTTTTTAACAAGCTTGTAGTCATTCGTAAAAGGATGCTCTTTAAAACATGAATATGAAGCATGAATACTAACTGTAATTAAAAGTTGTGGAAGTATATGTTGGCATTGCAGTCTCAAGCAAGGTATACTGAGTACAGCGCTAATGTAATTGCAGTGTTTTATTAGCTGAGAACATCAACACTTGTTTAAAGGAAGAACCTCCTTCTGTGTTGAGCTCTTTCTGTCTTAGCAATTTGCCCAGTTGGTGGCAGTTAGAAAATAAATGAGAACTATTAAACTATTACTGATTTAATATTTTTGTTTCAATTATTAATAGATATCTGGAGTTCTAAAGAGTTAAGGTAGAAGGGGTTTCTTGTCCATCAAATGTTAATATTTTACATATTCCGTTGATTTGTATAGTGCTGTAGGTTAACTGTTAATTGTTGTTATGTATTAGCGGTAGCTTTTCATGGAGGAAAAGAGTTGAAATTACCCTGGATTAATTTAGATAAGTCTGGGATAAATGGTATTCTCAAATGCCTCTTTGTCTCTTTATTTGGGAAGGAAAAGAGCTGCTGCCAGGCACAGCTTTGCCGGCAGTTCTTGCCTGCTCAGCGGAGGCGGTTTGTGGCGCTAGGGAGGCGTCGGCGCTGCCAGGACCTCAGTAAGAGCAGCCTGGATCCTGGCCAGGCATTCAGGCCACGGAGCCTCAGCATTTGCTCTCTGAGCAAAGAGAAGCAGTTCAAAAAAGGAGGGGAAGAAAGAAAAGACTGCTTCACCCATCAACTGCTGTGTTTTATGCTGCTAAATGGGTTGGCTGAGTTCTTGGAAATAAACTTAGACCGTAACTTCTTGAAGCTGTTGTAAAGTTGAGTATGTTCCCTCCTGTCCCTCTCCTTTTTCCCTTTGCGTTAGTGAGACACAGTAACTGTAAGGGACATTCAGAGCCCTTTCAGTATGCTTAGTAAAACTGACTTCTCTCATGCTATATTCCAAACTAAGATACGTTAAAGATTCAAACATCACTACCGTAGCAAAATAAGAGGATTTAAATTGTTGTGAGAGTCCTCTACTCTTTGTGTTTTTGGTTCTCTAGCAAGCTGTAAATTCTTTCTTTAAAAGAAGTATTTCAGTTCATTCTTGTTCTTAAACTGTAAACATCATTGATGAAATCATAACTTATATAAAGCATAAAGCCAAATTTTTTCTCTAATAAAAATAGATTCCATCCATCAGTCACAGTAATGGGGAAAACATTTGATTCAGGTGATTTGTAACTTTTCTGAAATACTCAATAGTTGAAGCAACTGTGTCTTAGCAATCGGAAAGGAAAGCTTTCTGAAATGAAGTTCTGCTAGACATAACAAAAATTTTCAGTTAAGATGCCACTTTTTTCCTTCTGCATTTAACCTCTGGTCATGATCTGAATAAGACTTAAGATTTTCAGAAAACATAGTAGCTCTGAGTGCTACTAAAATAAAAAAAAAAAAACCTTTTCATTTAAGAGCTGTCATGCTGAATGTTTTGGACAGCTAAGATGCAAAATTCTGCCCTGTAAAATTGTGCAAAGACATCCCAGGATAATTTAGTGTTCTAGTAGCTGTATGATTATAATGTGAGTTGATTTTATTGAAGGGATTGGGTGAACACATTACTTGGATATGTCTGGCTCAGTCTGTTCTTTCTCTTGTCTTTTTTACCCAGAAATGCCCCAAAAGATTGGGGGAGGAGGGGGGAAAAAAAAGCCATGAAAATTAGTTACAGCGTGCTGCCAGCCAGGACTGTCAGCTGTGAGAGGTACTATTTGTTCATGTTAGCTGACTTGTTTTGCAAAATTGCAAATGCAGATCTTTTCCAGACTTTTTGTGAAAAATTACACTCTCCTTGTCAATTCAGTAGTTTATCTAGGAAAATGATGGCATTCTTAGCACATCTGGGGAGACCTCTTCTTCCTGGCGAAATGGTGACTTTGTTGTTGGTTGACTGTGTATATCGCAAAATTTATATAGGGCTGTTTTCAGTTTTAAGATCAGAACCTGATAATGAGTCAATATATTCCTAAAACTAACATATTGCCCCTCAAACTTCGCTAGTAGCTGGAATCTTGGTGAAAACCTCTTGTGGAGATGCAGCAGAAAGGCTTTCATGAACTGTACAAAGGATGGTGCAGTCTGTTGTTTTAGACCTGTAGGTGTCTTTTTGTAGAGCAGAGAATATGATTTCAAGTTATTTGTTACTGTTTTTCAGATAGTGAGCTTACTTAAACTTACAGAAGTGCTATAGAATGAGATAAATTGTAGTGAGGGACACTTTACACTGGTAAAACACTGCTGTTTGTACAGGTGCCCATCACTTAATAGATTTATGCTGTTTTCTGCAAAGAGCCAGGCCAGACTGGGCATCTGCCTAGTCCTATATTGTCTGAAAACTGTGCGCATCCTTAGTTAGCTGGGTGGAATATGAAGAAGCAGCCTATCCCGTACTGTATTGTTAATCATTTCCTGGAAGAGGCAGATAGATTAATCTGTGTTGTCTGAAAGAAAATGCTTTGTTTGCTTTTTCAAAGGGATTCAGAATTACTGTAAGGATTGCACAAAGTGATGTTGAGTCAATGTAATGTTGCTCTCTTTTGCTATTAAGTTTTAGAAATATTGGGAGAAATAAGAATAGTGAGGGATGAATACAGAGTAGTCAGCTGGCATATCAGCATATAGCTAATACTTGAGCTAGAAGGAATTGATTAAAATTTCTTACAGAATATCAGTGTACTGAATTGGGAGGGGGCACTAACTTTGGAGGAGGAAGCATGTGCTGATGGCTCTTATTGTCTGTAGATTTCTCTTACAAGAAACAATAATTCTGCAAATATTTAAAACATTATAGGCAATCGGATAGCAATCGGAAATATTGCTGAGCAAGCTGAAAACCTCAGATTTTCTGCTCCAATCTTAAAAGACAAGTTGCTTTGATTATTTAGTATGTTTGTACCCCATAGAAAAGATGTTCCAACAGTTATTGATAATGGTGTGTAGAAAAAGTATCACTGACCACTGCAGTTTATTTGCTTAGTAATGACTGATGTCAAATGGAGGTGAAGCTCCCTACTTGACAGAATTTAGAATTACACTGATTTAAAAAGCATTGAGGGACAAAATACCTTGAAGGCATCAAAGACATTACAAAAACGTTTTTGTTGTTGACTCTTCTTTTTTTTTTTTTTTTTGGCTTGAAAATGTCATGCATCTTCCACATTTATCTCAGAATACCTGCTTTGATGTATTAGAAGATTGTGGTTTTCCTTGATGTGATCTAAATCATGCTGCAAGTCTTTAGAGCCATTTTTTGTGACTTGGGAACTCTACAGCCATAGGCTTCTGCATGCTGTCTTTACACCTGAAAGTAGCTAAAACATAAAGAAGTAATTTCATTAATATTTTGCTCTTTTCACAAAATATCCACAACTAGGAAGTGATTTCCTTGAACTTGTTTAGATCACCTAAGATAAATGAATCTTAAAGATTCTGAATAATTATGCTCTGAATCATTTCTAGTTAGTCAGGCAAGTATATGTAGCATTTTTCTGTGCCTTGGTTGCATGCCAGAAACGTGTAATCAAATTTACATGTCTGGATTTCTATTTGGTAACTAAACTTCCATGTATATCATCTAAAAAATAATTTTTGGTTAGATACTCAATTTAAGAAATCAGACAACAATTTAAGCAGTGTTTATGGTTACTATCTCTGTTAATCCTAGTCTCTTTTAATTGCTTACTGTATTAGATTTTGATACTGCTTGAACTTCATATCAAGCTTGAACTTCGTATTGCAGGACATCTATTGGAATTTGCAGACACTCTCTGATATACATAGTTTAAAAATGAGAAATTATTATCCAAGAAAAATAATTCAGGTTACTTCTTAGACATTTGTTTGTCAAATGACAATGACATCTTAAACCTTTTCCCTGCAGTTTTCCTGTAGGGACGGTCATATTCCTCATTCCAAAAGAAGGGCTTTTTAAGGACTCCAGCTAATATAGCCAACTGAGGTGATTTTGAGTATTAAAGCCCAGGGCATTAGAAGTAATACACGTGTGCAGAGGTTTTGTCATGGGGCAGGCAAGCTTGGCTGTAGCAGGATCACTTAGAAAACTTATTTCTATCTATTATCTTTCAAACATAGCACAGAGAATACTAATTAATTACTAGACCTGTGTTTGCTGCACTGTTTATTTTCTTTTTTGGAAAGAGAATACAAACTGTCACCATTTTTTCTATTTCTGAATTCTTTCCATAGGCTTGCCAAGAAAGTCCAAGTATTTAGGGGTCAGCTAATAAATGTGGTTTTTTTCTACTTAAAAGAACTGAACCATCTGTGAGCAGGGAGTCAGCTGTAACAGAAACTTGTAATAAGAACTAGAGAAAGTATTTTTTGATATATTAGCAGATAAACTTGTTTTCATTTACATGAAATAGAGGCGAAAGGGATAAATCTCCAGGGCATAACCATATTCATAGTATAGTTATTTGACAATCAAGGCTTGTAAGAATCCTGTAAATGCTGGCATCTGTGTCTGCCATAAGTAACGGTAGTTTGCTCCTCTTTCCTTGCTACAGACTGCTACCACTTCATTCAGGCCCCGCAACACAAGAAAAGGTGCAGTGAATATCCGAAGTTCACCTTGGAACTGAAAGGTGGCTTCTGCAGGCTCGAAAAGAGATTAGAGAAGAGCCTGACGACTGGCTTGTTTTTGACAACAGGAGTAAAATGGACAACTAATGTGTTTTGATGGAGGGTTCATTTCAACTTGAATAGTATAATGGTAGAATAGTTAGTAGTGGCATCATTTGAAGGTGTGTTGGTGGTTCTTTCTGCCGTGATGCTGAAATTCATGCAAAATAGTGGAACCAGTGAACAACACTTTCTTGTCATTCGTCCCTAGATGGCCGTATAAAATTCATAAGCCAGTTGATGTCTTTACCCCTGTCTTCTGTCTTTTCCTGGATCACTTTACAGCCTTCTTTTGTTGTTGTTGTTGTTGTTGTTTTCTTTTTGGTGGTGGTGGTGCTTTTGATTTTTAGGTCTTGATTCGAGAATGGAGAGCCATTTCTACATATTTCACCTAAGTAGTTGAATAGAATTCCCAGGTAGCAGATACAATGACATGTCTCAAGATATTCTGGATGCAGTGTAGCGAGTCAAAGAGTTGGGCTGTAACAGAAATTTCCCACGAAGGTTAGAATTTTGGCTCTACTGAAATATGTGGCAAAACTACTGCTGCCTTTAATGACGCCAACTCTTTGGTTGCAGAGGGATGTGAATAAACACCTTGCGTAATTCTTTTCTTGTTCTAGTGACATTTCACACAGGCATTTGGATGAAAAATATCCTGGTATTGTTTATTTATTTTCAGAACTGCAAGGATAGGTGAATATATCCTAGTCTGTGTGATCTTTGCAAGAGCAAATTCTGCACCAGATGTCCCTGCTAGTCTTTGGAGGCTTTGTCAGGGAGAGAGGCAAGAAAAAGCAAGATAGACATGGCATTTTGTTCCATCTGGAATCTGAGTGTTGCATCGACAAAGCTTCAAGAGCTGCAGTTGCTATAGTGATACTTGCAGGGATGTTTTTCAGTACTTATTTTCTTTGAACACGTATGTGTTCATTTTAATTTTGTTTTAAAAAATAAAAAAGCCAGTGTGAATGAACTTGTGTGTAGACCGTTGTAGCAGCCTTTATTTGGGTCGATGGACTGGGAGAAGTCCAACAGCTCTTACCTAAGGACAAGAAAAAGCTTGCAAACCCGGAGGTGTACCTTTCCAAGCGCAGGGATGGAGGCAACAAGAAGACTTGGAGAGTAGTCTCCTTGTGTCTATGTGTGTTTGTGTGTGTGTGTGGTTTTTTTTTTAAACAAAAACAAAAAACCCCTGCTCATTGAGGCAGAGCATTTGAAAACTATGAATGGCACTTGTTTCATCTTCTACAAAGGATGTTGAAAGACCTTGAAATCCCCAGAAGGTGAGAGAAAGAAGACAAACTAGAGAAGAAGCAAGTAGGGGAGGAATAATCTATCTAATCTAAAAGCTTTCTGGAAAGCAGTGCTTTGAATAACTGGTGCGTGATTACCCTGCTGTAGTTACCCCGAGGCAGTCAGTCCTTTCTCGACTGGCTGTGAAATTCTGACTTGTGCTTCCTCTGCTGAGGTACGGAGACCATATCAACAGCTAGAAAGTGCTGCAATCGAAAAGATCCTGTTTTTCTCAAAATACAGGAATCCTAGGATCCAATATATCATTCCAAATGACATTGACCAAGCCAGTGATAGTCAAAATAAAACACTCAGTGAAAAATTCCCCATCTGTGCTTCTCATAACAAGTTACAGCTCTATTCTGTGCACTAGAATTACCACTCTTACCAGCTACCAGAGGCATGAATTCAGTTAGTTACTATTCTTGCATTTACATCAGTGTCATCTGAAAGGAGTGGTTTTACCAGGTGAATGAATCACTAATATAATTTCCTACCACATCTGAATTTTCTGTATAGTTAATAAATCTGTAGTTTCCTTTATAGCTGTATCAAGTTGGACTGATGCAAGCATTTTCCCATTAACAATAATGCAACTCAAAAAGATAATGTTGAAGAACAAAATGCTGAATTATTAGTAAGAAGTTCGCAGAAAAACTAAAAACACCTAGTGTCTTGTTAAATGCTGGTTTCTGCTGTTTTCCTGTTCAGTAGTATCTCAGTCTTCAGTCAGAACAATAACTCTTCCTCATAACCTTCAGGAGGAAAGTGTTTGGGCATTTAAAGTGCTAGCATACGATTTGAATGCTTTTTGATCATAAAAGTACTTTATTCATTGAGGGGAACTGAAGTTTAAATTTTGCAAATCTACTTTTTTGTACACGTGGACTGAAAAGCCATTTGAAAACTTTTTGAGGAAAAAAGACAAGCCTGTAACTTCCAAAAAGTTTCAGTTTCTCTATTTCCAGAATTTTATCCTGACATCTGATAGGATAAAAGAATTTTGGCCTTGGTTTTATTTTTAGTGAGAATCTAGGAGAAGATTGGAAAGTTAAACCTCAACTGTGCAGTCTGGCATCCTTACCTACGAATGGCAGTGTTCTGTAATTCTCTTCACTTTTTCATTTTTGTCTGTTTTTACTGTAAATGTAGTTTATAACTTAACATTTTCTAAAACCACATAGTAATTTATGTTCCATAAATTCTATTTCTTATATATAATAAATGAGTAAATATAACATTGTTCTGATGTATCCTTCCCTCTCACAACAATGAAGTATTCCTGAAAATGCTTTGCCACTGGCCTAGCTGTCTACAGTCTATGATAATCAGTTGTAAATGCACATGGGCATCTGGTTTGCTAATCCTTTGATTGCAGTATTGGTTTGTTTCAGAGATCCTGAAAACTTGTCTGATCCTGTAAATGTGTTTAGTGAATATTGTAGAATAAATTATCTCTTGCCTTAAGGTTCTAAAACATGTATTCAGGTTTTGAATTACATATTTTCACTGTGTGGGGGGGTTTCCCTTCTTTGGTAGCTGTATTTATTAAAAAAAAATAAATTACATGTTCTAAAACTGTTAATCAAAAAATTCGTCTTAAATTCCTTTAACATTGAAAGAATTTGTAATTTGATCACCAGAAATTGTTCTTATCTGGCTTATCACCAAGTAATGCAGGCTTGGATCACAATCTCTTATTTAGAGATTTATTGCAAACAGGATTTCCATTATATAAATCTCTTAAAAAGAATGGGAAAACTACTCTGCATATATGTATGGCTTATTTGAAATATACAGCATCGTGGATGTTTGTATTAGAATTTTCAGTATGGTGCTAATTTGTTTGACAAAGAAACGCAACTTATATTGTTTTCTAATGTTTCTAGTTCAAGTTAAAGAGAAAAACTTACCTTTTCAATTCATAAACTATCACATTCTCACTGGTCGTTGACATAGTGCTCAACCATAGGATTTTTTAGAGGCACCTAAATCAAATAACTAGCGCTTGTTCAGTGTCGCTATAGTAAATATATATGTATAGTGGGGAGTGGTTGAGATGGTCCTTTGAGCGTAATTGTAGTTGGCGTCCTCGGGTGTGCAGTACAAAATGTGAAGTCAGGTGAGGACAGTGCTTCCTTGGGGTGCGTGTATTCGGGAGCGCTGCCTTCCAGGTCTGCTGGCAGGAGCAGGTTGCCCCCGCGGCCCGCCTGGAGGGGCAGCAGGCCCCCCCCAGCTGCGAGCATTTTACACTCCACGATGAAGCTGAGCTACAAACAGAAGAAACTCTTGACCTGTTTTATAGCAAAACTACCACAGCGCAATCAATAAAGGACAATTTGGAGTAATATTTTCTGCTGTGTAAAATGAACTTTTTGTCTCCTCCTCCCCAGACATTAGTTTCTTTGCAGTCACCCACAGTACTTCAGTTCCACAGACAGGAAATCCAGTCCTGGAAACAAAAGTGCATTCAGTAATTTGGGCTTGTCTGCATGTACCAACGATATCCTTTCTAACTACATTAAGTTTAGAAACCAGAAGTTAATGAAGAGCTTGTCTTGCCTAGACACTGATTTTTCTAACTATATGAAGATTGCAAAAGTTGGCTTATATCATCATCTTAGTTGATGTAGTTATTATTAGTACAACAGAAATATAAATGTGAAAGAATGAATGCATAAAGCTCTGTGAATTGATTTCACATAGTTCAGTGTTGTGTCCATAAATTTCTGACAAGTTAAAAACCGTAACACCAAGAAATAAATTAATGCCTCTGTTCAATGGGCTGGTAACTTTGGAGCCTAACAAAAGCAAATTTCAATGCTTTAACAAACACTCAAATATTTTTAGCTCATGGTTCTTTCCATACCTTCTCTTAGTTAAGATCTAGTTCTTGTCCTGAAAATGTATTTCAGCAGAGTCTTGTGATCCATGGAAGACAGAAAAGTATCACACATGAAAGAACTTTTCTTGTTGTGCAGGAAGATTTGTAGGATGTGGGTTTTTTCTTATTTTTCCTTGTGGATGGATGCATGCTTTTTATACTGAATGTCTTGATGCTGGAACACAAAGTAGCAATGTCTGAAGCAGGTCTGAGCTCCTGCAGCTGCCTGCAGGCTCTTACTAGGCCTTGATAATGCTCTGTCCTTTGCATAAATTGGCTTTCACCTTGTGTTGGCTAAACTTAAGGTGCCTAGGGAGTTGTAGTGCTGACTCTACTCTGGACTCAAGATGTTGATGTTTGCCACAGAATATCCCATAAACCATCAAGTGCCATGAAGATGAGATGTTTGAGATGTTTTTGAACTTGAATACCTGTTTTTTGAGGAATTGGGAGAAGGTGAGAAGCGTGACACAATTGTCAGCCTGTTAGAGAGGAAGCCAGCTTCTGGGTTTTGCTCCCGTTTTGGGGGGGTTGAGATTTCAGAGTCAAATAGATGATTATGTTGCTGTAGTTAATCAAAAAATAGCATAATGTATATTACCGAGGCCAAAATATGATTACAAAATTGGAACTTAATTTTCCTTGTAGGTTCTGATCGCAGAATATTTGCCAGTTGTCAAATGTTTCAGCATATCATCAATAACCCGAGCTTCCTAAAAATATTTATATAAAGAATTTTTGTAATATACTATAAAAGATAGGCTGTATGGGTACTGTCTTTCTCCAAATTAAAGACACTGAAAAGTTTCCAAGAAAATGTTTTAATAATATACCTAGTGGAAATGACATCTGTGCTTGCTAGAAAAGTGAGTATAATTAGATGTGTGAGGGGAATATCCAGTAACAGACTTTTTTCAGTGCAGTCTGAAATAGACTCTGAAATAATTGATTTTGCCATGGGAAGTTTGTTACATTTGAGTTTGCGTAGAAATACCACATGGTTAGTTTGCTTTACTGTTGCTCTTTGCTGCAGAGTTTCCTGTGTTGTTCCATGCAGATACTTCACTTTGACAGCCCAGATAAACAGAAGCCAGACACTCATACCCAGAAAAAATCCCTGAACTCCAGTCTAGGGCAAAGATAAAGAATTCAGGCTTTTTCAGCTCTGTGAATACATGCTGGCCACTGGAAAAGATTGTGTGTGGCTGAGACTGTGATGGTTTCTGTTCTGACATGATTGCTAAACAGTAATGTCAATATACTTGTTTTTCTCTGAATGCAGGCATAGCCATTTAGGAAGTAGGATAATATTTTTTAATAATAAATTGAAAAAATACTAGGTTTGTTTAAATTCTGAAATATACTACTACATGATTTCAAAAGATTAAATATGGGCTGTGATTTTTCCAGGAGACCTGAAGGAGTTGAGTGTCCAAAGTCCCACTGAGTCAATAAAAGCCAGCTACTTCTTTCCCCATGTTTTTCCAGAAATCTGAGCTGAAACGACCTTTGGCTGAAGTTGCACTAATACTTAAAGTGTGAGGTATATATGAGAGCTGACTTATAAAATACTTTTTGTTGAAAATGTATCATTTTCTTTTGCTGAACATCATGAGCCTGTGAGTAGATTCTTTCTGAGCTGATTCAAGTATATGTAAACATGGGAATTCCTATAGGTTGGATAGGACATTGAAAGCTAGTAGTATTGGTTATATAGTTAGGCTGTTTGCTTTATTATCAACAGTACTTCCAACTTTTATCTATAGGAATTCTGAAAGTTTTGTTAAAGTAACTAAAAAATACAGTTCTCTTTTGAAAACAATTTGTTACTATGACTCTTTTTTTTTTTTTTTTTGAGTAGCATTAGTCAAAGTTTGGCACCTGAACAACAAGTCTACATAAACAAGAATCATCTTTTTGATGTTGTTGAACGGTGCAGAGCGCATTAAAAGTACTGTGTTCTCATTGCTTTCTTGCAATCTGTCTTCATCTCTTGCTGTCCGTACGTCAGGTTGGTTTGAATGGAGGTGAGGAAAGCCCTTCAAGGTGATTTACTTCACAGGGCTCCAGGGTCAGCTTGGTCTAAGGACTGTCTGTGGTTCTTTGTCACTCAGAATCATGTAGGTTTAGATTGCACAAATCCTGAAACATTAAAAAAAATAAAATAAAAATCAGATGAGATAGAATATTAACTTCCATAGTGGTTTTTTTTTTTTCCTTACTCCATTCTTGTCACTTGTCCTGTTTTTCAAGCAGGAAACTCGATGCGTTATCGAGTACAGTTGTCGGGACTTTTATGCATGTCCTATTTGCTCATGGGTTAAAGTATGCAATTACTTTATCTTGAGCCGCAGAAGACACTTAAAAAAGCAGATAAAGTTTCTTCAGGAAAAGATGAGAGAACTGAAGACCGTGAAAATCAGACAATATTATTTGAAGCTACACAGGTGTTTTATGCCACAGGACCCCCCACAGAAAATCTCCTTCTTCAAATTTAGTAAAGTTGTTGAAGCTCTAAGATTGCTGCAAAAAAAACAAGCATTAGGAGTAGAGAATAAATGTTTTTAGGCTTTGTCCTCCACTAGTATGTTTATATTAGATTCCTCTCTTAAGTGAATGTTAAACATTCCATGGTTTGACTTCTACAGTAGGTTTTATGTTCTGCTTTCCAACAGCTGAGATCGACAGCTTTTTCAGAAGGCTTTTCCGTAGGCTTGGACCCTTGCATTTCTGCCTAGGACATGTTGACTGGATCTTGCTTTCATATGGAATGTGCAGTTTTTGGAAATGTCTGTAAGCTGGTGAGAAACTGAAGTCTGATAACAAAGATGAATATTTTACGGCTGTTATGATTGATTAATGACATTTTTCTATTTTTACAATGTTAAAACCAAAAACCTGCCATAATCTTTTGCTACAAAGCCTTTAACTGCTTTTTAAGTGAAAACCTGTGTGAGGAAAAAGTCAGTCCCATGTAACCATTGAACTGAGGTAACGTTATCTTTTTTTAACATGCCAGAGGACTTTTTCACTGCTGGCAGTTGATATATTTAGAAATTTCATATTGGACAGATTTATAACATTCACCCACTACCTGTTGGTTATACACATCTCCTTTTAATTCTGTCTTGTTAAAAATCAATTTAGGGGAAAAAGTTGGAAAGAAGGAACCTGCTGAACTAGACTGACTTATACAGTAAAAGCAAATGTCCTGAGTACCAATTGAACCCAGCTCTAAAGCAGAATCTTTAGGACTATACTGAATCATTTAAGGATGTAGATTCTTTACATATACATTTTCAAGGAATTTTGTAAGGTGGTGGAAGCTCAGATTAGTGGCCAAAATAGAGGTAAAAGAAGGTCAAGTTGTTAGGACTCTAGTTTAGACGGTAGGATACTTGGTTTTAATTCCCTGTTATATCCTTCTCTGACTCTGGCCAAGTCAATAAGATCTGTCTTCATTCCAGATTCAGCTTGATTTCTTCTCGTACCAGATGAAAAATGCCTCAGCCTTCATGTAAAATGTGAACGGATATTAACTCTGCTGGTTCAAATTTGCTTGAAAATTTTGAATTTTGTCCCGAGCAAATTTAATGTCAGAACACAGGTATCATTAGCTCTCTTGCGTCTGGCATGAAGCTGGTGCAGTTGCTATTCCTTGTGCTCTTGCTAATTAGATACAATTTTGCTTCTGTGCTAATGCCTGATTCAGCTGAGCTTTGCACAGCTAGGTGATCTGGTTGTCCTCATAAGCTTGTGGAAGTAAGACACTGACACAGTTTATGGGCAGTAAGCTTAGGTCTCATCTACATAAAATCTGTCAAGGTGTATGGACTACAATTTGAGTTAACATAATTTGTCAGCTGCTAGCAATAAATCTGTGCCATAGTCCTGTTGCTCTGCTGCAGGACTCCTCCCACTGAAGCTGGATTCTTCAACGGTAACACTAAGAGACCACCGAACCTTCAAAATGCAGTTGAAACATCAGTAAACACAAAGACTGTTTAGGAATACAATGTAAAAAAGATGATGTCCCTGTCATTGCTGGTAGTGCTTATCAACAGACTGCACTATATTAGAAAGGGGATAAGGAGAAAAGAGATTTGAAAGTTACTTGCTTTCTTAAAGATTGGGCCTAAGAATGTGAAAGACTAAAGTATATCCCAGTACAAAAATTAAGACACTTGAATTTTCTAGTGTCATGCTATTTTAATGGAGAATAATCTTGTAACTAACATGAATGATTTAGTCATGTGCATGCTCAGTCGCTTCATCTCTTTGAAACGGCTATTAGCACTAGCAGTCATTTTAGTTTTGGCTCTGGTTCTCAATTAAAACCTGGCTTTGTGTAATTGCCGGCACTGAAACTGCTATGTGACATAGCAAAAGCAGAAAAAACCAAAAAAATTTTATCAATGAAAATTAAGTTTTCATTGATGAAAGCTAAGGACATGCAGTACTGCAAGCAAATTATTCCAGGTTTTAACACTGAGTATAAACTGTCAGGGTTTCATTGTCAAAATATGTTTTGCAGTATGTATTGAGATACATATTACATCCTATAAAATATAGAGGAGCTTTAATGAATGTGATATCCACTTTCTTTCTTTTTTTCCTTAAAAGGATAGCTTATAACAATAAATGTAACTTTCTGAACCATTTTTCTTTACTCTTCTGGTTTCCTCCTGGAGGTTCCCACTTTCCCACTGCATTCTGTCCTTGCAAATCTCTGTTCTTTCTCACTCTTTGTCTTTAAAATATTAATGCGGTGATTGTGTTTGTGGAGACCCCCTGGAGCATCCTAGGGGAGCACTTAGCACAGCGCACAGGCTGGCGGCAGTCTGCCTGGCTGAGCTCTCCCGGGCTGCATGTCGCGCTGTGCTGTTCGGGACCTCTTGCTCAACGAGCCCCTGGACCATTTCTGCTCATTTTAGTCCTTCGTGCTCTGGCGCCCAGTCCTTAGGCAGGCAGTGTATTCCTCTTCCTGACCAATCAGGCCAGCTCTCTGTTGTGTAGTTGGTCAAATATGCTGCAAAACAGGGTATTGGAAGTGCAAATACAAGAAAGATTACCAGCAATTTAGCTTTTTTCCTCCCCACTCTAGTTAGTATTAAGGATTGTCTGTAGTAGTAAGACTTCTTTCAAAATAAGTCAGCTTGTGACATATTTTTATGTAAGTATATACATTTAGATATATTTGTAGTTAAAGTCTACAAGGAGAAAAAGATGAAAAAAGAAGCAGTCAAGTGCTTATGCTCAATGTTGATTCCTTCTGAGATGCTTTTTCTCTGTATATCACATGTCAGAATACTATCAGGAGTTGAAAGGATATACTCAAAGGAACCTCCTGATACACACTTCTTTAATCACCTTCCTTTATAATAGTTTGCATTATAAAGACACGTGCTATCTCATAACCCTGCCTCTGGAGTAATGATGTTTCCCCAGAGCAATTTCATGGCTTGTTTAAATAAAATAACCCTGTAGAGATCTTTCATGCCTTCCCCCAGGTGGTCATGGAGGTAGGTGGCTATAATTACCAAAACGGTACCCCTGTATGCTGTCTGATGCCAGCGAATCTGTTCTTCAGGGTCGTGCGCAAGTCTCTCTTCTGACTGTTATCTTGGATTCTGTTACTCATGGTTATTGCATCACAAAACACATTGCCTGGCATTAATCTTTGAGTTGCAAATGTTGATTTTATCCTGATAATTAGAGCAAGGAATAGAATAATTCTTTGTAGCAATATCAACACTTGAGTCTGTTTTTCCTTCCTTTCCTTTTTTTCCCCTTTGCAGTTGATGCAAATCACATATACTACATTGAATAGATGCAAGAACAGGAAATGTTGATTAAATACTAATGGAATTGACTTCCTATGCTATTAATGAAAACATGACTCATGTTTTAAGGATTTGCAGTTGGATTCCTGTAACTTTTGGTATTTGTGTGTAACTGTTTTAAGTAATTATGATTTCCTATAACATAAAATAATCACAAAAGAATTAGTATATTAAGCAGCCAGAACATATTCATTTATTTAAACTCATCCAAGTATGGATGGATCATATATTCATATCACAATAGCTTTCCGGGAACAAAGGCAAAAATTCAAATAGTAAATGTATGTTACGTTATTTTTGTAGTGACACACTACAAGCATCTAGGATTCACATACTCTTGTGTATTACTTCTCTATAGTCGAGCAGTTGGAAATAACAGTACATTTACAAGGATGAAGTATTTAAAAACATCAGTATAGTATTTCTACTATAGTAACTTGTTTTTTCTGCTTTTTTTTGTGTTGATGATAGAACTGATAAACACTAAAAAACGTATTTATATCAAAATCTGTGCTATATGTCAAAACAAAATTCCTAAAGCCCTGGAGCATTTTAGTTTAGGTTGCCTAGTGTAATGCATAGGAACTGCTTGCTCTGCAAAATACTGCAGGAGCAAAGCAATGACATGTAGGGTGGACTTGGGAAACTATGGTGAATTCCCTGCTCCCTTACAATTTCATGAATGTAACTTAACATAACCTGTTTCTCCATTCTCCTTTTACAATATGGCAATAATATTTCATTAGCTGTTAGAAGTTAAGTCTGTTTAGGGCATGTGGTGGTCAGATGCAACAGTGATGGCAGCCAAGCAAGAAAGTTAGTAAATTTAATGTTTCATAGATTGCCTTTTGAAACACCTCATCTTCAGTTGTAATGCTATTCCTGTTTTAAGCATATCTTTGAAAATGGCCTGTAAGGTTTATTTATATATAAATATTGGTGTAAATGGGCTGGAGAAGGACAGAACTCTGTTTGTTTGTTTGTTTTTTGTTTTTGTTTTGTGATAAGGAACTGAAGAGTTTGTCCTGCTCTCTTTCGTACTTTTTGGCAGAAATTTTGGGAATAGTGCCTTTCATTCTTGTTTTTGTTGGAAATCTCTGTTGGATCAGAAAACTGAGGCTGGAGTTCACTTTATTTTTATTAAATTATTTTATCATCGTTTGTCAGGTATATAAGTTCAAGAGGAATGGAAAACAGGCATTTGATTATAAATCCATTTCCGTTTGTTGTTCAGCTTTTATTTCTTTGTCCCTTACAATGTCAGCCCCTCTATTTCCGGTTGTCTGTAGTGGCAAATTTTTCAGTGGCATATGGCACTTAAGCATTCATTTGCCATTTGCTCCTTTGAAAATCTCTCCCTTAGTCTTTCATTCAGAGCAGATTAGACAAGATCTGAATGTATAAGAAGATGAGTTCTATGTGACAAGTATATTTTATGATGAATTTACCTTTTTACAATGAAAATAAAAGTACTAAAAGTACTTTTAAAGTTCCTGAAACCATCACTAAAAGTAAATTGCCTTATTTTCTTCTTATCTGTTATGAAAGAAAAATTATGTAGAACTTTTCCACTTTTAGAGGGAGCCTTTAATATGACTTTCTCCATTTCTTAGTCGTAAGTTCCGTATTTCCAAAATTATACTTTTATCAGGTATTGATTTAATAAGATAATTGATTAAGGAGGTTTATAATCTTTGGAAGGCTATATGTATCTTTGGCAATTTTTTCTATTTGCTGTTTTTAGACCTAATGATGAAAGAGCTGTTACAGAGTTATACATTCATGCAGAAACTGCAGTCCAAATTGACTTTAATTATCTTACTGCAGTTATTTTTGTGATGCTTAGTTTGTGCAGGCATAATAAGATGGATAGCTTGAAAGGGCCCGTGAAAGAGTTGATGCAACATGATTTCTCTTACGAAGAATGGGAGCCTAGAAGATGACTCCATCCGTGCAGTGGATGTCCTGCGAGACTCCTGCTGTCACTGCGTTAGGGGCTAACGCTGGTTTTGTTTGCGTAGTGGGTGCTGGGGTATTTCTTTTCTGGGCAAACATATTTTCTGCAGTTTGAGCTGTAAGTGGCTTTTGCAGGTTGCCAGTTTGGGGTTATGCTGATGGTGTCTCGTGGGCCTGAGGAATTGGGCAGGAGCATTGCCCACTGGACTGTTTGTGCTTCTAAATATGCAGAGAGCAAATCCACCCGGGGGGGCGTTGTTTTCCCTTTTTCCAACATAGGCAGCAAATCAGTCTAAACTTTGGGTTTTGGGGGCATGTGGGTATATCATAGGGATGAATTCAAGAGCCACAGCCTTCATAGGCTAAATAAGTTGTTAATTGTAATGGCTCTTGTTCTTCACGAAAGATCTCAGCACTGAAGTATATCCTACATTTCTGAGTAGAAAGCAAAAACAAAACAGTTTTCTCCATTACTTCAGAATTTAAAAGAATTTTTTAATTACTGAATTATAAAAGAGCACTTTTCCTGGAATTACTTCATTTTTGTTTCTTAAATGAATTGCAATTTTTTTGATGAAGAAACCAGATCTGTATGGCTGCTTTATTGGTTCTGGTTTTGTTTGTTTTTAATTTATTTTTCACAATAAAGGCAAGTTATGACAGGACTTAGGTTGAGGCCGTCTGAGCATTCTGCAAACAACTCCCTGTTCCAGTGGCCTTAGTCCCATTCAGCTATCGCCCTCAATGGGTTTAAAAACCTTCGTCATGTCCCTAGAAGCAGACACATCGCATTTCACAAGGACATGTAATTCTCTCCCGTTCTCTCTTGAAAATCCTGTTTCAGTGATACTTTTTTCCCTTTGGATTTGGAAAACGTGGGGCAGCTGCAGGCCTCTTGGGGTAGCTGCGCACTGTCTTCGGCGGCGTTGCTTCACGGCTGGTCGCATGCCATGCAGCAGGGCACGGGGGCAGATGCTTCACGCCAGGAATACTCAGCTGTTCTGGAGAAGGAAACTGCTCCATGCGCCTGGCAGGCACTGCTCGAGGCAGCATGTGCTGCCTCTTAATATGTGACCTTTCTGTCCTTAGGAACTTGATTAACTGCACTCATTTGAAAAGGAAAAGTTATATGAAATATTAGGCAGCTGAGTTTCTGGACCTATGCCGGTGCTTTATATTGGCATTATAATAAACTTAAACACATACATTGCTATGAAACTCTAATTACAGATGTGCAATATAACAGTACACTGCCCGGTGCCCAGACGGGGGGGGGGTGAGGAACGCGGACTGCTGTTCAGGCTATTGGAGCACATGGAGTTGCAAGTGGCTGAGTTTCAGGGGCAAACAACTCCTGAAGCTCCTGTCCCCTTGGCAGAGGGCTCCCACCACTGAGCTGACAGGCAGGTCAACGGACCAGACATGCGCTACCAGACCGCTAGAAAATAAACTGAGCAAATTGTGCTATTTTAGTGACTGCTGCCGCAGAATAGCTGGGAGTCTCGTTGCCCGGCTGCCTTTCTGGACAGTGCAGCTGTTAGTAGTTCTCCCAGGATAAGAGAATCTTTGACTCCTTAATGAATAGTAACAGTCTGAGAAGTGAGACATTTATATCTGAATCTGTATCGCATTTTGTCTTACTACTAGCAAACCATCTACACTAGCGATATAATGAAACAGCATTTTTGTAGTAGATCTGCCTTTATGAAACACAGCTTCTCTGGGGGCAATGCCAGAGAATGACCAAATAAGTAAATTCTCAGTGAGAAGTCTTACACGCATCTGGTCTGCTTAATAGTTAACAATTGCATATTCTACAATTTTATTTTCAGTTTAAAATTAATTGTCCAAAGAGGCCACTTGTCATCTGCTTGACCTTACATCTTTTTGCTACCAATGCTTTCGTGGGAGTTAAAGAATTGGGATGAAATCTACTTGTTAAGATACGTTGTACAAATTCTTATGAGGAATGTAACTTTGTTAAGCTGTACTGCTGAATAATATTTATTAACTGCATTGTAATTATGCACTTACCTTTCCATGCATTCCATAAAATCATACTCAAGGGAAGAATGAAAATATTCTAAATAGCATAGTCACCACAAAACTCAAATTTATCTTGGACTTGATACCTTTCAAAAGCGTTTACTGTTTCACAGAATCACAGAATCGCTGAGGTTGGAAGGGGCCTCTGGAGATCATCTAGTCCAACCCCCCTGCTCAAGCAGGGTCACCTAGAGCACATTGCACAGGATTGCATCCAGGCGCGTTTTGAATATCTCCAGAGAAGGAGACTCCACCACCTCTCAGGGCAACCTGTTCCAGTGCTCTGTCACCCTCACAGTGAAAAAGTTTTTCCTCATGTTCAGATGGAAGTGTCTGTGTTTCAGTTTGTGCCCGTTGCCTCGCGTCCTGTCGCTCGGCACCACTGAAAAGAGTCTGGCCCCATCCTCTCGACACCCTCCCTTCAGATACTTGTACACGTTGATAAGGTCTCCTCTCAGCCTTCTCTTCTCCAAGCTAAACAGGCCAAGCTCTCTCAGCCTTTCCTCATAAGAGAGATGCTCCAATCCCCTAATCATCTTGGTAGCCCTTGGCTGGACTTGCTCCAGTAGTGCCACATCCCTCTTGTACTGGGGAGCCCAGAACTGGACGCAGTACTCCCGATGTGGCCTCAGCAGGGCTGAGTAGAGGGGGAGAATCACCTCCCTCGACCTGCTGGCAACACTCTTCCTGATGCAGCCCAGGATACCATTGGCCTTCTTGGCCACAAGGGCACATTGCTGGCTCATGCTTAACTTGGTGTCCACCAGCACTCCCAGGTCCTTCTCTGTAGAGCTGCTTTCCAGCAGGTCAACCCCCAACCTGGACTGGTGCAGGGGTTATTCCTCCCCAGGTGCAGGACTCTGCACTTGCCGTTGTTGAACTTCATGAGGTTCCTCTCTGCCCACCTCTCCAGCCTGTCCAAGTCTCTTTGAATGGCAGCACAGCCCTCTGGCGTATCAGCCACTCCTCCCAGTTTTGTATCGTCAGCAAACTTGCTGAGGGTGCACTCTGTGCCTTCATCCAGGTCATTGATGAAGAAGTTGAACAAGACTGGACCCAGTACTGACCCCTGGGGGACACCGCTAGCTACAGGCCTCCAACTAGACTCTGTGCCACTGATCACAACTCTCTGAGCTCTGCCATTCAGCCAGTTCTCAAGCCACCTCACTGTCCACTCATCTAACCCACACTTCCTGAGCTTGTCTATGAGGATGCTATGGGAGACAGTGTCAAAAGCCTTGCTGAAGTCTAGGTAGACAACATCCACTGCTCTCCCCTCATCTACCCAGCCAGTCATTCCATCATAGAAGGCTATCAGATTGGTTAGGCATGATTTCCCCTTGGTGAAGCCATGCTGACTACTCCTGATCACCTTCTTTTCCTCCACATGCGTGGAGATGGCTTCCAGGATGAGCTGCTCCATCACCTTTCCAGGGATGGAGGTGAGGCTGACTGGCCTGTAGTTCCCTGGGTCCTCCTTCTTGCCCTTTTTGAAGACTGGGGTGACATTGGCTTTCTTCCAGTCCTCAGGCACCTCTCCTGTTCTCCATGACCATTCAAAGATGATGGAGAGTGGCTTAGCAATAATGTCCGCCAGCTCCCTCAGCACTCGTGGGTGCATCCCATCAGGGCCCATGGATTTGTGGGTGTCAAGTTTGCTTAAATGATCTCTAACCCACTCCTCCTCCACCAAGGGAAAGTCTTCCTCTCTCCAGACTTTCTCTCTTGCCTCCAGGGTCTGGGGTTCCTGAGGGCTGGCCTGACCAGTAAAGACTGAAGCAAAGGCGGCATTCAATAACTCTGCCTTCTCTGCATCCTTCGTCACCAGGGCACCCACCCCATTCAGCAAAGGGCCCACATTTTCCCTAGTCTTCCTCTTGCTGCTGATGTATTTGAAGAAGCCCTTCTTGCTGTCCTTGACATCTCTAGCCAGATTTAATTCCAAACGGGCCTTAGCCTTCCTCGTCGCATCCCTGCATACTCTGACAACATTCCTATATTCCTCCCAAGTGGCCTGTCCCCCTTTCCACTTTCTGTAGACTTCCTTCTTCTGGTTGAGTTTTGCCAGGAGCTCCTTGCTCATCCATGCAGGTCTCCTGCCTCCTTTGCTTGACTTCCTACTCATAGGGATGCACCGCTCTTGAGCCTGGAGGAAGTGATGTTTGAATATTAACCAGCTCTCTTGAACACTCCTTCCTTCCAGGGCCCTCACCCATGGGATTCCTCCAAGTAGGTCCCTGAAGAGGCCAAAGTTTGCTCTCTTGAAGTCCAGGGTTGCGATCCTACTTGGTGCCCTGCTGCCTCCTCGCAGGATCCTGAACTCCACCATCTCATGGTCACTGCAGCCAAGGCAGCCCCCAACCTTCACATCTTCCACCAGTCCTTCTTTGTTTGTTAGTACGAGGTCCAGCAGCACACCTCTCCTTGTTGGCTCCTCCACCACCTGGGTCAAGAAGTTGTCACCAATGCTCTGCAGGAACCTCCAGGACTGTTTGTGCCTAGCTGTGTTGTCTTTCCAGCAGATATCGGGGTGGTTGAAGTCCCCCATGAGAACCAGGGCCTGGGATCGTGAGGCTACTTCCAGCTGTCTGTAGAAGGCCTCATCGACTTCCTCATCCTGATCAGGTGGCCTGTAGTAAACACCCACAACAGTGTCACCCATGCTAGCCTGCCCTTTGATCCTTACCCATAAGCTCTCGACTCGTTCTTCATCCACCCCTAGGCACAGCTCGAGACATTCCAGTTGCTCTCTCACATAAAGAGCAACTCCACCACCTCGCTTTCCTGGCCTGTCTTTCCTAAAAAGCACGTAGCCATCCATGACAGCACTCCAGTCATGCGAGCTATCCCACCATGTCTCTGTAATGGCAATGAGATCATGGCCCTGCGACCGCACACATATCTCTAGTTCTTCCTGTTTGTTCCCCAAGCTGCGTGCATTGGTGTACAGGCGTTTCAGGGAGGTGATCGAGCATGCAGGTTTCCCAGGAGGGGTAAAAGAGGGTCCTCCATAGCCACATCCCATGCACACTTCCCTAGCTGCATTCACCTGTTGGAGGCATCCTGACTTGAGCAGTCTTTTGCCAACTACCCTGTCACTATAACTCTCTCCTTCCCCCATCTTTCCTAGTTTAAAGCCCTCCTTACCAGGTTGGCCAACCTGTTGGCAAAGACCCGCGTGCCCCGCCTCGTGAGGTGGATCCCATCTCTCGCCATCAGTTGTCGATCTTCAAACAGGGTCCCATGGTCGTAGAAACCAAAACCCTGTTGCCAACACCAGCGGCGCAGCCAGTCGTTAACCTGGAAAGTCCGTCTCCTCCTCCTCTCATCCATCCCCCTCACTGGCAGGATTGAGGAGAAGATGACCTGGGCTCCCAGACCCTTGACCACCATCCCCAGAGCTCTGAAATCCTGCTTGATGGTCTCCAGTTTGCCCTTGGTGTCATTGGCGCCCACATGGAAGAGCAGCAGTGGGTAATAGTCCGAAGAATGGACGAGCCTTTGAATATATTTATTCTTTTCTGACTAAAGTAGAGATGGTAAAGGCATATCAGCATGCTTGCGTTCTTTAATGGAGATGATATAAACAAAAAGGCAATAATCATGGGTAAAACATCTGAGTTCTTAGATACTCAATTTTTGAAGTTTGTTGATCAAGTATTCTTGTTAAAGTCAGTATGATATTTTTGTTATATTTGTTTCTTTTAAAAAAATGAGGTGGTCATGAGTATTTATCTTTGCTCTCTCTTCATAAGTTTTGCAGTGTTCCTGCTGGGTGCTGCACAGGGAGAAGGGCATGCAGCGGTGCTCCGAGTTGCAGTCAGTACTCCCCAGAGCTGTTAGGCAGAATCACATGGGTTGTACTCAGCTGTTAGTGTTCTTGTTGGTGTTCATTGATAATACTGTGCGAAAGCGCCAAAACTGCTAGGCTGCTGAGGGAAAAGAAGTAAATGTCGGTGCAACAGATGGATATAAAAGTATAAAAAGGACATAGGTCAATAGAAAGAGAGCAACAAAAACCTGAATTGGGTAGGCATTGGGTTGTTTGACAGTCTGAAAAAGATCAGCTTGTGTTAGGATCTCAAAACACTTAAATAATGGATGTATTTCCTGAAGAAACCAGCTAACAGTTGCTTTTTTAAATTCTGCACCTGTGAATTTCCAACATTTGGACATTCCTTCTGAAATATCTGGTGAGCTTTTTTGTCTTCTTTGTGAAGTTAACTGCAGGGTAGACCCCGCTTCTGTTTCTGGCTGTTGGAGTGCAGTTTAAAGAATGACTGCTTACAGTTCAGGATGGTCTTGAATGTTGTTTTTCAGAAAAATCTTAATCATGCTTTTTATTAAAGTTAATATTTTATAAATAAAATTAGTGACAAAAAATACTTTCTTCTTTTATCTTAAGCTACACAGAATGAGGAACGGCTGTGTGCATTTAAGGACCCATATCAGCAGGACCATGGAATCAGTGAGAGCCGAATCTCTCAGGAGAATGGCACAATTTTGTGCATGAAAGGTAGTACCTGCTATGGACTTTGGGAAAAAACACGAGAAGGAGACATACATCTTGTAAAACAAGGTACATAACGTTTCATTTAAGTGCAGTAATTTTGCTAATCTTTTCACTTTTTTATGATACAGCCAGCTGATATGAAGATGCTTGGTTGCAAAGCTAGACATTTTGTTCGCACATTGTACAAACACATAACTTTTTTTTATCTTCCTGTTTAGTAATTTTAAATATGAACAGAAAGTGTATTCAAAATAAATGACTTCTGAAAGAGACTGATGAGTTCGTTTTCAGTGAATAGTTAAAGGAAATAAAACTCAAATTTTTCATTACTTAGGATGTCCAGAGGAAAATGATTTTCTTGAGTATGTTTCAGTATACTTAGCGACGTGGTGCTAAACTTGAAAATAAACATTCATTTTAAAAAATGTATTTTCTTATTGATTGGACATGTTTGTTTACAAAAGAAAGTTGCAAATATATCATAAAGCTGTCACATATCACAAGCTGTCAATTTAGTATTCTGGTGAGGGTATGATGGTAGGGAAGGGTGAAGGGTCTTATAGTTACTAGAGGTGAGCTTTGATTTTCATTCTCATGGACTCTGCTCTTGATTACTCTGATAAACATCAATGTAGTATAAGGCTGAATGAGAACTGTGGTACTTACCAAGGCCATGTGTAGTTCTCCCGCTCAAAGCTGTTGTTTCATAATGCTGCTGAAAGAAGCAGTTCTGCCTGTTTACCTTTGCCCTCACACTGCTGCTTTCTCTTCCAAGTGTTTTTGCACAGACAACATGTAACCAATGTTGTCTATATTTGAGAAGAGAGAGCTGGTGTAGGGAGAAGGGGCTTGCACTAAACCAAGAATAAGCTGTGATCCTGTAGAAGATTCAAGTGATACTGACAATGAGGAAGGACAGAGTTTTTAGAAGTTGCACAAGAAGCGCCATATTATAGATGCAATCTTATTTTCTGGCTCTAAGGAGAGGACTAAGTCACAAGTAAGTCCAGACTGTGGGCCAGAGGGTGGTAGTATTGTCCCTGTTACCAGAGAAATTGGGAACTGCATACATCTGTTTAGAAGAATCAAGAATTCAGGATTTGTCATACTGAGGTTGACAGCTGGATGCCTCTGATGTTGGCTTGCATCTCTGCCTGTATTGCTTTTCCTTGGTTATGGTAAGTTTGAAAGAAATTCTTCAGTTAGTTTAAAAACTGATAGTGAAGTAAGACAAGGAAATTATGTTAACCGTTTTCACCCCACTCTGTAACATTTAATTGGGTAATATATGATATTGCTATTTATAGGTATGTTTAAATGATCATGCAAAAGAATTAATTTAATGCTTCCTTAAAAAAAATTTTTTTTTTAATTCACCTCTTTTTACAGGATGCTGGTCTCATATAGGAGACCCACAAGAGTGTCACTTTGAAGAGTGTATAGTAACAACCACCCCTTCCTTGATTCAGAATGGAACGTATCGCTTCTGCTGTTGTAGTACTGACTTGTGTAATGTCAACTTCACTGAAAACTTCCCACCTCCTGACCCTACTGATACAACACCTTTCAGTAAGTCAGACTTTTCTGTCCTTGTCATTTCATGGTTCACGTAATTTAGAGAAAGAGCTTATTTTGTGATATTGTAAAATGGGAAACTTGTGACCTTTTCATTTATACACAACAGAAATAACAAATGGAATAGAACTTTTTCATATGAAGTTTATCACATTTACGTATTCCACAGTGCTCTTCAAAGAATGAGTTAAGTTCTTACAAGAGAAGTATTTATGCAGGCAACTGTTGAGTGCATGGTTTTTTTTTCCAAAATGGTCTCTAATGCTGGGTGCTTCAGTATTTGGATGCTCAACTTCAGAAGCCTCTGGGGATTTTCAGAAGGATTCAGGCTTCTGTAAAAACATGCCAGTAAGTTCATTAAAATCATGGCATATTTGAAAAGTCTGGTGTATCTATTCCATCATGGTTCACAGATAGCTTTGAGCAGTAGAACCTGTCTCAGTAAGAGAATGTGGTAAGGTTGCTGAGATTCTCTCCAAGAGTCTTAGAGTGCTTTGAAATCTGACTTCTTTCTTACTTTTGCATATTTTTGTCAGAGATTAACTTTGGTTTAACATTCAAAGTGTACTAGTTTGAGCAATGTAATTTTCTTCCAGATTAGATTATCTATTGAATTATTTATTAGAAAATCAACATAGCATATGGACAGAAATCAAGGTATCAGACCCCATAACCTCCTGTGACAGAAGCAAGGTCATTACTTCCACACACACTGTGGTAAGATGTGTTCCAAGAGTTAAGAACATGTAAAGATGAATTAGTAGCCCAGTCTAAACTTTTAGATAGCCTTTTCTCAATAAGAATTGTGAAAGAGAAATTGAATTGAGGAAATAGGTGTTTAAATGGAGTACAACTGTTTCTGTATATCCAGTATTTTTTATTAGTGAAAATGTTTTGTGAAGTGAAAAAGGGTTTTTTTGTTTGCTTGGGTTATTTTGTTTTTATTTTTTTTACTAGGGTAGTATTTATAGAATACTATAAAATGCAAAAGGAATAGTTTTTTTTTAGGATGATAATTTTTTAATTCACTTAAACTCTATGATAGTGATGCTGCTGCTTTCAAAGGTGGTGCTGATAACTGTGGGATAGAGTTTTTGTAAGTGTTTTTGGTCAAAATGAGGGCTTGGCATGTTAAAAGAAACCCTTTTGTTAGGAAAGTACATATGGTATAATTGGATAAAGAGAGTTGGTAAGACACATGGTGCCTTTTGGCTAATGGTTTTATTTGTAGAACTAGTAAACAGTTCCATTTGGAATCAGTGTCTGAGCTCAGCACTATGCAAAGCAGAACAGACACTGCCTGACTCTGGCAATAATCATGTGTTTGGTCTCCACGGATGTGACTGGAGTTAGTCCTGTGCAGGAGATTTAGACAGGAGGGAAAAAACACCTAAAGATACTTTCTTGTCCCTCTCTGTCCCCCCCCCAAAAATAGGGAGGCAAGGTTTCTCTGAAATGGCTTGTGCTTGTGCTTCTCTATTAGTACAAATTGCAAAGAACAATCTGAATTAATTCAGATGTTGCATGATAAGATCTCCAAATAAACTTTTTATTTAGAGTTAAGTGAATTTTTTAATACTGAAAGATCTAGCCTGACTTGCAAAGTGAGAGGAGAAAAAAGATCTCAGAATTAAACTTGTAACATGATCCTTAATTCACCCAACTGTAATTGAGTTTTGCAGCATACATTTCTAATGACTCAAACTGTTTTGTGTTATTGTGTCACCTTCCATTTTCATAATATGCAGATCTGCCTTTAAGCATAAGCAAGGTAGGTTCCTCACCCAGCTGTCTGCCTGCTTTGGCTGTGTTAGAGGAGGTGGGGACTGGCCATTCGAGGAGCACGTACTGCCTCGCGCACTCGCATGCAGCCTCACATGCTTCTGTGGTGTGTTATTGTACAGCCCTCAGAGACCATGTTGGTTCTGACATTGTTAATCCCATACACCCTCAGGACTGCAGAGTTGGTAGGTGTCTTAGAAAGGTGGAAGGGTTCAAAGAGAAAGAGGAGATGGCTACACACAGGTCCCTGCATCGTACTGACCCCAGATCCAGGCAGTGGCCTCTCCACTGTCCTTTTCCCAGCCCTCTTGACTCTTTCCAGAACCCGTTTTGTAAAAACTGGTCTTGCCACCTTAACATTGAAGACAGACTTCTTGGATTGGCAAAGTTCAAATTTTCTCGAATTGTTGGGAAGCTTTGAGATGACCTACAAGAACACCTTGCCTGGATACTTTTTGAGCCTTTCTAATAAAGTCGTCAGAATGCTTTAAGGACACTAGTAAGTTTAGCTGCACGGGCTATGGCAATATGTATCATTGTACCTTTTAGATTATTAAATTGAACAGATCAGGGTCACATGGGGGAAATCTTTTGCAGAACATTTTCAGTATAGCCTATGAACTCTAAGAGCATTATTTCACCTGTATTTTTGATAAGGCCTAAAAAATGTTGAAAATGGAACAGTTCTTGAAGAGCAAAACACATGGTAGTTGTCCTCATAGAATTTCATTTATCTTTATGATCCTGTAAATTTCAAAGAGGGTGTGAATAGTGTATGGCTAATTATGTGAAGCCTAACAAATTCAGCCAACAGTTAACTAAGTATTTGTAAATGTTTTTCTACTCATTTCCAGTAAAATCACCAAACATAAAAAAATTTCCAGAATAACAAGTGTAAATTCAACAATAGTTTAATAAATAACAGAATGTGAAAAGACTACTGATGAACCTAGTCAACTTAAAACATTGCTTTTAAGAAAAAAATTTAGGTATTCTTTTAAAAATGATTTACTTTCTTTGCAGCTATATGAAAGACCTGCATAAACAGCAGGAAAATACTATTATGCTCTAGAGCCAAATGCACCAAGAAAGATAATGGAAAAATAAAAACTTATTTTATATGATCTTTTAGTTATTATTTTATTTTGTAGGGCAAATAACAGTGGTACATTAAAAGATGTAGCTAGAATATAAATGTTTTAAGAATACTTAAATTAATTAAGATCTGTATACATGTTAGATATAAAAAGTTATCGCTTTCAAAACATAGCAAGTCTTATAAAGTCTTCCTCTGCTACTTAAATTTTTGTGTAATTTTTCTCTTTTGGGATGTCAAAATGTGTTTATATCACAACCACATCTATATGTAATGGAATACCATATTTTTGTTCAGATTAATTCATATTTGTTCAGGGCATAAATGTAAGAAATACATTCTGTCTTGTAAAGAAACTTTTGTAAAAATAAAAAATAAGATTAAGGACAAAGTGCTTCTTGAAACCCTTAACTTACTCTTTACTGCTTAATGTACAGCTGATGATTAAAACAGTCATACATCTGAGTCATAATATTCTTCTCTTCTATCTTAAAGATAATCCAGAAAGAGTTGAGTAGGTGTTTACTGGTTGCTAGTCCCTCCGGTTAGAATTTTGCAAAAGCTGCAGGTTGGCCTGTAGTCCAGAGCCCACGGTCTTGAGGTGTTAACAAAAAACAAAACCAAAAACACATAAAGATTTGGGTAGCTGTTTCCTGATGTCAAGAGAAGTAGAGATTGGCAAATGAGAATTGTATGAAATTTGAAGATGTGTCTATGTAGTTTGGAGCCCTTGAAATGAAGAAATTCAAAAACAACCTCTCATGCACAGGCTAAGCTTGTACATCTTGGGGGGGGGGGGGAAATGCTTTTTCATGCTTTGCTAAATAACCCATGGATAGATTCATTATTTCTCCATCCTCTGTGTTCACCAAAATAACTCCGTGACCAAAACCCCTCCATCTTGGCTTCAGCTAGTATATGTGCATACTCCCAACCCCTCGACTTAAAAGAGCCAACTGTGGGTTCGTAGGTAAAAGTTTTGGGAGATCTGTGTTTACTCTACTGGTTTTGTCAAATATTTATTTTGAGACTCTTGTAACACATCTGCATAACTCTTGTCTCTATAAAATGCTTCCCAAATTCTGAGAATATTTTGAGGACAAATTGATTAATTCTACAGTTGTCCATAATGGCCTTTGAAATAGAAAGCAAGTAAGTAAGGAGGAAAATGCTCTTGCTCTTTGGTCATAGATATATTGTTGTAATGAAACATTCAAGTTAAAATAGCCTTAAAAACAAAGTAACAAAGCAAATTTTTAATTATTTTTTTTCCTCAAGGCTGCATTCCAGCACTGCAAATAAATTACTCTTACAACAACTTAGTATTAAGAAAATATTTTTGCATGATGGGTGATGTATTTACATGATACATGCAAAAGATCCCTGGCAGCAACAGTTGAGCATTACTGGTACATACTATTGTTGAAATAAAAAGAGGTAGGGCTGGTTTCCTTGTAACAACAAACACTGGCTGAAATTTTTAGAGGATTTAGAAACTTATTTTCAGTAAGAGCACAGAGATTTGGTTATAGGGAAACTGGCCACCTCAGACAGTGAAGGAAATTGGTGTTTCTTTCTTATAAAACCCTGCTAGACGGGTTTGTCTTTGCAGAGTATCACCTGGGCCTGCCTTTGCGAGCCTTCTCGCTACTTCTATAAAAGCCACGATGCATCTGGCTTGAAGTGCTCCTAGTATTCTGTGGAAACTTTGAGGAAAGCTACAATTTGTTTAAATGTAATTATTAAGATATGTGGCTGGGTCAGGTTAATTAAAGTAGTAATAGATTGTTTTCATTTAACTATTGCTTTTGAGAAGCAGCAGTTAGACTCCTGTTGCTGTGGGCAAATGGCCCAGTCTAACTCCGCTGAAGGGGAGTTAGATCACATTAGGCTGATTTTGTAAAGTTGTAACCTTGCTCACTTCCAGTTGTTATCTGGACTTCTTTTTACCGGAGAGTAGCATCCAATGTTAATTTGTAGCTGAAATGCCTTTTATTTCCCCTTGGTTCTGCGTGGCAAGTGCAGCACCTGCTCAGCTGTTTTCAGCCAGTGTTTGAGTGCTTCTTTCATTTCCAATCTGCCTAATCGAAGAAAACGCTCTGTAAATAAGCATATTCCCTTAGGTGTACTTGCATGATAGTTTTTTTTCAGGTGATTTGGATATTATAGCAAGGCAAAATTTGCAAACCTTTGCAATTTGGCTGATCTTCTGTCTTGAAAGATGGTGTGGGGAATGAGCCACACAAGGACTAAAACTTGTACCTTTGAAATGGTAGGGAGTAATTCCAGCACATCCTTCCTTCAGCAAAGAGATAGGGCATCATATGTTGGCAACATATCTTCACTGAATTACAAGGCAGGGAAGTATACCTGAGTGAGCGCCAGGAAAGGGAGTCTTAAGACAGTAAACAAGGAGTTGAATGCCTCTTTAAAAACAAAACAAAACAGAAAAACAGAGGAGTTTGCTTTGAAGTGGTAAGCGTTTGTGTAAGAGGACCACCTGTGATCCCGTGTCTCCCAGAAGGTTTCTCGTTAGGGCACTGTAGAACATGCAGGTGCGTGCCGAACTGGAGAGGGATATACAGATGGATGGGCATGGCGATTTCTATGCAAGTGTCTCTGCTAAAAGAGATTATATGCAGAGCAACTAATAAAGGTGAAAAATGAGAAGTGTATTTTTAGAGAGTATTTCAGTAAGATCACTGATATAATGGTGAAATATTTTGGATTTTTTGTCAGTATTTGACATATTTTACTTGAACCTTCTTGTTTTTGTCTGAAATGTAATGAATGCTTAAAAGAAATCTTTGTTTTATTAATTTTGGTAATCACTCTTTGGTTACAGGAAATGAATTGACTGTACATGGGGTTTTTTTGGGGGGGAGGGATGCAGTGTGCAGATTACAAATACTGAGTAATGGCATTGTGGAAACTTGTGTAAATTAAGGCTGTCTCTTGCGTTGTTGTGGCAGAGGGAAAGGTGATAGTATTAAGGACTAATGTAGGGAAGAGTATAGAAATGAAACTTCTTGCAGAGAACCAGCACAGAATATAGTAAGACAGTTAGTAATCTGTATAGAAGCTTATGTAGAAATAGGAGTGAAAACTTAGTTTCTGTAGAATCAGTGAAAGGTTTTGCCAGTCACCCAAGACTCTGATAACAGGTAATGCTTTCTGAGTAATTTCAGTGATTCTCATTAGAAATGGGTATATCAAAAGCAGAATCTCTTAAAGATTGTTGTTAGCAGCATTTAATATTTTAACTTCTAAGACAGCATAGTCTCCCGAGATTAAACTAGCATCTTTACTGAATTTAAAATTAAAGCTTTGATGTGCAATTGGAGTCTGAATATGAAATGCTAGCTATGAAGGCAAAGCCTAGCTAGACAGAAAACTGTACATGCAAATTATTTCTCTTGGAGAAACATTTAATCAGAAAGCTGAAATCAGTGTGTTTCACTTTCGCCGAGATTGTAATGTTATGGAAATGTTTGGAAATTTTTGTATGCACCAGAACCACAAAATGCTGGAATCATTGTTAAGTAAAGTAAGAACATACACAACCTAGTAATATGAAGGTGTTTATTTGAAAAAGGAGGAACATTTCAAATACCATTTTTAGGAGAAAAAAACCCTATTTTATAAATACATTCCTTACTGCTTTGTCAAACTACTGTTTGGAGTGCACTTGATATGAGCAGTACAAGGTGACTTTAATTAAAGCTGTGCCAGCAGGAATTAGGACTGTTATGTCCTGGAGGTCAGAGGACAAGGACCTTTCCAATGTTCTTTTAAAAACCTGTTGAAATCTGAAAAACATGGAAGATAGGATTTTATCTCTATCATGAAATTGCAATGATTTGTTTGTGAAGTGCTAGAGCTGTAACCACACTTTGTTTCAGAAGACTAAAAATACTTTAGTGTGCATAGAGATCTCAGATCTTCAAGTAGATGTGCACAAAACTTTTAGCTTATTCATTTGGTTTAATTCTCTAAACTGCATCATCGTCATCTTTGAAGTGTCCTACATATTTCCAGTACTACACAGATAATATTTTATTTAACAGTTTCAGGTCTAGAATGTAGAAAGGAAATATAATCTGAAATATAATCAGTGATTTTTTGCCTTCCTCAATAAGAGCAAAAAATTTACACATTAAGTCAACTAGCATCTATAAACGGGCGATTCGGTTCTTTGCATCATGTACAGCACTTGAGGCAGTAATTTTCGTATCTGCTGGAAATTAGCTTCTTGCAGTTGGTATGTCTTATGTGCTCCTGCTAAGACCTTAATGATCTACAGATATCCTTGGGTAATACAAATATTGTAAATATATTTTCCATTTACTGGAAATACTGAGTATTGTCTGACTTTTCCTCTAATAAACTAATGCCATAACTAGCAGATGTCGATTGCGACAATGCGCATTCATTTGTTGTGAATGCCTTACAGATGCAAGGCAAAAGTAGGCAAGGCTCATGAGACCGAAACTCTGTCAACCTGTTTTAGTGAAAAATCGGACTGTAATTAAAAAAAGGTAATAGATAAGGAATTGTTTTACCTCATCTATTATTAAGGCTAGATGGAGAACAGGCAAGGATGATGCACTTTTTTAACTCAGCTGCCGCAAAACTTACGGTGATAAGCATTATTCTAAACAAATTCTACTCTGCTATTTAACAACCTAGACTGAAGGTAGCTTTGGGGAATCCCAGTAACTTGCGAAATACTGGGAGCTCTCTGGAGGGCAGGTATACTTAGCAGTTTGCTTTTTGGGAACGTTCTGAATCGATGGGCTTAAAAAGTATGTTCTGCTGTAGTAGAAACATTCTAAAACTGGGTGCTGTAAATCTTGGAATATGGGAATGAGTTAAGCCTGCACCACTGTAGAAGCGTTTCTCCTTGGAAGACTTGAGGAGGTAGGTAGTAGCTCTTGGCGACAGGTGTGGCTGCTGCTTGCAGGCACAGCGAGGGCTCTCATGAGTATAATCACTAATAAGAAGAGGAATTGAGGTTGTGTGTTCAGCCACCTTTTGGTATGTTGTCAGGTAAAACCTGAATTCCAAACCTGAATTCCAGACTTCCGGGATTTCTGGTGCGTGGGAACTCTGGGCAGCGAGCTGTGTTCCTGGGAAGTGGAGGGGAAGAAGTCACTGTAAGGCTTGCCTGCGCACAACTTGTATGCGTCTGTATTGCTCTTCAGTGTGGTGTCCATTGTAGCAGAATAGCAGTCTTCAGGTACTACAGCTTATTCTGGGAGCTGTGCATACACAGACTCTGACTTTGGTAGAAGGACAGTGGTGCTGAAGGGCATTAACCAGTCTCAATATATTGGATTGTAAATCAATGTTGCTAATGGGTACAAAACTGTGTATATCAATTCTGACTGAACTGTTACAACTGTCTAAAGACAAAGGTAATCCAGCAATTAAAGGTATTTTTAAAGAGATCAGAAATTAAAATGTACAAGAGAAAGTCTACAAACTGCAAAACAAACGTAAATAAGTCAATAATGAAACACTGGTATCTTTCAAAAATGCCCATGTGAGCAAGTTCCCATTGAGGAGAGATTAAAAGCACAATCTGTTTCTAGAAAATAAACTTTTAAGAGGAAAGAAAAAAATGCTTAGAGGTAAAATATACCTCCAGTTATCCTGATGTCTTGACTTCTTTTAAAGCATTTTTCAATTAATCTTGAATTTAATAAGTTGTTCTTTGAAAAAAATTACAAGAAGTTAAGATACGATTTAATAGGAAAAATATGGAGATAGATGTCTGGCTTATTAGTTTATTCACAATTTTGGCTAAGAACTAAAAAACTTAGATCTATAACAAGACATCGACTATGGCTCTGTATTTGAAGGTTAAACTCAATTTTTAATTTTCTTCTTTCTGTGAAATTCTCCTTTTTGTGAAATTCATAAAACCAGAACTTCAGTTTAAATTTCAGGTAGAGGTGGGTATTGCATGTTTTATATAGGCATTTCAAACACCTAGTTTGTTTTCTGTGGTTTTACTTTGGTCAGGAGTAGTCAACTCTGGGGGCATGTAATGCTAGGAACTGAAGTGATTGCTTATGTCTTTGGAGTCTGAACGCAAAATGAGAGCGCTTCAGAGACAAGTTCAGCCGTTTATCGTTCTGCTCTTCTGCATTTTTAAGCTGATGATACTGCATGTGTAGTGAAATATATAATTACCCACAAAATTATAGTGTCTAAATTAGCCAAGATATTGTACATTGTAGTCCTTACCTAGTAAAATTAAAACACTATTTATGCTATATAAATATTCTGCTCCTCAGTTGCCATGTGTGTTTCAAGTTGAACATTTGTTTTCACATGGAATTTGTTGAAATCTCTGTCTCGTCACTGTGCTAGGGGTTGCTTCCTGGTGGCAGGAGTGGCAGAAATGGCTCTGCTCAGGTTTCTCAGCTGCTATGGCTCCCGACAGCGGGTATTAGCTTCAAAACGCTACAGCGCTATCTCCCACGAAGTGTTAGAGCTCAGAGCCTTGCTGGGAATACTGTTCATTATAATCCACTTTCTCCTACTGTGTAATGCTAGTAGCATTCCTCATACTTGACTTTTTTTATCATGATTTTACTCTGTTTTCCTTTAAATTGTTCAAATGAATGGAGTTAAGATTAAAAGGAAAAAGGACTGTACAAAGTTCAGGTGTGAAGCAGTGCTAGGTGCATCAGCTGCTGCTAATAAATCCTCAGCTCTGCCACATTGCTGGTTTTGTCTGTCCTGAGTACAGTAACGGTAAGACGGGTCTTTGTCCACAGACTACTGAAATAACAAGAGGTCAGACTTGGGAATGGAAGTATTAAGCATGAAACTGAACATCACTTGTAAAGAATGGATCTGTTGTGAGCTCTTTGGTATGGTTAAGCTTATCTGTGCAAAATAATGTTTAGTTCACTGAAAATCTTTCATGTCTTTTTCTTGCTCTTTAATTAGACATTTTCTATAAGCCTCACTTGCTCTTGTCCTTGTGCTGTTTGCTGACAAAAATCTGATATTATATCACAGTTTTGTCTGATATGCTTCTTTGAAACAACCCCCCCCCCCCCCCCCGCCCCGATTATGGAACTAATTCACTTTTGAAAGAAAGGTTCAGTTTTCTGGCCTTTGGAATATACTTAGAGCAGTCTCCTGTTAGCCCAACCACTTTGTAGCTGGGCCTTCCTGAACTGCATGTATGGACCAGCATTGTGGACTCACACTGATAAGCAGAGATGGAAAATCCAGACAGATGTTCAGAAAGATGTTGACTTTTCAGAGGAGGTCATTAATCACTGTTCCTTTTTGAGCCTTTTTTGGTCCAAATTTTCCTTATCTGGAAAGCATTGTGCTCCTGAGAACCAAATACATTACTCAATGTTAACTTCTGGATTCTTTTTTATGAAATAACATGCAGTGCATCTTTGTTCACACTGCAGACTATCTGGAGATCAAACAGGAGCTGTATTTCAATATGGCACAACCTTAGGAGATGTAGATAAATAAAGCTTTTAGTTTATAATAATGTGCTAGGTTGTTTCTAAGAACAGTTGAATTACTTTTAGATAAGGTGGTTCAAGCAGCTTGAATCATGTCTGCTAACTTCTAGCGCAGGAGCAGGCAGCTGGCGCAACCGCCGGTGCAGGCCAGCCCGGCAGCTTCCTCTGAAAGGCTGAAGCCAGAGGTGCAGGCAGCGTTGTGCCCGTCCTGCGTCTGGGCTCCCCCTCACTTGCCTCTGCTGCAGTCCAAGGCTCAGCTCAGGCCTGTCTGGGCTTATCTATGGAAATACATATTAAAAGACTGTTCCTTGTGCAATTTGATTTATTTTTACTGTACTCTCAACTGTGTTGTTGGAGCATCTTCTAGAATTGGGAATAAACAAAAGGTTAGGTTATGTAAGGTGTAGTTTGCCTTTCTTCTTTCACCTTATCAGACAAAATCTCTGTGTGTCAATGGGTACTGGAGATCAATTTTTTTTTTCTTTACAAAGAAAGGCTTATGTCCTATTTCATATTCATGTGAATAGCAAATTCAGATAAGTGCCTCGTGTTCAAATTGTGAATGAATGACTCGTTCTGCAGTTCTGAATCTGGAGTCTCGTATTTGGGCATCTAGCTCCTGAGAAGATGTGTAATCCTGGCTATAGGTATCTCCATTATTTCTGCAGAACTGCGCTGTCAGGGCTGTTTTGAAGTCTCAGGGAGCTGAGGTACCTTTTGGTGTTTGGGCTAACACAACCCCATGTGCTTGAAAAGACTCAGCGAGAGCAGAGCTCAGGTGAAACAGGACGCAGGGGACCGTGCAGCAAGGAAAGCGTCGTGGCAGTGTGCTCCTGATTAGATATGCTGCTCTGTTTTATACCAATTGCAGGTATTTTCAAAGATGTTCCTTTCAAGACCAAATAACTTTTACTGTTACTCTCCAAACAGGAGAAGATGAAAGTGGTGCTCACTAAAATCTTCCTGAAGACCCTGTCCATGTACTCGTACTATTGAAAGGCCTTCAAGCAGAAATTCAAGTTGATGCCAGAAATCCATTTATATTTGTGTTGCTCATATTACCCGAGAATGCTTACTGTTGTTAATAGGTTAATCTAGAGTGAGGGGAATTCCTGAAAATGTTCTAGGTAGACATAAGAAAAGTGAAAAGGGTTCCTCAATCCATAGCTACTTCTGTGTACTTGTATTGAGTCTTTCCTGGTGTCTTTTCATTTTAGCTTGAAGCTTACCTGGGTGTTACTCTTTCCAGTCATCTTCCATTTTTGTTCTCTTCTTCTGTTAGGTTTAGGAATGTTGCCTCCTTATTTATGGAAATAGCTGTTATTGATATATATCGTTCATTATTATTATTATTTTCATTGTTTTGTATTTAATAAATAAAATGAACAGTGCCCTGTTGCTATGGACACTAATACACAAGCATTTCAGCTGGGAGACTAAGTGTGTCTATTTGTGGGTGTGTGTGGGTGTGTGAGAGACAGACAGACTTTCCCTTGCTGCAGTCCTTATTGTACTGAATTTGTGATAGGAAATCTGACTTTTAATGCCAGCTGTTAGAAATCTGCAGAACATATTTTTTAGGTTGTATGCTTTCATTATCAGAATAAGTATGGATCTTTCTAAATATTGAACATAATCAGATTTATGTAGTATTTCTATATATTTCTTTGTCAGAAGACTATTTTGATTATTTACATTTTCTTTTGGGACACTAAAGTATTTATTCTGTAACACATTTGATAATTTGAAAGAAATCAATATATTCATTAGTCTTAAAATCTAGTTTAGAAGAGTTTTAGTTCATTTTGGTTAATTTGCAGAGTATCCTTCCATAAAAATTTGATTTGTGGAAGAACATGTTTGGTATACAGATAGGACTGAAGGAAAGAAGATAGAAATTCAGTCTCTGAGGGCAAGTAAAGAAATTGAAAGAGGGAATTGTAAAGAAGTAAGGGATTTTCTATCTTCTTAGCTATTGCCTTAGCTTTTTCTTGTTTTAGGGTAGAATAAGAGATTTAAGTTTTTCTAACAGGTTTGAGGAAGGATTTCTTTTTCTAAGAAATCTAATATCAAGTTGCATTGAGCCTGAATGGGAGTTTGTGATCTAATTTTTTGAACACCATTAAAAGTTCTAGGGAGGTGGATTCAGTGTTTCAGCCCTGCTGTTTTTGTGTAATTGTTTTAAAGCTTGATCATACAGAACATTTTGTATGTTTTTTGGGGTGCCAGGCCACCTATTTCCTACAAACGTATGCAGTAGCTACAGGTGACATTAGGCAGCTTTCAGCTTTGGCCCAGATCTAGCTTTCTTCCAGACTGGTGGCGTGGTGCTCATTTAGAAACTGCCTGCAGGCCTATAAATATTTTCATACACTTGCACAAAATTCCTTGTGCAGACATTCACGTTGACTTGAAACTGTATCTAGTGAACAAAGGTAAGGTATCCTTGTATCCTGTATAAAAACACTTTTCACGTGTGCAACACTTGGACATGAAGCACGAGTGTTGGAGCTGTAGAAGTGAAAGTGATTTTCCCTAGGCAGAACCAAAATATTCCCATTTATCTTTGGGTGGTGGTTCAGAGCCCACTCCATCAATCTGTTCGCAAACTGGATGCATATAGCTGAAGGAATACAAGGTTGATGTGTGCTCAAGACAGCCATATCTGCTGTATGGAGCAGCTAAGGTCATTGTTGCTTGATCATGGGTCTGCGTCTCCCATTAAAGCATTAACTCACCTAACACTAGCGATGCGGGACCCAGAAATACAATTTTAAAACCCAAGAATTTAATACAAATTTGCTAAAACAAATGCAGCTTTTAAGTATATGCCTCTTTGACTTTGGTGGTTTCACCTTAAAAAAAGAAAGAGTAAATAAGAAAAAGAAAAATAAGTATATTTTTTAAAAAAGTTCAAATTCCTGAAAGCTAGACAACTAAACTTCAGCAAATACAAATTAGTTATATTCTTAACTGCTTTTTCTTTTTCCTCTGTTTCCATTCTCTGAGGGTATAACTGCAGTGAGTAAGGCAAAATGGATGATGCTACCTGAGTGCTGGTGTGAATTACATGGAGCAATGTTGCTCCCTTGAATGCAGGTCCAGACATTGCTATCTCTGCAATGGAATGGGAAACCAGAGAAAACTTGTTAGTGAAAGCTTATTGTGAAATAAAGCACAGAAAAACACCAGAAGTCAACCAGTATTAGGTGGACATACAGAAAACATTTAAACTTTTTTTTTTTTTTTTTTTTTTTTTTTTTTTTTTGGAAAAAGATTTTTAATGGCCCTGAAGAGTAACTCAAGCTTCTCGGCCTCAGCAGGTGGATGGCACACTTGTCAGCAGTGCAGATGGAGCTGAGAGGTGGCGGCCACCGCACTCGGGTTTGGGTGAGCGGAGCGCTGTGCACACCTACCTGAGATGCTCCCAGCTGCAAAGCGATTCATAGCATCTTTGGAGCAAGTGAAAAATGTGTGTGGGTGAAATAAATACACACTGTAAACCAAAAGCATTGTACATCTCCTGCACGCTGTGCCAGGCGTGCTGGGAGGAGGCAGCCCATGGGCCTCGTGGCTCTTGCAGAGTGCTCGTACAGGCTGCCTCGTGCTGACAGCGGCCCTTGCAAGGTGTGGGCTAACCTTGCTAAACTTGGAAGGGTAAAAAGGAGACGTCTCATATCCAGCACTAAATGGAGAATAGGTAAGTGTTGTAATGGCAGTGGGGGAGTGTGCATAAAGGAAACATTTTTAAACTAATTTGAAATTTCAGTTGTGTGACTTAGATATGCTAGTAGTGTTTTTCCTATTTTTGTACAGAGCATTTAAAATTGATTTTATTTTTTAATTAAAACAGAAAGCATCAAGCTCTCTAGTGGGCAAAGTTTTGATAATAACCCCAGTGTCAAATACCTGTTATGAAGACAATGTTTAAATTTTGCAAATGGGGAAAACTCGTAAGTTGTGAAGCCTTAATTTCACTTAATATTTCTGAATACATCAAGTGAAATATGATGCCACAGATTCAGTCTGCATAGCTTTTCCCAACTCTGCTAAACTTCATCCTACACTGAACGAGTATGCAGTGTTTTATGTGAGCTAGACCACACAGAGCAGGGAATAGAGGCGAGCACAGCCCTGCATTTAGTAAGAGTCCAGATGTGTGGTCACCCTGTTATGTTTGCTGTGTAACAGAAGTGTCCTAGAGCATGGGGGAGTACAGAGCTAAATATTTAATTAGTATGCTGAGATCATACTGCATCTAAATGTTTTTCCCAGGAAGTGCTTATTTTGTGCCTGCACACTGTTGCATGCTAACTTACGAGTGAGTTGGTAGGTGAGCATAAACTGGTAAGTTTTGAGATTTTTCCAGCCATCTGTATCATAATTATCACTTTATTTAGTCATTTATAGTTTCTGCTTGAGCAGGATGTGAAGAACAGCCTTGCACATGCAATGCCACAGTGATGCCAAAAGCCTGTCAGGAATTTGTTCACCCTTGTAATGTATTTGTAACCATTGGAGCTCTGTTGATAAGTTGTCAGTAGCAGTGTCTTAGTCCCAAAAATGCTATTGGCACTATGATCTTACATGCTGTGATGGAGCCATTGAAATAAGATTGTAAGACAGTCTTTTCCATTCGTTCTAGATTATTATTGCATAAAATAGTTACCAGGTAAGAGCTGTTAGCTACTCTTTTTTGCCTTTGTTCTGGAGAAGCAAGTATATACTTGCAAATGGCTTTTGAGGTTTGACTATCTTTTTACAGCTGTGATTTGGCTATATTTTTACTGTTTGGCAGAAATGTGCACGAGTCGTTGATGAAGTGTCACAGAAGTCATAGAATACTTGCTTATCTTTTTTGAAAGGATAGCCTGGGAAACAACTCCCTTCTCTAAAAAAAATGTTAGGTCTGTACCTGCTCAAAGGCACAACGGGTGTGATTACGTGCGGATTGCTAGAAGGGACAGGCAAGGTAACCTCCCCCCCCCAAAAAAAAGACTTAGTGCGAACTGAAAGTATGAACTTGTTTGAAATCTCCCCTTTCAATAGGCAGCCATAAATCCTCATTTTTGTCCTGGTTACATATTTTCTGTTTAGAGGAGCTTATAGAGTTGCATATCCCGTTACTCTGTTTTCTTTTAAGACTAGCATGAGAGTGATGGGCCAGAAATTTCAGAAGACTAGTGATTGGGGGTGTCTTAATTTTGAGTGACCAAACAAACACGTCTTAAAAGTGGGCACGTTTCACAGCAACTTCACTAAAATCTAAAAACGCTTTGCTGGTGTCCAGTTGAGAACACAGACCAATTACTGAAAACCATGGCTATGGCCACTCCTATTTTGTGCTATGTTAAAGCAGGAACACCTGTCAGGAAGCAGTCAGTCTCAAGTTTAATAATATTTTGTTGTTTGACAAAAAAGGGTTTCTATTCATTTAATGGGACGTGGGGGGGTTTGCCATTCATTTAACGGGATTTCGTGGTGCAGTCAGGATTTGAGTAAGCCAGACTGACAGAAGCCTTCTTTGTGTACAATTTTTAAGAGACTGCCTTTCCCATTCTAATTTTTCTGTTTTTTTTAAAAGCAAGTATTGGTGTAAATACCTGTCTTATGAATTTATCGCTCTGTCATATGGTTTAATTGTACAGCATCACTAAAACAGCTAAAATCAATACTCAGGGCTGTGACAACTTCAGGGATTGATTCAAGAAATTTTTTAATTACATTGAAAAAAAATGTTTAAAGTAGAACAGTTACAGAAGCCATATATTTCAGGATGCAGAAGTGTTTGATTCGGCCTGTGAGATTAGTGTAGAGATCAGCTGAAGTTAGATCGCAGCACTGTTAGCAGCTCAGCTCCATGGGACTATGCAGTGTCTCCACGTTAGCTCTTCAGGTTTGTGCTGAAATCCGTATGCCTGCTCTGAAACAAGTTTGTTACTCTAGGGCAGCCAGAACACGTTGTACAAGCAGCGTCAGCTGTGTTTCTCGTATGCCCACGGTGCAGTACGAACGGGGAGCTTTGATACCAGCCTTGGTGCATGTTCCATGCGTGTTTGCTTTGGCAGGGGAGTTGCCTCAGATCTTCCTTCCTTCCTTCCTTCCTTCCTTCCTTCCTTCCTCGCTGCCCCCAGCTGGGCTGCGGCCCCCGGCTGGCAGTGCCTTGCCATGGGCTGCTGAGCGGACGCGCAGGGGCGCCGTGCTGCGCCAGCCAGGGCACCCACCACTGCGGTGCACCCAGTGCCCAGCGGGAGGTGGCAAGGGGCGCTTGAGCTGGCGCTTGGGCTGCCAGAGAGCAACATCAGACGGTGGCTTTATTTCATCTCGGATCAAGCCCTTAGATCTGTAGAAGGATTTTGCATAAGTGCAAACTAAGGATTGCTATTTATCATTATTGCCTTTTTCATCTTCATGCTATTTTAAAATACTCAGAAGCCTTTGAAGTTAGGGAAGGTACCGTTTTTCCCTTCTATAACTGGGAAACTAAAGCACAAAGGAACCTACCTAAGATTGACGTATTCAAAATCAGAGCCAGAAACAAGGTCTGCGCTTCTCATAGCTTTGTATTTTAAGTTCTAGAAAATATTATTTTCCTTAAAAAAAAAAAAAAAAAAGGTATATTCATGTGTGCCTAGTGTAGTATTTACGGAGCTGTAGTTATTTATTTGAAGAAGGTTAGCTTCTGCTGCTGGCGAGGAAGCAGGAGCTGCCTGTCAGTGGGGCCAGTGGCTGTGGCTGGGGCCCCGCTGAGCTGCAGCCTTTCTCCCGGCCCCGTCGCTCCAAGCCTGGCTCAGCCGTGGCCGCCCGGGGAGGCCTCTCTCCTCCTGACACGCACCGCTGCGGTGCTCAGGTTTCCATCTCCCTTGCTGTTTTCCTCTGAATTTTCTTCTACTTGAACACCAAAATTTTTTTTAATTTGGCACATTTAGGCAGAGTGACTCAGAGGCCTTGAGGGTGTCCCCGGCTGACGCGTCTCCGCGCTGTGAGGTCCCTGTCTGAGCAGGAGCTGCTTTGTGCTCGGGCGCCGGCTGGATGCCCACTTCAGCCAGGATGGGGGGAGAGGGAAGCAGCCCTCCTTCCCCGCGCGTGGGCTCCTCGGCGCGACAGAGAGAGCCAGCCTTTCCGCAGGAACCAGGAGAGGGGCCGCTGCTGCGCTGGGCCCCCGGCGCGGGCGCTGGTAGGGCGGCCAGGGGAGAGCAGCATCTTCAGTGGCACTCGGCTGCTTTTTTAAAAGCCCTAGAAAAGCAATGTGGTAAAGGATAGAAATTACGCAGCTGTGCAGAGAAGAGTTTGATAGGATACTTCCCTGTCACTTTTCATGTGGGAAAAACAGACAAATAAGGGCAAGGATTAATGGGAAAATGGGACCTGCGCTTTCAAGTTAGACTTTGTTCTTCTAAATCAGGATATGAAAGCTTGGAGCAGATCTGTACCCTCTGGAATACAATGTATGCTGTTTGAGCTGGCATTAACCCGGCAAACATGAGCTGTAGCAACTGTAAATGTTTCTAAGACAGGTTTAACTCGCAGCTTTGTAGCACATATCTTCAAATTTAAAATTACAAGAACATTTAGATACAAGAAGGTAGGCTATACTGAGTTGTTTTGGAAGTACAGAATGTATTGTTGAATTAAAAACAGAAGAAAGAGCTAAGTTTTAGTACTGAAATATTTGCTAAATTTAAGAGAAGGATGACAATATGCTACCTGAATATATTAATATATATTAAGCTGCTTTAGGACATTAAATGTGAAGTATTAGGGCACAGAGGTGTAATGAAAGGTTTTGTCATAAACTCATTCTCACTGTATCTTTTTATATTGATCTTGTTTTTTCATTTGAATCAATTAGTTGCTTAAATTGTACTACAATTCAGTTTTTGTTGCATGTTTAGGGTAATGATTTTGGAATAAATATGCTGCACAACTACGTCCATTAAAGCAGTTCACTTTTCATTGCCTATTGATAAGGTTGATGAAGAAAAAAACTGTCTGTAAACGTCTGCCCGAGGGCCACGGCTTTGCGCGAAGGAGCCCGCACGCCGCCTCGCCTCTGCTGCCGGGGCGGGGGGAGCGGCGCCCGCGCCGAGGGCAGCGCGCCTCCAGCCCGGCCTCGGCCTGGCCCGGCCCGCCGCCCCCAAGCGCGCACACCCGCGGCCCGGCAGGAAGCGCCCGCTCCCGCAGGCCCGGCCGCCGGGGGCGCGCGCCAGCCCCCGCGCGCAGCCCTCTGCCCCAGAAGGGCCGGGGCGCGGCGGCGGGCGCAGCGGATGCCCGGGCAGCGTGCCTGCGGCTCCTGGCAGCCAGCCCCCCTCCATCCCCGCCGTCGTTTTCAGGGAGCTGTTCTTGAGTTTGCGCACCCCTATGAAAATATACGTTTTTTGCGTTTTGATGTCGCTTCTGTGTGCTATTTTTAGAGCAGCAATATGCCTGGGAACATTATGCCTACGGAATATTTAGCTATTGAGCCTGCTGGATTTAAAATAATTTTAATCAGGCTTTGTGAAGTACTCATTTTCTGTGCTGCAATACATGCATTTTTGGGGGTCTAGTGTTTTTACAGGTGCTGGAAGAGTGCCATCACGTTAAAACCAGCGTTGCTGTTTGATTGAATAGGAGAAAGACTTGTTGGTCCAAGATCAATGTAAGGGGATAATGTGAACATTTTTCCAGCCTTTTTATTAAAAAGTATTTTTATGAATATTTTATTTTGATATATATGATGTTCCCTGTATCTGATTGTCTGTCCAAACCATCTTTCAGCAGATAAATGTCAAGCTTGAAAGCACTATTCAGGCATACTCAAGTGCAGTTTGCTTGTAGAAGCAAGATACTTCTTTTATCTCTTTAGTAACCAAGTGCTTATCTATTTGTAGGCAACTTCAGAAAGATAATCTAAATATGTTTTTGGTTTTGCATTGCTAATAATTCTGCATATATCTTGATTATAGGGAGTGTTCAGTAGTATTAAAATTATCCTGGAAACATCTGATCTCACAGAAGAAAAAGCAGGTAGAGCAGTAGAGTTGGGTTTTTAACAGCTTGGGGATTATTTCTTTACAAAAGTGACAAGTTGCTAATTCATGTCTTTGTCTCTAGTTATCAGAGAAAGAGGACTGTTAGAGATTGCATAACCCAGTTCTCTGCCAAAGAAATTATCACACATTCTTTATTTTTTAAATTTCATGTATCAGTGCGGCCTTCAGTTTTCAAAACAAACAAAAAAGGCAAATCTAATGCACACAGCCAGGATCCAGATTAGGTGCTTGTTAGCAGATGTTACCCCAGAGAAGTTGGGGCGGAGGCTGCAGGAAGGATTGCCCCTCCTAGGCTGCGTGGTCGGGGGGGGGGGGGGGGGGAGGGAGGAGGCGTCGTCTAGAAGCAGCCTAGAAAGCTCAAATCCAAGCTCTATTTCCCATAGCACCTTCTCATTTGAGAAGAAAGATCTGCCCACTGAAACTGCATTGCCACAAATGACTTCTAGCTATAGAAGGACTCCTCTGGAGGATGTTATGGAAAATGTTTTTACAGCCCAAGCCATATTACATTTTTAGGCATTTTCTGCAGAGGCGGAGGGGATCTGTGATGGAGTGCTGCCAGCTCTTGATGTTACTGCAGGTCTCGTGAAAGTTTGGTGCTTTCTTAAAAGTCCAGATTCCAAAAGTCTAAGAGATTGTGTGAGAGTCTGTTTCCATGTGAAAAATGAATAAAAATTCTAGTCCTGTTTGTGGAGAAAAGCATGAAAAAATGTGTGGTTAAGGACACTTCACGAAAACACATATGTATAATTTTATATAAAAATATAAAATCAATCAAATATGATGATGCTAAATGTGAAATGATAAAATATTGGTGATGGTTTAATTTTTTCTTCAAATAATGGAATGATTGGAAATAAATGCAGACTTTCTGCTTCATCTCATACAGTCCGGAATAGAAACCAAGGATTTGCTCTGAGGTTTAGAGAGAAAACATCCGTTTTTAGTTGCAAAAGAAAATTGCCTTAGGGTTAGTGGTTGGCAGGGTTATTTTATTAAAGAATGTCTCATCGTTTCCCACAAAAATACCATTCCCATTAAATGCTTTTCATCTTCCTAAGCGCGGAGCACTCAGTCCTGCTCCGTAGCCCTTAGTAGGTGTTTCCTGGCTAATTTCAGGCACCCTGTGTTTAGATGCTTGCAAAAATTGTGTGTGAAATAATGCTTCTGACCTTAATTTTGGTTTAAGTATTGAAGGTGGCCGCTTTGATGAGTAGCAGATATTTATGTTCTGTACTATTTCATACTATTACAAAAATTTCAACATGATTTTTACTTTTATTAATAATTTGTCAAGCACTGATGGATGCAGTCTCATTTCAAATTTACAGACTCATAAAACAGAATCAAGATAATTGTAATTTTAGGGCATGCACCTATGAAAGCTTAGGTGAACTGCGAACATTTAGGAAAAATGATATTATGGAAATGTTAATTTTTTTTTTCCTTTTATTATTCTCAGCTGTCTGTAGTTTTACAGAAAACTGGAAATAGCTCCTGCTGGAGTTCATTGTAGAGGTCTCTAGAGAATAACTTTAAGGTATTCCAACCTTGTAGTACTGGCTTAACTAAAAATGTGGTTTAAGTGAATTTAAATCAGGGTGTGCAATTGTGATTCTTGTTTGTATGTGTAAAAGCGTGACCTAGTCCATAGTATCTAAAAGGCTTCTAACATACATTTCTTCATGACAGGTTTTCTGCTTAATCTTTTTTCTTTCACATTTTCTTGCCTACACCAAATGAATTTAAGATTTTCTTAAAATAATTTGAGTCATTTTGGTACATTGTTTATATTGGAGGCATTCTTGCCGTTTGCCTTAGCGTGATGAAGACTGAAATCTCTTGTTACAGGACCCTGAATCAGGAAATGAATCAGGAATGAAGCATTGGTCAGTTAGTTGAAAGGAAATGTTGATTGCCATCCAGAAAAGAACACAAAAAGGAACTGATTAAGTGTTTTGGTTCGACTGGAATGTACAGCTAGAATACAGTAAGGAATGAGTAGTTCTTTTATCCTTTGTGGAAGATTCATAAGACACATGTGATATAACCCATGTGTAGACTGAACAGATAAATTTACTACTTCTTGTATATTGTTCAGTGGCATTTTCTAAGGAGCCACAAAGTTAGAATACAGGATTTAAAAATACAATTTAAATACTTTTTTTAATGAAGAAACTGGGAATTAAATCATACAGACCATGTCACTGCTAACTAGTCAACAAATACAATTTAGCGTTAGAACTGAAAGCTATGAGTTCTTAGAAAAGTTTGGCAACAATATTTTTTTCAAAGGACTCAGACCTTATCCCTGTGTTATAAAAGTCCTGCTGGGCCACTGTGAAAGATGTATGATTTTAAAAGCAAGTAGAATTAATTATACTTGAAAAGTCACTTTTATAATTTACAGAACATATTTGCAGTCATCTGCAGCTGAAGGCCATATTGCCCACACACTTCATCGCTCCATCTTGCACTGTGTTTGTAATTTAAACGTAAGGTTTCCCTCCTGCTTCTGATCTCATCCCCAATATCGTTTAGATTCCTTAATAGAAAAGTAACTTCTGTAACAGATTGGCAGTGAACATATTGAATCTATCACATCAAAGAAATAGTTGTAGGATGGCGTTAAGACTCTGCTCCTTTTTAAAGCAATCTGTATGGGCAGATCTTTGGGTTCCTGTGTAATTTCACTGGCTTTGATCAGAGTCCATACAGCCGTAGCTGCTTGGAAGAATCAGATGCAACTGGTGTGCTGTGAAGGTTGAAGGACTGCCTTCTCCTCTTTTGTTGGAGACTAGCACTACTACTAACCTGGTGATACAGCAGTAAAAATAAATATTAATATTTTTGTACCTATTCAGCAGTCAGACCATTTGGTTTCTACAACATATTGATACCAAAAATTCTGTGGAAACATTGGTAATTTTTTTTTAATGATTTTCTTTATATAGAATAATAGTAGCATTTCTCTAACATGTTGTTATACCATATTTACCTAACTTTAACTATACACATATATTATCTTCTAGAATTATTTACTACTGTTTATGCCAGATAAGTGTAAGCTAACAGTAATTTAGATGAAAAGTAGGCAGACTATATTAAAAAATTTCACAAAAAAGTTTGAATAGCAATATAGAGATCTGGTGGTAAAAATTACTTTTAAAAATTACTGGTAAAAATTTGTTTTATGTGCAAATGCCTTTAATTATATGTCCCCCCACATTTCCTAAATACTGTTCACAGAATCACAGAATCACAGAATCGCTGAGGTTGGAAGGGACCTCTGGAGATCATCTAGTCCAACCCCCCTGCTCAAGCAGGGTCACCTAGAGCACATTGCACAGGATTGCATCCAGGCGCGTTTTGAATATCTCCAGAGAAGGAGACTCCACCACCTCTCGGGGCAACCTGTTCCAGTGCTCTGTCACCCTCACAGTGAAAAAGTTTTTCCTCATGTTAAGATGGAAGTGTCTGTGTTTCAGTTTGTGCCCATTGCCTCGCGTCCTGTCGCTCGTCACCACTGAAAAGAGTCTGGCCCCATCCTCTCGACACCCTCCCTTCAGATACTTGTACACGTTGATAAGGTCTCCTCTCAGCCTTCTCTTCTCCAAGCTAAACAGGCCAAGCTCTCTCAGCCTTTCCTCATAAGAGAGATGCTCCAGTCCCCTAATCATCTTTGTGGCCCTTCGCTGGACTTGCTCCAGTAGTGCCACATCCCTCTTGTACTGGGGAGCCCAGAACTGGACGCAGTACTCCAGATGTGGCCTCACCAGGGCTGAGTAGAGGGGGAGAATCACTTCCCTCGACCTGCTGGCAACACTCTTTCTGATGCAGCCCAGGATACCATTGGCCTTCTTGGCCACAAGGGCACATTGCTGCCTCATACTTAACTTGGTGTCCACCAGCACTCCCAGGTCCTTCTCAGCAGAGCTGCTTTCCAGCAGGTCAACCCCCAACCTGTACTGCTGCATGGGGTTATTCCTCCCCAGGTGCAGGACCCTGCACTTCCCTTTGTTGAATTTCATGAGGTTCCTCTCTGCCCACCTCTCCAGCCTGTCCAAGTCTCTTTGAATGGCAGCACAGCCCTCTGGCGTATCGGCCACTCCTCCCAGTTTTGTATCGTCAGCAAACTTGCTGAGGGTGCACTCTGTGCCTTCATCCAGGTCATTGATGAAGAAGTTGAACAAGACTGGACCCAGTACTGACCCCTGGGGGACACCGCTAGCTACAGGCCTCCAACTAGACTCTGTGCCACTGATCACAACTCTCTGAGCTCTGCCATTCAGCCAGTTCTCAAGCCACCTCACTGTCCACTCATCTAACCCACACTTCCTGAGCTTGTCTATGAGGATGCTATGGGAGACAGTGTCAAAAGCCTTGCTGAAGTCTAGGTAGACAACATCCACTGCTCTCCCCTCATCTACCCAGCCAGTCATTCCATCATAGAAGGCTATCAGATTGGTTAGGCATGATTTCCCCTTGGTGAAGCCATGCTGACTACTCCTGATCACCTTCTTTTCCTCCACATGCGTGGAGATGGCTTCCAGGATGAGCTGCTCCATCACCTTTCCAGGGATGGAGGTGAGACTGACTGGCCTGTAGTTCCCTGGGTCCTCCTTCTTGCCCTTTTTGAAGACTGGGGTGACATTGGCTTTCTTCCAGTCCTCGGGCACCTCTCCTGTTCTCCATGACCTTTCAAAGATGATGGAGAGTGGCTTAGCAATAACATCCACTAGCTCCCTCAGCACTCGTGGGTGCATCCCATCAGGGCCCATGGATTTGTGGGTGTCAAGTTTGCTTAAATGATCTCTAACCCACTCCTCCTCCACCAAGGGAAAGTCTTCCTCTCTCCAGACTTTCTCTCTTGCCTCCAGGGTCTGGGGTTCCTGAGGGCTGGCCTGACCAGTAAAGACTGAAGCAAAGAAGGCATTCAGTAACTCTGCCTTCTCTGCATCCTTCGTCACCAGGGCACCCACTCCATTCAGCAAAGGGCCCACATTTTCCCTAGTCTTCCTCTTGCTGCTGATGTATTTGAAGAAGCCCTTCTTGTTGTCCTTGACATCTCTAGCCAGATTTAATTCCAAACGGGCCTTAGCCTTCCTCGTCGCATCCCTGCATACTCTGACAACATTCCTATATTCCTCCCAAGTGGCCTGTCCCCCTTTCCACTTTCTGTAGACTTCCTTCTTCTGGTTGAGTTTTGCCAGGAGCTCCTTGCTCATCCATGCAGGTCTCCTGCCTCCTTTGCTTGACTTCCTACTCATAGGGATGCACCGCTCTTGAGCCTGGAGGAAGTGATGTTTGAATATTAACCAACTCTCTTGAACACTCCTTCCTTCCAGGGCCCTCACCCATGGGATTCCTCCAAGTAGGTCCCTGAAGAGGCCAAAGTTTGCTCTCTTGAAGTCCAGGGTTGCGATCCTACTTGGTGCCCTGCTGCCTCCTCGCAGGATCCTGAACTCCACCATCTCATGGTCACTGCAGCCAAGGCAGCCCCCGACCTTCACATCTTCCACCAGTCCTTCTTTGTTTGTTAGTACGAGGTCCAGCAGCACACCTCTCCTTGTTGGCTCCTCCACCACCTGGGTCAAGAAGTTGTCACCAATGCTCTGCAGGAATCTCCAGGACTGTTTGTGCCTAGCTGTGTTGTCTTTCCAGCAGATATCGGGGTGGTTGAAGTCCCCCATGAGAACCAGGGCCTGGGATTGTGAGGCTACTTCCAGCTGTCTGTAGAAGGCCTCATCGACTTCCTCATCCTGATCAGGTGGCCTGTAGTAAACACCCACAACAGTGTCACCCATGCTAGCCTGCCCTTTGATCCTTACCCATAAGCTCTCGACTCGCTCTTCATCCACCCCTAGGCACAGCTCGAGACATTCCAGTTGCTCTCTCACATAAAGAGCAACTCCACCACCTCGCTTTCCTGGCCTGTCTTTCCTAAAAAGCACGTAGCCATCCATGACAGCACTCCAGTCATGCGAGCTATCCCACCATGTCTGTTGTCAGAGTACAAATGGCCACAAGTATTTTAGGTTGTTTTCATGTGTATGATGCATTGAAACCACATTTCAGAGTCTAAGGTTTCATACTCAAACATTTAAAGGTTAGAAAGGAACAACATAGTTACTTGCACAGTGTTAAGGCAATCTCCTTGTGTGTCTGTGTTTTGATACAGCTTTTAATTATACAATCAGGTTTTTCCCCATGGGTTTCCTGCTTTTTCAACATGGCTAACACACAGAACGCTGCATCTACTCCATATTTCATTTTTATTTTCATCAGTAGGTGGCTCCAGGACTTATTTACTTGCATGTTCCTTACCCCAAAAACAGAGCTTTGTTTTTGCATAGGCTTTTTTAAGATTTCTCATCACAACAGGGATCTCTGGCCTGTCTCAGGTTTGGTGCCCAGAAGCTGAAGACCTTGTGTTCAGGGACCACCAGTGAGCTCTTCGGCCATCCTGGCACGGGAACTTCAGGGTCGTGGTACAGAAGAGCCTTCAGGCCAGTTTTCAGCTGCTATAACCAGGAAATCTTCCTGATTTCCCACCTCAGTCACGCTATACCTTCCAATTTAAATAACAATATTAAAGGCAACAATCTTACAAACTGTGAAGTGGAAAACAGAAATTCTGTTTGGATCCCCCACAGTACATCAACCAGGCTGCAATATTTTACCTTCACAGCACAGACTTTGGTACTTGGACTGACATAACACCACTGATAGCAATGGGTAAATTACGCTTTATCTGGAGCAGCCACGAGAGGGAAGGTGTATTGGGGGTGGGGAGCATTAAGGGGAGAATTGTCTGGCTTTCAGAATATTTGCTGATGGAAAAGGAAGATATAAGAAGCTTGCATCCTCCTCCTGGCTCCAAGGGAGGAATTCTCTAATGTTTACAGACTCTTGCCATTGGCCATTGTAACCTGTTTTTGTCCCAGTTTCCTTTGATTGCTCAAAATGTTCTTTGGTAATAGCATAAGTGCTAATTTTTTAAATATAGAAACAGGAAGCATACAAAAGAGTCTTTCATTTTTGTGAGTTAAATTACAGAGAAATAGAAGAAGCTTTTCGAGCATAGACATACATCAAAATATTTTTGCATTAATTAATATTACAAGCTTATGTTTATAGTGGAAAGGTTAATTTGAAGGAAAAATATTATTCCTTGTGATGTCATTAGCACTGTCAGCGTTTTTCGTTCTGTCTCATTCGTGAGGAAATCTAGGAAGGCAGCAGGAGGAAGCCTCTGTGTGTGGCAATATGGAAGCTTAATTTTAAAAAATTAATTTACCAAAGCTTTTGGAAACTATTGTGGCAGAGGTGCCTTAGAAAAGAAAGAGAAATCCCTGATGTGGTAAAAGTGCCTGAAGGGAGCATCAGGGCTAGGTTCAGCCGGACTACTCACTCCTAACTGAGTAGTAGAAGCACTAGCCTCCATGGTTTGCTCTAAAATACACTCAAATTATTTTTGTGTACCTTTGACAAAATCCTCTTCCTACACTGGATCGGTTGTACTTGAGTTTTTGGGACCTGAAAACAAGCTCTTTATTGCTGATGAGGTCAGCGCGCTTCTGGGAACAGCTCTGCTGGCCACCAGCTGCTCCCCAGCCAGAAGGAGGTCATCCCTATTTTAATGAGTTGTGGATTAAAAAAAAAAAAAAAAAAAAGCGGGGGGTGGAGAAAAAAACCTGTTGATACTATTTTTTGTGATTTTTCTCTGTGATGGAATTGGTAGACTTCATAAAAATGTAGAAGTATCAGAATTATTATCAGAAAAGATATCAAAGATAGACATATCTGCTAGATGCCTTGGAAATGTCATTTTACCTGCTGCTTGAGGAGCCACGTGAGCATTTGCTTTCCCTTTCCTATCTGAGTGGGATCACAGGTCACCTCTTAGGGTGTTTCAGGCGCTTCAGTGTTTTTTTGTGTTTTTTTTGGGGGGGGGGGAGCGGCAAATTTTGTTTTAGATCAAGGAGCCCAAGTAGAAGGTTTTAATCTCTACTGAATAGAAATTGAAACCTCATGTATAAATAGCAGTGAAACAAGCAGTAAGGCTAACCTCTGCTTTCAGTTGCACTAACATAAGCTTGCAGAAGCTCTGCTGATACCTTACGTACACAAGCTTGGGTAGAATTTGGCTCAGTAATCAACTTTTTAATCATTAGATTTCTATAGTCTGCAGCTAATTCTGCTCAGCTTGTCTTTGTACAGACTTGGGCTATTTTTGGTGTGTGCTATACACTGGTGTGGAGAAGTACTGAGCTGTCTCTGTTCCGGCTCTGAGATTTGAAGCCGGTGGCGGGCAGCTTCTGCCTTCGTTCTGTCTGTGTTTGTCCCTGAAGAAAGACCCAAATTAGAGTACTCATTAGTAATTAGGCATGTTTAAAGTCAGTTCATACTATGACACAAAGAAAAAATATATTGAAGCTGTAGGGCAGGTGTATTAATCTTGTCATTGTAAATAAACTTTTAAAGCAGAATCCACTGGTTTGGGTTTCGGGAATGGGGTTGTTAACAGTCTCAGATTAACTCAGTCTTACTTCAGTTACGCATCTGGAGCCACTGGTAGGAAGCGTCGTGTCAAATACACTTCATACCGAGTGTCCTCAGCTGAAGAAGTGATATTTATTTCAGACAGGACTACGTGTTCATGAAAGAAAACATGAAATTTGTATACTCATATATTTTACATTCCTATTTAAAAAGTAGCTTATTTGAAGGTCAGTAATTACGTTAATGACCCACACTGATGTGCCTCTCGATGAGTTAGTTTAAATGCATTTTCAGATAATACCTGGAAAACTGTGCAAGGGGTGTGTATGTGTGTGCGCATATACACATACAGTTTTGCAGTATACAATATATTGTGTATATATATTACTTTATAATATATATATATATATCTGTGTGTGTGTTTATATTTATATCTGTATTATTATACTTAGAACTAGATAAAAGAGGAAAGGTACATCTCAGCAAATGCCATTTACTAAGAGTCCCTGTCTATTTTTAGCTGAAGGTTTGGTTTTGCAAGCATTTTCCATCTAGGTGTTTAAATGTAAGTCAGCAGCTGGTTTAAAAAGCTAAAGATGAAATATATCCAAAGAATGAGTTAGACTGAAGAAATATCCCAGTTAGAAATTTTTGTTGATTTGAATGATAATTATTTAGCAGGATTCTTGTTAAACTTGGGAGGGGTTTAAAGCCGTGTAGATAGGTGACATAGCGCTTTTGTTCTATTTAAGAAAGACTGATAATCTAACGAGCAAAACAAGTAGTCATACAAAACAGATACAAAGCAGACAGAAGTAATACTTAGCTTTACATTACGTCTTGAAGGATTTCTTCTCATAACCTGCTTATTTGGCCCATTCACTTTCTTCACCTCTGTTCTAACATTGCTCTTTTTAGGAGGGTTTTTTTTGGGGGGGGGGGGAGTTCTTGTTTCATTGGTTCGTTTGGAGTTTTTTGCTTTTCTTTTTATATAGATTACAAATAAATGTCAAATAGTAAAACAGTCTCTGCTGGTAAATGACAGGAAGTCATAAGCAGTGTCTTACCCACCCATGTTATTTTGAGTTGCACACTGCCAATTCAGTGATTACTGCCCTTATTAAGAAATTTGTGTTCATTCTTAAATTTATACACGATGCTCAACAACCTGACGATAGTAACTCATGGTATAGGACTGACTTGATTATTGGAACAGCTGACAACATTGTTTTAGTAATCTTTATGAGATGAAAGAATGGTGCAAGATAAGTCATCCAGCAGCAAACATTTAAGGTTTGTTGAGAAACAGCTTCTGGCTGCTTAAAAAAGGTGGGGAAAAAAAGGTTTTTTTTCCAATTGAAATACAAGGAAGTTCTTTGGGGATACCTGGCAGATACACAGATAGCCAGTAAACCTAAAAAGACCCAGAGTGGTCCATTAAGGAATGATAAGGCAATGATGCATACAAGCTGTTTGTTTAAAACCCCTTTTTCTCTACATGTTTTTCTACTGCTTGATCTGCACAATACTTTGTTATTTGGAAATTTTCTAGTAGCTCTTGGGCCTGCATAATGCCACTATTCACAAGCTGGTAGTGGAAGAAATAGCGAATGTGCGAGCCCGACAGCCGTGGCGTGAGATGCCCTCCGCTGCCGGGGTGCCGCTGCCAGGGCCGGGCTGGGGCGGTGGAGCAGCGAAGGCCTCTTCCAGGACAGTCTAGGGAATGCCAGTGCGGACGAGGTGCCGCATTGCCTCTTCGACTGTATCGATAACTAAAGTAGAACAGTCGGACTGAGGCGTTAGACAATATGTGGCAAACGCTGCGGGAATGATCACTGTGTATTTAGCAATGGGAAGGTTGTAAATGGCTGTACCCTAGATGCATGGTCAAGCAAAAAAGTTAAGATTATAGCAAAAAAGCCCATCCCCTCAAGCCCTGCATTTTTCCAGTGCATACTAGGCACTATCTCAAACACATACATTTAATGTTTCAAAGATTCATCAATAACATGTAAATAATTAAGTTACTTCATTCTCAAAAACATCAAAGTTATGCTTCCCCTGCCCTCAGTTATTCGGCTTCTTGCACTTGCCTAGTATTTCACATAGCTTTGTACAATGCACCAGTTTGCTTTAGGATGCCGTGATTTTCATGTATGTATATACGTGTGCAAAAATGTTTTGAATTTATAATTTAGATGAGCGTTGTAACTTGCATTTTTTAATTTCTATGCAGTGGAAGTCACAACTATTATTCCACAGCATAATGCTCTGTGGCAATAGGTTTGTTGTTGTTCTTCTTTAGCTAAAATTATTTTACCAAACCCAGTAATGATGGTATTTCTTTCCACTGAGCAACCTCTTTGAATATGATATTGTCATGATTATCATGAGCTCCCTCTGATTTAGGGGGCATATCTGATATGAGCCACATATTATTTTTGATAGGTGACTTTTCACACACTTTTCACACTCCCTCTGGTATTTTGTTTTACCAGCTTTTTATTATTTCCTCTTACCATTACAGATATGTAAAAACGGAAGCTGTCATCTTTTAAATTTGCTTTCTCTTCTTATCTGGTTCACTTACACCTATCCCCACTGGCAACTGGAGTAGATGAATGTTTAATTTCTTTTAAAAGCAGTTCCAGCAAAGTGAATTTGTTGATTTACCCAGCTAGTGTAGACTAAGATAAATTTTATTTGAGTCTCACCTAAAAATTTGCCCAATGTTTAAGCCCTGTGTGCATTTTATACTTTGTGGTTTTAGCATAGTTAGGCCTCATTACAGTCTTTAAAGGAGCACTTTTAGCAATATATAAAACAAGTTTAAACATAGTTCTCAAACTTGGTTTTAAAGCCAATGTAAATGAAGTCTTGTAATGCCACATTCCAGGGATTCTGACATCAGAGGAATATCTGCAGTAATAGATTTTCATATTAAAGCTGCTGAATTTTTATATGCCTGAAAGAAGCCAGACTGGGGCCTGATGTGGAGAAGCAATAAGCTAAGCATTCAAGACACTAACAAATTTTTTCATGAAAAACTTTTTTCCTGTCTGGAAGAAAATTTGTGAGGTATAATTTTGATACAAGAAAATCAAGTTTGATTAAAAAAAAAATTCAGTAAAAGTGAGCATCTTATTTAATTTTGTTTAGTATTTTGTTGTTGTTTCAAGTTTCTTGATAGTCTGCTACAATCTGCAGAGATGTCTCTCGATTTTCGTGAATTAATCAGTCAGAATCATGCTAAAAAAGATCTGAATGCTGTCTGATATGAAATAAGTCAAAACCCCAAAATATTTTGCAAAGTTTTGCACAAAAAATTTTGCATTGAATCTTTGTGTAGATATTTGAATACAAAACATTCATCAATATGCAGCATTATTAGCAAGTTTTTTTGAAATTTCCATTCTGGGAAAAACAAAAAAATAGTTGAAAAGTTACAAGCCCGATTCATAACAGGAAACCTGATTAAAATACTGATAGTAGGACTGGATCAATCTGGTCTTGTATGGCTCGGTTAAACTTTGCCAGGTATAAAGAAAATTTGATATTTGTTTTCGTGCCTTTCTCTTTTTGGTGGCAGAGAAAAACTGGAAAATGCTGCCCATGAAGTGCACATTCAGCCGTGTTTGAGCTCATCAGCTCTCTTGCCACCCCTAGATTTTAAGAGTAAAAAAATTTAGTGCAATATCTTACAGTCCAGAGTATGATTTTTGTTTTTCCCCTCATTGTTACATGTTACGTGGTCCTGATTCTTTGAATTTACAATGAAAGAAAGAGTCTTTGTCTTGTTTTCTTTCAGATTCTTCTCATTCTTTTCATCGAGATGAGACTATAGTTATTGCCCTTGCGTCTGTCTCTGTGCTAGCTGTTTTGATTGCTGCTCTGTTCTTTGGATACCGAATGCTTGCAGGTAGTGTTTGATTATACTATTTTTTTATATCATTCTTTTGACTATTTCTCAAAGTTGTGCTTACGTCTTCTTCCCCAGCCCCTATTGTATGTATGTATACAATGTTCCCCTTCTCCTCTCTGGCATTTAATGATAATATCCCTTATCCAGAGAGATTTATAATGATTTCTCCAGGTTGGCATTTTGGGACCCATTTTTCTTCAACAAATCCTCTGTTCAATGCAGGTAGTTTAAGTGAAGCTGTGAATGTGCTTTACGGTTACTGCCAATGACGTTCAATTATCAAAATAGTTGTGCAGCAGATAGCTTGCAATTTCCAGCCATCAGTGCCTCCGTTGCTGATTTTACTGACTCTGAGAAGATTTTACAGGATTCCTTTTTAATTGTCATGTCCTTCCCTAGAAAATGTGTTTCTGTCAAATTCCAGGTAAACTTTATTGTTTTCACTTGTGGTATTGCAAAAACCTGAAACTTCCTGATTCCCCCCACCCCTCCTGCCTTACAGGAGACCGTAAGCAAGGTTTGCACAGCATGAACATGATGGAGGCAGCGGCATCAGAGCCCTCGCTGGATCTGGATAATCTGAAGTTACTGGAGGTAAACATTCAACTCCATTTCTCAGTCTTACTTCCAACTGAATGTATCACCTGTGATCATATCACTTGCCAGCTATAGTTACAGAAATAAATATATCAGTACACTTCTGTAATGTTTTCTTCTAAACTATAGTTAAGAAAACAAACCAAAAAACCCCGCCAAAATAAAAGAAAGATTATCTCCGTTATGTTTTGCCTTTTTGTGTTAGCAATATTGTTGGTATTAGCTAGAACGTGTTCTACCTTGAGAAGAACATATTAAACACTCTGGGGTAGTGGGGGGAACTGGAATGTGCTGTGTTTCAGTGTCATGTGAAAAAATCCTTTTTTGTTTGACACCGATGGCTCTGCCAAGTACAGTGTCACACGGTAGTCATTTGCAGTGCTTCAGGCACACCGCTGGAGTACAGATTTTACTGCAGCTAAGGGCACTATATTTCAATAGTGAGCTTGGTGTTACCAGTGTCATCAGAAACCTGCAAAATCTTATGTCTTCAAGTGGCATGCAGAACCTGCGTGAGATTTTTAAAAGCTTTTAGCCAAAAAGCAATCAATCAATAGCAATGGGCTAATGTCTTTGTGAGAGGGATTCAGAGGGCGGCGCTTTTCTTCCTTTCGCCCATCAGAAGTCATCCCTAGTGACGCGGGCTGCAGAAAAGTCATTCCCTCTGCACTGGGGTCTGGGCAAATGGCGGAAGCAGGCTAACCAACAAAGAAACCTTGGTGCCTTCTGGCAAAAGAAAGTAGTTAAGATAGAGTTTGCAAGAGTATAGAGATAAATATGGTAGAAGCATGCAAAGCCCCAGATGAAATTATCGCTACTAATGTGCACTATTGGAAAAGGCAGTGACTCTGTTGGTGGAGAGACCTATTACAGGGTCTTCTCTGCTCTTTCTTAAATGTGAAGGGCCTTACTCTTCACCCTCGCTGTGCGCTATGGAACAAATTGCCTTAACCTGTATTTGCCTTCTCGTATCTCTTTGGGTAAAGTATATTCTGCCTTTATACCATGAGGTGACTCACTGCCTCTTTGCAATCCGTTGTGAGCGCTGCCTGACATGGAAAGACTGAGAAACAAAAAGTCTGGCTGTCAAATGATGCTTTCCTTTTAGACAATTTTATCATCTTTAGAAGCAATACTTTATGACCCCTTTCTCCTTCCCTTTCTACTCCTTTTGTAAGTATTTTAAAAGGGAAGAAGATGTTTGTCCATGAAATCCCTATAATTTCACGTCAAGGTTCTCCTGCAAATGTTTGAATTGAATAAAGTCTTAAATTCTGATGAAGTCAGAAGTTTTCAACTTTTGAAGCTAGGACTCTGCCCTACGTTCCGGGTCAGAGCAGAGATCTCATCCATCTTCGGTTGCCATGGAGATGGGAAAGGTTTTTCTGTGAAAACTGTCTAACATAGTGGGCTCTAGAATGAAGACTCCCAGGTAGCACAGAATTATTCCTTTCTGTTAAAATCTGTTTTACCTCTTTTGGTCTTTATTTTGCACTGCAAATGCGTATATTGTTATTCCTATCCTAGAACATACCTACTATACAGTTTAATACCTGTGATCTCTGGAGTTAATTAAGACTGGTCATGTAAAAGCTAAAAATGTTTGGTAGGCAAAAGCTGAATAAGAGAATTGTCAGTGCAAGACAAATCATGGATTTTACTCATCTTGTCTGTAAAATTGCTGAATAGATGATTTATGATTTATTAATGGGGTATTCAAACTATAGATCATTTTAGTAAGATCTAATTTGGCCTTAGTGTTTCCAGTTCCAAAACAGCTTTTCTGACATCATTTTACTTCTGGTTTTCAATACAAAATATTCACCATTTTGTACAGTGTAATGCAGCATAAAAGTTGGCATATAATCCTTGTGGGGTGAAAACTTTGATTTTTGTCTTCATTTATTAATTAGAGAACTAATTATTTAATTTTTTTGCAGTTGATTGGCCGGGGACGATATGGAGCAGTGTATAAAGGCTCCCTAGATGAACGCCCTGTTGCTGTGAAAGTATTTTCTTTTGCTAATCGCCAGAACTTTGTCAATGAGAGGAACATTTACAGAATTCCCCTGATGGAGCATGACAATATTGCCCGCTTCATTGTGGGAGATGAAAGGTTCACTGCAGATGGACGTATGGAATATTTATTGGTGATGGAATATTACCCCAATGTAAGTGCCTCAACCCCCCCCCCCCCAAAACCAATTAGATTGGTTTAGATTCCTAAGAATAGCTGCATAGAAAGGATATACTTTAATATTTGCCAGTGTTTTTCATTAGTTCTTCTTGCAAAGTAGTCCCCTTTGCCTGCTGTAATGTAAAAATAATCCATATAAATTACAATTTTAATGAATCATAATGTGGTCTACTGTAATACTCTTAAGATTTCTCAGTTAGTGCTACTGAACATAGTCTGATGAATTCTTGGCTGTAATATTTTGCTCTTAGTTATGGTGCAGTTTTTCATCATCTATGGCATATTCAAGGATGATGTTTGAAGAGAAGTTTTGGCTTAAAATATTTAAGAAATTTGAAACTTCTTAATATTAAAACATTATACCTCTATTATGGTAGTTATGACTCAGTGGCAGTAAATGACAGTTTTTGACAGTGAAACTTAATAGAGCCAATATTATTTTCAAACTAGTTTGTGGTACTGTAAATCAAGGGTTTTTTATCCTGTTATCTTCCTTAAAGTATTCTGTGACATAGCCTATTTATTCTACTACATCATGTACTGATGATATAGGAGAAGTCTCAAGGCAGCCTTACTTCCCAGAAATGTATTTTCAGATCTCCTTAGCTAACTGAATGCCTCTGTCCCTCAAATTTGCTGACTTCAGTTCTGAACTCTGTGCGTGTGTACATACACATGCATAGAAGCAGAAATGTTTAAAACTGCACAACATGGATGTGAATTGCTTATCATGAAAAATCATAAAATATAAAGTATATGGGGGATGTATGAATATGTAAATATGTATACATTCATTTTATATTTCATAATTTATCTTGCTCTTTTTTGACTTTTTTATAGAAAAGGACTTTATCTGTTCAGTTAAATAATTTTTATGACTTTTTTTTTTGGTCTCAAGTAAGTGAGCTCATATTGTATTGACTCCAGTGAGTGAAGGTGCTGGCTGAAGCCTGATTTGTTATGGAGACAGTTGGACAAAAATTTCTCATTCAAGTAGCAAAAAGAAACAGAATAGTTATAAATAGCAGTAATGATAGCTCTGCCTTAAGATGCTTGGGGTTCTACATATATGCGTGTACTGAAAGTTAAATGCATACACTTATACAAATACCTAAATATATATACAAATTTAAGAAGACAACATAGCACTAGAAGAATATGTAAAGAGTGTCTTAACTGAAACTTTTTTATAGTGAGAACACAGTTGGAAAAGCAACGTCATGCTATAAGAGATGGATATCTAAGAAGAGATTGCAGAAACTAGAAATGACCACAGAAAAGCTCAGTCACACACGTACCGTAGGTACAGTAGCAAAGCACCTCAGCTCTGTCTACAGAAGCAAAAAAACCCCATGGCTCTGGCAGAGTAGGCTTATGTTCAACTAGTTAAGGGAAGTCAAGTGAGTGCTCTGTTCCTGGGAGGGCACAGCATAACTGTCCTAACAGGTGAACTGGTTTTGCTGTTTTCTGGAGTGAAAGGGCTTTTCAGTTGAAATGTAACTTGGCTGAAAAATGTGTCTTGTTTATATAAACCGGATCTGCTAAAGATCTGATTAAATGTACAGATGAGGCTTACAACATTTTATTATCAGGTTCTTTCTCAGTAAGGTATTAAAAACAGGAAGATTAGCCCCAAATCAATCCACTAGTGGTTTGGAAGTCACTGGAAAAAGTGCACAGCAGGTGTAATTAATGCACAGTATAAGCCTTAATTCAGTGAGCAGATGTTCTGGTGTATGTTGAGCTAACAGCAAATAGAGAAGCAACCCTGCTGTGGAAGCTCTACTAAAAGGGAACTGTGTGGTTCAAACTATAGTCACAAGCTTATTTTTATAGGGGACAACCAATGCAAGATGTGCTGCTGAAATATTTTTGTAGCCTTCCAAAACATGGTTCCCCCTGGAAATATTTCCCTTGTTGAGAACAGGAACTCACAAAACAGAGCATTTTCAGACAGAAAACTGTTCTGGGTCTTTCCTGGGTGAAAGTAAGAAAAATCAGATTGATCCAATTTGTGTTACTATCCAAACATGCCTTCAGGCCAGTGAAAGTAGCAAGTAATAAGAAGGAAGATGTGTGTATTCATCATCAACATGCTATGCTGATGGTACTCAGTGGTATTGCCAGGTGAATAAGCAGTGGGATAAGTCACAAGGGATGACAGAGTTGTTACAAAATACAGAACAGTCACAGAATTGTTCCCCAGCAGTCAAATATTCATATCTTCTAAGAACAATTAAAAATCGCTGTTAAACACCTAGTAGAATCTTACAACTGTCAAAACAAAACCATCAATTTTATCAAAAGTCATTATCAGAAAGAACAAGTATCCTTGATTTAATATGTAATTCGTGACTCCGACAAGAATAATCTCAATTAAAAATACGTATCTCTAAATCTTGACTGGAACTTTTCCTGAATGTCATTTGTATTGAACTTCATTAAGAGCATAGAAATCACTGTCTTCAGCCAGTTTTAAGTATGTGGTGGTTAGCAAGCTCTGCAGCAAAAAGATCTCGGAAGTTGGTTTGAGATCTTTCTCTGTAAAGTACTTTCCACTTGCATCATGCCAACAATCCTGTTGTCTTTGTTAGGATGGACTGAAATCTCAACCCTCTAAACCAAGAAAATCTTTTACTGCAACCAAGTTTCTGGCAGTCAGAGTCCTTACAGCTGTTGAATGTTTGTTTGTTTTCTTTTTTTCCTGTAAAGAAAGTATAAAATATATATCACAGTGATTTAGTCAAAACAAACAAGCAAACCGTAGGCTAATAACAAAAGTGCTCGCAGCCGCTATAGTTCCTTTTTAAGAGTCTTTGCAATGAACAGCACAGCTGTGATCAGTACCTGAACCCATAAAATCTAGTGCTATGCAGGAGCCAAATGATAAGTAGAATAAAGTGGAGCTTGTTTAAAGTTTTAGGATTACACATGCTGCGTCCATCTTCATTTACCTTACATTTATATATAAACAACCTGTTTTATCTGAGTATGTAATGTTCTACAAGTTTGGCTCAGCATATGTAGATTTGAGAGAGGATTAAGGCTGAGATTTAGGCCTACAGTCATGACATTCATTTTGTGTACCCCTTATTTTGGTTTTTATGTTTGTTGCTGCAGTAGTAGCAGCACTGTATGTACTGCTTTTTGACCTTTGAGCAGGTTCTTAGGTGTGAGTGAGTTCATCTCGATATCCTAGATCAACTGGAAAACAAATGGAGTTTAAAATCAGCGCAGACAACACAAGTCCTCAGGAGGCAGGAATCTACAGTAGTGTATAGGGGAAAAACCCACGTCTGACATGGCAGGAGGAGTTAGCCGAATGGATCACGCGATGGGGAGAGAGCAGGGACTCGGGGATTCCAGGTGTTTCGACACCTCTGTGCAAACACCTTCATTTTCTGAGTGGAAGATGCAGGAGTTCTTGGGAGACGAGTACTGATGACAAACTCAGTACCCATTTGTGCACGTTGACATCTCAGCTAGTTTGGAGAAGAAGTGAAGGGAGAGGCTTAAAGAGCTGTTAACAGCAAGAAAAATGTAAAATACTTTATAACGCATTACTAGGTAGATTCTCAGATTTCTTTTCTTAATAAAAATCTGTCTGAAGCTCATATAACAGCATTTTAAACAACGCAAAAACAAAATGCTTCTGTATAACTCTGAGTAACGTTTGCTCTGTATTATCACCAAGGAGGAGGTTATCTGTTTATGGGTTCTTTGTTCCATACAGTGGAAGCCAGAAAAGCTGTAAAATTCTTGTAATTATATTAAGGAGTGTCAGGAACCTGGTGTTAGTTTTAACATTGGATTAAAAAAAATTTCAGAGGCTCCAGTGGCTCTGAATTGTGGTATCCATCTGAACTGTGTTTATATCTCATATCTGAATGTTGACTCCAAATGGACTTAAATGGCTAACACCAGATTTTTGAAAATCAAGTGTTATATAACTATTTTTGCAATAAAGTGTTTTTATGCAAGGCTACTATAAATGTTATGCATTGGTGCATCTTTAAGATTACAGATTTAAATAATCAAAAAGCAGGTAGCCTGTGCTTATAAATAAACACGGTATTGTAGTATGTATACAGAGAAGGCTGGACTTCCTATTCTTTATGCATAGGGTTTTGGTTTTATATCGTCGTTGGGAGCTATGTACATAAAAACTGCAGAGGATGTCATAGTTTGCAGAATCTGGCTCTTGTTTCAGATAGCAATTTGAGTTTCTAGAACATTTCAGCATCATAATTGACACCTTTCCTTCTGCTCTTCTTGGAGATTCACCACAACTTACTAAAAAACTTGTTTTCACATACAACTTCTCTTCCAAGAAAGGGGGAACTTGAATTTTTTTTTCCTTCAGTGCATGTGGACTCACTTCTATTTTGAATTATCTTGTTTGTTTGTTTGTTTGTTTGCTTTGATGACTAAATACATTAGAGCAGGGGAGATGCCAGTGAGAGGTGATCCGTATTTTTCTGTAAGTGCTAATGGTTCGAAGTCCGCAATTTAGTAACCTGGGCTGTTAAATCTGCAGTTACCTTTCTTCTTCTGTTGTTCAGCAACAAGTTCTTTGAAAGCATAAATAAAATGCATGTTTTTCGGTTGTTTTATAACTAATATCCTCCTCCTAAAGGCAAGACCTGTTATTTTTCAATAAATAATACATTTTCTGTTGTTCTTCTTTAGATAAACCCAATGGCAATAGTAAAGACCAATGAAACTTGAGTGATCTTGTGATTGATAACATTTGGGTAAACACAGAAGCAGCCGCAGGATTAGATCTTTCAGGAGCAGTGGATGAAACTGACTCTCTTAAAGATTTTTGAGTTATTCAACTTGATAAAGATTTTAATCCAGTGTTTGGTTTTTTTAGGGTTCTTTATGCAAATATTTGAGTCTCCACACAAGTGACTGGGTGAGCTCTTGTCGTTTGGCACATTCTATTACTAGGGGCTTGGCGTACCTGCACACAGAGCTACCTCGAGGAGGTAAGGCCAGGAAGGGATGCCGTGGTATCCAAGATATTCTTGGTATCAGAGAGCAGATTCCTTCCTTCCTTTGTTTCCTTGTGGCATTACGGTGAATAGGAAATGATGAATCAAAATAGAGATTACTCAGAACTTCTTGCATGTCCTTTCCTTCTGAACAAGCCCGTGTTGTGGGATACGTCTGCGACACTTCTATGAAAACATGAGTAAGAGCAGCAGCGCAAAAGGCAGGAGAAGGAAGCAGAGCTGCGCAGTGCTGCTGTATCATGGCAACGGATTGCTAAAGACCCAAAGCGCTGGACGTCTGTTGAACACAGAGCAAATGGATGAAGTGTTCTGTTTGTTTTTGCAGTTCGGACACAAATTGCCAAAGCAGTATAGTTAGTGTGTGAACTGTACTGTATATATGAAAAGAAATTGTTTAATCTACTTCACTGTAGTTTTATTTATCACAACTCTTGATTTTTGTCTAAGGGTGTGGACCTCATTGTCTCTATTTACAAATGATATTGCTGAATTTTTAGTGCCTTATTAGAGCACTGGACGTGACAACATTGATTTGTATATCTCTGCTTGCATGCTTCATTCTGCATTTCAGGAGTTGAAGAATTGTGATTATATAACAGATATTCCACAATCTGTGATGTAACAGGCTACAGAATACAGTCTGGCACTGAAGCACTAGTGTTTTGGCAGTAAATGAAAGGAATAATTAGTATAGTAGCATTAATTCTACATTAAGGTCCTAAAGTTTGGATTAAAATCCCAAATTATATGTCTCAAATATTAAGCATCATCTCTAGCACAGAATGAAAACTGAAGATACTGTTAAAAGAGCATGGCTGATAATACCTAATGCTGTACTCCTATGTGCCATTGAAACTGCAGCTATCGTCTTAACTTCATCATTTTGAAATGTGCAGACAGGGGTGTCCATTAGCGGCCAGAAAATGTGTAAATTTTCCATCATAAAGGCAGACAGAGCCATAAGCTGTTTTATAAATGCTAGGAAGGAAATCGTGGAGTATAGTAAATTCATGTGAACAGCAGGCCACAGTAAAACCAGTTTTATAGTCCTTGCTGTTTTACTTAAAAACAAAACAAAATAACTCTATCAAAAAAGCATATAAACTAGGAACAACTGAGATTATTCTTTGGAGGTCAAATCCACTGCAAGGTTAATGTGTTCAAACTCTCAGGAATAATATTGGCTACGTATCTTCTGAATATGTGCCAGTCTCAATCATAATGTAAACAGCTGGTGTCATATTTGACACAGGTTTGTGGATGTGAGAGAGAACGTTTGGCCTGGCTGTCCAGGCTGTGGCAGCAGGTCTGTACTTAAGCACATGGTGCCTCCCCTGCCAAAATCATGCTGAAATATCTCTTGGAATTGAAAGAAGCTTGTCGGCGAACACTAAAACTAATATACTGTAAAGATACAGTCAGTTTTCTATACATAGCATACTGAGGAGGTCATAAAGAAGCAAAAATGTCAGCTTTCTAAAAATAAGCTGATTTTCTGTTTATAGTAGCTGCACAGACATAATAAGGTTCTCTTATTTTGCCAAACAGTACAACTGCTCAAATAACAAGTACTTTCATATGTCCAAATAGACCATTACAAACCTGCAATATCCCATCGTGACTTGAACAGCCGCAATGTCCTGGTAAAGAATGATGGAACGTGTGTAATTAGTGATTTTGGACTCTCCATGAAGTTAACTGGAAACAGACTAGTGCGCCCAGGCGAGGAAGATAACGCAGCCATTAGTGAGGTAAGTACAAATACAGATAAGCTGCTGTATAAAGGTAAAAAAAATTAGTATGGAAGTAAGGTTGATATATGCTTGTTTCTGTTGTCATAAGGTGATTATTAAGGTGGTACAATTCCTGTTAGGGGGAATTGCTGCAATATGGGGAGAAGTGGCTGAAACCTTGAGAGGATGAGACTGATTCTTATGTCAAAAAACTTGAAAGCATATCTAGCATTATTGAAAGGTGATAGAATGGCAGCTTTCGAGACTGGAGTGCTGTGTCAGGAATTTGGTTGCAGTGTTGTTTGCAATGATGAGGATACAGATCTCTTGGGTCTTGTACTGCAGATACTACTTAAGCCCAAACATTCTTTGGAAGTTAATTTTTTTTTCTGATAATTTATTTTTCAAAATGGTGACATATTGCATTCCACATCTTATGACTGTTTCTCTGGGTGTCATCTGTAATTTCCTGAACGTGAAATGGATACACCTGGGGGAACGAAAGCATGTAAAAAGACATGGACCAGCTAAGAAAGAACCAGAACAAAATAAAAGGAGATGCTTGAAATTTTAACCTATGAGAAAAGATTGAAAGAATTAGGGTTGTTTAGTCTAGTGAAGTAAAGACAGAGACAAGTCTTCAAATATGTAAACAGCTGCTACAAAGAGAGAGGAATAAACTGTTCGTATTCACTGAGGATAGCAGAAGAGATAATGGGATTACATTGCAGGAGGGAAAATTTAGGTTAGATATGAAGAACTCTTTCTAATCTATAGAAGGGCAGTGAAGGTCTGCAATGGATTGCCGAGGAAGGCTATAGAATTTGCAAGATTTTATGATTTTAAGGAACAGATTGGAAAAACATCTGTCAGGAGTGGATTAGGTAGAACAGACCCTGGGCAGAAAGAGAAATGGTGAAGCTTTGTTTTTATGATGCTGTGATTCAGAGTGTGCTTCTTTGTTGTTTTCTTTTTGTATAAGCCTAAATACATTGACACCTGAATATGCTCAACTTTAGTGAGACTTCTTTAAATGAAGAGTGAAAGTCCCAGAATGCTTCAGTATATTTGTTGACTTTTTGCTCTTACAGTAAATCTTTACATTTCGTTCAAAGAATGTTTCCCGGTTCTGATCAACTTCATTTAGAAAGGAAGTATTATAGTAATACCACCTAGTGCAAAGGTGCTCGTTAGATCTCTGCTCACTGAACAAAGATACAAAAGGATACAAAACCATTGTTTAAAATGCGGGGATACAGGGCAGTCCTGTGACTTCTCCTGCAAGGACTGGTGAATGAGTGCTCTAATCTAACATATTCCCCTGTGGAAATGGATATGTCTTCCAAGGCTGTTAATAACCTTTAAACCTGGAAGACATAGGGGACACCCTTGCTAGCAGTCCAGGAATAAAGAGAACAAGTTCCTTCTTCAGCTACATCCTTTCCCATTATAGTATGTACTTTGGCATATAACAGAGTAATTTTAGGAAAAAGAAACATTTCTGCTATATCATATTGCATTTGAGAACATTGTGTAAGGGACAAAATTATTATTTTGTTTTGGTACAAACAATATGTGACAGAGCACAGGAAGGGTTTTGTTATGACTAGGCGACCGATAAGAGTCTAGAAGCTGAGGACACTGATTAGAAGAGGACATTTTCTGCTAAACTGTAGAAAACATAAAACAAAGTAGGATATAAAAAAAATCCATAATAAATTGAATATGATGAAGGATTTGCTTCCCGTTTTGAAATTTTGATTTTATGTTTTTCCAGGTTGGTACGATCCGCTATATGGCCCCAGAAGTGCTTGAAGGAGCAGTGAACCTGCGGGACTGTGAATCTGCTTTGAAACAAGTAGATATGTACGCACTAGGCCTTATCTACTGGGAGATATTTATGAGATGCACCGACCTCTTCCCAGGTAACTAAAAGAAGTAGGAAAAAAAGGTAGTAGAAAGTAGTATCAGCAGCCAAAGTTAATCCCTAGCCAACCTTTTTAAAGTGAACCCTTCATAGAAGGGAAATAATTTTCACAATTGTTTTTCACCTTTAGGTCAGTGCCATCTAGTGTTCAAAAGTATTATTGTTATCAGTATAATGTATTTGAGTGTCAGGCATGGATTATGCTGAAAGACTTTCAATTGCTTTTTTTAACCAGCTTTCAAGCCTCGTGGTAGTGCAATTTGAGCACTATATTTACTGTCCAGAGTTCATGAACATTGTGAGTTGGGCTGATTGCAAAAGCAGTGCATTCAGTCCTTAAAACTGATATAGCTCTTGAAGTGCCTCTCAGACCTTCCTCATGAACAAATGGATGGGAAGGTGCTCTGATTTTATGTAGCCTTTAGCAATTCGTACTTGCTTTTATGTTAGTGACATTGAAAATTCAGGGAAATCCATTCCTGTAACATAACACAAGAGGAAATAGACTGGTAAAAATTAACACATAAGAAAGCGTCACAACCACCTTTTTATTCCTGAGATATAGTTTAAAGAGTTAACAGTCTGACATGCAGTATTCCCTCTGTTGTCAAACAGCTGCACTTTATGTGCTGGGACTTGTAATGTTTTTGGGCTTCCTCCCAAATGAAGCCTATGAGTATTTTTGGTCTGTGGTGTTTCAGAAAATTAGGTGTCATCCTCAGGTTCCAAGATATTCTGAATGTGCCACTCAACCAGCAAGGTTTGAGGATGCTGTCCTTCAGAGAGGCTCCTAAACAACACTTAATTCATTTGCAGTTAATTCAGCTTTTCTTCATGAAGTCAGACTTTGGAGAAAATGGAGAACATCCTGATAGACAGCAGCTTTGATACTACCTTCCATCACCTGATAGCTCTTGATCTGCTTTTTTTTTCTTTTTTAAATCTGTGATTTTTCTTTCTTTTGCTAACAGGGGAATCTGTGCCAGAGTACCAGATGGCTTTCCAGACAGAAGTCGGAAACCATCCCACTTTTGAAGATATGCAAGTCTTGGTGTCTAGGGAGAAGCAAAGACCAAAATTCCCAGAAGCCTGGAAAGAAAACAGCCTGGTGAGATAGAATATTTACAAAGAAACACTAGTTTAGCCAGCCTTTCTTAAAAGCAAATTTTGAATATCTTTTTCTTGTAATTTTTGTTAATATTTAAGGACTGTGAGCTGTTTCTGGCTGGACTTCTTAAGTATTGAACTCAATTTTAAAAAGCCATTGAGACTAAAGCTAGATTTTTTTTTTTTTCTTTTAAGGAAAAATACTATGATTATTATTGGGTGTTGAAGTGTGATAGGCTGAAGATTACTTGTATTAATTTTCACATAGTATCTGTAGTATTTCGCATAGCGTGCCCAGATATTCTCTGTAAATCAAATGAGAAACATAAATATATTCTGTGTCTTTTGTTGTCTTATAAACTAAAAACACCCTAAATTAATTAGCAAAAATGTAATTATACTCCTCCAAAACTGAAATTTCATGAACATTGTAATGAACTTTTTCTGAAGATGTATATTCCTCAGAATTTGCAAAGCCTACAGTTTCTAGCAATAATTTTATTATAACTACATTAGACATTTTGTATGGCTTCATTTGATCTGCAATTTTTATTTTCAAAGCTGTAAACAAAGTAATGTTTGTTTTGAATGGGTATAGCCATGGCTTAGAGCCTTGCTTGCTGCTGCAGGCCAACAAGTTACTGCAAGTCAGCTGAACTCTGGTAGTAGTCTGCTTGCTTTCATCTGCAGCAAATGTGAGGTAATGCGATTCCCCTTAGCTTAGAGGGGGTGGTTTGTCTTCCATTACAAGCAAAGTGAAATGCAAACAGTAACTGGATTCATCTGATACATGCTAACCTATTTGAGCTAAAATAGCTTGATTGCAAGTGTGAAAATCACATATTTGACTTTTATTTAAAAAGATGCTTTTAGCTATTCCTTTTCTGAAATTATGCCCTTCAACCTTCGGAGACTTTGCTAGTTGATAAGTATGTAGCTACTGTGCAGATAATGGGGAGCCTAAGGCCTCATCTATGCTGGTACTTGTAAATATGTATGAAACCATTTTCAGAGAGGAGCATAGCCTCCAGTATTAACGCTGTTATAGAACATGTTGTAACTGAGTTGAAAGCTTCATAGAGAGATTATTTTATTGCATAGTTTTGGCCAGCCAGTCCTAAAAAAGTCCACACCCAAACTATATAGAAAATCAAGCAGCAACTGTTCTAGCTGTGGCGATGTTGGCAAATGCAGTGTTGGAAGAACCGAGCTTGACAGCTGTTTTTGAAGACAGTTAAAACTAAAACAGTTCAAGAAGGTTTGTTTTTTTTGCAGACTAGCAGTTTAAATGTTAATTATGCTCTAACAGGTTGGTAGACTCCAGTATTATTAGACACTGAGCTAGTAACGATCTCCATATTTAAGCTGCCTAACATATTCTATGTGTTGTCTCTAATGTTTTGGCAAAAATCCAAAATAATAATTAAAAAAAGAATGTTCTGCTCTAGGGATGGATCTACACCATTGCTTAGAGAGAGAGAAAAAAAAAAAGTAGTTCTGTCATGGATATCAGTCAAACAACCCACTCCACCCTCTGTCAGTCTAGGATATGATCCCAATGGCCACTCCAGGGGAGACACTGTAGAAAACTGCGCTCCAGATAACCTCACCCTGGACCCAGTTCTTAACCTTCTGTATCCAACGTGTGGGATAAAAGCCTTCTGTCCTTTACTTAAAGCTATGCAGACATGCTGCAGGTTTGGGTTAAAGCACTTCCATGTAACTTCATCTGTTAGAATATGTAGTTGCCTTTTTCCTTTAAGAAATACAAATAAATATCAAAAGGAAAAGATCTGGGATCTGAGAGACAGTATTCAGTTAAATACTGGTTACATTTACTGCTGAGGAAGCCTATAGTGGGAGGGTCTTTTAAAGGGACAAGACCAGATATTAAGATATCCACTGACTTAGAGATAAAAACCAAACATTGACTAAATCAGGTACTAAAAGCTGAATGAAGGCTTTTTATTCTGGGGGAGAGGACAGATCCAGTACACTACCCTATCACTGTCTCTGAGAGTGCTTTTAGACTCGTGTGCCTCCGCTAAGGCGGGTGTAGTTGCTTAGCCTCGCTTCAATCCGTTGTGGGAAGGGAGATAAAAGAGGTACTTGTGTGGAACCTCATCCCAAGCTGGGCAGCCATAGCAGCATCACGAAGCAGCAGGGACTTGCTGGATGCAGGCGGTGTCAGGACCCTCTGAGGGGCGCGGAGCTCTCTGCTAGTGTGCAGAGCTGCTCCGGGCTGTCGCTGCCAGAAGTGAACGAGGCGGATCTGGCACAAGGAAGAGCAATCCGTGGGGCCTGCCAAGCGCCTTCGTGCCCAGCTGGGTCTGTGCGCAGTTGTTCGTGCTGAAGAGGTTAAAGCTGCGTTGTAGACAACGTGAGACATCCTGGCAAGCCATATCCCATCCATAGGCTGTATAGTGGCAGCAGGGGCCAATAAATGCCCGCCCTTTTTCTGCACATGGGGTGCAGCGGAGTAGAAGTGTTTAATGCTCGTAATCTCAGTTGTCTCTTCTCCAGGTCTCTGACCGTATGGCAGCATGATTTGGAGGTTTTGAGCTCTAATCCTGACTGCACCAGTCCCCCCACAGTGTGATCACAGGAAAGTGTGTCTGTTTCCATTTCTCCATCTGTAAAAGGAGGGCAGCAATAGTCTCCTCCCATAGTGCAGACAAATTCACTGATGTTTGAGAGGCACTTGGATGTTACTGTAGTGAAGGGGAGAAGAAAAGCATGATGAAATGAGAAAGGCTGTGTTAACTGCAAACAGTGCAGGGCAAGGCAGGGACCATTCGCTGAATTGAGCATTGACGGTATCAATGACATTTCCAGAGTATCATCGGTCCTTTGTACATGGCCTTCATAAGGCAGGGGGAATGACCACACATACATCCAAGAGGGCAGGCTGGAGATTGTGTAGGCAACTGTAAATGTAACTTTTCCTAAATAATGATCTTTCCAGCTTGTGTGTGTGATATGATGGCGTTAATCCTGCATATTACTATTATTAGAGTAAACTAGCTTTGAATTAAATTGTGTTGTGTATCTTCCATTTCTCTTTCTCACCAGTTTGTGACTATTTCCATGTGTACAGAATGCTGTCATAAGACAGTAAATTAGAAGCACAATATAAAGGGGAAATAATGCAAGACGAGATTTTTTTGTTTGTTTGTTTCCTGGCAGGCTGTGAGGTCGCTTAAAGAGACAATTGAAGACTGTTGGGATCAAGATGCTGAAGCTCGACTAACAGCGCAGTGTGCTGAGGAGAGGATGGCAGAACTCATGATGATTTGGGAGAGAAATAAATCAGTTAGCCCAACGGTCAATCCTATGTCAACTGCCATGCAAAACGAGCGGTGAGAAAGAAAATACTTGTTTTTAGTCACCAGGGAATGTCCAATGCATAGCTCACTCCAGGAAGGAAGCTAGAGCACACTGTTAGCGTAATGTTGCTGCACCTGTGAAGTGGCCATGTGTTACGTGAGCTAGTCTCCCCATGGGTATTGTACAATACGATGCCAATTGCTTCATTTTACATGAGTCCACATTATGAGGAGTTCTGAGATCTATACATCCCCAGAATTCACCTTTTATGTAAACTGGACTTCTCACAGAGGGGGCTTTCTAACTGAACAATTGTGCGAACAGGCTTACCACAGACATGAAGTGATTTGGAACTCTTTAGGGACTCTTGCTATATGATGCGTGAAATTTCTATTTAAAACTTTTCTAGTAAGAGCTGTACATGTTTAGGAGATATGAGTTCAGGAAATCACCAAGTCCCAAACCTACAGCTTTTCAGTTAAAGAACCACAAGGCCACCGTTTCAGTTATCGTTATTCTGACCCCAGTGAGAGAGGTGCTGCACGTTCCCCTTCTCTGTCTATAAATTATCTAAAGAGAGTGACAATTAGCTGAACTGACATTAATACTTAGTATACACTAGAGATCTGGATTTGAGAGAAGAGTAATATTGATATACATGGCAGTGTGTTTTTAAAAATTTCTGTTCAAAACATGGAACACTTAAATTGTTAAAATAATAGGTTTTTCACAGTTTGTGACCTTGTGACCTTTCCCAGCATCACTTTCTCCATCCTGTCTGTAGAGTTTTTGTTACCCTCCTGCAGCTTCGCTTCTCTGCAACTAGAATAGTGCCTTAGCAGTGAACTGGACAAATAGTGTATTGGACAAATAGAAGAAAATACCTGATCTCTGGCTTAGTTTTATAAATAACATCCATGACAAAATTTCTATCCTACTAAAACAATTTTCTGCTACCCAGGATTTTTCAAGGAAGTTACAGAAGGATCTCAATTTAAACTATATCTGTCCTTAGGTTATGCATGAAAAGAAACAGAAAGACATTCAGCTTTCTTAATTGAGAGGCTTTATAATGTAAGGTGATTTTTACATATATGGTCTTAATATCACTTATTTTTTCTTAAAGGAATCTGTCGCATCATAGGCGTGTATCAAAGATAAGGCCATATCCAGATTACTCTTCCTCCTCCTACATTGAAGATTCAATCCACCACACTGACAGCATAGTGAAGAACATTTCTTCTGAACATTCAATGTCCACTACACCATTGACTTCAGGGGAGAAGAACAGAAACTCCATTAACTATGAGCGGCAACAAGCACAAGCTCGCATCCCTAGTCCCGAGACAAGTGTCACCAGTTTGTCCACCAATACTACCACCACCAATACAACTGGCCTCACTCCTAGCACTGGCATGACTACCATATCTGAGATGCCTTACTCAGATGAAGCAAACTTGCATACTACAAATATCATGCAGCCAGGTGGGCCCACCCCTGTTTGTCTGCAGCTAACAGAGGAGGACCTAGAGACGAACAAACTGGATCCAAAAGAAGTGGATAAGAACCTGAAGGAAAGCTCTGATGAGAATCTGATGGAGCATTCGCTTAAGCAGTTTAGTGGGCCAGATCCACTCAGCAGCACTAGTTCCAGCTTGCTTTATCCACTCATAAAACTTGCTGTAGAGGTGACAGGACAACAGGACTTCACACAAGCTGGCAATGGTCAAGCATGTTTGATTCCTGATGTCCCGTCTGCTCAGGTCTATCCTCTACCCAAGCAACAGAACCTTCCGAAGAGGCCTACTAGCCTTCCTTTAAACACCAAAAATTCAACGAAGGAGCCACGGTTAAAATTCGGTGGCAAGCACAAATCAAACTTGAAGCAAGTGGAAACAGGAGTTGCCAAGATGAACACTATCAATACAGCAGAACCTCATGTGGTGACAGTTACCATGAATGGAGTGGCTGGGAGAAGCCACAGCATAAACTCTCATGCTGGGACAACCCAATACGTGAATGGGGCAGTGCCGTCTGGCCAGACAACCAGCTCAGTAGCACAGAGGGCCCAGGAAATGCTTCAGAACCAGTTCAGTGGAGAGGATAGTCGGCTGAATATTAATTCAAGCCCTGATGAGCATGAACCCTTGTTGAGACGGGAGCAGCAAGTTGGCCACGATGAAGGTGTTCTGGACCGCCTAGTGGACAGGAGAGAGCGACCACTGGATAATGGCCGAACGAATGCCAATAACAACAACAGTAATCCATGTCCAGTGCAAGACACAACTACACTCAGTATCCAGAACGTAGCAAGAAATCCTGGGCAGACCCAGACTAGAAGAGCACAGAGGCCTAATTCGCTGGATCTATCAACCACAAATAGTTTGGATAGCAGTAATATGCAGTGTAAGTGCCAGCAGGACTTGAACAGTTTCTCTCACCCTTTTTTACTCAAAAACTAACTATGTGTATCTGCTTGAATAGAAAATACTTCTGTGTCCCCTTTCCCTCCTCAAAACATACCTACTAAATCCCATATAAGTTTAATTTCCATCAGCACAATTTCAGTCTTCTCAATAAAGTGCTGTCTTCTTCTCCATCAGCTTCAGAACATATTAGGTCACTATCTTCCTTCCCCATACCTGGAACAAATCCGTCTCTCTCTAACCTACCTCCTCTGACTCTAGGCAGGGGTAGTCACTTCTGCACTCATTACTCTTTATAGGGCACCTACCTTGGCAGCTGCAAAGTATATTGAAATATCCTCCTATTTTTTCCTTCAGGGGCATATTGTACCCTCTTTTCCTTACTTTGCTTCATTCTCTGAAGAATAGTTGGCTCTAAGATGCATTGATTAAAATAATTTATTAAAATAACTACTTATACATTTCATTATTTATGAAATGACTGATTTTACTGTATTATTCCAGTGTAGATAGACATTCAGGCGTTCTCCACTTTGCTATCTGAGCTCCAATAATTATAGCACTTTTTCATCAATTTACCATGTACATATTAAAAATTAATCAAAGTAGTTAGAGAAGGAATCAATTTTAATAGACACCGTCAGAATAACTGCCTTAGAGTGTTCTACAGCCAAAGATTTAAGGGGTTGTAATGGGACTCTCTTTTTTCAGTAGGCATGTAATCGTGTAGTTATAGCTAAATTAGCTACATCCTCTGACATGTCTTTTGTCTTCGGGCCTGTTGGAGCTGCTGCAAACACTTCCTTGTGTGCATTTTTAAGAGGATACATTTCCACAATGCACTGTGGTCTTTGAAAGATCCTTGCAAACCTTTGACCATGTTTAGATAAGACACTATAATGACTAGTAAAACAGTCTGGTGTGCCAGGCATTACATGTATGGCAATAAAAGGTTTAGAAACAAACCAGAACAGATCTGTCAAGAAATGTAGTTGAATATTCAGCAGTGGAATGTTCAAGCTTTCCTTTTAAGTAGGAAACCTTAATTCATTTGCTAACATGTCGATTTGAGTTGAAATTTTATTGAGCAGGGAGAAAAATATTATTGCAGTAACTTTTCTTAATTGAAGATTAACTAAAAAATAAAAAAGAGTTTGAAGGTTAAATAAGTAAAGTGAAAGGGTTGGATTAAAAATCAGATTTCTACTGCTGAAATTCTATGTTTAAAATTGAGAAGCAGCTGGTTTTGGCAGTTTACAAGCCCAAATCCCAAATCCTGACTTAGGAAAAACAGAGAATGGACCATTTTGCCTCCAGGTGAAGGCCTAAGCCTTGCCTGAGGCTTTGTATGTAAAAGAACTGCTTTGCCAGGCGAAGTGGGAGTTAGAGAATCTATAATTTAATTATGCTATTAAAAATGAGCCTTTGCCATCCTGTAGTAGCTCCATTTTTCTGTACCTCCCATTACAGGTAATATAAGATACTATGATTGCAAAAGCTACTCAAAGGCAAATGCTGATTCTGCTATTTGATGCCAATGCACGTTCAAAGTAACACAAATTACTTCACTGAAGTAATTTTTGACAGAGGATAGAATCTGATCCTTTGTTTTAATGGCAGCTACTGTAGTTCATATACCTGTCATGCCTCTGCCACACAGTTGCTTATTTTGATAAGATGTTGTTCATTTATTGCATGAGTAAGAACCCTGAACTCTCCAGCATAATCTTCCTCATAATGCTATTTTCTTTTTTTTTTCTCCCTCTCTCTCTCTTCTTCAGTAGGTGACTCCTCACAAGATGGCAAATCAGGCTCAGGAGAAAAGATCAAGAAACGTGTGAAAACTCCGTACTCACTTAAGCGGTGGCGTCCTTCAACATGGGTCATCTCCACTGAACCGCTGCACTGCGAGGTCAACAATAACGGCAGTGACCGGGCAGTCCACTCCAAATCCAGCACTGCTGTTTATCTTGCAGAAGGAGGCACTGCCACCACAATGGTATCTAAGGACACAGGAGTGAACTGCCTGTGAAATACTTTAAAAGCCGTCAAATGACCTTTTTTGCATTATTTGAAACAAACGTGCAGAAGACTTTAAAAAACTGCTTTCTCCTCCTGTCAGCAACCCCTACCAAGGACTCGCTTTAAATAGATTTCAGCTATGCAGAAAATTTTTAGCTTATGCTTCCATATTTTTTTATTTTGTTTTATTTTTTGAACGTTTTTGCACTTTTATTTAGTATCGCTAAAGTTAAGTCTGTCTGTTTTGACCACGGAATATATATATGTGTATCAAAAATGTGGTCTCAAAATATTTTTTTAAAAAAAATAACAAAAAAATGTATTGCTGATAATCAGTTTGGACCAGTTTCTTAAGGTCACTGAGATCATAAGCAGACTATAAGACAGGTTTGACTGCAGTGGTGTCTTGTAACCATGTTTTGATTTCTGTGCACAAGCTAGTCTGTATATTTCTATGTTAAAAAGTGTATTCTCTTTTGAACCCTTATTTTTCTTGTGTCATGTTGAAATGTGCAATAGTCTATAGTTCACAGTATGCTTTATTGAAAAGTGTGTTTCTAAAACTGCCCCATGTTCCCCTTTCTGTGCGTATTTGTTAATTTTTCCCTGACAGTTGAGCAGTCAGCCCGTCATGACAGTGAACTTTGCACACCATGGCCAGCTTGGAGCAGCTGCCTGTATCACATTGTGCTCTGAGGTGACAGTGCATGAATTTTCCCAACTTGAAAGGGCTTTTAAAAAGGAACAAAACAAAAAAAAGAGCTTAGTACCTTTCCTTTAATCCTTCCAAATCTAAATGTGTTTCTTTTATAGTAGTAGATGCTAGCCTGTGAAGTTCTGAATAACAAAACATTGAACAAATGTAAGGAAACAATGTCAGCCATTTTTTCCATTTTATTTTGTGTGCAGTTTCAGCCTTCGTATTTATGTAAAACCTTATTTAGATCACTAAAAATGTACATTGAAAAATACATTTTTATCAGGTATCTTGATGACTGTCGTACTTAAAAGCTCTAGTGAAGATAGGTTGCTAAGATATTTTGTTTACAAAGAGGAGAAAAATCATGAATCTTGATTGGCACAAAGCAGTTTTGTGATGAGTCACGAATCTTGCAGGATTTGCCTCCTGCAGAAAGTCTGAGGTAAAATCAGCCTGGTTACTTAGGCAAGTAGGTGCGTCTGAATTGGCTGCTGTTGCTGAATTAAAACTCTTCTTCCCTTCAGAGTTTTTAGAGCCTCTTATTCATCTTGTTGAAATTGAATGCATGCTTTTAAAATTCATGGTTAGGAGTGTTTCAGGGTGAGAGTTGTTTCATTTCTCTGGTTAGAACTTTCTTTCTGTTTGTGTATAACACTCCACACATTGGTTTTTAGGTGTCAGTGATCATGAATGTAATATCTATTGAGATAAATTTTTTTTCCTCTTCTCAAGTAAACATTATCTTCTCAAGTAAACATTATTGTTATTATAACATTATTACAATGATCATTTTTGCTGTCTACTGAAAGAAAATTAATTTCCTTACTGGCCAACCCCCACCCCTTCCATCTAAGACTTTTAGCTTGAGAAATATTCTTTCTGATTGAAAAAACTTCCTTAAAACCTATTTACATTAAAAGTATATAACATATGTCAGTCTTCAGTACTGAGTAAAGTTTTATCACTGCATCTGAAAACTGGTTATGTTCAAAGACAGAAAATCTATTCAGTCAGCATGCCAGACTCTTATGCAGAATATTGCTAGCCAACGATTGCCTCCCCCAGCACGTCCTCTTTCAGCTGACTGAAACAAATGCTGTATGCTTTCAAGCTCATTTGTTTCCTTGCTATTGCATTATTTTTTCCCATGAGATAAACTTTGCCAACTCTGCTTTTTTACATCTGATGATGTAGGAAGGCATATATTACATATGCCTTCCTACATCTGATTCTTGCTGTTTCCCGAGCTCCCTTGTTTATACCTGATTTCTATGATTTCCTGTCTTGATGTTCCTTAAATGCTTCTTAGATTCTCCTAGATATCTCCAAGAGGTAATGCTATATACCCAGTCTCTGATTCAGCATAGCTGCAGAAATATAAGCCATGATAGACTTTGAGCTCCCTATGGTCTCATCTCTGTTGTACTTCAGGTAATACCTTTCTTCTCTGAGGTGTAATTCTGTTATCCTGATGTGTAAATACAGTTACATCTCCCCTCTTCAAAAAGACAGCCTTTCTCTGGTTTTATTCTTAATTCACTCTCCAGCTTGCCATCTGCTGCAATCTCGCATCCCAGGTGTTGTAAACCTGCCATTTGCTCCGCTGGCTTTCAAGATCTGAATAAGATTTTTTGGCATGCTGTTTGTAATGTTGGCTGTGGGTTTTTTTTATCTCATTTGGACTTCTTCGGGTCTCCATTTGAAGGAGTACAGTACATTGTTTTGCGATGATCACTGTATCATGCGTGTTGAAGATTCTTTACTCCTTTTCCAAAGACTTTTTGCTTTGCCTAACATGTATCTTCTATCAGCATTGCAGAATGTGGTCTGAAAAGCATATGTAGGACACTTTTATCCAACTTGAAACACTCTGGGGAAAGAAAAGTTATTTACTCTGACTACTTCTTCTTTCTGCTAAGACAGTTTTACACCAGTCTTCTAGCCTTTCCTTCAGGCCAATCCTTTGTAAGAAATCCAACTTTTTATGCTCAATGCAATCAAAAGATTTTAATAAAATGATATACCAGACAGAAAGGTTCTTCTGCAGTTCTGCAGTTTTTCTTAAAGATTCTCAAAACAAACACAATAATTTAATTTCCTTTATCTTTTTCTATCACTTGGTGAAAAGCCTTTGGGAAGAATCATAATAAGTAAAAATAAATAAATAAATAAAAATAAAAAATAATCTACTATGGATAAGTAGAATTTGTAACATGATAGCAAGGTGTACCTTATCCCAAAATACCTTATAGATTAAATAGAGAAAAGCTGTTTATTTTCAAAGGTCAATCAAAATGAACACTTAAGTAGGTACCAAAATATTGATTCTGCCACAGCCAGATGAGATCAGATTAGCACAGTTTGTTTTTAATGCTTAATTTTGTAATGCCCCTTTTTGCTCACAGCAAACAATCCAGTCTCTACAAAACATATTCTCTATAAATTGAATTATATGGAATTGTATCTCACAACAGTACCTTGGGGAATCATCCTTAAATGAAAGCAAGACATGTGACAGAATCCTACAGATCAGATACTTATGGATAGTTGATTAATATACTATTATGGGGGGGGGGTTCTTTGTGTTTTTTGTGGGTTTTTTTGTTTGCTTTAAGAAAAAAGGTTAGTTATGGAAGTTGGTAGTTTTCTCTCAATTTCTGATGTATATTGCAGACAAGATAAATAGTGTAAATAACTGAACTGTGCCACTGTCAAATAGGCAACAGTTGAATATTTGCTATGGTAATTTATAATGTGTAATTCAAGTAAAATGTTACAGCAAACCTTTGTGATGTTTGTGTACATAAGCCAAAATCCAAAACCTTACTGATTTTGGAAAAATCACATGATAATTGAAGCTAAAAGACTTGCTTAGGCTAAATACATTGCCTGTTTTTCTATTTCCTATAATAGAGATACTCATCAACATTACAGTTTTTAAAATGTGAATTCTAACCATTTATGCAGACATGCCTGCATAGTGAAATTTATTTTCTTCTAAAATTGATATTTACAAGTCAGATTATCTGGAACACTTTCCCTGAATTTGCGCACAGTGGTCTATAGCTTCACATGTTAAATAGGTAGTAATAAAAATGCCATTCTTGGAACTCCCAGATGCACTTAAGTTGCATAGCTAAGGGTAAATGAATTCTCAATTTAAAAGAAAACCAATTGGTATTTTCATCATTATAATATTCTCTGAAACAAGGGACATTTCAATTGAAAATCATGTTTATCTGTGTTTTGCTTTCTTACTGCAGTTCATTTAAGTGTTCTTTGCATCTACAAAGTTACCTAATTTTCAAAGCCAACACAATTTAAATTTTTTCAGTCTGTTAGGGACAAAAAACAATGCAAGATGGATGCTGGCAGGTTTCAGGAATAAATAAAAATTATAAATATGATTAGAAAATACATATCCTCCCATCTATCGGCTTTTTCCAAAATAAATTTTTAATCCTAGCTGCCTGAGGAAGGAGTATAAGGGGGTTCTGTATATGTGTGGAAGAGATTATTGTGCAAAACTTGATATTAATGACTAGGTATTTAGAAAATACATGTTGTACACATTATACATGGCATAGTTTCAGTGTTAGGCTGATTTTTGGGATCATGCTTTTTGCTCTAATGATATCCCTAAGGTACTTTTGAGAGTGTTATTTAAAAAAAAAAAAAAAAAGTCCATTAGTGTAATAATCCTGGGTTTATGTTCAGATGATAATTTTCTTCTGTGGGAAATACTCAAAAGAACACAGCCATTTTGCCCTTGAAATGTTGTTATGAAAAGTTCTAGCCTAATTAAAGAGAATTTTAAAATTGACATATGTAGTCATTACAGGAGAAATGTCTTGTGGTATGCTGTAATTTTTACTTGTATAAAAATGATAAAGTTCCCATTGCTGAAACAGAATGTTTTTAAGCACTAAAATAGTAATTGCCAAGCATAACTGACTCAATGTCTATTAAATTTGAAAATTTGGAACAATTTATCAAGGAAGTTTGACATAGGATCCATTAGACTATGAATGTTGGATTGTAGACTGGACAACTCAGTACTTTGACTTATTTGAATTTTGCTATCTGATCTCCCACTATCCTTTTTAACAGATAAATATATGAAATAACCTCCCTTTCTTCCATGTATTTATTATTTTGTGTTCAGCTATAGTCCTTTGTTCCGTGAAGAAGCTATACATATGGCAATGGAGCCAAATACATATTTTTATGCAAACTCTGTATGTATTTTGATACATATGTATGTCATGCATAAATTCCAGGATTAAATTCGGTGGGTCAGATGTGCATCAGATGGTAGCAGTGGTAGCAAGTATAGTGCTGATTTTCGTAGGCCATTTTTAAGTTGTCTTTAGTACGTTACAATACATATTGGGCTCAGTCTGTGACACTTAGTCCAGTAGTGTAAGATCTCTCAGAACAGACTTGTCACTGATTGTTTAGGTGGAATGAATTTACTCTCGAGAGAAAGATGGGAACGCACTTGATCTGAACTTCAGCTGAAGCTGAGTAATTTAAGGTTGCTCCTTTAAAGATATAAGCTAAGTCTGAAAAAAATCTAAAATTCTTAAGTATAATAATTTTTACAAGGCTTTTGTTATATAGTAGCTGTGGTTATGTGTGTGGTTGCCATTTAAACATAAGGTTTTTTGGCCATTAAATCCAACGGGGAGAAATTACTTTTTAGGCTTGTATATTGTCATATAAAGCCTCAAGCTGTAGAAATAAGTCCCTTTTGTTTTTGTTTTGTTTTTTTCTAAATTAGGTTTAGTTTGGATGTGAAATAGTAACAAATCAGATTTCTCATTTTGAGATTTCTTCTGTACTCGCTAAAACTGGTAGCAGAACTTCCACTTCTGCAGATAAACATATGGATTCAGGCCCTCCTTTGAATCTGTTTGGCCCAGGCATATCTGAGGAAATCGGCATCTAATCAGTTAATGCTTGCTCTTGAAATCAAAGAGGAGCCTGCCATTGATTTTGACCGAAGGAGGGCTGGGTTCAGCTGGTGCTGGGTTTAATATTTTCTCACGAGTGTCAGTGCTGGGAAGGCCAAGGCGGGATGTTAGACCGCGGGGCTGACCTGGGGTATTGATGTTTTGCGGAGTGTTAGCTGATGCCTTGAGCCAGGCTGTCGCGCTAGGTCAGGACCAGTTCAGCTGCAGTTACTGTCAAGAAGAGGAACTGCACCAGTGGGAGCGATAATGGAAGGTTTCAAGATAACCAAACACCAAAAGCCCTTTTATGTTGATCTGGGCTTAGTACAGGTCTGATTTAGTCACAGCTGTAGTGGATTACTAATATGGAAGTACTTTTTATGGTAATTTCTATTTATTTCACTGTGGTTTAATCTATATATGTGCATAATAACCAGGAACCAGCTGGAGTTACGTTAATTTATAATGTAATTGTCAGATATTTTGAAAAGCATATTGATCGGTAATTGTGTAAAATTGCCAGTCACTCAATAGGTTAATTTCAATACATAGGTCATGTTTCAACAGATTCAGTAACTGTCACAGTAAAGAAAGATTTCTTCAAAATTCTTGCAGTCTTCTGCAGCTACGTTACATAACATCCTTCAGGAGCATAGCCTCTTGCATGGTAACTATTTTAAAGTAGAAATAGTTACTTTTTATAGCTTATTAGTTTTATAGCTTATTAGTTTAAGACCTCCCAAAAGTCAACTTTTTTAACCCATTTACCTGTTTTTAAGATGGAGTAAGAATTTGTGAGGTTTATTTCTAGAGCACTTGATTCACTTTTTTGTGCTTCAGAACTGTATCATGAAGTATCACACTTCAATCTTGTTTATTCAAAAGAAAGGAAAATAGTTAATATTTCAGTAATTTTTAAACAGTTACAAAAACAAAGAAACAGGCAAGTCCAAGTTACAGCTGACTTTCCTTTGTCACTTCCCGGACAATTTCTGATTTGTGGCTCTTCTCTCTCTTTCACAATGTTGAAATGTATTTAAAAAGGTTTATATGTAATGTTTCTTGTCTGCTTTTTGTCTCTAGAGGAAAGTGTGCTCTATTCACATTTATATAAGCTGGAATCATATTTTACAATCACTGTTCATTATTTTCCCCCCAAATGCAGTATGAAAGGAAAATGAACATGTCAAAGTGATTTCTAGGGTTTGGTCTTCTGTGGAAGCTGAAATAAGGAGATGTGAAACTGCCATTTTCTTTATGAAAGACTGTAAAAAGAGCATTAATTTCTGAGCGAGCATTTCTGGGGAGGAGGGGGAGAAACCCTAGAATATGGAGTCTCATCAGAACCCTTTTGTTAACGGGTATTTTTGTTTTTTCCTCTCAAATAACTGAGGAAATATCATGTATGAATTTATAAATAATTGCTTTCAGTTATTTCTTTTATATAAGCTGCCCAATACCCTTGCTATGCTGTATAAGTTGTGTTTCATGGAACAGTGTGAGTATGAAATAAAAAGCTAATTTTTGTTTTTTAATCATCTGTGGATGCCACTATGAAAGCTGACATTGTTAAAGCCACTACAGAGTTTTCTATGAATACTTGTAAGAATTGCTTTGTTATATATAAACCTAAATAAAGAGATTGTATTGATACAGAGACATTGGATAAGAACATTTAAAAAGCTATTCTTTAGGTCTAAAAGAAATGGCTTGCTGTAAAATGGTGCATTATTCCATTTATTAAAGATCATATTAATGACAAAAAGCATGGTCTTTTGTGGGTTTTTCATGCTATTGTTAGCCATGAGTAATAAGACATGCTCCCAGAGGAAAACTCCTGTTGGGGCTGTGTTTCGTTGGCTGAAGGATGAGGAACTACTTCATTACTGAAGGCTGAATAGGACTTTCAGACACCTTAGGCATGTGACAGATTACACATTGCACTGTTATCGGATAACAGTGTGAAACAGTTGGGGCTTGCCTTTGCTGCATGAATGCAGTGCCTCTGCTTGCTTTTCTGCCCATTATCACTGGTGAGCCAGTTAGGATCTTGCATTAGCAACTAAATATAGTTTGTGGGTGTTTCAAAGCAGTAGGCCTTATATGGCCTCTTGTTACACCTTGTCTGAGGGCTAAGTGTTTAATGAAGAAAAAAAAGGGAGAGAGAGGCCTCATACGGTTGCAGATCTTAACTAAATACTTTTCCCTTCACTTTTGTTTTGGCTGAACTTGGATGGACTGTGGGATTCATGACAACCAAGCACATGGGAGGAGCACAGCAAGCAACAACCTCTGCATCTGGGACAAGAACTAAGATTGCAACCCCCTGTCCTTCCCACACAAAGTATTGCACTCTTTCCCGTTCCCCATGAGGACACAATGTCTTGGCATCCTTACAAGCAGCAGCTTTCCCAGCCCAAAGTTGCTGTCCTATCCATCAGAACCGGAAGAGATGGATTAAGAAGTCTGTGCAAGGACCCTGTGAACTTCCTGCACTGACTGATCTGACCCAGGAGCTTCTTGTCTGCTAGGCCACATGAAGGTAAGGTTCTGGAAAGAGGCTGGTCTTTACTCCACTGCAGTCTCCCTTTGTTTTGCTGCCTGGTGTTCTGGGTGTTTTTCAATTCTTGATGCAAGAACTTCATTTGAAGGAGCTGTTTGGGATCTTTTTGTTAATCTATTTTTACTTTGCAGTGAAGAGCTCTTCCTCTAGTTTCCCTTATCCCAGTCATACTTGTGGGGAGCTTCAAGTTGAGCCGTTATTGGGAATCACCACCATACAAATAATAGCTACCTGTACACAGGTGACACTGTTTATTTGGTCTCTTCTGGTCAAGACCAAAGAAAGCTTTCTCATCTCTTGAGGCACCACTGCTAAGTGTGACAGGGGGTTAAGTGCTCCAGGGTTTGATTGCCACTAAGGCAGAGGGCAGGGAGCTCAGGCTTTGGGACATGGATATTTGTCCATGGGAAGAACAGAAAGAAATCAATGCAGCCCTGCAAAATGGTCCTGAGAACTGAGTAGCACCAGCACTAAGTCATCCCTTCCCGAGCAGAAGGAAAATACTAAACAAATCTTCCCTTTAAACCATCTTTTGTGCCCTTTCTAGACATCCAAATGCCAGCTGAGCTGTGAGACAGCCATTCTGTTTAATGCCAGTATAAGTGGAGGGAAGTCAGTTCTCCCTCTCTTTTTGGAACACAAACTGAGCAGTGCTCGCTGGGGTTACCAACGCACTGCAAGCTCACTCCAGAAATGGTCAGCACAGCTTTGAGGCAAGGTCTTAGACTAACTAACTAAACTCAACCTAATGCCATGTCGCCAGAGTTGTGAACCTCTCTTCTCTTTGGATCCCCTCCCAGCATCCCCTGGATTGGCCTCGGCCTTGGGAAGGGATGCCATATTAGCACCAGCCGCATAACACAGTAGCACAAGCATCACAGGCCTTACAGTGCTGCAACACACAGCTTCCTCCTTAAAGCATCAATCACCCGTACTGTGGGATCTCACTTGCTTCAGCACTTCCCATTACACACAGATTGGTGGGTCCCATCATTCACCTCTGTTGCTCTGGTATTTACATCTCTGCTCATCACCTGATTCTTGGCAATTTGTATCAACAGTGACTATTGATTTTTTGCAAGCAAGTAAGAAAGCGTTGGAAGTCTGACTTCCCTGTGGGTGATGAATTACCTCCATAATGCAAACCAAGAAGAGAGCCAGAATAGCTTCATTTCTTGCTGTCATGAATGAGGAGGAAGCAATAAGCTGAGGCAAGTAGTGCATGGGCTGGACACATGGTCATACTGGAAATCACATCCCCACAAGTGAATCTAGAAACCCCTGGCTACAGGGAGGGGCCATAACAAGCCTCATTTCCTTTTTGGGCAGAAGGCAACCTCCCCAAATGTTCCAGGCTGGATCTGCAGGGCAGCAGAGGAATGGGCTTGTTGTGCCCAAGGGAAACAAGAGCTTCACATGGCTTCCTGCATCCCAAGAAGGCCAGGTGTCCCTGGCCCCCACTGACTCTCTCCTGACTACAGCCTCACAGTAAATCTAACTTTCTTGGAGCTGCTCCTGGGAGGACTTCAGAGGCCTCAAGCTCTCACCAATGTCACTGAGCTGTCTGGAGACAAAGAGCTGGTGTAGGGGAGAGGAGCCCATGGGAGCACTGCAGTAGGTCAGGGGAGTGATGCTGACCCGAGCAACGTAACAAAACCAGCCTTCCCTGTATGCTCATTCCCTCTTCCCTAATGCCCTGGAAGGCCAGGCTGCTGCTGCCATGGCCAAGGCAGGCCTGGGAGCCTGTGTGTGGGGTGGCAGTGAAGACCCTCCCCCCCACAAATATCCCTCCTTGCTGGCAGCAAGAACAGCCAAGTCCCGCCCTACCCCTGGCAGGTGCAGCCGAGTTTTATCCTCGGGGCATCTGGGAAGCCTTGAGTCAGCTCTGCAGTAACAATGTGTTGCTGCTGAATTTTACTGATATATTTTTTACCGGGTATGTGAGCTACTCAGACTTAAGAAATAGTACCCTTAGCAGTTTCCCTGTGTGACCTCATGCACTCATCTCAGCCAGCTCTCTCCTGCAGAAAAAAACAACCATTTTTATTGGACTTTTGCTTTGCTAATGGGAAATGAAAGTAAAACAATAATAATTATGTTCCCCTTTGTTCCAGAGCAGTGATGCAGCTGCAGAACATACTTTGTGGAACGCAGCCACATCAGTCTTTCACTTGTTTCCATTCAGGTTTTTTCCTCCCATTTACTTCCTGCTAATTCTGATGTTATGGAAATTCTCCACGTGCAAGAGATTATAGACATCTGCTCCCTGCCATGACCCAAAACATATTCTGTTGGCTAAGAAGGTTAATTTTCACAGACAGGAAAACTCTAATATACCAAACTGTTTGTATGTGTATGAACTCAGCTTTTAACATTAGCCTGAAAGATTACCATTCTCCTTCAAACTAGGAGCTGAAACATTTTGATTCTTAGAATTTAACCAGCACCCCCAGGCCTTCTGCTTTTATGTCAGGGGATCTTCCTTTCTTCAGATCTCAGTACTATGGGAAAGGTCTGGGAGAAACCCACAAATCTACTCCCATGTCATGCTTTGGGGGTGTTTCATGCCTCTTTTACAAAGACAACAAACAACTCTCCCTGAGGACAGCTGGTAGACTCTGGGGCAGCCCTCTGTGTGATCTGTGGAAGATCACCAAGGGAAGCAAGTCTGTATTTACTACACAACATCTGAGCAGGTGGCATTCCTAGGTGGGCTCGCACAGGCACTAGAAAATTTTAGGGATGCAAATATTGAGAAAGGTTGGAAATTGAGCTAGGTGCATTTCAATTCCTGATGGGAAAGACAGCAGCTTCCCCAAACCCTCTACCATGGCCCAGGCACCTTTGGGGCAAGAGCATGTGCACTTAGTTCAGAGCAGGTACTGTTTTGGCAGAGTTTTGGGTAAAAGCCAGTGTGCATTGTCCCAGGATGCACGAGGTGGATTTGAGGAAGTGGAAAGGGCACAGGGGGTACGGTAGAAATATTTGTTTCAGGCATCAGCAACACGGTAGGTTTCAGCACTTGTCTTTGATCTATTTCTTTGTGTCCTCTGCCAAGTGCTAATAGGAAAAGGCTAATAGTCTAGGGCATCATGATAAAATCAAAGAGGTAACAGCAGTTGTACAGCCCATCTTCTCAGTGCCACTACTTGCAACAGGCCTGCAAGCAGCTCCTAGGAATGGTACAGGCTCTTTTCACTTCCCTCTCTCACTTAGCGCAGCCTTTGTTTGCCAGAAGTTAACACCCCAGACTACTAGAGTTCCTAAGCAGAAGAACTACAAATACATTTTTCATATGATAGTTTAATGTGCCTGGAACTGTGTGCACCTCATAAGAAGTGAGGTGACTTTGTGCTCTGTGGCCGGTGTTGTCACTGGTGGCTAGTGTGTATTTTTTGCAGTGACCAGTTTTTTACCAGTCTCTCTCCCTCTGGTTCCTCTTATTGGAGAGGCAATAACTGCGCCCTGCAGAGAGTTGCGAAGAAAAACTTGTAGCACCTCCAGCTCTCTGGGCTATGTAAAACCAGATCTGATACAAATCTCTGTAGTAAGTTTTAGGTCTGACTGCAGTCAATGAGGTTGGTGTTGCTGTTGCACACATCAGTTTTACTGGTGCAAGCAAGATGTATATGGGTGGCAAGAGAGTCTCCTGTAGGAGGCCTTGCTGGATCTCTGCTGACGTATAGTGGAACATATTTATTGGGAACCTGCATTACTGTTGCTATGCCAAGATATTTCTTGCAGGGTGATTAAAAATGATGAATCAGGCTTCAGGGACATGCAGCTGGCTTAAAATCATCACTAACAGCAGGCTAATTTTATTTATTATCCAAATTCTGGAAAACAAGAGTGCAAGTATAGTAAGCAAGTAAGCTTTACCCTGTGATCCTGAGGGATGGAAATATGCTAAAAAAAAAAAGAAAGTAGATGTTCCCATCTAATTGCATAAGCAATGAATTAAGAGTTTAAGTGAATACGGGTACTTGCAGCCAAACAGCAGCAAGCAGCAGTATCAAAAAGGCTTGTTCTTAGGCACGGTGTTTATTCTAGGAGAGCAGCCAGCCGCAGGAGGTACTCACAAGTTCTGCTGCTGCAAAACAGCAGTGACCACAAGCTGCAGACTTGGGAAGCCTCCCCCTAGCCCAGGTTGGAGTGCAGGAGGCAGGCAGAGGAACTGAACTCCACTGGAGAGAGGAGGGAGGGAGGCACAGCAGAATGGCAGCTGGCATCCCTCGTGGCATGCTTTCCCATGCCACTTGGGAGACTGCTGGCTCAGGGCCAGAGTTTGGCAGAGCTGAGCAGCAGCTCTTGTACTTTGGGTTTGTTTACTTCAGGGAGCAGCCAGGGTGCTCAGGCAGTCAGGCTGTTGCTGGCATTGCCAGTAAATGGTCTTCCATTCTCCTTTTGAGTGTGTAGGGGCTTGCAGCAAAGCCCAGCCTGGGGATGACCTGTAGACTCTGCCTCTGCATGCAGACACCCCACGGGCTGTGGCCTCAGAGGAGACAGGCACAGCCCAGCTCACAGCTCAGGGCGGCCGTGGTGCTGTGTTTTTTCCTATAGAAAAAGAGTTTCTGTGAGCTGCCAGGCAGGCTGCAAGTGTGTCCAGGGAAGCCAGGCAGCACGTGAGGGCCAGGTGTCCTCACGTCCTTCCTTCCACCACTGCTGCACAAACGTGCTGCTTTGGGCAGGGGGCTGGGGTCTTTTTGGAAAGACCCTAACCAGACCTGGTCCAGGGACTTGCTGGTCTCTCTGCTCTAAGGACAAGACACAACCTGCAGGTCCACCAGAGTGAAGCAGCAGCCTGGCCATGCCAGCTGTGACTGCTGGAGGTGTTTGTATGTCCCTGCCTAGCAAAGTGGGCCTGATGCCCTGGTTGAGTGCAGGATGAGGGCTGATAACAGCAGTGAGGCTTGGGGCTTTGCCCCGCTTTGTTTTTTTCACTATTTCAAAGAACACACGCTCTCTTTAAGTGATGGATCTCTGGGTCTCCTGGCTGCTAACTTGGGTAGCAAGTGAGATGTGTTGTAAAATCATAGCGTATGTGAGGACAGGATGGCAGGGGAAAAAAAAAAGGGCACAAAGTGAGACAAACTGATGTCAGGTTGAGAGGCAGCCAAATTAGTTAAAGACCCCCTGCTTCCCCCCACGGCTGAGTGCTAGGAGACTTCAGAACGCAGCTTGATCCTTGTTTTCTAAGTGGATCTTTTCCCAGATCAGAGAATCCCATGCTCCCACTCCATCATACCCCATGCTGAAGTTAATTAGTTTGTTTAACTATAGGGCTAGTATATGTATGTGGAGAGAGAAGCACAGCCATTTCATCATTACTTCTCAAATGCTTGAAGAAGCCATGCTAATCTGCATTTCACAATCTCTTTAGCTTTTTATAAATGTCATAGAAACAAATAGAAGCAAAACAAGATTGTAGACTTACATCAGAAGAAACCGTCTCTCTTTTCTGTTCTCTTAAGTGAATAGCATCTATAGTCATATGCCTATTCACCACATCTACAGGATGTTTATCATAATATAATCTAGCCGTAAAATCTACCTTATTGAAATATTGCCATTTATCAAGTAATTGATAACTGTGACAACAGAAGTAAATATTTTACTCACAGTATATAGTCCCATTATACTCACAGTATAGAAATTGTGGCTGGCTTGTGAGAGTAATCAGTGTTTAAATGTTCATAAATCAAGAATTTTCTTCTGTGGTTCAGACATACTCTTCTGCCTTGAGACCAGACATACAAAAACACACATTACATCTCCATATACAAAACAAATAGAGACAAATATCTCTATTATTTTTGCAAGCTCTGTGACTATGTGATAAAAAATACTAATTTTTTGGAACACACTTTTAAAGAAAAGTAATTTACTTCCTAAAAGCAAGAAAAGTTTTTTTGTCAAAAGGGAGAAGTTATGGGCACCTCCAATTGCAAATTACCATTTAGTGTCTTTCTTGCAGGGTATCTGTGGGAGGTTAAATAAACTGTGGCTTGCTTAAATGAACTAGGCCACTTCTCTCAATGGTACTGAACCCAAAGATTCAGAAATATGGTGGAAAGTATGTCTTTCCTGCTGCTTATGCTCTTTCCTAAGCAGAACCCAAGAACAGGTACAGTCACTATTGCCTGGCTCATGTTGGTGAGCCACAGTTGACTCCAATGGCTCCTTTCCTTTAGCAACTGGACACTGTTTCACAAGGTTGTTGTTTACTATCACTGCTGTCATCTAACGTGTTCAAAAAATCGATCTGTATGCATGGGAAAACATGTAGCATGTAGGTGAACTGGGTATTTGTTCCTGAAGAAATTAAACTGGTACTTCTCCCAAGTAATTTTGTGTGTCATGGATGTGTGGTCAAAACATCTCCCAAGCCTGCAGCTAAGCGTTGCATTAAGGAACAGGGTTTGTCAAAGAGGCATTAGCTTAAGGACAGTGAGGGACTGAAGCCTCAGGATATTATTTATATAACTTTTCTTAAAGATTGTAACTGCATAAACTGTGGCAAAGATGCATTTTGCTGTAAGTTCCTTATTGCATGTAGCTTGATTTACGTCCAAGGTCCTGTCTGTTCTTTGCATTGTTTCAACCTCAATACCTTATTTCAACCTGCTGGCCTCTCCAACCCCCTCCCCCCCCAGTATTCTGGAATATTAACTAGGCTGTTACAGCTTTAGAATGAAGCAAATCCTATTACATTTGTCCTGTTTTTTTAAATGTCTCTTTCACCTGTTTGTGTCGAACACCCACATAAAAAAACAAAACTAACTCAGTCTGCAGGGAAGGGACAGGAAGTGCAGTCAAATACCTGGGGCATAATCTATTATTTCTATTAGACTCACAGAATTTTAATCTTTCAACCTTCAATATTACTTACAACAACCGTAGGTAAACAATTTCAGGGTAGAGTGCTGCTTTATAGGTACTGCTCTGCATTTATTTATTTATTTATGCAATAGGACAAGAACATATTTGAAGTTGCTTTGAGCACTGTCATTTTTCATAAGGTTTGCTCATTACTATTATTTTAAACACAGTGTATTTTTCATGCATAGTACTCTGTGGGTAGTTCTACTCATAAACTTTCAGTCCTTAGTCTGACAAAACTTCCTGAGGTATTACTTCTTTTGAGAGTCAGTACAGTGGGATTTGGGCTTATGAACTTAGTTAAAGCCCCTTGACCCTTGTTTCTCTGTTTTACTTTCAGGGTTATTGTTTTGACCACTTCCTTGACTTGTTTATGTTCCTGTTTTCAGAAGGTTTCAAATCTGTTTATGCAGCTCAGTGTTTTTTATCCATCTGCCTTTGAAGACACTTTTGACATGCTTCTAACATCTGGATTGATTTGTTTGTATCTTCAGCTCTTATTGGACACTATGCTTAAAAAAGAAATTGCCTGTAACAGGATGCCTGCAATTCCTGAATTTAATCTCCCAGCAATGGCTACTAGCCAGACGTTTTGAAAGGTTTCTGGTTAGGTGCTGAGGGTCTCCAAGCTGGTGGGAGGTGAGAGTGTCATTACCTCCCAGGAGGTGGCACTTTAGTTTGGTGTGTGAGCATACTCATATTTGCTCAGATCATGCAAGCCAATGGGTTGATGAAAAAAAATGAGGTAGAGAGAAGCTGAATCCAGAGATGGATCCCATGTATGTGGGATCATGAGTGACTCCAGTGGGTTTGATCATCTAGAAGGTTGGTTCAACTGATATCAGTAGAAGACTCATAACCTCTGGGAAGATGATGATTTTCATTCTTATTTTTTGGATCATTGTTAGCACCCTTACATTAGGTGTTATGAGCAGAACAAGACAGTCACTGATGTGAAAGAGCCACAACCTAAAGGTTCCACCTGAAACTGTACAAAATGTATTGTCCAAAGTTGGCCTGGACACCATTTGGCAATGTCCATATGTAGTAAGGGTGTGACAGCTGAAACAAAACTCAAATCTTGGCAGATGCAATCACAGGGAAAGCCTGGCACGGGGGAGGAGGTTCTGTATCCAAGTTATTGTGGGCTGCTTTTTTTTGCTTTGATTTTTGTGTAACTTAAAAAACAAACTTTCAAACTATTTTCAAGTAATTCATAATGCTGCTTGTTTCTATTATTTCCATAGGGTGTAGGAGTAAGATCCTGTTGTTACACATTTGTTACAGTTTAAACAGATTAATGTATGAAGTACACACAGTTTGATTAGGTCTGAGTACATGTCTTTACATGTTGCACTTTTGCTCAGGTCTAATGCATGTAAAGCGATACAAGTGGCGTTGAGCAGTATTCGTAAAGGCCTTACTTTATATTCAAAACAACTGTGTGGAGCAGTGCCATTTTTGCATTGTGACAATAATGTGGGAAGTACTATAATTGTTACATGTATCTTGTGCATTCAGAATTGTGACTTGGCTAAAGTTCATCATGCACGTAAATATGAATCAATACCTTTAATCTTTTGGCCTCTTCAAGAGGAATCAGGAATTGTTCAGATTATTTTATGCCTTAAAAATATCTTTATGCCATACTGCTTCCAAACAAATCCAGTATTTCTGGAGAGGATAAACTGTCCAAATAATAAAACCTGCTGAGCAACTGTACTGGCACTGGCAGTAAGCAATATTCCTTTGTTACACCAGGAAGAACTGTAAAGAGGATTTCACCTTTTTATCCAGATTGAAAACTGCAACAAAGTAGTGAATAAATGCTGCATAGGTCCTTTTGCACTGTTCAGACTTTTTGCAGTGGCAACAATCTTTCAAGCTTTGGGGGAGTGAGGATAATCATATTCAATAACTTGATTAGCCTGTAGCATAGGACACCACTGATCATTAGTATGACCACGCATTGTCCTGGGCTGCCAAAAAATGCAGCAAATAGGTTCTATTTATTTCTCCGGAACATGCCAAGGTGCTCTTTTTCTGCCTCCAGGGCATTTACATGTGGAGCATTATGAAGAGCAGGTTCTCCTTCCAGTATATACATAGAGTCACTGAGGGAATTATGTGATTCCTTTACCTCCAATGCCAGCAACACGCAGCCCACGCTATTCTCTGCCTCTCAGCCATTCCTGGGGAGGACAGCACTGTTTCCGTGATGTTTCACTAATTAAGCGGGTAATCTGTGATTATGGTGCTTTGCCACATTGCGCCAGCAGTGCTTGTGATGGCTACAAGAACAAGGCTGTGAAGTGGCCCTACATGTGTGATTTATACAGTGATTTAAGTAAACTGCATACTTTAAGAAAGGGTAAAACAGGACTGATGGTGATCAGTCAGGCTTCTGGTGCCTCTCCCTGACATAGCCACTTTCAAGTGTAGTCCAGGATAATTCCCAAGACAGAGCACAGCCTTGTAGCCAACTGTGGTTGACCCATCTCTGTCCTGCAGGCCGGATTACTACAATTTACAGTACCTGTAAACAGGTCCTGTGAAGGACCAGTGTTCTTTGAAAGAAATTCAGTTAGTCCAGAACGCAAGAGCTAACTTACTTGGTCATCAGAAACACATCAATCCTGTCCCCTTTTGCCAGTCTGATTTCTCATTAAAAAAAGCTCTTGAATCTGATGAGAGCTTTAATCTCCAAGGCCTTAGGTAGTGCTGTGTCCAGGCATCGTTAAGAAGGGCCTGTGCATATAATCTCACCCTTCAGGATTGTTAAAACCATCAGCTGTGAGGATGGAGCTCTTCAAAGGGGAAGACAGGGCTTTTTCAGTAAGGGAAGCTTCAATCAGAAACAGCAAAGGAAAAAAGACGAAAAAGAAAAAAAAAAGCTGAAGACAAGCAAGAACAATATGTAACTTGTCACATCATTTGTATCACACCAATGGTATTCAATTGCAACATGCAATTTGCAGGCCAATACTGAAAAGAATTTGGGTAAAGAAAGTCCTCTTCAGTAGCACAGAACTGGCATTGGCCAAAAGGGGAGAGAGAGGATTTATTGATTCCTTCATGTGTTGAAAGTGCTAAATGGCATTTACCTTGCATCTAAATAATACAAATTCATGAACTATGGCCTATTAAATGTATGTATTCAATTCTCTAACATATAAAATAAATCAGGTTAAAAGGTTGACTGCAGTTAACAAGGACTTTTAAAAGATTTGCTTTGAAGATGCATGAGCAAGGAATCTAATGGAGAACCGTAAACACAGCAATTAAAGGAAAAGGGGGTCAAGTCTGCCTGGATATTACCCACATATCTGGTGCCATCATCAGTAATGCTAAGCTAGCAGCAAAGCAATTGGATAAATTGCTGCTGAGCCCTTGTCCTCTCTTCCATTGCATTTTGAGCTAAAAATAATTGAGCAGCCCTACTTCTAACGTACAACAGTTTCCTTGGGACAGGCTCCGGGGACACGAGTGAGCCGTAAACGCTTTTCCCTGCCGGGTTACAGACTTCCCGCGTGACCTTGGCCAGCTCACCCGGCCCCGCTTTGCAGCGGTATGCACAGCTGCGAGCTCTCACAGACACACACGCCCCCCGTTACTTCCTCTGTCTGCTTTGCCTTTCGCGATGACGGTCCCCGGGGGCACTGGGGATCCCCCGCGGCCGCGGCCAGGGGGCTCCTGGGGCCGGAGCCGCCGCGCAGGCAGGGGGCCGGGGCGCGGCGGCGGCGGCGGGGCCCGCACCCGCACGTGCGGCTCGCAGAGCGGGCCCGCTCCGAGCGGCCTCGTGCGCCTTTAAGAGCTGCCCCCTCCCCGCTGCCCGCGCAGGCTCGGCCACTCAGGAGCGCGCGCCGCAGCCAATGGGCGCGCCGTAGCTGCGCGAGCGGAGCCGCGGCGTGCCCAATGGGCGGGCGCGGAGGGCGGGGCGGGCGGCCGGGGCACTATTGTTGATGAGGCGCACGGAGCCGCCGGAGGCAGCGCGGGTCGCCGCGGGCTGGGGACGGCGAGGACGGGAAGGGCTCGCGTGCGGCGCCCGGATCCCCGCGAGGACCTGCCCGCGCCTCACGCCTTCCCCTCCCTTCCCCGTCACCGACGGTCTTCCGCGAGCCGCGCGTCCCGGCGGACAATGTCCCACCAGCGCGTGAGGCGCAACGGCTCCCCGACCCCGGCTACCTCCCTGGGGGGCGGGGGGCCCTCGGCGGCGGGGAGCGGCGGAGCAGGAGCGAGCAGCCGCCTCCAGCCCATGCGGGCCACGGTGCCCTTCCAGCTCAAGCAGCAGCAGCAGCAGCAACATGGCAGCCCCACGAGGAGCGGCGGCGGCGCCAGCGCCCCGGGCGGGGGTCTCCCACGCGCGGCGCCCGCCTCGCGCAGCATCAGCCCCACGCGCGCGGCGGCCACCGGCGGCGGCAGCGGCGCGCGCGGCGGCCCCGCCGTGGCCACGCAGACGCCGGGGGGAGGGGGAGGCAGCGCCGCCGCCTCTGCGGCCGCCGCCGCCGCCTCCTCGCGGGGCAGCCCCACGCGCGCGGGCGGGGCGCGGGGGAGCCCCCCGCGGTCTCACCAGCTGCCGCCGCCGCCGCCCCCCCCGCCGCCGCCCCCTCCGCCGGGCTGCGGGCCCTCACCTTGTTCTTCCCCGGTGCCTCCGCTGCCGGAGGGTAGCGCTACAGCCGCTGGCAGGGTCCGGCATCGGCGGCACTCGCCGGAGCAGGGCAGGAGCTCCCCGGAGAGGAAGAGCCCCAGCTCCCCGGTCTGTAAAGGTGAGCGCTCCCGTCACTGCGTCTGCCTCCGCGCGCCGCGCACCTGCTGGCCGCGCGGCGCGGCCGTTACCGCGGGGAGGAACGTTGGGAGCGCGCGGCGCGGCCGTTAGCTGCTCGAGGAACGTTGGGGGCTGCGCGGCGCGGCCGTTACGGGCGGCAGGAACGTTGGGGGCCGCGCGGCGCAGCCGTCAGCTGCTCGAGGAGAATGAGGGGGCGCGCGGCGGTTACCTGAGGGGAGCAGGGGGGCGGCGCGGTCCCGGCGGCGAGGGCGACCCCCTCGGCCGCCGGGGCTCAGCGTGGCCGGGCGTGAGTTTGTAACTACAGCCTGGTGTCTGTGGAGTGGGAGGGCTGGGGTCTGGCGGTGCCCTTCGCCGGTGGGGGGGTGCGGCGTGCCTAAGAGCACGCGGTGCTTCTGGAGGTGAGAGGAAGGCTTGGAAAGGCTGGGACAGGAATTGTGCCCAGGCTTGCACCGGTTTTAGATCCTGGCTGCAGCGCTTGTCGGGTGTTTACGTGTTGAAGGGCTCGTTGATTGTGTTACTGTTCTTTCCCTTCCTGGCTCTTAGAAAAGGGACAGAGAAAGTAAAACGTGTCATGTGAAGAGTACAGCCACTCCCGTAGTATTTTTGCGAGTACTGCTAAAGGTTGCCAGATGAAAGGATAAAGGGTGTGAGAAGAGAAGAAATGAACTTCAAATACTTCAGTACAACAATAAGAATAATTTGGTATCTGGGAACTGTAGGGTAGCCTTCACATCTTCCCTTTCTCTGCCTCTGGTGTCAGATAGTATGTGTTTTTGATCCAAGTAATGTCCACAAGCCTGCGATTAAAAAACTAGCTGGCATTACACATGTATGTAGGAAAAAAAGTCTTCAGTGCCTCTCTCTTAGTAGTTACTTGCAACATAAACCTTGCAGAAGGATGTGTGAACTTGAGAGTGATGACAAGCTTGCGCTACAGCAAAGATAGAAAATAGTATGGAAACGGTATACATTTTGTAGCAAACTGCTTTTTACTATTTTTGAATAATTAAAACATGCTGAGGGACACTGAAATGTAAGCAACGTGTGGCATCTGGTTGAGGATACTAGAGGCTTACATATGTAAATCCTTGGTCTTAGGATAAAAGTTTACTCAAAAGTGCATGTGTGAGGATTTGTGTTATTGTCGTCAAATCTGGAAAATCAGTGACTTTCAAGATAACAAAGCTACAGCTGGTATTTTGTCATTAAATTGCATCCAGTACTTACACAAAACTGAGTAATACGCAGAAGTGTGAAGGCAGAAATCTAGGACCAGCACCATTTCCATTAACTTTTCCACTTCTAATGTTGCTCCCTCTTCTAAAATTATGATTGAAGCTACACTACAGTTTTTATCTAGCCTAACTCTTGAGGAATGATGCTACCAAATTAGTCATAACCAACTGGTACAGTACTTAGGGTAATGCCTGTGTGCCTTAATTTTTCTTTTTTTGTTTGTTTTTTTTTTATTCAGACATACTTCTTTGAGATTACCATATGTCCATTTCTCTGAAATGTAAGAGAGCAATGCCACAAAGGCATTTAGGTTTTGATTTAGATCTTCAGCTTTCCAGATAAGGGTAGTGTGTTTTGCTTAAGGTCATATTCTGAGGCTTTGGGTTGAGGAATGTGTATATTCTTCATCTGAGATTCTTGTTAATCATTAATCTGAAAGACTTTATACACATTACAAAATTCATCTTTGTTCCTAGAACTTATAGAAATTCTCCCCCCAAAATGCAATCTCCTAGGTAGCCTGGAGAATGAGGAACAGATTGCCTGCCCTTGAGATCCAGGTTCAAAAGCCGTTTGTGAAGGCTTATATCAGACCACTTAGAAGGGGGAAAAAGTTGCAGCGTCTTCAGATCATCATGTAGAAACCTGTTAAAACCACACTGTCTAGCTGACTTCTTTACTGGACCTAAGAATTAGCATATAGAATGAAAAAAGTAATTTGATCACTAGTTGTTTACCACTGCTGTGTTAACAGATAACCCCACTAGCTTTTTACAAGATGAGGGGAAACAGAAGAGTAGTGTCCTTTTAACTGCTGCCATGCATTTAAATTTCTGAACAGTACTTATATTGACCCAGAATTAAAATGCAAATCAAGCCAGTTTAATATTGATTAACATTTGTATTGTATAGTCCAGTGTTTGTTAGAGATTGAGTTGACTTAATTTTTGCTTTGTATAGGTGAGAAAACTTAATGGTAGCTGAGAACAGGGAAGTGGAACTTTATTTTTGTTTACATGCTTAGAGTTGTGAATCCATGCAAGGGTAAACCACTTTAGGGTAACATTCAGAATCTACTGCAAAATAACTACGGTTTTGCTGCTTTTTGTTTTCAGTTGATGATGGCTTTCATTCATGCCTACAGCTGCAGCTTTTTTTTTTTTTTTTTTAAGATGAAACGAGGTTAGACAAAGTCATGTCTACTTCTGGACTTTGATACTGGTTCTGTAAGTTGTACATTTAAGGCTCAACTTCTTATTTGTCTGATTTTCTTTTCTGGTAAGCAGTTGAATAGTTTTGAATGTAAAGTTTTCTTCAATATACTTAACACATGAGAACGACTTTAAAAATGTGACTTAATAGTTTTTTTCTCTTGTTTTTTAGACCTAGGATTTCTGAACTGAATTGCAACTAAATTTGGGAATATTTAGCTGAATCTTCTGTTCAGGATGGGGTAATTACAAACTGAAGATTTCATGAAACACTTTCTTTCCAAATTTCCATGCCTCTCTTGGTGCTTTCCTCCTAAATAATATGGCCAAGAGCCTACATCTTTCTTCTGACCGCTTTTTCATCTTTTACTGTCCCTCTCTGTAGTCTCCAGCACTCATTTCTCTGACTTCAGCTTCTACTTCCATGTTAGTCAACACTGATTTTCAGGTTTCTGTGCTCTGTCTTTCCTATCACTTTTGTGGTGATTGACTCTTCTGCCTCATTTCTACACTGCAGGGTCTGTCCTGCAAATCCCAATTTTGGCTCGCTTTTTGCATACACTCCTCTACCTGCAAACTATCCCTAGTAGAGGAAGTTAGACAATCATCTGATTTTCTCTTCACTTTTCCCCAAACACATTTGCTTTATTCCCAGTTAAATAGCTTTTCCACATTACAAATTTGGGAATCAGTTAATGACATCTTTACCACCCATTGACCTTCTTCTCTTTCTGTTGTTCTACTTCCCCTTACGGGATCCTGTTACTTCTGAAAGTAAGCTCAGAATTGTTTAGTTGGATGTGATTTTGGGCTCTACTAGCTGAATGTAGAATGGTCAGTGTGACACCACGGAGAAAATCATAAATGTCCTTTTGTCAAAGTATTTCCAGTAGAGAGAGCCTAATGTATAGTGGCATTAGAGCTTTCCAATGACAATGTCCTGAGATATGATTTGCATTTCAGAACATCCTTATTTAAAACAGGAAAGTGTATGTGCTAGACTGGGAACAAATCGTCTCATTTTGACCTACTAGTAGACTACAAAATGTTTATGCTCTACTTCTATTATTATTTTTATCTTGGTTTATCTACTGAGTAAAGAGCAAATATGATAGTCAGTTATTTGTGTTCTTATATAAAACAGGTCTGAGAAGAGTTCAACTGTAAACCACAAGTACCCTTTGGAGACAATGAGTAAGGTACAGTTGGAGCTTTAGGAGCCAGATGGTTGGATTACCAAGCCCAGATATCAAGGGAGGCCAGTAGATAGATGATGGGTACCAGAAAAAGTGTGCCTACGTATGCAAACCAAAGAGTAAGCACATCAGAGGTGTTCAACTCCGAAAATGTTAGGACACATGAGGCTATGTGAAGAAGAAGATAAGGACCAATGCCATAACAGTCGTTTACTGGCCAATTGAGGTGTCTTGAGATTCTGAGAGATATCCCTACTGGATAGTGAACTTTCTGCTATGTTGCTGTTGACATTATTGGATGTATAATATCAGTCTGAAAATTAAGGAGGAAAATTGGTTATCTTTATCTGGGACTACGCTGTCTTTTAATGGTTTAGAATAGTATATGGAAGAGTAATATTAAAGCCTACTTATGTGAAAGGAAGTGATAGAAAATGATATAATAGTATATCAGAAAGTCTTAAAGAATTTAGATGGGAATCCCTTCTTGGGAAGAGTAGAAGGAATGGAACTCCATTATGCTCTTAAATTTCACTGTAGAATTTATTTCTTTTAACAAATTGGTGAGTGATGAAGTAATAGCTGAAGACTTGTCAATGTTAATTACAGGATTTTGCAGTAGTTATATATGACTGGAGTAAAAGAGATACAGAGGGTCTTGTGCACCATTAGCTGCCTGCTTTGCTTACCTAAGCTGTTTAGCAAATAGTAGGTATAAACAAAGTGAACTCATTTTTACGATCTCATATTTTAGGTTTCTTGGGGCCAGCACTGCTGGGAGGTTTATTTGAATTTAAAATGTTTTCATTTATTGGAAGTAAGTAACTTGAACATCTTGGGCTTTCTGAGGTTTGGTTTTGTAAAACAACATTAATTCAGTCATTCCTTTACTGGTAATGATTTTAAATTACTAGATGCTAAAGAATGAGTATTTATTTCACATAGGTGACAATTTATGTGAAGATTATACCCAAAACCCAAGACAGTACAAGCTGGGGGTCAACCAGCTGGAAAGCAGCTTTGCAGAGAAGGACCTGGGGGTCCTGGTGGACAATAAGTTGACCATGGGCCAGCAATGCACCCTCGCAGCAAAGAAGGCCAGTGGTATCCCAGGCTGCATTAGGCAGAGTGTTGCTGGCAGAGCGAGGGAGGTGATCCTACCTCTCGGCTCAGTGCTGGTGAGGCTACATCTGGAGTGCTTTCTCCAGTGCTGGGCTCCCCGGTACGAGAGACATGGACATACTGGAGCGAGTCTAGCGAAGGGCCACAAAAAGGAGGGAGGGGCTGGAGCATCTCTCATATGAGAAGAGGCTGAGAGAGCTGGGACTGCTTAGCCTGGAGAGGAGAAGGTTCGGGGGGGATCTTATCGATGTGCTTAAATATCTGATGGGAGGGCGTAAAGAGGAGGTGGTCAGACTCTTCTCAGTGGTGCCCTGTGACAGGACAAGAGGCAACGGGCACAAACTGAAACACGGGAAATTCCACTTCAGCATAAGAAAACCCTTCTTCACCGTGAGGGTGGTTGAACACTGGAACAGGTTGCCCACTGAGGTAGTGGAGTCTCCATCCTTGGAGATGATCAAAACCCAACGCGACCTGGTCCTGGGCAACCTGCTCTAGCTGGCCCTGCTTGAGCAAGGCGGTTGGACCAGATGATCTCCAGAGGTCCCTGCCAACCCCAACTATTCTGTGATTCTGTGAAAACTGTCTTCCAAAGTGAATATATGCATTGTACTGTGTGTCTGTTCTTAATACCATTGAGCCTGTTGAGTACTTTCAACCAAATATGAACAAGTGGTTGTAATCTCAAAGATGTTGCATTTTTATGATTTTTGGGGAAAAGAGAGCTGGTTTAAGGAGAGAGATCCTATGAATGTCCTTACTGAGGAAAAAGCTGACCGAAAAAGCTGACCAAAAAAACCCACTCAGCTCTATTACTAGATGCCAGAGAAGCTTATTTATCTCACTGTTTGGATATTTCAGGTGTATAAAAAGCTTCAATTAGAACTTTCTTTGTCAGAGAATTTGATTCTTGATTAACGGCATTCTGTACTTTTCCTATGGCACTTTCTGCTACTTGCTGATTTTATTTTGTTTTCTCATGGTGTCTATTAGAAGCTGGTTCTTTGGAGTTTTTATTTTCCTTTTGGAAAACTTTAATTGCAAATGCTTAGAAGGTTGTCAACAGGGATGTAAGATCAATCTCCAGGTTATACTTCAGCAGTAATTCTTATTTTGTGGTTCAAGCACTTCTAACAACAGTTCTGAATTTTTTAGGAAAATTAAAGCAAAGGTGAATTTTCAGAATGTTTTTTCTCCTAGGATCTTTTCATGAGATAGAGATCTTCCCTCTTATTATGTATAACAATTTTTTTCCGTCAGGTGTCCAATTCAAAGATGTGTGTGCTCACAATAGGGTTTCCTTTTTTTCAACTGTTATTATAGTAATAGCTATAGAATCTGAATGTTTAAAAAAAAGAAAGGCACATCAAAGTGTTCTCTTTCACTAACTTTCACATAGTTATTGGTAAGCATGTATATTTGTTTAATTTTGCACTGTTCAGTCACATTGTTTGACTGCCTTAGCTTAAATCATCTTCACAGGTGCGCGCCTCATTTTACAATTGCAATAGGTGTGTGCTGCAACAGTTTACCTATAGTCACTTCTGTCAGTTGGGCTGCAGTGACTTGTGGAGACTTGGTAACTAGCTTGTTATTTTCCCACACTACGGCTTTTTTTGATTTGTGTCCTGTATGTTCAGTACTTTGTTTTATTATTTTGCTTTATTTGAGACTAGATTGCAGAAAAACTTTGTTTCCAGATAGATTTTAGTGTGTGTGTCGGGGGGGGGGGGGGGGATAGCAGGGTTGGTATTTGTCACAAGTATTTGTTTAAAGAGATAATCAGGCCAATTAAAACAAATCTAATATTTAAGAAGCTTCTGTTTGATGAAACAGCTCCATTGTTTTTCATCAGCCACAGCTGTTGTAACTGTTATCTCTGTGGAGGCAGATCTCTTGTTATGTAGGTCACATAAAGGGAAAATAGCAGCTGAGCACTTGCTCCAAGAACTGTAGAGGAAAATGTAATGAAAACATCGTAAATGTTTCCACTGAAGTGTTCTGAAACACCAAGAGGATTTGAATAGTAGACATTGGCAATTTGTATTAAGATATGTTGTGATAGTATAGTGCCTGCTTAAAAAAAAAAGTGGAAAAAATGTATTCAAACATCAGCAGTTCTTGCCCAATATAAATAAAAAATGAGTTGAAATCAGAATTCCGTAATGTAGTTAATTTTGAAGGAATATTTAAATTAAAAGAAAAAAGAAGGTATGTTTAGGCTTTGTGCCTTGAAATAAGCAGCTTCACTTGAACTTAAATAGTAAACAAGCTCTTCAGTTTTCATTCTCTCTGTCTGGCAAAATACTCCTTCCATTTTTTGGTGGGGGAGAGGATGCAGTAATAGTTTATGCTGCTTCAATTTTGAAGATGTCTGTTGCAGTTGCTTTGCAGATGATGTGACTGACCACATGCTTCCTGATTTTTTTTTTCCACATCCTTTCTGTTTCCTCTTTGTAAAAAGATAGAAACCTCTTGAAAAGGAAGAATAATAATTTGGAAGAAAAATAAATATTTAGGCAGAATATGGCGGCTATTTCTCAGACAAATAGCGTGTTTGATATAACTTTGGAAGTAAGTATAATTCTTTAAGAATGACGTGTTGCTTTAACATACCATCTTCTTCCATGGTACAGACAAATGGAATCTTTTTGATGTCTTCTGCAAAGATACCCTTCAGTATGCTGTATGGTAGTAGTCAGTCAATTTCTTTGATACAGAACTCTTCAACTGCCTGGTAACTTTTAGACTGAGATTTGCTGCTAATCCCTGAGAGCAGATCTGTTATGACCTCAATAGTAAGATTTTGATGGTTGTTGGTGCCCGTAGAAATAATTAACCAGATGAGGATTCTGGACTAATTTATGTGAGAGTTGCTGGTTAAAGCATTAATAATTGTTTCCTTATAGTTAAATTGAAATATTTTGCACTGTTTTAATGTATACACTTCTAATGCAATATTTGCATAAGCCATATTAATTATAGAATATCACTAGACTTAAATTTGAAGGACTAGTGTTCTGAGAGACTTAAATGTTATCTGCAACACTGAAGCCTACACATAATAGGTTTTATTAATTTTTACATGTCTTTATTAGATTAAAAGTGCTGGGAAATTGAATTCTGGACTTCTAAAGGCAATGTTTTTATTTTTTTGACTAGCTGTCTGATAGTAATCATGGACAACTTCTTTTGCATGTAAATTCATTCATGTAGAATGTCAATTGCCATGTTATTACTACCTCTAGTGCAGAACTTGTCCTATGGCACAGTCAGAAAGTGTATGTGACTGAGAGTTCTTCCCAGTGCTCTTCTAAAGCTTCCATCTGATCTCCGTATCATTTGCTGTGTTCTAGCCATTTGTTTCATCCCTTTGTATTCTTCACAGATTGGATCAATATGTGATATTTTGCAGGTATAAGTCTGTGGGGAGAACTAGATGGATTGATAGTAAGCTTAAATATCGTGATCTCTGAATTGGCATTTCACATCTGGAATGGCTAACAACAAATAGTGTGTATGTGTGAGCATGTGTATATATCTAAAGCCTGGCTCTTTCCTGTTTGCCAATTGCTGTTAATATCTAGATTGCTGTGAAAAGTGGTGTCAACATGAACACTAAAAATGTTACATAACATTTTGCAGGAGGTGAAGTGTCACATGAATATGAATGTAGTTATCAGGTAGCATGTAAAGGGAGGAAATGCCTTGATGTCTTGTAATATGTAAATCATTATCTAATCAAAGTTGACTTCTAGAATTATGGGTTAGATGTACATCTTTACAAATCTGCTATATGTTGTATTTTGGGTGGTTACTAAAACTTGTCAGCTTACAGTACCCCTTGAATTAAAGTAGGCAAAGGGAGAGGATTAAAGGTATGAACTCTAATAAACTTTAGCACAGGTTTTTTTGTTAGTTTTTGACAGGTTTAAGGAAACTTAGTTACTTTATTTTCTTCCAGGCCTTAACCATTTAAGAATCCAATGACTGTTGTGCTTTTGAGGGAATAAATGGTGGTTTATTGGTACCAATGCCACATTTTTGACATAGGATGTTTTTCAGAGAAACCGTAAAAACACATTGCACTGCATATTAAAACTGAATAGAACCTGAAATAGCAAACTTGATTCCTATATTGAAAGTATCTTGTCCTATACTTAATAGCATGGCTGTTCTGATTTGATATGTCTTACCATAGATAATTAAAATAATTAAGCGCTCTGATTTGCTTTCTTTCTAATCAAATGTTCTTATTCCAGCTGACAAATCCAGACCACCTTCCTCAAGCCCTTCCAGTATTATTCGCCGCACTTCCTCACTGGATACGCTTGCTGCTCCGTACCTTGCTGGACAGTGGCCTCGTGATAATCATGGGCAAGCTGTTCCATGTATGAGAGACAAAGCCACACAGGTAGGAGAGATTTTTGTCTTTAGAATATTCTATATTTCTAAAGTCTATATTTCTAAGTACGAAAGCAGGATTTAATGCAAGAAGCTTTTCTTTGAAGCATTCACTTTGGCTTTCTAGATTGTAAGTTCTTGTTCACTTTGAAATTACAGAAGTTCTGCCTTTGATATTTCACGCTTGGGTTATTTGCATCATTCTCTAAGAGAAGGCCATGAACTGTGGCACCTGTTAAGAGTGCCACTTTCTCCTTTTTTCTCTCAGAAGAGCACTAATATATCACACATCTGTGTTCTCATTGTTTGTAGTATGTGGAGGAAAAGGGATTGTGCTGGTTAAGTACCATTTAGTCTTTAATTTATGCAAATGAACTTAGTGACTCCTTATATGTGGTTCTGTTTTAAAATTTCATAAGAAAGTTTTTGTAGTGCCTTTATAAAAGTTATTGTAGCCTTTCCTATGAAAGGCCATTAATCCTCTGATTGTAACAGGCCTCTTAATATATACATTGAAGTGCTGCCTCTTTTGAGGAATGAATGATGCTCAAATTTAGTTGAACTGCAAAGCATTTAAAAAGTACATGATTTACTGATTAACTTCAAGAACTTGACAAAATTTCACAACCTTTTAATGGTGCAGTCCTATGCTCTCTGTGAAGACAGAACCAACAAACAGTTGAATGAAACTGTGGCATTACCAGAGCTGTAAGTTTACCGCATGACACTTGTTTTATCAAATTCTGCTTACAGGGAGCAGTCTTACATGGTATCATACTGTATATGGAAGTGGTTCAAGGTGGATTTTTCCATCGAATATCACAATGTTTCATTCCTGCTTCTGTGAATACAGTTTGGCAGTGGTTTTTCCCTAACTTGTGGAGTGAAAGAAAGAACCAAACCTCTCAAGTTTTAAGTCCCTAATCCTAGAGCATGATTTCAACAACAGGCCTTCACCAGTTCCTAAGCATGTATCTGAACTGCATCTGGAAGATATACAGGCAGCTTGTGAGACATACTTGAGTTTAAGCCTGCCTTAGTTAGGTGTGGTAACAATAATGAAAATGCAGCCACACGGGCTTCAGTCTGTTGTCCACTCAGATGTGTAAGATGTCAAGCAGGTAATGTCTGTACTGTTGATTAGTACTATATGGTGTTCCCAAGATCTGCAAAATTTAGTTCAAAGGAGGCAAGAGCAGATCAGTGGAAAAGTAAGGTATAGCACAGAGGAATTTGACCAAGTGGGTAAGTTAGAAACTGGTAAAGGAAGGAGAGTTGAGAAGCAAGTTTTCTGTGCAGGAAAATGAATAGGAGAGACTGTTAGAAGATGGTGTGAAAAGGGAGAACAAATTGTAGTGAGAGAGGGAGGATGGAGGAAGGCATATGATATACAAAGTATTTCCATTCATGCTCAGCTATTAACAACCATTATTAAAGGGCAAAAGATAAAGCTTGTGGATGCCTTAGCTCTGTATTTTCAAACTTAATTTCTTAGGATAATACTTTTTTCAAAATAATTATATTTCTAAAATGCTACCAAAGTATTTGTTATATTCAGTTGATCTCTTCCAGCTTAGTTATGTTTTATTTAGAGTCATGGCTGGGTTCTTACAATCTGTATATTTTCCAGTTAGATTAGATAATATCCATTTTGGCTTACATTTTTCTTTGGTCTTTTTCTTCTAATTCTGACACAATCTGCTATGCTGGATGGGCTTTTATATAGAAAAGGAAATATATTTACAAAGATTAGTGGGAAGGCTCATTTGTGCATGTGCTCTCCCTCGCTCTCTCTCTCTAAAGAAATTCCATTAGGTATTTCCACAGGATGAGCATATGTAATGGACTTTAATGTTAGTATACTCCTGAAGGAAATAGAATATGTTTACACTTGCTAATTGAAAAAGTGTCTGACAAGGTAGAAAGTTCTGGGATACCACACATCTGTATGTCTAAGCCTTGAGCTCATGTGACACTGACAAGACTGTTGTTTTTAATCTTGCTAGTGGGTTTGAGAGCAACCATCTGAGTTAGGGCCAAGTTTCAAATGTGTGATTTGACAATAGCTATTTTTCCAAGAGTGTAAGCTCTCCAGTTGTTCAGTTTATTGTTTGTGAAGATATGGTGTTTGGATGAAGTTTCACTTACAAGGTATCGTGGTTTCAATCTGTAATTTCAGATTTCACAAAGTCCCTCATTTTCACATATTTTGAGTCCATGCTTTTTTTTCAGTAGTGTCTGTTAACTATTTCTGAGTAACATCACAAGTTGAGGCATATGATAAGAGAGGGAATGTTATCATGTTGCAGATGGATAAACAAAATTATATGCTTGTTTGTAAGAGTTAGTTCAAAATTACTTCAAATGCTTGTATTACAACAGTTATGTTTCAAATTATGTATGAAGGGAATAACCATGAATACTTTTATATTCAAAACAAAAAAAGGATGCCACATTTGGCAAAAACTGATATCTAAAGTCTGTTTTTCTGTGGACACTGTGACGCATGCTCTGATGGTTATCCCTGTTGCAGGCTGGAACTACTACGATGTAGAAGATTTTTGAGTTCAATCAGCAGAGGATCTTGATTCTGCAGGCTTATAGGGTGGAGAGAGTAGTCGTTCAGGAAGCAGGTTGAGAAGCAGCAGCAATTAGTGACACACTTTGGCTTGCAGGCCGTTAGTGATGCCCGTAGGTCATAGCTGAGAATTGTGTAAGAGATCCTAGTTCAAATGGAAACTGTATATCAGACTCTTCAACTATTTTATTTTAGTGAAGGTACAACTTATCTCTAAAACCAGACTGAATTATGTACATGCAGAATGTTCTTTGTCTGATGAATAAGTATATCATTGAGCATCCTAGGTCTGGCCAGAATTCCTGCATGCAGGCGTTGTTATTAAGTGTTGCTTAAACAGATATTTGTAATTTGGTCTGTCTTTTCCTTTGAATCAGACTTGTTTGGCTTTGCCTGTGATTATTTGAAATACAGCTATGTCAAAATGCAAATTAAAATGAGACAACTGTTTTGAAATTTTTTAGCTCTTGAAGAATAATTTCAATTTCAACTACAAAGTTTTTGTTAGAGACTTTTTTGTTAAGTATTTTTTGTTGTGTTCTAGTATCTGTGATAAATTTAGTCATAAACAAACTTCTTGTAATTCCAGAACAGGCATTGTGAATGGTAACAACTAATAAGCAAGTAGTAGTACATTAAGAACCTAGAGAAATAGCAATCCTTCTTTATATTGGTTGGTTGTTCAGTCTATTTGTCTTGAAAGTATATATTATAAAATGTAGGGAAGAGGTAGGAGACTTGCTAAAATGCTATTACATTTCTGGCTTGATGTAAAGGTTTCCTGTAATTTGATGTCTTATTCCTACTCCTGCTCTAAAAAGACTTGTACCTATTTGCTTTGAGGATGAATATCAAAATAAACTTTAATTCTTTAAAATGAATCAGATATTAATTTATAAAAGAAGATCTGAAACAAAGTCTTGAGTATAAATTATATGCAAAGACTGATTAAAGTGTCAATGAGATTCTTGTAGGCAAATGTAATAGTTGTGCTGAGTTGGGAAGTTAGAATTAATGGAAAAAATTGATTGTTCCAGGAGCTAGAAGATGGGATGGGATTCCAGACCGAAGTTAGAGAATGGACTAGATAAAGACTGGGACTAGCATCATGAGTTGGGGAATGGGGTTTGTCAGTTACTCTATTTTAATAAAGTTGCTGAAGTTGGAAAATATATATGGGATTTTATGTCATGAAAGGATGATTCTATGATTAAGGTAAATGTCCCTGGAAAAATGGATTCTGATTTTGCTACAAAATTCCTGTTCAACCCTGCTAACTTGTTATTCAAATTTGTCCTAGTTAGTTGCTGATTTGGAACCATGAGTATGAAAACCTGTTGATAGTGGAGGTTTCATTTATGTGAAACTTCCGTCTGTAACTGAAGTCAGTGCAAGGTGCATTCTGTGTGTCCAAAGAGTTACGTCTTCATTTTCCCTCAAAAACGGGGATTAATATCACATCATTAAAGACCTTGCAAGTTTCTATGTTCTGTGAATAGATGGGTAAGCACAGTCAGCTTGTGGCTTGCAAGCTGTTAGTCCTAGATGTTGTCTAAACATAGTTCTGAACAACTGTTGTACATTTTGGATTTGGAGGCTCTGAGGCAATTGAAGTTTCTGTCTGTGGGAGAAAATGAGACATCAGTGACTCCTAAGGCTGAGGTAGCCAGGTTACCATTGGATGCTGTTGCATGCTAAGGACTGCACTGTAGCAATGGGGCTTTAAAGGAAGTCACTGTCTCTTTCAGCTTGTTCGCTGCTTCCAGAGATCCTTCCCCTTGCTTCATTGGGTGTGTTTCTTGTGGCTGCATGGAGATTCCTGATAGGCGTTTTAGTAGATTATCCCTGAACTAGAGGGTTTACAGTTCACTGCTTTTGAAGGCTGTTCTAGACAGAGTTGGGTAGGAATACAAATTTTGTCCGTAAAGCATGCAGTATTATCACAGGCTTACTTGTGTTTTTTGTTACCTTTCATGAACACAACTTGTCTTAATGATGCTTTGAATATCCCAGATCTTTTTTTGTTATAATATGTTTGCACATTTCTCTATCAAATGTTAATGACTTTGGTTTAGTGAAACTAGCGTAGTATTGTCTGGGTTGCTTTTTGCTTGGCACCTGAGCCAACTATGAACCTGAAGCCTTTTGAGGCTTTAGTAAATTAATTCCCTGCCTCGGAATAGCTCTAGTGCCTCACCTTCCTTTTTCTCATTCTTCTGAGCATGAACATGATTTCGAAGCTTTATCAGTACAGGATTTCCCATAATTTACACCAAGCTGTTTTTGCTGATGCATCAGAAGTAACAAGGTCAGCATCTGTGCAGGAACTAAATTCCCCACAACTTCAGCACTGTCCTGCTGGTTCTTCAGTGCTCTCTAGTAGCTTGTGATACAGCTGCTGTTAATACTGCTTTACCTATGTATGATAATGTGGAAATGAAGCTTGCATATTCTCATGCTAGAGGAGGTCTGAAAGTTTGTAAATATATAGTTTCACTACGTATTTTCATACTTTACTTGCCAGAAAGGCTTCTGTTCAACAACTACTTTTCACTCACAGTTCTGTATCCAGAAAATTTTAACACTGTTTTCTCTTCTAATCTGTCTCAAAATATTTCTTCCAGGGAGTAGAAATTATCTTTTCTGTAATTAATCTGGTAATCTTCTTGCTGTAGACAGAAAGCGCCTGGGCTGAAGAATATTTAGAAAAGAAGAGAAGCTCACACAAACGTTCAGCATCGTGGGGCAGCACAGATCAACTCAAGGAGGTCAGGAATGCTATTACATGATATACTTTTGGGTTAAGTTTGTTGCTGGCATGCACTGCTGCTTTGAGTTTTCAGGAAGGCATGAATGTTGTACCATTTTGTTGTATTATGTAAAGCTTTGGCTTGGTAGAAAATAAGTTAAAATATACTTTAGCTGTTCTTTTGGCTTTGATCTCTTATAACAGTGCAGGACTTAAAATTTTAATTTCAGTGCATGGGAAAGAAAGTATTAAAAGTGGATGACATTTTTCAGCAGCAGAAGAAATCTAGTGGTGACCTAATTATTTTCAAATTTTATGTATTTCAAGTACCTTCATTAAATTTCAGGAAATATCTCCTGGACTTGAACTGAACTGGTATCTAACTTTGTTACTTTTGCAGGAACTTAAGTTTAATTTAGTGATGGTGATAATTATGAAAATTCTGGTAGTAAAGGCTTAGATAAGTAACAGAATAAACTGGTGAAACTGTATGTGTATCTGAACAAAAACCTAATGTGTATTTTTCCTTTACTAGATCGCAAAATTGCGTCAACAGTTGCAGAGAAGCAAGCATAGCAGTAGGCATCATCGGGATAAAGAAAGACAGTCTCCATTTCATGGTAACCATGCAGCCATTAACCATAGTCAGGTAAGGCTATGCTATCTTTTTGGACATAGTGGGTAGCTAATACTGTTTTTAACTCTGTTCAAGATTATGATTTTCTTTTTTTTTTTAAGGGAACTCATGTACTTCTAAATATGTTGTAGCTATAGGTGAAGTCTATGAAATAGATCCATTTCCTTTGGCTTCCTGGAGTGCCTTAGGTGCAGGATATTTTTCTTACTTGGCTAGGTTATCTTGCTGCATAACTCTGACTTCCAAAGAATTTCAAACAGTTAGATTCTTTTTTTAAAGGTAGACTCTTAAAGTGTATTCTCCAGACTCTATGAAAGGATGATGTGGATAAGTTTAATCTAAAACCATTGATTTATCTTTTTCATAAAGTGTTGCTGCAACGGTTTACGAATTTGCGGGGAGGGTATGTCATGGAGCAAATTGGTAAAATGATGTAGACTCAAATGAAATTGTAATTTATGTTGACCACATGTCCTGGCAGTAGCACTTGTCTAATCCTATGATGAACTGGTTCAGAGAGTTTAACTGACAAAATGCTATTCAGCTTTTTTTTTTTGCGTAGTTGCTCTATCAAAAGTGTTTGTCCTCTTGATGACTGCATTCAGCCTCAGTCTTTGTAACCTTTTCTCTGTGATTTATCATCATACCTCGAGACTTTGAGTAGTAGTCACTATGAAAATTATGTGATGGTTATATTACCTCACATTCAGTGTTCAGTTGTAGTTTTATCTCGAAACTGTTAATGAGGCCTGGTTCACAGAGAGGTGATGTTTTTAGCTCGGTTGATAGTAGGTGGAAAAAATTAGAGGCTTTCAGACATACAAATCCTTTTTCAGATCTCTTTTGCTTGAGTAACTTTAAGAAAATGAATAGGAAAGCTTGGTCAGTTTTTTCAGAATTTTTTTTCCACTGATATCTCACAAATATTTATTTGTGAGATAACAGATATTTTCTTTAACTGTTACAAAAAGAGCAAATACCTCGCAATTGCCTTGCAAGTCAACCTAGTTGAAAGAAACCGTGAAACTGTCAATGTTGTAAATAAAGAAAGAACTTCAACAGTGCAACTTCTCCACAAATCTAACTGTATTTCCAATTACTTCTAAAATGCAATTAGCATTGTTCCAATAAATATTGCATTTTGATAGCAGTTAATTAAAGCTGCTCCCTTCCCTTCCCTTCCCTTCCCTTCCCTTCCCTTCCCTTCCCTTCCCTTCCCTTCCCTTCCCTTCCCTTCCCTTCCCTTCCCTTCCCTTCCCTTCCCTTCCCTTCCCTTCCCTTCCCTTCCCTTCCCTTCCCTTCCCTTCCCTTCCCTTCCCTTCCCTTCCCTTCCCTTCCCTTCCCTTCCCTTCCCTTCCCTTCCCTTCCCTTCCCTTCCCTTCCCTTCCCTTCCCTTCCCTTCCCTTCCCTTCCCTTCCCTTCCCTTCCCTTCCCTTCCCTTCCCTTCCCTTCCCTTCCCTTCCCTTCCCTTCCCTTCCCTTCCCGAAATAATTTAGGTTCCCTTCCCTTCCCTTCCCTTCCCGAAATAATTTAGGTTGGGAAGGGGAACTGTTGCTCCCTCGGCATGTGTTCATGTACCCTACAGGTATACAGACTGACCCGTTCTGATAAAGAAGGAAGTAAAAGGTAGAAAGGAGGACCACACAGTCCTGAGCAGCCAGGTTCTTTTGTGGATGGAAATCAGGTGTCTGATCAAATCCAATAGGCTTCAAGAATGGAAATAAGAGAGTAGAACCATATTTTGAATTTCTCCTGCAATGTTGTTCTTAACTCCTAGTTTGTATAAAAAGCAATAGCGTTATCTTTTTGTCTCCAATCCTAACATCCCTGGAATAATTCATGTAATTAGGAGTTTTGAATTTTAAGGAGGTAAGTACACTTGAGTTAAATTTTTTTATTAGCTCGAATTCTGTGCTGCTGTGCAGAAGTATTATATTTAGGGCTTGTTAGGATTATATTTTTACATCACAACTTAAGAAATAGTTTCCAAAAAGCTTGGTTTTTTTTTTTTGTTTTTTTTTTTGAGAAATCAAGACAATTTTCATCACGACTGTTGGAGTCTGACTCGTGTGCTTTGTGACATCCACATCAAGAATTGTAATTAAGGAAGTACTAAGAGTTTCAGTTTGTCTTCTTCCCACTGCTATAGTGGTATTATTAATTAGTGCACCTATTTTTTTTTTCCTAATTACTGCTTTTAAATGAAAGTATTATTTAATTCAATCAAAACTTTAACTTGATCTGAAAAGAATTCAATCAACAGTAAAAGCTTCTGAAGAATTCTAAATCTTGTCATTATAACTCTTTGATAGTCTTGCTCTGTGGAGTTAGTAGCTGTTTTTTCAGCCTGAATACTGTTAGTGATATTTAAGTACTAACTTCTTGCAGAGCGCAATTTCTTAGTCTTCCCTAACTTTTTAATAACTCTTCATATCAAAAGAAATTAAAACCACGGTTTGCTGGAATTGTAGCATGTAGCTTTAAATCTGCAAACAGCAACTATTTCCTCCTCTGCTTCTGTGTAGCAGAATATTAGCCTAGAAACAAGAAAGGAAAGTAGTTTGGATTTGAAACAGCAGTCTAGTACAAATTCCTACATCTTCATGTGATTTGCTGGAGTACAGACATAGTAGAACATGCTGCAAAGCTTAATGACTAATGTAACTCGGGTCAGAATATTCCGAAATGATGAAAGAAAAAAAACAAAGAAATGACTGAATCCCTGTCTTGGACCATTTTGAGAAAGTTTCTGAAGGTTGATGAGAGACTTAATTTTCCTGAAAAGAGCAGTTGAGTTGGGAAGAACATGCTGGTCAAAATACTTGATGAAGGTATTTTATCTGAATTTGTAAAACTTGTTTGAAGATTCATTCTATACTTGCAGGGAATTGATGTATTTCAACAACAAAAATATTTAAAACTTAGGAATGTTTGGTTTAGGCACTTCACTACACTGGAGAATTGGGTGTAACCTAATGGGTCTGGCCTGGTAATTACAACTCTGTAAATTTCTGATTGTTAAGCTATTGTCACTTTTACGTAGATAACTTTTTTGCTTATTATTGAAAACGTATTATTGACTATGATGCTACTACTCTGAAAAATACCAAATAAAAATTCTGTATATAAATACCTTCAGCATCATAATGACATTCTGCTCATGAAATTTTACCTTTTCTATGGAGATTTCTTGCTTTTGCCAAATTTTGAACTATGTAAATAAAAAAAAGTGCACAATGGATAATTAGTGTTTGGACTTGTGAAACAGATCATAAAATATCAGCTGAGGAAGCATTTTTTCCAGTGTTGTGTTATAAAACAAGCCACTGTTGTTTTTAATAAATTTTGTGCCAGCTGTCTTAGACCACCTGGAAGGGGGGTTGCAGAAGGCTTCAAAAAGAAGTAAGCAAAGGGTTAGATAATGGCATTTAGAGGCTGCTTTCTTAAGTCAGAGTGAAAAGCTGTCACTGCAAGCTTCAAGTGCTCTTTCTAGGCTTTCTAGTTCCTTTCTAGGGAGCTGCTAAACTGGAATTTCTGGCAGCAGCTCAGTTCTTTCAGGGTCTGTGGGAAGGACTGTGGGGAAAGACTTGTAGTTAGTGATGTTTAGAATTTACTTTTTTATCTTCTGTATGTGAAGAAAACATGCAGTTGCCGACTCTAGTGGGTCATGTGAAGATTTCTGAGCTCAAGGAATTGGACTCTTGTGTTAGGAAGTTGCCTTGATAGCCTCTTCACAGAGCCCAGGTAAACTATATGACCTTGTGGAAATGACTGACTTTTCTACTTGAGACTAAAAGAAGTAACTCTCAGTGAATTTATTTCCTTTCTTCTGCCCTACTAATAAACACTTAAGCTTTTTCACAATTTCTTGAATTTTACCAAAGTTTTTACAGTTTTTACTTTACCAAAGTTTTTACAGCCTCCGACTGAGTGGTTTTGTTGTGCTTCTATGATTTAAAAAAAAATAAGCTCACAGAAATCTTTATGAAATAAGCTTGTTAGCTATTTCTGTCCCTCCACTCAGAATCAGGAAATAGTTGTTGATGAACTTAATTGAGTACTTACTGCTGTCTGTACATTTTTTTTCAAAAGCAATTGATTTTTTTTTTTTCTTAATGCCACCAATGTTCCATCCTGCCTCTTTTCACAGCAAGAGAGGTTTGCAGAAAGGTACCTCCTCTCAGGCGATCTCAGGATGCTTCCAAGAATGTTGGACTTTGAATTAATTCTGTGGTAGTAAGCCTGTAAACGGGAGACAGGTCAGCGGGCTCTTTCTTTAGTGTCAGTGTTAATGTAGTGGAGAAGCTAGAAAGGAGCTTATGGCCTTTCTCTTCTCCAAAATGCTTGTGAACAATTTAGATTTGTCACCTCCCATGTTTCATACCTCATGGCTTTATGCCATACCCGTAAGTTTCAGAACTCTTCTAACTGTTCTGCACCAAAATTCATTGAAAATGTATTATGTGAGCACAGTAATTATTATCCTGTTTGACACCTTACTGGTTTTGTGCATTCCCACACCTGCTGACCAGTAGTCAAGGGCATCCTTAGAGCCTATTCCCATATGTCAGAGGCCAGCTCCATGCAGACTTCTGTGAAAGCAGCATCTCTAATATGAAGGTTCTTGTTTTGAAGCTGTTTGTTCCACCCCTGTAACAGTGCCTGCTTCTCCTCCTACCCCAAATGCTCAGGGTTATCAAGTCATCTTCAGTCATGAACCGAATATTATTTCCTTTTGGAAGTGAAGGATGCTGTATTGGACCTTATTGATCTCTACCTGAGCAAATCATGCTTTGCTACTTTGAGCACTTCTGATGGTACTATGACTCTGGGGATTTCTGTGGAAGGCAGGCAGGATTAAAAGATGGAGAATTCCCACATTTTGCTAACAGAAGCAGAAATTTTAGACACTCTAAGATACTGCCACTCTGCTTTACGTTTTTTAACAAGTTCAGTTTGTCACAAGAATGTGTATTTGTAGTAACTAGGTGCGTAATCAATCTTTCTTAGTGCCTGAACTTGTGCTTATTGCACCCGAATTATGCATAGATATGACCTCAAAATCACAGAATAGTTGGGGTTGGCAGGGACCTCTGGAGATCATCTGGTCCAACCGCCTTGCTCAAGCAGGGCCAGCTAGAGCAGGTTGCCCAGGACCAGGTCGTGTTGGGTTTTGATCATCTCCAAGGATGGAGACTCCACTACCTCAGTGGGCAACCTGTTCCAGTGTTCAACCACCCTCACGGTGAAGAAGGGTTTTCTTATGCTGAAGTGGAATTTCCCGTGTTTCAGTTTGTGCCCGTTGCCTCTTGTCCTGTCACGGGGCACCACTGAGAAGAGTCTGACCACCTCCTCTTTACGCCCTCCCATCAGATATTTAAGCACATCGATAAGATCCCCCCCGAACCTTCTCCTCTCCAGGCTAAGCAGTCCCAGCTCTCTCAGCCTCTTCTCATATGAGAGATGCTCCAGCCCCTCCCTCCTTTTTGTGGCCCTTCGCTAGACTCGCTCCAGTATGTCCATGTCTCTCGTACCGGGGAGCCCAGCACTGGAGAAAGCACTCCAGATGTAGCCTCACCAGCACTGAGCCGAGAGGTAGGATCACCTCCCTCGCTCTGCCAGCAACACTCTGCCTAATGCAGCCTGGGATACCACTGGCCTTCTTTGCTGCGAGGGTGCATTGCTGGCCCATGGTCAACTTATTGTCCACCAGGACCCCCAGGTCCTTCTCTGCAAAGCTGCTTTCCAGCTGGTTGACCCCCAGCTTGTACTGTCTTGGTTTACCTGATTGTTGGTCCAAGGCCTCCTTTTGTGCAGAATTAGCAGAGTTGCTTTCTCAGAACCTTTTCGTGCTCTTCTCCAGTGCTTTCTTTTTTTCTTTTTCATCTTTGGGCAAGACTTTTGAAAGTCTTTTCCAAGTTTGGCCATTCTGAGAATGTTGAGTTTTTGTTGACATAAAAAATGAGTCACAAACACTTCCTGTACAGAAGCTTTTGCAGTCATTCGGCAAGTCTTTTTTTATGGCTCTGCTAATGTTTCAATGAAACAAAAATAGTATAATTAAGTATATTCCCATCTCAGAGATTTGTAGTTTAAGTGCAAGAATGTCTATGTGATGATATGTATCTGTGCATAGAATTTTATTGTTTAAATTCATTGTTCTAAAGTAGTTTTTCTGCTACACGAATCTGACGCGGCTTTTAAGAATTCACGTTCAAAGTAGCAATGCTTTCATTTCTATCTATGCATAGTCTTGCTTAGAAAAATACAAGGTGCTGTGCGGACCAAGTGAGAATGCTACCTTCCCTCAACCAGTAGAGGAGTTGTTCTCAATTACCCCACACTAGGCCATGATGCTGAACTAAGTAGGGATTTTAATGTGACTTTTATTTAAAAAAAAAAAAAAAGTCATGCTCTTCTTTGAGTTGAAGTAAGTGTTTGCAGGAAGCATTCCATCATCTTTGATAGTGCCCTGCATCACCAAGATCACCTTAGTCACCAAGACTCTGTGTTCAGAGCAGAGAGTCTTCTAATGTATTGGGTAGCATGATTTTGAAAAGGGGAGAGATGCTAATGGAGAGGATGGGAAATCTCAAAAAGTATGTTTTGGTGTACCAGAAAGGGTTTTTTAGAACTTCAGTAACATGTTTGTTGATGTCTCTAGAGAATGGATTTATTGTATGCATACTTTAAAACATTTAATAATAAAACGTTAATCCTCATTCTGAATCAATTGTGTATTAACACATGGGTTTGGGATTCTGTTTTTTCTGTGGAAGTCTTCCTAAATTTTTTTGTTGGCCTTTTACTCTGGCTTAGTATAGTTACTGTCTTAGTATGTTTGGCTACATTCAGAGTATACTCTCTTTTTGAGTGGTCAGACCAATCTTTTGGTGAGATTTGGTGAGAGGCTGGTGTATCCAGCCTGTTCTGTGATGAGGTTATGCCAGAAAACTTCTAAGGGTCTTATACTGTCGAGCTTTTGTAATTCCAGGGTTCTTCTGAAGAACCCAAAGTCCTTTGTGAATCTAGCCAGGAAGCTGGTAACCCATGATACAAATCATTGTTGTGTGTGCAAGAGCTTGACAATGGCATAGGTAGCCTTTTATATGTAGTGCATGGTGGAGAATGGGGGGAGAAAACCTATGTAGCTCCTGCAATGGTTGCATAAAAAAAAAACAAAGTGAAGTAATTATCAGCAATAGCAAATAGCCCTTTTTTTGTGGAACCAGACAGAAACAGGACTCTGCCGGAGGATTTCACAGATATTTAGTGACAGATTGAGATGGAGCAACTGTGATTTCCAAAACTCTGATTTGCACAAAACTAGTGGTTTGGCCCTGCATTTGTACAAAAATAGTGTTTTCAAGATTAGTACAGTCTCTTTTAACATTGCAAAGCACTTTCAAATTTTGTGCTGTAATAGCTGAGCATACTTTAAGTACTGAATTGCACAGCATTCAGTTTTTGTTGCTTTATAAATATGTATGTTTGCAACTGTTCATTCAGCCTTTATGCTAGTAGAACAATAATGCATGTTGTACATACAACTTCAAAATGATGGTGTTCAACACCCTTCCTTGGTAACAGAGGTAGATATGCCCAGGAAAAGAGTCAACATAAAAAAATAAAAAATTCTTGCAGTAATTCTTTATTAGTAGGACACAGCATAACATGCTAGAATTTTTTTTTTCTATTTTATCAGTGTTTTGAGAAATTTAGACATCTACTAGAAATCTACTGTCTTTTCGAGAACTGATCTGAACTAAGAGGAGGCCGCTTTAAGTGGCTATTTCAGGTCTTTATTTCTAGTATAGTGCAGTCTTACATTTATGGAATAATTTTTCCTTCTGCTCTTGTCATAGCACTGTGGGTCACAGCAGACTGCTATTAAAACAGAATTATAATGAAGTTACAAACAGTAAATCCAATGGAGAGGGAAACAAAATTGTGGTGCAGCTCATTTCAAAGGGAATGGGAATATATTTCTAAAGGATCTGTGGCTAAAAGATTTGTCTTGCTTAAATTTGAGTATTTATTGTTAAATTTTCACTTGTAAAGCAATGTACGGTGGGAGGCAGACCACATCAAGGAAAGTTTAGAGAACAGATTTTTGAAAGCTTTTCCTGCTACAAATTAGATTTGAAAAAGTTCTTGAATGTCTGTGTCCTCATTTAGTGGTATCTATTTTAATGCATTTGTCACAGCCTTGTGTAAATCCTTGATATTTAGGAATAGATGTGTTCTGGTTAAAGGTTGACTTTTAATAGAAATATTAACTATGTTTTGTAAATAAATTTACATCGCTTTCTCACTGTCTCTGGTTCTTCAGGCTCCCATTCCAAAGAGTGCTCTCGTTCCTGTGATACCTATTACCAAATCAACAGGATCGCGATTCCGAAACAGCATAGAAGGACTGAATCAAGAGATTGAGATAATAATTAAGGAGACAGGAGACAAAGAAGAGCAGCTTGTTGTATGTATCTGCCAACATGATCACCTTTGAAAATTACTTTTTTTTTTTTTGCTTTCAGGTTTTAAGTCATAAGCTTTATTTTGCACAGTTTTTGAAGTAAATTTTTATGGAATTAATTTTGTTTCCCTAATAGAAGTTGTTGGAAGGTCTATTGAAAAGCAAAAAGGATTAAAGCTTGAAGCTGAACCTTAATCTTTGTGATTACTCTGATGTAGTTAGGTTCTCAATGAAATAAGAAAGTTCAATAAAACAACAAAGGAAAAGTCAAAAGATCTGTTTTGAGGTTTCCATAGTAACTTTTTTTCATCTTTGCCCATGCTGAAGAGGGGTTCCCATCCCTCCTTGGATGAAGCATAACTCTCCTATTTTTCATTTGCATTTTATCTTCAGGGATTTTTAGAGGTAAATTTAGTAATAGAAGAAAGTAACAGAAATCTTAAACTATTGTTTTTTGTTCTTAGTTTCAAAACCTGACTGATTTTATTTTCTGGTGGAATCTTGTGTAATGAACAAAATTTTCTACTTCAAACAGGTTTATGAAACAGGGAGAAAAAACCTTCAGCAGTACTGGGTTTAAAGAAATTGCTAACCAGATAAGAGCAGCCATCTGATACAATTTGATGCCTTTTATTTTTAACAGCCCCAAGATATTCCAGATGGGCACCGTGCCCCACCTCCATTGGTTCAGCGTAGTAGTAGTACTCGCAGCATTGATACCCAAACACCTGGTGGAGCAGACAGAGGTAGTAATAACAGCAGCCGTTCCCAGTCAGTATCTCCAACCTCATTTCTCACCATCTCTAATGAGGGCAGTGAGGAAAGTCCATGTTCTACAGATGATCTTCTTGCTGACTCCAGAGATAAAGGTACTGTGTAACTTTAAGTTCATGGCCATTTGCAGCACTGCAAAAATTTAACTTACTGCTATGTGAATGAACATGTAGTAAAAGAGTGGATTTGTTTCTCATGTCAATGGAGAAATAGTAGATTTTTTTTGTTCTTTGTAGGTTATCTTTTTTTTCCCAAATTCCTCCAAGTATTGTGTGTGTGCACGTGCACATATCTAGTGTTCTGCAGTTGAAGTCAGATAGATATGAGAGAGGAGGAATGTGCTTCCCAAACGGCATTATTTTGTTTTTAAATAATATATTATTTAAGTATCTTAAACAGGAAGTTGGGAAAACAAGAGCATACAGTGGCAGGTGGAACAGCAAAGTATGCTTGTCCTGTTGGCTCTGTCAGGGATTTATTATGATCTAGGCCAAAATGGGTAACTTTCCACCTTCCAGCAGTTCTCTCTCTCTCTCACCTCCCCCGCCAAATGTAGTGGGTTTTTGTTTTTGTTTTGTTGTTGTTTTTTTAATCAGAAACATTCTGACCTATAGTAAGACAACTACATAATTCAATGGAAACCTATTTTGTTTTTTAAGAAATATGGCTCCTGCCCATTTCTTTTGGCTAGATGTTGGGAGTACAGGACCCTAGACCTCAGGTGTGCAGTTATAAACTGAGTGTGTCAGGGAATGAATGGAGCTTGCAGAGGGATCTGAAAATGATATAAGGAAAAATGGAAAGGAGGGAAGGGATTGAGGTAAGAAAGTTTATTTACAAGGGAAGATTGGGAGGGGAATGAAAAGGTTTCTTAAATTTTATAATGCTGATAGTGACGTGAGTTTGAATTTTGGGGGCATTTTTTAGATAGGTCTTGGTTTTTATAGTGTGACATATTTAAGTAATGAGAAACTAACTCTGTTCCTGCAGAGAATGGGAATAATTCTCCCCTGCCGAAATACGCTACCTCACCAAAACCCAATAACAGCTACATGTTCAAGCGTGAACCTCCAGAAGGCTGCGAAAAGGTGAAAGTCTTTGAGGAAAGCTTGTAAGTTGATCTTTACTACAAAAGAAATAATATTTAACACTCAGAGTTGCCCATTGGCTTATTGATTTTGTGTCAGATCAGAATTATTAGTCTTAGTACTAAAACAATACTAACAGCGCAGTCTCTGCTTTGTATGACTGTATACTGGTGTATATTTATTGTATTGCTGGAATTTTGCATGAAAATCAAAATCTTGACAGACTGTGGTTTTTAAAGATTGTTTTACAGGCTTAGCCTCCAGCTGGGTACACTTGTATAATCTTCTCCTTACTTAGTTTAAAAAATTAGTTTGAAAAAATTACTTACAAGCATACAGGCTCTTTTCAAACTCAGGGACCAATTTCTTTCCAACCAGTTTCTTATGGCCAAACCAACATAACTTGAGAGGTCCATGGTCAACTATCTCTTACGTGGCAGATAATGGGAGGAAAAAAACCAGATAAGCAAGTGCAGAGATGTACTAAGCAGCTTTAATGCAGATATGTCCACTTGGGTATGTCAGAGCTTGTTAGCTGTGGGTCAGTGGCACCTTGCTGAACTCAAGCTGGCTCTTGCAGAACTAGATGGCTATTTTTACACCCTACCATCCAAAGCTCAGGGAGATCTAAGTCCTCTTAATCCCATTTGAGATGAAGACTCAAATGTGGATCAAGGTACCTCTGTATCATGGGGTGTTTCCCCCAAATCTCAACACCACATCCCAGGAAGCTGATCCCACTTTCACACAACCCCCCACCTTTCCTGCTAGGCATCTGACCTTGCCTGTGTAACTTGAGCATAAGCTAGAAACATGCCCATTTATTCTGCTTCTTTAGGTTAGTAGTACCTCTACGAAGTTCTTGACAGAGTAATGCCCTCTCTCTTCCTCCTTCTTCTTCTCCCCCAAATTTACAAAGTTGGTCGGGTGTTTGGCAACTATTATGGTATTTCCACAGCTCCCAGGTCTCTACCAAGGTTGTCCATTATGCAACAGTTCCTGGACTCTATGCCTCTGAGATCCTGCTCTGAGTTAGAGCTTAATTTGAGAACCTGCTACTTGTATTGCTGTAGCCTTCAGCCTAGAGTTTGTCCCTTCCTCCTTTTCAAAGATGACCATGAACCAGGAATTCTGCTCCAAGGCCAGCTTGGAACTTGCTCACCCATCCAGGCACTGGTCCACCAGTTGCATTCAAGCCTTCTCGCAACATCACCTGGTCTGGAGCCCTACAGACCAGCCTGGGAGATGAACTTACAGTTGCTGCCATTTCCCTGCTGATTGGCCTGGCAGAACCCTTTTCCTCTCATCTTGACCTTTGTGGATATCGGGAGTAAAATCTGTAGAGGAACGGGACAGCTTAACTCCTAGTACTCATTTTGTTACCAATTTTTTTGTAGAACACCCATTTTTTTCCTACAGACTCCAAATCTTAGAAGAAAAAAAAAAACCTTATGCAGAAGGGTCTGAATAAAATTCCAACCTGTATGGCCTTTAAGATGGTAGAACTGAGAAGCTATTGACCAGTCATCAGATATAAGTATAATCCTAAGACAAATATTCAATTTGTATCTATGTTAAAACCTTAAGTGAATACTTTATAAATTATGCGAACCTCCAGCTTTCATGTTGAAGCTGGTCAGGACTGTGAGTGCTGTGCATTCTGAAGATCAAACTATATGGTTTATAAAGCCATTTCAGAAAGAGGTCAAAGTGAACAATGCTTTCTCTGTCAAGTTTTCTTCCTTTGGCTTGTGAGGCACTAATATGTTACGTGGCCATGCTGTCCCTGTTCTAACCCCAAGTCTTCATTAAGAAGAATCAGATTATGCTTTGTATTTTCATTTGCATGGAAATGCATCACAACTGGGCTGAGTTACTATACGTTTTCTAAAAATGTTCCTCTCTGCTGATTTGCCATTAGATTGTTATTTTTAGTTCAGATTTTGCATGTCACTCATTTTAAATAAATGTTTTAAAAATAGCTAATGTTTTGTAAAGGAATTGATTAATCAGTTACAAATTGCGGATCCAAGTGCATACTGGGGATTTAGTGAGTACTTTTGTTTAAAGTCAAGCGGAGGTGATTCTAGTAAATGAGATTTCAATTTAGAGTTCTGAAAAGTGTATGAGTGTCCTGAATAGTTGAAGCAGTAATAAGACTTAAAGTACTATACAGGCATATGCTCTGATGCGTAATGTAAAGTATGAAGAACAATGCAAGAAGCAGTGTACCAAGAACATCACTGGGCTTTTGAAGGCCATCTTTATGTCCTCAGTAGAGATGAGAATCTGAACTTTGTTTCAGTTCATGTACCCCTCTTCAGCTGTGTCACCGCAAGTGCTTATTAGTTTAAGCTAGCAAAACAGGCAGAAAGCTAACATCAGCAGTTACATAGTGGGAGATGTCACTAATCAAACAGATGCCAAATTTGGGTAGTGCCATTTTACATAGAGGAGCAGTGCAAAGATTAAGAGAAACTTTGCCTGGAGATAAATATTGATATGGAGATGGTTTGTCTCTTTAGGGCAGATGCTGACAGCCCCAGTGAGAAAGAGGGGAAGCATATGGTAAATTGATGAGTGCATTCTAAAGTATTAGTTCCACCCTGAAAATCAGCTCTACCGTAGTGGTTTCCAGGTTTATCAGTTTTCAAAAAGTGTTTGCCTTATTTGCAACTTTAAAGATATTTTTAATTGCTTAGGATCTGAATGTCAAACTTGTGTTCTTTCTGGTTTGTGAGGCACATCTGGTAATCCAGATTCTGAAGACCAAATTCTTCTCAGCTATATCTATGCAATTGTGAAACCATTGGTGACAGGAGTGAATTTGACCCTGCATATTTCATGCTTTGGTCCTTTTGAAAAAGCCATCTTCTGTCTTTTTGGAATATGCTGGTTTTTGTTTTCAGTGGAGCATTTATTACCTTATGTCACTTAGACAAAAAGTGCAAAAATCTTAACCTATATTTAAAATTTTCATTTCGTGATACAAAGAATATAATTCAGTTCTGTCCTATAGCTACATTAACTCAGCAATGCTATCTAGTACTAGTAATAAAAAAAAAAAAAAATCATAGCTGTCTCCATGTATTTTATGTCTCTGGGCTAACTGATTTTTGAGAGGTTTATTAGTTTTTAAATTTCCTTTGGCTCTTCATATCAATATGGAAAGGGTTACAGTAACTTAGGTTACCTGTTTCTGTTTTGCAGTGCATAAGCTGTATTGCCAACAGATTAGTCAGTCTTCACTTGCTTTAAGAATATGTTCTATTGTGATTCAACTTGCATTTGCATTTTTTTTCTTGGAAGTCCCTGATAGATAGCTATAGGGCTATTTTGCCTATATTTAGTCATACAGCTGTGAAACAGGCTTCCACAGAAGGTCTTGCCTAGCTATGACAATTCTTAGACACAGAATAGTTGGGGTTGGCAGGGACCTCTGGAGATCATCTGGTCCAACCGCCTTGCTCAAGCAGGGCCAGCTAGAGCAGGTTGCCCAGGACCAGGTCGCGTTGGGTTTTGATCATCTCCAAGGATGGAGACTCCACTACCTCAGTGGGCAACCTGTTCCAGTGTTCAACCACCCTCACGGTGAAGAAGGGTTTTCTTATGCTGAAGTGGAATTTCCCGTGTTTCAGTTTGTGCCCGTTGCCTCTTGTCCTGTCACGGGGCACCACTGAGAAGAGTCTGACCACCTCCTCTTTACGCCCTCCCATCAGATATTTAAGCACATCGATAAGATCCCCCCCGAACCTTCTCCTCTCCAGGCTAAGCAGTCCCAGCTCTCTCAGCCTCTTCTTATATGAGAGATGCTCCAGCCCCCTTCCTCCTTTTTGTGGCCCTTCGCTAGACTCACTCCAATATGTCCATGTCTCTCGTACCAGGGAGCCCAGCTCTGTCTAATGCAGCCTGGGATGCTGCTGGCCTTCTTTGAGCATTGCTGGCCCATAGTCAACTTACTGTCCACCAGGACCCCCGGTCTTTCTCTGCCAAGCTGCTCTCCAGACAGTCAGCCCCCAACATGTGCTGGTGCATGGGGTTATTTCACCGTATGTGCATGACTTTTCACTTCCCTTTGTTGAACTGCATGAGGTTCCTGTCTGCCCACTGGAATTTCATGCAAGAATCTTTCTCACATCTGGTACTCGTTCTGTGGTATGTATGCGGAATACATGAATGCCACTATTTAAAGATATTTAATATAGCAAGTTTAGCTGATCTGCCTCCTTGTCTTATTTTGCAGTTTTGCTTAGATTTTGTTTTTTTGAGGCCTGAGAGGTGAGTCATCTGTGCACTCTTTTTATGCCCTTTGTGAAGATACGTGAGAGCCGCAGCTGCTCAAAAAAATCCAATTCTCTAGTGCAAAGAGGTATGGAAAGAGATGAGTGAAAGGTGTTGGAATATATGCAACTATCTCCAAAACCACTGGTTACCTTAAGACAGATAACACCCTTTACTTAGCAGGCTGCCCTTGACTTTGTTGACAGTTGTTTTTCAGTTAAAGCCATACTTCAAGTCCTTGACCATAAAAAAATCTGTTAGTGAGTGCTTTAAAACTAAGAATGTCTTCTATCACAAAAATGGTCTGAAGTAAGTATGCAAAAAATCATATACCTTGAAAGATCTGTTCTATACATAGTTTAAAAAAAGTTTATAGAACTTTCAGCTGTCTCTAAATACATGTAGTTAATCAAAAAGGATGACTTAAATGCTCTAAGTTTTAATTGTTTTCATAAGACTGTGAAGCTCTAAAAAGATGGAATAGAAAATTCATCTCTATCTCAGATGATCGGCTTCCCTTTTAAAGATCTTCTGTAAATCCATTTATTTAATGAAAAACCTTAATATATTCTCTCATAATAAATGTATTTGGGGCATAATTAATATAGAACTGTATCGTACCTGGCCGTAGAGGTAGTCATTGTTTGGTGATAGAATCTGAAATTCACCCTAGCTTTTTTGAGCTGTACAGCACTGGATGAAGGAAGATGGACTGAAGTGCTGAAAAGTAGGTTTGGGCCTCCAAGCTAGTGGGAATCATGCAGTCTAAGGACTTTATAACCATTCTGAGCTCTTCTGGAAACCTCTCCGAGGAGTGCTGGCCTTTGTGGCTTCATCTGCATTATGCCATCTGCAGCATCTTGGGAGGCTGCACTGTTGCTTTACCTATTTTTGTCTTTTTTAAAAGCTCTGATTTTTGCACAGTTGTGTGAGCACAGCTCACTAGCAGAGACAAAAGAGGCATGATTTTCTCACATACTCCTATGCCAAAACTTAATTTTTCCTGTGCTTCTGCATGCATGTGCATAGACAAGTCTGTTGATGTGTTTGAAGAAGTAACATTTGATACCCTTCCCAATCAGTATTTTACACCTTTCCTTGGTCGTATTCTAATAAACCTGAGCACAAGGTGTTTTTCTACTGTTTTCAATTTCTCCTCTTCCCCCCATAGTAAACTTCTCTATCCTCCAAGTTAGTTTCTGTCTTAGCATGTATTTCCCTTCTAGAAGGGGAAGATGACAAAACTACAAAGGAGAGATGCCAGGACTGGAAACAGTGAAGATGGCAATGAGTGGAACTGTAGAAGAGGTGGTTTCTTTGCACATTCATCTCTATAGCTTTTATGTAATTTGTCTTCTAATTAGATTTGTGACCCCTCAGATATTACAGACTTGATTATGAAGTAATACTGTTCTGGGTAAGCATCTGAAAATGAGGCTCCTTATGAAAGATGTGGCCTTGTTCTTGCCTATTCTCCCTATGTGAGAATCTTATCTCTTACTAGCCAAGTATAAGCTGCTGCTGCTGCTTACACATAAGGAATCAGCACAGTCTAAAGGGAACAAGAATTGTGTTCTGTATTGGTTTCACATGTACAGAATTATTAGTCTTAATCTTAGTCTGTGGGATGTATTCCACTTCTATCTAATCCATACTTTTCAGGGGATAGGTCAATTTGGACTAAAATGAACTACTGCTGGTTAGTGAAATTCAGATTTGGGGTCAAAATGGAAGTGGAAAAAACCCTCAAAATGGAAAAAAACCCTCAAACTTCATTTAACATAATATCTATTTGAAGTTTACAGGATTTTCATTTGGAAAAATAGTTTATAAATGGGACTGAATTTTTTGGGCACTTGGAGAGAAAACTAACATGGAAATGCACTGTATTTCTTGTGCAGAATTACTTTTCAGAGTGGAATATCTTCTACAAGAGTAGACTAAAAGATTGCTTGCTTGGCCTGGCAGAATGAATACCAAGATGGATATGACTGTCTTATAAACATATGGAAGAGAAAATGTTTGGGGAGATATAAGCTAAAGCGACAATGCTGGCACAAGAACAAATGAGTATAAGTTTCTAATGGTTATTTTCAAGCAGGGAAGAGTGGCTTTGGAACAGATTTCTATAGAGTTTAGTCTTAAAGTAGAGTTTGAACTAGTTTAGTAGACTTACATTACAAGGTTATGAACGGTCACAAAAGCCATTCCCCTGCTAACCAGGATTTCCCTTCCAGTTCTATGTCTTTTATAAAACATGTCTTATTGTAGCTTTGAGCTGGTGGAATTATATGCTAAAATGGCTAATCTACAAGTCAGAATCTAAGCATTTGATCTACACTTCGTTTCCAGGTTCTAAGTACTTGGCCATGAATGCCTCTTTGGGCATACTGCATTTTACTCTCAGCATAGACTTTTTAAGCAGGCTTATCATCTTCATCTCATCTTCATTACAGAGATTAAAGCCACAAGCAGGTGAACGTGCAAAGGAGGCAGAAGAAAATGGGGTTCCATATGATCATGAACAACTGAGATCTGCAGTATTAGGAACATTGTTATGCCAGCTTGCTTTCACAAGATTTGCTGTATGAAGTTTGTGTGTAGGGGGTGGAATTTGAGTTGTAAAGTTTCTGGAGAATGTGATCCAGAATGCTCTCCTATATTGGACATGCCAAATCATGGACTGGATTTGTGATCTGCAACACCAAGGTAACATTTTCCTTGGTTTGGAGACTAAGCCTGCCCTAGGAACATGCTGTTTACCTTGCAATAAATGTAAACAAGCAGTTTAAGCCATCTTGAGTTTGTCATGAGGCAGGAGTGTCACAAAGGCAGCACTGAGTCGCTGAAATATTTCAAGTTTAAACCGAAGCACCATGCCTGTGGTGACGTGTTCAGCAATGCATAGCTGTCACTGGCAGAATTTGATTGTTCAATGTTGGTTTAAAACTGTTCTGTGTATTTTCTTTCTAGGCCAAAGCCATTGCATGAAATTCCAGCCTTCTACTGCCCTGACAAGAACAAAGTGAATTTCATTCCTAAAAGTGGCTCTGCTTTCTGTCTTGTCAGTATCCTCAAGCCTCTTCTTCCCACACAGGATCTTACACTCAAGGGCACTACTCACAGCCTGACTGTCTCCTCTGGCATAACACCCAGTTTGTTACAGCCCATTTCTGTGGCTTCCCTATCTGCAAACACAGATCAAGACAGGATCTCTCGTGGAACAAGTACAATAATGCCACAGACCTCTTTACTCCAGCAATCAGGACATACTGAGGAAGCTGAAGGATAGATTTAGATTGTCTTGACATTTTTCTGGGAAACTTCTGGGAGAAATTTGGAACCAGTTGACTGGACCTTCCTGATCACACTGTTTGCATTTTAACAGTTTATGGCACTGTCATAATCAGACTGCTTGTACAAATGACAGTTTGGTAATACGTTGAGAAGTTCAGGATGATGCAGCAGCGGATGTTCTGTTGCACTGTCTGAAGACTCCAGTTCTGTTTTCTCGCCTGCTTTTTTTAAACACTGGTGAAAATGAAGACTGTCTTAATCCTTTGCCATTTAAAGGACCAGTTCTTGTGATACAGTATGTCCTTTGACTTCTTTTTCCATTTAAAAAAAAATCTCAAGACCAACCAGCTGACCCCATTTACCATTGTGATCTGCAAAGGGAGGGGCGATCAAATGGTTTTACAAGATATCTTTTGTATAAAAATGTGTATTTTATAACAAAAACTTGCTTTTTCTGGTGCATAGCAAAGTGTTCAAAAGAAACTTTCCTGAGCACAATCCCCCCCACACCTTTTTTTTTGTTTTTGGTAGGGAGATTTCTTTTTCTTGGCTGTTTTCCAGCTGCTGGGACCAAAGGATTGCTGAAATATTTCAGCAGTCTCAAATCATGTGACCTTGCTGAACAGCCTCAGCCCTAAATAAAATAAGACTAATTTATGTGTTTGAAATTTTTAAAACAAGAGTATCCAAAAAGCAGTGTTAGAATATAGTGCACATTTTTTTTGATATTTGAAGTTTGTGCTTTGGGTAAGTCACATTCTTAAAACTCCTTCCTTCACAGAATTCTCATGCGTGTGTTTATTGCCTGGAAAATTGCATTTTAAAGCACTTGTCCCAGTAGTGTTGCGTTTGTCCATAGGATTTTTGTGTAGGTCTGGAAAAAAAAGTTATCCTCTTATCCCCTTTTTTCCAGAAAATATCCTACTTGCCTCTTACAGGATTTCTTGGCTACTTACAGCATTAGTCAGCCTGAATCATTAACCGCTCTTGGCACAAATTAGTGCTGTCATGACTCATCCCTGTTTTATAGCCCCTAGCCGCATAATACTGAAATATCTGAGCATTGTTTCTTCCCTTTTGCCATAGCGGTGTTTTGTGGGTCTGCTGAGGGTGATGGTTTGTAGGGTATGGTGTCTATTATACAGCAGTTTACAGCAATAGATAAATTCTCCCTTTTTGACTAGCAACGTGGGCTGGTGTGTAAAGCAGAGGATTTTTTGACACCTGGTTGTGATACGCAGCAGTTTATGGCTTTTTGGCAACTATAATAAATGAAAATGGGGGAAGTAGGCATTTCAAACTGACACTATTCTGGAACTTCAGTAAGGCTTCTCCTGTGTTACTGAAGTTCATTACTTGGATTTGAGTAAAATGATATGTATATGCAAACAACTGCAGTTGCTTGAATACCAGTGTAACTTCAGCTTACAAAATGAATTGACCTTGTAGCTTCTTTTACAGAGTAGATTCAGTAATTTTAAAGTAAGTGTCACAGTGGACAGTCTCTGAGTCTGAATATTGGTCTGTTGCATATGAGCAGTTCTCACTGACTTGTGTATATATATAGCTTCCATGGATCAGCTGCATGCTCAGGTCTTCTCATAATTACATCTATTTAAATATTATACTGCAAGCATAATAACTGTGTTCAGTGCTTAATATGCTAAATTTGGTTGCAGACATTTCACTTGGAGAAAAAATACCTGCATACCTTTGCAGGTAACTGTTATAGTTTTGATACACACTTACTGTTCCTGTAAATGCCACATAAATAACTGTCAGCAATAAATTTTACAGAGCAAGTAAGTGTAAATCATGCTAGCCTACATAAGTCCTGCGCTCGTGGTATAACGACCCCCTTTTTAAAACATTATGCGAAAGTTCAGCAAATGAAAAATATACCACTAAGTATTAAAATATTAGACCTGTTAAATTAGCAAATGAGCAGAATCTGGTTTGCCATCTTGCTCTTCCCATCAAAATAGTTAGGATTGTACAGATGGGTTTAAAGAACTTTGTTTTGAAGTGACAGCTCTGATTTACACTAAGAAGTTGTTTGGGGAGAGAAGATTAAAATAAGTGGCTTGGTGCTTCAATTTTCTGTAATATCAGTTGATAACTTTTTTGTAGTTTTTGTGGATATTGGTAAGTTTCTTCTGAAAATTGTGAAATTTGAAGTCTAAAATTTATTGCTTTAGATAGCTTTGTGTAAGCCTGATATGACTGGCTTCATGGAAGATGGGATTATTGAGATGAAGGAATTGCTTGCAAGTCTGTTGTTCATTCTATAGTAGTAGCATATGGAGAGATTCATCAATGCCAAATAGCCTAGTGCTTTATCAGGAGATCTTAACTGAATGGTTAAGAGCCAAAGGGCTAAAGTTAACAAAGAGCCTTTATTACAGCCTTGAGACTTAACTGACTTCACCAAAATTGCGTTCTCATGTTCGTTTTCATCACTGACTCTCCCAAATAGCAATGGGCTTTCTTACCTTAGAACTTTCTTTTGCACCTGTTATTGTAGTACTTGAGCATCTCTTAGTTTGCACTGTATGTTATCAGACAGTGTACTGTACAAATTAGTGAGCTGCTCTGATAAAAACCAAATGTAAATGTGAGGTTTTTGCTTTTTATAAAAACAAGCTGGATTCAGGACAACTTTTTTTTTTTTTTAATGTGCAGGACAACTCCACTCATTGCAGTGGCAGCTCTACTTTATTATGAATCCATGCTAAAGACTCAGAATTAAGAAAATAAGACAGCTCTTGTTCCAAGACCAGCTTTTACATGTGTGCGCATAAAAATTAGCCTTAAATATCCTATATGCTGTCTTGTGCCATAGCAGGGCTATTAGATAGAGTATTTAAATCAATTTCAAAATAGATCTGAGAGTGCATGGAAATTTTAAAAACTGTGTTAGGTATGGGGTGGGATGTTTAGTTTTGGGAGGTTTTACCCATGCATTACTCAAGCACGGTTTTACCAGAAGAGTTCAAGTTCATTTGGCATACTTTCAGTCCTAACTATGCATAAACCTGGTCAGTTCCTTGATCGCCTATTTCATAGCTTAAAAAAAGTAAAGATCTATTTTTATGCACAACTTGACACACTTGGTTCTCTGTTTTCCTTACATTGCACACTTCTAGCAACACTTAAAGGCCAGTGGCAGAGTGTTCAGTAACACTGGCAGTTGATTTTTGAGATGTACTAGATTGTGCTCCCCTACTTGTAAACTCTACCTGAGTCACAAGGTAGAAGGTCACTGTTGTAATTAAGACCTGTGCCGGCGGCTATGACTGTTGGAATCCTTGTTTTAAGAATTCAAGGCACAAGGCAAGAGGACTTCTTTGTTAAAGTTTAACTTCTGCTGTTCTTTCCTCACAGGATTGGTGCCATAATCCTGTAGCAACAAATTTAAGTACTGAGGCAGTAAAAGCTAATGCTTGAGTACAAATTCCTTGGAAGGAAATTCTTGATAGCATGTACATATCCCCTATGAGAAAGAAGGGAGAGAAAATGAAATATTGAGTACTATAGAAGTAAGTGATTCTGTGTTTGATTTATGTAAAACAATAGCAGGTCTTAAAAAGTATGTTTACTCTCAGGGCTACTTTCTGGTTTATTATAAAATACAGCATACTGGAATTGAGAATTTGAGATTGTTGAAAAACACTGAAGCTGAGCCTTCTGGGGAGAAAAAAGCTTTTAAGAATAGGTACTTCCATCCTTTTTTTTGCTGTAATATCTGGAAATATTTTAAATATTGTTAACATTATGCACCTATTAGCAAATACATTTAAAAATTCATAGTCCTATATATAAAGCATATTGCTTCTGATCTTGATATTCAAAGAGTTAAAAGTTGCTAAAACAGCTTTCAAAGCAAAGGACGTGTTAATTTAAAAAAAAAGTTTGGTAACAGGAGGAAAAACTGAACAAATATGGAAAGTCATATCCATTAACCTTTCTTCTGCCTCAGGACTAACTTGTTGCTTATTGAATTTGAGTAGTACAGCAGTCATTCCTTGCTGAACTACTGTCTGTTCTCTTCCCACCATCTCTGAAATGCTCAGTGATAACCTCACAGTAACTCGATGCCAGTGATGTCCAAAAGGCTTCCCTCTTATCATTAATGTTTCTTTGCTGAATATCTGACAGTTTCTCTGTGAAACTCTGAAAGATGGTGAGGGAGAAGTCAGTTTTTGAACCGCATAGTAGGACACCGGTAACTTGCAGTTACAAAGATCAGTGCTGTTTGGTGATTTCACAGGTGTTTTGATTTCCATTTGTCTAATTACAAACACATGCATACTGTCTGTGTAGCTCTGCTTCTTCTGTCTTTCTGGTTTGAGGCCAGACTGGTATTTGTAAGAATATGGATAGATTTTTCAGACCTGTCCTCATCCAGAACTGATACACACTTCTTATATAAACACATGCAAAGCAAAACTTGCATGTTATTTCCACTAGTTCTCTTGAAATTAATATAGCCTGCAAAAAAGACCCTTACTTGAGAATGTCAGGACTGTACTTTCTCCATATAATGCCATAGTCTAAGTGTCCTTCATCAAAAGTTGTAGCCTAAAGGTGTTGTGGTGTCTTAGACCCAAAATGGATTGGTGTGTATTAAAACTAAAATATTAGTTCTTAGAAAAGGTAATAGAAGGTTCAGCTTTCCTAACCTAGGTGAATGAAAAGCGCTGTGAAAGATTTGGTTTCACTGTGGTCAAACTGTTCTTATGAAATGCTTTTTCTAAACCTGGGCATGCAGGCAAACAAAATGACCACTTATTGCAAAACGTACCTGTATATTTTCTTGACATGAGTTTGTGAGTGTTCAGCCCCTCCGGAAGTCAGTTCTGCTCTCTTTTCTCCTCTTTTCCCCTCCCTCTTTTCCCCTCCCTCTTTTCCCCTCCCTCTTTTCCCCTCCCTCTTTTCCCCTCCCTCTTTTCCCCTCCCTCTTTTCCCCTCCCTCTTTTCACAAAGAATGACCTAGATGCATTGTTTTGAAAATGTTACTTTGTTTGTAGAGTTGAGTGGGGGGAGAATACTAACTGTATCCAGACTGAATTGCAACAGTCTCTTTCCAAATGCTCATGGAATTTTATTACTGCTTTCTTGATCTCATTGCATGTCATCAGTAATCACTTAAATATAGTCTTTGCTCATCAGTTCTTCATTGGGTTTTGTATTTGGCAACAGAGGCTTCTGTAGTGTTGACATGTTTATCTGAATTGCAGAAAAGTACTTGGCCTGATAACACTTGAAGTTATATTTCATATAAAGATGTATTTCGAAACACTTTGGAAAATTTGGTAAACTAAAAAATGAAAACCTTTCCTAGACACCTCAGCCATCCTAATTGTCAATATGTTGGTTGTTAAAGAAGAATATTGCTTGTCTTTATTCTGAATTACTTTTCATTTATTGAAATGTGCAATTTTTGAGTTTGGCAGTCAAGGGGTGTCCAAAACTGCCATTAGATTTGCCTTTGTATGAAATTGGCTGGTATATTTTCCTCTGTTACACTGTGATAACTTGTGGAGATGTTCTTGTGTGTGTTGTACTGATAGGTTACTTGTTGCATGTAAGGCTTTTTTTGTAAGCAAAAGGAATTCCAGGGATGTTCTGCGAAAAGGGAGTATTCTGAGGTGATGTATTCTGAGGTGATGTACACTGGCGTAAAACTGGAGCAGCTCAACTAATTTCAATGGAATTCTTGATTTACGCTAGTCTCCTTGCTATGTGTAGTTATGCCAGTACTACTTTGCACAATGTTATTTTGAATCTTGAGTTCTGACTTGTGAACTGTTTCCATTGAAAACATTGAAAATTTTACAAACTGCAACGGTGAAATGTTTGGGGGGGGTGTTTTTTGTTTTTGTTTGTTTTTTCTTTTTTTCTTTTTTGCTTAAAATAAAAAGTCGTCACTTCCAGCTATGGGCTAATTTTGTTGTTTCTGGTAGGTAGGAGTTTTGTGTGCTCTGATAGCCTAAACATTTCCTTCAGAATTTACCCCAAGGATAGTAGGCATTTACCACAAATAAAATATATGCTTTTTAGCCCTTTCAGAGTAAATTTATCAGGGAGGAAATCTTTGATTAAACATTACCCTTATTCTTCCAGTGCATCCTCAGAACAGGCACACTGAGAATAAGCCCAGTCCTCCTCCTAATTTTCCAGTCTTCATCTGCAGTAGGTTTGGTCAGCTCCTGAACACTTTACAGTTGCATTAGTAGAGGAAGATGCCACCAGTCCTGATTTTGGGAACAGAAGGATTCAGCCAGTGTTCTCTTGGGAGTGAAGATAGAGGGGCAGGACTGAGAAAAACGATGTGCATTCCTGCTGGTACTTCTGTTCAGTAGAATACAACTATTGAAGTAACTGTTTGTGGAAATAAGGCCTCACAGTCTACATGTTTGTGCTTCTATCAGCTGCCTTGATGGTTCTGTGGCCCACTTTTTGGAATTTGCCTAATTACTAGTTTCTGTTCACTCAAATCAAGCTTCTTGGTTGAGGAGCAGAATTTGAAGCTAGGTCTCCTTTTACATTAGAAGTAATGATAAATGATGTATTTTGCTTTCTGTTAGCTCTTTTATTAAATTTAACTCTTAGAATACATGGAACAGTTCCTCTTCTGGAAAATCATTGTCAGCTGTATTTCAACCCAGAATGAAATGAGAGTTGGAAGGTTTTCCTGTATATGGATGAGGAATTGATGGGCTTCCAATGTGTCTGCCACAAACCAGAGCTGGCTTGTGCTCTTCTGTCTGTGGGAGGGGGGTTGGGCAAATACACGCAACAGCAGCAGCATGTGCCCAGGAACGTGGATTTTACAGCAGGCTCCTTGGGTAAATCACTGCCTAACCCAAACTAATTTGTTAAAGTTTAAAAGAGGAGTTCATAACTGTTGAAGTTTTGGGCAGAATTCAAGGGTCTCTTGACACTTTCTCCTGTTTACCATACCATGTTTATCTGTCTCCAGGTGAGCAGGACCTGACTCTCTATTAAATATGCTATGACCAAATTTTCAATTAAACTGTTTCTTCACTACTAACTACAAATCTAGTAGCTGCAGTTTCATGCATGTGAGGATGATTTTACTGTAAATATATCTTTTAAATCCTTTTTATCATATTTCATATGTGTTATTTCCTGATATTTATTTGTGGCTCTTAGAAGTGTTCTACTGCAAACTAACATTGCATGTCATGCAGTATACTTCAGTATCTCCTCTAAATCTACAACAAAACCAAGCAAAACTTTAGGTAAAATTGTCCTCAATTAAATGTAACAAAAGCTTAGCCAGCCACCCAAAAAATCCTCAGCCATAGCAATTCACCAATGCCATAATTCCCCAAATCTCCACTAACCCTATTCTAATTTCTTAATTTGACCTTACATGTCCAATTCCTTCGAGTGTGTTCTGTCCCATTTTATTGGGGGTATGTGGGTGGGTTGTGTTGCAATTATTGTGCGGTTCTTTGCATTTTAGTGGCAATGACTGTGCAGTTGATTTTTATCTGTGGAAATAGAGCCACTTAAAGGGCTTTTCAGGATGAAAAAGCCACCTGGGCCTTAGGATTTATAAGAGACTAGTATTGAAGAGACTTGATGTTACTGGGCATGTTTACAAGGAAATTGGGAGTTGAAGGTCACTTTAAGCTCAGAGTAGTATTTTACACACCAAACTCTTAGCCCAATAGATAGCAAACATGTACTAATACTAAATGGGATACAAATTCATTTTATTTTATTTTTCTGCTGGTTAATTCCGGTGTTTAAATTCTTTTCACACCTTTTGTTGCAGAAACTGCAAGACACATTAAGAAGCTGATGAAGATAATCTATGAAGACAAAAAGACCTGAAAGAGTAATTCTGTGTGGTGAGCAAAAATCATTCTTCAACTTTTGATTCACTGTTTTTATTGTGAGAAGTTATCTTCTTCAGTTAAATAGCTGTTCATGTTGTCTCCTGAGGTAGTGAAATAGAACCAGACAGGAAACCAGCTAAGAGAATTTCTCAGGTATTTCGGTCTTCCGTTAGAGGTAAACCTGATTACATAGCAAACAGTATAGAAATTGAAGCGAAGGCTACTTGTATTTTATCCTACCCCCATGTTGTCCTTTTGCCTCCTCTTGAGTCTCTACTCAGCATTTTGAAGTTGTATAAGATGGTCATCCTTTCCAAACTTGTAATCAAGTGCTATTGTCTTAAAATATTCCTTCTGCATACAGTATTTGTAGAAGCAGTGCTCAGCTGCAAGACATACTCAGGGTTCAGTGCTGTGTAGGGTAGACCTAAAATTAGAACAGGGCAGAGGAAATAATTCAGGAGAAGTTCTCCCACTCTGGAAATAGGCTGGGTGCATCACCACTGCATGTACCCCTCTTCCAAGTCTTCCTCCTGCCAAACAAGCCTTATTTGCCACCTCCTGCATTGTCTGTGTACAATACCCTGTTTCACGTACCTAAAGCCAGTTATCCCAAGTACTGTATCATTCCAGTCTTCACTTATATTTCAGCATTGCTTGGCTTCTTTCTTCACAGGGGACAAGCAAGATTTCGGGGCCACCCACTCCTAGTGTTAGACTCTTGTATTTAAAAAAAAAAAAAAAAAAAAAAAAGCTGGGTCTGCCCATCCTACTGGGAATACACCACTATATTCATCAGCACAAAGTGGGGTTAGGAAAGAGAATCTTTTGCAGACTTGCAGTAAAATCATGTATATTTTATACAAGTATGATGCTCACATAGAGGCATGTATACGAAGCTTTTGGGCACGCATTGTATTTCGGAGGGAGTAGTTTGAAAGGGGCCTGACCTTGATGCTTGTTTTGATATGGGAACATGTTTGTAGTGAATAACACTTTCACGTTGTGGTAATGTTGTTTGTAGGAAAAGAAATATTTCAGTATTAGATTAAAAGCTAATTACTGCAAGGAAAGTAGAATGCTGTTCATCAGTTCCTATGCTGCTGAGTAGGGGTGTGTAACTGGTCTGCTTAAGCTGTTTTTTAAGAACCTCTGTTAACAAGCCATTGTGGATGTGTTGGCTAACGATAAATGAGTAGCTGGCTAGTGTAAACACATTGCTCTGCTGAGGGGAATGGCTTTTAGGGAGGCTTCCCCACCTCTTACCTGTAGGTACTCCTCTACATGCTTGTGAACAGTGCATATTGCCGGAGTACATCAGGCTGTGTGTGTCAGGCAAGAGATGAGAATATATGCTCTCTTGCAGCTCTTCATCTTTCCAAATCTCTGAAGTTGATTGCAAGTTAGGGCAGAACTTGACTTATGTCATCTTATACGGGACAAATTAACAAAGGGTTACATCCTGGCCGAGCCCAGATCTTTTGTATTGTTTTGGCAAAATCAAGATTTTAACTATGCCTTAAACTATTTTTTGTGTATACGGCATTTATAGAGGCAATGCTTGGCTGCAAGACATGTTCAGAGTTCAGCACTGTGTCAGCTAGATGGAGAACTACGGCAGAATTTGGTTCATAATTAGCAGATAAAATTATCTGTAACTGATGTAGTGAATACAATTAATGTCAGCTGTGAAACTACAAACTAAGCTGAGCAGTGGGAGAATTGCCAGTTACTTCTCTCTTGAGATGAAGTTACTTCTCTCTTGAGATGAAGTTACTTCTCTCTTGAGATGAAGTTACTTCTCTCTTGAGATGAAGTTACTTCTCTCTTGAGATGAAGTTACTGTTTCCATTTTCTCCTTAAATAAAACAGTTTGATAATAGTCTAGTTTTCTTTTTTAACAACCTTTTGTGAGCTGTAGATATTTAATCCCTTGCTAAGAGATTGCTAGCAGCATGTTCTTGCAGCATATTTCCTTTCCCCACACAGTAAATGACTTTTTCCAAGAGTTTTTTGATGGAAATTGTAAGGCATGTCTTCAACCCATAAAGTTGCACTTCCCAGGAATTGTTTGCTGAGTGTCAACAAATTTCTGCAAATAATGCTGCAAGGGGATGTACTAGCTCTGAGAGGAGAATGTTGATCTTTTGTGTTACATGGGGTTCGCTGGCGTGCTCTTATTGTTAGCACACTGAAACTGTGTCTCCAGCTGCGCTGGAAAGAGTGCAGAAGCTGTGCTCAGTTTCACCTTTGTTGCCAAAGTGGTCCTGTGAATTTGCAGACACCTAGCAGAACAATTCTAAAGCTTATGAAGTGCAATTAAAAATAAAAGTAATGGCTTCCTCAGGATTGGGAAATGACACCATCATCCTATCCACATTTTTGTCCTAAATACAGATTAGTTGGCTCAGAGGTGTGGGTTCTATGCATGTTATTTCCTTGAAAACATAACGATAAAAGGGAGTCCATTGTATGCCTTGGATTATTTTCCTGGAACTAATATTTGACTGGTAACCCTAGGGATATTATTTTTGGAAGACTGAGGAAGAAAGTAAAGTAATTAGCTAGATCTACTTTGCTTTTTTTTTTTTTTTCTCCTGATTCATCAGAAACCAAATTTTGCCACATCAAATCTTATCAGCTTAATAGACTTTCAGACAGCACCAGAATATCCCAAAAGCAAGGCGTTAAAGAGGATGATATTCTTAATGCTTGTGGCAGAGCCTTTTAATGCTATATCTGCTTGGAAATTAAATGTCACCGTAATGCCAGACAATGATGGTGTATGTTTGGAGTAGGATTTGAAATATTCCCTATAATGGCAAAATGAAATTAGGCTGTTTTGAAGACCATGCTAGCAAAATATTATAAAATTTTGCCCCTTGGATAACTCTTGTTAAACATTAAGAAGTTCAACATATGAATGTCTAATGGCATCAGGATTTGAAAGGAGATCCAGATCTGCAAAAAGGCTGAACTGTGCTGATACGTCTTTGGTTTTATTCTCAATAGCAGAAAAAAGATGAGATTAAATGATGTTATTTGTTAGATTTAATAAGACCTTTTTAAATAATAAAATATTAAAATTGATCTCGGGATATTTCCTAAGGCAAACAAATAATAACTGATGTATTTCTCTCTCTCTCAACAAACCAGAAATGGTGACCTAACTTGAGTTGTTTGGTTAGGCTGAAATCAGAACATACAATGATGAGGGAGAGTGTCAGTTGCTTCACAAGCTCAGTGCAACTTAAACAATGTTACAGATCATTTAGAATTAAGGACTTACTAAAGTAGAGGCTCTTGGCATTCCTCATTGAAATATTTCATAATGCAATGTAGAACACAATATACTTAAAACTTTTCTCACTTTGTCAGCATGTGAGCTCCATAACATGAGCTTATCAGTGTAGCCAGCATCAAATACTGTATCGTAAGAGTGTTTACATTACTTTTTTTCTTCGCTTACTGATACATTTTTGGTACTAGAGGAATTTAGAATATGCAAATTATAGACCGAATTCTCTCCCTGTGACAAGTGTTTAGTACAGCTGTCTAACGTTGTAGCATGTAGTGCTTTCGCCAAAGTGCAAAATGTGGTTGACCTATCAAAGAGAGAAAATGGACTTGCAGTAACTTCTGAAGTACAGTAGGAGCCTAAAACACTTTCTAACTGACTGTTAATAGGGAACGTAGGACTGGGGGTCAAATGTTGGTATGTTTTTCCATTGGAAATTCAAATATTGTTATTGCTTTTCCTAATAATTCTTCAAGAGCAATTGGAGAACCAGTAGACATCAGAGAAGCCAAGGCAGAAGAAACTTCAGTAATTCAAAAGTTTTATGTTAGATATTTTGAAAAGGGTCTAGGGGAGCAAATTCTTTGTTAATGTTTTTTAATCATGTAGTTCAATGAAAATCTTTCCTGAAATCTTTAAATCTTTAATGATCCTTTTCTCTATAGAGAAATCTCAATCTGTTTTTTTTTTTGGGGGGGGGGGAGGTTTTTCAGTTCTGTAAAGAGAGCTTCTTTAAGATGAATTCAATTTTAATGGCATAAAACGAAAAAGGGAAGAAAGTGGTTTTTTGATTGATCATGAAAGTCTAACAAGTCCATAGTCCCTCTTATTCTTGTGCAGTTCAACTTTATGGAAGAAATAAATTGGCTACAATTCTAGATTTACTTTACATATTATGGATTTGGGAGAGGGGTGTGTGGAAGGAAACAGTGCAGAGAATGCCTTAGATTTGTCTGCAGCAGTTTGTAGAGGCTAAGTTCTCTTGCCCAATTTTTTTTTCCACAGTTTAAAATAGCTTCCACATACACAACAGTGCGGATTAGAGCTTTATCAACATATCTTCAGATATTTAGCTTAAACCATAATGACTGTGGGTAATCATGAAAAAGCAATGTGGGATTCCATAACTGTGTATTAATGCTTTTATTAATGAGTTCAGTCTACAAGCTGCTTTTGCATGAGTAGTTCTGCAAGACTCAGTCTGAGAGTTAGATTGTCTCCTTTCCTTTTTATATGTCATCACCAGTAACAAATATGCTGCTGACTTTGCTAGGGTCCTGGTGAATATAAATGACTGTCAATGATTCTGCAAGGTACTACAGGCTTGTCTTCACTACAAAGCTGTTTGGGCTCTTGTTCAATGTATGTTACAGCAGTCTATATCATGTGCATAAATACATGTCTTCCCCTAAAGTACGCACAGGAATCTTGTGTTAAGTGTTGTACTGTTTCACAGAGCAGCAAGCTAGCCCATGCTGGAATAAAACTCTAGCACTGCTTGTGTTCAGGCTGCAAAGCAGGTAAAAACTATAGCATTTGGTTTCTTAAATGTCCTTCTGTGTGTCCAGAAGGACAAATTCTCTCATTTTGGATGGGGAGAGAGAGAAGGAACCCAGAGTATCTGAACTTCCTGCGAGTGAGAGGCAGAGGACTATGGGACCTTTGCAAGAAATGCTGCACTAGTGCAGCTACAATAACGTAGCCGTGCTCAGTGTGGCTACGTGTTGCCACCCACTGTGTCCAGGCCTGGCCCGACTGGCTGGTCAGACCTTGTAAGTGCTCCTCACTGAGCTTAGCTCAGTGTGAAGATACAGCCTCAGCAATTAGTTTTGTTATAGGCCCCAGTGAATATGGAATAGCTCTCCTTACACTACCTGATTTCTGTTACTGAAAAATGCACTTCCTCTGTATATGAAATATGTATTAGTGTATGAAGCCCATAAAAAGCTCTGCCCACAGTTTGTATATATTTCTTAAAAGAACGCATGGGTTTAAGTGCAGCAAAATCCTGGCAGATTAAATACACAGAATATACGTTACTCAAGAACATAAAGCTACAGTTATAATTATTACTAACTTAAAATATATTTTTTGTGTAAGTTATAGTCCTTGGTCCTCAAGCAAAGCTCCCTCTTGCTCTTTGGATTGGAGTATGTAAATTCTCTATGCAACAAGTATGCATATACCTGAAACATTCGTAATGTATGCTACAGTTGATGTGTAAGTTTTCAGCATTCAAACCTATTATGGAGGCTTTTAACTTTTGCTGACAGAAAGGCATTGGCTCAAATAACTAAAAACCTACTGAAAGCATGACCTTGGGCAATAGTATTGGCTTTACAAGTCTGATGTCCAAATTCAAGTCCCATTTTGAAAGGCTGTTTCTCAGTAATTACTGATGGTAGCGTATGTGACCTGTTGTTGAAGGTCTGTGCCAATCTCTAGCAGAAGTTACTAGCAATCATCTTGAAAGAAATGTGAAAGGACTTTGTAAACAGATCCACTTGCTGAAATACTTTCCCCGTTTTTACGCTAACTGTTTGGAGGCAGGAGAAATAGGTTGGCATCATTTTTTCCAGGGGTGGTTTATGTCTCACCAGCAAACTATTGTTTGCAATAGTGAGGCACAGATGTAAAGTATGTGCATTCCTTGTGAAGAACCTAGCTGCAGCACTGATATGGAAATAACTTATAGGTTCGTCATATTTTTGGAGTGTTGTGTGAAGGGAAGAGCTGATTAGAAGGCAGTAAGTGTGTAAGAGGCTTCACAGGTGCTGATTTAGATGTCCAGCTTTGGAGAAGTAATGAATTCCAGATCAAAAATTACAAGCTTAAGATACTGTAAAATATAAATTATTAGATCCAGTATGAAACACGGGCTACACTGTCATATCTCAGTTACTATACATTAGCTGTTATTTCAGTTGTTGCTTAGTTTTTGTCTTTGTGCTGAGCAGCTTAAGAAAATAATGTAGTATTGTCCAAGTAGACAATATTAACTGCGTAAGATATTGACCCCTCCTGTTCTTTGTAGAGTGCTAGACACCTACATAGTTCACAATTACAAACATGCGCTGCAAGACATTTAAATGTTGTCAGAATTAGAGATGGATCTTTTTATTTTTGCTTTTAATTGAAGTAGTACTACAGCTTTAAGGAACACCTGATCTGTATTTGCATACAAGAAAATATCACCCAATATTTTAACTGAAAATTTCAGTGGATTTACTGGAAAATCTACAAGAATTCAGATTGATCTGTTCAATCTAAGCCTATTTCTGACTCTTAAGGTTTTTTTTTTTTAAAATACTTTAACAGTCTATTTAAAAATTATATGTTTAAACAGTTTGTATGTTTAAATAAGAATTTTGAACCCCAAAAAGGTTTGGAAAGTGTTTGAAAGATGCAGTCCTGTTTCTGGAGGAGAGAGTGGTCCACACATGCATATTTCCTGTTTGCATTAGCCAACAGTGGAATCGGAGATGCTGAGGGCAGCAGAGGGGTGCAAAGAGGTCCTTGCCTCTGTTGCATGCAGTGCTCGTGTTGCAGTTGTGTGGTGCCTGAGTAGCTTCCCCGTGCGCAGCAACTGGATTTGCCTCTTTGATATCGCTAAAGCTCTCCTGTTTGCGGTGATTCCTTGTGATGGAGCTCAGTCATTTTTCTGGGCTGCACTCACTTGTAGCTGTACCTGCCACAGTGTCCCTTGCTACATTCTCTATGGTTTCTCAGACTTCTTATAAAACAACAAAGCAACAGCTACCCCCCCCAAGACAAAAACCTAACCCCCCAAACAAACAAATAGCCCTGTCATCTGCACATGCTTGCTCCTCTCATTTTGCTCTCCTCTGCAAATTATGAATATGTTCAACATTGTTGATGCAAGTCCAGACTCCTGAAGTATTATTAAGATATGTTGAGAATTGACTACTTATCCTATTCCTTCACTTTTCTAGTTGGTAATACATGACTGAATTTTACTTCTCTTTCTTTAGTCCTTTGGGTTTTTTTTCTCCTGCAAAACTTAACAACGAATAAAGTAGGACAGTGGGGTGTAATGTCTTTATGTGTAAATATATCCAGATAACTGCAATATAACCTACTTTAAGGAAGAAAAAATAATTTCTGTAAGTAATGAAGTGGGTTTTTTTGTGTGTTTAACTGGACTTCACCTGGTATTTCTCAAATGAGTGTATGTTCTCATCTGAAAGTCCAGGGTTTTTTGAACTTTTTCACACTTTGGAGAAATTCTACAAGCGGTATGAAACTAGCATATTGACCTTTATACAAAGGACAGAGAAAACCTTTTGCTCTATTTTGCTCTATTGGGACATTTTAAGCCCTAGTTATTTTGAACTGTCCTAACATTAGCTGTAGCTGTAAGGTGCTAGCCAGCTGTCCCTCCCTTTTGCAGAAGGCTATCACACATGTACCCCTGACTGGGAAGCTTCTCAGGCCATGGTCTGGTGGGTTGAAGGCACTCCCTCTTCCCACAGCAATTTGTGTGGAAAATATTAGTGATGTTAACATGTTTCAGTAGAAAACGGTTGGTTTTTTTGAGCTATCTGTGCTGCAGGTGAGGAATACTCATTTATATGATATTTCTTGTTGCTGTTTACATTAACCCTAGGGTATTTATTAAGGATGATCTCATGGAAAACTGCTCCGTCTGTCAAAAGGGTCTTCGGAGGATCCTCTGTTTTGAAAGTAGTAACAAGATATGTCAAAAGGTTATTTTGAGCACAGATATTGAAGGCATTTTTAGCTTCCTGAATTTTCTTATTTTTCTCTGAGCTTAAAAGCTGAGAGTCATCAAGCTTGTTTATTTGCAAATTGTTTCTTCCTTGAACTTCTGTCATTGGAAAAAATCCAGAAGTAAAAATAGGCCTGAGCTGAAAAAAATGCTGCCAGAAGAGCTGAAAATTAAAGCCGACAGGCCAGAAGAAATTCCCAAACAAATGTGTGTGCATGGGGTGAGTCTGTCCCATCATTATTTGTTAAAGAAATTATTACATAAAAAGATAACAAAAAATTTGCAGTATTATTGTGTCAAGGTTATATCATTCATACAAAAATTACGCCTTATGATTCAGAGAGTTCCTTTAAAAAGATATTGACAGATCTGACTTTTGTCTCCATTGTTTGTAATATCCTCTTTCAGCATGAAAATATTTTTCCGTTCCCATCAGTTTTGTTATTTTTTATTTGGCAAACATGAATAATTTTCCCTGAACTGTAAGTAGAATGAAAAAATCATTATTTTTGTTGGCTTGTGGATATTGTAGCTTCCCCTCCAGTAAGACTGGCAGATTTATTTTTAGAGATGTTGTACCAATATATATCCTACATGGTTATTTAGTGAAAGCAGATTATGTGAGTCTACAAGAAGGTGTAGTTTAGGGCCTGCTTGCCGGTTTGAGAAGGAACTCTATATGACAGAGAATATAGTTCTCTGTATCTGTAACGATGCAATAAGTTTTACTCCAGGGTTGCACAACTATCTGTTTAGTGCTTTTGGCTTTCTCTGTTTCCCTTTAATCCAGCTCCAAAGGGAATACTTCTAGCATTCCAAACTGCTGAGCAGCTTTCCGCCAGCTGCCATTAAAATAAGAAGAAAAACAAAACTGTTTTCTTTGTCTTCTTCCCAAGTGTGGATCAGGTGAAATTAGAGCCAATTTCTTGTGTGTGCCAGCTCTACCCTACTGTGCCATCACTAATGTCAGAGCCATCACCTCTGAGGTGCAGTTGTCCTCTTGAGAAGGGAACCACAGACTGGAAGTTACACTGAGCATTAAGAGGTTAATCTGAAACAGTGGTGGTCTCAGGAGACCATAAACGTTTTAAGGTATCCCAAGGACTTGTTATGGAATAAGTATGTATTTAAAAATTCAGAATGTTAAAAAGAAGGGAAAAAGAAAGAAAGAAAAAAAGCCACAAACTAAAATCAACTTGTCACTGCATATGGTACCATGAAGTCACTGTTGGTATTTCGCAGTAATCTTTGAGATCTGTGTGGATCAACTGAATGGAGCAAAAAAACCTTTCGGAAGAAATATAATTAATTATTTTGTGGACAGAATAAGTTAAACTATAACATTAAATTATATAAGCATATAAGCTATATGGATTTAAAATAAAATTTAGTATATAACAACATTCTTTTGTCTTGGGGCAAGCAAGTTTTCCAGCAAGAAAAACAACTTTAAGTAAAAATGAAAGAAAATTTTTTTTTAGCAGTTATGAGGGTTTTTGTATTGAGATGATCTTGTTTCAATATACTATTTCACTGCACAGCATTAATCTAGGCAGAATCATGTTCAAAGACTAAACCAGATATCACCTTGTCTTAAGCAGATGACATTTCTATTTGAAACCAGAAGAGCTGTACTTGACTATACTGTGCTGAGTATATCTGCAGATGATTTACTGTCAAGACAGCAAAGTGCAAAAAACTGAGTGGCGGTCCTAGCCATTTGTGCCTTTCATGGGAAGTGATTCGGAGCAGGGGCACAGAGTGCCTCAGCTGAGGGAGGATTAGCTTCTGGAGAAGGGGTGGTGGCCCAGGCTGGGGGCTGCAGGAGATGGTCCTGCAGCGCAGGAATGGCGATGTCCCTGCCATGAGCTACACGGAGCCCCACCGTTAGCGAGGGAGACGCTTGCCACCGGGGCTGCTGCTCTTCGCTGGAGCATCAGCTGTATTTCCTTTCCACTTACCACCTCTTCTCTAGATGCTCAGTAATTCTTCTAACAGTGGGGGGAAAATTAATAGCAGAAACATCTGCAGAATAAATGTAAATGGGGAAAAGAATGTGTGTCAAAGGCAAATGATACTGGCTGTGGTAAGGGCCCTTGTGTCATAACATAGTCAATAATGTATGTGGGAAGAGGAATACAGTAGCAATACATTAGACATCCAGAATCATTGTATATATAGGGTCATTTTAGCCTCAAGGTCAAAACCTGACATATTTAAAAGAAGGGACACCTTTACAACCTTGACTTTGATATTCCTGTAAGGAATAAGAAACTTGATACTTTCCTTGTCAAACACAGAATGGATGACAAAATAAGAAAAGTAAATGTCAAGAAGATATCACTGTAGAGGGAAATAAAAAAGAGTTTATATTTCTCTCTAATTTTTTTCCAGTGGCAGCCTTATAAACTGTTGTGTCATAAGTCATAAAAAGTGATTGGAAAAGGCCAGCAGGAAAAGATGCAAACAATACTCAGGCCAGCTAAGCAAAATGATTAGCTTCAAACATATCTGCCAACGCATGTCAGATACAGTTCAGGCATATCCCAAAACTGAAAATATTTTCAGTTGCTGCACTATACTGCAGCAAGCTGAGAAAAGATTGTAAATAAGGATTGTTTCTTCCTTTGTTTAAAACAGCCTTCCCTGGTATGGCATAATACTATTCTTCACAAGAATAATTTGGTCTGAAGAAAATTTGTATCATATAATCCTGTGCTTACATCTAGCAAGTAACACTGTAGATAGTCCAAAGATTCAAAATGGTGCATGGTGGGATAATACATGAGTTGTAAGCTGCTTTCCTTGCAAAAATGGTGGCTTCCTTTCACAAGACCACTCTGGATTTGTACGCTTAAATTCCAGCAGATTAGAGACTGGAAAAACTGAAACAGGGAATTTGTAGTCTCTTTACCTTCTCATCTTTGGTAAGTTGATACTGGATTCTGTGTCACCAGCATCTCGGACAGTATTTTTCTTACTAAACATCTGCTGTTTCCCCTGCTTAAATAGATTGGATTAGAAGGGGAGAAAACCAGCATCTCCTCCTCCTCGACATTCTGTTTCAAAGCTTAGTTACTACGAAAGCAAATCTTATTTCTTTCCTTCCAGAAAGGGCTTTGTTGACATGCAACATTTGATTTTTGAAAATGGTTCTGGCTCTTAATTTTCAGCTACATCAAGATACAAGATCAAATTATTGTAAATTATGTTCAGATAGGCTGCTTGTAACTTTGCTCTGTTGACTTTGATAGGATTCGTTGACTTAACTGAGATATTCTAGAATTACACCAGTGTAACTGAAATCAGTATCTGTTTCAGTGCTGTTTAGATCTAGAAAATGTTTCGATATTTTAACTGCAACAGGTAACTGCTGGAAGTACTGCAGTTTCCTAAAAAGCAATAGAGACTATCCATTGAGGGTTTGTGTGCGCTCCTAAAAACTAAAAGCAAAACCTTCTAATTAATTTATTCTTCTTTTAGAAGCCATAGATATATAAAGAGGGCCACTTGCATGTTGATGCAAGATGGAAGAAATATATTTTGTGTACCACCAAGAACTGTACTTTATCTCTGTCCCAAGTATAAAAACCTTCAGCCAGTAAGTTCCAAAACCATAAGGTCCACCAAAATAATGAACTAATAATACAGGATCTGCTGAAATATCAGATTCCTCATCTGAGATTAAGAGCGGAGAAGTGAAAGATTACTCTGATCTCACAAGCAGCTTGAACAGATTCTGGACCCTGATGGGACTCAGTTGAATTAAGGGCGGATTTTGACTTTCTGATTTTTTTCTTTTTTTTACATTAGGATCAGAAACAGATCCCAAATTCATATGAACCTTCCAAGAAGGATTCAGGCTAATGATTATGTAAAACCCAAGAGTGAAAGGATGTGGAAGAGATGGAAATTTGTGCTGCTTAAATTAGAGAACAAATTACTGTATTTACTTTAACAGGGGAGATTAGAAAACAGATGTTTGTGTATCCAAAGCATATGTAAAAACACCTTCTCGCCAATGCACACCCACACCACACCTTGCAGACTTTTGTTCAAAGTACACGTTCTCAGCAGACTCCTCTGGATGTCCACATCCACTGTTTGATGTGCGAAGTGCCTTCAAACTTCGAATCATACAGATGAGGGATTTAGGTTACCCAATTGCCTTCAATGCTGCATGTGCTTAGCAAATGGAGAGCAAAACTCTCCCCCTTCCCAAATAAGCCCTATGTGATAGAAAGAATCAGCAGTCTAGCTGGTAGACTCTATGTGCTGCACTTCAGTTAATGCAGTAACCTGGAAACTGCTAAGCTATTCCTCGTATGTTAAGTGTATGCAGGGAGGTATGCACAGACATGGTAATGACACAATTTATGATGGAGAATAATTTAATAAATTCTCCTCTCTAGTTTTGAATAGATGCAGAAAACAATAATGCAACTCTAGATACACTTTTTTGGCCTCTCAAACTATACAAATGAGGGAGACTGCCCTGTTAGAGGTAATTAGTACTTTTTAGTGGCAAGAAAAGTGATGCCATTTTCATGTATTCATATCTGACATGTAAATTCTTACTGATGCTTTGCCCTGGCTTTGCCAGATGCCAATCCACTGCTTAAGGGTCCTTAAGTTTACCTCTAATTTGGCATCCAACTCTGTATCAGATGTTGCCACATATTCATCATCTTTCTTTTTCATAACTTTGGTTAGCACTTGTTTCATTTTCCAGTATCTCTTCTACGTTTTGCTGACCTCTGACTGGTCTTCTGACCTTTCTTCTCCACAGAAATCCCTGAGATGGCTGGTGGGGGTGCAGTACAAACTGGAACGTTTTTCAGGAACTGGGATAGAGGAATTAAGTCAGTGAGCATTTCCTGAATGCTTTTCTACGTGGCCTGAACCATGTTTCAGAGGTAGTTTACAGCACCAAAGGTAGAACTTCCCTACTCTAAATCTATAGACTATAGCAATAAAAAGTGTGATGAGGTGGATCTTTTGGGGTAAACAATTTAGATTATTGGGATGTTTTGCTGTAATAAAAATTAGCATATTGTATTTCTCCATATGGCTTTTGGTGAATGCTAGTCCGCATTGAGAGATGGTTTCAAACATTCAAAGAAATTTCTGTGCTCAAATTATATGCTGAAAAGTCTCTGTAGTAATCAGAGAGAGTACTTATTTCAAAATTTATTTGGTTTTACAGACATTTAAACTCATACTAAGATCCTCTGTGACAACACAACATAAATTGGTCACAGACTACTAGCTTGTCCATTGGAATAAATTGCAAAGATCTGTAAAGCTGACATTTTGAAGTTTTGAATATGGATATTGTAACAGATAGAGAAATTTTAATTGTTATGGTTTGAGTTACTTTTTCAGCATTCTGTACAGTAAATCTTTTGATTTGGACAGCTTGGTAGGCTCATCCGGACTGAGCAGCTGTCTTTTCTAAACCAGATTCATCCAGCTTCTCACAGTTATAAATACATGCAGCTGAAAAGCCACTTACTCCTATTTTCTTGTAATGTATAGGACAATTTAGGATTGGTTTTCATGACAATTTTAACCCAAGTTTTGCTCATAACTTTAGTTCTGTGCCAACATGCTTAACTCAAACATAGTTGGTGATTTTAGCTTGACTGGGCTTTTTTTGGCATATGAATTGTAACATCTAACGAAGTAGCCTGTGCAGTGTGTTAGATCTGTGTGGCTTCTCTCATGCGAGCTGGCCAAGTTTTGAAGAATTAATCAGCAAAGTACTCGTTCCATTTACCTGAATATTAGGAGAGAAATGAGTGGTAGTTTTATAGTTCTGCCTTTCAGAACAGGATGGTCAGCATTTCTCTCTAAAGAGCTCTCTTCTAGAACCATGTAACTCCTAAACAGAGGTGCAACAGGGATAGTGTGACAGACAACCAGTCAGAATTATGTGTTCCCAAAGCATATTTAGTAAAACTAGCTTACAGTTAAGCAGTAATTAAGCCTACCAAATGTGAATATCTTTTTTAAAAACAAAAGAAGAAACAACCCTCCCCCCCCAAATACTGTTTTTAAATGAAGCAGAATGGTAATTCTTAAACTGAATTCACTCCTGGATTGTGAGGGGAGAGACATATTAGCAGGCCCATTCTTACAGAGAGTAGAAATTAACTCCAAGTCAAGTGTGCGGACCTCCTAGCTGGCATGAAGTATTTAACCTGACAAAAGCTTTTGACCTTCCTACAACAGGAGAAAGGAGCAAATGCTGAAACTTCATTTAAGATATGGAACAGATCTGCCCAAATCGGATCCACTTTTTTTATTTTTAAGAAACACATTTTTTGAATCACACAGTCCTGGAAATAACTTTGTAGCCTGCATTAACTCACTGTGATGAAAAAAACATTAAGAATTCTTTAATTCTTAAACTTATGTCATATTCATGACAGTGTGAATTGTCTCTTTCCTATGAAGCTATTAGAAACATTTTTCAGTTCCCTCGTGAATCCCTAGAGGTTCAGTGATCTCTTGTATTATGAAAGGATCCTGAGAAAGATTTGAAACAGAAGGCAGGGGAGTGGGTGGAAAACTAGCAACTTCATAAATACAAAATATTCTGAAAGAAGATTAGGGTTTTCCGATGCGGTATTATGAACCATGAATTAATAAAACATAATCAGTTACAAAGAATGAAAGGGAGATAGAGTAACTTTATTGCATTTTCCCCTAGGAATAAAAAAGCCATTAGTCAGGCTAGTATTTCAGCATTATTTTCCTAGGTATTATATATTACCATAAAGCAAAAGAATTTACCAAGAAAGATATTGTACCTCTCTGTGGCTCTTGCTTTTATACCTGTAGAATCATAGAATAATTTAGGTTGGAAGGGACCTTTGGAAGCCATCTGGTTCAACTCCTGGCTGAAAGCAGGGCCAGCTTTGAAATTATCTCAGGTTGCTCTGGGCCTTCTCCAGTCGAGGTCTGAACTTCCAACAATGGAGAATCCACAGCCTCTCTGCACAACTTGTTTCAGTGCTTGACAACCCTCACTGCAAAGAATATTTTCCATCTCTAATGAAGTTTCCTCACTATGAGAATATAATGCCCCCCCAAATTTCCCTTTTTTATTTTTTTCTGTTCTACCATGTTATTCTACAAAAAAGAAAATCGTGAGGACAGAAGATGAGCAGTAGTTAATGGTGTTGTATAAAATTATATAAATATATATCTTTTGGGGAGAGGGTGTGTGTGCATAGTAATATTGGCAGGACCAAACCTTAACAAAGGGAAAGGAAAAAAGAAGGCATTGGATGTACAATGATATTTTGAAGAAGGATAACAATATACGATGTCGCTCAGAACTTTCAGAAAATCATATTGCATCATAGCAGCGGTAAGAAATGAAAGATGGAAGTGAATGGGAATTTCCAATAAAGTTTTTCTTCTTTTTAAATGCCTGCTTGTTGTAATGAAAAATTACTCCTAAGTAAAAGCCAGTGTTCAAAAATATTCTGTGTAAAACAATTTCTGAGTTAGAATATTTTTTAAAATTCAAAACAATTTCTGGATTCAAAATGTAAGTTATGAGACTTAGCAACATGGAAACCAAACATTTAAAAATTATCACAAAGGAACATCTGATCTGTTTAAAATATATATATAGTTTAATGGTTTACAAACTTTTCTCGACATCATTTTTTAATTCAGATTATTCTGGGACGAAAGAATCATTTCAATTCAGTTCTAATGAAAATAAAGCCAAATATTGCAGTTGGCAGAAATATCTGATTTCTAATCCTTATCGTGTGTATTTTGGAGTGGATCTTGCTAGCCACACTTTAAAGAGAAATGTGGAAATGACTCTCTTATTCCCACTAGCCATAAAGGCTGTTGCTCTAGTCATCATATACCACTGAACTGTAGGCTCTGATCGTAGCAGACCATTATTTCAGAGTCCCACTGACTTCAGTGGGTCTGCATAGGTTCAAAAGCTATTGGATAGGGTTTAAGATATTAAATGGATTTAAGTGAGCCATGACCTAAGGGAGAATAAGATCTGGTGTGATTAATGTTGTGGAAGTATGTCAGAAGTTGCAACCGTTGTAACTTAGTCATCTTCTACATATGTGACATTTTGTAATGAGATAATTAAGCTTTAGGCTGTGTAATAATCATGTTAAATTAGTGCTAAAACAGCCAGATGTGCCTGCTAATGAGAGTGGATAACTCAGCATGGGCTTTGCAGCAGAGGGTTAACCAGTGCGAAGGTACATCCACGGGGCAGGGCAGGGTTCCCTCAGCAGACGGATGGGGGTCGGAAAGAAGCTAATTGGAGCAACATGGAGACAGAATTTCTCATAATGCTTGTTTCCTGTCAATCCTGTATTTGGTAATACAGCTCTGTGTTACATCTGACATGTGCTTGTACCCGGCTATTATGCTACCATGGTTTAATTCTACGAGATGCTGGGATTTAGATATGCTCAATTCCATTTAAAAATTTTTTTTTTATAATGTCTACACATAAGACAGTTATCAAGTATGTCTTACATTTTCAAGAAAATGGCTTCCTGTATTTTACACTCATGAAAAGTTCATGTATTAATCTGTGTATGTATGGGGAAAAACTCCAATATGGTTCTAGCCTTGTTTGCCTCTCATTTGTGATAGCCATCTGCTAGCTTTGTTAGTTTGGATGGAAGCCTTATTGCAGTTGTTTTCCAGGTTAATGCTACTTGTAATATTTTCCTTTGATTTATTTTCTGGAAAGTCAAAAGAAAAATCGGACAATTATTGTAACATGCCTTTGACAGTCAAACCAAAGAATGAGGAGGACGGAGGGGAAAGACAGATCTTCAATATATTAGCTAAATATTCAGCTAGCAATATAACTTGCTGAATATGGAAAATAATTCAGCAAATAAAATTGTTTAAAATATTTGTTTGTCTTATAGTACTAGTGAAATGCTAAATGCTTTTCATTCTGTTCTGTTTAATAGGACAAATGAAATTTATTTCATTACTTTCCAGTACGTTCCTATGCAGCAACCCCTACATACTGTATCCACTTGAGAGTCAGGGTTCTTATATCAGAAAATACCTCAGCTAATGTATTGCTTCCATAGGTACATTACTTAATGATTCTGTTTTCCTTTCTCAAATTCTACCAAATAAATTCATTTACTCAAAATACTAGTCAAGAAGAATATTTGTCATTGTATCTTTCCTTTCTCACATGATCAGAAATGCTATGAATGTGATGCTGCTTGTTGAAGAATTGTTTAGGACAGACTCAGTCTCCAAATTAACAGATCCAGCAAGTCACTTTAAAAGGTAAAATTTTCCATTCAGCTGCATTGATTGTTATGCCAGTGCTCCTTGATTTTAATAATATCTAGCTTCCCAGCACTTGCACTTTCCACTCTGTCTAGATATCTTCCTTTCAAAGTTTTTTTTTAAAGTTCAAAATACAGCATTATGATGTTACATGCTTCATATGTTACCGCTTTATCCATTCTTGCTGACCTTTTTCCAGTTGTTTGCATACTAGTGTTCAAACTTCCCTGAAGTCTTTTTCTGATCATCTGTATCAAGTTTCTTAGACTTTCTTCCTGTTACACAGTGAAATATAAAGAGGAGAAAAATAGTATGTTTAAGAAAGAAGCTGATAATTAATGAGACTTTGATCAACTTAACAGCATAAGAAAAGTGTGTATTTTTACTTTGGGGAATCTCTGTGTATGCCTATCTAGTGCTTTCTACTGCAAAAATTTCACTGAAAATGCAGAAGAAAACCTTATATCTCTGGAGTTTCCATTAGAAATGTGTTCCTTTTTTCTTTATAAGTTTCTCCTTCCAAGCCCTCTTTGAAATATTTTTATGTTTAAATTGTGGAAATCGTTTTAAGCATATATGATTAAATCTACCTCCTAATATTAGATGTACTGAAATCTAGTGAAGTGTGTTGAGTTTGTACTGGAAATTTATCAGCCTACACAAAACTCATTTAAACTTGGTATAAGTTTATTTTCATTAAGGAAAAACTTCACCACCATAAACAGCAGAAAACAATGTTAAAAAAGTCTGCCTCTCTGCTGTGTAATTTATACAGGAATGGAGAGAGAGAGAGAGGTGACATGGACCTAGAAGGAAGGAAGCTAGGCTTCCACAGGCTTAAAAAAGAAACTGTAACTGCGTACATACAAATATTTTGTTATTGCATACTAACTCCAGACCATGTCAAGCAAACCTGATAGTGTTTGCTGTGTAGGTCTGCTATCAAATGTGGCAGCAGGTGGGGAAGCAGCTATTTGAAAAGCTGGAAAATGATTTTTGGTTGAGAACAGCCATTCTATTTTAAACTAAACAAATTTAAAAAAAAATCAAAACACTAGAATAATTATCTCCAAACAGTGTGCGAGTAGAAACTTATTTAATACATCTTATATTTTTAAGGTGACTTTTCACTGCTTCTTAATAAATACAGTAGCACAGTATTGTCATGATCTCTGAATATCTAAAAATATATATATATTTGGGAAATTTAGTGGTAAACTATTTCATACTAAATAAAAGGATAAGATGCAAATAGAAAAGAAGAAAAAGAAACAATAAATGAAAATGAATGAAGAATTTCAGTAACTTGCAAGAAGTCTCCTTGTCATTAGCATAATTCAGCAAAGTTTTAAGCATCTGTCAAGGAAGTACACTTAAAATCACCACAGAGCTTTATAAAAATGGTGTCAGACTTCAGTATAACAACTAAGTTTGGAGTTCACTTCAAACTCTGTGGAGAATACTTTGTACAGGTATGCAAAATTTAATTTTACATTATAAAATGGGTTTAATGTTAGTGGGCTATATACTAGTTTTGTTCTGTTAAGGATGACTTTAGAAAATAAGCTGTTTGACTTACAGCTCAGTTTCAGAATAGAAATGATGACCTTAACTAGCTTATTTGCAAAAAATGAAAAATAAACTCTTTTTTAGTTTAGCAGAGGGAGAGACTGGTGCTAATTAAATGTAACTCTAGAGCTGAATTTTATTTTTGTTCTTCCAATGATTAAATTATAAAGTAACTCTCTTCATTGTAAATTTTTTCCATTACTTTTGTAGAAATTTGTTATTGATTTTTCCCACATGAAATGATGAGATTATCTTTCTAATATTTCAGGACCAATTACTTCAAAGATAATTTTATGTCAGGACTTTTGTATTGGGAGAGAGGAGGGAAGGGAAGAATAATACCAAAAAGGTACTCTCTGTGGACAGAAGATTGTAAACCGTTCAGGGTGATGTTCACAAACAAAGATCTAATTCAACTTTATTGGTCTAAGTTGCATAACTTGGTAATAGACCTTGTGCCAGCTTTGTCCAAATCAATATTTTGAAGGAAGATACTATACTACGGGGTAAATTAAATTCATTATTAAAAGATTTGTGGGTATGCCAAAAAAACACACGGCTGGGGTCAGCTAGGCACAGGGGGGAAGATTTATATTCAGGCATGCTGAAATAAGGCTGAGACAGGGAAGTTGCTGTATCCATAAACAAATTGTTTCAGCCTTTGGCCAGCCAGGGCTGTACCGCCCTCCCCCCCCCCCCCCACGATGAGGCATGCAGGTGAGAAGCACCGAGTTCAAAAAGAACAAACAAACCATCACACAGCTCCTCTTCATACAGTTCTATCTATTGGTGATTATGTATGTGTATATATATATATATATGAATGTTTTGCATGTTACTGAATTTAAGGGGGAAAAAGCACTAAAAATGGTATACTAAGTTTACATCTCAGTTTTTTTCAAGTGTGTTGTCTGTTTAAAAGCTTTGAAATACTTATTTCTTGTAAGTAACAGTGGCATTTATGTCCTATTTATCCTTAAAATATTATTTGTAAGACAGAGGTGTCCGTGTATGGACTTTAAGAGGAAGCTTTGCCGTTCTGGTTTAGATACTGGATATCGTATAATGCAACTTTAGTGTTACAGTATTTAACAGATCAGTAACAGATTTTGATACATATTGGTAGAATTATTTAGATGCAAGTTAAAAACAAATGGGTAGCTGACTTCTTTGAGTTTGTTGACTTTTTTTTATTTAACACCAATAATTAATTGAAATTAACTTGTAACTTGATTTTGATATAATTACTGTTTTACACTAATTTAGTAGTAATGCTAGTTAAAGTTTGGTTTAACCATCTCAGTTAATAAAATGCATAAAACAGAAATTGATACTGGCTGCTATTTCTTCTAATAAGCAGCTGGGTCTAGATCTGGGTAACTGATCTGAGCTTTTGAGAACTGAACAGACTGAATTCTAAGACTCATGTATAATTTATCAAGTGTTATGTAATAATGGTGTACATTTTTAATGAATATTATTTATGTCCTTAGGGCTTTCCAAAAAAGTAAGGTGTTGAATATGCATTTAGTGAGTTTACTAGTATCTGTGTTTTGCTGTAAGTAATTCTGTAAACACATATTTCAATTTTATTGGATCTTTTTTATGTACATTTTATGTACGTTTTTTATGTGATGTATTACGCTACAGAGTTTGCCAATTTTTATTCTAAAATCTCTCCAGAACTCAGTTTGACTTTACCCTAGAAGCCTCGGTATTTATGTAATAAATAAATACACAGGTATTTATATAATAAATAATTCACTGCAGATGTGCTGTCATTACACCATTGCTTTTAGCTTCTCTTTCGCAATGCCTGCCATGAGGAACACAGAGGGCAGAGACAGATTTAAATCTAGAACATGGTTCTGGGGATGCAGTGGCTTCAAGAGACTATGTACTTTTCTAAGCTTCCTCTATTTCTTGATATATTAAATGGAGATAATATTACAGGAACTAGCTTGCCTGCATGGAGAAAACTGCAGAGCTTGAAATGATACTCTTTCTTTTTCTTTTCTTCTTTTTATTGTGCTAAATCCTCTCTCTTTCATGTAAAAATAATTGACCCAGCATAAATTTAATTGTAGATAATGAAAGGGTTGTAAGCCCTGTCATCCATGCAGCGTGTGAGGATAATACTTGTGTCTTTATCAAGAACGTCAGCTCGCAGTTGTAACACTTCGTATTATGACATTCATCTCAAACATAGCAATACTACGATCTAGAAGCAGTCCTGTGAAATTCCTTCTAGAAAGATGGAATTCATGCTCCAAGGGTCTCTTGGGAAGGCACAGCTGTGAGTGGTGCACAGATGGCATGCTTGCAAGTGGAGGAAATTGCATCTTAGTTCCTTGGATGTTTTCCAGGGGATCTGTCTGGAAGGTTTAGGATACTTGTGACTTATGGGTTACAGGATCATTTTGGAAACAGCTGCCATGTTTGAAGTAACTGATCTGAAGTGTTTTGCAGCCTCCATGCTGACAGCTACAAAAACAGACCAAGCTAATGCCCCTTTTCTGCCTCAGCACAAAGCAAGTTGGCCCTGCTGAAGTTGCCACTACAGTGCTTTGAAGTGAGCAGTCCCACTTTTCGGTGAAACAGATTAGGGAAGGCCCAGCATGTTCCATCTCTGTAATCCATCCACCGTAGGGAGAGTTATCCCCTTCTCTACCGGTAATAAACATATGTGACTACTGCTTTTCTGAGCCTCTATGGCTTTTTCCCAAACAGTTATGAGGCTGTGCCCTTCCATATCTCCTCGTGTGCATGAGTGCTACCAGAAGAATGTGCCTAGCACCGAAGGACAGGTGACGTGTGACAGGTAACAGCAAGTCTGAGGTTGGAAATAGGTGGGTTGCCCAGAAAGTGGGTACGCAGGGGAGGCTGGTACTGAGCGGGTCTGGGACCAGTCACAGAGGGAAGGGTCAGGTGTGGGAGATGGTCTTGGGCCAGAGGGTTTGGAGGAGAAGACCGCAGGAAAGTGGTGCAGCGAGCAAAGCTGATCTGGAGAGGTAATGACCAGTAGTAAAGCATTTGGCTGGGGAGGAAGTATCAGAAGTGGAACATGCAGTTTGAGGGGCTGAAAGCCATGAGCTGCCTGCAGGTTGAGACTGCTGTGCACAGTGCTGTGGGTGGAGCTGGTGTGCTCCTTTGTGGTGGAGGGTCTGCATGGTTTATGGAAAAGCTGCTGATTCTGTGAATGGTACCATGGTGAACTGCATCATACACACATTTGGATTTAGGTTTTATTGTGTCACTTTCACTAGAACAGTTACAGTTTCCTTCCCCCTTCCCATGTTTTTAATTCAATGTTCTAGTTGAGAGAAGGCTGAGAACTTTAAAGAAAAAAACAAACAAAATGCCAACAAGACAGAAAAGCCAACACTCTGCCAAGGCTGGCTGTAGGAAAGGATGGCAATCATGCAGAAGCAGAGATGAAAGTCTCAAAATAAAAGAACGCTGAAAGAGACATCTGGGGAAAAAGCAAACATATGAACAGAAAATGCAAGAGTGACCAAGGACCAAGTAGGTGAGCCCTTGTCTTAAATTAACACTTCTAACATGTGCCTTAACGTGTAATACTGTTTGAACTGTATTTAGAGTAGTGTATGCGTGCTAGCAGAAGTTAATAGCTTAAACCAGGTATTAGGGTACAGCAAAAAAAGAACAATTAATTGCAAAGCCTTTCAAAAACAAAGAAGGTGTTTCCTCCGCCCCTTGCCCCCCAAAAAAGTTTGAAAATATTTTAAGAATCATAAGTTTGGTCAGAGATTGGCCAAAAATAGCAAGCTATATAGTTTTGTCCCTGCAGACTGAATACAAACTCCAGAACTTGTAGTTTCCATGCAGTATTCTCAAACCAGAACAGTTTCACTCCTGTCGGTCCTCCTACACAATGTCTTGTGCTTATATGAATCTATTAATTGGGTTCAATGACCTAAAAAATAACCATTTTAAGAATTTCTATTTTGGGGTGCCAACTTCAAAAAGAAATTGTCAAACAGATGATTAGACCTGTCTAGAATTCTGACAGATAACATTTTCTAATACTAAATGCAAAATGTAAGGGAGTGGCTAATGTGTCATTTTCAACTTCAATCCATGTCCTTATTGACACAAAAATGGGTAAAGATTGCAGCAGTTGATTGTATTTAGTCCCTTAGGTTATAATATCCCTTTGATGTTTAAGGAAAACTAGCTGTTAGTATTTAAAACAATTCTTTACTGTTCCATATAATGCTACCGGGGCACTAGAAATATTTAGAAATGCTTAAAAAAAAAAAAAAAAGTGGGTTGAATCACTGTCAGCACCTTGGTTCTGGAAAAATCATTTTGTTTTTGACTCAAATTTCAAAATTTTAAAATCAACTCATGCTGGCCATTCACATTGTTATTTTAAAGGAGAGAACTGCGTGTTTGGAGGCAAACAAGTATTTTCATTAAAATATTTTAAAATTAAGATAACAGAGAATCCTAAGAACTGTCAAGTAGCCAAATCTAAAAGGTATTCTTGTAGGTTCTGGGACACTGAATAGAGAGATGCATTTGAAAGGAATGTTACAGTTATGCTAGTATCTCTTTATAATGTTAATATCGTTTAATTAGTTCTTTATTCTGTGTCTGATGCAGTACTGTTCTGAATAAGAGAACCCAAGATGAGAAGACGGTGTAAAATCCTCCTGCTTCTCAGCTGCAATCTCCTGAACCCTGCCTTTGTAGCTAGACTCTGGTATTTACTACAGGTGACAAGTGTAGTACATTTAATGGATTCAGTGTTTGAAATTGAAGCAATTAATGCCAGCTGGGATTTCTTAAGTCTAAATAATATTAATGTTTCTAAACTAAGCTGATAGTCCAAGTGACATAAGGCTCCAATGAACTATAACAATTTGTAGCATTCTCACTAATGGTTGCAGTTTTCAAAGGGACTGAACATCTCATTTTGTAAAGCTATATGGCATGTTTTTTTAGCAGTAAGGTATCACATTAGTTGTACTGCCACTGCAATATAGTATGTACTGCGGAACAAGTCAGGGATATTTTTATAAAGTACATATGTAAAGCCCTAACTTCTGAGCAATAAAAAATGGAATTTTCCATTTCCCAGTAAGTCTGTCAAGTTCCTTTACAAGTAAATCATACCATTTGCACTGCAAACAAAAGTCTTCATCCCCAACAACAGGATTGACCTTGTCAATTAAGGACCCAATCTAAAGAACTGGCAACAGCCATACTGAAATGAGAGTTGCAGAAGTCTAACTTCTATCTGAAGTGAGGCACTAAAACAATGAACTATAGATAAAAGCTTTATTTCAAGGAAAAATGGGTAAACTTAAAAAATAATTTAGTCTAGTGAGTAATTTTTCTGCAAATATCAGGAACAGTTGACTCTTAATACATGGCAGTAAGTTTTGTACCATCTTCTTACAAGAGAAAAGATGTTAATTCAATGCCATGTTTGCTCATCGAAAAGGAACAGTTTGATTTTTGTTTCACACTAATCTCGTTTAAAGCTGCTTGGTGCCCTTCCTCCATTATAAATATGGATATAGGTTACCAATACAAAAAAAATAGAAACAGCTGCTCTCTGAGCTACAGAAAACTGTTGTCTTCAGATGTAAGTTGCGCAGGGATGCCAACAGAGAGGGACTGCTGCAAAGTATCTTTTACAAATCTTCTGGCTGTTGACCTTCATGCTCCAACATCAGAGGCTATGGCTGGGTATTTGTAGCAGTAGAGTTTGTTGTCTGCACCGCCACTCAGTAGCAACTAATGAGAGGAAAAACAAACCATGATTAGTATCAAAACTAAGCAAAATACCCAAACAAGGGTTGAGGAGTCCAATTTTCTTTACTTTGAAGAGCTAAACAAGAGAAGTAATGAATAATGAACTTTGAACACATGACCAAAACCCAGAATCAAAGAGCAGAAGTACTCGTCTCTTACCCTCCTCCTGAAAGTAGAAAAAGCAAAGTTTTGTGGGAAAAATTCTAAAGCTTTTTCTGCCTTTTCTCATTTCCTGAAAACAGGAGCTAAACTGAGAACCTGAACATGAACAAAATTGTTTCTCCCCTTCTACGCATTTGTGTTTTTCACTACAGCAGCAGAACTACAGTAGCAGAACAGGTTACCGTACAGTTCCCCCTTCAACATGTACTGCCATGCCCCAGCTGTCTGTTCATGCTGCCTCTTTGATCCCCATAGGAGCAAACAGTACCTTGGAATATGTATTTTTCTCAGTAAGGTATTCTGTTGTTCTCACATCTGTCCCTGTTTGGGGTATTGGTGTAATGTCCACTTAATGCTATGGAGCTTAAACCCCCATCCTCCTTCCTTGCATGATAGTAGGGGGAAGTGCCGCAATGTGTAAGACAGTAACTCTTTCTCTTTTGCCCAGTATCAATCAAAGCACATTTAAAACTTCCTGCTCTCTTCCACCTTTAAGCGTAAAGGAAAAATGGTCCCTAACTGCTTGTAGCCCTCTTCCTAACCACTGTGCAGGTAAATTCAGTATCTTGCTCCTGAGGTTCTTACCCCTGCTTCTGTCCAGTCCACACACAAAACCTTGTCTTCATGAGCAGCCAAGTCGTACAGAGGAGCTTTGCAACTGGTAAAACAAAGACATTTACTGTCACACATCTGAAGTTATGTGAGCAGTTACTGTATGCAAAATTGGTCCCAGGAAGAAATATGGGCAGGATGTTATCAAACAGATGTGGTCTAGCAGTTACAAATACTTTCACAAAGGACAGATATCCACCATCTGTTGTATTTTCATTGCTTTCTCCAGAGCTGATCACACCAGTTTTAACCTCTCCTACATCCCCAAAAGGAAAAGCAGCAATATTTTTCAACTGCTTGCAAACAACTTTAATGAGATTGAAGTTTGAGGAGTTTGGTTTTTTTAGGAACAACTTATACAGTTTTCTCCTTCTGTTTGGATACTGCTTGACTGTGTATTTTCCAGACAAACCATTTAAGTCTTACAAATGCAATCTAATTTTTTCCTTGGAGATTTGTTATGAAAGGTCTGAAAAGGGGAGCAAGTAAAACTTCACACTATTAAGCTCGTTCTTTAGAAATAGAATGTGTTTTGTTTGTTAAAATAGAGGAATGTTGAGCAGAGCCTCTGCTGTTCTTAATCCCAGTAGCAATGTTATCATTGCTATTATTAATGCTAGATAAGTCTTGTCCAACCCATCATACAGCTCCCATAGATGTTAAGCCATTGGTCCTCTGGTAGGACACAAGTATTTTTCTCCCTTTCCTTATGTGCTTGACTCCTAAATGCTAGAGGATTTCCACAGACACTGAGGCTGTTCTTTCTCAGTTCTTCCTCTGTTCACTTTTCAGGCCGTTTTTCCCATTTCACTAGGTTAACTGACTCTATAAGCTCACGTGCCTTTAAATAGCAAAGAATGCATGTTTGTTTTACCTCCTGGTGTCCCAAAGCTTCACAATGTTGTCCAGAGAACCTGAAATCAGCTGATGCTCATGGGTGGGTGACCACTTCACAGATGTCACCCAGCCTGTGTGAGAAGTCAGAGACAAGAGAACCAAGGAGCCATCTGGACAGAAGAAGAAAAAAGCCACTCAGCAGATGTGAATTGAAACAGATCCTTTTAAGATGCGTACAAAATCCAGTGAGAAAAAGCAGTCAGAGCCACACCTAGGTGTTCAAGGTAAGAGTTTCCTCCCCATTATTCTGTAATTCTAATTTCAAAAAACAAAGTGAACTTTGAAGAAAGCAAACATTGCCATACAAGTTCTGGTAAAAAAGAATTAAAAAAACCCCAAACAAATCAAAACTTATTTTCTCATCACTAAACTCTCTTTACGAACATTTTTTTGGGGGAAAAAAAAGGCTTGTAGTATTAACAATACAATAGTGAAGTTTTTCCCCTAAAGATAATAGTTAAACCCTGAATCATATTTATAGAAGCTGAACAAGTAAAAATGTCTATGAAATAAATCTGGTAGGCTCAGTCATAAGTGATTAGCCACCCTGTCAGACATGGCAGCATTACATCAGAACAAATTGGCTACTATTACACTTTAATGATGGTCCCCCCAATTTAAACTTAGGTGTAGCATCCAGGCAGAGGGACTGACTCTCGCCAAAAAAACGAAACAAAACAAGCAAGCAAAGTTTTAGGCCTGTAACTTCACAACTTTTCATAAGTTTAAAAGAAGTATGGAAAACTTAAAGCTGAGTTAATTTTCTAAATTGTTAGGTAAGAAATTGAAGAAGTCCTGCATCAGATGATGGAAAATAGAAGTAATCTTTGTATTACATAAAGGCTCCCAAATGGCTTGTTTCAAGTAGAGGCACCAGAAAACAGTCTGAGATGTCTTCCAACAAGAAGTTCTGATTCTGAAGAAACACCTTTGTGCATATGCATGTTTTAGCTCACCTCTGCTGCGAGGATCCCATAGTCTAATATGTCTGTCAGTGCTCCCAGATGCTAAGCGTCGACACAGTGGTGAGTAGGAGACAGAATTAAACACTTTGTTTCCTGTCTGTCAAAAAAAAGAAAGGAATAACTCTAAGAAAGGAGCTCCAGTCTTTGGTTTTGTACAATTTTTTTCTTTAACCTGGACTGTAGTTGCACCTACTGACAAAATACTTTAAACTGTGTATAGTGATCTCACCAAAGTTGATTTGAGACCTCCTGTCTCAGCATCCCACAGTTTAATGGTGTGGTCCCACGATGCACTGCAAATTTCTTCAGTATCTGACCACAGCACAGAAGAGATGGCTTCTGTGTGGCCAGAGAGGGTTGTGAGGGGTGTCTACAATTTAAGGGTGAGAAGAGACTAGACTGAGTATCATAGACAAAGCTATTGTTTCAACACATAAATGTGTGCCTGATCAGCCTCAGACACATCACCATAAGTTTCCATGTAGTCACTTTTAACAAAGATAAATTATTTTACATGGCCACAATTTTAAAATTAAATTGTGGGCAAACTTGGACCTCATCTTACCCTTGTGAGTCCCAACTGTTCAGTTTTCTGCTTTTTCCGTGGTCTGTTAGCTGCCTCTTCCATTTCATCCTCTTCATCTGTAGGTACTATGACAGAAGACAGTCAAACTCAATTTAGAGACTTTCGAAATGCATTTTCGTATAAGAAATTATGCAGAAACTCATGTTATCACAGTATCTAACTTGTTTATGATTCATGATTTAATTTAACCATACGCCTCTAATGATATCAGTATTATCTCCATTTTGTGTGTGAGGAAAACGAACACAAATTAAGTGATCTTATCCAGGTCATACAGTTTTAAAATAGAACAAGTAACTGAACTCGGAAGTCCCTGTTGTATTTTTAAAACCATCCTTCCTCAGGGAAAATCCCAACAGAAGAATCATGTTGTGTGGTAAACACAATCTTTCTTTTAGCTACAGTACCCACATATATACCCCCACACTGAAAGAGCATAACTTGTCATAGCGAAAGAAGACATTCAGATCAAATGGGATTAGTTTATATTTCTAGAAAAGATCTGGCCATCTTGTTGTCTTCTATATCATGGTGCCAGTAATAGAACAGGAAAATAACCCACAAATTTCTGATTTATAAAGAGTCCATATTCAAACCTGCACACTTATATTAACCTATTAAAAATATATGAAACAGATACAAACTACTGAGTGTTCTGAATAAAGTAAATAGCAGCAGGCAATTGTCAACCATACCTGAAAATTAAGTGTTCGCAAAAAACCCCCAGTAACTTAAGACAGTGATATATAGTCTTGCAAAGCTACTGCAAAAAATTGTGGTAGCTTGCCTTTGATATTATTACATATTCAAATTCTCCTTAAAGACAAAAATATTCAGATATCCATAATTGTTTGTCATAAGCACCATTTTGAAGTTCTACAAAGCCAAGAATCCCAGCTTATGCTTATCTTACCTGCAGACCAGATCTTTAACATCTTATCCCAAGATCCACTGCAGAACTGTATGAACAGAAACATTTTGTTAAAAGCTGATCCAGAAAGACCTTGTAAGCCATACTAAATTCACATGCTGCTTGAAAAAATTAGCCAATACTTTATAATACATGAAGAACAGCGCTGTAATCCTGAAAACAAAGTTTTTGGTATAGATCAAAATTTTTTTCCTTTCCTTGCAGGAAAAATGCCTACAAAAGACCTCTTTATTTCCTTCAGCACCAAAAGGTTTTATTTTAACCTGTCTGATACTGAGTCAAGCAGAGAAGGGTGACTCCACCTGCAGTACTGAATGCTCTTACTGTTGAATTCCTGGATAAAAGGAAAGAAACTCTTCTGCCACCTGCTTTTTCTGAATATCACTTTGTAAAAATTTTTCACATCCAAAACTAGTGTGGGAATTTAGGTCTGATTTGAAAACAGTTCATTACAACCCACACTCAAATTTATGCTATCTGCAATATTTACTTAAACATCCAACTTTACTCACAGAAGTCAAAAGCAGCAGTACAATGTCTCGTGCTATCTAAGTCACACTCAGCTTTTTGCAATATTGGAGGTTAAGTGCATCTCATTGAAAAGATGACCTTGTGTTGACGTAACACTAGTAATCCTTAATAACCACCATTTATAACAAGACTGGAAATTTCAGTGTATCAGTCATAGCAATATGATGACCAAAAGATGATTTTTGAGATACAGGCTGTTAATATCCCGAAAGACAAAGATTTCTCTCTGTGAGTCACTCACTCTAGTTCTTGTGCAATCAACTGCTATGGAGTCTACGCTCCCAGCGTGTCCCCTGCAGCAGTGGAGGGCTTTCACTTTGTTTCTCTCCACATTCCACTCCCACAGCAGGATAGTTTGGTCCATAGAAGCACTGAGTAACAGGCATGATAAACTGTCTGAGGAAGAAAGAAGTCATGCTCACACTCAGCTCAACTTTCCAAAGCCTTTTATAGTAATTATTCCAGTCAAAGAAGAAATAAGAGATAGATAGAATCCCATATACATCTCAGTTTACATCACATTACCCTGCAAGTACAATGAATGTAAATATGTATAAAAATACCTACTAATGAAGACTGATTATAGGCAATGTGCACGTTAAACAGTTCATTACTGTCAATGGATTTTTTTTTAGACACTATTATTTCTAACATCACTGACAGGCTAAAATAATTGTAACACCTAGATTACTGAATATTCTTTGGTTGAGGAATATTGATGTTTCTCTCCCAATAAATCAAACTATTATTAGTCCCATAATAAGATATACTGACCTTGTTTTACCCATGCCACGTCCTTCACTACTTCTGTATGCCCAGCTATTGTCATAATGGATTTTCCTTCCAAAGACCAGATTCGAGCAGTCTGGTCATAGGAGCCAGTTAATATCCTACAAGGTACAGAAGTTGAAACATTCTTGTCTTTAAAACAAATAATGTTTTATGAAAAAACTTGTCTATCAGAAACTTAGAAATATGTTAGCATAGTAACTAGTTAGCTGAAATGAACTACTGAACTACTTTGTGTAAAAATGTGAGTTCTGGAAAGTAAATGAACTTTTTGTTACAGAGCTAAGCTTCATGAAGGTCTACAACTGCAAGGCTAGGAGTATGGGATGAAAAGAAAAGCAATGAAGTAAGAATACTATGTATGTTGGTAGGTAAGACTGATATATAATTTAAGATCTCACATGTCATTTAGAATGAAAGATAATTCATTGTTCACAGTACAGTACTAGAGGATCTCAAAGCATTTTCAAACCATTACATAGTGTAGAAACGTTGCCTACCTGAGTGGACAACAAATTTGAAAATACAGCAGAAAATGGCAAGTATAAATATTGGGTTTTTAAAAAAAGCTCTGCACAAAGGTTCTGCAGATATATTTGTTGCTATGTGAATGTCACATTTGAAGTAAAAAGGGTTTATGCTTAAAAAAAATTGGAAAGAAAGAAATCATTGCTGTCCTTAGAGAGAGCAGCATTGGTATTACGCATTTGTATTAAAAATATATCATCTTCTGTGACCTTAGTTATTTTCCACTTGTGTTAAAGTCACTGTCAGCACAGAAAAGAGGTGTTAAAACTGAGCTACCTTCCAAAGCAAGTAGCTGACTGACTTGCCAGGTCAAATCAGAACAAAACCAGAAAAAGGTGAAAAAGTAAAGATTATTAAAGAGAAAGACCACTACTCCCTTTGACACCAGAGTCCTCTGCTTACAATAGGATTAAGCAAGGCAAAACTTAGAACTACTAAGTGTGGTACCATTCTTCAGTGGCTTGAACAGAGCTGATCCAGTCGTCGTGGAAGATGCATTCCTCTGGCTGAGGCGCCATGTATTTCTCCACATACTCTATTTCCACCACTTCTTCCTGAGCTCACAGACAAAATGCTTATTTAGTGTGGTTTTATTCTTTAATCAAAAATAGTAATAATTAGCTGTAGTGTGATACAAATATACAAGTTTATTGGGCAAAGATCTTGGCTGTCCAAGTCCTTTGCCACCCGTGCTAGTGGAACCACGGTCTTTAGAAAAAAGTCCCTGAATTATATTGCTTTCCATAGTCTTATCAAACTACTATTAATAACAAGTTGGAAGCAAAAGTAAATCTTTTTATTTTTCAGGTTCCTCTTCTTCTATATCTATCATTGTAAGACTAGGATTTAAAATACTTCACTGCATTTCTAGAGGTAATGCTAACCTTCCCTCTTCCCCCCTCCAATGTAATTAGAGAGCAGGAAGCAAAAATATGTTAATAATGAACTGAACTGGACGAGTGTCACTTCTGAATTATGTAATGACAACAGATTGGATAAGGACGTTCCTTGCACTGCTCAGTCCCAGGCTCTCTAACCATTAGGAAGGACACCTGCAGTCCACAAAGGGATTAAACATAGCAAAATAGAGGGAAGGTTCCTGGGTACGCCAGAAAAAGAAGAAAAACTGAGCAAAAAAACTTGCAGAAGCTGGAAGTTTTCCTAGCTGGGCTACGAGTGACTCAGTGCAAACTGTCCAAAGCGTGTCCCGCCCCCGGGAAGGCGGAGGTGAAGCGAGCGCGGCTCACCGTGGGGATGTTTTCCATTTCCATGTGCGCGACCAGCGGCACCCGCAGGAACTGGCCGTTGACGAGGAAGTCGAATTCCACATGCTTGTGCTCCGCTGCAACACACGGGGAAGGCCGCGCTCAGCCGCCGCTGCGTACGCGGCGGCCCCGTTGCGCGGCCGGGCGGGGGCCGCCGCCGCGAGCCGAAGCGACAAACACCTACCGTCGCGGGCCGCCAGCAGCTTGTTGATGAGGTTGCTGAGGTCGGCGACCTCGGAGGCCGCGGGCACCGAGAAGGGCACATCCTCGACGGCGTACCTGCGGGCACACAGCGCCGTTACCGCCCGGCCCGGCCCGGCCCGGCCGCCCGCCGCCCGCGCCTCACCTCTGGCTCTCGGTGCGGAACCGCGCCGGGAGCTGCGCCATGCTGCCGCCGCTCGGGCGCTCGGGCAGCGGCTCGTCGCGTCTGTCCCAAGCGCGCAGGCGCGCGGCGCCGCTGCGGGACGCGGAGACCACAACCCCCGGCGTGCCTTGCGCGGCGCGCGGACTACGGCTCGCGGGAGGTGCCGCCGCTGCCGTCCCGGCGCCCTCTGCGCGCGCTGCACAGCTGCAGGGCGGGCGGCGGCGGTTGCCCGAGCTGCGGCGCTGCCGGCGCGTGCGCCGAGGGGCGGGCCCGGCGGGGCAGCCTGCGGGAGCCGAGGCCAGGTTGAGTACGCTCGTTCTGGAGGCTTTCCTGCTCCCCGCGGGATGGCGGCGTCACGTCCCCGTCCCCCCGCGCGGCTGGGGCTGCGGCCGGGGCGGTCGCGCGCGCGAGCCGTTGCGCGGGGACTGGGTAACAGTCGCGCGCGCGAGCCGTTGCTCGCGGGCGGCTCGCGCCCCGCCCCCCACCTCCGCCCGACTGTCCCGCTGAAGGGAAGAAGGCAGGCGGCCGCGGCCGCCCCAGAGAGCGAGTGGAGGTCGGCGGTGAGGTGTCCCCCTGCCCGCCTCATCGAGGGGCAGGGCATGAAGTTCCCCCTCGGTTTGGCCCAGTGAGGGAGCAGAGCATGAGGGGTAGGGGCTGAGGTTCTCCCCCGTTTACCCCAGTGGAGGGTAGGGAGTAAATTCCCTCTTCGTTTGCCCCGGGCTGGGAGGCTCTCTGGAAGTGGAGCCCGCTGCTTCCCCAAGGGCTGGGGGTGTGAGGATGCTTCCCGGCTCTCCATCAGTCCTTGCGCTGCTGGACCCGTGGGCTTGGTGGCCCCTCTCACCTGAGGGAGGGCCGGTCCTGCCGTATGCCCAGCCCTGGCCAGGAACAGCCGGTGTAAGGCAGTGTCTGGTACCGGCTTTCCCCCCTTGACCACAGTGGTGAGAGGTTTTCCTTGTGGAACTACCACACTGCCAGAGTCTGGAGCTCAGGAGGGCTAAGGGGGATGATTGTTGCTGCTGATAGCATCTTTATACGGTTTGGCTTGTGTTTGCATATAAAGTCACACATAAACAGTAAACTTCCTTTTAAAAATAATAAGCCCAAACACACAGTGAATTTTAAAAGAAGCTATAAGTGAATTTTTTGTTTTGGAGAAGGATGCTTGTGTGAGCACTTGGTGTGTTTGACTTTTTTTTTTTTTTCCCCCCTCCTCCCCTTTCCTGCCTTTTTGACAGTTACTTGTGGCCTCTCTGGGAATAGCTGAGTTTTCACTGTGTGATGATTCAAGTTGGGGTGACTTGCTGGAGCAGACAAGTTTTGTGTCTTTATGTTTTTATGAGACTCCAAGATCAATCATGTTTTCTATGTCTTTCGTCAAGTGTATTTAAAAGATCTGTGTTTTTTGTCAGCATTAATAATGTTGTAATTGATACGAGTGTGTTTTCTTATTACTTGTGTTAGATACACAAAAGTAACTTATTTACTTGAGAAGCATTTTAAGTAGTAGCTCCCAGATTTTTTTGTAATGCCTCATCAGTTATTACTGTGGTTTGTACGTTGGTTGTGAGACCTTCTGTGTATACTTAACAGTACCACTTGTTCTTCCATGATGGAGATGAGCTACATCTCAAACCTGGTACAAGTTAATATAAAGCTACAATTGTAACTCATTCACTTGAGGGGATCACCGTGCCCTATTTTTCTTCCCATTATATTTTACTATAATTCATGCCCTTTATAATGCTTGTCAGAGAAACGTCATCAGAGACCACTTTTTCAGAGAGGGTGTTTACTTGTGTTAAGCTTTGTAGTTATCTTAGATCTTTTTATAACAACTTTGAATTATTTTATGGGAAACCTGGAGCAGATTGCTGGTGAGGCTTTTGACTGTGTGCTTTTCCTGTCATGAATTATAAATAAAACCAAAATGAGAATGGGGCATATCCCTATCAGAAGTACTAGAAACATGAACTTGCACACTCAAGCTTTGATTTTTAAATAACATGGATATTTATTGAAGAGTTAGACTTGAACAATGTAAGAGAATTCCTTCTTTTTTTTTTTATTTGTTTTTCCCCAGACAAAGTATTCCTAGGCAGAATGTACTCATTATCACAATGAACTCATCTATTTTTTACGGTTTAGCTTTCTTCTTGTGACTAAAATCTTGCACTTTTGACTCAGTACTAAAATAATTAGCTCTGGGATTCTGAAAAGCAGTGCTTCCATTTGGGATCTGGCCACATGTTGCCTTCACATAGAGGCCTCCAAACTGAGGGAAGGCAGAAGCAAGAGTTAATATGAGACCTTAAAATGATGTTAGTCTAGAATGTATGTATTTTTAGGGACCAGTGCTTGTAATTTCTAGGTATAGGTGTGATCATGAAATAAGAAATGAGAGGGAAGAAAATACAGAAATCTAGTACTCCACCTTAGGTGGTGGTGGTGGGGGGGTATAACTAGCCAATAATAGTTTTTTAAAATAATGATATTTTTACTTTTCTGTTACTGTCTTAAAAATGTTTATATATAAAGATCAGTGTACGGGCTTCTGGATTACAGATGATATTGATAGTTCTTTTATATGAAAGATTCACCTCTGTGCATTGAAATCCTATTCCTCTTGAGAATATTTGATGTTATGCAAGCTATGCTTGTGGATGACAGTCCACATTAGTGAGAGCATAGCATATGCAATGGGTGTCACTAGTTTTGATGGGTGTATTGTCATGGGAGCTCTTGAAGGCTAAATGGGTTGAGGTCTTCCTGCCTTTTGTTTTTTGCTAAATGATCTTAAACTCTCAGAATATTTGTCTTTGGACTTGAACTGCTGATGGTAATGCTGTAGGCTAGACTGCAGTACATAACATATGCTTTCTTGAAAATCCTGTCTGTAAGACTGCGCTTAAAACACTAGTGATGGTCAATGCTTTTTCCTGTGCTAGTGGTTCCCCTGGCTGCTTACTCTCTCTGTAGAATGGACCCAAGGATAGCAACAGCCATAGATATGAGTGATCCTTTTATTCTGAACAAAGTGCTTCCCAAATGGGAAGCAGGGAGAAGGAACCAGTCTTACAGTGTTAGAATAAGCTAACTATTGGGTTGGAAACAGCCTTGTAGTGGTGGAATTCATGGAGAGCAGAACATAGGCTAGAGTGGTTTGGGTGGAGCTGTCCTAAGTCTAAACTTGAGGCATAGAGTTGCTTCTGTCTGATGTATGCACAGAGGAACAGAGCTTTTGACCCAGTTTTACACTAACACTGAGCTGTGACACTTCTTCAACCTGTTATTAAATGTATGATGCAGTGGTGTTACATTTGAAATTTTTGTGGTGTGTGCTTATGACAGGAAGAGGTACTTGTATATTATTTACTCATCCATGACCAGCTATGCCCGTGTATACATATACACAGGATTTAACTGTTATTTTGGGAATTTGCTGGCATTATTTATATGACTAAGAAATTTATTAAATATGTTTATACTTCTAAGTATCAGTAAAAATATATTATTTTAGAACAAGAGCTATTTTCTTTTTTTGTTTGGAGTTGCACAGAACTTAGGATAATGCAACCTGTGTGGTTAAACTATGAAGTTTATTACTGCCCAGGCTGATGTGCCTGCCAATAGTCTACTAGATTAAAACAGTGGTTAGACAAACTCACAGAAGAAAAATGTACCAAGGGCTTTTTAAACAGAAAGATACTACTTCAGGCTCAAGAAATTCCTGGGCTGTTTATAACTGGAAGCTGGGTAAATATCATTATATATTTGCCCTACTGTTATCATTTTTCCCTGCAGATTATTATTAGCCAGTGTTGGATACTGGATATCTGTCTTCATGGACCATTGGTCCATCCCAGTGCAGCTATCCTTGTGGTCCATGGTAGGTTTCTAATGCACTCAGACTAGGTTTTTAATGCACTCAGACTATATGCCATCAATATCTGTGGAAGGAACATCTTCAGTCTATCTAAAAGAGCTAAATGTATTGCTTCGGCAAAACTGATGTATCTTCTTACTTCACATCTTTTAACTGGGGAAAAATGATTAATAGTAAAATCTAGTTTTCTATGCTTTTTCACTTGCTGTAAACATCTTTACATCCTTCAAATGTTTAAACTGAAATTTCTCATCATTTTTGTCAAATCCAAAGCTACCAAATATTCAGTAAACATGAGGTAACTTCATTTGGAACTGGGTTTGGAGTGTTATCATTTGAAAATTGAGTGGAAAACTAAATCTGCTTTAGATTAAAGCATTTAGCATATTGAGCATATGAGCAGCTTAACTTTGGAATGTTGTTCGTATCAGCAGGATGCTTTATTAAGCTTCAAAAGACAAAGAGATGTGGATTTACTTTGCCTGTGGTCCACTATGTCTTTGCAAAACAAATTTGTGCTTCGTGGGTTGTACAGTTCTTTTCAAATGATTCACTAGCCTTGTATGTTCTCCTTACTAAAGTAGTAAATGGTTGAAATGTCACAACCAAGAAGGTCTATCTCAAGGAATGTACCATGTGGTGTAGTGAAGAAGATAAAGCTGGTAGGAGTCATGCACTAACATAATGCTGCCTGTCTTTAAAATAAATCCTGAATGAAAAAATACTGAATGCTTCCCCCACACACACTCCAGAATTGCACAAATTAAGATTTCTTCTATTTGGTTTGGCATTGTGTACTCTAGAATATATATGCGCTCTAGTAATGTAGAGGACAAGTTAAATTAATTGACATTTTGTCTCATTGTTTACACATGTTTGGGTTTGATTTGGTTGCTGCTTTAAAGGGTTTACTGTCTAGGTGAAACCTTATCCTGTGGATGTGGCAGTTCTCTGCCTAATATTCTCTGCTTGCTTGGAGGTTTAGAATGGGCAGCTGAGCTTTTTGAAATACTTTTCTTTGGGATGTGAGGTAAATGTCCAAATTCCTGGAAGTTCTAGCTTTTTGTTCTTTGTCACATGGTTCATGCCAAGTTTTGTTTTGAATATATGGCATTTTTCCTGCCTAAAATTTATTGCTGCAAACTAACAATAGTAATTCTTTTTCATTTAGACATTGTTTCATACTGCTTTAAAACAACTGTACTTTACTTCAAGATGGCTGCATGGCAGAGAGGGATAACACAAGTCCTGTGTGTTTACTGTAGAAGTAGATGAGTAATATTTTTATAAAGCAGAGCTGGCTTTAAATATCAAGTATTCTCTAGATGTGTGCAGTTGTTAGATGAGTGCTCGTCGACATATTTAGATGAAGAGCATGAGGGCATGTATGTATGTTTTGTATCTGTGTGCACAAAGACAACAAGTCAAAGTCTGTGATTTCTTGGAAAAGCAGATTTTTCTTGTATGAGGAGCTAAACTGTGCTCCTGGAGCAATCCTTTGAAATTTTTCTGCAGTGAGAAATATATAAAATAATGAGGAGGCAAGGATTTTATCTTGAGAGCTCTGCCATTAGCTTGCAATGGGTTTGGAACTTGTAAGGCTAAATTAGTAAGACCAAAAAAGTACAGCAACATCTTGGTTGAGTCTAAAGCACATTTACATGGGAGGCTGAAATAAAGTTTTGTCACTCTTCCAGGTCCTCTTGTAATGGAAGAAAATGGAGTTGATCATGATGTCACTATGGAAAGATGCAATGACTTGTTGGTAATCAACTGTAGTAGTACAGGGGAGTCAAAAAGAGATGATCGGATTTTTAAGGTGAGATCTGAATGTCTTGTCATTGTGGATGCCTTCTTTCCATCCTCTGATGAATTTACAGTATGATGTTTTGTCAATATGTGTATTTTTCTCTTGATACGAATACAGCGTGTCCTTTTACAAAGTACAGCAGTTCCTTACCTTGGCTTCTTGCGTCATTTTTGAACTGATGAATATCTAGATGTTGTGTGTAACTAGACAGCCTTCTAATAATGATATTTAGTAGATTCTTTTGTAGTGCTGAAGAAATACGTGTTTGTATTGTGTTAAGAAAATCCTTTATTAAAAGAGTGCTTGATGATATGCCTGGGAATAAAAGAGGTTCAGAACACTTGAAAATCAGGTCAAATTGCTTTGTGATTGTATGTGGGAAAATAGGAAGCCAAGGATAAAGGACACCTGTCTAGGTACCAAGGGAGGGGAGTGTTTAGTATTTTATATCTAATGTTGCCAGGTATCTTAGTCAGAAATATTTCCATGTATAAATGTTCTTCTGCTAACTACTGCTAACATAAAATATCATTCAGGTGGTGTTTGTTTTAGTAGTGTGCTCATGGCCTCTGTATTACACAATGTCTTTAAAGCAACCAGTGCCAGGCATTCATTGCTGCTGTTCTTGTGTAGTTTATAACAGTCAGATATAAATCCTCCCTGCTGAAACTTCAGAAATTCTGAGGATGTTATCTGGGCCAATTCTGATGTTAATACAGAATTTAGAAATGCTTTCTTCACTTTTTGGGTAGGTTGTTTGCAAATTTTTTGTTGCAGTAACATCAGAGACAGTTATATGTTTGCTGCAAGAGATGTAACAAATTGCATTCCTCCTTGCACTGGCCAAGTGACAGCCTGATATGATATCCTGCACAAGGGCTACCTATTTTTCATTATTTTAAAATGTTTACTATTTTGCAATGTCTGAGTTTGAAAAGGACAGATGTTTGCGTTTAAGCATGTAAACTAAATAAAAATGGAAAGTGCTGTAACAATCCAGTTCCACAAGCTTGATGAGAATGAGCTCTGAGTACATATTTTTAAGAGATATTAATAAAATCTGATTCTTGGTCTTGCAATATATAAATTCTTGTATTTGAATTTGTTGTTTTGTGCTGCTTGTGTTTCTTCTGCAGTAAAGAGTTAGGAATGCATTTGTTACCTTACAGAGATTTTTGTCTTCATACCTAAACGCATGTATGTGAAAGCTGGGTAGAAGAATATGTAGGATTTCTTTCATTGTGAAATTGAGTTGTTGGATGTTTTAGGGTTTTGTTTTTGGTTTTGGTATCTTCTTTTAACCTTAAGTTCCTGGGTGGGTGGACTCAAGTTTTTTCAAAGTGGTGAGCTATTTTGGGGAACAGATCGTAGACACAAGGGGTTTTCTTTCCTCTTAGTAGAGACTGTCTAGTCAGGAAGCAGAAATGTATTCATATTTTCAACATGGAAATGGAAAACAAAAACAGAACTGCTAGTCTTAGCTAGTAGCTTCTTGATCAGAAGGAAAAGAACTCCCTCTGTGAATAAAATGTAGCATGCCAGTTTTTAAACTTAAATTTTTTTTTAAGCAGAAACTACAACTAAGGATTAAATTCTACTGTTTTTCCTCTGTGAAAGCATCTAACCTGCATGGATTCCAGGGAAAGGTCGTTTGGACAGAGTGACTCTCCTGCAGCCTTGCCAATCACAGTACGCGTCTCGGGCAGTTCTCCGTCCTCAGCTGTGCCTGTGCAGCTGTCCCAGCTGCAGCCTCTCTCGGCAGAGGAGTTCCACCTGGTAAACCCAGATGGCCAACCTCTCTATGAGCTGCAGTCACTGGGAGGGCCGAGTACGCAGATGGTGAGCATGTCTAAAACAGAGAGGTGTTATATTCACAAAGGTGGAAGCTCTTTGAAGGAACTTTTTATATGGTGCTAGTTTGTTGTAACAACTGTTTCAGGCTTTGTCTGTAGCAACAAGATGAAACTTTTCAGTGGTTCAGGTCATGCTCTGGTTGTTCTTCCCCAAGTAGCCAAATCCTGACTCTAGCTGTTACTAATTTTATTAAATAACAACATTATGTCTTTTGTCATTATCAAGCCAGGATGTGATTGTGCAATGAGATCTCATACTTTTGCCACTGCTGCTTTCTTTATATTCACTATATTGTTTTATAAGTCTCTATCTGTTTTTTGGAATTGTGACATTAGCAGTAAGTTTACCCATTAAGGCCCTCCTTTTTTCCAAATTAATTTGCTTAAAACATTGCTTTGTAGTTCTTAGCACTTACTTTATAAAAAGGTAACTCTTTTACCCGGAGAGTTTGTTTGGCATGTGTTGTACTGTTTTTGAAGACAGCTCACCTATCTGAAGCATAAAAAATTAGAAACAAGATTACATTTCATGTTATCCTAGGTTTATAACATTGTTGTGAACAAGTCTTTGATATTTACGGAAGTGTTCACAATGAAGAGTGATTTGTTATGTTTCCAAGAATGCTAGGCAATTTATTTTTTGTTTTTTAAAGTTCTGAAGCTTCTCTTCTTTCTGCTTTTGCATTAAAGGATGCCCATTAATGTCAGTTTCTTAAAAATAAAGATCAACATTTTTATATATTGTGATTAATTCTGCTCATCCATGAATGTGATTACAGTGAATCCAATGGTGAATGGTTTTCAGGTTTTTTGATAGCTTTAATAATGATGTTCCAAGTTTCAAATAAGTGTATAATTCATAGTAGAATCCTGTTAGTTTTTCTCCTCTCTAATGAGTTAGAAGACTATTTTAAAAGGTGGGAAGTAGTTTTAAAAAATTGACAATAAATATACCGTTTACTTGTACAGTATTATGTGAAAACAAATTAATCCAGAGGTCCTAGTTCCAACTAGAATACTTCTTGTTCTGATACCAAATCCAATCATGCTGTGTGGTAATCTCCATACGTTATAGTGCCATTCATCTTTTTGTGTGATTGCCTTACAGATGATTGTTGCCAGCCATTCAGAAAATGGGCAGGTGCTGCATGTCATTCCGTCTGCCCAGCCAGGAATGGCCCAAGTGATTATTCCTCAAGGACAGCTTCTGGATGTAACCAGCACGCAGGGTGAGTTTAACCTGTGGGAACAGAGGGTGTCCTGTGACTAAACGTCCTGCATGATCTCTCTTTAAGAACCTGTTGTATGTATGCTTAGAGAATTCTTAGTTAATTTTTTAATTTCTTAGTTAATTCTTTCCTTAGTTTTCCTTAGTTTCCTTAAGATAATTACAAAAATACGTACTTACTGAATTTGCCTTTCAAGTGTGAATCTGCTGTCCCACGTAACATGTTTTGTGTTGGACAAAAAGCCTTATGAAATAAGGGTTATTGTGCTTGCTTTAGACATGTGATGGGTAAACTGGAATATCAAGCACAAAGCTGCTTCTTGTCTTATTTATTGTCAATAAGGATATTTATGCTGTATCAAAAAACTGTATTTTCAGCTTCATGTTATTTATTTCACTTTAAGTGAAGTAGTTAATTCAAGTAATGCCGCAGAAGAGTTGATGGTTATTTTGGTCTTTTCTGGAGACCGCTGGTGGTGATAATTTTTTTGTGAAGCCAGAAATGAATTATCTAGGGAGAAAATCAGTTCCCAATGAAGAAAATAAGCTGTACGTTTTATTTCATTGCCAATCTTTTGCCCTCAGTGTGTTAAGTGTCGCATTTTAAGCATGTGATGAGATGCACAGCTGCAAACACAAAATTTAAGTTTTTCTCTAGAAAAGGAACATAGTGAAATCTGAAAGATGACTATTCATTTGCAGGCTTAGCTGGATGGCTGAAGGCTGTGTACTAGTTTACATTCACAGAATAAGATTGAGAACTGACTAAGCTGTGACATCTTGTCAAACTCTCCAAATTTTTTTGAACTGATTTTGCCTCTTCTGGATAAAATTCTCAAAACTTGAGCGAGTTCTCAAAATCTGAGTTCTAGTTCAGTGTTCCTGCAGCTTGAGTGCTCTTAGATAAGACTAGAATCCTGATGCTGAGTGGACAGAAAAAGGAGTTGGGATTCAAATCATGATCCAACTTTTTTTCACTTAAGGTTGGACTATGGTTCGTGACCTTCTGTTGAAAGGCCTGCTCCTGCCCTAACCTGGCATCCTTCCCTCCCTTTCCACCTGTTACTGTAGGGGTGAGACCACCCTTCGGTTACGCTGTAATCTTAGGTGACTTTAGGCTGACTGTGAAACTTTCACTTACTGAAGAATTGCTGCTACTTTTTGTAGGCAGTGAGTTGCAATGCTTACATATAGTATTTTTGCCTTCCCATTTTTTTTATCCTACCTGAGGCTCCGTGTTTGCAGATAGCTCAGTTTCACAGTATTTGAATTCATGTTCTGCAACAGTGCTGCAGATTTTATTTTTTTCCTAAAAACTTACTGTGTAAAAGGCTTTTTAGTTATTTGATCTCCTTTATTTTTAAAAGACCATTAGGAAGGTTTGTCAGTGGTTTACTACAGAGACTGAAGGGGAAGGAGAAAGGGCTGTTAGTCCTTGAGTTTCACATGCCTTCAGCTGGTGGTAATGCATAAAATGGCATGGGGTTCAGACCAGAGCTTAGTCTTCTAAGGGCATGTCCATGTAGAAGGAACAAGCACTTCTGGTTTTGAGCCTGAGTGTGTTACTCTGAGGTGCACACTTGTGAATCTTCTGGCACAAACTTTCTAGTAGAGTGATTTCCGTGCTGAGTCAATAGCTTTTCTCTCTTTTCCCCGACCCCTCTCTTTCCAGGTGGGGAAGAAGCTTTCATAATTTAAGGGGAAAAATCCAGCATCTAAAGAGAATTTCCTTTTGTTTGTGCAGAGACCAAAATATGAAATGCTTGCTTTCACAATTTTTCACCATGTTTTTGTTTAACTGGATATGCCAGCTTCAATATAACAGTATTTGTTAGCTTATGGATTGCTCCCTATTATCAAAAAAAGGCTAAAACATTTGTCCTAACCAATACATTTTCATGTAAATAAGTTCCAAAAAAAAACCCCCACCCCATATGCTGAATGCTCTGATGTTGAAAACCAGCTCAGGCACTGATTCTTTCTGTACTGTTGGATCTGTATCTTTGCTGCTTCAATTTTTTTTAGTTGTGTAGCAGGAGTAATGCTAGTGACTTGTTTTGCCTCAGTTGACAGGATTAATCTGTTACCTGCTTTGATGAAAAGAGCCATTTATGTGCTAGTATGCAAATGTATTGATTAGGATCAGTCACTTACCATATGTTACAGGTGTTCCTGTGCTCTTAGACTGTAGATAAACTGACTATTGACAGAACTGGGTAAGGGAGCAATTCTATGTGCTGGTACACAGCAGATCTGAAGGATGACAACCTCTAATGAGGGGCTATGATTAGCAAAAGTCTTTACTCAGTTCAGGTAGGCTTTAACAGCATGTCAGATTCGGAGACTAGGGGCCTATTTTTAGTTGTTTAGGTGCTCTTTTCTAAGTACAAAACAGTATCATAATCCACTTCTTTCTTATTTGAAAGCAAACAGTGTGTGATTTGCAGCTGTCCAAAACAGTCTTGCAATGTAGTATGGGTTTTTGGAAATATAAAGCAGATTATTCCACAAGTTCTGATTATTTGCTTCATCATGGAGGGATGCATTAACAGTAGCAAGATATCAAAGTCCCAGAGTATAAACAACCTTATCAAGTTTATGTTCATATTTGTGCCTAGACTTTTTCAGTATTGATTCACAACTGTTGAACTTCTTTGTAGTTTGTCATATAGAAATCCTCTTATTTCACATGCAAAAACTCTTACTTTTCCGACACACGCAGTTTAATCGTAGCTTGTCATTTCCCCATATTTATTCAGTTATTAACCAGGAGGATATTTTGTTTTTGCAAAGATGTTTCAGAAGAGAAGTGCAGTGATGGGAACTTGCGGATGGTAGCGGTGGCTGCTATAGGAGACAGTACAAGCAGTTACGTTCCACATCCACATGCATCTCTCTCTGTATCGAAAAGAAACACCACCAGGTAGGTCAGGAGTTAAAAGGATTAACAAGCACTTTGACCTGCTGGTAGTACTGCCAGTTTTTCCTGCAGTTGTTTTTGCAACAGTTACTATAAAATTACCACAGAATATTTCGGTGGAGGTTATGGTCCCTTAGAATTAGTGAACGATGTATAGCGTACTGTGTTTGCTGGGAGCATTTATCTGTGACAGAGCAATGGAAAGAGCAGTTAAAGTGCCTGATTTCCAGAGAAAGTTGGATATATTCTGACCAGAACAACAGGTGGGCATTTAAAGTAACACAGTGAAAATTACTGAAATTACTCCAGACAGATGCTGGTATTGCCAAGAGCTGAAGATGTTTCAGTGAAGGAGCTGCAGGGAAAGCGGAAGCTTGAGGGAGTAGAGTTTCTTGTATCAGTATATTAAAATCTATAGACACCGCCCCCCCCAACCCCCACAAAGGGGCAGAGGGTGAGTGGATCTTAGGTAGTGTGTAGAAATTAGTTTGCTAGGTAGAGACTAATAGTTGGCCTTAATAGGGAGAACCTTATCTTTGTTCTTCAGAGAACTTGAAATTCCTTTGATAAAATCTGAGAAAGCTGCTGCTAACTGTGTTTCTGTGGAACAATAGACAAGCAGATTGATCAGCGAACTTTCTAAAGTTAAAATAGTTTAGTCATGCTTTTCTTCTCTTTGATATCCACCTGATTCTGTCACAGTGCTAAGTGATGCCTAGTATTTTAATCCTGAATACTCGGGGATTCTTTTCACTTAAAAAAAAAAAAAAAAAAGTTTTATGGTTTGACTTCTCATTAATTTATGCTCTTTTGAAATCAGGAAGTAGAAGAAATTAGAATAATCTTAGAGGTATAGCACAAATTACATGTATTCAAGAAATAGTTAAAATAAAAAACAGTTTTTGAATGGATGTTGTGAATGTAATTTGGATATGTTAGGAAAAAACATTCTGAGAATGAGACGTATTTGAATGGACAGGAGGTGATGTACATGGGTTTGGGAAAGATCGTTTCAGAACTGTTAGGAGCAAGCATTGTCTCTGCCCCAGAGTTTAAGGAATGGAGAAACTAGGTAGGTAGTTCAAATAGTTGTTGGAACTGTTTTTCAGTAATTTAAAATATACTAAAATGTGCAACATTTAACACACATTTGATATTGGTTTTAACCTCAGCATTCTACCATCTATCCAAATAAGAAAACTATCAAGAGAATCAGTCAGTCAATTTTTACCAGCGTTTCAGCTATTGTTTTTAGGATGTAATACTGAGAATACTTAATACTTAGAGGTCCTGCTGAACATAGAAGACAGTGGTGTTTAACATATTGATATTTACAGTGAATTATTTTGGCAATAAAGTAGAATATGAGAAAAATCAAACCCAGGTTTTCAAGGCAAGTTGATACAATGTCTGTAGTTTGGTCATATGCTGTGGGGGTATACATAATGTACTGATTTGATATGTTAGACTAAACTATTGCTCTCCTGGCTGTCTGTATAGATTTTTATTATATTATATTTTTTCAGGCTAGTGGAAGATCCCTTTCCTATCCCTGTCCAGCCGTTGCCCCCAAATATACCTTCATGGGCACGCCGTCTCAGGAACTGTGAGGTGGGCTGCAAACAATTCTGACTTGATAGTTTATTTCATCTAGATCATGACACACTCAAAGGAATAATTTTTACAGTTGTAGAATATGCATGTTTTCAAGCATCCTGGTTCTATGAAAAAGCACTGGTACTAGCACATTTTAAAATGTAAAATGCTATAGGATCCATTGTAATGCTAGAATTAGTGACCACCAACAGCCCCTGAAGCAAGAATTGTGCTTCTGAAATCTCTTGATTCTGTACAGCACTGGAAAAAGTTACTGATTCTCAGAAGCCTGCTGGCTTCTACTGAGCAAACTGCTTTTTTGTTGCACTAGTGATCCATTAAAGAATAAAATTCCTTTTATATGGCCTAAGTCTGCAATGGTTCACGTTACTTTGTGTTGTCCTGTAGAAATTGAGAAGCACTTGTCAGGGTCTATTCTAGGACTTATTAGAACACCTTAATGTCAATGTTTTAGTAAAACATTTATATTTTAGATACTCTCACAGAATTGTGCCAGCATGGTTACCTGTGCTTTTTTTTTTTTTTTTCTTGAGGTAACTAACACTTGCTTTAGGATTTTTGCACACCTAATTTTGGTGAGAGATACTTTATATTTAAAAAGGTTGCTACCCTTTTACTGATTACCTACTGAAAAACTATAAAATGATCGTCATTTGCTTCAAATTGTACAGGTAATTCACCACCCTAAATGGAAAACTTGCATATTTGGTGCCTCTCTTCAACCCTATCGTGTCTTTTGACCTAAACAGAGCTTCCTTTTTATTTGTATATTGTTAGATGTCTGCAGAAATGTCCTGATGACTGATGTCAACAGCTAAAATGCATCATAAATCATTTAAGGGAAGGAGGGGGCGGACTGGAAAGTTCTTGAGAGGTCATCTACTCCATACTCCTGCAACCACACTCTTCCTGATAGATGTTTATTTGACTTGCTGTTAGTACCTTTGCGAAGGAAAATTCTTTATCTCTGTAGCTGGTTCACCTCTTTAGATTACCATTAGAAGGTTTTTCCTATCAGCTTGGCTACTGATAACTAGAAATTTCAGTTGCAGGGCTTGGAGAATGAATTTCCTTCTGTATCCACTTTTGAATAATTTTAAAATTAACGAAATATTTGAATCTATCCCTGCCTTATTATATGCCTTTCGTTTTATACAAATGGTATTGTGCACTGTTATAGCTGTTTAAACATTAAGAGGTCAGAAAATTACTAACATTAGTTTTTCTGTGCTAGAGATACTGTTTTAATTGCTAGTTAGGTATTTAAGATGTGCAGTATGTGTAATTTGGGTATGGATGCCTTAGCTTTCTCCACATATTCAAGCCTGGAAATAGAATTCTTGTTCCTAATACATACAAGCTAGATGATTAAATAAAGGATGAATAAATTAATCACTTATTTTATATGGCTGATTAGCTGTTAAAGTTCAGTAAAATGTATAGGGTTATACCCCTGAGTATACGGTTATAACCCCTGTTACTGTGTTTTTACCCCTTTGTGACACATGCTTTCATGTTTTAACATCCATGAAATTTATCTGAATCATTTATTATTGGCTTTATTTTATAGCAGGACTTGTGTAAGGGTCTGTTTGGTCTATCTGAGTCTATTGCACTCCTTCAAAAATTTCACCTGCTGTGTTTAAAATTCATAGCAGCAGCACTCAGAGTCCTTATCCTTAAGGAAAAGGAGAACAAAATATTGTCTCTGTTTAAAATGGCAGTTGTGTTCTGTGGATATAAAGATCTGTCTCTGCTGTTGAGTAGAGCTGTTGCCTGTATGCATTATTCCTCCCTGTTCCTTTAAAAAAAACAAAACAAACTTTGCTTTGTTCCTGTTCACCCTGCAGAGACAACCCATCCAAGGAGGAATGACCTGAACTCTGTTCCTTCTTGTGTGTTATCAGCAGGGTTATGCTGAGTTCCTGTCTGTTTCACAGGGTAAATGCACCAGAGACTGCTAGGCTGCATGTGCAATTTTGTGGGCACAGACTAGAGACAGTGGCATTTGAGGTGTCATTTATCTTTAAGGGTGTCTATGTTTGTCTTGGGGAATGTTTTATTACAGGTAACAGAATAGAATAGCCTAATCAGAATTTGGAGATCTGGCAGTTAGAGAAAATGCTTTGCCTTCAGGCTGAACACGCTTGGTGCAGGTTAATGTGGCAACTCACAATTCCACTTTTTCAGTCACTTTCCAGAATAATACCAAACTTAAACACCATGGAGGTCTGTGTGAATTTCACAGAAGATACCGGTAGTTGAAGCCATGGCGCAGCCTGTATACATATTGCCCGCTATATCTCTTGGGAAGTTAACCAAATTACAGACCAGGACTGAACTCTCAAGGGCGATGACTCTTTTGGTGGTCAGGCACCAGCAAACACAGAACAGTAAAAGCTGCAGCTGTTCAAAATTAGCACTAAGCTCTGCAGTTGGTATTGGTTCCCTAGCTGCCTTGAACTATTCTGCTTACATTTGCAGTGCCTAGATAGCATAATGCCTCTCGCATCCCGCTGCTGTTACTTCACTCAAGCAAAACTGCAGTCTTGATGTGTGTACTTTAGTGTAGGCTTTTACATCCCCTTGCTGAGATGAGGTCGGGGAGAGAAAAGGAATTCCTTCTTTTTTGGCTTGAAGTAAGGCTGAGTCAAAAGGGTAGGAGGAAATACAACTACTTCAGGGTAATTACTTTGTTAATAAAAAGTATCAGTTTTTTAAAATAAGTTATTTTCTGTAAATTGTTCTGTAACCTACCTAAAAAGTTTTTAGTGGTCTGATCAGAATGGATTTCCAGCATGTATCACCATGCTGAAATACAGCATGATTAGAAACTGCATTTATTAATCAACTGTGCAAGGCTAAGTTGATTTATTTGTTTGGAGCAGGTAGTCACACTTACTTGTCCAGTTGTTCACACTTGGGAAGCTACTAAAGATTGGAGATCCTGACACTTTCTTTTCTTTTTCCCCCTGGGAAAATGCTCTATTTTGTGCATAAGTGATGCCAGAATAGGAGACAGTGCCCTAACAAATGTTGTTAGTAGTTTTATGATGCAACAATTTGATCAGTCTTCTCTCATCTCCCTAGAATAAGATCAATGACCTGTTTATAGTGACAGGTAGAAGGTTTGGAAAGAGAAATGCTGGTTACACAATATTCACTGGGTGAGTTGGTATTGCAGTTGCTGCTGTGATTGAAGAGCAACATGCAGCCTTATTCTTCTCAGGGTCCTTTGCTTCTCTTGGATTTCTAGATCAAGTTTTGGCCAGAAGTGCTGTTTACAACCTCTGGCTAAACAACTGCCAGCTTTTCTTCCTCGCCACAGCTGTGTGAGTGCAGCGTGTGCAGACTTTGTGTAGCTAGCTTGAGTGCTGGAGCACTGTAGTTGCAGTAGAGTGAGCTTAGCTGCTGTGTAAGCAACTGAGGTCTCAGAGTGACTGATGCAGCTGGCACATAACCCTATGCTTTTGGGCTTGTGCTGGCAGCAACGCCATGTCTGGCCCACTTCAGTTGTCCTCTGCTGACTTTTCTTGCTAACCACAGACATTTTGTTTATTTCAGGTGACTATGAGGCACCTTTATGCAGCTGTCATTAATATATTTGTGAGATATGATAGATATCTATGAAGAGCCACTGGTGCTGCTTTTGTTGTCAGTACTATTTAAACATCTGGCTGCTGTGTCAATGAAGGTGGCAAAATGGATCTATCAGACTTCTGTCCTCCTTCCCCATGTGTTCGTCCCACGCTTATGCCATAAAACTGAGTTGGCAGACTGCTCTGCACATTACTGTCACCTGCTTGGTCAGCCTGATCCTGGACCGCAGCTGAATAGTGAGCATGGGGTTCTGAATTTGGACAGAAAGCTTGTCTCTGTCCCAGCACTTTCACTGCTCAGTGACTGGCCCTGGTAGATCAGCACTGATCTAGCTGTGATGGCTCTGAGTAGCTAAACAGCTGTCACAGAGGATGTTGCAAAGTTAGTGAGTTTGTGGTTTTTTTCCTTTGAGTCAGGTTTAGATGCAGTTTTTCTGGGCTTGCCCAGAGCTTAGTAGCATTCATTGAAACCCTTATCAATTTGCATGTGGCAAGTCTCCTGTGTAACTCTGAGAATGGAGTGTACTCTGGAACTTGGGAGGGGAATTACGTGAGACGTTCAATTCAGTGTTAGTACACGAAGTGGGTGAGGTGGTTACTGTTGGTATGAGCAGATGTATTCTGCCCCAACTCAGTGTTCTGTGTGTGTATGGAAGTAGATGTGCTTCTAGCACTTAAGATCTCCATGGGAATCAGGTGAATACGTTCACTTAAGATGACTGTGTCCAAGGTGACTGCAACTGAAGTATGTGGGGGGGAAACAACAGGAGTGGAGTTATGTCATATAAAAATTAGTGTTGGCAGTAACTCTGTAACCTTTTCTGGGGTTCTTGGTGTACTTAGGGTCTTGGAGGACTGACAGACTCCTGACTTCGCTGGAGACTGCTGTGATATTAGATCCTATGGTAAGGAGGAGACTGTGAGGAGACTAGTAGGAAAAAATACAACCCCCCAAAAAATCTGAGACTGCATCCTCACTTGCCAGAGTCCCAGACTGCTTTCATTTTCTTGGGTAACAGACGGCAGTCAGCTGGGTGAATAATCCTATTATTTCACCTCCTTTCCATGCAGAAAATTGGGGACTCGTACCGTGGCTATTGTGTGAGCGAGACAGAATTAGAGAGTGTTCTAACGCTACACAAGCAGCAAACACAAAGTGTGTGGGGGACGCGCCAGTCTCCAAGCCCGGCCAAACCTGCCACACGGTTGATGTGGAAATCTCAGTATGTCCCATATGATGGGATCCCATTTGTCAATGCAGGTAACTAACTTCTTTTATTTTAATAACTACTTTCAAATTTCAACATCAGTTGCCAACCAGCCTTAAAAAAGGATCCTCATGGTGTTTCATACTGTTGATAAAGTTAAGGCACAAATATATTAAAAAAAAGAGAGAGAGAGAGAGAGCGAGAGAGAGAGAGGGAGCGCGCCGCTTGGATACCTCCATGCTGCAGTCTAAAGGAGCTTGATTCCCTGAAACCACAGGGTTATTCTTTATTGCAAGTGATTTAGTCCCTTTGTTCTTTAGTAATAAATCAGTTAAGTACTGTTTGGGAGTTCAAATGAGTGAGATCTTTAGAGGGAGGCCTTATCTTCTCTACCAGGGCATAAAAGTTTTCATAAGGGAAAGGACTTGTTCCAGTAGTCTTGCCTAATATGGGAGATCCTTGAAAAGCTTGGTCCACAGGAGCCAGTAAGTTATTTAAATGGCCCCTTAAAAAAACAAGAATAACCAAAAAAAAAAACCCCCAAACATCAACATCTTAGCAGACAGATTTTTTTTTTTTTTTTAATAAATGTGCAGACTTTACGAGCTCATGGAATGCATACATAAAATTAGTATATGAAATTAACATGTTGTTACATAGAGATCAGGAATGACTGGAATATAGATTATGTGCATTTTTTGCTGAAAGTAACCGAAAAAGTGAAATGTTAGCACCAGTTTTAAAGCTTAAGCCATAAACTGTGAGGTAGTAGAAGAAAGTTAAAAACAAATCTGAAACAACCTACCCTTATTATTTGCTACCTTATTTTTTCCCCAAATACATTTTCAGACATCTTTAGTTTCTTGTAAGATCTGCCTAGTAAATATGAATTCCCCTTCCCCCAAGAAAGATGTTTAGAGCGAAAACACATGCTTTTGTTGTTGTTTTGTGAAGTGGTGTAAGCTAACAGAGAATCTGACTGTTGAGCTGTAGTATTTTTGCTTTGTTCAGACCCCCAGACAGGCATTTTGCACATTTCCGATGTGTTGTTTTTCCAGTGCATTTAGCTTTAGTTTATAACCCTTCTATTAAAAGCATTCATTAAAATCCTTTACACCTTTAGAGCAGAGGCTGTGAATATGATTTACTGAACTGTAGTTTAAATCCCAGATGACTGAATTCTAAACTGTGCAGAACAAAAGTGTTGTTCTTGAGAGATTTCTGTCTTCTGCATAAATGGAACCCATCTGTAATATGTTCCCTGCTTCTGCTGTGGGGAAATCTAGAGAAGCTGGGTAGTTTCCTATAATGTAAAATGTGTACTAATCATCCAAATCTTGGTTATTATTTTTTAATAAGGTTTTTGAATAGCTGATCCCTTTGTAAAACAAGGATCCCATCAAAATGTTTTTGAGATGCATGGTAGCAAAGACTAGTTTAAAGCTGTTGAAGTCTTCTACAGTCATAGCACATTGATTTTCAGTTTCAAAAGAAAAAAAAAGCTTAAATGACTATCCATTCATCATACCTAATCTGCTTTTAAATTTCCCATTTCTCTATTTGCATTGGGGTTTTTTTGTTTGTTTGTTTTTTTGCACTCTCATGCAATAAATTATTGACTATCTGATGGAAACACAATATTGCTGATGTGATACTTTAAAAGTCTTGGTTATATTATTTGTGGTAAAGGCAGGTCCCTGCCAGTCTACTGATTATAGGTGAAAGATGACAGAAAAGAAAGAAAAAGATTATAGGTAAAAGATAACAGAAAGAAAACTAAACATGACAGAGAAGAAATACAAGTTCTCTTAACCACAAACACTTCAGTGCTATGCCTGTTAATTCCTTTTTGTCAGAAGTCTGACTGGAAGAAGCCACTTATTTGAATGATGTTTAGAGTTACACGTTCTTTGTTTAAGTCCATCTGTTTTTGTGGGACTATGCCACACTGAAGCAGTATTCCTTAATAGATAAAATAATACAGACTTGCAAACCTTAATGACAAGTAAGAATTCACAGGACAGTATTGTCTGAAGTATTGATTTAAGACAGGAGGGTGGACATGCCTAAGCTTTGATTTCAGCTGTGAATTTTCTAGGTTATTTGGGGGATTCTGCTTCTCTTACTTACATTTATTACCAGCATTGTGCTCCACTGGTAACTCATAAGGCTGCTTATTGTGTAAAGCATTGGTGTTCATCAAGGCAGAAGTCAACGTTTTGCCTCTCTATATCTTCCAAGAGTGTTGTGAAGTGTAATTAGTTTGGGAAATGCCTTGCAAATGCTATGTGTTCCTTAGATGCTATGAGAGAAGCATTTGTACCGTATTGGAATGCTTGCTGCACTTAGTGTTCTGCTTTCATAAGAGTCTGATGTTAAATAGAGATAAGTGTTTCAGAGCTCTCATCATTTCTGTAGTTATTGTTTTACCACAGAGACTGGACCTCCGTGGTTGCTTGAATATTTGACTGAGTAAATTACTTTCTGTTCCCAGGAAGTAGAGCCATTGTAATGGAGTGCCAGTATGGGCCAAGGAGGAAAGGTTTTCAGCCCAAAAAAGCTGGTGAGCAGGAAAGCGCCTCTGGCCATCTGTACAAAGCCACTTGTCCAGCAAGGTAAGAATCGGTTATGAAGCTGGAAGAGCTACTCACTATCCTAAGAGAGCTTACCTTTTGTGAGCCTTGACAGAGCACTGTATTGCGGTAATAGTTGATACTGTGCACTAAGGCTCTTAGCTTTGTCTCCTGGGTGATTTGAGGTTGACGCTCATTTAGAGGGAGGGGGCCTGTGAAACTGATCGAGGATGAGATTTGATAGGTTGCCTAGGTGCAAAGTAATAGCACATTGGGATGTGAAGTACAAGTAAGAATCATTCTCTACCTAAGCATTATTGAGGACATCGTATCATGGTGTGCTTTAGTGCCCCTGAGAAAAGGGCAGGAAATAGCATGAGAACAAGTTGTATTCTGAGTGTTACTCTGTTCATCCTTCGGCTGTATAGATATGGCAGTTGTGAGCTGCAGCTAATAACAGATTAGGAAACTAGGGTAGACTGAGAGACACATAGTAATGGCTCTGATAGTGTAAGTAACCTTTATCTACTCTGCCTTAGAATAGTCATTCCCCTCCTTTTGATTTGCAAATCTCAGACTTTTTTCAGTGGATGTGCAAACTCCTGAATAACAAGTTTAAGCATCTTTTGTGAGCTCTTAGCTGAGTTATGTGGATCCCTTAACAGTTGTCTGTGGATCTTTACATGGCTGCAGACCAAAGGTCAAAAACCACTGAAAGATTGATGACCACAAATTTTGAATAGAGGCCTTTAAAAGCAAAAGCTTTTCTGTTCCCTCAAACACCAGCCTAAAATAATTGCATTTCTGATTTTGCATTCCCCCCCCCATTGTAAAGCTGGTAACTGTTACTTCAGTGTCTTCAGTTGTGTCCATGAATTTGGGGTTCAGATACCTAAGGAGCATTAATTAGGCCAGCACAGACTGACAGCTGCAGTAATGGAAATCCATCTGACTTGGGGCAACCATTTTAGTCCTAAAACTATATCCTCTTATTTGTTGTTTTTCCTTTGGACTTAATTGCACTCATGTTGGTCAATCATACAAATTTAGCAGAAGTCCTATTTGCAGAAGAAGATACAGTTCTTCCCATTCACCAGGGACTTCCTTCTTATCCAACTCTAATGTTTTTTCCTGTCCTTGAGCGTCCTGTTGCAGCTTCCCAGGCTTCAGTGCCCCTGCATGTTCAGTTTTTACTGAGCTAAGAGTGTGTTTACTTGGACAGGTGCAGTTAGACACAAGTGTACGTGCTCAGCTCAGGCTTCAAGCTGGGTGAAGTTGCACAGCCTATCCGGAAATTGTGTTGTGCTTTGTTTACCCTACTGAGAGACAGAGGACTTTTAAGGCTCATCACCACTCTGATGTGGCTGAGTGGCTTCCAGACTGGAACAGAAGTCCAGTGTCTGTGTCCATCTCTGTTGATGTGCCCTTAGCAATTCCTCAGTTCTATTAGAGGCTCTTCACCCCCTGTGTCGCCCTGCTTGAACTTTTTCTGTAAGTAATATCTGCTATGAAGTAAGTGGGTTTTTTGCCTTCCCCCTGAGGGAGAAGTGTAATGAAGCAGAATTTTTCTTTTTTTCTTTCTTCTCCCCCACCTTGGAAGGATCTATATTAAGAAGGTTCAAAAGTTTCCAGAGTATAGAGTTCCCACTGACCCTAAAATTGACAAGAAAATCATAAGAATGGAGCAGGAGAAAGCATTCAACATGCTGAAGAAGAACTTGATAGATGCTGGAGGTGTCCTCAGGTGAAACTTCCACTTGTTTTTTTTTTATCTTGACAAATGAAGCAAAAAAGAGAAATAATCTGCTTGGCTGGCTTTTTTCTTTTAGTCACGTTATTAAGGCTCTTGCTTAATAATTAGAAAAAAAATGCCATTAAGACTTCTATGGGTCTGGATTATTTAGTTTGGTAAATGTGTTATACACCAAACTGTGAAACTCAAGCAGATGTTCAGATGTTGCTATGCAGGGAATAGCTGTATTATTTGAGGATTTAACCTGTTTTATTTTGCATTGCAAAAGTGTGAGAGAGCCCTGAGCTCTCAAGGTCAGTATCTTCCAGCTCAGAGGCAGTAAAAACTTAAGCCAATCTAACTTGGTCATTTGTCATTGTCAGACTGTTTCCCCACGAGATTCATTTTGTTGACTTTGCTTGAGAATTGTGCATAGAAATTCTCTCCTTCTTGCCAGGTGGTATGTACAGTTACCCACTCAGCAAGCCCACCAGTATCATGAAATGGAAACTTCGTGCCTTCCTTCTTCACCTTCCCATTTTCCTATGCCTTCTCCGGAGGAAGACGAAGAAGTTGTCAGAGATGAGAACTGTACTTTGCCTTCTCGACTTCATCCCCAAGTAGCAGACAAGATCCGAGAACTGGTGTCTCAGGGAATAGAACAGGTCTATGCAGTGAGGAAGCAACTAAGGTACAGCATTACCGGGCTGGATAATTGCGCCTTTCTCATTCTGTAGTGCTATATCCACTCTTACTTTTGATTAATTTGGCTTGCAACCGAATGGCAGTACTGATACATTACTGAATGTTTTTCCATATGTCATTAGAATCTGTTTTTCCCAGATTTTATCTTTTTTTTCCTCATTTCATTATAGATAGCTATTGAGAACTGCTGTCCTCTTTAAAGTTAGTTGAATAAATGGGGATTTTTAATTCCAGACTCTAGAGCAGATGCATGCAGAACTGGATCAGAAGTTGATCTGACTTGTTCTTGCCTTGACTTTGCAAAAAGGGGAGGGAAAAGGAAGAGGGAAATAACATATAAAAGAGGGAAATATCACAATAGATTGTAAATATGCATATTCTAATTTTTAAAGTCTTTTTTTCCTTTAACACGTGACAGAAAGTATGTGGAAAGAGAATTATTCAAGCCTGATGAAGTGCCAGAGAGGCATAACCTGTCTTTCTTCCCCACTGTGAATGACATCAAGAACCACATTCATGAAGTGCAGAAGTCTCTGAGGAGTGGGGAGATGGTGTATAATTCAGAAAGCATACCAGCAACGGTACGGTTGGCCTTAGTGTTTCTTTCTGATTCTTGCAGTTAAATACTAGAAGCCTTATTTAATTTTTACTACCTAGCCATATTTCAGTCAAAATTCTCACTGAGTTTATATTCACAGCAGCAAAATTTTCAGTGCAATCTCTGGCTCAGCAATGTTGGATTAAATCTGAATAAAACCTTTTGACCTTGTTCAGTATTTATCTTATTAGCATTAGATTGCTTTTAGTTGATTGACACATTATGCAATACTAGCACTTACATGAAGACTGCATGAGCTGGAGGCCATGTGGTATGGAAAAATGGACTCGCATCAGAAAATTTTTTGCATGGCTTTGTCATGTACTATGTTCTGGAGAAGTTGCTACTTCTACCTTTCCATATCTGGAAAAATGGGGATGAAATGTGTCTCAGCTACAGTCTAAATTAGGGCTTGTACAGAATTTTGAATGTGTAAGTAATAATATTAGCACATACACTATAAAAAGTGAAGTAAGCATGAAGTATATACTTCAGAATGCTCAGTAACTCTTACAGGTTGTTCCTTAATTTCCTTCTGCCTGCTGAGTAATAAGGGGTGCAAAGTGATGCTAGTTTTCCTAGTTATGAGGCTGACTGTGAAGGAATTGCCATTTTAAAATCAGTTTTGCCAAACTGTAGAATTAAATCATGCTATGTCATCAGGTATTTCTCTTTCTGTACGCTGCACTTGCCTCAGGTGAGTGACTGATATTTGTTAATTAGCCAAATGGCTTAACTGTTTATTTTTCATTTTAAAATCCTTCCACTTTATTGAGCAGGCTTTAGCCTTCCTGTTACAGCAGGTTAGAAATCTTTTACAGTGTTTCAGTTTTCAGGGCGGGTTTTTGGGGGGGAGGGGGAGGGTGTTGTTTTGTTTTGTTTTAGTAAACCAAGAATGTCCAAAATACATAGTTATTAGCAAGTGTAATTTTAGACATTGGCTTTCACTGTCTGTATTCCTATGGGTCCCGTGTTGAGCCTGTGTTCCTGTAGTAGACAAACTTAGACAAACTTGCACCGTTTCTGAGAACTGAGATCTCTTTCCTTTCAGCTGCAGTGGACCACAGACAGTGGGAATGTTCTCACAGAAACAGTGACTGTTACGTTTGCCTCACCACCTTCAGATGGTAGGACTGTATTAACAACTTAGCTATCTCCAAATGTGATTTTTTTATTACCTATGTCACAGAAGTTCAGTTTCCTTCCAGAGAGGTTACTATCATGTCCTTTCACTCAGCTGAAGTTAAGAAGAAGGATGACTTCTGTGTGTCTGTTCTGGGGCAGAGGAGAGCATATTTTTCTTTTGCTGTGTTTTTACCATTTGATTGCATGTGTTGAGGAAAAAATATTTGTAGTCCTGATGTGGTTGGTAGGAGTACGAAAAATGTGGATCTGGCTTCTATTTAGCATTCCAAAGCAACTGAAGATTTTGGTGGGATGATTATTTTGAAAAATATTTAGGGCTTGGATGAAGGTGCTAATAACATCTGTGTAGAGAAATAGGAAATTCCTGCTGAACAGACTGGTATTCATATCAGTCATGGCACACAGTTGGGAGGAGCTGGGTGCTTGAGTTCCTTGATAGTCTGTGCTTGGCACATTCTTAACTATCTTGCTAATAAAGGACTTAAATTCATATTGAGACTCCTGCTTCTTAGGATGTCATTGGCTTATTGATTTCCACTGCCAAAATCAGGCCTGAACAACTAATTCTGTAATTCCATCATCAGAATTGAGAACACTCTCTTCCCTTATTCTTAATGCTTAGAGACAGAATCACAGAATGGTTAAGGTTGGAAGGGACCTCTGGAGATCATCTAGTCCAACCCCCACCCTGCTCAAGCAGGATCACCTAGAGCACGTTGCCCAGGATTGTATCCAGATGACTTCTGAATATCTCCAAGGATGGAGACTCCACAACCTCTCTGGGCAACCTGTTTCAGTGCTCAGTCACTCTGTCATGTTTTCTTTCTGTTCTTTAAGTGGCGTAGCTTCTTCAGTAATGTGTGAGGCCAAAGTAGCATCTCTTCCCAGCAATTGGTGGACCACCTAACAAAGTATTGAACTCCCCCACTCCACCCCAAGAATAGAATGTAGATTTTATAGAAACTTGTTTTATACAAATAAGTTTGTGACCTAAGGTCTGGGGTGTTTTGGGAGGATGGGGTGGGGAGAGGGGATGTTGAAGATGCTCATTTGCACTGTTTTTTCTTTGCTGTAAAAGGGTTCTTGCTAAAATTACTTCAGCTTTAAAACATGTACTGAAACAAAATGTTTGTAACTAGATGTACGCGTTATCCATGTAGTTAAGATTACACATAGGTTGAGGCGCTCCATTGGACCATGGTGGCTGATAGTAAATTTAAAATGAGATTATTCTTTCCTTTTCCCCTGGTAATAGTTTGTTTCAAGGATATTTTGCCCAGCGTGTGACACAAAAAAGAGAACTCCCATGCCTGTTTGTGGATGCTCTGCCCTTCCTTTGTTTAATAGGTTTCATATGAAACTCTTCAGGAAAGTTGTTGGCTTTAGCAGGGATATGATTGCAGCAAGGCAGAGGAGCCCAATTGTTTGTATGCATTACATTAAGATAATGCTGCAGACTGCTTAAATGTTGTTAATCTCAGTGGCATTACTCTAAAGGGCCAGCTTGTTCCCTTCTTTGACTGGAACACACTGTGGGTGCTTCTTGTTGCAGGTAGCTGATAGTGTCTGTAGGAATCAAAGGGGCACTGTCAGGGTTGTTACGCTTAAAGATTCACCTGTGTCGACAGTTATCCTCCATTGCAGTTCTTGCCTGAAGAAGTCCTGTTATATTTGGATTTCTTCCCCCTTTGGCCCCTGCCACTTCCTAATCTGTTTTTTACCTTTGCTGTAGCAGGAAAAATAACCCACCAAAAGTTTGGCTCATTGTGTGACTTCCCCTAAGTGACCTGGTGAACCTCATGCACGTTGAGAGGTTCTGTGTGCACCAGTGTTTTTACAGTTAGTAAACAGGCCTAAGTTGGGCCACTAAGTTGGGCCTTTGGTTTTTTTTAACTCATTTTAGCTGTTGCTGCAATGAATCAATTTAAACTGAAAAACATCTTGTACACTTGGAGCTCTTAAGGTAAGAATTTCAGTGTGGACAACTGTCAGAGGACAGGAGGTAAATTTTTAGGCTGAATTAATTTGAATAGTGTCCCATTTTTTTAGGGAAAAGAGGAATTTGCAGTATGAGCAGAGTAACTGCTCAAACTTACACATTTACATTAATATTTCTGTGCTTTTATAGAAAGGCACAGCATAGATGTGCCTTTGGCAGCTGTGATAAAGAGCTCAGCAAGGATGACTTTTGTTATTAACTACCTGTATGCTGATGATGGTTCAGGAAGACCAATTCTTGCTTTCTTCTTCTTCCTTCACAGATAGTTTTCCAAGGCAAATTAGCCTATCAAACTGTAAACATCCATCCAGTGATATACTGCGTTCTGGAGGGATTTAGAGAGAATTAGATTTGTTTAGTTTTCTGCACGACACATGCACCAATTCACCGGATGTAAGCATATACACTCATTTGAGCATATCTTGTCTCTACTTAAATATGTGGGGATGTTTTTGCACACTGATTGTAATTGATAATGTTGCAAGCACATAACTGAATTACAAGTCTAAGCAAAAAGAGAAACCTGACTTTGAAGAAATCAGCTCTCATTCAAGTATGTGAAATGGTAGCAAGGGAAAAAAACCCACTGGCTTCTCAAACCACTATTTGTATAAATATTTTAATTTTATTCCAACTTGTGCTGAACAGGGACAGTTTTACATGGATATGTTCCTTTAAGGAGTCAAGCAGTAATAAAACTGAAACCCAACTGTTTGCTTCCTTGCTGTGTAGAACTCTGCATCTTTGTTTAAAATAGGTCCTTCAGCATATGGTACCACTTCTTCTGTTCTCTCTTAGGTATAAGGATCACTGTAACCATCAAATTTCTTAAGTCTCTATGTTCCCTTTCACCTCTCTTAAGTGAGACAAGTGACAAGACTTGTCTTAAGTGACAAGTGAGATAACTGTGTGTGTATTTTTAAACTTACAGCATTCAGACTGAGTATCCATTCAATGTAATAAGTGGGTAGATTAGAATTTCAACTATTTGCTTTATGTCTAGGCATGTTGGCCTCAGGAAAGAACTACTATCTTTTCCTGCATGTGAATATTCACATATGTATATGGGATTTCTCTATAGTATTAAAAAGAACCTAAAACTTTGAAGTGGTTGCGTTCAAAAAGAATTATAGACTATATGGTATGGTCAGTAAGATAAAGAGTTAGAGTTTGCAACTCAGTATACATGTTAAAATGTACCCCTGGCTGCTCAGATTGCTGGAAACTTTATATGATTTCTTGCTAGAAAGCTTTTTGTGATTGCTGACCATTCTGGTTTCCGTTCACCAGGCTAATCCATATGCACAGGGCACATTCTTCTTTTGCAGTTACAGCAGTGAAACTGCAAAATAGGAAACTGAGCAATGTCCATTTGTATCTGCATAAATACAATCTTATCCAAAATGTTTTGGGTGTTTTCTCAAACTGGAAATGGAATCATCCCATGGAAAGTTTTCTTGCAGAAATTACTACCAGTGAATCTCAGTTTCCACAAGTTTGGGGGAAATGAGGTCAATCATTCTTGCATTAAGTAAGAATTTTGAGAATATGATGTAATCTGTAGTCTGAAAGGCTTCCAGATAAGTGGACTTTCTTTAAAATTGCATTTGGTGTGATGTAACACAGAAGTCATCCTAATTCCACTACAATGCTTGGAAGGGAGTGAGGAGACTTTCAGGATTTCCTGTGCAGAATTTTATTTTGGAAGGCAATTCTTTCTTTTGCTGTCTCTCTATTATTGAGCCTTTACTGAAGATGTAACCGTGGCCAAATGATTTAATTGCTGCTTTGATAGAAATGTTTTTGCTTTACATTGTAACTAGAAATTCAAAACACAGAGTAGGGAGCAATTACTTTGCTCTCTGGACCAGATTTATTGGTGCTTCTTTTTACACTCTGAACAGACGTACACCATCTTTCTGCAATATATTTTCCTCATACCCAGCTTTTTTTCTTTAGCATCTGGGTGGTTCTGCAAAAAAGAGAGAATGGCATATACATGTATGTGTTTTTATATGTCTGCATTGAGGCTGAATGGGCTTTTATTTGTTGGATTCACTGAAGAGGTTTTTAAACAAGAAGAGAAATCTGTTATAACTGTCTGCTCGCTCTCTATGGCGCTCTAGGGAGTTCACCAACAGAGTCAGTCATCACCAAAGCAGAATCCAACCAGAGCGGGGAGTCCTTGCTACCAGAAACAGCTCAGCTGTTGTCTTCACTCTCTTCATTTCAGCCCAAGATATTTGCACAACTTCAGGTACAGTCAAATCATCTCAGACCTTTCTCAGTTTTACAGAATATCAAATGTTTTGCACTGGGAATGCTGAAGGTGAGCTGAGAACAAGAAGTCTCCTCTCACCTAATTATCCCAAACGCTGGCTGAGGGAACAGGGATTTTGAAACAGCTGTCAGCTCCTGCTCTGACCCTTCTCTTGCACATCATGTTTAGCATCTAGCTGTAGAACAAGGGATCCCACTGCCATCTTTTGGCACTTTGAAGTTTGAGCCTCCTGTGAAGGCAGATCCAAGCAGATGAAGGTAGTGGATTTCTGCCTCAAACCAAGCACTTGCTCTTTTTCTGGCAGATCCAGTTATTTCATAATGAAAATGCTGCAAAACTGCAGGGTGATAAATCGGTCTTAAGTTTTATTCCTTCTAAATCCTCCTCCAGCCTCTTAAGAAAATCTGCTAAAATCCTAAAACTGCTCCCAACTCAGATCTGCAAAACTTCTAGACTGAAAGTCTGAAGAAGGGGATAAGCATGTCATGCCAATAGTGCTTCTTCTAAAGATCATCTCCCTTCAGACTTGTCTCTCTCAGCCTTCTTCTCTAACCTCTCCCTTGGAAAGCTGCCTTCTTATTTCCTGAAACCTAGTGAAAAGCATGGTCTCTTCCCTAGGAATGCAGCTTGTGGTAAGATATTGTTCTATTTGCTGTTTCCCTTCTTTCTGAAGACAGTCTGGCCCCAGCCCACTCTCTTTTTAAAGCTGTATGCTTAGCTTTTAGTGCCATCTTGGGAATGGGCACTGCTGGAGAAACTTGTCACATTTTGAAATGGAATATCAGTTCTAAACTAGAGTGTTATGGTTACAAGCGGTCTTTTAGATGTTACTGGACACCCTTGTCCTATATTTTTTCTAATAAAACCCTGGCCTAAGGAAGGCTGACTGTGTGAATGAGATGATATGTAGGAAGTCAGAAGTTATCCAGTTCCAGTGTAGCAAAATATGTAGCATTAAACACAAATTTCTCCTGCTGTAAATGATATTTTAGTACTTCTACCTTCTCTTTCACAGGGCTTACAGCTGCAGTCAACTTTTACCTCCACAAATGGATCAACAGCCCTGATAGCTGTAAATAACCATTCTCCTCCCAGCCCTGCAAGTCTCTTGGATTCCATAGGGAGTGCAATAACCAACCAACTTAGTCAGGAACACAGTCTGCAAGTGAGCACTGGCCTAACACAGCATGGCACTGCAGGCTCTGCTTTTGGGCATCCACCTGGCTCTGAGCAGAGTCTGGTCACCATGGGCCAGCTGGTAGCAGTTGGAGGGATAGATGACACCAGAAGCCTGGAAGGAGGAGTCCATCAGATTCTCTTGGGAGATGTACAGACTATTCCAGTACGGATCATGGACAGCCATCCACTTAGTAAGTTGCAGCATAGACCTGTTTCAGCTGATTCTGAATAGTTTTTACTGTAAAAACTAATTTTTCTAAAACAAAACCCTCTTTTCAAAACTTTTTAATGGAAAACCATTGACATTTTAAATTATGATGAACAGTTCAACTAAAAAGTCATTATCTTTGACCAAATACTAGCCTTCTTGATGAACATAATTTTTGCCCAAAATCCTAGTATTTAGTTAAACCGATATTTTTCAAAAATATGATTTTGTTAGGAAAAATAAGAGTAAAAAATAATCAATATTCAGTCTATTTAGAACTTTTGGTAAGAAACATTTTTTCTGTGACTTCTTTCTTTGCACTGTCTCAGCAGGTTGGTAAATTTTTTTTAATAACCTTTAAATAGGATCCTGTATTTATCAATATGCTTTAGGAGTGATCAGTTAGAGCTGTATATAATTACTTAGAATTTTAAACTTCTGTCTGAAAATACTTTGAAAATACATATTAAATGCCATAAATAACATTTCCTCTCTCAAAATAGAAGGCCCCTTAAAACCATGGTTGTCAGGTATATATTCAGTCTTTGAATTCTCAGCCATGGAACCTGGTTGAGAAGAAATCTTGCATTTAAATTGAAGAATAATTTCTAATTCTTTACAAAGAAAAGCTGTCAGATATGGAGCATATTTAGATCAGTGCAACATATTCTCTTGCCTTTGCAGAGAGTCTGAAATGTTAACTGTGGAGTATCCTTATTTTTTCCATGATTTCTAAAAAGTCCATGATTTCTAAAAAGATGACCTGTGAGTAGTTATGCAGAAACATCTAAATTAAGATGTCTCAAATTACTGGCCAAACATTCCTAATGCCATAGTCATAATTGTCCCCGTATGTCCTGATGACTTTTGCAGGTCAGCAAAATCTAATTTATACTAAATTCTATAATATTCTGAAAAATGGAAATATAACAATACATGAGGAAACAATAAAATGGAAATATAAGTATACATGAGAAAATAAATTGGAATTCAGACCTGTTAAAGTAACATTGGGATATTTTACTGGCAGTATTGTCAAAGTTAAATTTAAGGAATTTTCTGTCCATTGTACTCAAATGTTTGTGCAGTTGATGAATTCCCTTTTATAATTGAATTTGACTACTTTCCTGAGCAATTCTGTTTCTATTTTGGATAAAAGAATTTCAGAGAGGTCATCAAATGCATCTCCTTCACTCAGTTGTTCAACCTATTAATTCAGTCTAGACATTGCTGCCTCTCTGTTACAGTTTTTTTTAGGTGATGAATGTTGCAAGTGAATTTTTAAAGAAATATTATTTTATATAAAAGAAATCTAGCAAAACAAAATTCAAACTGTACGACTACAAGGACTAAACTCACTGTTTCTCTGAGGTTTTCTTTTTATTCTGTGTTTTTCCTTTGCTCAAGGTCTCCAGCCTGTATCTGGAAATTGTGAGAATGTTGGTGCCATTCCTAATTGTGTAGAGGACTTACCTATAAAATGCACAGATACTTCTTTTAAGGGGCCAGTTTGCTTTGTCTGGAGACCAGGAGGACAAGACACAGTCTAGATTGAAGAGGGAATGATGTTATAGAGTTTATTTGGAGGAAACACTATATAATTGAATTTACCAGTTTGATCAGTGTATATTTCAAGATGTTTTTTCTTGTGTGTGTGTGTGTGTGTGTGTGTGTGTGTGTGCATATACATACATACACTTGGTTAAAATCATCCTAAATGTTCTAGGCTCTCTTACAGAAGTGGTACTTTAAGAATAAGGTGTTTCTTTATTTGTGGAGTCATTGAGAAATGGCTATGCCAATCATGACTAAAGTATAAATCATTCTTTAAGTGTTAATTTTTTCAGCCATAGCACCTTCTTTTAAAACAGAAAAAAAAGAACTTTCATAAGGTGGAAAAATTTGGGGGGGAAAGTAATTTTATACTTTTAAGCTTAATTTTTGTGGATAGAACCTTTTAAATACTCTTACTTGAGGGGGCATTTACTGCAGCAAATTCATGTCAGCTTGCAGTGTCTTATAACACAGTAGATGACATAGCTGGCTGTCAAACTACCCAGCAGTTAGCTTCACAAATGCCTTGCCTGTTAGTTTTACTTCCACAACTGTTATTTTTATTTTAAATGCATACAGTTATTGGGGCTGAAGTGTTATCAGTAGAGTTTGAACTTTAATGTTTTGTTTTGTTTTTAAGCTGAAGAAAATCCAGAGGGTATTATCTGTGTGAGCCATGTTAAACAAGAACCCAGAGAAACAGCATTGTCTGTGGAGACAGATAAAATCAGAGACTGCCAGAGTTCCTCACCTATTTGAATCTGTGAAAGCTGTAAGGATTTTTCAAAACAGAGGACTCAAAATGTCTTGGTAAGAAAGGTGGATACTCTCAAAGTTGTGCCATTCTTCTTAAATGGCACTGTGACATTCAGACTAGGCATATTTTACACAAGTTCTGACGGACAGCTGCTTTGATTTACAGCTGATATGGTTCAGTGCCAATTCCAGGTCATTCGCTTCCCATCTGGAATTCCACCTCTCTCTTCTATTTCAAGTTTTGAGTAGTTTGGATGGTATCCAGATGGCTCATTTTGGTCGGCGTTTCTGAAGGTCTTCCACAATTAAATCCTTTAGTTTTAGAATGTGGATCAAAATATTGGTTTTGCTTATCTCCTTGTGACCCTCAACAGTTACGGTGCTCCAAAGACCGTAGAGTCTGCCAGCTCTAAAATCACAGAATCCAACAACAAAGTGCTTCAACACAGCAATAGTTTTGTGACCAAATGAAGGTCCCAGATGCTACATTTCAAAGGTGATGAGGGAAGAAGAAAATGCAACTTTGACCTGATCGTAATGTTAATGGTGTGAAGATCAAGGAAAGGAGAAAGGTGAGGTTGCCAGGTGAAAGTAAGGTTGAATGATGAAGAAGTGTATGAATTGTAACAGTGAATGTTTTCAACTTTGACATCTTTAAATTCATGCTCTGGCTTTATAATGAGGTTATATGCTGCTTGCAGCCTTTGTTGACATCTAAGAGCAGGAGTCCTGTCTCCTGGAAAATGATTGATGCTGCAGTTTCAGCTTACCTCCTTTTTGCTTTATGCCCTTACATTATAAACTCAGACAGATATGATTTAACCTGCTGCTGTTCCTGATGTGGGGCTTATTGATGCATTACTAACAAAGAGAGGCCCAGGAAGATAAAGCAACTAATATAAATCCAAGCAATATGTGTAAATGTGCTGTCATTATAGCATTCAGAAAACAAACTCGTCTTTTTTTAGCAGTAGCAACTTCTGACTAAAGTGGTCTGTATTTCTTAAAATAGTTAATGGGAATCTTTTAAAAATTGAATATGATCAAGGAATATCTTTCAGCAACATTTAAGCCAAAGCCATAAGTGACAAGAACTGAGTTACATGATCTGTGACAAACACATTTCTTTAATTATAAATACAAATAACTTGGAATCCATTTAGAGCAGTAAATGAAACTGACCCCAACATAGATACCAAGTTAAAGAATGCCATGGTTTGCTTCAGATGTTGAATTTTTAGAGCAGTGTGCAGTCTGTGTACAGCAATACTAACTGTTCCATTATTAGTTCCTACTAAATTTTTGAGAACTTGATCAGAAAATTAAATTTTTTTCTGTATGCTGTACAAGAATGCAATCTGAGGAATTTCTCTTTTTCACACTAAAAAAGAGGAAAAAGATTGTTTGAATTATGTAGAGGACAAAGGAATACTACTCGAACATAAGGATTAATGTTTTTAAATCGATAGTTTTGTTAACATGCATTCAAGGCATTCACAAATATAATTTAGATACTGGACATTTTAAATTATTTTTAATTTCCTTCTGTGTTTTTAAAGCTAAAGCTTTCTAAAGTCTCCCATTGAACTTGGGTTCCAAAAACTTCTATATGCAGCATCTGTTAAGTAGGTGCTATATTTTAGTCTTACCTTAAAATATATTAACTTCTGTGAGGTTAACTAATACTATTGATGTTGTTCATTTAAAGCTAATGTTTGTGGGTTAGCTTAAATTAGAACTTTCCAATAGGGTAATGCTCTTATTAAATAAGAGTGTTCTATCATGCATAGAGAATCTTCAGTTCTTTGGAGTCTCATACTTTGTTTCTACACTGACTTCTTTTGTGGTCTGCCATACTCATTTCTGGGTGGGTAAATCCCATGAGGATTACCCTTTTGTTCTTTTTGTTTGTTTGTTTGTTTGTTAAATTGTGAAAATTTGTCCAGAATGGATGTTCTGTCCTGCTGTAATCATAGTTACAGAATACACAGCCAACAGTTACCTTGTCTTTTCAAATTCAGCAACAATATGCTAAAAAATGGGTAGCTCCTTCCACTCTGCTGTATTCAGTGATTCCATCACCTGTTTTTCTTAGGATTTAAACTAATGCATAACAAGGTGTATCACCTTTCTCATTATTACTCATTTTTGAGATTTGCTCCTCATTTTTTGAGAATGCTTGTTCTCGAAAGAACAAATTACAGCTAAAGATTACCAGTGATAGGTTATTTCAGTTCTAGTTTCCTTCAAAGAAGGTGATGAATTTGTGGCTGGAGTAAAAAGTTAAGGAAAGATAAGTTACATTTCCACCAGTTCTTGCTTAGTTTCCCTCATTGACAGGTCTGTTCTTGAACAGTCACTGTTCTTCCCACCATGAGCTACAATCTAATCTTGTGCTGAATGGTATTTCTGAAGGTACTTCTACTTTTGGATATTGCTTGCATCTGAAAGAAATGCTCTTTTAGTCCATTTTGACTAGCAAGCTATGAAGTGACTTTTGTAATCTAGCCTGAATTGCATGGTAACCTGAAAACAATAGAACAGAAAGTTGGAAGAAATTTAAAGAAGCAGTAAATAATTAAGAGGAAACAGTTGATTTGAAAACTGGGGATAAGAGCTGCAGTTCTGTTCATAGAAAAAATTTATTTGAAACGTTTCTTCAGCTGATATTCACATTTTTGTTTCCAGATACCTTCATTTTCCCAGATTTCTAGTTCTTTATCTTCCAAATGTGTACTCCAGTTTATTACTATGTTGTCTTTTAATTTAACATAACCTTTCCTCTTTAAAGAGTATATTTACATTAGTTTTGTGTGTGTTGCTGATGGGGGACGTGAACTGATCACTCATGCCCAGTCTCTATATTCACATTAACATTTTAGTTCACTAAAATCCAATTAGTTTACAGAAAAAAATCTCTTATATTCATATAAAAAAACCTCACAAGTAAACAATATCACTTTCGATGCACTTAAACTTGTTTGAATAGAATACTCAAGGTGATTTTTCTGAGAAAGCTCTATCATTTGATACAAAGAAGTCAGTTATGACTTTGCGTTGGAATTGTAGATGTTTTTCTCGTGTTTATTTTGTTTCCTTGCGGTTATTATGTTCAAGCGTTCATTTTGCAAACCTAGAAATCCTGCACTTCCACAGCACTGTAAATGAGGAAATTATTCTCCAGTCTATTCTCATTGTTCTTTACTCATAACAGTGGTTGGTTGGCATCACAAGAAGGACTCTGCTTATGTATGTGCCTGCAAAAATAACTTTTTGCTAAAAGGTAGAGAAGTCATAAAAAGACACATGTCCATAGCTCTCATTCAAGGCTGGCAGCTTCTTGGAAGGAAAACAGTAATGTGAGTCCTTTTTGTGCTGTTCAAGAACCCAAACTTGGTCATGTGGTATGAAGATTATTGTAGCTTGTACAAAATCTAGAGACACAAATGTGTGTATACGTATGTATGTATATATATTTATATAGTAATTTAATGTGTAATATTCCTATTCAAATGTAAACTACTTTCTCTTTTAAAGATATGGTCTATGTTGTGGTTATGGGGGGCTCACAGAGAGAGATACAAGAGCTACTTGAGGGCTGGGGAGGAAGGAGCGAGCAAATAGGACAACTTCAAGGAGGCCAGGTGGAAGAAGGTCCTGAGGGCATGTGAAAGATGAGGACCCTGTGGGGAGGGCCAGAGAGGCTGTGCTGGGGGCTACAGGACTCTGGAATGGGATTGCGAGCCCATCACAAAGGCCTGGTGCAGATCCAGAATCCGCGGCAGTAGTGGGCTGGGTGAGTTCATGGTGGGAATTTGCAGATATGGAAGAAGAGGAAAGCCTGGCCTGTCCTCCAGACCAAGAGAGATGCCCAAGTTTTGGTGAGTACCAGAGACAACTAAATGTCTTCCCATAATTTGAGATGCCCATCCTTATCTTTTAATACAAAGAAGAAACTCCTCTTGGAGCTCTAACACAGGCATATAGCCTCTTTTTCCTTTACATCTTACCGAGGAAAGTATGCCTTTTTTCCCAACTGAATTGATTTGCTGCTCCCCTTGTCCCTATGATTACAGCTCTGTCTACCTCAAGCATGCCCAGTTTCCATCCAAGTCTCTCTTCCTTCACACTTACTAGAGCTCCCACCCAAATCCCCTGCACTCAGGCTCTCTCATTCTCAATGTTTCACTGTGACATTGTTGGCAGCAGTTGATGAGTTCCCTCCACAAGTAAATACTGGTGAGGTTTACCTTTGTGTCATTGTTTGTTTCATCTCCCCAGGATCCTAAGTCTCTATGTTCCTTTAATTTCATTAAGTTTTTTGTCCTTGCTTTGTTTGTGGTTTATCAACCACACCTCCAGCATGGGAGCTGGATGAATAGCAAACACCCAGATTTCACAGGACCATTGCTTCATGCACAGTAACTGAAGAGATTTGAGAAAACAAGGAGGAAAGGATAGTTTCTTGCTACTGTTAGTGCTTTATATTGAGAAACTGGCCTCTCCCCTTCTTTACCACTTGAGTTCCTGATTTTGCTTGTGGATAATAGCTTGCTGTTGATTGAAACTTATGATTTGTTCCCTTAAGCCTATTCAAGCAGATATGTGCTCAGAAGACTAGGTGGGAAGAATCTATTCCAATAAGGATAGAAAGCGTGCTATAGCTGAGGATGGGGCTGTGAAAAGATACTGCTCTTCATGGATCTTTGTTGAGGAAGTTTTTTGACCTGCCCTTCCCTTCTGAACAAGACTTTCTTTGGAATAAACTTCAGAGCCTATCCCATTAGTAATAATTATCTTCTCTCAGCAACAGCACACCTTGTTAATGAATGAAAGAAGCATTGTGTAAAATAGGCTGTGTTGTTTTTTCTGTGTAGGTCAGAAGGTATCCAGCAGGTCTATCCAACAAGCAGCAACTAAGGTATGTCGTTGGGGGAGGAGAAAGGGAAGACACAATCTCAACACATGGAAGGAGTGTGTGTGTGTGGTGGTGGGGGTCTCCCCCCCCCCCAGTATAAGGTGTTACATCTTAGTATCTCATTCCATTTCTAATCCATGTGATGTTTATTTTCTTAAGTGATTTAATGTGTTTTCTGGGGAGTCGTCAGAAGAACAGTCATAAACACTACTGCCGTATCATGGAAGATATTAGTGGATGTTTGTCATATAGGGCCCCATCCACAGGTGTCTTAGTACAGAAAGGGTTTAAAAGGCATTGAAGGCTTTCTGAGGACAAAAGCTGAGTGTCCTTGTCATAAGGGATCTTTCCTGGCCAGACAATTAGGAGCACTGAATGCTGTGGGAGTAATCCTCCTAAATAGTCCATTAGCCTATGCTAGGTAGAAGAAACCCTGCAGTAGGTATGTATATGATAACCTTCTTGTGGGAAAAGTTGCCGTTGATTGCCTGATAGTTTAAGTGATATATGTGTGCCGGATTGTATGCACTTGAAAGAAGAGAAAAAGAAAATAGAGACATGCATATAGTTACTTGCATGTAGTTCACATGCATATAGTTACTTGCATGTGGCTCTTTAATACAGTTTTAATAACACTTACTGTGGTTAGAGGATACAGATTTTTTAGGGCACGTATAATCAGGTCTTTTTTAATGTTGGTAATTGGAATTCATGTTTCTACAACAGCCATCTTCAGCACTCTGCAATGCAGCTTGGCTGGTCATTTGGCATGCTGGGGGGTTTTGTTAATGGCAGTCTGCCTGTTTAAACAAGAGCATGTCGTTCTAAGCAAATTAAATTTCTCTCTCTTCCGCATCCTTTTTCTAATGAAGATTTATAAGGCTCAGAGGAGGATGCAAATCTCTTTGTAGTATAGTGATTTCATAACTGTTGACTTCTGGGTCCTCAGTATGAAGGAACTAGAGAGCGAAAACTTACACAGTATTGGATCTGCCATTTGGTTATTTTTCTAATATACTTGGTTTTCTACAGCATGACAGTGTCAGTACAACATAGGCTGCTACCAAAATACTATTGAATTTTCAGCTCTATCCTTTGGTTAAATGCTGGTGAATTTTGGTGGCTCCAGCAAAGATCAGAGACTGCTTCTGTTGTTTGTAGGATAGTCATTGTCTTTAGAGACTATTTAAAATATAATTAGGTATGATAATCAAATGGCAATAGGAGAGTCAGAAACAGAGAATCTTCATCAGGAGGAGTTCAGCAGGAGAGGGAGGAGTCCAATCCAAGTGTCCTCATACCGAGACTAATGCCTTCGCTGCTAGTCCTGACTGCACCCTTTAAGAAAGGGGGATGATCTGTCTTCATGTTCCGACATAGTCGTCCTTTCTGTTTGTTCTCTCAAGAAGTTCTACAAACTTGCAAGAGACATCAAGATCATGAAGAAAATGTGTAAGATCTTATGGGAAGACCTGCAGGAGCAGAAGAGATTAGAAACTGACAACATGACTTCTGTAAAGCTCCCGTTCTTTGGCAGGAAGGAAAGGATTTTTCTACTGCAAATAAAAGTAAATCTCTTCAAGTATTAGAATTAGTGCATTTCTCTGTTCTGCTTGACAAGATGCCTAGTGGCTGGGACAGACCTCAATGTTTACATGAATATCTACCCAGATGTCAATGAATACTCATCCAGGCATTGCCATCTTTGCATGGCACATTGAAACTGGGCCAGTGGTACCTTCTGATCTTGTATTGTCAGTGTATATTTTCTTAAAGTAAATGCAAAGCTTGTTTTTTAATGAAATTGTGGTGAGCTTTTGTCTGAAGTCCTTTCTAATAGATGCTTTTTACAGAGTAAGCTTTAAGTTAAAATAGGCAATGTACTAGTTCTACAGAAATTTGTCTTATGAGGAAATGTTAGTGTATACTTGCTAACTCTGTGATAGCCTAAAACAACCAAAGCCTTTCCCAATATATTTTGTTTTGTTCTTTTTATCCAGAACAAGAAACATTCCAAACTGTCCTTCAACACCAGCAAGTTCAGAGCTTCAAAGGTCTGGTACCTTTTGTTCTTCTGCAGGTGGTCTGCAAATCACTGACATGTTCAGGGTGTCTCACAAAAAAAGGAGCAACAATTATTGAGCCAAACTCGTACCAGGGCGGGGACCACAGCTGAATCCCCACCACCTCTCCCATCACATGAGGGCACTTTCTAATCATTTTGCATAACCTGGTCACTTGACAGCATGTCAATAGAATATTTGCAAAGCAGGCAGTGCATGGTGTTTAGAAAACCAGCTACTATGGTTTGATTATAAACATCTGTGTCAGGTTAAATCTAAAGATGGTAAATTGTAAAACAAATTTCCCTTGTCTGCTTGGAATTTGCACTGGTTCAGTGAAACTAGTTTGGGGTCATAAATGGTCAAGTCCCAAGAACTAACAGAGCCTTCAGATATGGATTCAGCCTTCCTGATCTGAGCTGTAATTGAGCAAGGGACAAATCCTGAGGCTGTGCCCATGCACTCTGCAGTACTTCTTGGGCAGAAGAAAAAACGTCAGATCTCTCCAGCTCCTGAGAACAGCGTCAGCTGCTTTTGTGTTCTTGCCTGCTGCAGAGCTCCTCATATTTTTCTCCTCAAAGATGGCTTGTGGAATTCTGCTTTTCACCATGAGGGAAGATGGAGGTGTCCCTGTATGAAAACTTGATGGACAGTTTCTGTTGGCTGCGTGAGCTGGCAGCTCTTAGAACAGTCAAGCACCATGTGTTTAAGTTGTGTTTGGAAAGGGAGATGGCAGAAAGAACAAGCAACTGAAGAATGTAATGGTAGAAGTAGGCCTTCTTGCTCCTCAGACAATGCATTTTTAAAGTCTCCTAGGAAAAACTTTTTTTATACTGGTCAGCAGTGGGAGGGAAAAAACTTACCCTTTAATGAGGTTCAGCTAATTAGCCACAAACTTGGCCTAAAAATCATGTTTTAGCATTTAATTCCTAATGGACAATGTTAAAAATTCAGTCATACTTTGTCTGAGCACTGTTGTCTTAGAGATAAATTTAGCAATTTCTCGCAGATATTTCTCTTAAAGTTGAAAGGGGAGAGAGAGAATTGGGAATTAATTACATATGTTTCTTAAAGATGACACTCTTCATTTTTCTGAAGTGTAGAGGTGTTTGTGGCTTCTACTTTTAACACTTAGTTCATTAGGTGTTGGATGTTTTCTCAGGATCACTTACCTCTGAGAGTAATCCAGATAACCAGGAAGAGACCGGAATGGAGAACAGAAGAGGAAGTGAAGTTTGTACAAAGCTGCTTGCAGGAGATAGAAAGCTATCAAAGTTACAGCTTGAGATTGCAATTTCTTCTGGCTAAAGTGATTCACTTTGAATGGTAGATGGTTGGGGGTTTTTTTGCATTATGCATTTTTACTATAGCTGATTTTAGTGCTATTTATGCTCTGAACTCACAGCTAAGGAAATCTGGCCAAAAGTGGAAAGGTAACCATGTAAGTTATGTCTTCATTCCGCTAAGTGTCTTCTGAATGCAAACTGGTATAACAACTTCATGTTCTTTGCTGTTAACAAAGTCATTAACAGCTGTTAACACAGCTGAGGTGTTTTGTGCATTTTATGGTCTGCCTTCTACATGCTGGAAGAACTGTAATGGCTATGATTTTTCAAAGCTGCATGAATGAGTTAGTTTTTTAGTTTCTTACTAATACTAATTCACACTAGAAATCAGGTGCCCTTGAGGAATTTGAAATTGCAATTAAAAAATTGCATTAGGCATTCTTCTGTCATTTAATTCCTTGATGTCTCCTTTAGGACCAACTATCAGTTCCCTGTGAGATGAGTTTTAGCTGAGACTGCTCTTCTTTGTAATTATAAGTCTTAAATCTGGTGCTATCTTGTGGGAACTTCCTACTAGCAAGTGACTTTAACAACTTTTACTAGTGCATATGAAAACTTAGTGTAATAGTATTGTTAATAACAAGAATATGCTGCAAATCCAATGTTATAGAAGGTGTTTGACCTCTGTTGAATGGTCTTTGCTTACATCATCTGGCAGCAATATCTATTGTCTCTTGGGACAGAAGCCTCAGAGGGAAGGAGATGGAGAAGGTGGGAGTCGTCTTGACCTTCTCCTTATCCAAACCAGACTTTGAGAGCCTACTGAGAACAGATGATCCATTGTGTGAGGGCTTTACTGATTTTAATCCTACATATTCACAGTAATTTGGGCATATGGGTTTTTCATGTCATGTCCTAGTGCATGTCTAACTTTGAACATAAGGCAAGCCGTAGAATTGCTTCTCCCTGGCCACCTCATATTTTTTCCCCCTCTTCTACTACAATATTCACACTCAAGCACTTTTAGGGAGTATGATTTTAACACATTCTCATCTACCATTTTTCTGCCTTTTTCCTGCCACTTTCATCCAGAAAAGCACAGAAATATATATATATATATTTAAGAACTTTTTTGTATCATCCTCACTTTCCCATGGTTGGGGATGAATTTTCTCTCAGCTTTATTGTGCTGGAGGTTCATTCCTTGCATGACTGAAGTGTAAGATGCCATTATGTTTTGCATGAGGTGGGGGAGGCAGTGGTGAGCTCCACTTCTCCCATCACTCTAGAAGTCCCTGCAGGAAGTCCCTGCCACACGTTCTGCTCCTGCACCCGTGTCTTCCAGTCAGGCCAGCACAACTGTAGAGCTGTGCTGAGAGCTAGATCTTGCACTACATGTACACCAGCAAATTATCAGTGCAAATAACTGTCCTCCCCATTCTTTTGTTTTGAAACCAGATCAGCTGTGGATTTGGTCCACTGTGAACCCCACAAATGACTCTGTGGGCACAACTTGAGGGGCTAGCACTGGACCGGGATAGGAAGTTCTTAACTTCCAGCCTTTACATCAGTGCTTCTCAGTCATCAGAGTTGTGAATCTCATAATGTTCCCCAGCCTTGGAAACAGTGGAGTGCAGTGATACAAGAGGAGATACTACTTCATAGTGAGTGAAGGGAAAACTAAACTGCTTTAGATAGACTGGACTAATGAAAGTGTTTCTTACAGGTACCTGCTACTCTAGAGTGAATTTGGGCAATCCTTAGCTGGTTTACCGAGCTTCCTGGGTAGTCTCACATGTATTTAACTAAAAATTTAGATCTGAACTCAAGTCACAGGGCCAAATACTTAGTGATCTCTCTTTGATCACTGCAAACAATTATTTCCTTGAATATTTTAAGCAGGGCAGAAAATGGATCAATTTTCACTTTTAAAAAGTCATCCTGTGGGTAGGAAGCAGCACACTTTTGATGTTTGAATCAGAACTTACATTTCTGGATGTGTTCTAGTTGGGCCTCAAGTTCTGCGCATTCACCTTGTTGCAATAGTAAATCTCAGCTGCAGAGTCAACTCAGGAACAGGTCTAATTCATTACATTTCTGCTAGATAATACCAGCCGCATTTCTGTTTTCCAGGTTTGAACGTGGGCGAGTTATTCTGAAGAAAGGACACTGCAGCATTAGTTTCTACTTCATTTACTTTGGCAGTGTTGCTCTTATGGATGATGAGGATGGTAGCAGCATCTTCACAGCACTGTATCCAGTGGTGCTTCAGAAGGGGGCAAAGTTTGGAGTAAGTGGCATCTGCAGTAAAAATACTGTTACTTCATGCATGGGAAAAGAAATGAAATAAGCAGAGTTTGGGAATGAGATCTATATTCCTATGCTTTTCAGAACTTACCCTTCTGTTGCAATGAGAAGGGAACTTTCTTAGAAGATAAGTTGTGTTGTATGTGGGTTCTTGTACCTCCTAACAAAAGTCTAGCACTGGCTGTCATGGGTAAGTAGACAGGGCATTAGGTGAGATGGACCATTTAATAGTTTCTAATAGGGGCAATGTTTGGATTACAAAACTGATGGATAAATTCCTAGTATAAACTAAGTTAATCTTTCTTTCGTTCCCCTCTCTCCACTTCTCATCATGAAAGGAAGATTCTCTATTGAAAGGAACAAGGCAAGTTGCTACGGTTGTCTGTATGGAAGACACAAAGCTATTTGTGGTGGATAAGGACGACTTTTTTGCTCATAAATTAGATGAAGAGCTTCAGGAAGAATTATGCTGTCGATATAACTTCATCAAGTAATTTCTTACAGTGTTATCACCCACTTTTGCTTATTGTTTGACTGTTTTTACTACAGTATAATCTATTCCATAAACTTCCCCGGCTATGTGAAGGCCATAGATGAAATGCATTATAACAATTGTCTTGTCTCATGAGGTTCTATGACAAGGAAAGAAATTCCCCATTGGCTGTCTATGACAACTGTACATGGTACTTTGCCACCAACTGCTCTGTAAGGATTCATGATTATCCATGTACCTCAGCTACTAATCCTGCCAAATTTTTTTGCACTAAAGTGCTCTATAAATTTGTGAAGAACTTTGGTCAGGCAAAGTGAATTTTCACTGAATGCTTTGCTTTGCATCATGAAACTATGGCAACTTTAAAAAGACACTGACTAACCTAGAACTGGATTTGTCATTTCCAGGAGCCATGGCCTGGGGTTCATCAGTTACAACTGCAAAAAGATCTATGTTTTTATAGTTAAACATGTTTTTCAGCAAGTTCATTGTCAGGCAGGCTGTGAAAAAAGTGTCTGTATTGCTTCTCTTTCAGAGGTGTGAACTTCTTTGCAAAATGGTCTAAAAGATCAATAGTGACAATAACTAATAGCTGCAAAATGGAAAAGTTTCACTATGGACAGGTGATAACAAAAGATATCACAAATTCAGACAGCATAATTCTCATTAGTAAGGTAAGATCCTTCAGAGATTAACCGAAGGCTAATATTCTTGGTGGTATGCTGACATTTCTTTAGAGCCTGCAAAAAAGAACAAAAATGGTAATTATGGGCCATTACTGAAAGAAGTAAGAAATAATGCACTTTAGTGCCAGACCTTGGTGGGTTTGGTTTCTGTTGGTTTTGTCATGCTTTTACTTAGTGTCCGACTCCTTTGCAAACCCTGTGTAGAATCTATTTTACCAAAGACTCGATCTCTTATGCAGTGTAAGTTACCAGTTAATATGTCGGAGCCTAATACACAAGTTCTTCATGGCAAGAAACACATTTTTTCTCATATTCTCTAACAGAAATAGTTTAACTTTTTTAATATTAATGGTAATTATCAAAAGACACTTGAGAGAAACTTTACGTGTTATATATTTACTCTTTTATCTGTCTGTTGCTTTTGGAATAGATGAATTCCTCTTTTTTGATGGGAGCAGTTATTAGTGCTGAAATAACTGTTTTCCAATGAGCTACAGGGCCTCAACTGCATCAGAAATGGCTTTAGGTAGGGAAAACATATTTAATTTTGTGGTGCCAGAGTTTCCTAAGAGAAGAGGCATGGCAGGCCTCTGGACTCACAAAAATACACATTACCTTTCAGGCATAATATTATAAAGATCAATAGGGTTTCCAGAGATGTTTTAGTGACATCATACACAAATGTATTATATGCAAGCACTGTAAGGCAGTGATTCTTCCTGTTTTTTTCTGAGATGCTTTAAAGACTTTGTGTTTGTTATTTAGTGGCTTGCCAGCTGACTACCAGCTGAATGATAGTAAGAAAAGAGTCAGCAATAAATGCTTTGCCCAGAATTATACTACTTAAACCCAGAACCAGAGGCAATAGTTGGCATATTTTTGTTTTTTTCCATGAAGGTAACTGTCTTGAGATATTTGAAGAGGAATAAATTTGTTTATTCTCTGTAGCATTGTCTGATGACAAAAATAACAGGTTAAGTTTATTGGGAGGGCTTTCTAGGACCCATGATCAGTTAGTGCTAATCATATCATAAGCTGTCAATATTGTCATTTGGGCTTTTTTTCAGATTTCCAGTTGCCATAACTTTCTTCAGGGGAGTTTTTGTCAACTCATTCCAGTGGTCATGCTGTCTCTCTGGGATGAGGTGTTGTAGCATTGTTTACTAATTTAGCTAGAAAAGATTTGTTTGCTGTTATTTAGATAATTTAGAGAAAGACTAGTACAATAGACTGTCCGGGAAAAGGTACTGTTACAGAGAAGGGCTTATTTAGTACTGATGAGAATGCAACACTGGCTGCTGAATCAAGCTTCAGTCTTGGAAGCAGGCTCCAAATCTGCCACTCTCAAAGAATTCAGAGGCAACTTGTTGAGGTTGTTGCTACTTTCCTTCATGCTAGTTTTTCCACTGTAAGAAAACCATATATGTATACCTCTCTTGCTGCCTCTAAAGAATATTGTAAGTAAATATTGGTATTTGGAAAAATCAGAGGGGAGTAATTGTTCAATGTTGTCATTGTTGAATCATAACATTCATCAAGGGTTGATATAATACCTGAAGCAGAACTTTTTTTGCACATATCAGCAAATGCTTGTCATCTTCGTCTACTCACAGAGTAAGAAAAAGACTGATTTGCTTAAAGCTGCCGAGGGCATCAGCATGTTAATGTTATGATGCCTGTTTGTGTTATTAGGGAACCTGTGAAATTTTGCGCCTAGTTGATCTTACTGCTTGCCTGTCCTATCACAAATGGGTCCATCAACAGCTCACGTATCTTTCCAAGATTAGCCCTTGTCTCACCAGGAAAACTGGTAAGTTGCACTCACTTTCAGGCTTTATCTGGAAACTTCTGAATGACCATCAAGTTAGTAACTTGAAACTTTATTGCCTTTTGTTACCTGTATCTTTTTACTGTAATTTCATAGATAGAAAGTAATTGTGGAAGGGATGGTTGTGCAATTCTGTTCTGAAGTCCTGTATAACATAGGCTAGGTCAAACTCAATAGTCACAGGTGCTTGTAAAGCTGAACTTTGCCCTAATGCTGTTGTTAGGGTTAAAGAGTAATTCCAGAGCTTTTTTAACATGCTCTTAGACATTTTTTATGGTAAGGAGAGAGCCATATGCTTTTAGCCTTACCTTCTACCTTTACTGAGGAATCGGACAACTGGTTGGGGTACAGTGATAAATGGGGATTGTGGTATCATTTAAAAATCATTAAACAGGCTTCCTTGTCCTGCAAAAGGAGGTGGCCATGCAGAAGTTCTGTACTTGTACTGTTTTGTGGATCTGAGCAGCATTTCCCACTAGTATAAAGATTTGTACAGAGCGATCATTCCATGAGTCTGGGAATTTAGTGAGGAACTTACTTGTCTACCATTTATCAAGAAGAATGAATTTCTTGTTTTTGCAGGAGCTGTAGGCAGGAAGAGGTTTGAAGACTTTCTGCGCAAATCCTTTCCAGTGCAGGATTTAACAAATCTCAAAGCTTGGGACCTTAAATGTAACATGAGCCAGGGTGGTCAAAATGTGAATAGACATCCCACTGCTGCAAGAGCTAAAAGGATAAATCAAAAGCTGGAGAAACAACAGATAGGAGGCTGTTTCAGGTAGAATGAGTTAAGGGCCCCTTTATGTGCTACTCAAACAGGTTAATAGTAGCTGAAAATGGAAATGTTTGTTCTAAATCAGGAAGTTCTATTTTCTGAAGTACTTCTGGTTAAGAGGACAGTTTCTTCTCTGAGTAATGGGGAGAACTGAACAAAGGTTTTGGAAGAAAAGACTGGTTGTGGGGATTTTGGTTTGAGGGAAGGGAGGATGAGAGGCAATTGCTGTTGCTTAGTCATATTTTTTGATGAATAAATTTTAGATCTTGCTGACTTCTTTTTAAAACTTCAACACACTGGGAAATTGTTTATCGAAGAAATCATCAAAATGGCTGTGAAAATATTTTATTCAAAGAAAAATTGCATTCAGGCTTATAGTAAAAATGATATTTGAAAAATAGAAAGCAAGTGAGTTTGGATGCTTCCAAAACTATTCTGGTGTAAAAAAGTGTTATTTCTTTGAAGATGTAGGGAAACATGCCAGTATTAAAACAACAACAACCCCCTCCCCCCCCCGACCAGAATCGACCTCCCTGTAGCATACAGAGTTTGGCTTTCACATAGAAAAGTTACATCCCCACTGTGTGTATTTGGTACATTTCCCTGGCGAGGTATGTTCAAATTTAGGCAGACCTTAAAATAAGATGTGTGCGTTGTCTGTATGAATATAGATTGTGTGAGAAGAGAGGATAAAAAAGATGTAGTACCGATAATGAAGATGTTACAAAAGACACAGATTTAGAAAAGTAGCTAGTTAGCTCCCTCTTAGACATATTGAGTGTTTCTGAAGCACTTAGAAAATAGGTGATCATGGGATGCAGGGACAGGCCAAAGCTGGGTACAGGAAGATGGCAGCATTTGAAGCATGGGAGTGAAAGATTTTACTCAGGGAGCATTTGTTTAGAATACAGAAAGGTAGATCTTAAAACCTGTAGGGAACCAAGCAGGAAAAAGGAGAAGGTGTTTACAAAGAAATCTTAAGGATAAAAAAGGCAATATACCAACCCAAAGATAACTTGGAAGGAAAACTTACAGAAAACTCCCAAGGAAGAACTCCCATTCACATCACTGCAGCCAAGGTAATGAGATGTGCTGATTTTGACACACAGAATGACCAAATGTGAAATTTATAATTTTGTTATTGTCCAGATGTCATAACAAAAAATTACATTACTTGACAACACTTTACGGCAAAATGCTTGTTTAGAGGGGGGAAAAAAAAGTTCAACCCTTTACTTGTTTTTGTGTGGAGTTGTAGCTATGATGACTGTGATAACACAAAAATTGGCCAGAGGGAAATGTCTGGGCTCTTCCACAAGACAAAGACTATTTTGACACCATACGGAGAGATACCCACTGATCATGCCCTGGCAGTTTACATGAGAGTTGCTGAAGTTCACGAAGAAGAAATTGTGGTGAGTATTTCCAAAAAGGAACTGCCATTAAAAACGTCTGTGCTATTCAACAGGAAGATCTTTCCAACCTTCCCTGTTACAAACCACCCAAAAAGTCTCCTGGCCAGTACCAGATTGTAAGTGGAGAACTTACACAAATCATTTCTTTGTGCTTTCTGATATTATATATGTTCAGTAATTAATCAAATAGTTAATCAGATGGCTCTGCCCAGGAAGTAGATAACGTTGAATACTTGATGAGAAATTTTGAAGATAAAAGCTTTCTTCTGAAGCTTCATCTATTATTTTCAGCAGTGGATTACAAAGTAAACCTTGCCATGTACAAAGGTGGCAGCCTTTAATGCTTATCTGTTGATGCAAGTTGATGGATGATGTTTTGACATAACAATAGGCCCTGCCAGTTATTTCTCACATTACTTTCTTCTTCCAGTGCCAAATGGCAATGCCAAAATACTCCATGTGGGATCATTTTCTGGGTTCATAGACTCTGGGCTGCTTGTAGTTAGTATATTATGATGGTCAGATAAGGTCTGAAACCAAGGGAAGAAGGCATATGGTGATTCAGGGTATGTGCCCCATCAGCATTATCTGTGGTTGGGCTACAAGAGGGCCTCAAGAGGACCTCTGGAGCTTGAGCTACAATTTTTGTTGCTACTTTGAGAGATGGTGGGCAGCAGGAAAATCATTGCACTCCCTCAGAGTGAACTGTTTCTGGGGCACAGGTGAGTTGGCTGAAGTATAGATATAAACAAGACTTTTCTGCAGTTGCTAGGGAGACATGCAAATCAGATTTTCACACTAATAACAGTATCAATTGACATCAAATACCAAGGAAAACAGCAGGCAAGAGATTCTCAAGTAGTCTTCCTTAATGATATTGGTTAAACCCTCCCTTTAAAATGCATCTTATAACAAGCCTCTCAAATTATGCTTAAGATATGGTGTATGAAAACATCAGCTGAACAGCACAGATCATTTTCATTGTTACGTTCTTCCCTAGGGCATCAGCCAGCATTTTTTCCCTGACCATATGCAAGATAGGCGGAGCATGGTTTTAGTCAGTAAGGATGCTGAGGTCATATGGTTGAGGAAGGACAGCTTTGAAAAATTAGTGCATTTAAGAGAAGTTCTTGAATTACACAAGCGTTATCCTAGGTGAGTAAAATGAATGTGTCTGAAAAGCAAATTGACCTGTGAAGCTGTAAAACAGTGTTTGGGCTACTTGACCAGCACTTACTCAACATCCTTCTTGCAATTTTATAATAAATAGGGAACCTCTGGCTCCATCTGAGGTGAAATTTCACAACCAAATATTTTGGCTGTCTTTTCAGTGATGATGAGCTGTGTCAGAAGTTTCTGGAAGAGAACCAGTGGAAAATAATAAAGAAAGACCTAGCAAGTTCTATATTACAAAGAAAATGTGCACCAAAAATAACTCCTGTTTTTGAAAAGCCTGGAGAACATGTTCATAATTCCTGGACTGTGAACCAAGCTGGCATTCTGGACCTGAGTGTGCTCTATCATAAACCTTCTCAGCAGCACCCACACAAGTTTGTTCCTCTTTACCTGGAGCAAAGAAGGCAGTATCCAATTACGCCAGATACAGAGTTACGACTGATTCATAGTATCATTTCACCACAGCTCAGTTTAAAAGGACTGTTCTAGAAAGCATGAGAAATCAGTTTAAGAACACTGATGCAGACAAAAAAATGAAGCACCATTTTTAAAAAGTGAAAGTTGGAAGAATAAATCTGTGTTCAAATTCATAGTTCTCCCCCCACACTTTTTTTTCCCCCCATTTTTCCAAGATTGCTGCTGTGAACTTCAATGTACATACTGTTTTTTTTCCAGTGTTAATTTAATTTTCCCTATATTATAAGGAAATGTGTTTATGCACTCAAACATTTTCACCTATGTTTTCTTCTGTGGAATATATCCTTTTATATGAAATATTCAGAGTCTTTTTAAGATTCTGAGATACTTTCATGTTTGTGTATCTGGTGAATACAACTATCAATGCAACTGAAAAAAGCTCTAGTCCCTCTTCCAGTTGAGGTGATAAAGTTGTGTGATATAATTAATATGATACTTAAAATATGTTGGTTGATTACAGCTATAATAGCTGCTGTAATCTTTGTAATATTTGTGCTTCAGTGTATTTGGATGGCTGATATTGTTGCAATGTGCTAATCAGAACCATAGCACTGAGTTCTGAACGCTGTCAGGGTAAGTTGATCAACGTTTTTGGTGAAACATGACATAATGAATAGACATTTTTTTGCAATATATTGTTTATTCTAAAGTGTTTTGGGTTTGGGTTTTTTTTTTGTTTTGGGTGGGGGTTTTTTTTGGTAATATTGAACTTAAAGGTAAGTAATCAAACCATGAAGGCATGTTCTTCCATTAGATTAAACCTCTGAGAAATTTTAAGACCTACCTACACTTGCAATGGCCTTGTGCCAGAAAAATGTCTCTCTAGTACCTTAGTGATATTCCAGAAACATAAGGATCCTATAAAAAGTGATCTTATGAGAAGGAAGATATCTTGAAAGAGATGGCTAGTGGAGACTTTCCTGGACTATGGATGCTACTTCTGGGGGTGTCTCGTGCATGAGGAATACAGGGCTGGAATTTTCCTGTGCTTACATGAGATTCTGGCCCTGACCTGAGCTGGGATTGGACCACTTGATCTCTAGAGGCCCCCTCCAACATAAATTACTCTGTTCAGTGGATTGGTGTTGTCCTTGTTTGCAGAAAATAAGCTTTATATGTATAGAGTGATCCTGCAAAGATGAACAAAGTAACTGTAGCTTTCGATTATTCCAAGGCTTTATTCTTTCATAGATACAAATGTAATTTATTGCAGAATATAAATCACAAGGAGTGTGCGCTATTGTGCAAGATGTTTTGATGTAGGCTTTAGGGGGTTCCATTTTATCTGACCCAGTTATGTGCTTGAGAAATTAATACACTTCTAACATATTGATATCTGAGGAGAAAAACTAATCTGGAGAGATGTCTATTTAAAAGTACACAGAGAGATCTCTTACCTAGTGCCTTGGAAGAAAAATGAGATGATAGATTTTAACTGTCTGGAATGTAGAGATTGACATGAGATCCTGGAAGAAATTAAGGACCTAACTTTTCCCAAATGCTAGACAGTTGTATGTACTTAAAACTAAAGCAACAAAAACACTAAACTTGTCTGACCTGTTTTCAGCTGTTGTGAACTGATGTGCTGCTGTGATAAGTGAATTTGATCATTTCCATTTTACAGTATGTGTCTTTCAACAGAAAAATATTCTATTGGTTAAATTCTCTATAGGCAGTTACCTTCTCTAGATACAGGCCACATTATGGCTTCAGATCTAAGCCAAACTGGTATTGATCTGGTGATTTGTTTACTCATGTGAGGAGAAACTGTTGTTTTAGGTTGGTGCCCAGAGGATGCTGCAGAACCAAAACTAGCATTAACTGATGCCCTTCTTGAAAATTTCACTTCTGAAGACTTTCTGAACTGCTTTAAAGCATACTCATAAGAAATGTGAGGAAGCTTTTCTTGCTACATTTGTTCTTGGAGTGATAAAGATACAAACAACTGTGTGTTTACTACAAAGAAGGTAAATTGACTGTTCCTCTGTGCGTCTCCTTTTCAAAGGGACTTTCAATAAAAAAACTAAAACAATGATTTAAAGCTGAGAAAAAGAAATAATTCTTGCTGAATACATCATTTATCTGCAAAGGACATGTCCACAAAGTAGTACTGAGGTCAAACATGATTTAGACTGATAATTTAGAATATCCACAGTTATGTTACTGCTTAGTAACATATCTATAGAACCTTTCTATAGAAGGATCTAAACCTTTAGCCTAGAGGGTGCAAGCTAACCATGAACAGATGAAGGTGGGAATAACAGGATATTCTTTAGGGAACTGGGAAGGGTAATATTTCTTCCACTTAATGCTGAAATATCTGGCACTGTCAAGTTTAAGTGACAGGATACTTGACTAAATGGACCAGTAGTCTGATTCATTTGTGCCAGAGAGGAGTGTTAACATTTTCTTAACAAACTGCTGCTACAAAAAATACCATTGCTTAAAAAATATTCTTGTTTTTCAGTGCATACATATTTTTAATTTTCTACCTTTATCTGCATTTGCTTGCCTTGCTGTTGTAATAAATAGTATCAGGAAAGCATAAAATTTTTGTTTGGTTTTGGATGATGTGTTCTACTTACTTATTCACAGCTCGAAGTTCTAATCCAGATCATAGTCAGTTATACAGCAACAAGCAGTGTCAGAAAGGATCAGGGAATTAGCACAGTGAGTGAAGCATTCACAATGCTTTCAACCATTTCTGCTAGCTTTTACTAGATTTTCTGGAGTGGCAGTAGATGACTTTAAAAATTAATGTTGGTGTCTTTGAGACCCCAGTTTTCCTCTGGATAGTCTGTGCCCTGCTGAGAATTATTTCTGTCATCTACAGGGTCAAGCAAGAGAGGCTCAAGTTGCAGCTGTTTAGAAAACAGCCACAAATCTATAGAGTGTTGGCAGGGGATGCAACCCTCATCCCCACATCCAGCAGGAGAGAGAACAAGAGACAAAATAAAAGATGGACATGAGCCTTACTTCTTCTGTCTGTCTCTGCATTTGATCAAAAGACTTCTAGGAGAGTGAGTGAGCAACTCTGCAAGAACAGCAAGAGAAAGTAAAGGTGGGAGCTCGTTGATGGCAGCTGGTTGAACTCCCTGTAAGTCATCCAGCTGTCTGTTGCATTTGGAGTGAGAAAATACTTTCCTAGTCCTCCTTCCTTCCCAGTAACAGCTCTGTGGACAGCAGGCTGCTCTGTACACATTAGAGAAACAGCAAATCTAGGAAGTGGCAGTACTATTGGAGGCTACAAAAAAAATGAAATTTGTTTGTGTATGTATAGCCTCACACAATACACACAACTATATTAACAAAACATAACTTTTTATTAAGCTCAATCATTTGTTGGTAATATTTGTGATAAGCAGCTGTTAGTACAAAGCCATTTTAAGCTGTTCTGTAAAGGGCAAGTAACTTGTTTTCACATGACAGCCTTTACAATTGCTGAGAAAAGAACCTTAGAAACTGCTTGTAATATGTACAGCTGTTTTAGACAGTCATTTAGAAATACATAATTCCAGAAGTGTTAACTAACTTGCTTGTATATTGAAAGAACATTCTCTTACTGCTTCTATGCCAAGCAGTCAGTCATTGAAATCTGCATTATAAATTAGTCACAAACTCAGTAATACAATGATACATTTTTTTACCCTTCAGTAGAGAAAATAGCATCCAAGCTATTTTCAGTCTGACATACATTATAGAAGAATTAGAGTGTTTGTTCTAATTAAATGTTTAAATTTAATGAATGTTAATAAATTCAGTAACCACTGAGGTCAATGACAGTCTTACCTTTACTTCAGTGAGTGTGAAATCAAACTCTAGGAAAAGGTCTGAGTGGTGTCTGAATTGCTCCTGACTGTGTTGCTTTCTTCAACCAAGATCAAAAAAGCATTTTCAACTCTGTCAGCTGTTATCCTGGCATTAATTTGTTTTGCAAGCAGATGGAAAGAGAGAAAGGGATTACAATCCAAAGCAGTAGAGTAGATGGCCCATGCAGCCATGGACAAGAGATGAAGTGGTGCATAAAAGATATCAGAAGGAGAAGTAGCAATGAATGAAGGAGAAGCCATGGAAGAGGCAGTGCTGAAGTTCTCAATGTAGATGAACACTAAGCAATGCCAACATTATTAGGCAGCACTTCTAGTGGAACATCTTCAGTGCTAGACCTGTGCTTTTCTTGGTCTGGCCTGACCTGGTTCTCCCCACCAGCTGGCTTTGCTGCACTTGGGCCTTTGTGTCCCTTCCCTCTGCCCTGACAGTAGGGAGGGGAGGTTGGAGGACATATGTTCCCCTTCCACTCCCCCCACCCAGCACCACCATCTGGTCCTCTTCCTAACAACATGCCTCAAGAGATCTGCCCTGTGAATGGACCAGTGGGAATCTGTGCCCACAACATCTCAGACTATAGGAAGGGAGAAGGAGAGGGTTCCAGTACTCACAGTGCTACCTATTCTGCAACTTCCAGCATGGAATGAAGTGTGTGGCCCTCCCCAGTGAGATCAGATCAGTTTGGGATTAGTAAAGAGGGATGGACCCTTACTGCACTCACAGCCTCTTCAAAACTGAACCTTTGTGGAAAGGTGTTTGATAATAGCTTGATCTTTCTGGAATATTGGTAGCATGAAGGAATCCTCTTTTACTGACTGAAATGTGATCTATGTTAATGAAGTCTAAAAAAGTCCTGATTGAAATGGTAATAGAAATTGAATACAAGTGAGGTGAAACAACTAAACATACTGAAGGTGGAAGAATAATGTGTGTGTGTGTGTGTGTGTGTGTGTGTGTGTGTGTGTGTGTGTGTGTGTGTGGAGAAATACTAACATATCATGAATGCCAGACCATAGAAAACAAACTCCATCTGACCCTGTCGAATGCCATGATTTGTTCATAAGAAATGTCTTTGAATAGATCAGTGGAATTTTTTTGTAGAAGAGTAAGTGAAATTTTTGCTGGATGAGCTATACAGCCTTTTGACTATAGTATCCTTTTGTCCACTTTGGGGTTTTGTCACTGCAAGTGAATAAGATGGAAAAATCAATTTTCAAGAAGAGTGGCTATTATGTACAACATGTGTTGCTTTTCAGACAATGGAAATATGAAACAAGTATTCCAGTCTGAAAGAAGCTTGAAGCGATTTCTAATCTCTCCATTAATAAGCCACTTATGCTAATATTTTCAGACTTCTGAATAAAATGGTATTTTGGGAAAAAATAAGCATATTTTACAAAGGTTATATATTTTTAAGGAATTGTAAAATACTGATTTTTCTTGGCAGCAGTGATTAAAAATGCTGTAAAAGTACTGAAAAAAATACAGTGGATACACACTGCAAAGGAGAACAAACCTAAAGAGTCTTATTGTTGTGGAACAGAACGTACTAGACATAGCCTTAAAGTGACTATTTCAGGTACCTTCTCCTTATTTTAGATGGTAATGACAACCTAAAAAAGCTTACATGTATGCACAAGTATTTAGGCCATGTATCTGACTGTTGGGAGAACTACATCCATCTGATCATCCATTAAGAGAACATAACGTGTACAAGCAGCTTAACTGCAGAAATTGTCATGTGATAAAACAACTATTTCATTATCTGTCTTTCAACAAAGATCAAGACTTCTGGCTCTCTTCAATAATTTATAGCTACATGAAAAGAAATACTACAAATAAGCAGTAATTTATTTAGTGAGTAAGGATGTGTAACAATGTGTAACTGACTGATTTCCTTTCTGAAGCTTGATTAAAAACTGAGATATAAAACCAATAATTTGTGAAGAGGCTAGAGAAGAATCCGAAGGGAAGTTACAGTGCAAGAGTCCAAGATATTTTTCCAAGATATAGAAGTAGAAAAATGGTAAGTGTACTTAATTAGTAATATTCAGTAACTCCTCCAAATCATCAAAAGAGCACTCAAGACATGAAAACGTGTCCATGTTCTTACTGCTGCTGTTAATACGGAAGAGTTTTGGACAGGTCTTCATTCCTAGAGCATGTCTCCATATACAATAACTGTATTATTGTATGTGGTTAAGTTCCTGGGGACACCCACTATCACATGTTTCCTCTTATCAAAATACTGTTGGGCTCTTTCCTGTCATTCAACAGTACCAGTATTGTATTTTCCTGATACAAATCTGAGTATTATACCTTATGAAAAGTGCTTAGATTCACTTCATATACAATATTGCCAATGAAAGATATTCACCTAGCATGTAAGGTGGTTTTTTGGGGAAAAACAAAAAAAGTACAGAAATACAGCGTCCACCAACAAAAAAATGTTTTTTTCCAGACGGTAAGCGGCTGGTCATACCCACATTCAGATGGAGCAGCATGGCTTTGGTTTAGCATCAGTGTTAAACAGCAGTGATGTAGTTCTGGGAAGGAAGTATTTTTGGTAGGTTGCTGCTCACAAGATGGACACACACCTGCATTTGAAAGCAAAGGTAATAATGTGTGAACAGTGAATGAAAATGTATATTTAACTTGTTTCAAGTATATTATAATCTAGGATTTTGATCAAGGGAAGTTGCTGATGAGGCTGCTGCTTGCTGAAGGGTGGAGATGCTTGGCTGGATGGGTTACTTCCAGCTCTGCCACCTTTGGAGTTTCCACCCCTCTCTGTGGGGTTCTTGCCCCTGCAGTGTCGCAGGAAGGCTCAGGCTGCTCAGACCTCACTTTGCCAGATTCCTCCTTCCCCCTGGAGGCTGGATGTGCTGCAATGGTGGGGGGCCTGCTTTGCACTCGCAGGTTTGTGGCTATTAGTGTGTACAAATATATGAATCTTGCAGTGCTGTTTTCTAACAGCTTGAATTAAGACCTTCAGATAAGGCAGAACACTATTCACTGGTATTATTGGCAGTTCACAGTTCTAGTCACCTATTCAAAGGTGAATAAAAGCTCTATTTCTTTTATATGTCTCTTGCTGTTACTGTTGTTTATGGTGTCATTAGGATACTACTCTTAAATTGGTCAATTCATGAGGAGGAGAATAACAGAACTCAATCAATCATTTGCATTATTTCCCTGTGATTTCCTCAATTAGCCGTGCTGCAAAGGCTGGCATGACTTGCAGGAGTGTCAAGATACAATGGCTGCAAGTTGAAATTGGAGCAATTGGAAAGTGAAGCAGTCAGGAGTGCAAGGCAGGAGCGTAGTCACAGGCCAGAAAGTCCACATGGAAAATGCAAGATTTGCATTTAGGAACCAAAACAGAAATTGGAGGAGGAATCAAGGCAGGATCTACAGTATGTTCAGAAGCACTGCTAAAGAGTAAGTCTGTTCTCTCTGAGCTCCTGCATAGTGGGAGGTTCTGCTGCAGGAGCTATCCAGAGCTGTCTCATATAATGCCCAGCAGCTGTATAAGGTGCAGCCTCAATCCTGTCTGCTGGTTTAACACGGGCCATGAGTCAGGATCTTTGAAATCCTTTCAGACACCTATTATAGTAGTTCCCCACAACTGCTGGCTTTCGTTTCAGTGTGGGTTTTAGTATTTGTATTTACTATGGTGGTGAAAATTTCAAAGTTGGCTTTGCATCTAATAAGTTAATAGGTAGACATTTTCATTTCTAGTGTGGAAGTTGATCTGGATGTCAGGAAAATCACTCAAAAAAGACCATTCAATAAGCAGAAAAGATGGGTGTGGTGATGATTTCATCCAGGTGTAAGAGCTAGACAGCCCTCATTCTTAAAACACGTCGTGCTGTAATTCGTCTTATAATAGCATTTAATGTATTTCTAGAGCTTTATATCCATAGACCCCCAAAAGCTTTAAAGAGAAAGGGGAGAAGAATAGTTTCCATTATCTAGTAGGAACCAAGAGTACCTTGTATGGAGTCACCCAAAAGGCAAATGACAGAGCTAAGAATTCTTCCTTTTTATTTCTCTGGCCTATCTGCCAAGCTTTAGATATGATTTCTAACTGCTGTCTTCATCAACCTCATCCAAAATCCACTGGAATCAGTGAAGTTCTCTGCAGTCATTTCACTGGCTTTAGATGAGTACCATATAGCTCCCAAATACATCTTTCATTGTCATCTCCTTTTCCTTTTTGCTGGCATCAGAACTCAATGATAGATATCTATGTGAGAGAAGCTCTGAGAGGGCAATGGATAGGGTACATGGGAGATGGCAGTGAAGTCTTGTTTCTGCTGCCAGCTCTCTAATGTCCACTCCTGCAATGTGCTGGAGATGCATGGGGAAAGCCAAAGTTCAAGTAGCCGATGGCCTGGCTGGAGCCCAAGGAAAACAAATAAATCACAGAGACACTCTGATAGCTTCTATTTGCCCAAGGTAGGGATGTTCCCTCCAAGCCTTCCAGGTACTTGCTATCCTGTCTTGAAGGAAAAGTCAAAGCAGAGCCTTTGTGTTCTTCCCAATACTGGGGAGTGTAGACAGGGGGCTGGAAGGGGTTAAGAGAGTTGTAAACTTTTAGAATAAATATTAAACTTTGTGTAGACTGACATGCTAATGAAGGTATAGAAATATGTAACTCCTTTGCATTAAGTATTTATGGGAAATATTGCCATAGGTAAATCATAGGTAACTTGTCACCCCAAGGATTGAATGCAGGACACTGCAACAGAAATTGGACTGTGTGCTTAACTTGAAGTGTGTGCAGTACCTCCACCTCTACTAAGCCAGCAGTAGCATTTCTGAGCAGTAATTTCCTCCCGTGCTGGAGAAACATCATATCTAGTGTGCCCTGCCAACCTGGATAGCCACAGTCACAGGGTCCTGTGATCGTAAGCATTGTGTTGAAGACTTAGGACATATCTGTGTTGCAGCTTGTAAAGCACATTTGAATCACAGAATTGCAAAACAGTTGAAGTTGAAAGGGACCTCTGGAAATCGTCTAGTCCAAACCCCTGCTCAAAGCAGGGTCAGCTAGAGTAGGTTGCTCAGGGCCGTGTCTAGTTGGATTTTGAATATCTCTAAGGATGGAAGCTTCCCAACCTCTGTGGGCAACCTGTTCCAGTGTTTGACCACTGTGCTAGGTTTATCTAATAATCTGACTGTGACAGCTTCACCTTAGACTTGATGGAGACCCTGGGTGACTCTGGCAGCTGGTCAGCGCTGAACCTTCCTTGCCATTGACACCTGATCAGGGTGGGTTCAGATTCAGGGGAATAGGTTGTTGGATGGTGCTGGTACTGCTGGTGGCCATGTAGACACATCTCTAAGTCATCCTGATTTCAGCAGAGTTACTCATGTGCCTTGTAGTAAGGATGTGTTTTGTTGGACAGGAAACAGATTTTTTTGGTGTGGGATAGAATCAAGTCCTAGAAAGAGCAGAAGAGGCAGGAGGTGTGTGGTTCAGTGAAGACCCTGAAAGTCAAAGACAAGGCTTTGATATCCAATTTTGGTATCAGGATAGCAGATGCTGTAGTGCAGAAGAATCACAGGTAAGTGTCACAAATGTAATTGATATCTGTAATGCCTGTCTGGACTATGGGGTCATGGGTTTCTCCCTAATGGCTAGGGGAGAAGGAACCATCTCTCTTAACTAGTGAGCATCTAGTGTAAAAGTTGATGTTGCTTCCATGTATCACATTGGCTTGCAGTTTTGGCTAGCAACTCTGTCTAGTCACAGATGCAAGGGCAAGATTGCCCTTGTCTCTCTTTCTGTCAGGAGCTTTGCCTCGTTCTGTTTGGCACCCTTTGCTTCCACTGTGTCTTGAGAGAAATGCTCTGCAGCAGAGAAGAGGCTGCCTAGGCCACTGACACAGCACGTATACAGTAGTCAGTAGGGCAGAGACATGTGGGCTTTAACATGTGTTTGTGCTTGGCACATCCCAGCTTCCAAACCACTTCCAAATGCCACCAAGAAAGAAGTCAGCTGCATCTCTTCTTCTTTCCTTCATTTTGGGAAAGGATACTTGCCAACAAACTCCAGATGTAAGATCGAAACCCTAGCAGAGGGAACCTCTTTTCCACCCACATAAATCACTCAAGGCAGAACATTTAGATACTCTTGGGGAATAGAAGAGCTCTTGTATGACTGAAAGAATCTTCTGTTTTGCCCCTAAATGGTGTAAAATGGAAGTAACAGAGAAAGAGAGAGAGTCTGAAAACCCAACCTGAATTTCATGGCCTGTGATACTCTAAGGATTATTTCACCTCCTATTTTCTAAGTTCATTCTTTTACCCCTGTTACCCCTTTCTTGGTGGCAGTGCTTACCAGTGGCCTACCTTTCTGACTGTTTGTGATGACCACAGCAGTCTCCCACCATAGAAATCTTCTTGACCAGCTTACACTGTTCTCCTGTGAAAGCTGATGACAGCGTGGTCTCCTGCAGTTGTGCCTGTGTTGCGTGGAGAAGCATGCAGAATTTCCTGCCCTGTAGATGTGTTTGCCTCATAGCTCTGAAGGTGTCTATGCTTAGCTGTGTGCTAAGGATCATTTGCCAACAATGAAGCAAGGGAACAGGAATTCCCACATTTTACTGGTATTGCTTTACATTTGCTCTCTGTCCTGTTAGGATGGCAAAGGTACTAACTGCATTAATCCTTTTGCGATACTAGAGGGAGCTCATAGCTTGAACATTCAGAGTAAAACATAATATATTGGACAATTCTTGAGGAAACACAGATCGGAAGTAAAGTGGCACTGATGACTATAATGCACCTTTTTCCATCACTGGCAAAACTAAAAGGGCTGAATTTATCTGTGTAGGAAATTATACATATGGCTCAGAGACACTCAGATAATGAAAAGCTGTAGCCCCAATTTCTTTGGTATCTGATCACTTCTCTGTCATTGCTGAATTTATTTTCATAGCTTCCTGTGAGGAAGTAAGCCCACTTATCCCCATTAAAATATGGGAGAGTGTAACACAGGGAACACTGTGTTGTACTGCAGCTTTCAGACTATACGTATCATAGCGACTTCAGTTGGGCATCAGTCTGGGGCAGCTGCTGACTGGACAAAACTTAAATAAAGTATAGCTGGAGAGTGCTTTGTACCTGAGTTCATTGTGTGTGGGTCCCTGCTAAGAGACATTCTCCTTAAGTTTCTCTGTGTTGTGCCCTCTCTCTGGTTCCTGGCTCAGCCAGCGGCAGTCAGAGAGCCAGGAACCAGTCAGAGACCACGGGGCTGAGCTGCAAGTTCCCCCTGGTCTGTCTGGCTGCTGGGAGCTAATAGTGGGCACCTCACATGAATTCCGATGAGACACAGCTCAGCAAACAACTGCCCTGTGGGCTTGAGGCACTGAAAGGTAAATGCTTCTTGGGCTTACTAGGGTCTTCTCTAAGACAAGGAAGACTGTGCCAGCCCAGGGGACCATAGGCACCCCAGAATCACCTCAACAAGATGAATAACTAGGGGTAGGCTGTAAAGAAGGCTGTTTCTCACTGGCCATGTGTGAGAAACAGCTCATCAAGTGTCCACAGAGAGCATCAGCCAGAACAAAAGATTGGGAGAGGATGTTGGTAGGATTTGTACCCTGAGTAGGGCCATAGTATGGGAAAGAAATGTAAGCAGCATGGCAGAGTATTGCTATGTGCAGGGGTTTGGTCAGAGATGAGAGTGCATGTACACATAAATAGGTGTATGCAAATACAGCTTATACATATGCACAAAAAGTATTCCAAAGGCAATTTCAGATGAACCCAGGAGACTTGAAAGCACAAGGTGAAACATGAAACATGATGGCTGTTTGTTTTGTTTTGTTTTTTGCCACCTCCCTGTTTTTCTGCCTTAAGAATCTGTCGTAACAGGGAGGACTTAAATGTCTTAGTTGAGATAGACTTACATAATCAGAGCAAATTTAATTTGCATTACAGCCATTTAATAACTCAGAGCTCTTGAGATGTGGACTTCTAATCCTAGTTAGCATTACCTGTATCCTGTTTAATTATATTTTAACAAATCCTTAATCCTTTGGGAGCAGCTCAGCTGTCACTGTGATGCTCAGTGAGGTTACTGAAGGTGTCAGTGCAACAGTGAGTGGATAATCATATTGCTTCGTTGCCTGAGGTAAAACAAAGTAACTGCTCTGGTGAGTTTTGGCAACCTGGGGTCCATGGTTGTGCGGTGCAGTTCTGCCCAGGAGAGGGCAGTGATGCACAGAGACACACCCCAGCACAGACGGTTGCAGGTTTGCATAAACAGAGCCTTTTAATAGCCATCTCGTGTGCATACAGCTGAACTGTTCCTCTTCTAACTTAGTTTATTCTAAATGTGAGGTGTTTAATGCAAGATAAACAAGTACGATACCACTGGATGGAAGTGTGAGGCTTCTTTGACCCTTTTCAGTTCAGGGGTGAGAAGAGTTGTGTCATGATTCTTCTCTTTACCTCCACATCGGCAGGGAGAGAGTAATATCTCCCTAAGGTGCTTTCAGGTGTTGTCAGGCCAGCCTGAGTGTAGCTGGGAGTCTTTACTCTCCTCTTCACTGTAACAGCCCCAGTGGGGAAAGTGCAATGTATCAGATTGAAAGGAACATAGAGACTGAACCCTTGTGAAAGTTCTGACATCTCAGACTTCTTTTAGAAGGTAGGAAATGGGATTGGTTTCAGGTGCCTCTATCCAAACCATTCCAGGAGAGTTAGGACTGGAAGTTAGTGCTATATAGCAGCTGTTCACTGATCTTGTTCCAGCTTCTCTATGGGCTTCATACAGGAGTTGCTGCCCAGGGAGGAGCTCACACAGGCTGTTCCTGCACTGCACCCAGGCAGTGCCTTGTGAGAGATCCCCGAATTGGCTGGAGGCTCCCCATGGTTGTGCTGCTGTGCAGGGGGACCAGTGCAGGCTGTGGTTACAGGATGGCTGTTAACACAGTGCAGCAGGTAGGTAAGTTAGGTGCTACACAGCATTGAGATGTCAGTATTGCTCCCAGTCTCAAAGTAGCAGGATCGACACTGGCTGGAGGATCTCTGCATCGAGCAGTGTCTCATGGTAGCGATGTGCCTCTTGTCTGCCAGGTCCAAGGCTTCCCAGGGATAGTGAACAGTGCCCTGAGATCAGAACCAGGCTGGTGCCTGTGGCTGGGAAGCTGGAGAAGCCATGAACTGCACAGAACCAGGCTGCCAAAGGATGAGAAACCACAGTGGGACCAGGACAAGGAGAAAGATGGGTACAGAGCAAAGGTAGGCAGGGAGCAGTCAGAAGCAGGGAGTGAAGAGTAAAGACGGGTCAGGATATGAACATACTGAACAGTCCTCTAAGTCTACATCCTCTAAGGCTACCTATAGCACTGTAACAAGGCGAGGCTGAACATATTACCTCAGTGATCTCAGTTCTTGGATTGTTTGGATACAGAAGCCCATCAGACTGGTCAGGGGATGAGTTTATCAACTACCTAATTGCTTAGAGTTTAAGTTTAATTCTTCTCAAATGCATCCTCAATGCATCATTCCTCTTTCTGAACAGGGAGACAGAGATGTGGAGACATGAAGCAGCTTACACAGGAAGCCTGGGGCATGCCCAAGTAGTAAAGGCCTTGCAAGTAGGTCATTGCTCTAATCTGGCCTCCCCTCCTTTTAACCTTTCCAAACAGGGCTGCCTGGACAGGCAAAAGTATCAACAACTGCTGCTTCCCCCTGTTTCTGGTGGGGCCTTGGTCTACCTGGCTGCTAAGCGGTACCTTTCCCCAGCACCACTCTTGTTGGCTAAGAGAACAGCCATCGGGTGTAAAGAGCGGAGGGCAGGTGCAACGAGTGCCAGTCTAGGGCATTAGAGGGAAAGGTTATTCTGAGCTGGCAAAGTGAGAGCATGTTTTTTAGAGAAAGAAGAGGTGAAAGGATGCAGAGACAAAGCAGGGAAGTGACACTGAACTAAACTGGGGTGTGCTTGCAGAGATTAATAACTGCTTCCTGTCCCATATTTCAATATGTCGTCTGCTCACAGTAGCTTGCGAATAAACACACAACTGATTATCTGGAAAGATATCTTTTACTCCTGTTTCTTTTTTCCTGAGTTTCAAGGCACAGATACAATTGAAAAATGGTTCGAAACTGCATTAATGAGCTCAAACACAACTGAGGGCACAATCCAAAACTGCACAGCCAATGCAGAACTGTTCATTGCTTTGTTGGGCTTCAAATTCAAAGTTCTCTTGGACAGTTTATTTTAAGTGTGACAGTATAACAGTAGAGTGAAGAGCAACCTGGAAGGAATCTACTTAGACTCCTTGACTGTTAGCATCAAAATATTAACAGAATGAATATAAAAAAAGAATGAGAGAAAATATCCCTGTTAAAGAGCAAGTCTGAATACTGTGTTGACAAATCACAGGGCCAGTGGAGTCCCTACCTGTTCCCTGCAGGAAGTATACCTGAAGGAGGATGAATTGAAAGGAGACTTGCCAAAAATATTGCTTTACACTGATGATTTTTCAGACTGGACTTCTTGCTCCAAAACCTTATGCTCTCTTCTGTCTCATCTCTCTTACACTAGATGCCTCGCCTTCAACTGTGCTACCAAGGCTGAAGTTCCCAGAATTAGACCCACCCAGCCTCTCATCACCCATCTGATCTCTGCTGCCGAGAGCTTTGCTCTCCTCTACCACAGGACCATCTCATTTCAGTTTGTCATGTGCAAGCTACTCACAGAGCTTTCCTTCATGCTGGGTCTCAAATCTCCCTGTTCTGATGACAAATCTCTTTGTCCAGCCCTTGGGCAGCCCTCCATTCCCATGCTGCAACTGCTTTTTCTGTGGTACCCACATCTTCTAGGCCTTAAACCAACCTCCTTCTTTTTGCATTTCTCCATTTACCCTTGCCTTGAACACTGACTAAATCCTCCTCCATTCTTGATCAATATTTTGTTTTTGTTCAAATCTCTTCTTAAAAATGCACATTTTCAACAAAGCCTATCTGTGTTATCTGCTGGTGGCAAGGAAGGATGATATTTATAATACAAAACCTGCACTAATCAGAGGTCAAGTCATGTGCTTCTAGCAATCCACTGTCTTCTGCATCTATTTATTGCCCTCCTAATTTAGATTGCAAAATCCATAGGCAAAGGCAGTTACTCTGTATGTGTATGATAATTCTTTTTTAAAAAGAAAAAGAGAGTACAAACAGCAACTGTGATTAACATGAAGAATGAAATGCTGAAAATAGGAATGATTTTCTTTTTCAGGAGAATGATCCTCCAGATATTTCAAAATATGGAGAAAGAATACAACTGATCTCAAAACACTGCACTAAGAGTCCAGAGAAAGAACTGTATCCACTTCCTAGCTTTACCATGGCAAGAATGACTTCAGGTATTGTCATTTAATTTCCCTGTGACTTAGTTCTCTATGTGTAAAGGGTGATTGCTCTCTCTTTGACTTGCAGGCAGGGTTGTTTGGAGATTTTTTGATCCCATAGAGAGGAGCCAGAGATGCACCTAGGAAGAGTTTCTTTTGTTACAAGAGGTGCAGTTACTGGTGAAATGTTGAAAGAAACAGCCTGAAATCATGAAAATTTCAAAACTACTAAGTTCTCAGGAAGCAAGAGTGAGTTCCTGTGTGGAGTCTGTTTCTTCAGACCCGAGCCTTATGGTTTAAGTAGTGAGGAGTTTCCACATTTTTACATATTTTCTATATTCCATATTTTTCTTCCTCTGCTTGTGATAAACACTTAGCACCAGGCCATTTACCAAGGTGGAGAAGGCTGCGTGGGTGCCTGTGCAGAGAAGTTTCTCATTCCATACCCCATCTGAAAAATATTCCTCAAAACAAGAGAGGCAGCACTGACACAAGGCAGCTCTCAGGTGCAGTTCCTGAGGCTGCTGACATGCCCACGTTCAGGTACACAGCATGCAAACATTGCTTTGTCTCCGCAGTCCACCTGCATGAACTTGTGGGAACTATTTCCTTTGCTGTTCTTTGGTTTCCTCATTGGCTAAAAATGAGTCTAGCAGTTCTCAGACTTATTTCCAGAGTGCTTTTTATATTGTAGTTGAAAAGGACTATATCATTCCCTTGGTTTATTACTTAGGCATATGTGTGTCATTACAGTGCACTCCTTGAACACTATCTTTTGCGGAGAAGTCCTGAGACCTCTTGTCCACATTTTATTGTTTAGGTGGCCAAAATGCGCCTGACTGTAATACTGCAAATTGCTTCAGAAGTTGGCCCCTGAAAACTGGCATTTGAAGATGGGGACAGTCTATCAGACAGGCTCTCAGAAGAATTTAGACACAGGCCTCTGAGAATGGTTCTGAAGGATCTCAGTAAGGAGGCTCAGGCTGGCTTTTACCTCAGTCCACCTCTCCATCACCAGAAAAGCACCAGGAGCCAGAGGTAGGACCTGTTGGCCTGTGGCTAGATCCCCACCTGCCTTCTCCAGTGGTGTGGGGAGGGGAGGCTGCTCCAGTCCTGCCTTCCCAGCAGCATCTCCCAGCCGTAGTTGCTGGATAATGGACAGCAGCCCCAGGTTTTGCTGCGAGAACTTAATCTGCACTGTCGTCCCTCATTACTGCCACTCAGGGCTGTTGAGTCCAGCGATGAAAGGTCACAAGATGACATGAGAGAGGCCAGGCAGGGGGTGTACAAGAAGGCCTGGGCAAGCATTGGGAAATATGGAAATGCTAAAAAGAGAACAGCCACCCAAACGATGCGCCTGGCGGCCCTGTGGGGATGGGACTGAAAGCAGCTGGGTTCACACTAAGTTTTCCTGAAGGTCACTTTGCAATATGGTAACTGGGAGCTGGGCTGTCAGTGCCCATAAAGCCAGCTCTCCTCACGGGGCAGCGGTGGGGGAGGAAAGGAGGTTTGTTTAGAAGCATTAGCGTGCCCCTCCCCCGGCCCCATTAGTGGCCCTTATTAAACCTACACAGACAAAGAGCAAAGATGCCCTCGTTAATGGAGAGTCTCCGATAATTACTCTGCTCTGCCGCTTCTTTTGGGGCTTGAATGGCCTTTGAATAATGTTTCTCTTGCTGTGGTTGCAGACAATACCCTCGCAGACTGCTTTAAGCATTGCCAATCCCATTAGCAGAAGAATAGCAGGGCTTTCTGGTTGTGTGGGTGTGTGTGCTTGCAGGGAGGATGGCGAGCTTGCAGTGGGAATGAGGGCTACGAGGGATACATTTGCCCACTGCTTTGCTCTCCTCTTTTACCCTCCACAACGTGAGAAAACAAAGCAGGGAAGCGCTTGGATGAAACTCCGTTTCGGAAACAATCTCCCTATTTAAGCAGTGTCTGAGCCAAGGTGCTCGAGAGAGCCATGTTGCTTCTTGCTGCAGGAGCACAGAGATGGTAATGTCTGCTCACTAAAAGGGAGAAGGACAGTGGTTTTCAGGAGCAAAGAGCTGAGAGGCAGAACCTCTGCAGGGCTGAAGAGTGTCTTGTCCAGCTCATGTTCCCTGGACCAGCTCCCCTCTCACACCCATGCAAGTCACTGAAGGGGATGGAGGCCTAAAGGTCTCCAAAGTCAGAATCAGTTTGTGCTGCTTCCTTACAGTACGCAGAAATGAGATAACAGTCATCCCTCTGCATCCACTTGATTACAGAGCATGAAAATGGCTATACCAGCCTGTTTAGGGAGGATTAATTCTCCTGGGCTGCACACCCCAAGTAGGAAGCTAATTAGTGTGTTCAATAGGTAGCTATCAACCAAACTTGTAGGAGTTGGAGTAACTCTACCTGAGCCCTTCTCTTTGATCTCTCTTTCTGCATGATGAGTGAAAATAGTGTATAGCTGGGCTGGCTGCGGTGTTTAATTTAATCATCTGATGATATTTATTTTCACAAACATGAACTCAAGGAACAATTATCGGAAAGGTTTCATCTTGTGCTGAACGTGCCAGTTAACGGCCTTTCTGTGAGGAAATAGCTTCTATGTAGGGAGTCAGTAATTAAAATGTGTGAAAAAAGACTCCTTCTTCAGAGGCAGCAGGGAAAGATAGTGGGTCTAATGCTCAGCTGGTGTGAACTGGCAAGTCTGTCTATGGCCACAATAAATTGGCATTGCTCCTTCTGCATAATGCCAGCTGAGGATCTGCCCAAATGGTTCTGTGAGAAATTTCCAGTTTAAGAGAAAGACGTTTGGATTATTATCAAAAGGAGCCCAACTCTGGAAGAGATGGTACAATGATGTGTTTTTTGGAAAAGGATTCTGCAGTACTCAGGGGAGATGTTCAGATCTAAAGAACACTCAGTCCTGCAAGCTCTCACACAAGGAAAGCAGCTAAGTTCCTGTTTTTATGTTCCCAGTGTTAACAGACAGAGCCATTTTCTCCCTCTTTTGGTATCGACTCTAAAGACTTCCACAGCCTCAATCTAAAAGCTAAGAAAAAGCTGACATTTGAGACATTCCAGTGGAAGGAAGATGATTTTTGTCATGTGGACATATAGGGCACAGTTTGTTAACCACCAGGTGGCTCTATGCACTGTGTTCAGTTTCAGACCATATGTAGATGGTTGATGAACAAGGAGGACAAAGTTGAAAGTCAAGCTGTGTGGAAGGTTTGGCTGGATAGCCACCACCATGTCTTTAACCAGTATATCCTGCTTGAAACGGCTTGTGATTTCATGTTGGTGGATGGCAATATGCTTAAAACAATTAGAATCGCTAAATCTGGAACTTATATTCTTAAATATAACAGCAACAAACTTTCTGAGGTTCATATTTCTTCAGAATTACAACCTGTGGTCCTGTAGCTTTGAAGGATAAGGCTGGTCATTTTTCTTTCCACTGGCATGCAAACTGCATGAAGAGAAGTCTCCACCAAACCAAAGGAAGAAAATGTAGAGCCATCTGTTCTCAGAAAGACTCTTTTGTTTTAAGCTGTGGTAGAGGAATATGTGATGGATCACAGATATGAAAGTATCATTTAGAAAGGGGAGGGAATATTCTCCTCCTGTCAATAAAATGGTGGCAGTTGTTTATAAAGTATGTCTCAAATAGAATGGAAGATTAAAAACCTGAATCCAAATTGTTCCCTAATGGCTGTGTAAGAAAGGTGCATGTTGCGCTGCATTTTGCCTAGGAAATGGAAAGTGATGCTCAGCTCAGTGCCTTTGCAAAGGGCTTCCAGCAGATAAGAAGAGAGTTAGGAATATCTAGAGCTGGGAAAAGTGTTCCTTAGGTGGCTGAGAAGGATGAAATTAAGAGACTGATACTGCTTCTCTCATCCTTAGGGGAAAACACAGTGTTTCCTGCAAACCGCTGCAGTGCATGAGACAAGTCTGCAATGAGGCAAGGGGCCTTGGTACTGGCTAACCCCTGGGAAGCATCCAACAGGGCATGGAGCCCTGGCAGGGAGCACGTTCCCCATCTGCCGCACAGGGATGTGCTTGGGATTGCCCCGTGCAGACCAGAGCACCTCGAGGGGTCTGGCAGATGGTTCCAAGGAGCCCCAGTGGGACATACTTTGGCTGTGGCAAAGAGAGGGAGGCAGGAATAGTGCCCAAGCTCTGCACTGAATGCCTGAGACTTGGCTTGGCTGCTGATGCTAATGAGACTGTTTTGGGTTCAGGGGATGCGATTACTGTCCTTCCAGATTTATGGCTGCCAGGCTGTCTGGGAGCCTGGTTTTGGGCAGAGAGGTGGCAGCTCCAAACTACTGGTTCTTCTTGAACAACACCTCTCTGCTGCCCTCCCTTTACTTCCGTCTTAAATGTCTGCTCCCCTCCCTTAAAAATAAATGACATCTATTCCATACCTGTAAACAAACCTCTTGCAAGTGTTGCAAGCAAAGTCCACTGCCCATCTGCAGCCTGAAATCACTTTTCCACTACAGGTGGAAAATGATATATGGGCCACCTTCCAGAAAATTACTGAAGTGTGCTCATAATATTAAACACAGGCAATCCTGCATTAGCACAGCCATGGAGTCAGAACCAACAGAAGGCGGGATTTTTATATGTATTTTTGAGAGTGGAGCACGCAGCTTTGGCAGGGAGGCAGAGGACTGGAACAGCAGCATCCACGGCATGTGGTGGTACTGCATCGCCCTTTGAGGGGTTACAGTGAAGACTACTGAATTTGTAAGAATTAACAGAAGAATCTTCAACTCAGTGAAGAAGCTGTTCATCTTTAAGAACAGGACTTGAAATGTATGGTGTTCTAGTAATATATTATTTGTAAAGGCCAGGATTAATTAATTTTCAGTCAGATATGAACTGGTTTTTCATGCCAAGGCTCTCGTTCATCCTTACTGTCACTGAAATCAGATAACTCTTATGAACACAACTTTATGTAAATTGTACCAGTCACATTTTGCAGCATATACTAAATATGGGGGGGGGGAACTACTTATGGAAGATAACCTAACTCCTTCCTCTAATTGTGGATTGTGAATCCTCTTTATGGACTCAGTTCAACAGCAGATGTTAGTACAGTTAAATTTCGGCACTAATCTTGTCTCTGTGCGGGGAAGCACCGCTGACCCCCTGGGACATGCAGTCAGTGAAGCATCACAGCACCGACGATTTTAAATATGTGCGTGGTGCTGCTCAGCATCGGTCTAGATGCCCGGGGCTTTGAGATGGGGCTACATCTCCACGCGGCGTGTCGCGCTGCGAGGCTGTCTCTGCGCGGGCTATTTTGGGTGGGCTCCCATGCGCCATCCTAAAGCAACAGGGTTACAAATTGTCTTGTGCTCTTGTGATTTTAGGCTAACGGCTCGAACCGGGGCTCTTCTGGCGAGAGGCACCTTGCAGCCGCCCCCGCCGCAGCTCAGGCCCCGCCCGGGAGAGCCGGGAACGCTGCTGCGGCGGGAACGCGGCGGCGGCGGCGGCGTTTCCCGGCGCGGCGGAAGGCTTAGCGCGGGCACGCGCCGCCGCCGCCGGGCGCCCGAGGCGGGGCTGCGGGGCCTGCGCGCCGCCTCCCTCGGCGGCCTCGCCGCGCCGCGCCGCGCCGGCGGCGAGCGAGGGGCGGCCCCTTCCGCGGCGCGGGGCACAGCCGCTCTCCGGGAAGGCCAGGTAAATACCCGCGCCGCTCGCCTCGCCTCGTCTCGCCTCACCTCGCCTCGCCTCGCCTCGCCTCCCCGCCCCGCCGCGCCGCGCCGCGGCCTCCGCCCGCCGCGGGGAGCGCCCGGCGGCTCCGGCCTCTGCGGCGGGCCCGGCCCCGGCCCCGGCCCCGGCCCCGGCCCCGGCCCCGGGCCGCGCGTGCATGTCTGCGCCCGCCGCCGTGATCTGTTCTCCTTCCTTGTGGCCCCGGCCCTCCAAAGGCTTACAGACGAGTCTAGTTTTAGGCACCGTGTAATCCCGCTGAGTGGCTACAGCAAGTCACAATGTGTAGGACTAAGAAAGCATGGGAGTCTTGGGAGGACTAATGCCCAAACACTCAAAACAACGGTAGTTTTCATCTTACCACTTGCAAAGGCTCTTTATTCTATATCAAAAAATTACGTGAATTAAATCCCAGATTTAAAAAATCAGCAATTTGAAATGCAAAAAGAGGGCACTGTGTAGTGGAATAACGGATCTCATTAGTCTACAGTAGGTAGTTACATCATTTCTGCAGAATCTTATCAGCTTGAAATAATGCCGTGTTTTACATTCAATTTAATCAGATGTTTTGAGGTGTCTGCTGGGCTTTTGCAGAGGTCGTTTGTAATAAAGTTACAGTTTGGTCTAGAAAACAGCTGAGACAAATATTTGTGCTGGAGCAGTTACACAAGCCTAGAGCAATGCATGTGGTTGCAGCCAGCCTGCAGGGCTTAGCTGATTGTGGTGAGGCTGCCAGGACCTCAGGGTCTAGGTTGCTGTGGTCATGTGCTGAAGTTCAGTGGTGTTTGGATCACTGGTTCCTTTCCTTCCCCTGCCTCCCCCCTCCTCCCCCCCCCCCCCGATAAATGTGCTAAACCACTATGGCCCTGGCTGTTTGAAAGATAAGAAGAGGGCTTAGTTTGAGACACAAAATGAGTTTGTTATTAAACACTGTAGTTCCAGCAATGTCAGCATTCAACCACTAATAGTTATGGGAAATCAGGGTCTTGCAGTAAAAAGGCTCATACTGTCCAAGCTGCACTGCATGAGTACCACCGCTGGAAAGAAGGGTCAGCCAGAGTTTCAGATCAGGGCTACTCAAATGGCATCGTGCTGGACAGATCCAGACCTCAAGTCTGTTTTCTCATGGCCTTGCCAGGATCCCCAGGAAATAATGTCTCCCATGTTCCTGTGGAAGTTACTGTGTTTCTTACCCTTCTGGCCTCTGGGGCAATGGCAACTGTTGTTCCCAGTTACGTGGGATATACTGGGCTGTTCTGGCAGAACTAGAGCCTGGTCGTTGCTTCTGGCTTGGTGCACTTCAATAAAAGTTACTCTACAGAACTAGGTAAAAATTAATTGTGCAGTCTGGCATAGGCATTAAAGGATTCAGTTATTATATTACTATTTATATCAGCTACTGCTTCACCTAGAAAGGTCCCAAAGCAACTTACTGTCCCTGAGTCCTACTCAGAAGGAGAGAAACGTCTTCATCTGGCAGCCCGCCTCCCCCCCACGTCTTTCATTGCTTAAATGCAGCCACCTCTGGGTAGCAGGGAAAGCATGTCAAGCAGACCACTGCTGCACACGACAGCTGAACAGCTCAGCAGCAGTTTCAGCAGTCTACGCAGCGAGTGCTAGAGGAACAACATCCTCAAGAAGTAAATATGCTTTTCATTTCCATTCAGGACTCATGGAGACAAACAGAAAGTATTTTCATAACCCCCCCCCCCACACACACACAAAACTTCAAGCTTTTAAGGGCTGCTATTTCCTTGCAGAGTAGTTCTAGAAAGCATGGAACAGGGAGATATTTGTAAAATTTCAGTTTGCATTAAACAAAAATGTGTGTTTAAAAATTTTTTTTCTGTCAGTTGGTATATTCAAAGTTCCTCCACTTCCAAGCTGGAAACAAGCTGGTACCTCATGACAGATAATTAGAAGTATTAAACTGAGTCATATTTTTTATTGTTTCTTGAATGTCCAATTCAATCACTTCTCCTCTTACACTCCTATCAGATACTCTGTTCCCTGAGTCTCTCTGTACTGAGCTCAGGAGGTAACAGGCTGGTTTTTTTCTGCTTGTCCTCACACTGTCTATCTGCCTGGCAGAACATGCAGAAATTGTAATCAAGAGCAGCATGCAAAGTGCAAGTTATATACTTTTAAACAAACACATACTCACAAAGCAAACAAATACAAGAGTAGAAGTCACTCAGCTTCCCTTGTGTTGTTATATGGGACTTCAGGTGTGTTTAAGACCACACATCTGTGCCCGAGGCCGAAGCACTGCACCGCTTTGTTTGGTGTGTCCTTAGGGATTTTATGCCTGAAGTGTGGGCTTGGCATGGTTGCATCCAGATGACCTGTAGGTGCAGGGCTGGGACTCAGGCTAGCCTCTATTTCCCTAGGCCTAAATTACTCCCCCTGCTAAGTCAAGATCAGCCAACAGACAGTGTGGACAAAGAGGTAGTTTGATTTTAGTTTGATGTAACCCATGAGTAGTTGATGTACCCACGTGCTGATGTGTTTGGCTGGCCTGCAGCCTGGGCTGTGTGTCATAGTCAGCTTACTCTTCTCCTACCTTTCTGCTTTGCTTTTTTTTCATTTCCTTGCTGAAGGTCCTTGATACTTTCCACAGTCCCAGCCCAGGTACTGAGATTTCACAGTTAATCATCCACAGGAAGTGAAACAACTGCTCAATACTTGTGGTGCTCTCCAGCCAAGAGGGATGTGGCTCACATGGCTGCAAGGCGAAGGCATCAGTGTTAAAGATCTCGAGAGGGCTGTACAGCAGTCTGTCTTGGGAAAAGGAAAGCTTCTATGATCTGTTGTCCTCTGCTGCCCAGTCCTCCTCATCCTCTGTATCCACTTTGTTCAGGTGCAGCATGCTGTTGCGCACTCTTCAGCTTGGGGGTTGTTGCATTTTAATTATTATTTCCAGAGTGCAGTTACAATTAAAAGCTGTGTGTACTGTAAGCAATACTTATTATTCATTACTGTACGGTCATCACTGTATGAGGCATCTGTAGCTGTGATGTGTTAGTTTGCCATGTAGGGAGGATGCCTGGGGAGCCTCCTTGTTAAAAGGCATTGGGCCAGGTCAGTGGCTGGGGTAAATCTGTGCTTTCACTCCTGTATGCTTGCTAAGTGTCTGCTTTCCCTGATGGACTTCTTTTCCTCCCCAATTTCACCTCCTTGTTTGTTAATTTTGTCTGGTTTGGGCTTTTTTTTCTGTAGCGTGGAAGAGATCACTGCTGTCTCTTAGCTTCACTGAGGTTAGGCACCAAGTTCATTGCAACTGTTCCTGCTCTTCACCTCTCCCTGGGTCTAGCACAGAGAACATAGGAGCTCTTCTTTACTGATAAATTTTGGCAGTCCCTTTTCATCCTCAAATGCAGGGAGATGATAGCAAACAGGTGGGTTTTGTAGCACAGAAATGGCTACACTTGCACAGTTATTTTCTAGTGCTTGGCTCCACAGCCAAGCATTACTTACTGGAGAGCCTCTTTCTCCAGCAATTGTGAGCTTTTCCTGAATATTGTCAGTGGTTGGGTGCAGGAGTGTCAGTCAGAAAGTACTTATTTTGGCACATTTTTAAAGTAAGAACTTTTGGAAATTTTAAGCAGTTATGTTCTCAGTTGTGTAATAGGAGAGAGAGCTAGCAGTGTATGCATGGGATTCCTAATCACTAGGAATATAAGTATTTTGAACCAGGACTGTTCTTTGGTTACGTATGGATGGCATACAGTATGGTGGGTCTGACTGGGAACCTTGCTTGCGGAGTCTTCAACCCACAGCAGCCATAGCACTATGCTTCCTGTACTGTTAAAAGAAAGAGGGCTTCTGGCCAGGAGGAAGACCTGGGTGTCATCATGCTTTGAAAGAGCTCAGGGTCAGAAAAAGGCTGAGAGTGTTTGTTGAGTAGGCCTTGCTATGGTCTAAGTAGATAAAACATCATCTACTGTCCAGCTACAGCAGGGAGACGCTGGAAAGATGGCACGGCACAATAGCTTGTGTTTTGCTGCCGCTTTCAGTTCTTTTTGCAAGCAATCTGTGCCAGGAACATATAAAAGTGCGTAGACAGCGGTAAAGACTGGGTGTGTAACAGTCAGCCACCTGTGAATCCTCATGCCCTCTTCTGCTCATTCAGATGTGCCCCCTGACAAATGTAGCTCAACTTCTTAACTGGGAGGTAGCTTCTAAGTCTTCAGCTTGACAACTTTCTCAGGGATTCTGTATAGCAGAGCCGGGTTCTCAGGGACTGTCATTGACCTAAATGCATCTCATTCGGATTCTGGGCAACACTTGGCTGATGTGACCCACATAGCTAGCCAGAGATTTTTGTAGCAGCAAAACCTGTAGGGTGTGCTGAGGAAGGTCTGCACTGATTTTTCAAGGTGCAACTCAAAAGACATTCAGGTTGCAGGTGGAGGTTGCTCAGAGACTGACTGACAGAAAAGCCCATCAGATATTAGCTGCAGCAGCCCCAGTGGTTTGTGTTCAAGGAGGCCACACATCCATCGTTTCCTCAGATCACCTGTTACTTAGACAAGGCTTGTCACAGACCATAGGCTGGGCTGTAGTGGTCCAGGCCTGCAGCATGCCAGAAATAAAGGCCTCTGTGGTGCTTGCCTTTGTTCTGTTACCAAATTGCAGCTTTGCTCTCTCATGGAGACAGGAGCCAGAGTTTGAAGCCCCTGGCCTCATTTTCTACTGTCCAAGAGTCAACAAGAGTCTGCCTGTCTCTTGGGGAGTGACATGGGTCTTCATTGCCTCTCAAGGAATTTGCTTGTGTGGTTTTGTTGGGGTGAGGGGGTGGGGGACCCTGTGGGCTGTGTTTCCTTGCCGTATGAAGTGCAGGACTGTGGAAAGTTTGTTTGCAGGAGCAGTTCAGCAGTAGGTTTTGTGTGGAACACCTCCACCCTCTGAGTTTCAGCAAACTCTGTCAGACTGCCTGGCATGAGTCACCCTCATGGCAGCTTTATCTTTTTTTTGCTTTAGAGGTAGGAGAACTAAAAACTTGGGTCTTTTTCTTCTTGTTGGATTGAAAACTGAGCTTCTGACCTGATCCTGGGGAGCTTGGGCAAAGTTTTACAGTGCTTAGTTTAATTTTGTTTGGTAAAAACAGTTTGGGTCTGCCCTGGAGAAGAGGAGCTATGTAAAGCTGTCATAGTACAATATTTCACTTTTTAAAATCTCTAGTGGCTCAGAAATTCATTGGTAATGTAAGGTTTTGTCTGCAGCCACTGCTGTGCACTCCTTTGCCATTAAAATGAAGAATATGGGACAGAGAGGATGCCTCTCTCTGTTTTTCCTGTTAGGATAGGAGTTTCTGCCCACAGTTGCTATGAGTTTTGAGATGGGCAGAGCTGGATCCCACAGTAGTGATGGGGGATGTTCAAGTGTCCAGGGGCTCCAGGAGGCTGAGAATGAGACAGAGTAAGTTCTCCAGTGGCTGAGACACCACTGCTTTCTATTCACATACAGGTTCTTTTTAAAACTGCTCTTGTGGTCTTGAGATCAAATTCCCTGAAATGTCCAAACTTCCCCTGAGACTTTGAGCCTAAGAATTGTTAGGAATCAGTGAGACCTGGGGACTTTTAACAATATGACCCCACCTTTTGGTAACTTTTGCTGGCTGGCCGCTCCTTTCGTTTATGCATTTCCTCCTGAATACATTGCTTGTCAATGTCATTGGTTGTTCCTCTCTAACTCTCTCTCCAAATACAAGAAAAAACAGAAAACCCTTGTTTTCATTATTTTACACGTCTCTATCACCTGTTCTCTGAAGAAGCAAGTCTGTGGGCACCTAAACTGACAAGACTGCTTTCTTACCAAGTTGTCAGATGCCTCCTATCCCTCTTTCTCCCTCTGCTACCCACAGTGTTTTCGGATCCATGCAACACTAACTGCTTATGCTGTGGCTGATTTGGAGAGACCCTGGTGCTGGCATTGGCCTGCTGGCTTCTGCCTCCTGGAAAGGGTAAGGGACTGTGTCCTTACTGCCTCTCCCTCAGCAGGAATGTGAGTTTGGGCCTGTTTCCTCTCCAGTGTTCGGTAGTAGTGCAAAAACTGTGTTTTTACAGATGTTACTGCTCTGTCACATCTAATTGAAATTAGGCATCAGATTCAGAAGAAAGAGAGGGAGGGAGAATAACTGGTAGATAGGTAGGATGATGGCACAAACCCTGTTTCCTTAGGAAGCCAAACTGAAAGATGGTTCTTTTATATAAATTTTTTGTATGGATTGCTGAACTAATGCATCTCACAGATTCCTAAACACCTCCTGGTTCTAGCTTGCTTTCTTTTTTGAGCTAGAGTGAACAGTCTTGAACATAATGTATAAGCTCAAGGTACGCAGCTGGTGCCTATTACGGTGTTATATGTCATCTGCAAGATTTCTTTCTACCCTTGCCTGCTCCATGCTTTTTAATTATTGCAATGTTATGTTCAGGTATTTTCCCTGGCACATGGGAATCCAGAAAAGCACATCAGGAAGTTAAATGATTCCTTCCAGCGTACGTTCCTTCGTGTGTGTATGTCATCCCTGATTTTTCTTTGCTGTCAGATTGCTGTGTCACCTAAGTAAGTCCCTGTCGCTTCTCTAAGTGTTGCCTAATCTTAACTAAATTGAACTTCTGTCTCTCATGTGGCATGACCAGCAATCCTTGCTCTTTACCTCAGCCATGTAAGTAATGTGACTATTATAAACTCATGTCAGTAAAGACTTTACTCATGTTGTAAGTGCACATTAATTATCTGACTTCTGCATGTGCATGGGTGTGCTGTGCCTGTGCTAGATACACATATTGAAACATGTATTTTTCAGCTGCTGCAAGCTCTGTGTCAGACTGTTTTTGCTAAGTACAATGTGCCATGTTCCTTCACTTTTTTTCAGTAAGGTTAGTTCCCAGGGGCCTGGCTGAGCTATTAGGTTGTCTGCTTCCCATAACAAAGCCGTGCTTACAGTTGCCCCTAGCTTTGGCAAACTTTAATAGCTTAGACTGATGCTTCCCTCTTCTTCTCCTATTTACTACCTTAGACAGAATTTCTTTGGAAAATTTCATGTGTTTCAGAGAACCATAAAGCAATATACTTTATAGTTCATCCTATCATATTCTTTGTCTTTTTTTCCCTCCTCCTTCATGTGTAAGGAGTGATTACCACTGCTTTTCCTCCTAGATGAGACTCTGGAGCTGTTTACTGGCATATCAAAGTTTGCTTTCATTTGGCACCAAATCAGTGCAGAAATGAATGATTTTTTTTTGTTGAATGCCACTGTCAGAAAATGCCAAATTGTGTTTATGGAGAATATGCGATTGCAGAATCCCAGCACAAGTGGGAACGTACTGCACAGTTGGCACAGCAATTTCTTTATGTAAGGAGGGGATGAGCCCCCACCACTGAGGTCATCTTTCACACATTTGTTGAGCAGGGCAAACAGAGGAAGCTGGAGAAGGTAGCAGTGTTGCAATTTGTGAGCCATGTGATGCAGGGGCCTGTCATCTTCCCATGACCTTGTGATTCAGCATCTTACTGGACTTGAAATCATTTTGTACTTCTGGAAGACTACAATTGTCTACGTAACACTTGTTAGATCCAGTATCACAGGATCTAGGAAACCTGCAGGCACAAGAAGCATGGCCTCCAGCATTCAAAAATGAACCTGCTAAATGTAAGTGTGGATTTTCTCCCCTTCCCTTCTACCTTTTCTAATGATTTATAATAAAGAACGCAGCAACATTACATCTTCTACCACGGAAGTTCTTCCTCTGAAATGTTTCAGTGTGTCACAAGCCCTTCTGGAATGATTGCTGCTCCAGTGGCTTCAGTCTCTTGTGTGGGAGCAAGGCTGTGTTCTCTGCCAGCCCCTGTGAAGTGGCATTTTTGTATGGGCTAGCCTGTAGCTCTCGCTGTTTGGTGTATGATTAAGTCAGTGTTCTGTTTATTCAAGTGAATGCCGGTTGCAATTTTGCAACTTTTAAATATTATTCTTGCTTTAAGGACAGAATAAGTGGGTACGTTGCATCACGTCATGTCCTTTAACATGTCTTCATTCATTCTTTGCTGTGTGCGTGCGTCCTGCTCACCTGCGCGTTCTGGCAGAAGCTGTCTAAATGCAGGTCCCAGTGGAGCCCAGGAAAGGTCTCGTGTTGTGTTCCAGGTGCCGGGAACTGAAAGCACTTTGTTTACACTTGTTCCATGGCAAACCATTGTGTCAATGCTTTAAAAGATGAGATTTGAGGCAGAGCATGGCATGTTAGCACCAGCTGCTGCCCTTCCTCCAGAGATGCTGCATTTTAGTGTTGGAAATGGGAAAGGAGGCTAAATCCTGGCTGTGTCAGAGCTCCCAAGCTCTGAAGTACCAGGGGCAGAATGCTGTTTTGAGGATGCTGGCAGGAGCGAGCTTCGATGCTGTCATCGCTCAGTGCTGCATTAAGCTAACTAAGTGGATATGCCCAGAACAACTTAATTTCCCACTGCCATCAATTGGCATGGTCGCACAGCTTTGCAAAGGGTCTGTTGCCTTACTGTCCTGATTTGAAACCACTCCTTATCTTTTTTTCGGTCTTTTTTTCACCCTCTGGTCGTGGATATGGCTTTACCTTTACTCTCTTACTTAACATTTTTCTGTTGAAGCTGATCCGTTTCCTGGTTCACTATGAGACTAGTGAAGTGAATCCTTACAAACAGATAAGGACAGAGAAGGCTCAAAGTTTCCGTGGTTATGTATGTGACAATTTATTGCCTTTTCAAATAATTTACCTGGAAAATATTTTACAAAGATTGTGATCTGGACTGCTGATCCATTATGAGGGAGGGTGAGATGCTGCTTTGAACATAAGCACGTCATGGCTGGCCACAGCGGAGGTGGGGAGGGGGGAAGCCAGCAGCTGGTGGTGGAGGGGTGGTTCATGCTACAGGGTTCTGTGCCCCCTTCTTGGGGGTGGTGGTGGTGTCGGTCTCCTTTGGCTTGCGGTAGGGAAGAGTGCCTCTTCAAACAGCTTAGGTGATGCAAGTTCCTCATGAGCAAGGCAAATAGACTGTTCTGGATTAAAAAAAGAACCTTGTATGTAAATATTTTGTGTGTTTCATGCTGCTTAATTGATGTTTTTTCCTGCTAAGCATAAATCTATACGGGTCCTGGTAGCACTTTAGCAGTACTCACAAGCTAATGAGCTGCTAATTATCAGCCCTGCGCAGGCTAATTAGTTCCATTAAGAATGTATTAATCTAGGCGGAGCGCTGAGCTAATGCAGCTTTGCTGCTTTTAGGACTTGGGCTACTGTGGTCAAAACTGGGACATAGATCTCTATGATTTGGGGTTGTGCTGCGTGTATAGGCTGTAGGTGCTGTGATTTCTTCTAGCAGCAGTAAGACCTGTTCTCCAGCTAGCAAATGACCAGTCTCTAGGTCCCAAGAATTTGCACATATTTGACTGTTTTCTCCAATTTAAACATGTCTGTTCTGCACTTCCTGCTGCATGGCAGAGCTGTGGGTTGAGCTTCAGGGCAGAGAGATGAGAGAGCAGCAGGCCTGGTAAGACAGCAGGCTTGGTAAGACCCCCTTATTGCACCACAAGGAGTGCGAACCCCCTTCCTTCCTCCGCACAGGAGTGAGCTCAGATGGGTCAGTACAGCTCTGCAGTGGTTCCAGCCTGAAAGCCTTTCTTTGCCTCTCTGCTTTCCACAGTGGACTCGCTGCTTAGAAGTAAAGATCTGCAGTTTTCTGGCAGTTCTGGGTATGGTATATTTTGTTTTACTAGTAGGATGTGTCCCCCATCTGGGACTTTGCTTGTCACACCATTTCACATAGGTACCCAGCGATACCCTAGAGAGAAAGTCCATGTGAAGTGCTCTGCAGCAGCCCTTTAGCATTGATTCGTTTGGCAAATATCACAGCCCCATTTATGCAGACAGGTAGGAAAGTAGCTGCTGCAAAATTCACGTCAGTCTCCTAAACGTGGGAATGCAAACAATCCATGAGAAAAAAATACTCCTAAACTATTCAAGGCTGGTTGGCTTGTTTTGCTGACCCTTATTTTTCAATTTTTTCTTACAGCCTCTTGGGAACATGTATCAGGCATTCCCTAGGTGGCTGCATTTGCAATGTTGATCAATGCCACCTTTCAGTGTAGCTCTCTAAAGCTTATTTTGGTTAATAAATGCTATCACTGTGGTTCCCCTTTATCTGGTGCCCCACCTTACTCTGTGCAGTCTCCAATTCAAGAAGTGATACTCCACAAATTTCACATACAATGAACAACACAGACCCCAAAGCGGGTTACTTTATACACTAATGTTGCGAAATGAAGGAGACAGTAAAATCAAGGGAACTAAGACCGTGGGAAGAGTTAGGTGATTAAACAGCCTTCTGTGGGAGAAGGCCCATATTAAAATGATGTTTTGCTCTGCTTTACAGGCACTCTCCATCTCTATAAGTTTGTTCCACAGCGTATCTGCGTCACACTCGACTACAACCAACTGAATCAGTGGATGTTAAGTCTCACATCTGAAGACAAGGGTTGATTTGGTTCTACCATTAAAGATTTTGACTGGTGAATGTATTTGTCCCCCCACCTCTAAGTTAATGGAGTGGCAAGGGCAGATGTGAAGCAGCTCTTAGCCTGGATATTCATGCAGTATCTTCTTAGCGCATCACAACACATTGGTGCCACTGGCAGCACAGGATATGGAGGCTCTCGAAGTTGATGATATTAGCCCTGCCTTGGAAGTGACTGAAGACTTTTTCAATAATTTTGATACTAAGCTTGATAAGATCGTGCAGCCTTCCGAGGTGTATGGTGTACAGGAGGTCCCAGAGCTGGTTGGGCACGAGGTATTTGATCAGATAACAGAGAGCAGGAACCTGAGGAATGTCACCTCCTTAGCCAAAACTAGCCTTATCTGGGATCGCTGCAAAAATGGACTCTTGGAAACCAAAGCCCAGGCAGCATTCCCTGCCAAAGAACAGCTTGTGGTGCGGAGGGGAAGAGCTGCCGATAACCTTGCTTGGGTAGGTGAAGGGGAGACTTCAGCTTTTAACATCTTCAACATCTGTCAGCGGAGGAGAGACAGGCCTCGCTCTGTGAATGACATCCTAGTGCAGAACGAGGAAGCCTCCACTTTCAAGCCAGGACACAACAGGTCCCGCTCTGATATCAGCTGTGTGGACTGGGGAGTGCTGCTCACGGGCACCGCTCTGCAGCAGCCGCCTCCACCTGCCGAGGACAATAACTGTGCTCTGCTCTCTTACCTGGCATTGACTAAGGGGGAGGACATCCAAGGAAACACAGGTGCGTACTGATGCTTTATTGTTTCTATGATGTGAGGGCTTTCCTGTTTGTCAATATTCATCTTGAAAGAGGAGCTGTTTGTTTAAAAGAAAAAACCCCAGCTGTGAGCTAGCTCCTCAGATGATGGAAATCAGCATGGCTCTGTTATCTCCAGTATAGCTTTTTCTGTTTGTGTGGCTAAGGATCTGTTTTTAAAACAATCCCGACTTCTGTTCCTTTCACAGTTTGAGAAACTACATTTGTTTTACTTTTTGCTCCTACTTCATTCAGTTTGACTCAGGTAAAAAGCATTTGTTTGTTTTGTATTTCTGATCATTTTCTTACCTGATTTTCCTAAACTAAAAAATCTTTGAATGGTAAAGCTATTTGAAGAATGGCAAATCCAAACAAAGGCAGTTTTTATAAAAAAAAAAAAAAATAAAGAGCAGCTATTAAATAGAGGGTATAAAAAGCTTTACTGCAAGGCCTGAGATCTCTGCTCTATTTCTTTAAGAAATGCTGGCTATTCAGTTCATAAACAATTAGCAAAAACTTAAGCATGCCATTTGTGCTTGTCAATACTAATGCATCTCTGCCAGCTTTGTATGGGATACAGGAAGTCTTGTTATCAGATTGACGCAGGCATCTCCAGCGAGGCATGTGAAGCAATGTTTCAGCAAACGATACTTTTCCTTTTCCTTTCCCAAGCAGCCCACTAGAAGAGATTCTGCTCATGGCTTTGGAAAAGCTGAACTGTTGTGTCCCTCTCTATGATTTATTTTGTAGATGCCAGAAGTGAACTGTGCGCTTAAGGGAAAGAAAAACAGTTCGTGCCACAAAGATTTTATAATCTAAATAAAGGCATGGCTTAATAAAGGAATTTCAAAAAAACAAAGGGTTGGGGAAGCCTGTATGTGTGGTAGAATGACACCAGTTATAAATAACTAGGCTGTTCAGGGTTAAAACAAGCCTTTTAGGGCAGATTTTCCAAAAAAGTCAGCAGTTTGGGGGCATGAAAAGCAGGTGCCTAAATGTAGTGTTTTTAAATATATGTATATACACATGCACACAAATCTGACCTGTAGGTTACTGTATTATGTTGTGACATAGTTGCTGTATCCCCAAGCAAGCTGCTCGTGGTGTGCAAAGGCAATATACCTACTGTTATTTTTCTTCAGGGATACATTTTGCCTCCTGTAGGCTAGGTGTTCGGTTCTTCTGCTGTCCCTCCTGCAGAAGGCGCCTGCAGGCCTGGAGATAGAGCTGTTGGGTTCTGTCAGCTGTAATCCTGTCTGGGCATTTAAGGGGTTAAACTTAGGACATGACACGTTTATGTGCCCACAGAAACTCTAGCAAAATCTAGTGTCATACAGGTCAATACATGTACCCTGATTGTGTTTGAAGCTTAATCTTTTTGACCCAGTTTCCCCACCCTGCCTTCAAAAAAAAAAAGAAAGGGAGGGGGAGAAGGGGGGGAAGGAGGAAGAGGGGGTTAATTATACTATTTATGGTAAGAAATATCTGGAGCAAAGAACTAAGCTTCTGGTCTAAGCCATTCTGTATTTACAGGCTTGTTCATGTACTTGGCCAGTGAGTGTCATTTCAGGCTGTCACTGGATCCCCAAACTCCAAGAAGCAAGCCACTAATGCAGCTGGCCCTGAGCAACAGTGTCCAAGGCTGCACAGGCCTCAGTTCGGTCACTCCAGGCCTCGAGGACAGGAAACTACAAGAGTACTGTGGGATGCACCCCAATGCAGTGCACCTCTGTCTGGGGTGACACACATTACACCCACCCTTATACACGCATGCAAGGCAATGTGATGTAACTGTTCATGAAAGGAAGCAAAATGAAAAATGGAAACAATGATTTTGTGACCCCCCCGGCAAACAAAGAAACCTGTTAGGAATTGCCATCCCAGGCTGCGATTGCTTCCGAAGTCATGGATGGCGTACTGAGGTCTCTCCCGCTCCTGCGTAAGAGTCTGGGCTCTCGGGAGCTGGGCTCTCTGCAGCGGAGACTCAGTGTGGTCAAGTTGTTCTGGGATCTCAGAGGTGAACTGAGCAAGAGAAAGAAATGGATTAGTAATAATTGCTGCAGAAGTTCTAGGAAACTCCTCTAGCCCAGCAGCAGTCAGTAGCTTTGAGGAGCTCAGCCCGCACTTATTCTACTGCTTTTCACAAAGGTGGTCGAGGCATTTGTCAGTGTTTGCATTGTGCCTTCCAAAAGCCTTTCTCCATGGGATCTTTGAAGGCGGTGGTACCATCTTTGAGAGAGGAGGACTTCTGTGCTCTGAAAATGGACTCTTTTAACTTGTTTGCTTGACCTGTTCTGTTCAGCTACTGTACAGGTTTTAAAAGGTAGCTGTGGTATTTCTTCCCTCTGAGTTAACAAGAGAGCCTGCCTTAGAGTTTGCTGCTACTGTGAACTGAGCTGAAAAGAAAAAAGCAAAACCAAGAAAGTGGGTGCTGCAGGTATGTGTATTTGGGACTGATCATTATTTTCCACTGGAGACCTTATATACATATTAAGCCTGGCTCAAAAATGTATTTTAAGCTTGGCTAACAGCTGCTGCAGTGGTTGAAGGGGTCATAGTAGCCTCAGCCTGTTGAGGGATTACTTTACAAGGCTTTAACAAAGATTAAACAAATGTCTGTGAGATACTGAGAACAACTTCAGCCCCTCCTTTTAGTCTTTGCTGTGGTACAGAACTTCCCTCCACAGCCTGCAGAGGTCTCTTAGTACTCTGAGGCTGGCCAAGTTATTGCATGGACTAGCTTTTCACAATTCCTTTTTCCTTATCTTCATAGTATATTTATTACTATGAGTTTATCTGTTCCTGCTGCTCACTTTTTCATAATACAAATAAAGTGAAACTGGATCCTTTCCATGCACTGTGAAAGAAAAAGATTTGAAAAGACGCTTTGCCTTTAGGGGCAGTATCTCCTTGGTCCTGCTGGTAAAACATCTAGTGTACTAGAAAAGTGCTGTTTGTGCTAGCAAGCAGTGTCAAGCCCTAAGTGGAGCTAGGAAAGAAGGAAGTTGTAAGCGAATTCAAGGAAGGCTTTTGTATTTCTGAGCATGTGGCCTGGCAAATAAAGGGAGAACACTGTTTCTGCTGTATCCAGTGAAAGCCTGTTTAGATCCTTAAAACACAATATGTGAGCAGTTATCTTTGATAGTCATGTGGATGTTTTCATTCAAACACAGCCACTCCCTGAGAGTGTGGGTGCGATAGTACTTTTCCCGGGTAGCTCTTTCTTTGACTGCTGTGCCTGTGAGCCCCGGGGAACTGCAGAGCTTTCCTTGCGCTGGGCGCCTGCATGCTGAAAAACTGCCCCTACTGCAGAGAGTTAACAGCGTCGTGCCCCTCTCCAGCGAGCAGTTATGCACATACTCAACCAGTCCCATTGATTTGGGCAGTATACTCTGTCAGGAAGCTGGGCACGTAGAATAATTTGCAGCACTGTGGCATGGCAAAATAGGCATGTCAAAGAAAGGTGACTTCCCTAAAACTGTCCAACAAGGCCAAATCCTTTTTTTCCCTTCTCTTCAGATCTTTTTACCTGGCCAGGAGTCTAGCCATTGTTTGGGACACTTTAAAGGTATGATCTTGTCTTTGGAGACTGCAGGGGATGTTTCCAGAGAGGTTTGGACCCCTCTTTGTATACCTCTTGGGTATATGACATACTTTTCTAGTGTGTTTTTGTGGTGAGAGGCATAGCTAAGCCTGTACCCGTGAGCAATGCACCACTGATTCATAGATTGGGGAGCGGGGATCCTTGAGGTCTGAGGAATCATTTTACAGTGCTGCTTCCTCCTATCCCAGGGATCACACAGACTTCAAGGATCTAATTTATCCACTGCAGCAAATACTAGCCATATATGGCATAAAGAAGCCTAGATTCCACTTTACCCAGATGCTGTTAGTGTTGTGTTCAGCAGAAAAGAGAAGGGTGAGTCTGAGGGGATCCTGACTAAGTGTATGAGTCGATGAGGAAAATTCAAAGGGTTTTCTTTGACTGAATTTATTGCTTGTAAAAGGAGCATGTGTGAGAGCTGTGGTGTTACGATCATTCACAGAAACAGATGCAGCACGCAAATTGCTAGGCCTGCAGATTTCGACAAGCTGTTCCAGCACAACCTGTGATCTGGGGTGACCAAGGGAAGGATAGTACATTTGTGGTTTTGCAAAAGCATCCCTATAGCACTGTCTTTTGTGTCTGTGGTATGCGTAAGCCAGACAGTCAGGGCAGACTGATATGCTATTAATTGCCATTTTGTCACCAAAATCGTTCTTGTCTGAGGCCTTTTGGTAACAGTTTGATTGGCAGAACATTATAGCTGTGTGAAACTGCACAGAAGATAAGGGTGCTGGTCATCCAAGGGACAGATGTGCAGAAACACTTCTGCACCTTCCTGTCTTGAGAGCAGGAAGCCTTGTACCGCTTAGTAATAATCCTAGAGGTGTCAAGCCAGTTAGAGAGCCAATGTCCCCATGGCCAATTTATTTTTGGCATTAAAAGGTAGTCAGGAAAGAGGTGGCTATGCCAGGGAAAATAGGGGCCTTTTAAGATTTGTGGGGGCAAAGTTGTTATTTAAGATCCAATGTCCATTGCATGTCCTCCACTGAGCTGGGGTCCTTGCATGCCAGGTGCTGTCTGTGCGTCTTGCAAGAGATGGTCCCCTCTCCAAGGAGATTATAGCTTAAATAAGCCATGCAGTAGAGAATGGGTGGGTGAGCAGAGACAGAGAGAGGTGAGGTGCTTTGCTTAGGATCCCAGAGGAGCAGAGCTAGGAGTAGAGACTGGATCGCCTGACTTCAGCTCATCTGCTGGGTGGATCTGCCCCTCTTAATCCCTCTGTGAACTCGGGCAGTGCTGCACCTAGTCCCTGCAGGCTGCTCCTGGGTGTTGCTTCAGCTGGGGCTCCCTCGGAGCTGGAAGGGTCCCAGGGGCTGGCAGAGAGCAGGAGCAGGAGAGGGTGGTAGGGCTGGATGGCTGTGTTGGCGTGGGGTGATGTGACCTGATCCGCTCCCTGGCTCGGGAGGCTGTGGGAGGGCGCAGAGCGGTGGAGACGGGAGTGCAGTGGGAGTGATGGGAGGGGCTCCTGTAGAGTAGATAATAAGTTCGCAGTGCAGGGGGATTACAGTAAACACCACTGATGAGTTTGGTTGTGAGGCCGTACTGGTCAGGAGGGCTCTTCTTAATGGAGAATTTGCTCTGGAGTTATGGCACTCCATAAACCTAATGATCAGAGTTTTCATCTCCTGGGGCAGTGCTGATTGCTTCCAGTGATGTTGTGATGACTTTCATAACTGAATTTTCAGGTTAGTTCCTATTACACTGTGTAAGACTTTTCCCTTAGTGATGTCAGCTAACTCTCCTAATGTGAACTGACCCTGTTTTCGTAGCTTTGTCAGTCACTTTATTCCCTTTCTTCCTTCCCTTTGAAGTTGAATGAGTTTATACAAAAATCAGCAAATGCATCTTCATTTGATATTCCCACTTCTTTTGCAAGTGCTGCTGTTCTGTGCATCTCCTAGCTGGTGATACATAACCATCTTTTTCAGCGTGCTATACCTTCCCTCTGTTCCAGAGCTGAGGATCTGAGTCCTGCTCTGTGTTGGTCTTGCACCTTTCTATCACTTCGACAGAGTCGAGCCTCCTTCTCCACTACCCCCTGGCACAGGCGCTGCGTTAGGAGGCACAGGATACTGGTCTGCTCGGCAAGTGGGTGACTTGCTGCAGAGGAGCAAAAAAGACTGGATGGAGTGGCTGGGCAATAGGGAGTCCATCCTGTGGGCTTCCAGTGGGGTTGCTTCTGGTTCAGAGGAATGTGCAAAGCTACACTTGAAAGGAATGAAATAAAAATAATTTGTTCACGTTCTTTATCCATCCTGTTTGGGTGGTTCATTCAGTTAGGTGCTTGTTTTTGATGTTTTCTTTGTGCTGTCTCCCAAAACTCTGTTGAATAGAAGATTTCTGGAAACGAGTATACTCTAAAGGTTTGGCTCAGGATTTCCAACCTTTGGATATTAACTAATATGCAAGGACAGCCAACTGAATTACAACTGCTTTTAAAAGCACATTCAAGTCTAACCTCCTTTCTTTACATTTTTATTCTTCCCATTTGCAGAAGGGGCACATGAGAGCATAAATCCAGTGCTTCTAGGAGAGAAGTGCAGTTATTCTATAGATATTTGCATTTATCATGACTAACTAATATAATGGAGTGGAAAAAAAAAAAAAAAGCTAAGCCAACATTGCCAGCAATGGACAAATCTAAGATTAAGAGGTTGCCAAGTTTGACATTTCAAATCAGGTTTTGCCTTTCCTGAGCTTAAGGAACATGAAAAAAGAGTGAACACCCTTGAGCTGGAGGGAGATTTCTTTTTTAGTTGATATAAATTAATGCAAACTTCTTTCTAGTTAAAAGGTTTTGTTACTGTAATAGTCCCTTGAAAAGAGGTGGCATAGGGAGAATAAGCCAGACTTGGCTACAGGAGAGCCAACTGCTGGGAATTTGTTGCTAAATATCAATTCCATTGCTTTGGGAACCAAGTGAAATCTGATATACCTGCCTGAAAAAGATACATCTGCAGAGCCAGATGGGAAGACAGGTGGGAAGAAAAGACTGTTTTTAAGTAGGAGGGAAACAGGTATCATGGATGTCAGTGATACCAGCTGAGGAACAGTTTGTCCCTGATCCAGCAAAACCCAACAATGTCTGTTAAGTTCTGTGGAGACAGGCTTCTGGAGATAGGGGAAAAGGGCTGTCAACAAAAGCCCTGTGACATATGCTAATTTCTTATTAGGCATCAGAAAATCCAGAGAGGAGGGCTGCCTCAAGAGGCAAATCCCTCCAAAAGTGGGCATCTCTGGTTCTGCGCTTTGCCAAGTTATTTGCTCTTACCAGAAATGCTTCAATGGTACCAAGCAAGTTTTCCTGCCTTTCCAACAGGGACATAAGTACAGTCAGCTGTTCAGCAAAATAAATCTTCTGGACATGCTGAAAAAGCATTTAGGTTCCCTCTCTTGTAGTGCTGGTTAGCACCCTGACTGCCCCCTGAACACGGAGAGTGGTCGGTGTGCGCGGTGCAGGGTGCTGGGGCAGGGATGAGGCGGGAGCTCCTGGGGAAGAGGGCAGAAGCGAAGGGAGGACATCACCCTGTCCTCAGCTGCTGCATCTCCCTTTGTTTCCCTCTGCCTCCTTCCCCCCCCTCCCTTGAAATTATAACTCCAAATGGCTCAGACGTGGGCCATTTACTGTGATTATTTCGCTTTTTTACTCTTCTTCAATTTACTCTCCCTGTCTCTGCAGGGAGGAAGAGATGCTGTTTCTCTTTGGAAGGTGGATGGAGGGAAGGTAGCATTTACTATCTGAGTGGAAAGGTATTATCTGGCACACTGCACATCAAGGAGATAAGGAAGCAGAGGACTGTAAGGGGTGTGTGTGTGTGTATGGATTCAACCCATCTCTGCCAGCATCTACTGCCCTGACCTAAACAATATGAGACATTTGAATTTTAATCAAGTTGGCTGCTGGTTTTGTCCTAGATAGAGCGAGAACTGGTGGAGCCAATTCACAAGAGCTTGAGGGAAGGAGTGGGGCGAAGGGGGGAGAGGGGGTGCCTCTGTGAAAGGCAGAGAGGGATAGCTTTTCTCTAACTCAACAAAAGGCAAGCAAACCTGTGTGCAGACGAAGGAGGGGTGGCTGGGGGAAGGTTACGAGTTTGTCTTATTATGGAGAAACTTGAACTGTCATCTATACTTGATGGAAACGAGAGAGATTACATTTGGAGCTGCAGAAGCACTGCCTCCCTGATTGGATTAATAGAAAAGGAAGATGACTCTAGAATGGCTGTCCATTATCTGCACTACAAAGGGATTAGTGTGGGTTTCAGAGAAATTAATGGCTTTTGAGTTAGCACAGAAATACTAATGAATGTCAGGGCCAGAGATGTATGGTGAACAAAATTGGTTCTCTTTTAGTGTGTGTGTGTGTGTGCGCGCCTCTGTGTGTCTGTGTGTATCTATCCATTTGAGGTATGAAAGTGTGCTTTTTTTCTGCCATTTTAAGTTTTAGAGTGGGCTTTCAGTTTTCACATTTAGCCAAAATACTCTTGAGTAGCTTATTTGTCTGCAAGGTATAGTTATATCGACTTCTTTTGAACCTTTTCAGACCTAGTACCAAAGTAGTGATTTTTTAATTATTATGCTTTTAATCATCTGTGCAGGAAATCTTTGTAGATAAAGTGCAGAGTATTTTGAACATGGTATTAAATACAATCTCCATTCCGGGTATGTGTGGGCTAAGTGGGGAAGCTGAAGATGGGCTGGTTAAGTAAAACCTAAAGGTGTCCTTTTTGTGAATGTGGAGGGGAAGCAGTATCCTTCCCCCATTTTTAACTGCCTGCCCCATGTTTGCATGTTCACATTAAGTATTTCAAACCAATTAATTCTTGTGTATGTTAATTAAGTTTGACTGAAATTTGACTGCTTAATCCTTATGAATCCTTAAAGTTGATCTTCACTGAAGAGCTAGCCAGGACTTTCACACTGTTGCTGCCCTTAGTTGTCCTCCTGCCCATATACAAAACTCTCTCAGTCATCTACAGTGGTGCTTTCCACCCAGGACAGAGACATCTCCTTAGACTGTATGTTACAGCCCAGACTCTGCTTTCTCACAAGTTGGTGTCAGAAGCCCTTCAGACTAAAAACTGTCACTAAGTCCCTCAAATACTCACAGTCCTCCGGTACCCTTCCCTGATTGTCCCTGTGCCCCTGGAAGGATGGACAGGCTTGCTGATAAGCCTGTGGTGGGGAGAGTGGTTCAGCCAGCAATCCTAGCCGCACTCGCTGGGAAGCACGGTATGTGTTGGGACACAGTAACTTCTATACAGGCTCATCTTTGGCTGTTCGTTCCCCAGCACCCAGATGCTTCTGTTCTCTTAACTCTTCATGAAAAACGTCCTGGGGTACTCAAAAGTGATCATGTCTAAAATTTGTTAGCACGTGTGCTGTTAACTTATAAGTGGTAACTGGTTTAACTGCGATTCTGAAAATCTATTCTGCCTCCAGCTGTCTACCCCATCTCTCCTTCAAAAGTTGTCAGCCTGAGGGCAGAAACCACTAGTGAAGCAGCTCCAGAATTGCTGTAGTGTGTTAAGGTCAATTGATGATGATTTTGGTTTGGCCTAATTGTGCCAGGCAGTGGATGAAGAGCTGTTCCCAAGTGGTTACCTTGTTCCTGCTTTGGGAACAGAAACCTCTGAGGGTGATGGGCAACTGGAAGCAGACACCTTATTATCTTTTTCTGTTAATTCTGCCACTGTTTGTAAGTCAAAACCTATCACAGGTTCCCTTACAGGGAAGGTGAAGTAGAAGTCAAATGGGAGCAAGAATTTGTTTCTCAGTGCTGGATTACTTTGGGATGCCAAGTATTAAATTTGTCATTAGAGCATAACAATGAATTCCGCTGAAGTTGTATATTGCATAAAGCCACATGCCCAGCCTCAGGTGAAAATACAGTGTTCACATGTGCTAACGGTGACTGAAGTGCTGCAAATCGGATTGGAACAAGTTTTGCACTGAAACCTTTTTTTAAAATTCAGAAATTCTTTTGATAACTCAGTTTAAATTCTTACTATTTTGATGCCCAGAGCAACTTGTGTATGGGCTGATTTTCTCAAAACAAAGAAAATTCCCCTTGACTTCACCTTGGGCTGCGTTTGTAAGGGCCTGATCCAAAGCATCTGAAGTACTGAGGCATTTAGACATGTGCATCTGAGTCTGGGCAGCCTCTTTTTTTTATTTTTGGTCATCTCTGCTCATCCGAAGCATGATTCTCATAAATCAACAAAACTCCTTTCTAGTAAATGGAGCTAGGCAGAATGTTCTGGTCTCGGGTCATGCTGAAATGCAATGATAAACTACTGTCGTTGGACACAGTTCTCCATTCCCTGTATCTTGGGTAAGTCTATTACATGAGTGTAAAAGGGGTGTAAAATGCTATCAAAGATGTTGATAGAGTCACTGTGAGAGAGACATTCAGACAGCAATGTAGAGCTAAACTGGTCACTTTTCTGTAGGATTTAGCATTTTTGGGTTGCTATTCTTGTTTTAATTGATAATGCTGTACTCTTCTGAACTAGGATCTGGAAGACCTGCAACTGTTCTGTTGCTTTGTCACTGTCCTCCTGGAGAATCTCAGAAAAATCGTTTTGTTTCTCTGTCCATCTGTTTCCCCATCCCCTTTTTGTAAAGTGTTGTGGCATTTGTGGATGAAAAAGGACTATACTTTTCTTGCTTCAAATGTATAGTCAATGCATGCATTTGATGAATATAGCCTACTGGGTGAAGGCTATTTCAGTGATTCTAGGCTCAAAACATACGACGTGTTGATAGGAGAGATGTATAAACCAAAATGACATAACAGTGTGAAATGATTCATTTAAAAAGAATTAACAGTTATATTTTCATTTTGTGTCTTGCAGAACACAAGCCAACATTCCCAAATATTCTGAAGAAGGGATACTTAGAAATTAGAAGGGACAATGACAGCTACTGGCAAACCTCTTATGCTGAGCTCTCCCCATACGAACTGTACCTGTATTGCCTGGACAGCAGCGGCAATCAGACTCTTCCCACAGTGTATCCGCTCATGCATTTTCAAAGGGTCACTGTTACTGGTAGCATTGAAACCAAGGTGGTGGACACTGTTCTGTCAGACAACTCACAGCTACAGCTGAAGGCAGAGTCCTCATGGGAGGCTTTGGACTGGGGGCAGAAACTCTGGGAAGTGGTGCGTGCCTCCGTGCCTACTTTCATGAGACAGCAGGAAAAGCTGGAGAATGTGCCAAAGCCTGATGATAACAGTGACCTTCCTCAAACCAATGGATTGATAGAGAAGCCCATGGAGCTTTTTCTGTCCATGAATTTGACTGAAAACACTAAAGAGTACCAAAATATTCTCAAATCAGGGACTCTTTATAGGTTGACTGTCCAGAATAACTGGAAGGCATTTACTTTTGTCTTGAACAGATCTTATCTCATGGCATTCCAACCGGGTAGGCTTGATGAAGACCCTCTACTGAGCTACAACATTGATGTGTGCTTGTCGGTCCAGACAGATACTCAGGATGGCTGTGACTCTTGTTTTCAGGTCATTTTTCCTCAAGATGTCCTCCGCCTGCGTGCAGAGACCCGTCAGAGAGCCCAGGAGTGGATGGAGGCACTGCGAGCAGCAGCCAATGCTGCTAGAAATTTAGGTCAGGACCTGCAGGTCACACTTAGGAGCAAACCTGGAGATCGGCCTTTTGGAAAAGATTTTAGAAAGAGCAAGCGCCAATCTGTGACCACCAGCTTCCTGAGCATCCTGACCACGTTGTCGCTAGAGAGGGGGCTCACAGTTCAGAGTTTCAAGTGTGCAGGTAAGCAACTGAACTGCAGAATCTGCACCTACTCCCCTTGTCCAGGAAAAGGGGGAAAAAAAATCCCTTGGAAGAACTTGCATGCGTTTTAGTAGTGCAAAGCTGCTCCCTTCCTTTATCTCCAGCCATGGGCACTTCGGTGTGTTAGCCTTTTCTTGCTCTCTGTAAAATAGGGAGAAAAGCCTATGAGAAGTACAGGAATTCAGCAGTGTTTGAGTAGCTGTGAAACACTAGGTCCTGCACATGTAGCATGCAACACTGAACGGGCCAGGGCTTCATTACAGGGTAACAGATCTCTTCTCTGCTTCAGGCCACTGGAAGGGTGGTCCAGAATCAAAGGGATTTGAATTCTGGCTATTACAGCTTTCCAACTTCAAGCATGTTTGTTTCCTTTTATTACTGTCTCCCTTCCAAGTCCTTTTTGGAGCCCAAGTTCAGCTCTGAGCCTTCTGGGGAGACTCCTCAAAGCATGTATATGCTTCCCTGAAATACTGTCATTTGGCTATGTGTGTCCTAACACTGAGGGTCAGGCATCAGCTTATCTGCATATTTCTTCTCTTGAGGCAGAGGTGAAAACATGACCTTAAGCGTCTGCATCTAATTGTTCTTAACCAAAATCTTAGTTCATTTGAATGCTGACTCTAGTCCAAGGCAAAAGCATGGTTTTATCCTGTTGGGGAGTGAAGTAGAAATAGAGGGGACCCATGTAAATGCAGTTCATTGTCCTTTTACTTTGGCAAAGGTACTTTGTGCCCAAATTGTGCTCTGTGTCTGGCTTCAGTTACATGCGCTTAGAAATTGTCAGCTGCATCAGAAACAGCTTTTTAGAAGGGTTTTCCCATTTTGTTATAGAAGCTGCTAGGGTTCTGCCTCCTCTCCGCTCTGCCCTGGGGTGGGGGAGCTGTCTGATGTGGCAGTCCCTTGTTGCTCTGGATGCACACATGGCTCTGGGGAGGTGTGGTGCGAGGCTGTGCGGTCCCAGGGCCTGCTGGCTGCCCTGAGTCCCTGCTGGGGGAGACCTGATCCCCCAGAAGCAGTAGGTTGCCTGTGAGGCTGCTGCAGGTGCGGCTGGGTTCATCCCGCCCTGTTAGTGACCTGCAGATGGTCTTCCTGCTCTGCTCTCCGTGGTGCACAGGACCCGCCTGGTCGCCTGTGTGCCAAGCTCCTGCTGAAAGCTAAGGTGCCTGGTACTATAATAACTTTGATCACCTGAACACCATTGGGTACCTAAGTGCTTTAAAAATATCTGCTGTCTATAAAATAGGGACACAGTGATGTCTTACCTTTAATGGTAGCTGTGAGAATGAAAGCAGCAGGGAGACTCTGGGAATGGGTCAGATAGAAGTCCCCAAGATGGATCCAGCCTGGTGTGTTACCCAGCAGACTGGCTTTGTGAAACTCCAGAAGACAGCAGAATTGACAGCCTCAGTTTAAGGTAACGTCCCAGATTCCATTCAAACTTTATTCCTTTCTCCTTATTTCTTTTCATTCAAAGTTCAGTAGAGAAAGATTTTGTTATTTTCTTCCATCGTCTGTCTGAGGTGCAGGAGAGTTTCAAGTGATCATTGCCAGTGATCTCCTCAAAAGCAGGATCAGACCCCAGAACAGCAACAAAAAAAACCTTGTTTCTGATGTGAAAGGAGTTTTAGTCTTGCATTATGTAGTACGGAAGCAGAATTTTATGTGCAAAAGGGTGGATTTCCTCTCCCAAACTTGGGATACGTCATCTGCACTCAATCATGTATACCTGACAGAAATGAAGCGCTCTGACTGCCAGCGTTGCGTGAAGTTTTTTCATGATACACTTATATGAGGCATTCCCAGTGCTCCTGTGAGCTCCTTTTAGTGTGCAATACTGAACAAAAGCTCTCCTGCGGAGAAACACGACTTGCGGAGAGTCTGTGAGAACCAGGCCGCTGGGATTTGCTACCTGAGGACGGGGGGACACAGCCCTTACTTTAGGTAGTTTGCAGTGTGCCCTGGGACCCTCATAGGAGGTCGTTAAGCTTGAGCTGGAGCTTCTAGCTGTTACCACAGTACAAGTGAATGAATAATCATAATTATAACTGAGAGAAACAGGGAAATCTTGTCTGGCTCAGAAAAGCTGGTGCTGAGGAGACTCTGGAGGCACACCAGCAAGCTGAGGCTCTCCCCTTGTGCCTTGCTGCCTGCAGGCAGTTTGTGCCGCTCCCCTGCATGGGCTGCTGTTTAACCTAAGGGGCCTGCTGTTGGTAATTACATCTTGCAGGCATTGAGAGTGGTTTTCCCCAGGGCTGCTGGGAGGGGTAAGCTTGGAAAAGGACGGGGAGGGGGGAGGAAGAAAAGTGTTGCTGTGAATTCTTCAGCCATTTAGTGCAAATTCCTGTAATTACCGTCTTTGTGTCCTGTCCCAATGGCACATAATACAGCAGAAGCTTTTCCTAATTGAGACCTTACAGGAGGTACAAATCCCTCCTTTGTTCGGCCTGACAAATTAGTGCCAGAAAGTGGCAAGGTCCGAGTGGGAATCAAAGGCAAGCAACACAAAGATGGAACTTAAGGCTACAGTAATAACCCTCTCTAGTCCTGCAGGGGTGGGAGGGAAGGAAAAGTAATGACCAATGAAAAATGAAGTTTTTTTTTGTTATAAATTCCCTTGACATGACAGCACCTCAGGGCTGCTTTATTTATTTAGGAAAAGTGATTAAATAGTAATACAACAGGGCAGACCATTGTCTCTCGAGCTCCCCCCTTTCTACAGACCCCTGCTGCCTTGGCTAATTGATTGACAATGAACCTCTGGTAAAGAAGGTTGTTGGGAGGACCTGATGGGGACCCTCCTTTTTTTTTTTCCCCCCTCCTTCTCTTTGCAGTCTTTGTGGGGTTCCCCTCCCCATTCCTCTGTTTGAATTGCCCTCTGCATCCCCCTTTCCCTTCCTCTTTCTGAAAAAGCTTTTCAAGGCACTGCTCGCAGACAAACAGCTGACGCTCCCGAGCAGGTAGGGAAGAATGCCAGTGTCTGTGCCTTGCTACTGACAAGTTTATCTTGGAGTCTGACTAGCACTTTTCAACTCGCCATACAAGCCAGGGCGGTGGTGTCGGATGTGGTCATAGAGCAGGGGGGACAACCTGTTGGTACACCGGGGTCAGAAGGATAACTTGCAAAAAATTTTCCTTTGCTTGGTCATCAGATAGAAGCTTTTCCCCACATTTCTAACACTCTCTCTTGTTGCAGAAGGCAGGACATTACCTCTCATGATTCCCAAAGATGAATGAATAGGCTGCTGGTTAACAGTGGAGAGGCATGTTTTTATAAATCTTTTTACCTTTGCTGCCATTATTTGTATTTTTGGCTTGGAACAGTAATATTTTTTGGAAAGTGGTGGGAGCTAGAAACTGCTGGCACCAGAATGGCAGCCTTCTCTGTCCTTCACATACAGTTCACATAGCTGTAGGCTTGATCTCGTCCTGTTGCTATTGCACAAGGTACATCTGTGTTCCCATGGGCAGTGTTTGGGGCTCTGAGCAAGTGTGACATTTGTGAGCATTGGTCTGCTCAGGTGAGACTTTGGGGAGACCTGCCCATGCCCTCACGTGGATACGAAGTGAAAGCTGCAAGCCTGCAGCCTTGTCAAATTGAGCAGCAGGTGGAAAGGAGTCTCTCTGCCTCCAGTGCTGTGATCATATGTGTGTATGGGGAGAGTCTGGTGCAACATGCCCAGCTCATGCAGCCTCTTTGCTCTTCCTAACCCCACTGAAACCCCATCTGAAACCAGTCCTATCTTCAGTAAAAGTAAACTTTCTTCTTTTCCTCACAAAAATAAGTATTTTCCTTATAGCCTGCAAGCCAGCAAGCGTGATTTCCAAAAAAAAAATTAGGCTCTTTAGTGATACAGATGCCGCATTGACTTAGTCCAGCCTGTCAGAAAAAAAAACAGAGTTGAAAAGTATAGGTGCTCCTTCATTGAATTTAGCAAATACTTCATGAATTGTCATCACGCACAGCACCAATTTGGTGGCAGCAAGTCACTAAAAATGCTAGGGGACAAATCTTAGCAAACTTAACACAATAATAGAATACCAGAAGGTCCTTTGGAAAGCTGTCAGCACTCTGTTCTTATGACTTTGCTAGTCCCAAATAGCAATTGCTCTCGCCTGTCCCAGGCACTTAGGATTGTGCTTACTTATTTTGCGTTTGGTTTCATTTCAGTTCATCTCTTTTCATTCTATGACTTCAGCAGCTTTTTGCCTTCCTTGTATTTGAGACACTGTAATATCCTTTGAGAATGTGTGTTGCATTGTAATGGCTGTGTTGTTCAAGAATATTCACCTTAGACCACAGTCCTCCAGTCTTGTATGTGACTTTCAGGCCCTGTTTCTAGTGATTCAGAAGTGAAACTTCCATTGATAACAGTGGTATTTTTAAACTCTTATCTTATTCTTTGTTAGACAAAACCAGTTGAGCAAAAAAACATTGTCCGTGGCTAAACTGTTGTTCGGAAGATAACACCATGGCTAAACAAGTCCCCTGACTTCTTGGGAGGAGGGATGGGGAAGTTTCCAGACAAGGGTGACTGGAATTTGTGTAGTGGGGAATACTTCATTTGAAGTAAATCTGCATGTTTCAAAGCATGAGCTCGCTGTTCCACGGTTCCTTTGCTCTGTGACAACCACTGTTTGGTGAGAGATAAGAAGATATTGTGTGGTGTCTCTTCCATTTGCTTCAGTTGATTAAACCTATTACCAGTGGTCAGTTAGGATCATAGAAGCCATTTGATCTTCAGAAGTAAGGCAAGTGAGTTCTTCAGTCCAGTTTTAAAATGAGTTGACTGTCGAAAATGAGAGTCAAAAATATCAACTTTGTCTAAGCTGGTAGAAGTTAGGTCCTTCACCTTCTTGGGAGCTGGCTGACTCTTTAGCGAAGAGGGATTTTTCTCTTCATGGGATTTGGTCTGGAGCTGGCCTGCTCTTGCTCAGAAGGGCAGTTTAGACGCATACCTGGCTGGCTCAGTGCCTGTCCTGCACCCTGACATGCTCTTTGGTAATCCTCAGTTGGTGTTGTCTTTGCCTCAGCCTTGAGGGCAGAACAGCCAGTACGAATGTCTTGGCTGAATAAATCTATGCATTTCCCCTGGCAGGTTTAAAGGGTGCCTGCTCTCCCTGTATAGGGAAAGGTGACCCTATCACTCTGATCTGTTCTCTGGAAACAATTCCACAGGTTTTCAGCGTGTTGATTTTTTTTTCCCCCATCAAAAAAAAAAAAACTTGTGCTTTTTTCTTTTACTGGTATCCATGATGCTGGGAGAATGAGCTCAATTCTGCTGTATCTGAGGACATCTGTCCTCACTGTAGCCTCTGTGTTTGTCTTTGGCTGTTCCTTGTTTCCTCCAGGCTCGTGGGTGCTAAATATTAGTTCCCCAAAGTACCCCAAAAAAACTCATGGTTTTTGTCCATCTGTCCCATGAAGCCAGTTCAAAAGAAAATGCCTAAATCAGTCTAAATGTCCTAGTCTGAACTGTGTTGGGATGGGAAAAGCTACATCTGGACAAATGGCAGTGTTTTCAGCCCTGAAAGCTCCCCAAATTCTTCTCTAGAGAACCTGGAGATTCCATGTGAATCACATTGTGAGAGACAACTTTATTTGGTGGGCTAGCATCTTTTTAATCAATCAGATCAGCTTTTGCTAATAAAGGCCTTCCCTTCCCAGGAAGACACTGCACAACACTTTCTGCAGGTACAGTTTTTACCAGCTCCCCTGAACTGGGGTATGACTGTTCATTTGGTTTCCTAAGGAAACAAAGGTGATGTTATAACTATGTTTGCTCTCAGTTTTACCCCTGCCCTGTACAGCTTGAATCTATCTGATAGTTTTAACAAAATTTGACAGAGGAAAAGAGCTGGAAAAGGTGTCAGGATCTTACAGGTTCCACAGAGGCAGACATCAGAGGGAGCCCCGCTTAATGCTTCTCTGAAAGACAAGCTGCGGTGTGTGTTTTGCCTTTGCTAGGCATCCGAGAATCCACCTGGGTGTGCAGCCTTGAGAGACAAATGCAGAAGAAACAAGGCTCTGTTAGGTCCACTACAGCAAAATTAGTGTTGTTGTCTGTGTTGGAGAGTGGTAGGGCTCCCCCTTCCTCGCGTGCCAAGGCAGCGTAGTATCGGCAGAACTATTACATGTGAATCAGATCAGAAGCAGTGTAAAAGAAGTTAGAGACTAAACTAGAAGCCAGCTACTGAGAAGCTTTCCGGCTTCATTTGAAAATAAATAACCACACTTACTGCATAGTCATTCCTCATGTTAGAAGTAGGTACAAAACCAGCTGGCGTATCCAAACTGAAATGGGGCTGATGTACCTATCTTTAGGTATGTTAGTAGCCCCTGTATCAAATACAAGAAACTTGGCAAACGAGGAAGCCTTCAGTGTAAGTGAATGAGTGAACGGTGCAGGGGTAAATGCTCCTCAAGTGAACTGCAGAGCAGATATGAAAACTGAATTAAGTAGAGACTTGTTTTGCTAAATGCCTCTCTCACCCAGCCACAGCTGAGGTCACTAGTGCCAGCATCTGCTCTGATCACACAAACGCCCGCTCTTTGCTCTGGCCTCTTGTCTACCTTCCCAGGATAGAAAGCCAAGCATGAATGTAAACAGCTGTAGGACTGGGAGTACCATTATTAGCTATCCTCAAGTTATACGCCTACTCCTAGCTGGCAGCCTTCAGGAGCTGGCCTGGAGAGCGTGCTCAGCCCCCATCCCTGACTAAGGAGCTGCTGAATTACTGACTCCTGCCAGTCAGCCATTATCTCAGCAAAGCACCAGATACTGCAGAGAATAATCCTGTGAGGGCTTGGAGGAGAGAATGGTAAATTAGCTTGAAGCGTGTGCTACTCTTCCTCAGCGCTGCCATCCTGGGAATGGGGAGAAATGAAAGGATGCACCTGGAGAAAGCAAACTGTCTATGTGCTAAAGGATTCACAGACTATAACTGTAGGTGAAGCATGTCTTTTTATCGCTGTTTCTAATTCCCTTGGAGCAAATTCTCTGGGAAAAATGACATCTCGGCACTTCTCGGCGTTAGACACTAAAGGTAAAAGAACCCATACTCTGGTGAAATTCAAATGGGAAAATCCAAGCAAATAAAAACCAGAAGTTTCCAAAAGTAAAGTTTCATTGCAGCCATTTGACACACAGCTAGTATTTTTTAGTCCTGGTTTATTTATGAAGTTTTGTTCTTAACGTGCACAAAGTGCAAGATTAGATTTTGACATTTATGCCTTTTCAGTGTTAAACTTGCAGGCCTAATTACTGTCAGTTTTATTAGGGAGGAGGAATATAGCCTTGTATGCTATACAAGGTGTGCATGTAGCATGTCTTATACAAGGGATAGGTATAATGCAAACATGCAGAATGTCATGTATGCATGTATATGTCTGCATATCATGTCGTAACACCTGGCTTGTTTCCACCAGTGATTGATTTTTTTCTCCTCTTCTTGGATAGTTTCATGATTCTGCATGTTCCGCATGGCTGACTTAAAGGGTGTTGTTTACGTCACCTAACCCTAGCAACCTAAATATTAGATGTCTAGGCTAATTCAGTCTTCATTGATTGGAAAAAGGCCTAGGTGCCTAGGGGATGATTCATCTCATCTGCCTTGGGGAGATGCTCTGCGCAGTGTGTGAGCCATTGGGAGTAGGCTGGGATGGATCACTCTCTGGACTGGGCTGTCTCCCCAGCCTAGACCAGAGCCCGTTGTCAGCAAGCCCAGGCAGGGTGGCTAAAGCTAGCGGAGATGCATCATATGAGAGAGAGAAAAGACGGGGCTATGCATTGTATCTTTAAATGGCAATAATCGAAGATGGGAAGGCTGTTAATTCAGGGCTTAGTCCTGAGCTCCTTCTAATAGAAAGTTTCCACTGACTTGGGAGGATTGGGTCCATCCTTCAGGGTCTATTAAAAAAAATTGAGGCTGGGAACTGGGGACCAATGAACCCTTCCTGATTTCTGGGGAAGCCGATCTAGACAATAATTACAGTGGGATTTGTATATTGCTTAGATAATTATAACTGGATAGGGTCAAACCCCCATAGCTTCAACAGACAAAATTTCCTGTGTTTAATTTGTTAGCTTTTTTTTGAAAAAGTCAGTAAGAAGGTCATAGAAAAGTAGGCAAAGGTGAGTAGAGGACTAGACTTTGGAGGTATAAGAGTTTTGATAATTTCTTTAGAAAGAGAATTTCTTTGGAGGAAAGCTAATGCTGAGAAAGGGACAAAGTGTAGGTGCAAACTCAAACCGGGGTAGGCATAAGAGGGGGAAACACCTGACAGAATGAATGTTGTACAGAAAATGAATAGCATGAGACATGTTGGGGGCTGAGCTGACTTGTAAGTCTGTCTTTCTTCCTTGTAGGTTTGGGTTTTTCTATGGAAAAAACCCATGAATTGAGGCAGATGCGCAAAATAATACAGCCTGGAACTGAAGGCTTCTCACCTTCTTGTTCTGTTTGTGCTGAGCAGCTAGAGAAATGTTGTATGTCTGATTTAAAGCTGAAAATTTGTTGCTGTGCTTCTGCTTAGGTTGTTTTATGGCTTTATCAAGCCGAAGCTTTTTGAAGTCTCTGGGTCATTATCTTTTCTTCGTATTTTATGTTGTTTCTAAATGAATTAGCTTCTAAGCTAATCTGTCACAGATTTAATTATTGTACACAATCATGAGAGAGTTGCTTTTTCTTGATACTGAGCAAGGAACTTTATTGAATAAGGAAAACAGTTGGGTACTTAATTCTAGTTTGGTCTTCCATTTTCTCTGTTTCACTATGGAGCTACTTCCATCTCTTCTTGCTAAAATTTTAAAGAAATAGGTATCTGGGTAAAAAATAGCTGTATGTGTCTGCCATCACTGTCAAATCTGAGCACATCGCAGCATCCTGAAAGTGGCAGAAGCGGTATTCTCCACACTTAGCAGAAGAATTGTATCCATGTGTCTTGGCTCCCTTGCCCCTACCTTAAGTCAAGGAGAGGGGCTTGTTACGACACTTTCACCCCATCTGGTGTACTGCTTTCTTCCCAAAGTGTTAGCAGTTGGAGATGAGCCTCTTGATGTTGATGCTTCAGCTCTGCTCAGAGATGTTGTTGAGAGAGGTTCATCTGTGCCCAGCAGCACTTTGTTGCTGCTATTTTTTTCCAACCCCTCTTTTCCTTGCTTGGTTCCAAGGCTGTTTTGGTGTATTTTCTTTGATGAAAGGTTTGGAATTGTTCCTTCCCTCACTTTGCTAGCAGTATATCTACAGCTACATTCTATATATAGCTTGCTCTCCAACATCCTTTAGGTAAGGATGATTTTGTGGTAATAATAAATTTTACAGTATTCTCCTCACTCTAGACTCTGGGTTTGCCAGCCCCTTGCACAGATGTTAGATGGATAATATTCTGTGTGAGCACTAGGTATAGGTGAGAGAGGCTTGGTGAAAGTTAAGCTGCTTTTCCCTTGTCCTGTGGGAGCTGCTTTCTCCAGTTATAGGCAAGTATTTTCTCTACAACCATGAAACAGTCCCTCCCTCCACTCCAAGCTATTTGTTGAGTTGTGCTATTGATCTCCCTGAGGTGGTCTGCTGTATCTGACTCTTTTCACTGGGAAGGACCCTCAAGAGTTTAAAGCAAGGAAAAGGTAATGTCTTCCTTTCTGGCAAACGTGATGGCAAGTTTATGTTCCTAAATGTCCAAGTGCAGGATTTCCAAGGTGTTAAGCCATGAGCTATTCCTTCCTCCTCTTCCTTCTCCCTCTTTCTCTCTTGCTCTTTTTTTTTCCACCTTAAAAAAACAAAGTAGCATAAGTGGTCTATGCCACAGAAATATGTTTGTCACACTACATCACTTTGAACTGCATAACATCAAAGAAAATCAGTGCTTTGATAACTTGATTTGAAAGGATTGTAGAAATAGCCATCATTATGAATCACAACAGATAGGAATGGAAAAGATGGTGATTTTCAAACAGCAAAGCCTGTAAGATAAAGAAAAATGTAAGGTAGGTGCCACATTCTCATCTAAAAGAAACCTCAACCTTACAAATGTTATGTAGCTTTGCAGAATATGATTTACTTGAGGATATGAAGAGGAATGGGAAATACACTGTGTGAAAACGTGTTTCTGAGGAACTAGGAAACACAAGTGGGCTCAGAGAAGGACTGGAACAAGGAGTGCATGCTGCTTGGGTGGAAACTTCTTCTGTGTCCTTCTCTTTTAAAACTACTTGTCCTAAAGGGAAAGACTTCTAGGATTGCGCACCAAGACCCTCCTCAGCCAGGAGAACTTCAGTCCTTATGAGCTGGACGTAACCATCTGTGGGAGGAGGAGGAGGAGGAGGGAAGCCCCCTCAGCGCTTCTGTGCTTTGACATTCCTCTCTCGAGGAAACTCTCTCCATGGACTGGAATGTGTTTCTGGCTGCAGGAGATTGCAAGAAATTAGGCCTTAAAATTGTGACTTCTCAAATGCAAACATTTTAGTTTAGAATGATGACATTTCAAATTAAAAAATTGGAGTTTAGCTTATTCTTACCTTCGTTCTAGCTGGTAGGAGTCAGGATACTAAGACAAACCAGCAGCCTGTGGAGCGAGAGGGAGTGTGCTGTGGCAGGTGACATTGGTGTCGTGTCCTCTGCCCCGCTGAGAGTTAAGTGCTGGCTAGTGGGGAATGTGTATAAAGGTTTTAATGGCACTGAGTTAGGAGACACCAGTCTCATTCAGTCATAGTTTTACCACTTGGACTGCATCACTTGTTCCAAATACAGTGAGCTGTTAAACTCCTCCATGCCATTTTGCACTCTGTTTCATCCAACCTGAGGAGCTTGGTGTATATATAATGAATGCTAAAACTGGAGCCAGTCAAGGTATCAACACTGATGCTTCAGTGCTTTTCAGTGATCTGAAATTCAGAGGCAACTTGTTAGAAGTGTTCAGACTCTTCACTAGTTCTTCTAGCAAGGCTGGCACTGAAGTCCTTGCTGTGCTGAGTTACTGCTAATGCAAATATTATCCTGTTCTGCGAGCTTGTTCCTGTTTAGCATGGGAAAGGGGAACACTCTCCTTCATAGATTCTTTCATCTTGTTTTGTGAGCAGAGAAGGGGGCATATTTCTGTTTTTCCTTTACAGAGAGGCAAGATTTACCTCTGCTGAGCTCTTAAAAACACGGGTTCCATAGCAACAGTGCAAATACTTTCTGCGAGCATCTTCCAGGGCTAATAGGATGGCATATCAGACAGACAGGGCAGTTTTTTCATGTCTCTTCAGCTGTTGAAGCCCTTCACCTTTATATATTAATGCATTTTAAAAATTAAAAGAAAAGTTCTATATGTACTACAGTCCACTGCTGCGGAGCTTGCTACTGGGGTGCCTGCTAACTTCATCTGTGCCAGCCCAGTGGAGCAGGACTGCGTGGAAGCTCTCCTCACTGATTAGTCAGGAATCTGCTTATTTTAAATACAGAAGTGAGCCCAAAAAGCGAAGGCAGACAAATGCTTGCTTCACTCTAAGGGAAATACGAAGTTGTTGGCTCCTAAGTTCTCGTCCCAAGCCGCAGTCATAAGTTATCTTTTTTTGTAACATGCTGCTGAATTATTTGCATTGACTTTACTCTTGTAAAAGGCATACCAGCATTCTTCTTGTCCAGAAAATACTGCTTTGCAAAAAGTTCTCCACCATTTATCACACAAAAATTATTTCTACAATGACAGTAATTTACAGTCCTAATTCTAATATTTGGGTTTTCTGTTAGCTAAGATGAGATATTGCTTTTTTATTATGTATATTGAATAATATCACCTCAGACATATGTTTAGATCATATCTGATCTTATGAATGGCAGAGGAGGAGACATAAACATACGCATCTTTTTCATCAGCTGGACTGTGTATATATTTGCCTTTTCAAGAAATTGCATGACACTTGGTTTAAAAAAAAAAGAGAAAGAGAGAGAAAAGTATTTGATGAGAGGGAGGGAGAGAGAGAGGGAGAGATGCATTTGATGTGAGAGCGAGACAGTGACAAAGATAGGATATGTCCTGCGCTGGTTCTCTTGATCGTGTGTATTGCTGAGAATCAATGGTCAGATTATTCTAATTATTTTGATTGGAGCAGCAGGGACATGGTAGCATCAGGTAATGGAGAGGAGTTCAATTTATACCTAGAGTAGCTGAATTGCTGCAAGCTCTCCCCAAATAAGAATAAATTCTACTGGGGAAAAAATTCATTTACTGAGATAAGTTATGTAATTACAATAAACAAAATCAGTTACACTGACAAAAGCACACTTTTGCTTGTAAAATGCTGTTTAACTAATAGTTTTGCCTTAGAAGCGGTGTACAATGATTCTGCTAATCAGCATTACTAACCAACTGCAGCAGAGACGGTCTGAGCTTACAACAGGTTAGAGTGAGGCTTTGGTGCTAATTGTGTCTGTGGCTATAGGTGTCATACGGGGACACTAACATTTGAAGGAAAAACAGAAATACTTGTGTGTGCTGTGTCAAAGAGGTGTTAATAACAACCACAGACATCTCATTATATCTTATCCAAACATTTTTAGCCTTGTTTCCTAAACAAGTTGTTCAATGTGACTGTGCTGTGTGTCTTCCAGTCCTCCACTCTAATACTATTTGAACCTGTTGGTCCATTTTAACCATGGTTGAGAGAAAGACAGAGGTGTCAGATACCTTGCATTTCTACATGTTTTGTGAGAACAGGTGGTCAGGTGAAAGAGATCTGCGTTAGTCCTTTCCAGCCAAAGGAGAAGCTTTGGACTGCATTTTTTTCACCTAGGGACTCCACACAGGAGGGGGTGGAAAGAGTTAAGTGATCCTGCTGTGGAAAAAGTCTCAGGCAGACCTCAGACCTCATAAGGCACAGGGTAATCCAGCCGTGAGGCACAGAGATCCAGGAAGCTGAGCTGCCTGAGTACTACGAGTCATGGACTACTCATGCTTAATGTGACCGCTGCTCATGGTTGTTACTGGTGGTCTGGCTGTGGTTTGCCCTGGCTGAGTCCTACCTGCCAAGTCGGCGTCCCTCCTGGCTCGCAGAGGAGGTTGCATGCGCTCCTCCAGGCAGCCTCTGCCAACCCATCTGTCTGTGGGGAAAAGGCCTGCCTGTCTGGAGCGAGTGCGTGGTGCTTCCCTGGTCTGGGGTTTTCTATTTAAGCTTCAGGTCACAGTTTTCAGATGACAGTGGCTTTTAAATGCCCAGTATTGAGACATCTTGCAGCTGGTCTTTTGCCTTTGTTTCCTGAGAACTGCTAAGGACTCTTTGACTGCCCTCTCAACTCTCTTATGTTAGATGCTAAAGTCAGTGTATGTTGTTTCTGTGTTAGTGGCAGAATATTGATACTTGTTCCTTTATCTCTAGGGAATGAGAAATACTTTGTTGTTTAAAAAAAAAAAAAAGTGTCGGGGGAATAGTTAATTTATTTTCTTAGTGCATCCCAGTTGTGCACCTCTGGCATGGTATACAAACTCAGTCTTTTCCCCTCTCTGTTCCCCAGGCTGTCAGCGCTCAATAGGCTTGTCCAATGGGAAAGCCAAGGTGTGCAGCTACAGTGGGTGGTATTACTGCAGCACCTGCCATGTGGATGACACCTTCCTCATCCCTGCACGGCTCGTTCATAACTGGGACACTTCAAAATACAAGGTAATCTGCCTGCAGGCTGGTTTGCTAACAAATGAACTGAATTGCTGTTTAAATTGAAACAGACATCACAACAGGTTGAGGATTAAATGTATTGTCTGCTAACGTCCCTCTAGCCAGAATGAGCCTGTCCTAGTGAATCTGCTCTCTCTCAACAAGACATGCTCTCTCCACAACTTTCTTAGTCAGGCCTAAGGCATTCCCTGTGCAGAAGCAGCCGTTCTTCTCTCCTTGGTGGCATCTGTTTATCTTGGATTGGCGCTGCTTGTTGATGATGACCCACTGGAAAATGGTGTAACCCAAACGTGGTGCTTGCAAAGTCCAGTAGGTCGCATCTCTTGGCACAGACCTTTCCAGAACACTAGAAGGATGTCATGACAACACTTGTTTGGGCCAGGCAGCCAAAAATAATGTAAAGAGAAAATTCTACAGTTGTTCACTTGCTACACAAACAGCTTTTCTAAAACTTCAGTAATCTGCTGTTTGCTGCTGCCTCAGTGGTAGGTTGCTTGGTAGGGGCAACTGATTACATGCCCCAAGGCATTATGCCAGCAAACACGGTAGCTGTGTTGTTTTGCTGTCACTGAGAGCATACGCTGAAACAACATCAAACTCATAAGGAAAACAGACCATGCTAAAGCTTTAAACCTAACAGCAACAGTTAGGAGAGGCTGTTTGATGTTTTGTGTCTGCAAATATTATTATTATGGGCTATTTGAAACGGAAAAAATAACCAGTAAATACCCTATTAGAGGAAAAGCAGCTCTCTTAATAATCTTCTCTTCTGACAAATTTTTGTCTTCAAAAGGTAGCCAGAGCCTACCATCAGGAAAATGATAGTCTTGTGCAATGCAAGAAATGCAAGACTCTTCAAAGTTTATAAAGCTCCTACATGTGGAGACTAAAAACCTCCTTTTCCTTGAAGCCAGGAAGAGTACTTAAGAATTGTTTCTTTGAATGCTTTTCCCAAGGACTAAACTTGCTGGCCCAAAGCAGTATAGTTAGCCCTGATGTAGAGAAAGTGCATAGTAAGGCAAAGAGACTTCGTATCAACGTATCAGTGATATTGCCAAGAAAATAAACTGTTTTGTTTTTCGTGTAAAAACTATACTCCATGCTCTGCTTGTGGTCTAGATATAGGCAGCTGAGGAACAAAACAAAATGAGAATTTTAAGCTTAAGCTTCAATTGAAAATCAAATTCACTGTGATTATTATAGTAAGAAATTATCAATTTGCACTTTTTGTAGACAGGCAGAACAGTTGTGAGGTGGTTTGGGAGCATGACCAAATTTGTACCAATGTCCAATTGTGGCAAAGCACTCAGAGAAATAGATTTAAGGAAGGAACACCATTCCTTAGGTAGGAAAACACTATGTTATCCCCAACTATTAGAGGGGGAATGGAGGTCATGCAGGGGTCATGTGCCAAAGTGGCAATGTTACAGCTGAGCTGAGATCATTGGTTGAATCTCTTCAACTTCATCCCCTCCACATATAGGATAGATCTTTTTACTTTTGTGAAATCTGCTGTTTTTTCCCCTTTTTGTTCAACTCTGCATATATATGCTTTTATGTCTCTTCCTGCTGTTCCCCCGTAGGAACTAAGCAGTGCTTTTCTGAGGCAGAGCACATAGTGCCTGCACTTTTACATCTATATCTCTTTTCTCCATTCAGAGATAAGGTTTGATGTCTGTTTCTTCTGAGTTGTCTAAAAGGCAACTTAATGCTGGCTGCAGTACTAACTAATGGTAATGAAGCTGCGTGATTCCTTAATAGTGTATTGATTAAATGCTCTGATTTGGCAAAGACAGATATTTTATTCTACTTTCTTGAGGTGATCTTGGTATGAATAATTTCCATTTCCTTTGGGCTCATTTTCAAAGGAAGATCACTTAATCTGTTAGCATTTCACCTCCCGTAATTGGTGAATGTGCCCACACAAAGCTGTCCAGCAACATCCCGGAATGAAGCTAAACAACAGAGCTTCTCCTAAGCATACAGCCCTGCCTCACACAGGTAGCACAGTAATGCCTGAAAGTGGAGCTGCTCCAGGCACAAACCACATTTGTTGGCCAGGGGAACTAAAACAGGGCTTCAGTCTTTGAATGCTTCTGTATTTCACAGAGTCTGAAATGTGCCTGTCAGTCCACCAATGAAGGAAAGTGAATGAAGTAATTGAAGAACTTCACTCCTTCCCACTCCTCCCCACTGCCATCTTTTTCCCCTCTGCAGGGGTCTCTGGAGTCTGTTGTGTCTGTCTCAGGCAAAGCAAGTACTGATACATACCCCAGGACATGGGCTTTTATGGTGATATAATGTGATTGAGCGCATTTGTTTTTCACATTTCATAGATTTCCCCATGCCTAAACAGCATGTGTAAGGTAAACTTGCAACAATTAAGTAAGCTTTGCAAATGGAGAGGTTCTTGTCTGCTTTTGGCAAGACAGGACGTGAAAAAACAGAAGCAGCAGAAGTCTGCAGAGTTGTGTCTTCCCATACCCAGGATCTTGAAAAACAACAATGCACTTAACACCTGAAAGCGTGCAGATAAGAAAAGAAAAATTGCCTTGATTGTAATTAAAGCTGTTTCAAACAACTTCGCCATTAGGCATGTTTCTTCTGTCATAACCAAACCAGCAGTTCAGTCCCTAACTCACAGGGTTTTTTTTCCTGTCTCTCTACTGTTTCCATATTTGTGTTTTTCATGTGTTTGTGTGAAAGGAAAAGAAAGAGGCAGTCTTGGGAACATCCCTTCTTCCTTTTGCTTATGCCAACTGTTTTCCCTGTTTACATGCAAAAAACAGTAAGTATTGCAGTTTGGTTCTGGTGGCTTGCAGCTTGTTCAGAATGCCAAATGAACATAGCAGGAAATGAACTTCCTGTACCAGAAGGCTTCAAGGGAGGCTGACTTCTGGTGAATTGAATTCTGAAGTGCAAGTTTGCAGCCTCTAGAAAAGCGGTGTCTGAAAATGTTAGCATCCATCCTTGTGTGACATTAAAGGCTAAAAGCCTGTCACACTTTATATCTTCCCATTCCTACTAGCTTTATTTTAATGAGATGATCTAGTCTCTCCAATAAAATGGGAGGACTGTAAGTATGTTAATACATGTACTAATATATTGGCTGGTAGCAAGCTGAATTATTATGACTGCCTGACCCTTCCCATTATAAGACTTCATTTCAGCTTCTTGTAACTTTGTCATGGTTGGTTATGTGAGTTAATGTTTTACATGACTTGTGTGCCTATGTCAGGCATGCACAGAGTGAACCAAGACCTACCTGCCTGCCAGGGATGTTGGGCAAAGCTGCTTTGCCCGTAGTCACTGCTCCTCAGGTACTTTTTTGGCGAGGAGAGAGAGAGGTTCCCTTCTCTCCTCTTCTCTCAAAAGCTGCGCTCAGACCATACGCCACCAGAGCTGCACTGTAATACTTTGTCCTTTGGGATCTGGATTTGTGCAATAAATAGGGCATGGGGCTACGCACTGAATGATGGAGAATAGATGCTCTTTGTCAAAGATAGGTCCTGCAGAGGACAGAAGTCGGGAAACCCTCTTGTGTTTGGGACTCTATTCCCTGACTGCTCTTGAAGTTTGTACCGAACGCTCTGGCGTTTGCAGGCTTTCCTCTAGCACAGCAGGTAAGTAAGCGCAGCAGCGTTGCTCTGACCCAGGTCATGCTGATGGTCCTAGGGCAGGGCTGAAGAATGACGCCTTGGTGGGAGGTGCAGTGCTGGGGCCGTACTGAGCATTCATGTGGCTCCTGGTGAATCACTGAATCTGTGGCTTAATTTGCCCATCAGTGAAAGAGGAATAATATTTACTATAGATACAGCAGTTGTTAGGAGATGGGTGAGATAGTACAGCTGAATCATTTAATGATTGTAAAAGCAGCTTGAAAGTGGTTGTTTAACTGCGTTCTCTTCTGTGCACTGCAGTTAGTGGGTCTAATAAAACATCAACATTGCTAATGTTAGAACTCTTGACATATTTGAGATTTGTAGAATTTTTTTCCACCAAATCCAAGTTGTCTGTGCTGCTCCTTACACGGTATGTTGTCTGTTCTTCCATTCAGACAGCTTGATTCCTTGTACATGCACTGCTTGAAAAAAAGAAAAAAGGGATGGGGGGAGAAATGAGTGGAAGGTTTTATAGAAATAAGTGATGTGTTTAATATGGCTTCTGGACCTGAGAAGTCTGTGAAATTATGGTCTACTGTATTTAAAAATACACATTGTATTATCTATGTAGCTGTTAGTGGAAATACTGTCCTGGGTATTATTTATTATATTATTATTATGCATTGTGAAAAGGTTACAGTTAAGACTAGCTTTCCCTGTAGATAGTTAGTAACTCCTGTCTCAGAGTTGCTCTGTTACTGGAAGTGCTGCTATTTGTATGGACATATATGGCTTTTACCTACTTCCTATCTTACAGAACCAGAAGGGAAATAACTTCCTAAATCTGAGGAGACTGTGGTGTGCCCTGTCTCCTTGTGTTAATTGCATGAAAGGTAGCATAGTTAGCCTAATTCATCCCTCCCTTGCCCCAGTGTAAACACTGGTTTAAAGGAGGACTAATTGAATTGCAGAACACATAGTATTTCTATAGCACAGTTTCAAGTGATTTGCAGTTCATTTCAGATAATCCCATCTTCTCTTTTCCAGCTGTGATAAAATGCAGAAGTAAGGAATGAGAGGGACTTTGGCCTTCTCACCTCAGAAATAGGAGTATCTTTTCTAGTGAGAATAAAAGTCCCATTAATTTATTAGGATTACAGTAGCTCTTCATAGGTGAAGATGTGACAGAGCACTGTCATGAAAAAGGCATAAGAAAATTTTCTTGCAGATGAAATACTGAGAATGAGTAACACTAGTAAAACCCAATTTTGTTTATCTGTATTTTTAAAAACTTGATAGATGTGCTTCTGATTATATTATTTTTTTTAACCCTATAGCAAACAATGAAAGAAATGAAGTAGTACAGTACACTGGAATTCTATACCCTGAGATAGTACAGTACAACTGGATTTGTAGTGTATATGTTTCCTTTTCTAATGTCAAACTTGTTTTTTCTTTTCTAATGTCACACTTATTTGATCTTTGCTTTCTTGCCCAAAAGAAAACAACAAACGAACATAAAAATATTAACAGGGAAGAACCTTACTGATCATAGTTTCTAGACTTGGAAAACATCTATTATGCTATGTTACCCTGCAGTGAAAATGTGTGTGGCTGAAAATATCACTGTACTTTGGATGAGCAGTTAGCTCATACACTCAGCTTTGATAGGCTTGAAGAAGTTTGACTTGGGTATAAGCAGAGACAGCTGGATCTCTTTCAGCTTTGTCTTCATCTATATCTGGTAACAGAATAACATTTCAGAAGCAGAGAATGACTGACAGATCACAGAGGAGAAGAGCCACTTAAAAAGAATTGGGAGGAAAGCCTGGCTAAACTGGTTGCTTTATTTTTCAGGTATCAAAGCAAGCCAAAGAGTTCCTGGAATATGTGTATGAGGAACCACTGATTGACATCCAACAGGAAAATCCCATGTTGTACCAGCATGTTGAACCTCTGGCAACTGTTGTCCGCCTGAGACAGCAGCTAAAATCTCTCCGGGCCTATTTGTTCAGCTGCAGAGCAGCAGTGGCTGAAGACCTGCGTAGAAGGTAAGGACCAAGGACAACATGCAGCACAAGGATATAGTTTCTTTGTTTTGTTGTTTTTTTTTCCTTTTTGTTCCCACAGTCCAATTCTGAAGGTGTTACACGTTTAGAAAGACGCTGTGCTTCTACCTGACTTCTTTGGGCAGCTGGGTATCTACTGTCAAAAGAAAATGGTTCCAGTAGGTTTTATAGGGCCTGAATGCCTGAAGTTGTTCTTGACAACTGTTAGCACAGGGGTCACACATTGTGCCTGAACATCTTTTACTCCTCAGGCTTCCTGACTCTGCATGAGTATTTTCAGTCAGGTGTGACACCTCAGGCTCCCTGTGACACTGTCTGGCTCTCAGGTACTCACAGTGTGGTAGCCACTGTCAGGACCTCTGAACCAGCTCACAAGGTGGCAACATGTGAGAGAGGCCAGAGCCAGCCTGCTTCCCTCCTCTGCGCTTCTGCTCTACTCGGTGATGTGACCTCGCATGAAGGTGGAGGCCAGATGCAGTCCCCTGGCACATGACGCAACTCATGAGTTACATGACACCAGAGCAGTCATGCTCCTGTTCACCCACCATCTTCTCCATCTGTGGCATGCCTGTGCTGAATGTTTTCTTTATTGGAAAATACATGGTCATAGCACAGGAGAAGGCATTTTGTTTGTTATTCCTTTCATATTGAGTTTTTCTTGGGGGAAACAGTAGGTTTATAAAAAATGAAATTCATTGTGGAAGTGCTGTAACTCAGTCCATTCAGCCGCTGCTGCATTTTCCTAATGAGCTAAAAAAGATCAGTCTTCTTGCAACCATCAAGCCACAGTTGTGACCTTAAAAAAAACAAGTTACTTTTGTTCTGGATCTCCTAAAGAGACGGGGAGTGGGCTGTGCCCATGCCGTGCTGTGGGGTGAGTGGCTGCAGGCACATGCAGCTGTCCTGCTGGTAAACACATCTGTAAGCATTTGTGTCCAGGTTTGCAAGTAAGGCAAATCTGCAAAAAGGAAAGCCACTGTTTGGGAATATTCAGCTGTCAAACGATAAGAAAGCAGATGGCATTGGTGGCTGTATTTTGAGCATGAAGTTTTAAGGACAGGGGACCTGAATTCTCTGGGAGGGGGAGGAGAATGCACCAGCGTTTTCTTCGCAGGAAGAGGAGTGATGATGAAGTCTGCTATTCAGCAGGTAACTTAGGTCATTGCTTTGAATAGCTACCTCAAGAACATCTAAGAGAAGGATATAGCAGCAGGTTTCTGGAGAGCACTACTGAGCTCTTGTATCAGATCCGCGGCACGCTGATATGTGTTTGTGTGTGTCTTAATGCTCAATTCCTATTATTTGATAGGACAGCTTGCAGCGTTTTAAAAATTAGGGTGATTTTTTTCTGTTATCACAGAGGGTTGGTATTATCTTGCAGACTGTCTTGCTATTCAGCTGTAATAACTTTCCTATACCGTCCTCTTCAACTGCAATAAAACTAAAAGGAGAGCAAGACTTGTGAAGGCTGCTGTTCAGAAAAAGTGATAGAAAAGAAATTATGCCTTCTGATTAATGCTGAAGAAAAGAATGCCCTTAAAACAGAGAGGAGGAGACAGGAGAGACTGAAGGGAGTTGTGTAGGAGAGCAAAAGGAGAGATCAAAGGAGGCCTAAACAGAGAAATCAATGGACTAGTGACAAGGGGAAGAGGGAAAAGCAGGAGAATGGAGGAGATTCTGAGAGCCAGAGCTGAGGGAAAGAGATAGTGGGAGGGTTCTCAGGAAAAGAAGAGTTACTGAGGGAACCAAGACAAAGGGGGAACCCAAAAACCTGCCTCCGAAAGGGAGAGATGGTGAGTGCTGAAGAAATGGAGAGAAGAAGAGAGAATGGACAAAAAATAGCACAGAAATGTGTGTGTGTGGTATTTTAGGAAAAAAAAAACCCAAAGAGAAATAAGTTATTAAAATATTAAGTGAAGCATTTAACACCAACTCTGGTTATCATAAAGAGAGAAGAGGAAGAATCAGTGTAGGCAAGTATGTCACCTCCAGTTTCATGGCTCTTGCTTGGGTGATTGTGTTTTCTGTTGTATTGGCTGGACACCGCTGGAGCCCTGCTCCCTCTGTCAGAATGAAACACCCAGACTGACAGAAGAGGGAAGTATGGGAAATGCTCCCTTTTCTTATTTAAGGGTTCCTTAACACTGTCTCAGATTAAAGCTGAGAAGACTTTGAATGGCAGCCGCTGTTGTTTGGGAGGTGCTTTGTTTGATTCACGATAACCCTAAGTTAAACTTGGTCTCCTTGTGTGCCTGCAGCTGATCTCTGCGTAGGGTGGCGAGAAGAACCCCAGCCCAAGAAGGGCGAGAATACTAGGGTGTTGCTTTTGTTCCGAGGAAGCAGGTCCAATCTGGTAGGACTTGTAAAAATCCAGTAAAAGCCAATGAAGGAATGTTTCAAAAGCACAAAATAAACTTTAGAATCCAGCTCCTTCCTGGATTGTGAAGCCTCTGTCAGGGTGGGTTTTGGTACTCGATTGGTTCCCGAGGTCTCCCCTGAGAGGTTTGCAGGGGTGTAAAGGAAGAAAAGTCCGTTTCCTGGAAGCAGCTATTCCTTGCTCTAAACTGGTTCCAGTGGCTTTGCTTTCTGCATGTAGCATCAGAGCATGTGGACCCTCACTCTCAGTGTGATGGCTTTACAGAGCACAAATGACAAGTAAACAAAGAAAGTATGTGATTTAAATTTCCCTTTGGCTCTTCACATGGGCAAGTTGCAAGAAAAGGGGGAGTTAAAACAATACTATTAGGCAGCATTCCTAAATTTAGTACTGTTTCCTAGTTAGAAATGAAAGTCTGGGGGAGAGAATCCAGTTATCTGTCCTGCTCTAAAAACATTCTTTTTCTGCTTGGTCTTCACCTTACTATGCGAATGACTATTAATCACAAGCAAGTGAACACAGCATCTTGAAGGCCTGTCAGACCCATATAAACAGACTGAAACAAACTGTTAATATTGCTGTCTAAGGAGAACTAAAAACAGACTGATTAATTGTATTGGCACCTTACTGCCTTAGGGACACTGATAGAGCCTGCCTTATTAGGGAAAAGCAGATCACTTGGAGGCTTCTTTTATTAATATTATTTGTATTATAATATTCTTTAAATCTATACCTTGCTCTTGAACCCAGATCTCAAAATGAAGATGTCAGTGAATCTGGAAACTCTTGGTGTCCTCTGGGAAGACAAAACTGTTTACAGTGCTTACAAGTCGCTTTTTCTGAAGAATTCCAGATGGCTATAAACCAGGTTAGCTCAGGATCCAGTTGGTTTAAATGTGGAAATGTTATTTACTGTATAATGCCTGGTGTCCATAGATAGGTACTTTGGGGACTTTGTAAAATTTGTCATCTAGCAGAGTTACTCAGGGCTGAACCATAATGTGAATTTTAAGAGTCAAGTGACCACATAGAAAGAAAGGAAGAGAAGCAAAAGATATCCTAAAAGTAGCTAGAAGGCACAAAGTAAAAATGATCTGCATCACTAATAATGATTTATTTTCACATATGGATTCTAAACTCTTTATGCATTTGCAAGGGGAAAAAAAATAAAGGAAATCAGAGTTGACTGAGAGGTGAAATCAAACCCTCCATCAGTGCATATCAGCAGAGTACCACTGAGATAGCCGGCTTGATGCTCCTAGCCTGTTGTTGAGCACCCTGTTTTACAAGGGGCATGATTACGCCTAGTTTGCTGTGGCTGTCACCTCAGTATTACAACAGACATAATTTGCCTCAACAGTCCTTACTCAACAAGTTCTTGCTTCTTTTGGTTGCCCTGCTCATGTGGGTGCTGTTCAGAGAGAACTGTACAAGACTGAAGCCTAGAGCCAATGTAGTTAGTGCAAGTGGAACTGTGCAGATCCCAGCACAGCTGGCTGCCTGTGTGATGATGGCCGAGTGGCACAAGCAAAGAGGAGGGAGTCAGCCAAATAGTTTGGAGAGAAAGAGTCCCCAGCTCCATTAAACAGCTAGGGTATTCTGGGAAGCCGCTCTAAATGATGTGTCATTCTGCTTTTGATTTCTTCTCTTTACCTCTAGACATAAGTAACACTAACAACTTCTCCCTGTGCCATAGTCTGTCCTCCTCTGTTCTTGTCAGGGTCGAAGACTCTTCTAGTGAAGGAGCTGACAGAGCGTTTTTTTGGAAAGTCTTCAGGCACCTTCATGTCTCCTGTAGGGTAGGCCAAACCAGGTCAACTTCAGAGCTCTCTCTGGGCTCTCTGCTCTCCCAGCTACATTGCTCAGATATTCGTAGACAGATGATGGTGACAGAACGTAGATGTTCTGTCTGCTCCTGCAGGAGGTTCCCCTACATGTTTGTGCTCCTTCCGGTGCCCTCTATCTGGAAGTAGACCTCCTGTAGAGCAGTGAGAAACTAGGGAAAAATTCCCATATCATTCTTCATCTCCTCTGTAGGATACCATTTGTCTGTCAGCTCCAGAACAGCAATCTATTAGTTTTACTTAATGTATCCAGCACTGGAGTTTTGCTACTTAGTGTGTTACAGGAAGACCAAATTAGAGCTGGTTGTTGCAGCAACAAGTTAGAGGTACCCTTGCAGTGCTGCAGACGCATGGTCCTGGCTGAGCCTGTCGTTCTGTCAGCACGGTGCAGAACGAGCCCAAATTCAGTGATGCCAAACAATAAAATCCTGTCACTTCCTACAGTGAGGCCTTAAAAATATCGCTTCTGACACAGGGCTAGATTACTTTCAAAATATTTGTGTGGCAATTGGGGAACCTGTCTAAACACATCACAGGAACCCTGATTGATCTTATGCAATCACTGTACCACCAAATGCCTCATGTATGTGAAGCTGGGGCTGTGTCAGGTCATCTTTCAGACCAAGGACAACAGAAGGTCATTAAGTCATGGCGCAGCCCTCAAAGGAGACTTGTTTTCTCCATTTTCTTTGCAGCAGGCAGACCATTTGGAAAGTGGAAAATCCCAAAGCAGGAGAACAAAGACACAGCGTGGGAAAGCAGTAGACTGCAAAGGGAAAGTTTGGGCAGGGGAAAGGAACAGAAGGCTGTGGTTTCCTACCAGAAGGCTTTGAGTTAGAAGAGAGTCCAACAGAAGAAGAAAATTTGTTGCACAGGTGATTGGAAAGAGGGAGAGAGAAAAACTCTTTCAAAGGGGATATCTGGATATCCTGAGAGGATCCAGACCTAAGACCAAACAACAGCCAGAAGTGAGGAAAGGTTAGAAAGAAATGTAGGGAGGTATGCACTTGCATTTGTTGTTCTGTATAGATACTGCATGTGTGTAATCATTGCTCTAGCTAAAATAAAAGATGTTTGTGGAGCACTTGCAAGTAGACTATCTCTCTGCCTTCAACTCCTGTGTCTTTCTGAAGAAGTAACTGTGCATGTAGGCTCCTTGCAAGGTGAAGATCTTAAAAAGCTCTCCCTAAAACCGTAGGGGGCTCAGAGTGGAAGTTAGGTGGACCTTGAGCTTTCATTTAAACTAAAGGTAACGAACAGAGAGCTGGGGATCGAAGAAATGTGCCAGAGCAGCCAGGGGCGGCAGCAGTACTGCAGTCTGTTTAAGCCAAGGGAAGATTAAAAGCATGTGAGCCAGTGCTCTACCGTGGTAAGCATCCGGCTGAGGAGCATGCCAAGATGCATGTAATAAGTTTTCCAGAGGACAGGCTGGTCTTTTGGTTCACATGAACATTTTCCTGTCCAGGGACACACCTGCACCTCCTTGTCAAATACATCAGTAATATTAAGCATCTTTCAAAATGGTAGTTTTCCTTCTTCTTCGTAGAATAGATTGCTATGACTTTAAATATTACCTGTGTTTTCACTTCAGAACTTGCAGCAAAGATTCAGAAGTGCACCTGGCAAGACTAGAGAGCATTTGCTTGTTCTTCATTTCACTTCAAGTTAATTGAGGGATCTAAGCTATTTTGATTTCAAAATGAAGCTGTGTGCCCCTAACTATTTCTCTGCATTCTGCTTTTAATGTCAGTGATTCTTAATTCCTGGGTTTTAGCTGTAGTAATTCTTGCCTTTCACAATGTTGCTGTAATCTTGCTCAAGTAACTGCAGAGGAGAGAAGAGTTTAGTGTGCTGCATTTTAGCAGAAAGTTTATGTTCTGATTGCTGATGAATGATAAGAATAACTGTTTTTAGGGATGCTCATGTGAAATTTCATTAACAACATTAAACAACACCTTACTTAGACATGCTCGATATTAAATCTAGCCCTCAATATGGGCTGAAGATATTTAGGGAATGGCTGCTCCCAGAACATAACCAGAAGAGTAATTATACCTCATGAATGTGGAATGGTTCACAAATGCCTTTTTAGCCAAACCTCTAGAATTAAGAAAAAGTCATTAATCTGGTGAAAATACCACAAGAATTAAGTAAAAAAATAGCATTTTGGGGGGGAGGGGGAATGTTTTTATTTAACTTTCAACTTCTGAATCATTGGGTTTTGCAGTGTCCCAGTTCCCTGAGTAGCTTTTTATTTGACTTGAAGGCTGGGGTTCTCATCTCCCACCTACTTCCAGGAGCTGGGATTTTCAAGGAAATGCCATGTATCAAAAGCCTGAATAAAACTATAAGAATTGGCAGCACTGGGAAAAATCCTCCCTTTTCCCCTCACCTCTGTTGCTGTTCTCTAACTTATATTAACAGGTGGCATGTCAAATGAATTGCAAGACAAAATCTAGCAAGAGCTGTGTTTACCCTGCCATGCGTATCTGGGATGACTGGTAATTAACTTATATCCCTTTACGCTTGTTAGATCAAATGGTGACTCTGCAGATGGACATGCTGTGAGCGAGGCTGGCGTGCGCACGCTGCTCCCCCCGGCGTGCGTGGCCCCAGCTGCCAGCGGCGGTTTAGAGGTACTCTTCCTCATCATCTGCGGCAAGAACGTGTTCAGTCTGGTGGCAACAGCAAAAACCAGTATGTTTTGCCTTGCCTGTCAGCTGCCTGAGTTCACAGCCTGGTACCAGTTTTAAAAGTAAATTGATGGTGGTGCAAACTGCTAAACCAGGAGATGAACTGTGGTGGCTAAGGAATGGACGTGGTATTTAAGGTGCTGCGTCGACTCTGGGTGTAGCCATTTCCGGCAGAAGGGTGGACAGGCCATCTGAGCGCAGCTGCGTTTTGGACTGGTGCATCTGTAGTAGACGAATGAGTCAGAGCTCAGTCATGCAATTATCAACCTGGTCAAACAAGGCCCTCCTGGCTGGCACATGAAATCATGGTGCCAACCTTTTCTTTTTTTTCTTTTTTCTTTTTTTTTACATGTCTTAGCAGTTTTCAACAGGTTTTTCACAAAAGAGACTTGATTGTGCCCACCTGCCTAGCAGCTAACTTGATTTCTTTCGACTGCAGCGTCAAAAGAAGAGTTTGCTCTGCTTATCGCATTTGTACTTTGGTTATAGTGTCAGACTTGGGCAGATTAATTGGTTGTAGCTTTAGCAGAGCTGTCAGGGTATTTAACCCATTGGAGAAAAATTACCTAAGCTGATGATAAACAGGCTTTAAATGCAGAGCAATTACTTAGTGTTAACAAAGCACCATGGCTACACACTTTGTTCAAATGCAAAAAGCAAAGCCTTATCAGTGACTCTGTTTGCAGGAGGACACTAAAAGATAACCTTTGTTTGTGTAGATACTTAGCTGATAAAATCATCTGAAAGGGAACGAGTGAAATTTCTGGTTCTGTCTTGCCTGAAGGTTGTACTTCAGATTACACAGTATCAAACAAAAAATTGTAGTAGTTGCAAATTGAGAATGCTCAATTCTTTGTTTTAGTTTGACCCCAAATCTCCTATGGTGGGTTTCTTTCCTGCTTGCCTCGATTACTTTTATTTCTAGCACATTACAAGAAAGCAATTTAGAGACCTTTAACCGACAGAACTTTGGATTTCATTGTTCACAGGAGTTGGTAAAGCTAAAGGACTGGTTAGCATTGAACTTAGTTTGTTCACTGCAAACTTAACCCTGACTGGTGGCCAGGGTTTACAGCACAGCAATCTGGTGACTCACAACTGCTCTGTTTTCAGTGATGATGAAACTGGGCTGGGAGTTTCCAAACTGCGTAAACGCTTAGGAGATGCTTTTAGTGGGCCGTGCACTCAACACCATTTGCCTTTCAAGGGCTGCAGGTCATGTTCTGAAGCAGCAGAGGTTTGAGTTTTTATTATGATGAGTCCTAACATTTTTCATTTAACCTCTGTCGAATTCGCTGCGGTTCTTCCTGTGTTTTAAAATTTGACTTAAAGGACACTGTTTATTGAATGCTTTTAATTGACGAACAGTTCCTTGCAGAGCATCAGTCAAAAGATTTATGAAACTGATTATCTTGTATTTTGCTTTCAAATGGGGATTTGCCATTCAGAGTTTGTAAATGGCCTTTATATTAAGGAAGAACTTAAAACACCAAATGCAAGCACATGTTTTGGTCTTTTCAGATCAAGGCCTTATATTAAACCAAGCATGCTCAAAACTCCATCTCATGCAGAAAATAAATGTTTTTTGCTGAGTTGTTTTTAAGTGTAGTTATCCCAGCCTGCTCTGTAGTCTCTGTCAAGATTTTAGACCAAAGTGTGATTTTAAAATCTATTTGGACGCCATGTAGTATTTTGTCTGGTCGCTAATGCGATGATATGGTGTTTGTGCGCGCCCTGTCTCACCTGCTGTACTCTACTGGCTTTGGGTTCCCTTGGCCAATTCAGTCACGGCTGACAGAGGGATGGAGATGGCAAAGACATTAAGTTCTTACCTGTCACATAAGGTGTCTGAGTAGAGAAGCAAGAGACACTGAATAAGTCCTGTCTGCTCCCTATTGAAAAGGACTTTAATAAGCCATCACCTCATTAGGCTGAGAGAACCTGTGCAGACAAGCAAGCCATTGGAAACTGGGCGTCATTCATTTTGTTGCTTGCTGAACTACTTTGCTGGTGTAAATTTCCTGCTTCAAGTGATTTGTTTGCTTTTTATAATGAGGATTTTTTTTTTAATGTGTTTGAGTTTGATATTCTGGTGCATTTTGTGCTTTTGTTCTCCATCAACTAGAGGTTGACAACAAGTGGCTTCAAAAGTCACATTCAGGAAGCAGTTGAGTTTTGGATGTATGTATTCTTCTTTCCAAATGGGACTGGTAGATGTTTTCTAGAGGAGAATCTTAATCCCAGACTTGCAGCCTAGCAAGATGTGTTTTTGAAACTACCACTCAGTGCACTGCAGCTGTGCTGAGTGGACATCATTTGTATTTTGGAAGTTCAGAGATTGAACCACCTACTTCTAGGCCGCTTCAGTGGCTTCATCCTCATGGAGCTGTGAGATCTCAGCCTTTGGCGATGTGGTCAGGTGCTCCAGGAGTGCTCTGTGCCTCCGCGTGCGTTGGCAACCACACAGGAACTAGTTGAATTGTTTCTGTAAGAAATGTTGCAAATGCTGCTCTAGCATTTTCTCTTAAAAAAAAAAAAAAAAAAAAGGGAAAAGCTCTAGCTGCTCAGCTATTTTTCTGTGGCCCACCACAACCAGAATGTGATTTTCAGGTCAACAGAAGGACTGTGAATCTGAAGCTGGACCAGCCTTACTTACTGAGAGTTTTTTAATGCCTCAGTCTCCATAGCAATGGAAATAAGTGCTCCTCTGACTTGAGTGCTTCTTCTGCAGGTACATGTGTGTTTTACTGAAGATTGGGAGGGCAGTGCCAACTTCTTTTCCTGGATATAGATTTGGGAAGGAGGAGGAGTGTTGGATGCTGGCTCTGCAGAGCTAATTACTGTAAACTAGCAAAAAGCACATGACCCTGGGAAGGCAGAAAGGCAGACCGACACATGCTTCGGGGATGGGGACTGATACAGGGAGAGAAGGACTGTCACCAGTGCCTGTACTGGCCAGGAATACCCGACAGAGTGGGGCCCATCATGAGTTTGTTCCTCAACTGCACTCTTCTTATTAGGAGTCTTATTAGGAGTAGATCTTGCAGGAAATAAAATGTGGTCCTGGAAGGCAGGGGAATGAGGTATTAGTCACTGATGTTAGTCATTGACAGCTTCTGCCTCATGGGCTATTCAGGCTAAAGACTTTCCTTAGCCTGAGAAAGGAAATCTTTCATTAGCTAATTTCGCAAACTGCTAAACCAGGAGGTGAACTGTGGTGGCTCAGCAAATAATACAGTTCCTGGCAGTGCTACTGCACTGTCTAGTGCCTGGCCTGTGTGATCAGGGGAGAATGGTGGGAAAACTTTAATGAAAGAAATTCTATCAGGGCTGAAAGATATGAATAGCTCCAAAATCCTGTTTAGACCTGACCCCTTAGCAATCAGTTCTAATAATCTTCTGTGTACAAATGAGGAATCTGCATGTTGTCTGATATCTGGATTTCGACTGTTTTCTAGCCGTCTTTCACATTGTGCCAAACATAATATGAAGGCACGGTGTTGTAGAGCCTCAGAGCACTTATAAAGGTCAGTTAGCTTGCCACTGAAACACATTCACCTCCAACAGGAGCAATGATAGGGCCTACAGAACTGAAAAGGGAAAGCACAATATCCCAGGGAGACCGCACCTGAGGATTAGGTGGGCAGGGTGGACCTACATGCTTGGTGAGTCAGAAGTGGCAAGGCCACATTCCCGCTGCCGGAGGTGTGCCGTTAGATCGGCAGTGGCAGAGTTGTCAGTGCCTTGCTTGCAGGACTTTTCCCCTCCAACCCCAACGAAGATGAGAGTTTTTCAAAAGTGCAGAAAAACTGTGGGGCCTTGTAGCCACTCGCTTTAATAGGAGCCAGAAGTCCTAGCCTCTCCAAGGCATCTTTGAAAACATCAGCTTACAATAGTTAACATGGTTGATGGAGCAGAATAAACTAAGGTGCCTCTGTTACTTCTTAAAGTCAGTGTTTTGTCAAAGATTGAAGTTGGTACTATGTACAGTTATCCCTGCTAATCTGTGTTTTTGCTAATTATGTTGTCCCAACTTCTGAAATCCCTTCTTTGAGTTCCTGTGAACTTTTTCATTAGTCTCATGTCATGATCACGTAAGTTCATATTGGCCTTTCAGTAGCTTGGCTTTTTTGTACATGTCCAGTGGTCTTTTTGGTGTGTCAGTTCCATCGTTACAAACCAGTCTTCAGCAGAGCTTTGTTCATACATTTGATAACATGAAGAATTTTGTTTCTGCATTGCCTTAAAATGGCATGATTATAAATTAGGAATTGAGTTCATGGTTTCTGCTCTAAGCAACATGTATTGTAAAGTAGTTGCTCTTCTTGATGTACCTGGTAGCTTTTATTGCAAGAGTGATGTGATTCTCCACTCCGCAGGATACCTGAGCATGGTGCCGTGTTTGTTCTGTGCGGATACAAAACAAAGACAGTCAGCTGGTTGTGTCTCCGTCCATGCCCACAAAGATAGACTTTTTAATTAGGTGCACTTTTTCTCTTCCTGACATTTTCATGGCAGATGCACATGTTTTCCATAAACTTTCCTTGCTAATATCCACTTACCTTTACAAAATCTATTTTTCGCCATAACCTTGCTTTAGCCTGGTTGTTCATTTTGCTGCATGTGATTCTAATTAGGACATCTATTCTCTGTTCAAATTTATGTAATTTTAGCTTTACTGCACAGGTCTGTTAGAGGATAATCAATGGTCTTGCTTTAAATCTTGTTTCATTTAAGGAAAATACGCCTTTCTCAAATAAGTCATTACAAAGTCTATGCTAGTACAGATATTTCTGTATGCAAAAGGGAATAACTCTACCAATATAGATCAACTTTATGTTGGAAGAACAGTATCTGCACTGACATTTTTCCCGGTATAAGGCTTTCAGTTAAAAAAAAAAGTCACATCTCAAATTGACTGTTAAAGCTTTCTAGCAGCCCAGGAATCTTTTACTAAAAAACACTGCACCTTCAAGTATTTGTTTTTGTTACTAGGTTAATTGTTATAAAAAACAAAAAACTTTTGTACCCAGGATGAGTTTTCTACAACTGTAATGTCATCATACATACTTACCTGACAGCCAGAGAATAACACTGGCACAGCATTCATTCTTGTGGAAATAGTCAGTGTCCATGAAAAATGCTATAAAAGCAGCTGATGCTTACAGGGTAACGTAATTACAAATTCTGACCGTCTCTCTCCCTGGCGTCATTGTTGCAGTCTTTTGGGGGAGAGAGAGAGAGTGATTGAGCTTCCCGGAGAAGAAGCCTCCCTTTTGAAGCATGATGTCAACACATCCATTTTTCTCTTTTTCAGGATCTTTCCCAGAGAGTATCTTCTTCAGCAAATCCATCTTTATTCTCTTGCAGACCTCCAGCAGGTAAGTTTCTTCCACTGATTCTACATGTTAAAAACCAAACAAGTTCTCATCTTCAGTGCTAATTGCATGTTCTCCCCTCTTGCTAATCATAGCATACGCAGCTCTGCATCCAAGCCATTTCTGTGGTTTATAGTTTGATACAAAAATGGGTTAACAGGGGCATTGCGTTAGGATTGAGAGAGAGCCAGCCTAGGGCTGCAGTTGAAATGGGGCTTGAAAAAGGTTATGAAAGAAGAGTGTAGGCTGCAAAGATAGCTTTGCTGTGAGAAATTTTTCATCTGGACAAAAGCTGTTGGGGGGAGCTCGTCTAAGGCTCAGCCTACAGGTGACAAGTAATATTTACTGAAAGAATAGTTCTTTAGGAGTTTAATGAGTTTGTACAGTCCCTAGTGTATCACACTTATTTACTACGTGTGCTAGGCATTACCACAATATCAAAAAAAACCCCCCAAACCTTCAGCAGGCCTACTACACAAAGTTAAGCCATGCAGTGCTACTGTGACATTTATAACCACAGCACAAGATGTGTGCCAGCAAGATGCGTCTTTGCATTGATGGTTGATGTTGATTGAGCTAAGCAAGCAGCTTGCAGCGCATCTACCTGAACAGCAGAATTTTATCACATACCAGATTAAACAAGAAGAATTTGGCAAAAAGAACTGAAAAGGGAGGGTAGGGAATCCAAGCAGAGTGTGCTGGAGTACTCAGATGCAGTCAAGGAAGTAATGAGGTAAAATGGGCTAGCTGATCTATGCACATCTGTGTACACAATCTTATGCCATTGCCAATGATATGTAAAACATATTAGTTTAAGTAGCTTTCACAGAGATTTCCCGTGCTTGACCTTGCCTTTTCTGCAGGGTGATGGGTTGTGTAGTCAGTTCTGGATGTTCAGTTGACACATTAAGTTAAGGTTGTTCAAATGCGTCTCAGAGCTGGGAACTGCAGAACTACAGAAAGCAACATGTCTTTTGTTGGCTGGTAAAACCACAAGGTGGAAATTATTCCATATATATAAAAAATAAAAACGCCATTCATCTGAGGTCTAAAACTGTTTCCACAGCTTTTCAGCGTGTTCTGCTATCTCATCTTTAATAATCAAGCCATGAAATAGCAAGCTACTTAACTCCAGAGCTGCAGTCTCCCTGGTGGGCCTGTCTGTTAGCCCCCAGAGCTTTGTAAGCTGCTTAATCGGTTCCTAACATTGGTAGTAGATGTTTTAGAAGCAATCAGCAGCTTATCAAGCAACCTGTGGGAGGCAGGGTGGGTAGAAGTCACAATTTATCCATTGATTTAGCCATTCCCTTTAGCATGTTTCTTTGTGTTTATTTGTGTTTGCAAGACACCTTCTCCTCCTGCAGGGGCCCCAGCCCCAAACTTATCATATTTGAAGGCAGTGTAATTCAATTACCATTTCTGCTGGGGAGGGTTAAATTGGATTTACTTTTCAATCTAGCCGTATCCGTGTCATCAGCCTAGAGAGGGTTTTCCACATTTCAGAGGCTCCAAGTTTGAAATCAGATTGCCTGTTTTTGTCAAAGTGGAACCAGAGTGGAAAGGGGAGGAGGCCCCCGTTGAGAAAATGTGTCCAACAGTCAGAGAAACGCTAATGCCCTCAAAGCCCCTGCCTCCTCCCGGGTTTGTCCCTTACCACTGCCTTCTCCTGTTTGCTCATTGCTTTCCACTGACATGCAGTTTGGGTGTTTTTTAATCCTAAATGTTTCTTCTCCTTTTGATTCTTCTGCTGCCTATTTCTTCATATCCGTGGGCTGCTTTCACACTGTATCCTGCTGTCATGTATATTGTATGTGTTTGGGGAATTAACTAAAAGATTTATTAAAGATTAATGGAAAGATAAGACATGGTGAGTGAATTAGAAAAGCAGAGAGGGGTAATCTGCAGAAATAAGCAACCTTACCCTGGTTAGTCCCAGCTCAATTCTGGTTTGTTTCCTGGTTCTCTTTAAAGAGCCTAGAAGACAAGGAATCCTTTTCTACCGAGCGATGGGCTTTAAAATGTGATATGAGGGTGTGTTCTCAGGTGCAAGAAAGTTGAAATGTATGTTTGCCAGTAGATGGAGTAGCATGTAATACTACTTTAAAAGGAAATCCAATTTAAAGCTCTTTCCATATGCGACAGAGCTCCATGCCTAGGCTTTATAGGTGCAGCAGAGTATGTACTTGAGCTGTCTGATAGTCTGGAGATGGTTGATATTTGCATCCGTTTGGACAGGGCTCTGCTGGGGGAGACCTTAACTATGAGATTAAAAGCGTGTGGGGGAGGGAATAGAAACAAAATATCTTTAGTTTTAGAAGCTTGCCAAACTCCCAATGAGGCAACGCTTTTGCTAGGCCTTTGCTGATTACCAGATGCTCCTAGGGCAGATGTGAGTAGGCCTGACCTTTAATCAAAGAGGCAGCTGGTGATGGTCTTTATTTGTATGCGCATGCGCGCGCGCGCACACACACGCTGCCCACACTGCACACACTGCACACACTGCACACCCCAGCAGGGTTTCGCTGCAAACCAGTGCCCTCCCCCCCCCCCCACCTGCAACTACAGCAAAGTTTACAGCAGATCTGTCTGTGGGCATTACCGTGGGGTATGTATTCTTAGCCTCTTCTTGTCACTGTTGTCATTGGAGGTATTAGCAGGCAAGATAACTAATTAGGTGCCTTCAGCTTTAACGAGCAGGAACAAAAGTGTGACAGCTCGCCTGTTCTGCCCCACTGGCTACAGTTGTTCCTTGCCAACCCTGGCCTGAGTCACCAGTGAGGCTTCTGTTAAAACTTCACTGTATCTCAGTTACCCAATTTATCCAGGGCTATTCCAATCAGTTAAAGCTTTAAAGAGGAAGACCTCCTGAAATTACTATTTTTAACAGACATAGTATACTAGGGAAAATGATGCCTCCTATTTATATGCAGTACAGTTCCTGATGGTGCAGTCACAGTCCAGGGTAGCTTCACCATAAACCTCGCGATGATGCCAACTCTGTTCTCTGCTCATATGACTAACAGAGGTGTCACAGGTTTTGTGACAGGTGGACACAGTTCATCCAAATTGGAGTTCAAAATTATCCATTCGTTTCATGTGACAAGGGACTTTCTTTTTTGTGAGACTGTTAAGCTTTTGGTGAGCTTTGGTGAGCTGTTAAGCTTTTAAACTGCATTGATTTGGACAGAAGCTGACTCAGATGAGACTCTTGCCTTTCTTAGGAAAAATAATTCTTGCTACTTACACTAGATTCCAGTATAACTGGATCTTTTCAATAAGAAGCTTGAAGGGGCTGTTGTGACCAGCTCAAAACTCATGTGCTTAATCCACACAGAGTAACTATATCTTGCCTGGTTTTTATGTTAAATAACAAGATATACAAGTGCACAAAAAGTATTACAATGATGTTTACTGTATAAAGACTCTTCTTTATGGATTTTTTTTCATTCTGGTTACACTACCCCCAAAAGATACAGCAAAAAAAAAAAAAAAAATCTGTGTAACAGTAAAAATGACTGGAGGTCAAGGGTGGAAGCCTTGAGTGTGATAGGAGATATAAAAACATGATGATTTGAAGACTTGTTTACATAGGAACACTCAGGAAAAGTTTTCTTCGAAGTGCTGAAATATGGGGATTTAAAATGATGAACTGAACTGCACTGAACGCCTATGTAAATACTGATGTTCAAAAATTAAGTGGCTTTCATTTGGCTTGTCTCCATTTACTTTGGAAGCAAAGTAAGCTAAATTGTATTAAGGCTGTTTTAATTCTGAATGTGTGTGTCTCCATACAGGGATTTAATGTAGTGTAATTCATCCATTTTAACATTGCAGATAAACTAATCCATTAACATTTAATTAGACATCCATTTAATTCAGATCAACTTTCCTGGCTATCTGTGTGTAGATAAACCATTAGGGAAGAGATCAGGGACAACGTGAAGGACAGTGGAGAGGAAGGATGAACAGGAGAGCCCCTTCTCACAATAATACAGCACGGGTCCTACAGTGAATATGAGGTACATATAAAACTCATTAATGGAAATGCTTCTTTACAGGACACATAGTGAGCATGAGGAACTTAACGCCACAATAATATTGCTAAGGCCAGAAGTTTATCATCTCTTGAGAGGACTAAGTGTCCGTAACAAGAATGTCCACAGTTACACTACATAAAATAAAGAGATTATAAGGTTTCAGAATAGACACATTACTTACTGATGAGATTATGAAGATATTTTCCCTACTGATGGATCAGTGATTTCATCTTCCTCTGACATATCTAGTAGTGATTACAGCCTCTGATAGGATTTTTATAAACAATTGGTCGGATAGAAGCATTCCTGATATGAAAATCCTGATGTTTCTGTTGAAAATTTTGCAAATGTAATGTTCTCTAACAGAAGTGTGGGGAAGAAATACAAACTTCAGTAAAGCTTAAGTTCAGCCTAATTTGAGCCTGTTAGACCAGGATTAAAAAGCCATAGAAGAACAAGGAAATGGTTAAGTCTGGTTCACTTCTGCAGGCTCTTTTCTCATGTTGTACTTTCCTCTTTCCTCCTCTTCCAGGGACAAATTTGGGTCCCCTTGTGTTTTCCTAGGCTGAGGCAGAGGAGGAGATCAGAGACACTCTTTCTAGCTTTCTTGCATGTGCAAAACTTTGGGTTCGTTTAGACTAATTGGTACAGGAGTCCCCAACAATAACAAAGACTCCAAGGAGATGTGGAAATGTATTTAGACTTTTTTTTTTTTCTTCAGAATTAAAACTTCTTCTGATCACTCAGTCCTCATACAATTACTGAGAAATGCTCACCTTAGATTTATAATACGCTACCTAACAACTTCTAAACCCATCAGTGGTGTTGTCCTTGTCCAACAATATATTTTCATTCACTCATAAAAACAGTTCCCCCAGTAGAATTTGCAAGTCATATAACCTTCATTTGATGAGAGTCCCTGCTGGCGGTATAATTGGCTTTCTAGCTTCCTGCTCTCTTTACTTTTGCATTTCAGCACTGAGGTGTAAAGGAGACAGAAGTGAGAGGCCTTTCTCGATGGATTTTCAGTGACACTAGCTCTCACTGAGGATGTAAGTGAGCTCATTGCAGAGCGTTGTACTAGGAGGGGAAACATGGCTTCTAAAAAAATCTCAGGTTGTTAGCTCGTAGTGGACCAGGTCTGTGCTACAAGATTTTGGTACTACAGCAGTGTCTGTCTGGAAGGTGATGGGATGGAGTAACTAATCCACATGGCTTTGCTGGTGAAAGCCAGTAGTGTAGATGTGGCTTTATTGGCAAAACTGTTTTTTGGCTAATACAGATTTGGTCTGACTTTAGAGGTGTTACTGGGATAGGTGTGTGACAGAGAATCCCATGCTTAATGGCTATGGCTTTACACACAAAAGCATTTGTGCAAACTTGGTTATATCAATGAGAAAGTCTTTTTGCTGGGATCATTTGTTTCATTCAGGGAACCAATTTAAGCTGTATCAGCTTAACTTCTGTTTACAAAAGAGATTTTCCCAGGTAGCTGTACCTGCAGATCCTTTTAAGTTTAGACAAGCCCTTATTTTGCTGGAGGGGTGGGAGGTGGCACATGAGATACAGAATTAGGGTTTTGGCAGGCCAGTGAGTGCTATGAAATCCTGCTGAGATGGCTGAAGATGTGTCTGCCCCTGTCCTCTGCTGGAGTGTACGGCGCTCAGCAAGGGCAGCAAAATGCCAGGCACATCTGTGCCAGAGCAGCCACAGTTCACAGCTCAGCACTGCAGTGAAAACACTGATAAACATCCCCAGCCTCCCAAGCAAGAGGTGACCCAGCATGTGTGACAAAGATGCAAGTCCTGCAGTGTGTTACTGCCAGCGTTCAACTGACTACAAGTTGGAAGACATTGCTCAGAGGAGAGCTGGCTGAAAACAGTGACAGGTGTTTTCAGTGACGTGTCAGGTACAGCCCCTGCTCTTAAATATTTGGTAGGAGGAAGAGTGAGACAGATGGTTATGTAGGGAGGTGAGAAACATATGCGCTGGTAAAGTTCGTCTGTGCATTGGTCCAGTTCTCATCCTTAAGACACATGAAATGTGGAGCCTCTTCGCAGCTCTGTTGCAGGCTTTCTCTGAGACACAGGGCAAGTCATTTCTAATGGGATTGAGGTAAGGTGGGTCCCACTTTATTATGTGTGTGTTTAAGCTAGTCATCCTGGGCATGATTAAAGTCAACAGGGGGAAAACAACATTTCAGAAGGATAGTCCATCTGACCTATTTTAGATGTCTTTTAGAATGGAAGCAGCCAGTTTCCCTCTATTGCAAGTGAAAGGGACCAGGAGTGACTGACCAGCTCAGACTTAAGAGTCTTAGAGTCAATGTTGGTGTTTTAGCAAATGTGTTGTGCAATTCAAATACATTAAAGATTGTAAGGCACATAGATAATTATATGTACTTGAACTATGTGGATAGACAGAAGTATCTTGGACCATAAGGGCATAATGTTAATACCCATCTATATGTCCCTCCTTTGAGGCCTGTGAAGTATGACTGTGATAACTGTATTAGCGGAAGAATATGAAAATAATCCTGGGACGGGAAAAAATACACAATGTGTATTTCCATAAAAATTAAAATGTCTGGTGGCAAAACAGCAAATAAGCAGTTTAGATAGCTTCCTGCATCTGTGTTGCCTTCCTCTGTCACTCATTTCTGTCACTCTCTGCAATTTGCTAGCACTGAGCCTCCTTTCAGCAGAACAGGAAACTCTTCAGGTTAGCTGATATTCCAGGTCTGTGCATAATTCCTCAAACTGCTGACAGCTCAGCTTACAATTAGTGGTAATGGCAAAGATTTTGCTAGCTTCTCCTCTTTACCGGAGTTCTGCTGGGCAAAGGAGTTGCAATCATGAATGGCTTGTGGTCAGGCAGAGCCTGGCAGAGTCATCCAGGCTTGTGGATGGGAGAGCAGGCCAGGAGAGTCTGACAGGTGACAGCCAGGAAGACAAGTTCATCCAAGTTTAATTAGGTGTGTCAAAATCTTGGAGGTGAAGTGTGGAGATACAGCAAGATTATTAATAGATATTTTTAATAGCAGAACTGGTTTTTGTTCTGCTTGAAACCAAAGTTTTCAACAAGGCTTAGATAATACATGTGGTACTTTTCCAAGTGAGTATGTAACGTGGACCACTTGGGGTAAATGTAGTAGGACCTGCCTTCTAGAATGAAACTTGCTTTAAAACAACCCAGCAGTGCTGTGAGTGGATTGTGAGAGCTTCTGAGTTGAAAGCTCCAGAGATCTTGAATTTTTTCAGCCCCTAGAAGGGGCAGTAACAATATAAGCTACCCCTTTTCTAATGCATTGTGCTAACCAGGTTTCTTTTGTTCTTTTTTGCTGTGAATAATGAAAGGCCCAGTACTGAAAAACAGGGTTAACAGTGTGAAGGATTGGGCTGTAACCTCAGTGCTGTACTTCACATAAAATGTCTGTTCAGGAGAGGCAGCTGGACATGTCCCAAGGAATAAAACCCCAAGCAATAAAATTTACCAAAGAAATAAAATACTTCTCAGGGTTACCTACTTGGATGAGAAAAGGGAAAAAGTAATTTAAATGTACTCTGTACTTACAGAGGTTTTTTCAGCATAACCCTAGCCATTTCCTTGATGTATTGCTTTCTTGTTCTAAAGTCCTTCAGAAGACTCTGCCTTAAAATGCATTGATCCAGTCCTGTGTGAGGCAGAAAAATTTCTAGCTTTTTGATGTCACTCATGAAATAATGTCTTATTGAGTAGGCATGTAAACTAAGTTAATATCTGTGCATGCAATTGCCTGCTTAGTCTTAAACACACACACACACACACACGTACATGCATGCACTCTGCATGAATGCCTGTTTGCCTGTGTGTGTACATATAGTCGTGTATATTTTTAAGCTAAGGAAGGTGCTTTCTGTTCTCTACCAGCCAGATTCCTGGTACTCTTTTAGCCTTGTTTGATTAAAACAGCCTTTAACCTTAGCTTGAATACCTGTTTCTTAAAACAAACTATAACTCATCCCTGCGACAAGATTAGGAGAACTCAGGGTGTGACAGAATTGACATGTAGCTGCCTGGAAACCTTGAGGGGAGGAAAAGGAGGAAAGAGGATTGAAACACTGGATGCAAGGCAGAAGCTGTGGGGCTGGAGCCTCTTTGCAGGGCTGCCTGCAGAGCTGGCACAAGTCATTGCAAGGCATGTTGTTTATACTGAGACACTTCCCTCTCCTTCGCGCTTGTGTCAGCTTGAGCAAAAAGAACTGCTGAATTTTCAGGCTTTCTCTGAGCAGAGCAGGGGAGGGCTCGGAGGGACCTTGTCATCCTCTCCCCGTTCTGCTATAAATTCGCTTGGACTGAAGGATAAACTCTTTACATATCCAGTTTGTTCCTCTCCCCTAACCAATGTATAACTCCATTTTTGCCTGTGCCCCCCTCCTGTATGTACTTGTAAGGACAGGGAAGCAGATTAGCAGTATTTCCTCTTGACCTTGTTTTGCTTTTTCCTCCTCTCCTCAGTGCCTCTTAGAGTTATACTGGCTGATTGCATGGGTGCAATATCACATTAACGCCGAATCTCTCAGCAACACGTAGAGTGGTCTGGTTCAGAAGGAGTGCAAACAGAAAATGGCTCTGCTGCCAGTGCAGATTGCCTGGTGCAAGGAGGTCAGAGAGAGCTACTGATTTCTGTTTATTCAAATTCTCACTCATTTCTGCTTTGGTTTGATTTATTTGGTTTTTTTCTTGTTCTTCGTAGTGTTTATCACCACATTTCCTTTCGGGATGTTCTCTGCCCTGTGTGAGCGATTAGTTAACGCAGCACAATGTGTGGCTGCGCAACATAGCATTGTGTGTCAAGGCCAGTAATGGCAAAATGGTGGCACGTGTGTCAGAGCAGCACAGAGTGCTGTTGTCAGCAGCAGGCGAACAGTGCTGGCCCTCGCCTGCTCCCTTCCACTCTGCTGCCACTGTACTGCAGTGCCTTGGGACACTTGGGGACCAGTAAAGACTGAAGGCAGAGAGGAGAGAGCGTGGGGTGGTATCCCCTTTACTGTCAGCAGCTGGGAGTGTGTGGCCCATAGTATGGCAAAGGTAGGGGCTGTAGCAAAGAAAGGTGGGTTTTCACAGTCAGCCCAGGTCAGCCCACACCCGAAACACCGCTTTTCCTCTCCCTGTCCTGGAATGAATTCTGGTAAGACATGAAAGGTTGTCCCTAGTAATGTCAAATCACTTTCTGTACCTAACACACTTCCTCTCTTAAGCTAGATCTTTGGACTTTTCTTAATGGTGTGATACCTTCTCATTCCTCCCAGGTGGCTGGAGGCAGCTGGCCCATTCGGATTCAGCTCAAACACAGGCAGGTCCCAAACAGGGAGCTGTGCTCTCCTGACGTTATTACTGGCTGCTTTTTTTCATTTGTTTTACAGCAACATGTAGTGACTCTAACCACCCTAAGAGCCCTTGTGTGTGTACACACAAGTATTAAGAAATCATTCTTCCCTTAAGTCACTTACAATTTAAATAAACAAGACAGGCAATCTGAAAGAGATGACTAGGAGTCAAAATGGAGCAAGGAAAGCTGACCAGACCAGTATATTGCACAAAAGCTGGGGCAGAGCTGAGATTTGATATCTGCTTCTCTGGGGCTTTAACCTCATGATCATCCTTCCTCCTTCCATTTCCCTTTCCTCTGAACTAAAGATTAATTGTGTATTGAACTCATAACAAGAATTCACAGTGTTAAGAATCTGGCAAACGGAAGGGAAAAAATCCTCAAGGAAATTAACAGTCTGTGAGCATTGTCTGTTCCCTAGATCTAAATGACTAGGAACTTCCCAGCCAGGGAATGTGTTTTCCCTTTCTTTTCTCTGTAGTTTGCATTATTGTTAGCTAAACATATTGTAGCATGCTAGTCTCCAAGTCCATATTTTCATGGGAGAAATCCTGACCATGCTGAAATCCATTGTGGGGTGGAGATTCCATTTTACCCTTTGTATTTTAATGCCTGACCTGTACACTTAACAATTGCTTAAAAACCTGCTTGTTCTACAGTTAGCAAATAGGTAAGGCAACCATTGCATCCTTCCTGCTCCCAGATCTGCTCTTGCTGTTCAGGCTTGCAACAGAGATCACCTGCGACAAAGAAGAGAATGTGTCACGAAACTCTTTCTGAAACAGATTGCAAAATACAAGGATAGGAGATGGATTAGATTGCAGCAAAGGAGATTTGAGATAGGTATTAGGAAAAACTTTCTAGCTGTTTTGAGCACTGGGGGAGTTGTGGAACCTCCATGGTGAGAAGTTTTTAAGCAAATCATCTGTCAGTCGATTGTGCCATAGGATGAGAGATAAAGTGAAGATATCTTGAGGTGGTTCTTCCAGCCCCATTTTGTTATGATATCATTGGTAGTTCCTTCAAAAGCTTATTTCTTGATTGTCATGGAGGTGAAGAAAGATTAGTGGATGTTTAGTCCTCCACCACCTGTTGCATTTGGAGGGTAGTGGGCAGAGTGATGAAGCCAAGCCGATCTGTTCAGAAGATTTTATTGTCTTTTTCGTTCTGTCCAAGAAGCATGTTCTATTTGGTGCTGTAATGTCTAGGCGAAGCTAGGGCTTAGCTCTGAGCTTGTTAGCAAAAGGCTTGGTTCAGATTAGTTGCTTCTGGAGAGGTAAAAAGAAAGTGACCAGGAAGAGCAGAAACTTGGGCTGTAGAGGATGGTGGAAAGCTGTGCGCTGTTGTTGACTGCTCCTTCAGATACTTTCTTTCTTTCAGGCATGCTTGTGACACTAACCCCAATAATTAAAGGACTTTCCATCCCTTCCATTTATATAATTGGGGATGGTGAATGAGCTTCACGTTTACCACCCTTTTTATTTTCTCAGTGCCTCTTGGCCTTTTCATGTCTCTCTTGCATTGCGTAAGTGCCTCCTGGCAAATTCTGTGTCTGTGTCTCAGATAGAGCCAAGTGTGTGTCTAGCCTTGAGAAATAATCATAAATTTTATTCTGTCAGGAGGAGAGGCCAGGACAATCCAGCTGAGATTTGAACCTGTAGTTCAAGGTGTTTTAGGGATTTCACTTAACCCATCCTCTCCAGGCCTGACTTGTGTCTGACATGTAAATCAGACTGGAGGAATAAGTGGAACAGATTGTTTAGCACTGCAGCAGAAGGTTACAAGGCAAACGTGTGTCTTTAAAGAGAGTGCCTTCAAATAAATGTTATCTGCAAAGAAATACACCAGCCCCTACATAAGTAGTTAATGTTACTGCTTCAGTGTTGGCTTATAAAACAGCTTTTATCACTTCTATGATGATAATGATTAACAAGCTGATTTACAAGGGTGGAGTCACAAAGCCATTGGGCAAATTTTGCTTGTCTTGCAGTGGCAGTGATACAGTACCTGAGTTTTACAGTATTTTCACCTCTTTACCTGGAATACTTAACCCTGGTGGTGGGGCTGTTAAGCACAGCAGTAGCGACAGCTGTTCTATTACGAGGATGATAACCAGGATTTCCCCTGTACTTCTGGCACATGAGGAAATTACAAATCCTCTTCTGAGAGCACAGGAGAGTTGAGGACATTCCTACCTCCCTTCTCAATGCTTATTTTCTGATCGGTTAGGCACAGTGATACGATGATGTTGTTCCTAGACGCACTGTTACTTGGTGCACTGTGGTTGTCTCTGTGTTGTGTCAGAGCTCTTAGAATATACAGATGTATGTAGATTTCCTTTCCCTTCACTCAGATCATAGATAGCTTCTATTAAAATATCCTGCACCAGTTGATCCTTAGTTATCTTGGCTCTTTATATATAAAAAACCTTTTTTCTTTTTTCTTTTCTTTGTTTATACTTCTGATTTCACTTTCATTAGCGTATGTTGGAAATCATTCACATCAACAAATTTAAACCATTGTTTTAATCCAGAAACCCTTGATGTGGTCTAACATACTGTGACACTTTTTCAGAATTTGTACTTCTTAACCTTGGCAGTTCCTCACACTGAGCAGAACAGTATGTCTAAAAGCTCTGAAAACTCTATATCATTTACCACAGGTCTCCACAATCCTAATGTGGGTCATCAAAGGTATTTATGATCTCCATGCAAAATAAACATTTCCTGCACTTTTAGAAGTTAGTAAAAATGCACAGACATGGTAGGAGATTTGATGACCCTCACACAAATTGAGAACATACAGACTCCTGCAGGGACAGAGGTCTTGCCTGCTTATCTGTTACTTCTTAGCTAGCATTGCTGACAGGAACCTGCCACTCAAAACAAACACATGAGAAATGTCTGAAAACTGTACTGTTTTTTTCTCTCCTGTCCAGAAAGTTCATCTCATGTCTGATAGATTTCAGAATGTTGGTGTATATGGCCATGATGCAAGGGCTGGGTATTTCTGTGGTTCTCAGCTAATAGGTGGACAGAAGAGTATGGTGGTGTTACTTGAAGCCACCGAGGGTTACAACTGACTCATTCTTCTTTCTGTTTTTTTTTTGTTTGTTTATTTGTTTGGTTTTTTTACTCTTACCTGTAGTTCTCCCTAAAACCCTCATAGTGTTTTCTCTTTGAGAAGGAAATGGTCTGAGTCTGAAGAGGAATTCTGTCCTTACTTTGTCTAATCAATGTTTGCTTTCCTGTGACACCCAGTCAGAGGCTGCTGATTATTCTAATTTGAACAACTGTCACTTAGGGACTGAACGAAGCTCTAACAACTAATTTTGCATAGGGTTTTTTGGGGTGTCTTTTTTGTCTTGTTCTGTTTTCCAAACAGAAAGTTGTTTAAATCTGTGAGTTTAGATCACCATCTCTGTGGGTTAGAAGTACATCTTAACAGAGACAAGAAGTTCTGCTGTTGTTACTTCAACCATCTGCTTTTCTAGTTCAGTTTTTGATATGAAAAATGTGCATATTACCTCGTGCTCACTATGTGGCTCTCCTGTGGGACTAGTTTGTACAACCCTCCTTCATGCTGGCAAGTATATTCTCATACAAGGAGTCTTTGTCGGCTGAAAAAGGAAGACCAAGCGACTTAACTTCTCTCTGATGTGTGTAATGGGCTGTTTTTTGGGTTCTCTGCACTGTGCTGCAGGATGGGAGAAGGGTTAGGGGCAAGGTTAGGGTTAGGGAGGTGTGGGGGTCTTCAGAGATGGACTTCTGCCAGAGTTGTGCTTAGCCGAGAAAGCTGGGATGAGGGATGGGGTCAGGACAGAGCTGTAACTTAGCATGTGTTTGGAGTGGGACAGGACTCCTTTGGCTCTGGTGCAGGATAGGGCTGGGGGCTCAGAAATGTGTCGTGAAGGTAGGGATGAGGATACCAGTCAGAGTACCCTAGGCTACTTCTGCTGCTCCTGGAAGTTTTCTCTGGAGGTTTGGGATGCTGCCGCCTTGTGCTCTGCTCATAGTGAGCTTTTGAGGAGTATTTCTCTGCCTGTGTAGGATGCTGCAGGCCGTGGCCTTTCCTCTCTGGAGGTAGTTGGCAGCACACTTGTATCTCAAAATACAACTTGACAGAGCGAGGGAACTTTGTCTTTTGATAGAAGAATCAGAAAACCCCAGAGGACCAGCGGCCATCCTGACAAGTAGTGAAACTTTGAATGATCGCACATTGCCTCATGATAATATTAATATGATGTGTCCAAAGGGATTTTGACTTGTACAATAGCCCCTGCTGCCTTTCATCTTCTCTGTCTTCCTGCTGAATGAGGAAAAACATACCCCAGTGCATGTGCGTTTTGCCTCCCCCCACCCAAGGCTCTCGCAGCTGTTGCTAGCATTGGTTTGTCTGCTAGTGTTCAGCAGTTTCTGTATCTCCCCCTCTGCTTATATGGAGCTCAACTGTTTCTTTGGATTTGCACTGCTACCCAGCTGGACATAGCACAAAGATACAGAGAGAAGAAAGCTTGAGTTACCTGTATTCATAAATTTCTGACTTGTCTGAAAAGCTGCCTTTTTAGAAAGCACCTAAAACAACTGTTCCTAAACCTTTTGCTCCCAACAACCCTTTGTCGTCTGATAAGATACTGTGTCCCCCTTTAATTTCTCACAACGCTGCATGCAATTGTCTGCTTTCCCCCTTGCTTTCCAATGCCATCCAGGCCTTCCCCAGCATCTCAGCTTTTCCGAGCAGAGAGGAAGAGGCTGGGCAGCGGGCAGCCCCGGCTCCTGCTGACTCTTAGCTCTCCTCTCCCCGTGACACCAAAGGGAGGAAGGACTGCAGCCCCACCACCTGCAGCCGGGCTCTCTGGCTGGAGGGATGGACCTCTGCCAAATGCAGAGCCTGGGAGCCTGCTTAGGAAGTTCCTCCAAAGCAAAGAGTTTGTCCCATTTAGGGTGGGAGATATGGGGAAGGTAGTACAAAAAGCAGTGTTGTCGGTTAAATCAACATTTTGTTGGTTTAAATCATAAGTTCTTTGAGAGCATGGCCTGTCTTTTGTGTATGCACATGTGGGTGTGTATTTTTACACAATTCCTAACACAGTGAGACACAAAGTTAGGACCTGGAATATGTAAAGCCAGTGCTTTATGTTCTGTGTCAGCTTACAGAAAAGTGTTTTTCCAGAACCACAGAGAGGGTCAGTGATGCTGTTCTGAACACTGGGGCTCTTAAGAGAGAGAGGACCTGCCTTGGGCCTTGTAACAGGAATAGTTTCCTCTTGTTGTGACCATCTGTAGGTAGAGGAGAATTTGAACTCAGCCATAACTGAGCAAAATTTTAATTTGGTTTAAACTTTTTTTTTTTTGAGACAGGAATATTTTTAAGGCTTTGCGGGTGTATGTTGAGATTGTATTACATTACAAGGATTTAGGACAATGGTGATGTCTTTGGTCTCTGCTCCTTTGACATAGCCTTCATTTAGTAAGTTTTGTGCTAAACTTCCACATTTGTTATGGAATGGGGTAGACTGTTCTGCAGCTTGTAATGTGTAGTTTCACAGTCTCTCTAGACTTAATGTTCTCTAGATTGTGTAAAGTCTGTAGACTTTACATGTTTGCCTGCAGTTGTGGGGGACAGCCAGCTGATTCCTACTAGCTCAGATACCAGAGAATCTGGACATTTAGTTTTCATTAGTTTAGAGAGAATAAGGTAGTTTTGAAGATCTGGATTCTTTCCGAATACATCAGACAAACAAGGGATATGGGAAGGACCTGAGAATATTGCAGGGGGATTTCGGAGATGCGAATGGGAACAGGTGTTATTATGGTGAGGATGTATCCAACATACAACACAAATGCTTCCTTATTGCTGCTGCTTAAGGTGCAACTTGTTTCCTTATTTGTTCAGATCCTTTTAATACAGCTGTCACTCATGTGCATGGGCCCTTCCTAACAGTGCAGTATTTTGCTATTTTTAAGCCTTCGATTGATTATTTAGTTGGGTTGCTTATAGGCATGTGGAAAAACATACTCCTCTACCATTTCTCTAAATGTGCTTTTCTTTTCATGGTGTGAGAATATTATGGGCAGACCAGAGAGAACCAAAAGAGATGGATTATATATACTACTTTCTACTCCCAACAGACCATTACTGGCTGCAGGTCTTGAACATGACACTGCAATTTCCTTGCTCCACATGTGAATAATAGCTGCAGTCTTAGAGACCAAATTGAGGCACTCCTCTCTCCCCCCCCACCCCCCACTTTTTTTTTTTAAACAAAACATGTAATTTTCTGATGGTTTGCAAGAAAGCCCATTGAATGTAGAAGATTGCATCTAGGCTAATGGATGTATTTTTCAGACCTCCTGCATATTTTAGAAGAGACCTTCTCACTGCTGACCCTGCCAGAAGGGCCTGCTGGTGGCTGTTCTCTGCATTCTGTTAAAGTCTTCAGGTCTCAACCTCGGCCTGAGAGCTGGGTTGAGATACAAGGAGCACTTGTGTTTTTACCACAGTGACACAAGTGATTTTGAATGCTCCTGGGAGCTGGACAACTGAATGTCACCTAACTCCTGCAGGTCTGCAGGTCTGATTTGAGCAGCACGTTTGTCACCCAGCATTGAAAGCATTATCTGCTCTCTTTAAATTTTGAAGAGTTTCCGTCCATGCTCCATTTCTGCCCTGCCTACTGCGTTGGTCCCCTTCTGTAGCAGGTCCCCCTCTGTAGCAGGTTTCCTATTGAGAAACGTGTCTCTGAAAGGTTCTCTGGGAGGATACACATGTAAATGTGATGTCATCTAACAAAAGTGTAGCCTCATCATGATTTAACAACCACCTAGCACAAATGTTTAGGGTCTTGGAATGCTTCACCACAACAGGGGATTGTATTAATCAGGCTGATAGCCAGTCCTCTGCCAATGATAACAGTTTCTGGGTGAAGCTGACCGGCTCTCTGCTGGGAGAAAGCCTGGGAGATGTCAGCAAGGGCTGGGGCAAGCCCAGTGATTTCACCCACTGCCCGCATGGTTTAGATGTGAGCATGTAGGATTTAGTCTGGGCATGGAAGTGCCTCCACGTAGGTTCAGCCTCTCATTCCTAACATCTGGAAGGACTGGGCATAACCCCTGCCACAAGCCGCCAGCCTGAGCTCAGCTCCAGGCCCACGCATCAGCCAGCAGCCTGGGTGGAAGGAGCTGGGCCTTGCGGGTCAGTGGGGCCAGGGCACACACTACTCCTCACAGTGCAGACACAGCCTGTGTGGCCTCCTTTATCCTCCACACTGAGACACTCAGGCTTGGTCACTCCTTGGAGACCCAGCAGGAAAACCCCCTGTGATGCCCTTGGAGGAGGAGATGAGATTTTGGCTTCTATTGTAAACTGAAATGTCCTCAGGAAAGGTTCAGGTTAAAGCTTAGGAATGAGTGTAACAGTGAGAACAGAAATGGACTGAGTTAGATCGTGTGGGGGCTGTGGAGCCTCTGTCACTGAAGGGTTTTAAAAACAGATACAGCTGTAAAATATGACATAGATGTAGCTGGCCCTGCCAAGATGGCCTCTTGAGGTCTTTTTTTTTCCATGGTTACTCTGATATCTGGCTAATGCATTATATTTGTTTAACACACTTCTGTTCTTTAATCGCTTGTGTTTTCATGAAACTCAAGATCTGATTCCATCGTCAACTTGGAGAATGTCCTGGGACCCTGCCATCATGGTTCTGGGATGTCTGAACTGACCCACCCTGGGCCTCTGTCTGTCACAAGGGAGTGCTTAATCATAGGAGAAGTTCTGACACCTTGGATTACATGTCCTACGCTCCCTTTCCCAAAGCCATAAAGCACTCACTATGGAAGTATTACCATGAAACTCTTCTCTGGGGACAGCAGTTAGAAATCATCTCTTTTGCTTGCCAGAGTAAATGGAGATGAGAATTTTATTAGGTATAAACACGAATGAGAGAAGGCTGCAAGGAAGAGTCATATCCTCTGCACAGCCTTGAGGTCTGTGATGAAGTAAAATGACACAAAATTTGCAGATGCTAAAAATAGTGATAACATCAGTTTGATGTTGCGTTTTGTCTTCCTCCTATAATACAGTAAAATGGCCTGTAATTCACATTGCAAAATTGGCATGCATGGTTCTTTGAAGATATAATCTTCATTGTATGTCTGCAGTGGCCAAAGGTACAAGTCAACCCACTACAGTGCTATGATGAGCCATACAAATAAATAAACAAATTGTGATGAATAACACTAGCTCTACACAGGCAGCTGCCTACTCTCAGTCTGTCTTGCTTGGGTTGTGAGCTCTTTGGGATAGGAAACCCTCTGTGCCTCGTACAGACTTAAATTCACTTCTAGTGCTTAGGATGGTAATAGAATATGGTAATTTTATATATTACATTATATAAAATGTAATTTTAATTCAGAGAAGTAACTCTTAAGTCTTGCTGACATTAGTCCAGTCTTAGAGTTTGTCTGGCACTCTATTTTCAGTATGGTATTTTGAGCTGAGTTTGTATAGCATGTTAGAAGTGATTGGTATAGCATGAAAATGCTTTGAAAATATGTATGTACTGTGGTTCATTTATTAACTTTGTATGTGTATATCATCTGAGAGTGCTAAATGGCTTTTTGCTGGGCGTGATCTTGGCAGTGCCACTGGCTGGGTGGCTTCGCTATTTCTTTCCTCCTGTTCCCTGAATGCTGTTAGGTTTTGCAGCTTTTCCCTACTCCCAACTTGTTTGGCTTTATGACCCTCTGTAACTGTGGAGTCTGAAAGCAAAAAATGTCTTCCTTTAAACTGAAAAACAAAAGTCAGTCTAGGGGAGCTAAACTAATGTCTCGCCATCTGTTAGAAGGTTAGTAATATCGCTACCTTGAACTGTGCCTTCGTATTTCTGTTTCATGCAGCGATCTCTCCGCATTGTTTATATTCTGGTTTAAGGGGATCTTCCTATACCAGGATGCAATAGGAGCGTCATTTTTCCTCTAACATGAGCAGATGTCCTATCTGTGGTACTAGCAATAACATTGCTGCTTCCTGTTGTTGCAGATGCTGTTAGCAGTCTAGAGCTCAAAGCAAAGGGGGGGCACGTATCAGCCCATGCTGCTTGATGCCATCAGCATCAACGCTACCTATGCAGCTCCTTTTCTACTTGTATGCTTTAACAGTGCCCAGCTCAGCTAATGGGGAAGAAGTTACCCTGCAATGCAAGTTTATTTGCTTTCTGCTCTGCATAGGGGAGGAATGCTTCTGCAGTCTCTCTTGTTCTTCTCTGCTTCAACCTCTGTCTACTCTAGACTGGTTTATACTAAACCCACAGTACAAGCAATGTGTTACCATATTGGGGGAAGGGGGGCCTGAGCTGAATCTGGCACACATTTAAGTGTAAATCTCCCCACTCTTAGGTTTCAGGGCACAGCCTTCAAACGGCAATTATTGCATTCTTTTTGCTTTTTATAGGAGGTCACTATCAAATTCTGTGACACATTTCTATCACTAATCTGGCAGGCTGCCATTCAGACCACAGGAAGCCCGGCAGAGAAGAATATACACTTAGGGCCTTATTCCATCTTCATTATTCCCTACACCAGCAACGTTCCTTAAAGGCTCTGGAAGTTTAATCTGAATGGGGAGTATTTTGCCTGAATAGCACCCCTTATTGAGACATTGTCACTGAGTCACAAATTTAGATGAGTGTTGTGGCTAGCAGTTTAATCTATACTACATGGTAGTTTTTTTCAGGCCAACACAGGGAGTGCTAATCACTTCTAATGGTCTAACAGGATTGTTTGACAGTGGGCCGTGAGGGACTTCTTGATTTGAGAGCTGGACACTGAAGGAAAAGACTAGTACCCATTTAAGAGTTTATCTGAGAATTCACCTCATTACAGAAATGACTGAATAATGTATTTTAATGCTTATCAATGGGAAACACAACCTTTACTAAAGTAGGAAAGCCAGGAGTCTGTTCATGAGAAATAGCTTGTGGACTATAACTGTGCTTATGAGGAAAGGAAACAGAGACAAAGCTGTGATTTGTGCATAAAATTTAACAATAAATGAAATTCATAAATGTAAGGCAGTCTCCATAGCTGTTGGTTAGGTGATAATATGGAAGCCTTAAACTCTTTTCATATATACTCTTCTGAGACTTAATATGTGAATGCGTTGTTGTGCTTACAATGATCACTATTCATGTATGTCATTGCTATATAAAGACAGATAGTAATATTTTTCCACATTTGGATCGTTGCCAGTTCATTGGCCACTATTATTATTTGTGATTTTACACAGCTATAACCGTTGGGAAATTACTTCCCTGTTACTTTAACCAGCTGCATCTCTACATTTATAAACATTATTCCAGTCTTTCAAGGAATTCTGGTCATTTTATGGGTTCATTCAATGTTGTCTTCTTTTCATTTCAGGTTATTGAAGGAAAGCTGGCTCCTTTCTTGGGGAAGGTGATCAAGTTTGCCACTTCTCATGTGTACAGCTGCAGCCTTTGTAGCCAAAAGGGTTTCATCTGCGAGATTTGCAACAATGGAGAAATCCTTTACCCCTTTGAGGACATTTCTACAAGCAGGTACTGTATGTCATTCATGCATTTGACTCGCACATAGTATCCTTGCAGGTTCCAGCCCTAGCGATGTCTTTTTAAATAACTAGGGACTGGATCCCACTGATTCATGTTTCTGGACAGCTACTCTAGATTACTGGCCCAGGAAGGCCACCAAGAGCAGGCTTGGAAATAGTTGGGAAGAGCTGCTTCCCAAAGCCCTGTAAGTCTCAGAACAGCTACTCAAAATGGGAAAAGTCCCTAGTAGTACCTCAACTGATTTATCCAAAGCTCTTCTGAGTTTGCAAAGTGTCCTTCAAAGCCAAATGGATTCTCAGAGTGATTGCAGACTTCTTTCTGGTCTCTGATGTCACTGGGCCCATGAGGTACTGGGACTGTACATTATAAAGTAATAACCATCTGTTCTGAAATGTTTTTTCCATGGAATGTTATGGTTAATTCTCTGCTCTCTGTGTGCGTACTCCTCTGTGGGTATGTGTGCAAGTTTTTTTTTTTTTTTAAATGACTGCTATTCTCAGGTGGGTACATAAATATAGATATACACCAGGCCCTAAGTAAAACAAAAGAATATTTATTTAACATTATATGGAATGCTTGATGACAGATCAGGGACAAGAAGTAAAGGAGACTATATCTAGTTGCAATTGCATGGAAAACCATGCAAAATGCAGTAAACCAGACCAGGCTTGGCAACACAGCAGTGCTACTAAATGTCTTGGATTTTGAAGAAAGGGAATTAATTTTTTTTCATGCAACGGAAAGATAGTATATATGACAGCACAGCATTTCCTCCATGCAGAAGTACCCTTCTGGCTTTTTCAGATTCAGTCCTTTTAATTTGTTCTCCAAAGAGTTAGTTGTGTTGAAGAGAAAAAAAAATTGGAGAGCCACCTTTGGAAGCAATCAGGAGTAATCTGTTCAAAATGCTTCATTTAGAATCTGATTCCTTTGCATGTTCAAAGATGTTAAATTCGGACTAATGAAGGCCTCCTGTTTGGGGATTTTCAGCCTGATGTGACTTTCAAAGACTATTTGCACATTCTTTCTCCAGATTCACATTCCAAAAAATGCAGAGACAAAGCAGTGGACATAAGTTAAACAAGGTGTGTAGCTGAGCTCTATAAATGGTTTTCAAGAAAAAAAAAGTATCTAGGGTGTATGAGGAGGTAGGTTTAGTTAAAAAGGGAGAGACTAAGATGAAATACAGCATGATGACTATTGAGACTGTATAAGGCAATTAAAAATATTCCCAAAAGCTTGATGAAAACATATAACAGTATTTAGGAAGACAAGTTCACCTGAAGTATCTGTGTATTTGATTTGCCTGGGGAATTTTTGGTCACAAAAACATTGCTTGGGTGCATATTGCTCCCCTGTCCTTCATTTGAGATCAGACATACCTTGCAATTATGGAGTTTAAAAACTTCTGGAACCAAACAGCATTTGTCAGCATTCAGTAAAAGCCAAAAGAAACTGCTATCTCCTGTTTTTATGTGAATTAGAAGCCAGAAATTACTTTTGTTCAAGTCTCACAAATGTGAAATCGTGGTTGATGTCATGCCAAAGACAGCGCTCTTCGTTAATGGTTTTAATTAAAACACAATCAGCGTGAAAAGTTCTCCAATATTTCTTTTTTTTTTTTTTTTGTCAGAGGTCATTCTGTTTGCTCCTTTTGTACTCCTTATCACTAAACCTTGCTTTTATCCCCAGCTTTTTCCATTTCCCTTCCTTGTTAGTTTTCTCATCTCATTACTACTGGTGTGCATATGCACCTCTGTGAAGCTAACAAGATTATTTCAGTTCCGTATTTTTGCTCTTCTCCACCTTCAGGCTGAAGGCAAGTCATGCTAACAGAGGAACTTCTGTGTTTTACTGTGCAACTCCATCGGCTGCAAAGCAGTGGGGGAGAAGGACTGGTAGAGGGGTTTTTGTGTTTGTTTCCATCTTACACAGATGAGAGAGGTGTCTGAGGTGGATGCCCTTACCACTACAGTGAGAGGCATAAGGTGAAGAGACTAGTTAGAATTAGGTAGATGTGCATAATAAACTAAAGCAGATGCAATTGCAGGCCGCAAAAGGTTAGTGTGAAGACTTGCAATTATACCTGAAATTTCTGATGATGTATGTTTGGCTTTGCTTATTAGTTAAGTATAATACAGATGTCTGAGTAAACACTTAACTCAGATTTGTGATTCAGTTGTACTGTTTTGAGTTCCATAGTGTGTAGTGAGAATTGATTACAGTTCTCTTTTTCCATCCTGTTTTTTTTGGAATTGCTATCTACATCATAGTACTCACATCTCATACTCGAGGCCACCTAGGCTTTGAGTACCCCAGCAGTAGCTGCTGAATTGACAGAACAGCAGCTGAACGCTGGAGACCTGGTTTTCCTTCTTGCTTTCAGATGTTGCTCACCTACTTTGAGCATGCTACTAACCTGTCAGCAAAGTGGGCTGCTAAGTTAGAGGTACTCAAAAGTGGGTGCATGGCAGCTTTTGCAAACTTCGCCTCTCTGTTGAACGTTTGAAAAGTGTGTTAGTGTGTTTTGCTGTGTGTGTGTGCTGAGTAGGCATTTGTTTTTCTGGCTACCTCTCTGACCTTTCTTGTTCTTTGGAGAGAAGAGTGACAGCTGTCAGAGTGGCCATCGTGATGCCAAGGTGGTTCTCGGCTGGCTGTTAACTTTCCAGCTTTGTGGTCTCCTAGGTCAGCTTTGAGGCAGAGAGATTGTTTCTCTCCAAAATATTCCCAGCAGTTTCTGGAGCAGTCTTCAGCTGAAATTTATGAAGGATGGGCTCTTGTTTAGGTAGATATATCTGAGAGAAAAGGGGGGCCCCTCTTGAGGGCTGGAGTTTCTCTTTGGTCAGGTTATTTGCTTAAGAGTCATTTTTGTCAGTCCTCGAGCAAACAGAGTGAATACCTGGGTTATGCACTCCACGGGGTTTGAATACACATATATTACATACTCTCCTCTCCCTAATCAGTGTGAGACATTCCTTGTGTGCAAACGGTTCCAAAACAAACACAATCAGGTCACTTAATTAGCGTGTCTTAGCGGGGCTGTGCTTGGCAGGCTCTGTGCAGCCTGTTCAACGCAGTGCAACAGCTTGCCCTCAACCTGAGCGTAAGGGTGGGCTCCCAAAGTCAGAAGCTTTCTAATGATATTTCCTTTCTGTGGCTTTTCATGGGAGGTGGCCATTCTGTATGAAGCTTAATGAAGGCTGTAACTCAATAGTTAAAGAAAATCTGAAAAATCGGCCCATCCTTTTGGGTCTTCCCATCTGTTTGATTCCTCTGTTCTCCATTTTCCTACTTTCTGCCCTTCTTTCCCTCATTTATTTAAGAGTTCATCACAGTTCTTTCTGAATTTCACAATATCTGCCTCTTTCTGAAGGTCTTTAAATCATGAGAACTACATTTAAAGCCTCCTGTGTTAATTACACATTTCAAGGACCAAATCGCCAAATAATGTAAACTGTTACAGCTCTGCTTTCGTTGGAGTTCTGGCAACTTAAAACACCTGAGTATCTGCCTCCTGTTTTATTTCTTGGATGAAAATTTGCCCTGGTTTTAAATTTGGCAACTAAATGAATAAAATTACACTATTACATCACTAATTTCATTTACAAAGGCATTGAGAAATAAGTTTAAATATCCCTGATTATAAACTGGCTGGTTAGAGCTGTCCTTGCCTGTTTGTTAGCAGTTAGGCACTGCCCCTTGAGTTGTCACCATTAACATGGTGAAAAGTTTGTTTCTTTCTTCTAAAATAAAAAATAAAAGCAGAAATGAAAAAATGCCCATGCAGTGATACTGTAGTCTATAATATGTGATCTTACTTGTTTTATGACCTAAAACACCTTTAGCAAGGTGTTTAGGAATACTCAGAAAAATGCCGTTGGAATGAGTATAGATTCATTCAGTACAAGAGTTTTCTTTTTAATTAGGTAATTAAGTAATTATAATTTTGGTTATGGTTAATATATGCTACCCAGTTAACAAAGTTTTGATCTTACCAATGTGTAGGCATATGAGTGACTGCTCTCCTGGGCGATTTGCTGTGTTTAGCTGGTAAAGCTGCTCACTCGGTTAAGAACTGGTTAGTCAATTCCTTGCCTTTTATGTGGTGATTGTAGATGTATGTGAACTGTGGAGAGTGGTTCTTTTGTGTTCATACCATTTATCAAGGCTAAACTGTTTTCACTTTGCAAAGTTAATTAGTTCTGCAGATCAGTTAAGACATGTAGACAAAGATACAAACCAGAAGACCCAAGTTTAAAATAGATGTGCCACAGAACAGGCTTGACTATATCAACCAGCTTGGATGCCTTTGGCCACCATCCTGATAAGACCTATGAATGTACTTAACTTTACACATAGTGAGAAGTCTTACTAAGGGCTCTGAGGCTGTGCTTAGCTTTATGCACATGCCAAAGTCTTTGCAAGATTACAGCTCATTGTGTTATGGATGCTGTGTCACTGGAAAAAAAGGGCCTTGAGCATTTGGGGGAATGTTAAAGACATATACTAGGAGGGGAGACTGAAATATGTAGCATAGAGCACTTCCAAAAAATACCTTGGCAGAGCTCAGGTGCATCACTCAAAGTGTATTATTTTCCATCGTACCTTTGGTGGTTTGTTTTACGCTGGACAGCCCTTTCCCAGGCCCAGTTCCACTGAGCTATGCTAGTAATTTAGGACCTGATTTTCAAAAGAGTTTAGTTTATTGGATGTTGATCATTTAAAAAGCTTGGCCAAAAGCACCCTGAAGTGATCTGCTCAGGACTTTCTTTAAAGAAACTCGGAGATGCTAAGCTCACTTGATAATTTAATTTCACCTGAATCTCTCGCAACTAGTCAAAATCTCTTGGACCAAATCTTCTGATTTTTGTCTGTGCACGATAGCAATGTAACTTTACCTAGAATGCGCGAAAAGAAAGCAATAGCCTATTTCCCTTTCCCTACAATACACTGGCTTTTCCATCAAGCACTGTATTTTGGAACTGGCTTAGTTTTAGAGATTGATTTTACCTACCTCATGTCAGAATGGCATTAGTTAGAAATGTTCTGGGTAAAGCCAGATTAAATACAGACATGTAAGTCACTTCACTTATTCAACTCAGTTCAGCAGTACTTCTCAGTGGGTAATACTACTGTACCCCTGTTGCCGGTGTACAACAGTGGAGGGATGGAGGGAGAGTCACCAGGGCTTGGCCTCACCCAAGTTTTGGTTCCCAGTGTATTTCAAGCAGAAAGACCTCTGCAATGTTACATGTGCATTGCTACCCTTTTTAGTCCATTAAAGTCAACACTACCGACTCTAAATGTTGAGAAATCCTAAAATTGCCTTAAGAATCATGCTATTCATTCATTTACTTTATTTTTTAAATGTCGAGTTCCTTTTTTTCATCTTAGGTTGGACTGGGCATGTCTTCAGCATTACAGCAGAACTGTAAAATCTAGAAGCCTTTGCTTTTCTCTATTAAAAAGAGCAAAAATTCTGACCTAATCACAGGATTCCAAGAGTGGAGACATAAAGAAAAATGCAAAATAGTACAAAGTCCTACAATCAAATTATGATGATTGAGGGCATAATATTAATGTTAATAATATTACGTAGTTCTTTGCTTTTACATCTTCAACCACCACTTTGTGAATACAGTGTATTAACAATATGAGAGATAAAGAGGACAAGTCAGGTTCATGGTGCGGCAGCTGGCAGAGGACCTGGGTTTCAGCAGTGTAAACACCTGAGTATCTGTGGCACCTCAGCCTCTCCAGTGGTTTGCATGAAGGGGATCTAGCCTGTGTAAGACTTTTCTCCTTTCCAGAGTGACTCAGCTCCACTGACTAGAGTTTAACACTTCTGTTTCACATTGCATGTTTTAATACTGGCTTTAGTGTCCCTTTACTGATTTCTTGTGAATTGCTGTGAACAGGCCCCAAGCTAGCCAAACTCCTTGGCTTGGGATCTTTGAGCTCACATGGTTCACAAAATGCAGTGCTGAGGCGTGCAGTCACTCCTTAATTCTCCTGCTGAATGCAAGTATGGAAATACACGTGGATAAATGTACCATAAATCACTGCAGCCACAGCTGGGGTGGGAGCTGAGAACACACTTCCCTCCTTAATCAGGAGCGACCGGGCTTTGCAGAGAGAGGCATCTGAGAGCTGCAGGATTTCTTTGCTCCTGTTTGACCCTGCTGCCGCACTTTGGTGCGGTAACTCAGTGTGTGTGCACAACTGTCACTGGAAAATAGCAGGTGGTTAAATCAAGCCGTTCTTGTTGTTCAGCCCAAGTCCATAACAAATTGTTCTGTGAGCACCCAAAACGAAGGCCAGCTTGGCATTTTTTTCTTTCTTCTCTGGTTTTGCTGGGTCTAATAAGGGAGGAGATGACATGGAGGCCCCCCCTGCCTGTGGGGCACTAATGGTTTTCTCTCCTCTCCAGCGAGCTGCCTGCTTTTCCCCAAATTGATGGGGATTTAACACCTCTGGCCATTTTGCAGATGTGTCGGATGTAGTTGACCTTGGCTCGTGGGTACTGCTGTGACTGGATGGGGAGCGGAGGCAGCATGGGCTGCGGGGCAGCTGGCGGCGAGCCCAGGGCGGCTGAGCTGGGGACAGGAGGTTCCTTCGGTGGCGGCTCCCCCCTCCTGGGGCACTTCCCCGGCAGCTCATCTAACCCACGCTGTGTGTAAGGGAGGTTAACCCTGGTCTTGCCTTGTCTATGGAGGTACCCTGTAGTGTGTCATTCTGCCGTCTTGACGTGGCTCTCCTTGGTGAGTCCTGTCAGCACAAACTGCTGGCTGCCACCTGGAACCAGTTCACCTCTCTGCACTGGTTTCCACAGCACACACGCTGGGCTGATGCATGGCAATTAGTTGTTCATGCTATGACTTTACCCTCCAAGGCCAGCCCAGAACCCAGCCACTCCCTAAAAAACAAGAAGCATCGTCATGCCGTGCTAGCACACCAAGGGTAAGCCCCACCTAGCGAGAGCGGATGTAGAGAGGAGGACTATGATTATGCTTTGAATCACCACCTCTGCCCAGTGCTGGCTCTCGGAGCCCTGGATTCATCATTTAGAATGAATTTCAAATGTAATGATTTCAAGTTTCATGCAGTGGGTAGAGGACTCTGTTCTAGTTTTTGTATGGCTTTCCCCCCCCCGAGAGGCACTTTTTTTTTTTCTAAAGGCTGAAGTATTAACAGTTTTTAAGTGTGGTATTTAAAAAAAAAAAGCCATAAGTATGTTGTGAAAGGAAAGGGAGGGAGGGCATTATCCTAACAAGCTCCTTCTAGGGGCAAATCAATGCTGTATTAGTGCCAACTTTCTTACATTCGTTTACTACACTGGAGTCCCTTTTTCCTCCCTAGACAGGCTCCTCGGATTCATTCCTAGGCAACTGTGATAATATTGCTGCACGTGTGTGTCAGGCATTGATTGCCTTTGGGGCTTTTTTGTGTTGTCAGTGAACACAAGCTAGTCCATTTTTTTTCCTTGTGTTTTGCTAAAGTCTCCGAGAGTTCTGGAGGGCACCGGTACAATATTCACAGCTGAGCAATTCAGAAGTACTTGCAGGCAGGCACATGTGCCTGGCATGGCATGGTGAGCAAGTTGGAAACCCCTAGACAAGGCTTGTTTAAGCTACTGTGTTTTGCTCTTTGGTTTTTTTAATAGCCAATTACAGATGGCTTAGTACTTTGGATGCTTAGTGCATGTTTGGCATCATCTAAAGAAAATATAATGAACAACCCATGTTTTTTCTTATTTTCACTCTTTGTGGGGAAGAAAAATAATAACCTGAAGAGGTCTAGGCAATGAAGGGCTTAGTTCTAAATCAAATCCTTAGTGAAACTCCCTTCAAGGGATTGCTTACTTGAGCAAATGCATGCAAAATCTGGCACAGGGGAAGTTGTTCTTCTATGAAAAAATAAAAACATGTGAAGTTACAAGAGAGAAAGGATGATGGGTGTTTATAGCACTGCACTGAGATAGGAGAGAGCTGTTTTCATTTCTCAGCTCTTCTAAGAGCTCCTGGCAGACCTCAAGCAAGTCAGTTCCCCTCTTGTTCCCATTTGTAAAATGGGAATGCTGGTATATCTCTTATCCGCCATGTGTTCATTTCAGGGATGAACAGGTTTTGCATAGCTGTGGGCCACCTGAATTCCCAGCTAGGTGTTTGGAAGCCCAGGCAGTACAACCCCACGTGCGTGGTACCAAAGCTGGCTCTTTTTGGCCAGTTCCATCACCTTCATCCCAGCATGGTCATGCTGGCAGCCTGCCAGCCCGTAAGGTTCCTAGAAGCCAGCTAAAACTGCCTTGCAGACCACGTTCTAGGCCACCAGTTGACCATTCCTGGTTTATTTTGTCTGTTCAAGGTGAAAGACCTTTGAGGCAGTCTGCCTCTTTGTGCGGCAGCCCCTCTTTGGCACCTAAATAGTGGCCTAATACAGAGGAGAAATACAAGTATAATCAATTGGTTGTGCAGAATCTAGAATTATTTGAGCAATAAGGCTGTGAAATACATGAGGGAAGCATGAAAACAATTTGCCAGAATTTACAGTTTGCCAAATATTGATATGAATATGTATAAAAAGTCCATACTCAATGGGACGTATTAATATTGGCTGTTCCTCAGCACAGAAGGAATGATTTTGTGCTTTTAATGTAGAAAGGGTTTTCTTTTGTAAGTAATAATAATAATAATAATAATAGCAATATAAAGCCTGTCTGGCTGTGGAAGGTTTGCTCTTTCTCTCTCTTTTCAATGCAATAGAAATTATTTAGGGGATGAATAATTCTCTGCATTTCTATTACTCCAGCATAAAAAAAAAAATACTCTAGCATTAAAACATAAAACACCCCCTGTTGTCTCAACAGAAATTGAGTTGGTCAGGAAAGAGCAAAGAAACAGAGAAAATACCAAAATAGAAAGGAAGCTATTTAAGATGCCTTCTTAGAAGGCTGAAAGTCAGTATGAAAGCAACATGCTCTATTCACCTATTCTACAAATCATGCTTGAAAAATAGCAAGATGCTATTAATGTGCAGTATCACAATATCATTTGTTACAGAAGAAAACATGAAAGGCTTGAATAACTACAGGCTCATCAGCTTATTGTCAGTACTATATTGAAGTCTCACAAAAGATATAAAGACTTTTTGGCCTCTAGCCAAAGAACGGAAGAAGATTCAGAAATAATACCTGAACCATGAATTACCTATGACAATAACCAGGGTTAAGAGCAAGATAACTAAGTGTAGTGAACTATTATGCAAGCTTTTTGTAGACTACAAAATGTATTTCGTCTCTGGGGAAATAAAAACATTTTAGAACACTGAGGTTTGCAGATAGATGTAAGAAAAGCTGTGAAACTCCCATAGAAAAACCTGGTTGCAGACTGGTTTTAGACAGTCAGAGAACGAACAGTATTGGTGGCTGCCAACCACCTAACTCTTTTTTTAACCTCTGTCAAGCTGTTTGAAAACTGTTCACTATGGAATTGTTCTATTTTGGCTGCAGTCCTTAAACTATCAGATTTTTCAGCAAAGTTTACATGCTGAATGTAGAGTGCTTCTGAAATATCTGACCCTGGACCTAGACACTGATATTCGGATCTGACGACAGCAAAACTCAACCCCTCTTCTCTGGGAAAGTCCAGCAGAAATGCTGGCATGAGTAGGACCCCCAAGAAGACTGGAGCAGACCTGAATCTGCCTTAGATTTGCTACTGTTTCTTGGGAGCACCTATATAACTGAAAGAGGGGTTTAGCAGAAGTATTTTCAGTGTTTGCTGGATGGGGATATATGAGGACACTGAGGTAGGAAGATGTAACTAATTCGCGCTGAACTCTTAAGGGCATACCCTGCTCAGTGGTGATTTTCATTACTTACTGTTGTAGTAAGCCTTTTTGTAAGTGCAGGTTTAGGAAAAGGGACCCTGCAGAGTTTAGATTTGGCAGGCACAGGCTGCCTGTGCAGATGCTGCGTGGATGAGGGATAATATACATTATGCTCCCAGATATTCCAGAGACCGCTCTTCAAAGCCAAATAACCGTAGCCAGCTTGTTCTAAAACGTAGACCTAGGAAAGCTGTGGAAGCCAAGGAAAGCTGATAGTTTTGTGAAGTTGTCGGGTTTTTATTTTATTATAAACCAGAGGGCAGCATGTTATTAACATTTAATATTTTTGTAGTGTGAATGAGAGAAGGAAAAAGCATGCCTGGCCTGATGTCACCTGGCATCAATATTTGCTCACTGGAGGGAGAGCTGGGTTTGATTTCTCAGTTCGCACAGGGAAAAGGCCGCGCTGTTTGACCTAGCACCAACCCCAGCAGTTTCTCCAGCACAGGTCAGTCTGACAGGTCTGCTTGCTCCTCTCTGAGGATGGCAGCCATGATGGGAGTCCGGAAGGGGCATGGGAAGAAACCTGCGGCAGCTCTGGCGAGACTGTAGGAGTCCCATGGGACGGGAGTGAGGAGAGAACGCTCCGTAAATCATTGTGCCAAGGGAGGCAAAATCACTGGCCGACTTCAGCAGAGGGGAAAAATGATGTTCTCCTCCATCCTTCAGCAGGGAAGTGTTCAGTTGCATAGACACATCTATACACTTACTCTTGTGTAGGTGCCCAGATTGCCAGCCTGACAAACCCCAGCTTTTTAATTTTTATTCTGTTCTCTACCTTCTTGAAAAGTAAAAAAGGTAGTTCTTGTCTTTTATTTTCTGTGAATTCCAACAGTGCTGTTCTGTTTGTCAGAAACTCTACAAAAGGATCTGAAGAAAGGCGTAGAAAGAATTCTGTGAGATCAGTTTTCCAAAGCAAGTATCATTGCAGAAGTGCAGGTGGATCACCGTTTTTCCTAACACAGGTGCTGCTGTTGCCTTCGGAAGATAGAGTTGCTACTAATCCAGCTTCTGGACATCTCGGTTTGCCAAGGAGATGGGCTGGGTGGGGAAGCGATCTGTATTGTCGGGGCTATATTGTGGCATGGTATGGGTTACATGCATGCGGCTCGATCAGAGTATTTGTAAGCCAGGTTTTACTTTTGGAATCCAGTTCAAGTTCAGATCAGTTTTGTTCACAGTTTTGTTGTTCCCTCCCATCATTGAACTTGCAGCTACTGGGTGACATTTAAGCAGAAGGGCAATTGATGAAGCAGTTAAGCTGTTGGACTGGGTGTTTGAATTTTAATGTGTGTAAAAGCACCCACAACATCAAAGTGGGGCTTACTTGGAGTTTTGAATCTAGGAAAAAAAATCAGTTTGAAAAGAGAGAGTTCCTGAATGCCTTTAAGAGTAAGCTCTGCAGCTCTAGAGTTGTGATGCAGAACTGAATATGGGATCAACACCTGAAGTGCAAAGTAGCCCTGATGTTTTAGTCTCCAGTAATCCTCTTGGGAGGCAGCTTCCTATGCTGAGCGCAATATTTTAAGCAATGTGTAACCATTTAACCTTGCAAGTCCAGCATTTTACATGAAACCCTTTGGGTGAGAGAAAAACCCCAGTACTGCTTTTCTAGGACTCCTTGTCTTTTGGTCTTTGTTTCATAGCATACAGAGAAAGTAGAAAGATGTTTATTTTGTTAAACAAAAATATATTGTTTGAAAAAAAACATCTGTCTGTCCAAGGTCTTTATGCCAAGAGATAGACTTAAGAACAGATGATCAAGAAGAAACACCAGGCTGGTGTTCTTAGCCCTAATGGCCCTTTTTTGATGCAACAATGGAGGTAAAATCAGACTTCAGGATTGAATAAGAAGCAATCTGTTTGTAATATTCCAAGAAGAAATACAGTTTTGGTGGGGCTTTTCTGTCATCAATGGAAAACTTCTCCCAGTGAGATGAGGAATGTTTAACCAGTTGACATTTCCAGGGTCACTTAACACTGTTTATATAAATTCCTCTTTGTGGCTTTAAATTTGGCATGATGAAAAATAAAGGTGTAGATGGCTTGTACTAGTACAGCTCCATCACTTTCGAGGGAGTAACTTACTGCTTCCCAAAATGCACAACAGGAGCAACATTGGCCCTAAATGATGGAGTTTCTTTAGCAGTGAGAAGATACAGACACGTGGTGAAGTCTGACGCAGTCATCCTCTCATGTGGTCTCTCCAGAGAGCAAGAGGCAGCTTTGTCCGTCTGCGCTGTGTCTGCTTCGTGCGTCAGTGTGGGGTCTTGCTCCAAGCCTCAGCTACTCCACCGCCACCAAAGCTGCAGACATCTCTTCTCTCTCTTTTGGTTTTGAAGGATATGAGGAGTTTGTTAATTTTTTCCACTAAGCTTATTTTCGAAAAATGAATTCATATTATTTTAAACACTGTTAATCTTTAATTGTTTTCTCTGTGGATGACCTTTGACTGGAGGAGCAGGTGTGCTGGCTCCTCTCTAATCCTGCTGGCATCCATTTCAGCAGCAATTTCTGATAAGTTTTGTCACCTCTGTGAGTACTGGGGAGAATTATTGAGCGAGCATAGGGAGTGGCAGTGCAAGAACATAAAATTACGCTCCTCATCAATCATTACCCTCTAGCAACTTCCAGAGCATTGTAAATTGCTGACTAACAAGGGCGAATTAGCTTGATAAAATCACCATTAGTGTCAGTTCCGAATGATGGAAAGTTTTAAAGCTGTGGCTGTCCACTCTGTCTGCCTCTCATCCGTTAGCATGTCTGTTCATGGAGATCCCAATCCAGCAGAGCACATAAGCACATGCTTTATTTAGGCAGATCACTAATCCCGAGAAAATCACTGGGATACCAGTCCTAAGCATGTGTTTATGTGCTTTACTGGAACAGAGCCATAACACACATTCTCTTTCTGATCACACGAATGATAAATATCTGCATGAGCTGGTTTCTAGATTCAAAAACTGATTTGGACTTGTCAGCTGGACTTAGAAATATGAGCACGAGAATCAAGTTTTAGTGAAAAAGAGCATAATATTGAACAGATATAAGGCATTATACTTTACTTAGCTTCTTTAACCTTACTTGTCTTTTCTGCTATTTGAATTTTATTGGTTCATGCTAGCTAAGGATTTGCCTTTCTAAGCCTCTGCATAGCCATCTCAAAGCTCTGCAGTGCCTAAAATTTAGACCATGCTTGGAGCCATGTATAGAACTTAAAGTATAGCCAGCTCAAGAATTGCTTTTTAAAAGTTATAGAGGCAAATGCAGCCAATATAGTTAATAAAGCAGACTGTATTAGCTTATGAACTTTTCTCAGTGTTGCCAGACTGCAGGCTGAATATCACAGATTGTTTTTAAAGGTAGCTTTTATTTGCCTTTTGGTTTCTCAGTGTTTAGAGTTTATTTCTTCATGTTTTCAGTTTTCTTCACAATCTTGAAGGCAAGAACCTTACTTCTAAAAAACACAAAACAAAAAAAACCCTACCCAAATAAATGAGTAAAGGCATAATAATGGAGGCTTGGATTCTCACATAATCATTTGACTACAGTAGCTGCTACAGGAAAGTACAAGGCATTGCAAGACTTACCACAAACTCACAAGGCTGATCAATGCCCCTTGTTTATATTGAAAAATTGCTCTAAAGATTCATGTTTTGTTGCTTTTATTATTTATTTATGCAAGTGTAAACAAAGACTTTGCATCTCTGACGCTGTCATCCTTTTATTTTTTTCATTTGATACAAAGCTGCAGTAAGACAGTAACTTACTCATAACTACAGATAGGTATTTGCATTGAAAAGATGAGACTGTCCAGCTCTTCAGCTCTAACCCACTCCACAAGAACCATCTAGGGCTGGGCGTTGACCTGCTGTGACATTACATCCATGGGCTCAGAGTGCCCTCAAAGTAATCCAGTCACCTTCGCAGAGCATTTGATTTGTCCAAAGTTATCATATCACATTCTAGAAAAAAAAAACACAGCTTTGAATGCCGGGAGCTACAGTTATGATGATCTAGTGTTACCTTCCACATGACACAGAGCAGAAAATATAGTCTGCTCATTTTCCATGTTTCATTTTTTGTTTGTTGAATGACTTTTTTCCTGCTATTGAAGTGGCCTGCACTTTACTTTTTCCAGAGTAGCTGACCACACCACTGGAATTTTAATGAGCAAAATGTCATCTTTATTGCTCCAAATGCCAAAATACATCTTAATGGAAATGAATATTTCTTCGCTTAGAAACCAAAGCAGCAGACTTGTCTTTCATAAACCAAAAAATATGTCGATATTCTGTGAAAGACCTGAATGCTAGTCTTTAAGAAGATAAGTATTAGTCCTTTTAATGATTTCTGTCCCAGAAGTGGAAATGCTGGGATGGATTCTCAGCAAGTGCAAGTGGATGGAAGTCAACTGATTTTGGTAGCCCTGAGGGGCTTTACAGCAGCAGAAGTGTGGGCAAGCTCGTGTCTTATGCAGCTTCCCCCCTTTTGAACTACAGCACTCCTGGAGCTATCACAACCGTTTGAAGGAATGTCTGCTGCCCACAATCCTTTTGAAGTCCATTGCATGCTCTGGTCGTATTTTGTCATTCATTTTGATGCTAATTTGTGTTTGCAGGTGTGAAAGCTGTGGTGCTGTCTTCCACTCTGAGTGCAAAGTGAAGGCCGTACCATGCCCTCGGTGTGTGCGTAAAGAGTTGCAGAAGAAGCAGAAATCCTTCTGGAGGCGACTGAATATGGATGAAAACTTCGAAGAGTCTTACAATATGTTTGAGTTGTCATATCAGAACACATGACTGCCTTAAGGCAATGGCCAGCCTGAAGAGAATCTCTTCCCCATTTGCCAGCTCAAGCAACTTCTCAGCTTAGACAGGCAGAAATCTTTTTGCAAAATAATGTCTGACCACCTTCTTCATCTGTGAATAGCAGCTGCCAAAGTGGCCACAAAGCCTTATTGGCTTTGAAATACTGATGGCCAAATTGCATTTTGCGTTGAAGTCCAGCCAGTAGCTCTCATACAAAATGTGGTTTACTTGAAATGCTTTAGGTCTAACTAATTAAGCACCCAAACTTTTCTTTTCCACCTCTGGAGAAGACTTTTCCTCAAGGCAGAAAGTATTTCCTGCCATGACCACATTCTTTATTATTATTTTTGGTGTTGCTCATTTAGAATTGATGGCTCATCTACTTATTTATCTGTATTATTTATTATTAGCCTTGGCAGAGATTTTGGTGAGGTGTTTTACAGAACCCAATAGGGCAGGAGTGGTTTTAAGCCCACCTGCTCCATCTGACATGGACATGGGGTTGCATTTCCTCATGTTTCCAGCCAGAGAGCTATTTTTAAAGGATCAATGCATTTATTTGTCACTCCTCCCTGAGGAAAGAAAAGTATCTCCCATCAAACCTTTTTCAAGATGCTTGCAAGCATAAGATGCAGAGGAATTCCTTTAGCTATGTTTGTATATTTATAACCAGTCCCATGGAATATTACATAAGCAGATAAGCAGGGAACTTACTGCTGTTTTTGTTCAGGCTGGGTGTATCCGTCACTGAAGTCCATTCAGTTTTACGATAGTTATTCTTGATCTTTCTGAGGCCGCATCCTCATCTCCAATAACATGATGTTGGTTCTGACCTCCTGCCACTTTCACATTTGAAGACACTGTAAGTGTTCACATTGGTTTTGTTTTTATCACATGAAGTTTACTTGACCTGCTTCTCTAACCTCAGCCTCCTAGACTGTTAGACAGAAAAGTGTCTTGTCCTCCTTAGTTAGAAAATATCTCCAAAATTGTGAAACATATTTATTTCCTTTGCTGTGTTCATGTGCAATTTGTGTCCCACGTTCTCTGGAAGCTCTAAGGATTTTATACTTCTATAGTGACTTGTGTGGTGGAGAGAGAAGTTCTTCGAGGTATGGTTCTGCCTCATGTACCTGGAACACAGGGAAGTATTAAACATGGTACATTGCGTATATTGTGAAAGAGGAGTAAGTGATAGATTCAACTGGGGAAATATGTGTGTGTCACCACTGACAGTCTGTTTAATTCATTATGGTGTCACCTCTAGTGGGTACTTGGAGATCCTCCTCACTTGAATCGACATTCTTAACTCTTTCTCCAGACCCTGTAGTAATGCGTATTGCATACATATGAATGCATTCATATATATGTACATATATACATATGTGTCTATAGAAAGCAAATACGGTTTCAGGAAAAAAATCCACAGTCGTGCATGTGTATTTTTTCTCTCTTTTCACATAGGTTTGTTAAAATGCAGAATATTGATCTTTGCTTACTACATAATCTGTGGGCTGTTGTATTCAAGGCAGAAAGCAGTCTTGATCATTGAAGCAGCTCACTACTTACTGAACTATTTTAAGTAAAAGAACAGGGTACATCATGCTTATGTTAAGGGCCAAGAAAGCTACAAAGAATTGCCTTGTACTGGAGTATAATTAGTTACCTTTTCCAGCCTCCAGTCAAAGAAAGTAGCAGAATTGGAGCTTTTTCAAATGAGTGCAAGTACTATACGTATAGAAGCATGTTTATATCTGTATACATTAGACAACCAGTGCCTTTTTTTTCCAGAAGTCCTTCTCACGGTGGGTTTTTTTTGTTTTAGAAGGAAGTGAGGGTTTTTTTCCATGTTCTTGGCAGAATAGTATAGGGATTCCCATATTTAACAAATTTGGTGAATCATGTACTTTTATTACTAAAATTAATACTTCCCCTACACAAGGACTGCTGTGCCTCAGCTCACTGTTTTTCATGTGAAATGAGTTGCTTTCAGCTATCATCCTTAATGCTCCTTGCAGGTCCATTCCCATGTGAAGAATTCCCTGCATGTTCACAAATGCAAACACCGGGGACGTGCTGTGGAATTAGTCATGCAAACAGGAACTGCAGTAGTACTGGCTGAATAAACAGTACGCTCCCATGTTATTTTCAGCGTGTGTCACTGAGACCAGTCCTATGGCAAAGCCAGTAGCTCTGAAACTGTCAGGACTTGGCAAGTACTATTTTGAGTTGGCTGCAGACATACTGGTGGGTCATTAAAGAAAAAAAGGTAGTGTTTTTCATGCTGTAATGCATTGGAATTTGAGAGCCAGTTTCTAAAATAGATACATGTTCATTTCCACCTTGGAAAAGTAATATAACCTTCTCTGGTAGCTATAGGAGCAGAGTGTAATGTGGAAGATATTTTCTTCTCAGGGATGCCTAGCTCCTATCCATAAGAAGTTATTCTGTATAGATGTGCATGGCAGGATATAGTGTTCTGCCTAGGAGACAAAGGTCTAGTCTTCTGTTCTTTCAAGAGCGTAACTAAGGCCTGATCTTGTCCTCAGGAAGTATGCGTGGAGTAGGAACAAGCCCAGTTCATTTTTCAGGACTGCAAGGCAAAAGAATAAACAGAAACTGCTGCTCGTATTACCAACTCTAAAAGGACAGTTTTCCTACAAAAGCCGCCTGGTAGCTGGGACAGAGCCTGGGTTTCTGTAGGTGGTTTGGCTTTCCAACAACACTTTACCCTTGCGTGGTTGTCTCTGTTGTAGTAATATAGTGTTGCTGTGCGCTGGTCCCCAGTACTACTGTTTTCCCATTCTGCTTCCCATAGCCTGCCACGTGCTGTGGTCTGTAGACTTCTGGGTGGGCACCAGCTGGAAGAGTACCTGGGATCTTTCCAAATTGGGCAAATCTCTCTCCCCACCACATAAAAGTGGAACTTACATATTGGTACTTCTTGTCCTGTGTTGTCCTGTCCGCGTGTGAAGTAAGTTTGAACAATAACATTTCATTGTGAATCAAATAGAAAATGCGCTGCTTGTCTCCTTCGCAAAGAAAGTGCTGTCTTAGCATATGGAGGAGGCATTGATCCATACATCCAGTTACTGCTGTTATTTGCATGTACAGAACTTAAAATCACTGTAGAAATAGAGTGCTTCACAGAAATGGACTGTCACCTGACTCTTTACAACTACACAGAATATTTCAAATCTCAGTTTAGTTAGTCTGAGATTTTTTAACACAGGACAATGTAGAGATATTTATTCAACCCTCTTTCTTTTCCTCTTTCATCCACACCCTCTAGCTTTCCTTTAATGGGGGAAGGATGTATCCAGGGGATGCAAACTTCAGCTTTTTTAATATTGTCAAACCATAGAGAAATTCGCAAAGTCTCGCTGAATTTTGTTGTCTGAATCCATCCTTGTCCTAATCTGTCTGTAAAACGCATCTTTAGGCATCAGTGTTTGGGTTTTTACTGGTAAACTATTCTTGTTAAGTTAATTTTTAGTGTTCTTGCTGCACTAAAATCAGGAAAATGAGAAGGGCCCTTCTGCATTCATTTACTCCCCCTGCCCTGAAATATTTGGATCTCCTATGCAGAAACCTTTCTCTCACCTTTCCGTGTCTGTCTTAGGTGATGAAAAATGATTGCTTTGTGATATGACACAATGTCCTGGTTGGCACTTACCAGTATGAACTCATTGCTGGGCTGATAGAAACTGATAGTTGTGCTGGTTTCATAGATAAGTGAGGTAAGATCCTTTCTGGTGAGAAATTTGAGTTCTTCATGGTACTCCACAGGCTTTGATGGCCCTCTTAGGAATGAATCATCAGGGTACCTCTAGCGATGTTCTTTTTAAGGCTTCTCTTAATAATTAATACCAGGATACTGTGCATATTATAATGGATTGATGATAATGTCCTCCAAGACTTAAAAAAAAATAAAAAGCAGCTTAGGGTGTCTGATTACAATGAAATGGGGAAGCTGCAAAGTTCTATTTTGTTTTTTCCCTGTAGCAACAGAAGCCATTGAGTTTCCTGTGCTTTCTAAGGTCGTGGGCTGGATTGCAACCAACCGTTGGTCTATATAAAAGGAATTATAATCATTTTTAATCTTATCTCTTGTTTTCTGCTGCTCTGCTGCAAGCCAGTTCCCTCCCTTCTTCTCACTGTATCTTTCTGTCGTCTTTGCTCAGAATGATGAGCCTACAGCTAGACTTCAAGCTTTGTAGTTCATTGTGTTGATGTTGAACCAGTCGCATCCAATCATTCTCTCCTTCATAATTTGCCTTCCAATTTTCCCTTCCCAGTAGGAGTGCCTTACAGTACTGTATATTAGCATCTATCTTCCTATTTTGGATTCCCTGATTGAATCTGCTTTTGATTAACTTGTAGACTTAAACTGAAACTGTCCCATGGCTGCACATGCTGCTTTGCAGGGGCAGCTGAGTAAATCAGTTTGCTTGTTCTGCCCTCATGAAGTGAGCTCTACAGACTACATATATGAGCTCTGAAGACACCAAGCTGCATGGAAATCCCTCACTTTTGCTTAACTTGGTGCCTTAAATTTTCAAAAATGAAGACTCTTGTCAGGAATGCTCTGCCACGATGCAGCGTATTTGGCATTGAGCTGTGAACCCTAGCTCCTGGCAGTTCCTGTCTTGCTAGGTATGATGACCATAAAATTTATTTACCATCTATGCTTTGAGAGGGAAAGATGGGAAATGTTAACATGGAGAAGGTGCTGTTTTATTACTGATATTCTGGAGAATAGCTGGGCTTCTCTTCAGCAGGAAATGAGATTGTGCTTACATGAGACCTTTAGGAGTTGTGCATTATAATACTGGCGAGCGTTGGGCATGGGAACAGGCTCAGGTCATGAGACCAGTGGCCAGCGCATGCCATGTGGAGAGGGCGTCCTGCTCGGCCTCCCTGCCCACACTGCAGAGCAGGGTCGGTACTGTGGTGGAAAAGGCATTTCCTCAAAGCCGAGTTGACTGCAGCCTGGTTCTCTGAAGACTAACCCAGCGAGGGTTTGGGCAGTTTTATGTTAGAGAGGGGGTTAACCTGCTTAAATTTTAGCAAATAAGCAGCTAACCCTTCTAGCATGTGTGTCAGTCCTGGACACGTGTCTATACTGATTGTGATCTTTTAAGTCCACTTTTGACACCGGTGGCAGGAATCCCATTTGAAAATGGCAGTCCTGTCACTGCATTTTAGCAGTGAAGTAAGGAGACAGCCCAGAGGATAGTGCGCATGGTCCTTCTTTACTTGAAAACCGCAGTGTGCACACTGACTTGGGACATATCTTCAAATGCCAGTTGCCTCCAAATCCCTTAGAGTGGTCATTAATCCAAATCACAAGGACGCCTCTCGTGGGCAGCACCAGAGCAGTCCAGGCCTGGAAAGCTATTAACTGTCTAGGACCAAAGTGTATTAGGCCTCGTCTTTGTACTCAAGCGTCAGTGGCTCAATTATTTATTTATTCATGCCTAATCAGTGCTTTAAACTAATATAAATCCTTGAAAACACACTGCCGTTTTGGTGGAAAAAGGATTTATTTCAGTTTTGCTTATGCACTTGTCTACAAAGTTGATCTTGTTTAAAAAAGGTGTGCGTTTTCAAACTGATTTTTAATGACATTGACACCTATTATAGCAGGTTAGCTGTATAATCCCTTCTGTACTTGAGCTAAACAAAGTAAAAATTCATAAGCAAAAAGGATGTTTGAAAGGTTTTGCACCTAAGCTATAAAGACGGCTTCAAAACTGACTTGAGTTCAATCAAAGCAATTTTGAGGATGGGGGTCTGACTGACAGAGAGCTGAGCTACTGCTGTCTGTGTCGGTCTGGGCTTTCCTTCCCTCCCGAGCACCCAGGTCACCTACAGCACTTACGGATGGATTTTAGCACTAGTGGCAGTGCACCCCAAGTTTTTTGAAAACCACTATGTGTGTGCACTACTCTATCTGTTAACTTATTGGCAACATCATTATTTGTGTTTCGTTGCTCTTGTTTGTTTTGGTTTATTTACTTTTGACAAGGATTTTTTAAATTATCTGCAACTGTTGGGCAATAGTCTTAATTTATTATTGATGTGTAATGACATTCTAATTTAAATTCAGTGAGTTGAATTGCTTGTTGACACTTGAGCAGGGTTTCTTTGGGTCATTTGTGACAGCATCAGAGCACCAGTCCCTCGTGTATAAAGGCAACTCTCAATAAATACTACAAAAACATTATTTGTGTCCTTATTAATTTGCCTTCTGCTGGGTACTGTGCCATGAGTAGGACAAAAGCTTTGAAAGAATGCTAGTTTCCTTAAAAAAGCTAAGCTGCTGGTGAAAGTGTTCCAAATCTAAGCAAAGTATATTTACTGTTCTCAGGTCTGAGCCAGGAAGTCTCTGGAAATACCGTCAATGACTGCACCAGGCTTTGGGTATTTGGATTTCTGATTAAATCTCTTAAGCTTTTTCAGAAGTCATGATTGCCTGGATTTTTAAAGGTGATGAGCCCCAGCAGCTCCCAGTGGAGCTTACTGGGAGCAGTTGTTGGTTGGCACCTTTGGACACCAAGCTCCTGCACGGCGTGCAGGAGGTGTAGGGAGGCTGCTCTTCCTGCCACCGCAATGCAGCCTCTGCGCGTGGCTGCCCTGTGGACCTCTACCAGAAGGTCCAGGTTAAGGGCCTGAATAAGGGAGGCACCTTCCAGTTGTACTGAAGGGCTAGAGCCCTGGGAGGGCAGGATCATGCCCACACTGTAGGGGTTTCTAACTCAGACAGCTCTGTCTGGCTCCTGGAGGAGCAGGCATGATTGCTGCTCTCCTGAGCTGCCTTCTCCTGATGCACCAGGCAAGGACCTTCAGCAGCTCCACAGGGCCTGGGATTTGGTAAGGACTGCAGAGACTGCAGTGCTGAGCTGCAGCAGAGCTAGAGACCAAAACCCACTGCCAGAGGGCCCCCCAGAGCGGCAGGGGGGATCCCCTCTCTCAATCTCCTCCTCAGAGAGACCAGAAGACCACCAGGAATGTCAGTCCTCTCTCCTGCAGGTACCTTTGGACTTCATCCCCACGATGAAATTGGCTATGAGCAACAGGTTAATGTTTGACTGGGACCACACAAGCTGCATGAGGGAACCATGTGCATGACCGTCTCTTCCTTCTTATTTGCTTTACAAGGTGAGCAAATTCGGTTACGACACCTCTGTCCCCTTTCACTGCCCCCTGCCCCCCTCACTTGCCAGAGTAAGAGACAGTGGGAAGGAAGCATCACTGCAGAACAGAGATCATGGGTCTGGCAAGCCCTGGGAGGAGCATTAGCCTTTGCTTGTTTTTCTTGTCCTCACACAACTGTATTTGTGCAGCTTCTTCTCCCCTCACCGCCCCTTCCCGACCTCCCTATTGTGCTCTGTTTCAATGTATGAACCCTTCACTGAAATGAGTTGCTAAAAGAACATATTCCAATAGCTGTTATAAGGAAACCTGGGGCTGGAGTTTCAGGCAAAATTTCTTCTGGTTTCGGTCAGGAGCTGAAGTGCTGGGATTTTTCTTCCTGTCATATGTTGTCATCACAACGGAGCTGTGCCCTGCAGTGAAGTGTGAGAATCCCAATAAAACCTTACATTGGCAGCCCTGTTCTTAATCCCCCCCAAAGCCATGCTTGTTGGGTAACTCTCTTAACCTTTTCTGTTAATTTATCAACTAGCCTTTAGCTCAGCAGGCCACAGAAAATCAGCCCTTCCAGGTCCCTTGGGAAACAGTAGAAAAACTGGTGTTTGCTTCAGATACTGAGCAATGGGGACAGACTAGCACCCACAGAGTATCCACCCTCCTTGTCTCCCTCATGGCTGACACCCCTCATTCTGGTGGGACAGGCAGTATTTTATAACCATATAAGCTTATGCATTAGGCAATATTAGATCACAGGCGAATCTCACAACCCCTTAGGCCCAACATACAGCCTTCTGGATTTTGTCCTTCCATGTTCTCTTTGCACATTAAATGCTTTACAGTAGATTGAACCAGGAATTTGATCATCTCATATGGCCAAGTCCGGTGAATGGTTTTATATCAACCTGAGCATGCCAAGCCAAGCTCCAGCTCTTCCCCTAAAGGTCAGGACAGATCATTTTAAAAAATAACCCTCTATCTCTTAGACCAAAATTAACAGTATTTGGCTTAATTCAGGAAGTGTCTCTATGACCAGTTCTCTATGACAAAGGAAAATGCACCCTGCAGTATCAGAACAGAAAGCATTTTCCTAAATGATGGATTTGTAAGGTCTGAGGTTAAGTCTCCGAACTTATCACTAGGTTTATTGTTTGTTTGATTGATTTTCTAAAAGGTGGCATAACTAGAATATAACCCTTCTTCCAGGAATCTGTAACAGTGATAAGTCTACAAGTTTAAGAAGTTTCGAGGACACTATCTAAAATAAATAAAATGGCCCAAGCTTTCTGTCCAGAACTGTGCTCCAGACTCAAGGAGACGCATTTATTCTTTTCATTCAACTTGTCAGGTTTCCATAATGTGTATAACATAATCCAGATTACAGTACAAGAATAAATTAACCCAAATGGAGCTGGCTTCCTCCCTTTTTCCTTAGGGCTGGAGAGGGGCCTTCCAGTTCTGAGGTTACCATAGATTTTCACTGAAAAAGGCATGCCGAGGACAAGTGAAATATTCTGGGAGTGGCCTTTTGTGTGCACGTAGCTCTGGACTGTCCTTTTAAAAGAGTTCTTGTTTAATTCAGTACTCTCCAAAACAGTGGTTCCATCTAGAGGCCTTAGTATTACCAATATGAGAAGGTGGTGAAAAGCATCTCAGATAGTCAGGTGTCACAAGTAAAACCAGACAAAGTCTCCAAGACAAGTAGGAATAAATTCCAACCATTTTAAGCATAGACAAATATAAACCTTGGCACCGAAGCTGCAAACATGCTAAAAAGTGGCTTCATTGTTTACAGTAAAAGACTCCTGATTTTCTATAATTGAATCTGAGGCATTAGCCTCAGATATAAAAAATGAGGTTATGAGGCTCATCTGGAAAGCAAGAGAAGTCAGATAAGAGCTTGTATTAAGGGCTGAACTTCACATGGACTTGATAGTTCCCAGGTGTTTATTGTGTAAGTACAGTAAGATGTGTTTAAAAGCAAGGAAGAAATTGTTAGTAACATTAAGTATTTTTTAAATGGATCTGTGTAAGAAAGTAATAGATGTAATCAGTGTGCGTGGAACAGTTCAGTCCAAAGTATCTTCATAACAGTAAAGTTTATAAATAAATCTCATCTGTGACAGTGCAGGAAGTACTGAAAGTACAGTGACGAAGGTGTGAAATGCGGTGAGCGGCTCTCTACTGAACTGTGCCTTGCCCTGCAAGTAATCCCCCTGATTTCCATGAGCAGGGGGTGCAGACTCCCGTGGGAGCAAGGTTAGGGGTGGAAGAACTGAGATCCCAGCATATTTCTGTCATCAGACATTGGTGTGCAATTGCTTGTGACATTGGTTGATGTTGTTTGTTGTGTACTTATTGCAAAATGTCCTGTTTGGCTTGGACTCTGCACTTTTGAAGAGCATTAGTCTCTTTGATTTAACAGACAGCATGATCGATCCTTTAAGCAGATACGAGCTCTCCTGACTTCAGTGAAAGCTGCAGTTTGTAAAGAACCAGAGTTGGGCTCCCAGTGTTTAGAGATGTGAGCTGTAGCAGTTTATAAAATTGGCAGATTCCTTGTACAATGAAGTAACTGGATGTGCATTCTGCACAGAGTTAACCCTGGGTAATAGCAGGTAAAAAAGAGAGAAAGTATAATAAAAGTATGGGTCTTTACTGTAGGTATTTACACAGTATTGATATTGTTAGCTGTGCTTAGAGATTTATGTCTAGTGTTACTGCACTGTCATAAAACAATAAAGTACTTCTGTGAAGGGCTTAGGGCAAAGGGGAGACAGAAAAGTCTCGCTGTATAAGGCCCTCCTCTAGCTCCTGTGGTAATCCGTGGGAATTTTTCCATAGCTGTCAGTAGGAGCCATATGGAGGCTGGCTAGGGGAAGGGGAGCAGAAGCAGCCTATGTGCTACATTCAGAGCAGGTAACTAGAGATTTTGTCTCAGGGAGGATATTCCCACCACCCAATTTTAGTAGCCTTGCACAGCTGATGAGTCTGCCTTGCAATCCATGGAGAGAGATGAGGGCTCCTCTGGGGAGCAGGGATTTATTTGAACTGAATTATCCTCTGGTGTTTTGTAGAAATGCTGGCAAGGCCCACAAAAACTGAGAGATGACATTAAGGAGAACACTGTGTTTACCGTGGCCTTCTGTCTTCACGGACGGAGCAGCCCCTCTGGCTGGTGGGAAATGTGCCGCTACGAGGGTGCTCATGGCAGCACTGCCAGGGCACCTTGCAGGCTGGTTTTAGCTCAGGTTGTGGTACGCTGCCCGAGTTGGACAACAGGGGTAAGGGTGTGTGTCAGGTCTTGCAGCAGAGGATGAATTAGGAGGTATGTCATGATAGATAGTGGCTTTTCATTTCCTTGCCTCTAAACACAGGACAGCACTAACAGAGGCACAATATAGCATTTGTGTGTTTAATACATGTTCCTTTTCCCAATTCCTCCAATGCAGGGACAATAGGCCAAGGTGCAATACGTACAGAAAGGTGGGGATTACTAGAGTCTCAAAATTTATGAGATTTCTGTAGAGCTTTAGCCCCTAATAATCTCAGGTTCCTTTATAAACCCTAAAAGAGCTGTGCTAGAAGAGATTCACTCTGGCCTGCAAGGATCAGCAGATCCCTGCTAGCCCCCTGCCCTCCACCCTATCCCCCTGCTCCCAAACAGATCAGCCTTCTTTGAATTGCTTCTCTGGTAGCTGTGGGTTGAACCAGCTGCCTGGGGAAAACAGTGTTCTTATCTTCATCTTCCCACTTTTGTGGCTTTCAGTTGGAGCATCCACGAAGCAAGGAGCATGCAGCTAGTCACTGTGCAGTTACTGTCCTGCAGTGGCCAAGGGGTCAGGCCGTGAGGCTAAGAGGGTTAGGGTTATTCCTGTGCTCCAGGGCCTCTCTCCGGTGCACCCTGGGCTTGGCACACTTTTGACTCTGGGCTGGAGTTTGGAGCCAGGTGCAGTGCATGGTTCTCTGTGAGTCTGTGACTCCAGTTTGTCTTCCCTGCTTGTTGTCTCTTCTTTTCGTGTGGTTACGATAATATTTCTTCTCCGAACCTTCCCAATACAGTGGGACCCATTAGTCTCAACACAGAAATGTATTGCTCTTTCACTAGATGTGGTTCCTATTTAGTTGTTCTCTTGTTGGATGCTACTGCATGGGAAGGTGTTGTGCTGCTTCTTTTCACATGAAGGAGATAATTCTTTTCCATCAAAGGTACTTAGCGGAAGTAGTTCCCCCCATAGCAGTCTCACAGCTGTCCTGCCCAAGGGTAGGAGAGATACGTGCTTCCTGACGCTGCTCCAAACAGTGCTTCTCAAAAATCAGCCACGTTCAGAAAAGAAAAACACCTCTGTCTCAAAGGGACTTCTCAGAGCCCTTCATAAACCTGACACTGCAAGCCCAGCATGCTGGCAAGCTGGGAGGGTCCCCTTGCATTCCCTGTCAGAAAGCAGTGCTCCATGCCTGCCAGTCTTCACTGTTCTCCCAGGGAACTGATTAGGGTTGTTTGCAAAACGGGTGGATAGGTGTTGAGCGCTTCAATATCTGACCCCACCTCCCTCAGCTGGCTGAACTAATTTTGGGCATAGGCCACTAGATCAGCCTTCCTCTCCAAGATCATACTTCTTATCGTGTCCTCTCTTGGAAGCATTGTCCATGCTGTTTCCTGCCCCAGATTTTATCTTAAAAGCTAATGAGTAGAGCTGAAATCTGTCTCTCGCTCATCAAATGCGTCGTCAACCTCCAACCTCTAAGCAGAGTTTCGCACTGGAGCAGCGCTCTCACAGTCGATGAACTCACTCTAGCCAGTTCTTGGTGTGGTGAAAATTGGGAGCTGATCCCTCCTTAGAGCCCTGGGAGGTGCCACAGTGGCAATAAACAGGCTCATTCCCATGACACCTGAGGTCCCTGTCATTCCTTTGGGTTTCCAGCTCAGCCAGTGCTGAAGACATGGTCCAAGTGTGTTCCCCTACTTCATCAACGTGATAGCAATCTCCGGCTCCACAGGACCACCACTTATTCCCGCAGAGCACTGTAGGACACCCTGTCCTTGGTTCCCCCTGGCCTTGTGCAGAAATAGGAGTTTTTAAGCTCTGTTTTGTCAGAGGTGAGCACGCTCTCTCACATATATACCCAGAGCAGAGTGCTGTGGCACCAGCAGCCCCTTGGCTTTGTATGTTATCTTTTCCCATGAATATCTCAGTGGTGTCCTCATCACAGGAGCTCTTCAGCCTCTGGAATGGCGAGACAGCCTGGGAGATTGAGATGACCCTTTTACTTTGTACATATCTTGCTCTGCTTACCCACTGATTAAAATCAGGAGCTTGGCTCTTCTCTTTATGAATTTGGGGGGGGACCTTGGAGCAAACTGCTTGGGACTGATAGGTGTGTGCACACGGGAGAGACAGCGTGTGTCTTTCTCGCTCCTCACACTCCTTCTCTTCTTTTTATTGACCCCGCTCAGTGATTGGAAAAGACCCATGTCCCCCCCCCAGCCCCCTCTTCCTCCCCAGCCGCACAATTGTCACCGCCAATTAGTGCACTGTTAGGGCACACAATGGCGCTGTGGCCACTGGAATGGGCCGCTTTTGTGCGTCTCCAGTCGGCCGTAGGGGCAGTCAAGATTCATTTAGGGCCTTACACAACATGGACAGAAAATACTATCAGAAAAGCAAAAGGGGGAAAGAAAAAGAGAGTGAGAGGTAGCAAAAGGGGGGGGGGGGATCTGCTATTCAGGGGTTAGCCCAGGCGCATGAAAGGCCCAAGAAGCAGTGCCACATTGAAGACGCCCCTTGCAACACAAAAAGCAACTAGGGCTTAATAGTAATTAGCGGGCAAACTGCAAAGAGTGCGGTGGCTCTCCAGCAGATTGTTCCTGCTCTTACTGCCACTGCTTCCCCTTCCCCCTTCCCCCTTCCCGCCGGATCCGGCTGGGAGAGGGGAGGGGAAAAGCCAGGGGATGGGAATTGGCAGTCCTCCTTTACCCACCACGCTCTGTAGAGGCCCCATCCAGCTCTTCTTTGTGGCAGGTAAATTGGATTTCATTCTCTAAAGCTTGTAGCCAATTACATGAGGTATTTTGCAGCCAGAATAGGACATATGGGTATGATTTTGGAATCACCATTGTGCCTGTTTCAAGGACCTTTAAAGCAGACCTGTCCCTTTTTGCAGCCTGGCATGATGTGCCTTACGGCTGGGCTGTGTTTGTCCATAGTCTGCTCTTTTTTCTCCCAGCAGAACCGCAGAGATCACCACTGTTGTTCTGATCTTCTGCTTCCTTTGTTTCCCTCTTTATTCATAAAATTATCAGGTTTATAGGTCTTCACAACCTGTTTAGGCAAAGGCCTGACAGCATCTCTGTCAGCTTAGTAGCTAGGAGGAATATGCTCAGATTGAAAACCAAACCTCACTCTGCCCTCTCCGTCAAAGTGTGAACAGTGTGAACATCAGCAATCTCCTTTCTCCTGCAATCACTCTTTTCCCCTCATTTCAGTGCCCCTTCCCAGCCAACTCACAGTCACACTAAGGGCCTACGGAATTTCTTAAAGCACGTTTTGGCCCAACCTGGCTGTGGCTTTCAGGAGTACGCCAAGTTAAGAGATCCATAAGCCAGGTTTAACCTCATAAAGACGTGCTTAAGTATTGAAGAAAAATTTAAGGCATCTTAACCCAAATGGAAAGTAAATAGAGACCCAAAATAATGAATGATTCCTTTTATTTTATATTCTGATTGAAGGTAAAGAAAATGTATTGGAAAAAGCTGTGGTGGGGCTTAGTGGTTAGTTTATTAGCTATTCTCAGCTGGTGGATTTGGCTTTCAGTTTTCCTTGGATCCAGGAATATTAGACCAGATTCAGATTTCAAGCACAACAACATGAGACCCCACAGAGCTCACGCTGAGTTCGTGTGGATACAACTCAGTGCAAATTAGACCAGATGCCAACCCACCAAATTCAGTAGTCTCTGCTGGAAACATTCCCAAACCATAGTGCGTAGAAGTGATACACACGCACATGTGTGTACAATTCTGGAGTGCAGTCTCTTTTCAGAAAGAGACTGGAAACAACTCCCAGTTTCCTCTCTCAGCTACACTTTTCTCTCTCTAAGATGGCTGAACATGTTTGGGAGATGCAGTTACAGCTCTAGTACCAGTCGTTTTCCATGGCTTGGAAACCACAACCATTCTGTGTGTCTCTACAGAATCGGTTGATTGTATCAGGACAGTGAAAACTGGATTCACAACCAAGACTTCTGGCCCACCCCAGATCCCATCATGGGTAGCACGGCAGGCATCGGGAATTCAGTGGGAGTTGTTGGCAATGCTCCCACGCTGCCAGCGTCATCAGGAGCCCTAGCAGTGTCTGTGCTTCACACAGATAGTGACTTGGTTTAAGGCACCGTCTAGCAACACAGAGCGTGTCTGTCTCACACCAACCACAACACTTCCGCACTGTGTTAATTAGCAACGTTACTGGCAGGCTCTCTACTGAAAGGATTAAACTGTATCCTCTCCTTGCCCTACCCCTTCCCCCCCCACCCCTCCCCCCCCCCGCAACGAAGGATGTTTAGTCCCATCAGGATGCAGGCAGGGATTGCTGGCAGCTAAGGTGAGGAGGCAGCAGGGCTACCCTCTGGGTTGTACGTCTACCAGGAACAAAATTGGGTCTCAGGACAGTCAGTCTAGCCTGACCACAGGGACACGCTGCCCTGGAGCCCGTGGTCACCAGGCTCATACGCTGAAGTGAAACAGAGACAGAGAGCAATGCAGGAGCCAGAATAGTCTTTTCTCAGCTAAGGACTGAGGATGTCAGGGTTGATTTCCTAGCTCTGTGTGGCCAAATGGGCAACTCGCATCATTTTTCTGTCTGCAAAAACAGGGAGAACTTTCTTTTCTTTTTCACGTGTTTTGTTCTGTGGTTGTTGATCCCGAGAGCTGTTCCATGGCACGTTCAGCACCTGGCGCAGCGAAGGGCAGATAATGCAGTTGCCTGATGGAGGCTTGCGTGGCATCTCCTTAGCGTACACCCAGCTGAGGCCCGTCTGCCTCACAGTGCAGTGCCTGCCTCCGCGAGGCATGGAAAAGGGCTCCTCACTCCCCTGCCCCAAACAGCAGAACGGTTAAATTCATTAACACAGGGAAACGCATGCAAATGGAGAGTGAATTCTGCTGCAGCCAGACAGGCTTCTCTGAGCAAAAAGCCAGACCAAGCTACTCAGCTGGTTTTATGCCATATGGAACATGCTGGTCTGTGTGAACCCAAATCCATCACTGTAGAAGTTGTCCTACCTTTTTTGTTATCTTATTGCTTACATAAAACCAGTTTGACTGCATCAGTTTGGTTAAAAGAGCCTGTAATAGGATTCACTCCTTGGTCAGCAGAGATTTTTGGCAGCCCTGCTCCAGCATTTGTGGAAAGATGGAAATATTTCAGAGCTCTTTTTTGCCTCGCCAGGTCATATTCCAAGCAGGGTGACATCATCGCACGTTTGACGGTATTGCGCATTGCAGTGGAGTATAGGGTTTAGGGCATGGATGCCTTCTCTTTCCCCACAAATCTCTTCATGTGCTCCAATTTTGTAACACCAATTTCTGTTAAAGCTGTTGCTATTTAAGATCTAGCTCTGTGGCTCACTTGCGTTTGTTAATTCTACACATTTAACAAAAGCATGAATTTGAAGGTTGCTAGCAACATCCTTTCCAAAATCACTTTGACCTATGTATTACATTATCCCATGAATGACTTGCAGAAGGAAGTAATCAAAACATGTATAGTTCCAGCTAGTGCTAATTGCCTTTTCATCTCAGTTTCTGTCTCTTTCTACTTGTGTCCAATAAATGTTGATTATGCAGGGACTTAAATCTGTATTTCAACATAATTTGCTTCATTTGATATGAATGACATGACTCTCTACGTCTGAGCTCCAAATATCCCGCCGACCCTGCGTCAAGCACTTCAAGGATGTCAAAAGCGCGTACCGGGAATCTGAAGTGCCTGGTCTTAGCAAGAATGCCTGAGAGGTCAGAGAGAGGATGTTGTTTGGGGAGGTCTCCGGCCTTGATATTTACCAACTGATTCATGAAAACCTAGAAGCACAGAACATGTGGAGTGCATGTAAATTCTTCTCCTTCAAGAACAATACAGATAAGTAAGCATAAAGGATAAAATTTTCAACCTATTTGTGATTTTTGGTTGCCTGTAGTCTTGGGTGGCCAATATGGGATGCTATATAGGAGCCTGATTTCCAGAGGACAGACACATTAACCATTTCTGAAAATAAAGATCCCTTAAGGTTGCCTCAAGTGGGTCCAGAATCAATCACTGCATTTGGAAAATCTTCATCACAGCCTCTTGAGAGATCAGTGGAGAAATGCAGTCAAAAAGTGGTTTGTGTGTTTGAAATCTGTTTTGGTTGTATGAATCTTTATATTTTCAGGAAAGGACAGACTGAACAGGGATTAGTCTGAACACAGACTGAAGTCACTCTTAGCAATGACGGTTGTTATCATACTGGTTTCATAGATTCATAGGTTTTTAAGGCCAGAAGGGACCATGCATGACTGCAGATGTTCATACCGATAGCAGTTTCTTTGTGAAGTGCCAGTTCAGCATAGACAGGCTCCTTCTTGGACGTGTTCCTGTTTTGACTTTCTCTGAGAGCAAGGCAGGATCTAATGGACAAGTGCTCATCAGGCTGCTTGCTGGCTGCAAGCTGTCCCGTTTCCCGACCAGCTCCGGGAACCCCAGGCTTTCCCTGTCCCCAGCTCTAGGATCCCCTCTGTGCTCCCAGGGCAGAGGGGCTTCCAGGTCTTTTCTATTACGTGGCAGGAAACCTCCTAGCTTTTCCTGATGCTACAGGTTTTCTCAGAAATACAGGCAACTTGCCCTGTTTGGCCCAAACGGGTGTTTTACTTTGTTTTTGAATGTTGGAATTTTCCACAAAACGGAAATTCCGAGTTTCAGCCAGCTCCAATTGCTTGAGCATTGCTTGAGTTGCTTGAGTATTTTCTCCAGGGGATTTTTCATGTTTACTGTTAGAAACTTGCGTCCTAACTCTGAAGTATTTGATGCTGCATTTGCCCAGAGGTCCCTATAGTCTGCCTTTCTCTGCTAGATTAGAAAACTGCTTAGTACTTTTTCCCCTGGAAGTACTTACATACTGCATACTTATAGATTTTACTTAAATTTGGATGTAAAGCAAACAAATAGAAACAAGGTTCCAAACATTTTGGCCTGAGACATGGTAACGAAAGCATTGTGCCAAAGCTGAACTGCTTTGAGCAGTCTTACCCTGATGGTATCTTGTGGCAATGGAGAAAGTAAGAAAAGGAAATATTTACTTAAAGATGGCATTGATCAAAAGAGCATTGGTAATAATTAGCCTGTATTATTGTTATTTAATAGAGGAATTTGATTGCTCCCACATATGAGTTGGGGTTTGGTTTTGCTCTGCTTTCATGGTCAGGCTGGCAGTTGCGTAAGTCAGCACAGATCTTGGCCAGGCAGCGTGGCTGTGCTCATCCGCGCCTGCTGGCGAGCCGGGCGCAGGTTAACTTTGCAAATCCCCACCAGCATTTGGGAGCATTTGGGAACCTTTGTATGTTTGCGTGCTGGCTCCCAGGAGGTGGCAGGGAAAGGGCTGAAGGGCCACCTCGCACCCAAGCAGTGGGTTGGATGTGCTGTGGTGAAAACCACTGCTTCATCGCTGTGAAGGTCCCCTTGGCTGGACGTTTGGCTCAGACAGGCCAAAACGCCCATGGCCTGTGGGAGATGTGCTGCACTCTTGGCTGGGAAATAGCCCGTGCTGGTCAGACCACCAGAGGGGCCAGCACTGGGCCTGTGGTCAAGAAAAATCTCTCAGATTTCATGCTTCAGGGTTGCTCGTTTGACAGTTTTCCTGACAGCTCAAATTCACTTATAGCTGTAAGCATACAAATGTATGTTCAGGCCAATCACCCTGCTTGGAAGTCTCGGTGCAGCAAAGTATTTAACTCTGAAAAATACTTGGAGTAACTTCTTTGCAATATATAGAGCAGCAACCATTTCAGAAACCATCTATCTATATATATTTAAACAGTCATTACTGCCTTCTAGGTAAATAACACATGTTTTTTAAATGGTCTCTATACACAATAGATGCTAACACAATAAATCCTAATTGCTCTGAAGGACCCATTAGGCTCTATCAGGTCAATAAATGGTGGAGGTTTTTTGAAAGTCACTCACCATGCTGTTACATAAGCTTCAATTTGAAAGTCCATAAATAAGTATTTGCCCAGTGAAGAGTGAGAGCTTTGCCAGGGCCATGCTAATTTATCATGTCAACTACACTATGGGGACGGTTTCCTTTTCAAGGGCCGATGTTTAAAAAAAAAAAAAAAAAAAAAAAAAAAGAAGGGCACAACATGATATTTCAAAAATGACGTATCTGAAAAGTTTCGGGCTGCAATACACCCATCGAGAAAATCACGTGTAGAGTTCACTGCCTCCTTTCTCCTTCTCTTGGCATTGTGCAAATCAGAGCAAGGAGGTTTTGAGCAGCGGGTAGCTGTCGCTGCCGCCGGGCCGTGCAGGGGGGCGGCCGGGGAGGGGGCGGCCCTCGGCCTCGCTGCCTCCTCGCGCGCCTTCGGGCCGGCCCAGCGCTGCAGGACACCGAAGCTCCTTCCCGGTGTGCACGGGGAGGGGTCCCGGCCTCGTGCGAGGCTGTTAGATGCTAACTATCGACATTACGTATACAATTATGTATACAAATAACGCGAAGTAATAACTGACGAGTCCAGCAAGATGAACTTCAAATGCAGTGTTTATTCCTGATTTTACTTTGATACTACTTACCTGTACTTTCGGTAGCATTTTACAAACAACACCACTCATGTCAGTTGTTGCCAAGTCTGCGTCGCTGTTAGAAGTTATGTTTTGCATTAATTTACTCAGACAGCGTGTCGTTCCATGTGGCTTTAGCTTTGAATATGGCTACAATTTGGTATGGTTTTGTTTTCCCACAAATATTTTAACATGTGTAATACAAGTATATATAAAAAGCAATGAATATATTGATGCAGTTCAGGATTTTCAAGGGGATTTGAACTAGGCATCCATGGTGAGAAGTGACTTAAATCACTATTGCCAGCCAATGGCTTTTAAATCACTGGAGCACACAGGAAGACGTTCGCCCCAGTGCCTGTTGCATTTCGGTAGGATTTGAGCGGCCTTCTGAAGTGGTTTAAAAGCCACGGTATCCTTCACAAAGGTGAGCACTGCAGGCTTTGAGAGAAAGAACTAAATGCAGAAATATTCACCACCTTGTTACTTTCTCTTCCCACCAGGGCCCACTCCATCGCAGCTGAAACCTACCCCAGCGGGTGGAAGGTATAAAGGTGTGTCTGCGGGAACACGTCTCGTCAGCCCGTGCCCGGATGCCCCGGCTGCAGCCGCGAGGGGCACGAGCAGGACTCCCCGGCCGATCTGCCTAGTATGGTGGAGCTGCACTAACGCCTTCTGCACAGGGATTAAAGGTAAAGCAGTTTCCTATTAATTTGTGGAATTTATTAACAGTGACAGCAAGTTCTTAGGGAAGGGAAATGCTTTGTCTTTCGTCTCTCCAGGGCTTGGCGTGGTAGGGTTTTGTTCAGAGGCACCGTTATGGCTAGTGCCGTATGCACATAAAGCACCGTACTCTCCTACACCACCATACAGCAAATCAGTTGTACTTGCACTTATACCATATTTAATCCTGTTCTGGTTGCTCTGCTACATATTCATAAAAGCAAAAAGGAAACAGAAGCGCAGAGCAAGCCAACAGATGTCTACCTGGCTCTTAATTGGATTTTATGTGTCCCCAGTGTAGCAAATGCAGCATTATTTACAGCCAGGCTCTAAGAATTAGATATGTCTGGAGGAGTGGTGAAACCTGGACCAGACTACAGCGGTTGATAGATTAGCTGAAATGGAGAGCTGCCCCTTTTCCCCTTCTTCTCATCTTCTCCCTTCCCACTTACATACCTGTTCCCCGTTGGGTGTTAAATCGAACTAAGATGTTGCCCAAGGGGATGCTTATAAAAAGGAGAAATACCAGCAAAAATGAGAATTTCTGCTCTTGTGGAGCTTCATCAGCATTTTCTAATTGTACAGCAATGATGATAATAAAAAGGCTGCCCTCTGCTCTCAGCTGTAATTTGGATAATCAACTGAAAGCCATAATGAAACTGTCTGTGATTGCTTTCTGCTGGGCTTCTAGTTCACAGAAATTCATTGTCGGGAGAATTAAAAGTTATGGCTTTGGTAGAGGGATACGCTGTTGTGTTTCAAAGGAACGCGCAAATTCTCTCTGGTGCAGCTCTGTTATCGGCAAAGCTTAGCGCGTGACGCAAAGCGGTACAAGGGCTTGAGCTTTCTTGTAAGTCATTCAGCACCAAGGTTGGCGGTGCCAAATGGTGCGTAGGGCAAAGCCGCGGGGGCTTGGAGATGCAGAGGAGCTGGGAGGTACCAGCTGGGGGGGAAATCGAGGCTTGTCGTGGGCTCCGGGTGCGTTTCTGTGCCCTGGCGCTGGAGGTGGGATGGGGCCTGTCCCCCCGGGAAGGGGAGGCTCTCCTGAAAACTGGCTTCGCTCTTTGGCATTGGCCTCCGGTGCCTGCCGCACGCGTGCATGGGAGGGAGGCTGTTTGCGAAACGCCTCGGGCAGCTCCGCAGCGGAGCAGAGGTGGCCGGGGCTGGGGCCGGGGTGAGGAGCGCGGTGCCGCCGGCCGCCTGCCGGGACGCGGCCCGTCTCGCCCGCTGAGGGCAGGCTGGGCCTGGTGGGGAGCCCTGCGCCGGGGCTGCTCCGCCGGGTGGCTGGGCACATGGCCGCGGCCTCGGTACCCGCACGCGACTGCAGCTGGGGAGCGCTGGCTCGCCCTCCTGCTGCACCTTGTCCCCCGCGGGCTGAGAGAGACAGAGATTTTTTCTCCTTTTTTTCCCCTTTTCTTCCTTTTTTCCTTTTTTCCCTTTTTCCTCTTTTCCCTTTTTCCTTTTTCTTTTTTATTTCTCCTTTTTTCCCTTTCTCTTTTTTCCCTTTTCCTCTTTTTTCCCTTTTCCCTTTTTTTCTTTTCCCTTTTTCCTTTTCCTCTTTTTACCTTTCCTCTTTTCCCTTTTCCTCTTTTTCCTTTTCCCCCTTTTCCTCCTTTTTCCCCTCTTCCTTTTTTCCTTTTCTTTTTTCTTTTTTCCTTTTCCTTTTTCCCCTTTTTCATTTTTCCTTTTTCCTTTTTTTATTTTTTCTTTCTTCTTTTTTCTTTTTTCCTCTTTCCTTTTTCCCCTTTTTCCTTTTTTCCCCTTTTTCCTTTTTTCCCCTTTTTCCTTTTTTTTCCCTTTTTTTTCCTTTCTTTGCCTTTCTTTCTTTCTTTCTTTCTTTTCCCTCCTTTTTTCTCCTTTTTCCCCTCCGCGGCTCGGTTGCGGCGGGGCCCCGGCGGTGCCCCGCTGCGGGCCTGGCCGCGTCCCCGGCGCTGAGGGGCCGGTCGCGGCCCCGCGGGGCAGCCGGGGCCGGGGCCGGGGCCGGGGCCGAATCCGGAGCCGGGGCCGAGCCGGGGCGGGCGGGCGGCGGGGCCGCGCGGCCGGGGGGCGGGGCCGGGGGCGGGGCCCGGGGGCGGGGGCGGGGCGAGGGCGCGGGGCGGTGCGGGGCGGCGCGGGGGCGCCCGCCCGCCCCAGAGCGCAGGTGGCGGCGGCGGCGGCGGCGGCGCTGGCGGGGCCGGTCCCGGTCTCCGTCCCGGTCCCCGTCCCGGTCCCGGTCCCGGCGGCGGCGGCGGCGCCGGCCCCGGCGGGCGGCGGCAGGTGTCCGGGCTCGGGCCGGGCGGCATGCGGCGGTAGGGCGGGCGGGGGCTGCCATGGGCGGCCCCGGCGGCGCGGGGCTGCCGGTGCCGGTGCCGGCGCCGGTGCCGGCGCTGCTGCTGCTGGGGCTGGGGCTGCCGCTGCTGCTGGGGCTGCCGGCGGCCGGGCGCGCCGGCTCCAAGGCGCCGGCCTGCCAGGAGATCACGGTGCCCATGTGCAAGGGCATCGGCTACAACCTGACCTACATGCCCAACCAGTTCAACCACGACACGCAGGACGAGGCCGGGCTGGAGGTGCACCAGTTCTGGCCGCTGGTGGAGATCCAGTGCTCGCCGGACCTGCGCTTCTTCCTCTGCAGCATGTACACCCCCATCTGCCTGCCCGACTACGCCAAGCCGCTGCCGCCCTGCCGCTCCGTCTGCGAGCGGGCCAAGGCCGGCTGCTCGCCCATCATGCAGCAGTACGGCTTCGCCTGGCCTGAGCGCATGAGCTGCGACCGCCTGCCCGTGCTGGGCGACTCGGAGGTGCTGTGCATGGGCTACAACCGCACCGAGGCCACCACCTCGCCGCCTTTCGCCGGGAAGCCCACGCGCCCCGCCAAGGACGCGGGTAAAAACCTGACGCCGCTGAGCGGGCAGCGCCCATCAGGGCCGGACTGCGGCCGGGCATGCAAGTGCAAGGCGCCCCTGGTGCCCATCTCCAAGGAGTCCCATCCGCTCTACAACCGCATCCGCACGGGGCAGGTGCCCAACTGCGCCATCCCCTGCTACCAGCCCTACTTCACCCAGGACGAGAAGACCTTCGCCACCTTCTGGATTGGCCTCTGGTCCATCCTCTGCTTCCTCTCCACCTCCACCACCGTGGCCACCTTCCTCATCGACATGGAGCGCTTCAAGTACCCCGAGCGCCCCATCATCTTCCTCTCCGCGTGCTACCTCTTTGTCTCCGTGGGCTACATCGTGCGGCTGGTGGCAGGGCACGCCAGTGTGGCCTGCAACCCTGAGCACCACCACGTCCACTACGAGACCACGGGCCCCGCACTCTGCACCGTGGTCTTCCTCCTCCTCTACTTCTTTGGCATGGCCAGCTCCATCTGGTGGGTCATCCTCTCCCTCACCTGGTTCCTGGCTGCCGGCATGAAGTGGGGCAATGAGGCCATCGCCGGCTACGCGCAGTACTTCCACCTTGCCGCCTGGCTCATCCCCAGCGCCAAGTCCATCGCTGTACTGGCCCTCAGCTCTGTGGACGGCGACCCAGTGGCCGGGGTTTGCTACGTGGGCAACCAGAGCCTGGAGAACCTGCGGGGCTTTGTGCTGGCGCCGCTGGTGGTTTATCTCTTCACCGGCAGCCTCTTCCTGCTGGCCGGCTTCATCTCGCTGTTTCGCATCCGCAGCGTGATCAAGCAGGGCGGCACCAAGACGGACAAGCTGGAGAAGCTGATGATCCGCATCGGCATCTTCACCGTGCTCTACACCGTGCCGGCCACCATCGTCATCGCCTGCTACATCTACGAGCAGCACAACCGGGAGGCCTGGGAGCGGGCGCAGAACTGCTCCTGCCCGGGTGACCCCCACAGCCCCAAGCCCGACTACGCCGTCTTCATGCTCAAGTACTTTATGTGCCTCGTGGTGGGCATCACCTCTGGCGTCTGGATCTGGTCCGGCAAGACCCTGGAGTCGTGGAGGCGCTTCTCGGCCCGCTGCTGCCGGGGCAGGAAGCCCGCGGGCGCCTCCGTGTGCGGCGAGGCCAGCCCCGCGCTGGCTGGCACGACGGCGCTGCCCAGCCTGGCCCCCTACCACAAGCAGGTCCCGTTGTCCCACGTGTGACGGAGGGAGCCGCCGGCAGCCCCGCCGCCGGCAGCGGAGGGCTGGGGGGCCCGCGCTGGGCAGGAGGAGGTGGCGGCGGGCCCGGTGTCTGAGCCGGCACGGGAGCGGGGTGGGGAGCGCGCCGGAGCCGGTTGGCCGAGCTGGGGGGAGCTGAGCGAGCCTGGGCGCCGCGCGGGGATCGGCCCCACCGGAGCGACGCCGGGCTGGCGGTGGCGTTCGGGCCCGGCGCGCAGCGGCGGCTGGCTGCTGCGTGGCGCAAGGCGCCGGCTGAGAGGGGCACGGCCGGCGTTACCGGGAGAGGCTGCGTTTCTGAACCGGGCAGCGCGCGCGGGTTTGGGGGGGGGCATGTCCGAACCGGGCGGTGGTTTTTGCTGGGAATCAGCTAGGTTTGTCAGCCAGCTGGCTTCAACAACTCTTGCTGCTTTTTTCAAAGATGTGCCTCTGCGAGAGAGCGCTGGGTCCGAGAGCCGGCACTTCGTTTGGGGAAACTCAGCAGAGCGCTCGCGCTGCCCTCGCGCCAGCTCCGCCAGCCGTTTCGCCTCCCGGGTTTGGCAGCGGCCGAGCGCTGGCAGAGCCGGTGCGTAACGCGGAGGCACGGTGACGGCGGGGTTGCGCGCAGCGGGACACGGGGGGCCCGGGCCAAGTGCGCTGAGCGGCGGCTGGGGAGGGGGCTCGGCTGCGGCGGGGGGATGCTGACAGCTCGCGCGCCGCGGCTGCCCCCCGCCCTCTCCTGAAGCACCTGAGGGTCTTTTCCTCCCTCTCCCCCCCCAAACGGTGCTTATGTACGCGACCTCCCAGAGAGCACGCGTAGGTCCCTTTTGCCCCATTTCAGGAGTGGCACCGTGACCCGGCCGCTTGAGCGGCGGCGAGCAACGGCCAGCTCTGCTGCCGGCCGGGCTGCCGGGAGCCGCACTCGCTCCCGGCGCCGCAGCCGCCTCCGCTCTGAAACCAAAGCCTGGGGCGCGCGGGGCTGCTGAGCGAGGCGCTGCCCAGCCGCGGCGCGACAGACGGACCCGCCAGCGATGCGGGGTCGTGCTTCCCTGCGATCGCTTCCCCGGCGCACATATCCGCGCTCCTGCGACAGGGCTCGCTGCAGTGCTTCGTCCCGGGCAGAACTGCACCACGTTCTGTTACACGCTGTACATAGCTGTATTATAGCCTGGGCTGTATATACAGGAGCTGTAGTGACCTTTGATACGGGTTCGGGACAGGTGTGTGCTCATCAGGGAGGCAGTGCAGGCGCACATACGCTGTGGGTAGTCTCGTGTTGTAATCCAGGGCATTAAATAACTCCAAACTGATCCGATCCATGCCTCGCCGGACTCGTCTCTTTCTATAGTGCCTTTTGTAGATACAGCTAAATACACATCATGCAATACAATGAACAAAACCACGTCAAAAGACCTTTTTTTTTAAAATGTAACTGACTGTGTAAAGCTTTTATTTTTTATTTTTTTAAACCAAGATTAACTGTTGCCTATTGAAAAATGCAAGACCATGTTCAGCTTTGATCTGATGGTAGGTTGATACAATCAACTAGTACTTGAGCCTGGCTTCTGAGCACCAAGTTACAGCTGGTGGGAAAGGAGCTGTTGTTTGGTGCCCTGTGTACTGTGGAGAAATTACATGTCATTCTTTTGCCTCTTTGGTTCCTGATGCTGTTCAATTTTGTTTAAATAACTAACTGTATTATATTTTGTGAAAAGCTGAAGAAATTTTATTCAAAGAGAAGTATAGAGATTAGTTATTTATGAGGGAAAAAAAAAAAAGTGTGTGTTGTTTTCTTTGCTCCTGCTTATATGAGATGAGTAATTGCAATAAAAACTTCTGCTGGGGGAGAGGGGAGGAGTGTGTGGAGGGATGTGTGGGTCCCCTGTCAGTGGGGATCGTGTGGGGCTTGCGTGGTGCCGGGATCTCTTGCTACGTGTGGGTTAACGCAGCACGGCTCTGCCTCTGCGCAGGGGGCTCGTGCAGCTGGAGTCGTGCTGCCCGGACGCACCGGGGCCCGCGGTGGCACTGGGCTCGGTGGCCTGGGGGTTGCAGATGCACGTGGCCGTGCTGAGGCTGCCGGTGCTGCAGGCTGGGGCCCGGGCCCTCTCTGCCGGGCCGGTTCCTTGACAGTTCAAGGTTGCGCCTCTCTGGCAGAAGAGGATTAACTATCAACTTTTATTGGCATTTCGCAGTACCAGGTCCTCGCCCTGCACTGAGCTCAGGCACGGAGGAGTTGCCCTTTGATACTTATCAGGCCGAGCAGATGACAGCTCCGAGTCAGGTAGGATGTTGCCCTCTGATTTAAGTGTCCGTGTTGCCATCTGCTGTGCACTCGCTCTCTCATTTTGGGAAAAGCACTGGGGAAGGCGCGCAAGGGGTTAAGGCTGGCTCCGTGGTGACTAATGGTGCAGGACTCTGCTATCTAGCTAGGTGTGTAGGCACACACCAGGTCGCACCAGATAGGATCGCTTACCTGGAAGCAGCATTCCAGCGCGCAGCGATAACGCGGTCGGGAGCGGGCGGTCTGGCCTGACTCACGCTTCCTCCGCACCGCACCGGGCGCTGCCCCTGCTACACTCCAGCGCAGGTGAAGCAGGCAGCAACCGAGCCAAGCCCGGCGTGCGCGGGGCAGCCCTTGGGGGGGGCAGCGGCTCAGCGCCAGGCCCTTGCTGGCGAGTGGCAGGCGCTCGCAGTAAATAGGAGTTGGGCAGCACTGCTGCCTGATACAGCACCATGAGCCGGGGCAGGGCAGGTGCTGTGGGTCGCTGTCTGTGTGTCCGCGGTGGGATGCGGTCCCAGACTGTGCCCCAGACCATGATAGCGCATGGGAATTAGTACAGGAACATACATTCCCTTCTGTAGCAGCCTGTAGCCCAGTGTACGCTGTCATGTGCCTTGGTGCAACTGTGGTTTTCCCAGATTACTTTACAGAAAGTCAGTCCTAGGCAATGCCACTGCAATATCAAGCCGTGGGAAATACCAGCCCTGGAAGGGGGCAGCAGCCCTGCCCGTGCCACTCTCCCATCAGGGCAGACCGCACTGGCAACCTGGTGTGTGAGCTCTTGCCTCGATTGCTCTTGTGGCCTCTTCTGCTTGCTCAGCTTATTCTTGACGCCTATATGCTTATCCAGAAGAGATGTTCTTGACATTTATTCCCTTGCTGAAGTGCCTGTCCTCTCAGCTGCCAACCCACTCTGAAGTAGTTCTCATATAAAATTCCCTTAGAAACAAAATACACAGTCCTGTGCACAAAGGGAAAGGTCTGCTGAATCCAAAGGGCATCACAGCAGCCCAGAAGCACATCGGTGACTTGTTGGCCTGTGCTGATTGTTAACACATGCTCCTCGGCTTAGGCTTGTTGGTGCTGAAATTGTTCTTGCTGGTCCACAGTGTAGCTATTATATATGCAACAAGTGTCCTGCCAGTTTGGGAGTGCTGCCCTATGACCAAATACAGCCAGAGGTCACCTCAACAGAGATTAAATACTATTCAGCTGTGGGGGAGAGTGAAAGGAGTGTGCCATTCACAAGGCACAGTAATCCTATGGCTGTAGCTCTAGCCTGTGAGCAGAAAGGAAGGTAACAGTTTCTTTAATTCTAGTATTCTAACTATGATTCTAATTTTCCTCTTGCCTTTTTAAGGAAAAAAAAATGCTGTCAATGTATAAAAAGTAGTGAAAACCCCCTGCCATTCAGTCTTCCAGTAGACCCACCTAAATCCAATGCCCTTGGAAACAATATCACTGTTCTTCCCTTCAAAAGGGACCTGTATGCTTTACTTGTAATTGTTTAACCTAAGATGGCCACTAGCTTTGTTTTCCTGGTTCTAGTTCTTTTGGGGGGGGGGTGGGGGTGGGGGGGGACCAGAAAGTTAAATGTGAGAGCAGAGCTTCTCCTGAACAAGGGTAGTGCCAGTTTTTGTCTCTTAAGAGGTTAACATTGTAGTGGAGGCCTACAGATCAAAAAAATCCTATCTAGCAAATGCTCTGGGTTATGCTCCAGTAAACCTGACACCAATTAAGGTTGCAGGCACACTTGTTAGCAGCAGTCTCCAGGAGGATACATTGCTAGCAGAAGCAGCCGGCAGCTTGCGTTGTCATACACCTGCCATCCGGATTAGCAGGCAGAGCCTCCATCACATTTGGCAAAAAAGGTGACTGAGTGACACAAGTTGCTGCTGAGCACCTCGGCACTGCACCTGCGGACACAGCCATGTCAGGCAGCTACGGCGCACGTCCAGCCCGGCCCCACTGAGCCGAGGGCACCGGCAGTGCTGAGGCTCGTCTGCTATCAGGTCATGAGTCAATCCAGGAGCTGGTCACTTGTAACTTCCAATCTAATGGGCCTCAAGAAGGGCTCAAAAGAAGGCAAATCACCTCCAGAAAGACTGGCCCTACTTGCAGGCTATTTAAGTGCAAAGGAACTGTCAGCAATTAGTTATTTGCCTGGGTCAAATTCTAAGTCCAGTTAGTGTGTGGGACCCACAAAGCAACTCCATAAGGCACAGACTGCCCACACCCTGCCCGACACTGCAGACCAAGCAGCTCATGTTTGCCAAATGAGCTCTGCTACTGGCTCCTGAGACATTCACAATGGTACAGAACACACACTTCACCTTTAACTTTATTTAAAATAGAGTTTATTAGCTTTTCTTTTAATACAAACATGAGAAAGGAAAAACCACCTGAAGATGTAGCATTATTTTCAGAATTGAATTGTGATCAATACCTGAAGCGCCATGTTCCATGGATTTGAGAGCCAGGGGCTGGCATATTTGCATACCATAAAATACTATATGCATCATTTGAACAGTTGAGTGCAGCCACACTGTTTAATACACTCAGGCACCCTTACTCTCAAAGGCAAATGGACTTGATATTCTGCGCAAGTTTCTGGACCTTGCCTGGAAGAGGAAGTGCACAAAAACTGTGCCATTTTGAGTGAGATCTGCTCCTAGGACAAACTGCCTAGAATCCATTCGGATCCGAGAGGGGAAGATATTACAAAGACTTGTAACAGGAAGAGTCTAATAATACTTATCCTGTTTAGAGCTCAGTTTCAGAGCCTTAAAGTGAGCTCCATTCCAAAGTCTCAGAAGGAGCAAAACCCAAGCCTCAAGAAGAGTAGTTGCACAAGGTAAAATTCACTTCTAAAAAATAAAAAAAATAAAAAAATTGAGTTTTATGGAACTATTTTTGATAACTCTCAATTGAACACAAGATTTCTCAATCATCTACCCTGTTAGGTAGTTCGGGATTCTCAAACTCATTACTGTCTCATTATGAATGTAAATCCCTCCCAGGAGATAAAAAACTCAAGAAGAGCCGGATGGATGCACAATATCAGCTTTAGGAACTCCACTGTATATAGCACAAGAGATCTGCAGGAGAGCTCGAGAAGCAGTGCTGCACACATGCCATTCATCACTGGATTGCTACACTGTTTGAGATGGTGATGATGTTTCCAGACCAACTTTCTCATTCAATGCCTCAGAAAAATATACAGATTGCATCTCTTCCAGAGCAATAATAAGTATCAGAAAATGAGAGAAGCACCATAATTCACAAGAAATGCAGCATGGACCCTATATATTTTAACAATACGTAAAACCATTTCTCTGCTCCCAGTCAAAACATTCAAAGTCTTTTGACAATCTCTACTGGAGTAAGTTGTTGGTGCAGAGTTAGGATTCCTTCCTGCTAGGCAGCTTCTTGGTTATGAACAGATCACCAATAATAGCAGCTTTTAGTAGCCAAACCAGGGAAAAGCCGTCAACACTTGTCTATGCTACAGTTTTTCAGCTCCAGAGTGGCTTTATAATTTGTTAAGAGTCCCATGTTTTGTTTTGTTTTTGTTAACACTGCATTGACCTGAGAGATGAATGCAGTGAGATTCTGGGTGATAGGGGAGAGGAGGGAAGAACATTGTAACTATAGTCACGTTGTTAGTGTTTAAATTCTAAAATTTAAAACTACTCATTGTTAAAAACCTCAAGAGTTCACAGCTATAGGCCTACATAGTAAGCAAACATCTGTGGGGGAGAGATCGAGAAAAGTTTGTTTTTGCACCTCTGGATACATTTAAAGGAGGAGAGTCTGATTTGACAAAGGTCGCATCTTTTGCACTGAGAATGCTCCTTAAGCTCTGGGCTCCCTTGGCTAGTTTTACCCTCCTCTCCTCCTCTTGCTGGAAGACACCATCACCGCTGGCTTGTGTGCATGGAGTGGTGGTATTCCTCCGGTTCATGGGGATGCTGGTTCATGGTGCTGCACCTTTCTCTCTCCTCAGGAGAGGATGGCATTAGAACGGCGGATACCAACTAAATTATCAGCACTGAAAGATCGTCTCATAGCAGCTTTTGACAAGTCTTTGTATTTATCCTCACACAGCCGGGAGATAGCCTGGAAATCAGGTTCAGATAGATACAAAAGAAAAATACACACATTAGAAGGGTCTGAACATTTCAAGGAAGCTTTTACAAGTGTAGTAACCAACAGGGCAGGCACTTCAGGCCCTGTACACCTTTCAGCCTTCTCCCTAGAATGACAGTAAATAGGCAGGGCTTCGGAGGGAAAAAATTGTTAAGAGTGAGTTCTCTCCCCATGTTAACGAGAATCCTATACGTCAGAAGTGAAGACATTAAAAAGCATAGTGATTTCTGTACCTGAGCATCTTCGTTCTTACACCATTCCCACTATCTAATGGAAAACTTAGATCCACTTACGAGTTTATACAAGTTATGTTCAAAACTGCAGCTACTAGCTAGGCCTGATATTCGGGTTTTTAACAGCACAAAAATGCACACGCTGTTTGTATGAGAGAAAAGGCTAAAGCTGAAAAGGTTTCTGCCTCCCCACCTAGCCCCTGCACTTGGCCACTCAGCGGAAGCGGCTCTAGCAAATGAGCTCTGCTAGGCCTCTGCTTTGCCTTCGCTTCCCTGCACCCCGCTCCCCCAGCCTGCTCGAACCATCAGGTCGCTGAAGAGGGCTGAGAAGGGAGGGCAGCCCACTGCTCAATGGCACGGCACTAGCCACGATGCTTTAATACAGCTAGTGAATAGCTGCACAGGTGCACAACTTAGTATTTAACTGCTTTTTCAGCCACTTTGCTTGCTCCAGCTCTGCTTATTTAGCTAGTCAAGCAGCATTTATTCTGGTGCAGCTATTCTAGTTTCAAGCCTTATTATTTAATTCCTAAGGACACATGACTGTCCAGAAAAATACTCTGTGTTCTCACCTGCAAGGCCTAGTTCTTATTGGAGCCTCCAAGCACTATCAGTGCAAATAAATAAGGATATCCAGTAATAGGAGGCTGAACTAAATTTCAGTTCTGAACTTTTTTACTTCCATTAATAATTTACCATCTATCACCAGATGAACTTTCAGAGTCCTGCAATCAGCTACAAGCCTCCACCTTCCCTTTAAGGCAGCACCCATTCAGCACAGCCCAGTGTGCTGGAAGTTCAAAAGGTGAAAAGCACTCTGAGCATGAATAAACTCCTAAGTGTATTTTAAAATAATTATTTACATTTATTTCTGCCGACCTTCTGGAGGCACGCATTTGGCTCAAGAGTGGCATTCTTTGAGACACTGGCTGCATGAGCTCCCAGTGCAAGACCAGACAGACTCTCCATCCTGTTTTAATGCTAGCACATCAATCATAGAGCAACCTGTGTTGACATATTTAGCCCCAGTCCCCCATATGGTGTAAATCAGTTTTCAGTCCCTGGAATACTAATTCACTCTTTCACACAGGCTCCTATCAACTGCTCCTGTGCTTCTAAACCCAAAGGCAGGATTAAAAAAAGAAGTTAAGCAAATGGTTTGAATATTTATCACATGTTTTAGAATTAAAACCAAAATGCCCTACATAGATGCATTAGTAAGTATGTTATGGCAAATCACATACTGCACTGAAAATTACTTTGGTTTTTAAATACCAGACCCCCAAATACTAGCAAAGAAGAAACAAAACAGGCTCACAATCTGTAAATCATCCACTTATGCCTGGGCACTGAACAGTTCAGTAAACAATTTCCTGTGGAATATGAACTGCCCTACAACCACATTTACAATTAGTGACAGTGTTAGCTTAAAGTGCAAGTAACAAGGGTGAGACAAAGCAGAAGAGTTGCATTGCTTAACTTTAAATAGAGGAATTCATAGGCATATCATACCTAGCATTCCAAAGGACCAGGCAGGAACACGCTTATTTCCAAAGTTCAACCACTTCTGGGACAAAATAAAAAACCTGGCACTTGGCAGAATTATTGGGGGTGGACAATAGAACAATATAAGCCAAGAATACCACAGCACACCCCTCTTTGAAAGGGGCTATGGTATCAGTGTACATAAGGCCTGCATTAATGCCTTTGTTGAAAGGTCAACAAAACAACATGCACGGTCATCAATTAAACCTGGACAGATGAAAGGTTGCATTGATCCAACAAGAAACTTTGCCTGGGAACCCAGGTAATTTAGATATTTTCAAAATGTCTTACACATATCCAGCAACTAGGAGGAGAGACTGATGCTGCAAAAGTTAAGGTTGTTTTAAACGAGCCTTCATACCAAAGTACGCCATGGGACTCACGGACGGGTAGCTGTTTCCATCTAGCAAGAAAAGGCCAGTAATCTATATTTATACTCCTCTGGGCATTCTGAAGTATTGCTAAGAAGCAACTATTCCAAAAGCTTAACTTAAAGCAACATTTCTTTAGAAAGGTACTGTTCTAAAAGTTGTTAAATGAAACATACTGTTATTTCTGCAGCTGTCCCCCAAACAAATGGTTTATTAAACCATGAGTTTAATAAACCGTGAGAGCAATAAGAGCGCTCTTGCTAAATCTAAAAGCAGCTGTGCAGTGGGATGCAGTGGGAAACCTTCAGCTGGTAGTATTTAGAAAGGTCTGAGTGTGACTGTCTCTAGGTGCTTGGAATACAGACTGTGACCAGGGAAGGACAGACAATCCATTACATATGACACTTATCCTTTCAATCTTAAGTAGCCTAGCTGAACTATGGTTCCCAAAATAACATCCATTTTATTTAGTGATCTGCTAGACAGACTTCCATAATCTCTTTTCTGCCCTTTCCTCAGAATATTAGCTTAGTCTATAAGACATGGTTTTAAAAGTGCTAATGCCAGTTATAAAAAGGTTAAATTAGCCTGTAACACACTAATTTAAAAGCTTTTTAGTTTTTCTAACCACCACTTAATATGATTAGCAACAGATGTTCTTACTATACATGCACACAGAGTCCCCTGCTCACCCAATCTCAGACCATTACCTCCAGTTTCTGTGCTCTTTCTTTACTAAGAGGCTCCAGCAGAAAGCTCAGGTTATTGTCATCTGCTAGGGAGCGAAGATCGAAGTAGTATTTGGCGTAAACACTGGCAGGAACATTGATATTAAACTGCAGCAGCTCCAGGAAGTGTCTTTCCATCTCATTCCTAGGAGGAGTAAAGGGACAGAAGACAAAGGAAAAGAAAAAGACTGTTTTAGCTGGTTGCAAATACTGAGGAGATCTCAAGTTTATTTTTAAAACGAGTAACTTCGGAAGCGTCACGGGGAAGTCTGCATTATTGGTTTGGCCAGACTGTTCATTCAGCAGCGCACACAACAAGGTGCAGCTTTTGCGCCCCGGCAGCTCGGGCCGGGAGCGAGGCGCTGGGCTGCGGCGCAGTCGCCCGCGGCCGGGAGGCTCCTTCTGCCGAGTTCCATTAGTGCAGCTGTACAATTCACGCGCCGGTCTGCCCGGCTCGCGCGGCCCCACGCTATAGTGATCAGATGAAAGGAGTGATGTATGCTGTTTATTAGCTCTGAAGAACTTGCAGACATTTTCGCCAGGCTGATAACAGGAAGGGGGTTATTGAAGGAGAGGCGGGCTAACAAAAGGAGTAGGCAGATCACCACGGCAACAAATGGATCTATGAAGAGCTGCTGCTATTATCTCACAGAAAAAAGCCTCTTGAAGCAACATGGATTCATCTCCAATAAATAAATAAATAAGCAGCATTAGGTGGGAGAAGGAATTTTCTCCTCAATAGCATTTGGCAGGATAACAAAGTACAGTGTCAAAGGGCGCTGTCCAGTTTTTACTCACTAGACTATTTTCAGAGGGCAAAATATTTGGAGGAAAGCGGGAAGAGACTCGTGACATGACAAAGGCTGCTTCAGCTCCTGTGCCGTGGTCAAGTACCTCGGAGATGTTCTACAGAAGAAAACACTTTTTTCCCCCCCTACAAATTAACCTAAAAGAACCTGGTGGTACCCAAAACAAGCAACTCAGTTCAACACTAACTCTCAACAACTCATGTTTCCACTGGTAACAGACCTGTATTTATGGAATTTAGTAGCTATATAAGTCAACTGCGAATACACCAGAAGATAAGTTGCATAGGTTCAGTGCCAAGGTTATTCTTGCTTTTGGGGAGCTTTTAAAATGGATGTTTTTACCTATCAGAGGGGGGAAACAAATCAAGGAATCATCCAGGTTGTGTCCTGTATTGGCTGGCGGGTCTCAATATGAATAGCTGCTTTGTGCTTGTTGCTAGCGTGATGGACTTGAGTACCATTGAACCTAGTGCCAAAATTAATTTCCTGTTCATATGGTCATAAGCCTATAGAAATGTAAATCAGATAATGTTTTGATGATCAGCTGATCAGAGCTTGATTTACTCTATGAATAAATGCTCTTCACTGCCCCTTTTGTACTGACTACACGAATACATTTTAATTGTGTAAAAACACAATTCTTCATTGGATTAACAAGTCTATTAATAGTGGTTTAAAACCTGGGAAAGCATAATGCCCATGTGTTTCCTATGCCTTATTTACAAATATATGTAGCCAAAAGAATGAACAGCATGTGTCCCCTTACAAGCAGTCATAGTAAGATTAGCAGCTGCACAATTAATTTTTCAGTGATTATGGATTCACTCTCATCAAAGCAAGTAAGTTTTGACAAAGGATGACTTCCAAATATCCATTTAATTTCCTTTGATTTTTTCCCCACTAGAAATAAGTAAAAAAAAAAAATCTTTCAGTACAAAACTTTACTTTGCTTGAAGGACAAAGGCCTTGAGGTGGAAACAAAAACGATGAATGCTTTACCTATCCTGAGTAGGAAGAGGCTAAGGCAACTTAACTGATCTGCCAATCACACCAAGACCTGCATCATGTATCCCTTAACAAACTTTAACACTAGTAGTTTCCGTAAGTGCCAGGCAGCTGACAGGGCTAACAGGCAGCTGTGGGGTGGTGCCACGAAACAAGCACCTCTAAGCGGTCAGGGGTGCACGTGGTTGGGGGGGGCAAAGGTGCACGTACGCAGCCTTTGGAAGGGATGCCTGGCTACGATCCACGGTTTGTGTACACACACACACACACACACACACACACACACACACACACACAAACTGGGTGAACTAAAACTGCTGTAAACCCTTTTGCCAGTTTCTGAGGTGTGTAATCTCCACGCTCAGCCTGCCCTGGCTGAACAAGAGTACGCATCAAGTTAGCGAGATCCTTCCAGATACGTAGAGGCAAAGGGCAAAGCCACAAAGCAAGCTCTGGCACCAGTCCTGGCGGACAGGCCCTCCCAGGGACTGAGCTCTGGTAGCGGTCTGCCAAGAAAGCTACAGTTGGGGAGCTGCTGGGCCTTGGGTTTTTTTTTGCTTTCGGCAGCATCACCAGCTATCCCCAACATTATAATCCCACTATATCTGAAGTCCTTTGCCAGTTGTTTCCTCTCAGTAATAGCTGTATTCAAAATAGCTAATGCTTACCATCAAGTGACTAGTTCCAGAAATATCAGAGCTACTAAAGCTGGCAATTAACTATAGTATCAATTATTAATTAAGAGTAGTATTATAAACTGGGTTTACAGTTTTGCTGAGTATCTTTTTAAAGCAGTTTTCCAAGGTCCCAGTTATGGTGGTGTAACCCAGCCCAGGAGCAGTGAACTCTGCCAAGTTGCAGCAGTGCAGCGCCTGGCTGGACACTCCTGGGCCACAGTTAGACAGGGTTGTTCAGTCTCTGCCCACTCCTAAATTCAAAGGTCTAAATTATTTCAAATGAGATTGGAATTGAAAAATCCCATCTTCAAATTGGGGGAAAAAATAAGCCTAAATTCAGTCTCTTTCCCCTACCACCATCAATGCTTTGAAAATGTAAGTACTGACAATTTCAAGACACCCAGCACTGGCAATAGAGAATAAACATCCCTCTTGTTACAGGTATTTTCAGTGCTATCAATTTGATTTTTCCCAAATAGGGCTACAAGAAGAGACATCAAAAAGAGCAAGATGTATACTCCAGCTCTCCCAGCATTGCTGACCCCACTTCAGCCATCTCAGAGTTATTTGCAGCAACGCTTCAAGTATGTTCCTCAGATAGACAAGCACTCTGAGCCAGGTTCACTGAAGATGTACATTGTATAAAATCACTAATTATGCCTTCTTGAAAGCATGGCTGGCAGAGCCCCACTTTTGGAGACAAAGAACTCCCAGGAAAGGAGTATGTATAAAACAAGATGCTATGTTTGCTGTTGCTGTTCACAATGTAAAATACCTTGAATAATAAAAAGTGGTTTTGGTGTAGATAACTCCCCCATTTTTAGATAATCCCTCCCCTATTACAAAAAAACCTAAAAGGAAGGAAAACTGGATATTCCTCCTACTAAAAAGTCCTAGGTAAATATTTGCTTACTGGATTTTAAGCATTAGCCTTAGGCTGAATCTAGGGAAGAGAGCTTAGGGCAGGAACAGAGTATCTCACATAAGTAGTCCATCAGCACCGAGTACAAACCTCCTCCACCTCAGCCTGTTCCTGTACTAATATTGTCTTTTACTACAAGGCCCGGACACAAACCAATTACACCTCGATGGTGTGATAAAACTCAAAAATGCACAAAACATCATAAAGTTTATCAAGGCCAGAAAGCAGGATACTAAGCTAGCTGTCTAGTATCTATAGCACTGTGATAATGAGGGAAATACAGAAACAAGCTGGCTAATAGAATTAAAACAACAATGTTGAAATCTCAAGGCTCGCAGAGATAGAACTTTGTGAGCTGGAATTTAACAGAAAATCTAATGGGCCAAATCCACTCCCCATAAACACTCTTCCAGCCCGCAGCATGAGCCTGCAGCCACAAGGACAAATTTCCTCTGAAACTGCAGAAACTGCAGGGCTTGCAGCTGAGTGCACCAAGAAAGGGAGCAGATTCGAGATTTTCAAAAAAACTGAAATCTACGTCTGAGGCAAGAATATATAAGAGAAACAACCTTTCATACAACAAGCAGTAGTAAGATTGCGAATGTTGTTCTCAGCGATGTAGGCAGGTCTAGAGAACTCACCCAAATAGGATGAGTTGTAGCAGTAGCTGGATGCACCCACATGCAACCACAGATACCAACACAAATAACACTTGTCTGCCAAAAGCAGCAGCTAAGAATTCAGACCTTGAAATATTCGGGCCTTAGCTAGATGTGGGAGCAGACACACGAGTCACAAGTTACAGCTTACCTTTAAATTTTGCAACTTCTAAAACAGAAAAGTCAGGGAAAAAATTTAATGGACTTTTCAATTTTTTTCAGAAAGATTTTTGTTAAGACTATAAATTGGGCACTTCAGAGTTACACTAATGTGAAAAATATGTCGAAAGCAAGTAGTCAGTTCCATATCTCATCGCTGGGGAAAAAAGGTAAAGAAAACTAACTTTAAAGATACTTACCCAAGTCATTAGAAATATTAATTCAGATTTGTCTCAAAGCAAGATTATCTAAAGTTTCCTCGGTTAAAATAAGGGAATGAGGCCTGACACCAGATATGCATCATGCATGTATATCTTAGCACCAGAGGACAGACAATTTTTCAGTAAGGCATGATGAAGAAAACTGCCATTCTAGAAAATATTGCAGATTAACCAAACCTTGCAACTTACATGTCCTCAACAGTAATGTCCTTCAATATTTGGCAATAATCCACATTCCACACAGCCTGATCATCCCAGACTTTAGAAGCCAGCAGAATAGCTCCCAGGACTATCCTCTTCCAGTTACTAGGGCAGATGTCAATCTCTGCATAGGTTAAAAGCCTTTCCAAATAAACCTACAAAAAGAAAAAAAGTTTTAGATGTGTGTTTAAGACCTGCAGCTGAGTTCTGAGCAGCAAGCATGCTACCCCAATATGACTATTTTATCTCTTTACCATTAAGTTTGTCAGAATAAGCCTCAGTGATTACTACTTACATTTTAGAATCCAGACTTTCAAGAGTTATATGTTCCATTTTTTTAGTACAACATATGAACTGGACCACCTTAAGGTATACAATAAAGATACTGAAGAATCAGTTTTGAGCAATAAACTCCGCTGTTTCAGTGAAACACCCTGCTAGAGTTCATTCAGTCACTGACAAGTTCTCATTAGGGCGTACCTGGGATTGTTAATCACTCAGTACCACACTAGGTTTTTATCATGGTTAAATTTCAGCACTTCCAGCTAAACAGGACATACTAAAACCTGCACAGGGATCTATGCTCACGTGATGAAGATGCATTAATTTATATCATTCCACAATGAAAGGCATCACAGTGCTATTCTGTTTCACCCTGTAAGGAACAGACTCGAATTCTTCACCTATGACAACGTCATCCTTCACTCTCACCTACATCAGTGAGTGCTAGACAGAGAAAGGTACCAAGTTCAGACATATGTCAAAGTCTTTTCCTCATTCCTCCCATGTAATCTCAAATCAGCCCACAGATGTTGAAACAGTCGTTTCCTACTTTTTTTTCCTAAAGTCTTCTACTATTTCACGCCCCTATAATGGTTCATGTACTAAATAACTGGCACTTTCAAATTTGAATATAGATTAGTTTTAACGTTCTGTTCCCTAGACTAGTTATCACCAAGGTCCTAATGAAACATCAGATAACGCAGAGGGTGCAAGAAGCTGTTTCATAGGTCTAAGGGCAGGGTCAATGCCTGTTAGTAGGGTCTCCCTACATTTTCTTCCCATCCTTTCCTTGAAGCCTTCTACTGGACTCAAGGCGTTCCTATAATAACAGAGCCATCTAGTGGTACAATCCACTTCTTTGAAAACCAACTCTATTTCCATTTGATTTTGTGAATACTTAAGCTGGCTAGCTTGCCTGAGGTTAGGTATCATCTTGTTCTGTCAAAACTGCTTGCATGTTTTTGGAAAAGCAAAAACCTCAAAATGCTTCCACAGTTTCAATAGCTCTTTTTTTTGTAACTATCTGGCCTTTTAAATTACTTATTTCATTATTAAAAAGAGTCCTTGAAGCTGAGTCTGCTTAGTTGCCACATTGTCTTTTGCATCTTTTGCTGACAGGTCTTTAGTCCTTTTCTCCTTTCAGACTGCTTTTCACACAGAAGCCACAATGAGGACTGAGGTCTAGTGTGCAACAAAGTGCACAGTTTAATAGACCTTCTCTTGCAGTGATTATATAGGTTGCTTTTTTCTTTTATTATTTATATACATATATATGTGTGCAAATAAAATGAGTATCGTATTCATTGTTTTAAATCCATCTCACTTTTTGAAATCAAACAGTAAACTTTAATGAGATTAATTTTCTCTTTTTATTGTTTTTAAGTTCCAAGTACCCCCATGTGAACTGGAGGAAAAACATCTGAGATTTAGACTGATTGGTGAAAACTAGGTTTGAAAGAAAGGTGGAGGTGGTTGAAGGACATGATAATGAGAAAGTTCATCTGCTGGATTTCCTACAGTATTGATCCTGGATGCCTTAGGGGGTCTGTTGCTTGCACTGTTCTGGTTTATATGAACTCAGAGCTTCTCCCACTTCCCTCTGCACAACAGAAAGAAAAGATGTTCGTGTTGCTGATCCTAGTATACCCCACTGCTTATGGTGGCCCACTATTCTGCCTTTCTCGGTCTTCTTCAGTGAGTTATATAGTATGAAACAAACAAATGTGTGGTGGGACAAGTGATTAGGCAAATACAGAAAAGGTAAGTTCCTTTTAAGTTAACCAGTTCTGTGACTATTTAGAAATCTTTTCAAATTAACTCATTTGTACAGTTTCTTCATTATTAACAAAGTTTCATCAGATAATATCATTATTTAAATGTTGGTTCAGCAGTTCACACATTGAGGGGAAAAAAAAACACCTTCCAAAAGCTTAAGTTTCAGTAATCAGGCATCTCTTACCAGTGTCACTATTGCACATTCAGCTGTCAGCTGTGCAGCACTGAAAAGTGTCCGTACAAACCGGTAGATGTGCTTGTGATCAGGGTCATGCTTGTAGTAGTCATCTGGAACTTCTTCCCGCTGAAATAAAGTCCTTTGAATTACTGATATCTGTCTTACTTATTACTGACTTTAAAGAACAGCCACACACTGTTATTTCTTTTCACCAAGTGGAAGTGTACACAGCCTTCAATATCACAGAGAATGAAATACTATACTGAAAGAACTTTGAATTATTGCCTTGCAATATTACAGATGTTCCAAGTCAAAACCAACAGCTTTAGCTGATAATACCTTTGTTCTGAAAACCTTTTTAATCTGTAAGGCTAATGGGAAAGAGCATGAACTGCCAGCATTTTTACTGGAGTTAGCTGTTGTCCATGAAACTTTTTACAGACTGAAAAAAAAAAAAAAAAGGTTTCTCCCTGCAAGAAAATTAATCATATACAAAGGAAGCACTGGCTTTTCAAAAGGCAAAATTAAGAGACTTCATAAGATCCCCCTTCAAGTTGAAAAAGAGCTAAAGAACACATTTTACTAATTCCAGCACAAGCAGAACTGGAAGGTAACACACTGTCTGCATAGGACTCATTCTTGAGAAAATCCAGAAAGACAGAAAAGCCAATAAACAGCTAGATTTAACTTTGACATTATCCTAAACTGTTTCTAAAGACAGGGGAGAAAAAAGCTTAGTATTAAATACCCTGTAAGAGCAATCCTAAAGCGAGCGTTCAAAAATTTTGACTCTGTCCCCAAGACATCTGATATTCAGCACTCTTAGAGGCATGAAAGTTCAGGAGCTCCAACTTTATACACTCATTCTGCAAGACTGACACTGAATAGGTTTCTTTCTACAGTCCAAGTTAGACCAATAGAACAGCGAGGATATGAAATTAGAATAGCATAGCTGCTTGACATTAAACAAGTATTCATAAGGTAGGCAGAGAAGCAAGTATCTTCATGTGGTTTTGTAGTTTAAAATAGTCAGATAACAGTGTCAAGTAACATTAAGAGGTGAGTTAACTTTATTCTCTCCACACAGCCTTATAACATACCACCACCAATAAATGGAGACCTCTTCAAGGTGGGCAAGCAACACTAGGAATGAGGTAGGCAGGACTTCACTTGCCTAAATTCCTATATGGCTGAGGCTGAGCTAAGCTCACACATGCTACAGCTTTGTGCTTCTACCATTATATATGGAAGCAAAAGCCAGGACAGAGGCCTTTCATCAGGGATCAAATGGCTACAGTCACATACTGTCCATGTAAATCGAGCATTATTCTGAAAGAGAAACCTGTATGCAGCAATACATTGTGCTGCTGCCACAGGACTTACTGTTCACAAAAACGCACCTATTGGCCTTCTGCTCAGCCATAGCCAAGTTCTCAAGGTCAGGGCAGAAGAGAACCATAGGTGTTCAGTGCATACATTTCCTCATTTGCCTTTCAGACTGTCCAAAGTGGTGCAATAAATTGTCTGCTGCCTCTCTTCACCAGCTGGTTTGAAAGAGGCAACAACTGGACAAGACCTCATAAATCAGTGCTTAAAAAGAAAGAAGATTCCTTTTCCCACATCCGGATAAACTTAAGTTTGTTTAGAGAGTCTGTACTAATGACAAAACCTGGAGAATTTCACTAGAACTCTAGTTTTCTGCAATGGGAATGTACTTGCAAGTGTATCCTTTAACTTACTGACACTGAAGTACCTTTTGTCAACTATACAATTCAGTAACTTGTCAGAAGCAACAACAATCCCCAATGGTGCAAGAACTAATGGTGAAATACCACCACACGGGATTGCTACTGACAGGCAGCGGGGAGTTCAAACACCCAGCAGTCCAAGTGTGGATGATGCTTACATGTGAAGCATTTACGCCTTCATGTCTCCAAGTCATACTCCTGCAGTTCTCCAGAGTACCCGGAGGGAGATACTTGAGACCATCCCCATGGATGGTTTCATGTCCCCATGGAACATTGTAACACCCAGCCAAACGCAGGCAGAAAAGGCAGCAAGTGTACTCTGCTGTGGAGGCTAAGGTCCTCCCAAATGACTCAAACAAAGGATCCGGCATGCTACGTAGACAAAGAAATACTAGAAGCATGTAGTTCCAAAGAACAAAGACAAGAGTGGTTTCTGGTTCAAGGCACTTGGACAACACTAAGACCACAAAAATCAAGATTTCTGAGGTTGAGGCACAAAAGCTCAATTAGTGATCCTGTACCTGCAAACTTGGCAAAAAAGAGGCAAGTGGAACTGAACAAAAGGCAAGAAGTGCCATGGAGAAGGGCAAAGGGAGCCATCCAGAACTGGTCAGTACAAGCAGTACAAAAGCACACCTGGAAGTACTTTAGTGCTGACTGGAATTGAGAGGAAAAGACTAAGACTGAGAATTGTGATAAAGCTCTGTGATGCTGGTAACTTGAAGCCTGTCACTTCTGCAATTAGGGACAACTAAGCCTGGACAGTTGTCTGGATTTGGACTTCCTTGTGACTGAATCCTTAAAGGATAAGGTGTTCAGAGATTTGTTCCAACTAATTAACCTTTTCAAATGAGCTGTAGGTACTAGGCCCAAAACCTTATTGCTGTAGGAACTAGCAAATAATTTGTATTTTTTCCCTTGAAAGTATGACAGACAACCATTACTATGTTTCTGTCTGTACACAGTACTAAGACAGAACAAACCTTTAAGTTTTTCCTGACGGATACAATGATTTTCCTCTATGCATACTCATTAAATAGGAAGTAGGCTATAAGAAAGGATCAAAAGATATCAGATTGATAAACAAAAAAATTGTCAGGATAAACTGGAGTTCATCTTACATAAATAATTTTCAATGTGAAACAACTGATTTAGGCAGTTAAAAACAGTTTTGTACCAGGTATTTTCCTTGAAGTGCCACTGTCCATGCAAGAAACCTTCTATAATAGCTCTTCTCCTGAAGTTCATTATTTTTATTGAGTAAAGAGCTATATTTATTAAAGTGTACAATTCCTAGCACACTGGGTCCTGTTTAGGGGTGATACTCCAACAAACTTTAACATTTAACATTGTTTATTAACAAGCTAAAGCTGTGAGATAAATTAAGCTGTGCTCAGTCAGGTAATTCCCAGAGCAAACTGAATTTTTAAAGCCACTAAAGCATTGCTAAATTCATTTGAAATGAAAGACAGAGTAAAATAGGCCACTCTGCAGGAAAGTCATAAATCTAATACTTCTCAAACTGGACATGGAAAGCACACAAGCTTGGGCTACTCTGTACTATGAGGTTTTGTAGGTGTCCCAGAACCAGTCACATTAGAATCACATACTGAACGACCCTACCTGTTAGGTTAAGCAGCAGTAAGCGTATTTGCTTTAAAATTTTGCCTTTCAGGTTTTTTAAAGACCAGACTCACTGTCTCCTGCTTTGTGTGATGCTTTATGCACTATGTAGTCCTGTTTGCAGTCACTTAAAAGGTTAGGCGCATATGTACTGACCATGTCTTCACAAGTAAACAGGAAAGCCTTTTTAATTGATTGTCATAGTGTTAAAGAGGGGAAAAAAGGAACAGGACAAGACAAAGTTCTGATATGCAATATGGAAGTATCAGCACTTCACTAGCTTGCTTTCTATTTATATTCAGATATTGTCTAGAAAACACATACATTGCAATATTTTGAAAGACTGGGTTGTATTCGTGATCCAGCTGAGATCAGAAGTTCAGAGGACAGTCTGCACTATACATAAGATATAACTTAAGATCAATCTGCTTGTGACTTGATGTTAAGACATTTTTAGGACTTATACAATACAAAACAAGATTAAAAATGTATGTTCATATACACACAGGATCAAAAAAGTTACACTTACTGTGAGGGGATGAGATTTTTCATCAAAAATATCCAATGATCTGTCTGAATCTCTACAAAGCAAAAATCTCTGTTTTAACAGCAAGACTTAACTGGTAATGGTATGTTCCACTAGTAAGTATTATTCATTAAAGAGGATAAAGGGACATATTTTATCATTCAGCTTTTCGTAGAACATGGTATGAAGTTTTATTGTATTTTTGCAAGGTATTTCATGATGAAATCTTTAACTGAATATTTAACAAGTTAACAATGAACAATGAACTCCCATGTTCTCACTAGCAGGTTAAATTAAACTTCCAAATATGAAAGCCATAGTCCATATTATGTTTAGTACAGTTCTCCCTTAAAACTTGAAACCATCTCATTGATTGCATTCATTATTTAAAAAAGGCAGCTGCAATTTTAAAGTATACACTGTAATTAGCTATAATGGCAAGGGTTACTTGTACACAGGATAGAGTGTTCATTCACCTACCAAATCTCTACCACTGTATTCAGCAAAAGCTAAACAAAGCCCAAAGGCTGATTTGTAGTGAGTTACATATATTTTCATCACTTCCTCTGTTCTGACTTTTCATGCTTCATTCTTGATGAAGCATGTGACAGAGGATGGATAGTATTACTGACCCTTCCATATCAGCTCAAGAAGGGGTACAAAGAGAAAGCAGCTACACCATAAAGTTGCCAAATTTTTCAACTCCTTTGTTATAATAGCTGTGTCTTAAGTTATACTGGCAGTTACTTACGTGACCAAGGCCATTTTCCCTGGCTCAAAAAGAAAGTTAATTTATTTTGAAAAAGAAATTTAGAGATCACTCACCTGTTCTTTATGTGGTAGAATATTGCTAATGTAACACTGAAAAGAGAAAGAAAAAAAAAAGATTTAACAAAGCATATTCTGTGCATACCATTTTGATGCATAAGCTGCTGTTTGGGACAAAATGTTCAGAATTCATTATGTACTGGCTTCCCCTCACACCCTCAAGTACTTTGTGTCTCGGTTTGATGTTTACCTGCCTGAACGGCAACTGGCCAAAACAGATGCAGAAACCAGATATGCTAGCCAAACTACTTTTATGTTCTGTGTTCATATATTAATGCCATAAAAGAAATGTTATACCAGATTTTAAACACACAACTATTCATTACCCGATTAAGTAACATTTATTGAAAATTTGGACTATCTACAACTAAAGCATGATAACTGTTCTACTCAATGTTACATATACTGTTGTACTGCTGATGTTTTAGTTTCATATCTCTGCCTGTCAAATTACGGGGCTTGTCTAAAAGGAGAAAAATAAAGAATGCCAGCATAATTCAAGAAGGGAACAAGAGTAGATCTCAGTCTCTGCTGAGTCAAATAAAGCAACAGATTTCATGTTGACACTCATCTGTGGCCAAAATTTCAGATACTTTATTGGCAGTGACAGCAGGAATATTGCATCACAGGAATCTATCACAGGAAAGCTCTGATCTGTTGTAAGCTGTACGCCACTTCAAAATGGCAAAAGTACCATCTTTTAGGATCTTTCTTCTCTGGAGAAGGAGGAGTGACATGCTAGATGCCTGTCTGAAACCAAATTTGAAAGTGACAGATCAGCTTAGACTTCCAAACTTTACTGAAGTGTTACAGCAGTAAAGCATTCTGGGCCTGAAGCTAGTGTGCCTTCCTTTCCCTTCAAGTACAGTAAACTATCTTCTCAGTTCTCAGCTGGTATTGTCTGTGCACAAGAATCATCTCCAGGGTATCCAAAACAATAGCTCAAATAGCCATTTCCATTGGAGAGCCAAAAAGACTAAATAATTATCAAACTCACATACCTAAAATAACAAATATACGAAGAAAAAGTAGAAAGGCTGGAACTAAAGCCAAACCCAGCAACATACAGTCATCCACAACTAGAGGGCGGGCTAATACCACTAGCAAGTAGCAAATGCAGTCTTACAAACTTTTCCTACAATTCCATGCAAAAATCCATTTCAAGTTTTCCCTGATCTGGAGTTTCTGGATTTGGCTTTCAGTTTGAAGACTTTGAACCCCCTTAATTTTAAACCCAAAATGCTGACACACTTCAGCACTGCCTCAAGTTCTCGAATGCATAATGACAACTGTACTGAAATACAGCAGCACATTAGCTCTGTCACTGAAAGAAGCTCTCACCAACAGCAATATAATTAACTGGACTTCTAGAGCCCTTCCATGACCGATCTGAATTGGCAGTGCTGTGCTCCTGTCACTCCAGTGTACGACTGGCTCTGGAACAGACAAGAACACCACAGAATCCCCAGCAAACCCTGCAGTGTTACTCGGTCCCTTGTTGATGACAAATGGTACTTACCACTTTATTGTGCTTCTAAGATTAGGCTGGCTGACCGTGCTGTCATCTATAAATATTGTTGAGCATGAGCTATATTTTTTCGTAAGCTGCCCAGGGGAAACCTTAGGAAAAAAAAAAAAGAACAGGAAATAAATTCATGAGGAGTGATTCTGTAAGGTTTAGTTTACTAAACTGAATACTGCATTTACACCTGGAACGTAGATTGCTACTGCAGAGCAGGTCTTTGTAGATGATTGCTCTTGACATGTAAACTACCCTATAGCCATCAAGTTGCTTAGGATGCTCTTTGTGTAAGATCTACCTATATGCCATTCCATGTAATATACAACATGATGTTTTAGATAAGTAGTTTTCAGCAGAAATAGCTACAACTAAAGCAGCAATCCTTTGGGTTTTTTTCAGTTCTCCTCCATTCTGTTCTTGCCAGATCTGGTCTCAGTCTTTTCTCTGTATTAGGTATTTTCTTAGCTTTCCCTATGTCTCCACAATCTTCTTCCATACCATCTCCTACATGTTTATATTTTCTGCTTATTCAATACCTTTCCCTGTAAAGACAGGTTTGTTTTTTTAAAAGAAAAAACTCTTCCTGACATGGATCTCTCCACTCATGTCTTGTTTAGCACCTGAAATCGGGAAATTAAGGACCACCATTACCAGTACTTCTACTATTTAGAACTAGCAATACACTCCATCATCTGTCCTCACACTGTAGCTTTTATTCTTTAAGAAAATTTCTTATCTTATTATGACAGTAAATCAGGCTTCCCTAAGCATTTTTAGAGAATGCCTTGATGAACTAGAGCTAGGACATCATAACTGAGGGAAGAGTTTTAATCAAACAGTTTGAGATTCATTAGTTTTTGCTATTATCTGTTTAAATGCCTAGTCTAAAAACTTGAAAGACTTCCATATGGAAGCTTTGACATCCTTCATCACTAATGGATGCCTGGGAACATCTCCCATTCCAGTTGAAGTCTGCCAGCAAAAACAATCCAATCAGTCAGCACCTTGCTGCTGGCAGACCAAAGCTGAAACTGTAATTAAAAAAACAGTAAGAACAACAAGAAAGCCCCACAATCATACTAAAATGTAACGGGCTTGAAATATCTTTACCTTACAAGCAACTTATCAGTAAACACTTCTGCTAGACAATATTTTTTAAGCTTTGTGTTAATAACTTCCATTCTTAGCTTTCCTAGTCAATGAGTTTTTTTATTCACTTATTAATGATACTGCATCTCGCATACATATCTCCAAAGTAAACTCTCAAAGAAAAACAACTAACATTAGCAGAAGAAGCTTAGAGCAGATTTTAAAACTAAGGGGTTATCATCTGTTCATCAGGCTGATGATACTGTTTGTTCACCACTTTTTGTGCTGGATACATTTCTTACAATAAACCCTGTAATGACATTCAAAAACCAAATCATTCAAGACTTGTCATCTCAGTTGAGAAATGAATCCAGTTTTGTTTTAAATACCAACATAGTTAGTTTGACTTATATTTTCTCCATTACTGTTTTGAAATAGTCAAAATTGATACTACTGAAAATCCTTTACTCTGCTTTTGACATCAACTATTGTATGCTCTGGAATACTTTGCCTGTTTTTTCACTTTCTTTTAAGACAGGCAAAGACAGTTCAGTTTCATCTTGCTAAGAAGGATTCATAGTGCATATAGGACTGTTTACCTACAACTCCTACAGTTGTTTCTTGAATTTGTCTTTGTCCCAATATGCTAATATTCTTTAAACTAGTACCCTACCTCTAAGAATCTGTTTTACTTACATGGTTGATGTGGTTACTTTTCCTCTTCTCTCGCACTAGAATGAGGGAGAAAGAATGTGAACTTAGAAGTTTCTAAAATACAATCTCAATTTACTCAGTAAAAAGCCATTCTATTAACCTAATCTTCTGAAGTACATGAGTATTACACATTTCAAATTTCACTACTAGGTGTCTGGAAGAGCAAAGTTTGAGAAAAAAATACTGAGTTTTATCAAGCTAGTAAACTACATACAACTTCCAGCCATCCACGTGTACATTTACTTCTATCCATGACACTAAGGGGAAAAAGTCTCAGCTTTGAAAAGATGCTAGACATCATGAAAAACTGGATAATTTCAAATAGTTCAAACAGACAATGTCTAACATCAACCAGCAACCACAAGTAAAAACATCACACATTGAAGCTGCTGAATTCACGCAAGAATGAAGGGAGGTGCCCAGCGTTATATACATGTTCTCTCTCCTCCTTTTAAGGCTCTCTAGACAGCAGAAAGGAAAAAGGGATTTCGCAGCACAGAAGATGGTATTTATCATACAACTGACACCATCTTATTCCATCATTTTAAACTGTGTCAGACTTTTAAAAGAGATAGTAAGGGTTAGCTTCCAGCTATAATGGTAGCAGTAAAGCAAAACAATGCTGTTAAAGAAGAGCTGAGAGTTCCATATATGTAGTTTTAAAAATGCAACAAGCTACATGAATGTGACCAGCCTGGATACCAGACTGTACCCCCTTTTCCAAACTTTTGACTTTAGATCATTAGCACCTGCACTTACAAGTGCTCATAAGGACACATTCTCTTACATATTAGAGAAATTAACGATTTGAAGAGAGTGTTTAAATTTTTTGATCTTTTTACTTAAACCAAAATTCATGGTTCTGATAGCATCTCAGTGAAAGAGAATTTAATGATATTAATTCTACCAGTTCTATGAAAGGCTTACTAAAGAAGATCCAGCGAAATAAGAGAATAAATTCTTCTGCCTGACTTGTTCATAAAAATGTCCTGTAAAAATCTATTCATCCAACTAATAAAAACTTCAGAGAATAGTTTTATAGTTATTAACTCACCTAGCAGACTGTTTTTCCACATGTCTGCAAGTGTAGACGACTTCAGTACATTACATTAGAGGAATACGGAATCATGTTTAAAAGCAATACTACCTTCAGCAGGATATTTACATAGTTCTAAACTTATTTGCAGCAGAATTTAAAGGCTGCACAGTGAAGCTGTCCTATAATGTTCAGGAATGAAGTCAATTTGCTAATTACAACTTAAGCAGCACTTGTCTAAGAGGTGCCTGAAATCCGCAGGTCAAACTCTGCTTGAAAACGGACTTCAGTTAGAGCCTTTGAGGAAAGAGGCCTACGTTTCCTTGGTATCATCTCTCCATGTTAATAATGCCAGTGCTTGTTTCTGCTGCCCAGAGGTTATCTAAGCATTGTGAAACTGATATAACTAACAATTTTACTACTTGCCACAGGACTGAATAGCAGGACTGGAACTGACAGACTTGTCAAATGATTCTACTTTTCTGTGGCAAAGCTATGCCAAGGCAGCAGACACACAGGAGCTTTCCATCAACACAAGCACACCACTGCCTTAGAAAAAACAACATTCCAAACAAGAAACAACTATAAAAGGAACAAAAGCTTTTTTAAACAGCATCTTAAACTCCTTTTTAGTTGGAATTTCTAAATTTACTATTGTCAGGGTTTTTTTTAGCTTATGCAACATGAAAATATCTCCACTTTTTAAAAGCATTTTGTATACATAAGCTATAGTAATTGTTCAAAATTGATTATATGAAGTAAACAAGCAATCTGCAAAGAAATTGAAAATCATGGTAAATCCATGTAATTACCCATGTAATTATAAAACAGAATTCAAGAATGATTATGCTACTGAAACTATTCAAACGGATTAAAACAACATATTCAAAAGCAACTGATACAGACGGATGGCTTAAGCTTAATACTCCTTACAGAAAAATGTCCACTTGAAAGCAATTTTAAAAAGTTCTTGGTCATAAAAAAATCACCAGTGCTTAAAGCCTGACTTCAGACTATTAGGATCCAAAATTGGAAATCTCCTGATATTTAACATCCTTAGAGTAACAAGTGATTTTAAGTGTTAAGTAAAACAGCCTATGAACACAGTTCTGTTTAAACATGCAAATTATGAATCCCTATGCTTTGAAAGAATTAAAGCAATTTAAGTGTTCTCAAGATGTATAATTAAAATAGGCAGTTTTTTTTCCAGTTTTCCTCCCGACTTGTCTTTTAATTGAAAAAAGTTAGCTTACCATCTGTTTGAGACTTGCTCAGGAAAATTGTGCTTGCTCTGGGATGATCAGATGGATTAGATTCCAAGGCTAAATCTGAAACAGAAAGATAGAAAAAGGAGAGACCATCAATGGACGCTGATGATGATACTGCAAGGCTTCCCACTCAGCCTTAAAATGCTCAAGCATAGTGATGAAGACAAGAAAAGAAACACATAGAATGGGTGGTTTGTCTAAAGCAAAATCTTTCTTTTACCAAGATAAATAAAAATTTGAAATTTTCCTCTCTGAAAAAATCCCATGGATGTATTTCTACTGCCATACAAAATCTGGAGAGAGAGACCTCAGAAACCCATACACATCTTCAGAAGTCAATAGGCACCCTTGGGTGTTAGGGTAGCTGGATGTGGAGCCTGTGCTCAGTAGGTGGCAGCAAATTAGAACTTTATCAAGAGCCTAAGTTACAGAAAACAGACACTGCTGAACTTACTTTCACTCTATGCTTAAAGCATCTAATATGACAGGAAACAATCTTTGTGGTCTTGTAAAAGATCCTAGTAAGGAACTTTACCAGTGCTGATAAACATCAAAATACAGATCTTACACTATTCCATTTTTAGAATTTCAAGTAAAACCCTGTGCACTTAATATATAATTGTTTAAGTACAACTTGATTGCTTAAATCCTTTGCCACAATGAACCAGTGATGGCATCAGAAGAGGATATATTACTCATTTAAGATTAAGATGAGAGTGATCACTAAAAAGTTTGCTTGGACTGATGCAACTGTAAACATGATGGAATTTTTAGCTAGCATTAGCTTTGAGAGAAGAAACAGCTGTTCTGAGGAAGTCACGCTACAGGCACCAACTTATGTGAGCACATGAACAGATTCATTTTTCTAATACCATGATCCTGTACATCCTGGAAGGAGCAAATTCTCATCCATTTCCATTTGCCATTCTGATCCTCACATGTGCTATTTATGCCATGCTAACCACAAAGGCATGTAAGCTCACAAACTAGAAAACTTGCACGTGTTAGTGTTTCAAGGCAGTATGCCAATGCAGTTGTCATACCCTTAAGCTACAAAGTCATCTAAGAGATGCCATCAACTTTTCAGGAAAAAATCTTAAGAGATTTTTATGCACTCCACCAACAGAATTAGTTAGTTAGCCAAAGTATGCACAAATTGTCTTGGTGCTAATAGTCTTGACTGCGTGAATGTTTTGTGCTACTGCACGTAACACGCAGCATAACCGCAGCCCTCAGGCGTCAGTGAGTACATGTAACTGCAAAAGTGTGTGCATCCCCGAGACCTCTCATTCCAGATTCCCATTGGTACACTACACTGGTATCCCGACCTGGATGTTTTCCAAATATTTGTCTTACCACATCACTGATCTTAGTCCAACAGTATTGTTCTGACCCTAGTCCAGGATGCAATAAAAGTTACAGACCACTGTGATTTTGAATCTCTGCTGTGTAAGCAACAAAGATCTATTTAGGAACATGAAGATTATTCATCCAGTAATTTCCCCCCTCAAAAAAGGTCACAGACAGCTATGAAAACAGACCGTCTTGAGCAGTTTTTAAAAGCTAACTTATGAAATAGTTTTTCTATTTCCTGCGCTTATTCATGGCACACAATGAACAGATACATGAATTTAATCATGTAGTTAAAATGTAAGTTTAGAAGCCCTGATACAGAATTTGCCTTACAGCTCATACTTGAAGCTGTAAGTGAACCACTAATACATACTTGATGTTCAGAAAAAAAATCCAACATACAATGATATGCCATACTGGTGCATTTTCACTATCAAAAGAGAGCACAGTAGTTTAAAACTCATCCACACTTTTGACAAGTTTGCAAAACTGATTTGACAAAATCACTTTTAAGAGACAATATGCAGACAACCTTCAGTTTCTAGTGCTGCTACTCTTATTAAAAATGACTTTAATACAGACCATCAAAGAATACACTAATAATGGCAAGTTTAAAAAAACTTCTTGGATTTGAGAAAGGAGTGAACCAGAAGTATTTTGCTAGTCTACCAAATGATTGAAGTATCATCAACAGACAGAATAGGACTGCAATATGCAGAAATAAAATACAGATGATTATTAGCAAGTTACAGATCTTATACCAACATAGAGAGAACAACTCAATATCTATCTATTTATTTATTTATTTATAGTTTATCAGCAACTTTTAGAATAGAATAATTCAGGTTGGAAAGGACCTCCGGAGGTCTCTAGTCCAATCTCCTGCTCAAAGCAGGGTCAGATATGAGGTGGAATTTCTCGGGGCTTTATCCACTTGGGTCTCAATAACCTCGAAGGGTTTGGAGATCACACAGCCTTTCCAGGCAACCTGTTCTAATACCTGACTGTCCTCATGGGGAAAAAATGTTTCCTTTTATCCAACTAGAACTTCTTGTTTCAATTTATGTCCTTTGGTGTCTCATCCTTGTGCTATGCACCACTGGAAAGAGCCTGGCTCCATCTTCCCAATGGCTTCCTTATTGGTACTGATAGACTCCTGGCAAGCGCCCCCCCACCCCACTCTGGCCTTCTCTTCAGACTAAAGAAGCTCAGACCCTCAGTCTCTTCTCACAGGTCAAGTGCTCCAGCCCCCTGAGCACCTTGGTGCCCCCTCTACTTAATTCCCTTCACTTTATCCATCTCCTTCTTGTATTGCAGGGGCCCAAAAGCAGATGCAGTTCTAGACATAGTCTAGATATGGTCTAATGATTGTTGAGTAAAGGGTGATAATCACTTCCTACAAGCTCCTTGTTATGCTCCTGTTAATACAGCCCAGGATGCTGCTGGCCTCCCTTGCTGCCAGAGCATACTGCCAGCTCACATTCAGCTTGCTGTCCACCAGGATGCCCAGGGCCTTTCAGCAGAGCTGCTCCCCAGCCAGGTAGTCCCCAGCCTGTGCTGCTGCCAGTTCTTCCTTCCCATGGGCAGGATGTTCAGTTATGCAATTAAAGGCCTCACTTCTACAGACAGAAAGGATCACTGGGGAACACCACCAGGCAGAGGAACCCCAATAACCTAATCAGAGTGAACAGAGCACCCTGACCTGGCTGCTTTCAGGACCATCCAAGGAGGGTGGTCAGCTTGTTGTCTGGGTGTGAAACCCACCAGAGGAGTAAACAGTCCCCAGACCACCTTACAGCCTGAGGGAGATTAATGCCTACAGGGCTACAAAACTCATTACAGAATGCTTGGGAGCAGCATTTGGGGATTGTACAAGATTTATGCAATGTTTAGGGGAAGGTCCAAAGGCAGGAAAAGGGAGGGATAGAAGTAGATTGGGGAGGCACAAGCGTTGGAAAACAGAGGAAAAAGGGGATAAAAGCAGCTTGCTGCACGTAAACAGGTTGCTGATCAGTATGCTTGTCTGGCCATCCCCTGTGCTTGATCACTGCAGTCTGTCCAGTCTTCTTCTTAAATTCCATTCCTAACTATTTTCCTGGGTAAGGGGTTCTCTGTATGCATGGAGATCTAAGGGCCAACAACTGTAAAAGGGACCACAGGCCATAGAGGCCCATGTCCCTGGGGTGCCAGCAACTGGAGATACCAGAGAACATTCAGATTGTGTGGGCACATATATCAGTGCGTACTTGCTAGTGAACATCAAGTGGCACTAGCCAGCAAACAGGATAAAAGGCTTGAGAGTCATGTATGGGAGCGGTCATAAGTCTGGGTCAGATACTGGAGACACCAGAGGGTCTGAGAGTTGGCTACTAGAAGGACCAGGGGGTCCCAGTCAGCTACTGTAGAGACAGAGGTGCCTGGGGGTCAGCTGCTGGTAGGGCCATAGGTCTGGGGCAGCTAGCAGAGAGAACACTGCACATACCTGTGTATGCATCTATGCACTGAGGCAACTGGGAGACCACAAGATGCAGGGGCTGGCTGGTGGACAGACTTAGTGCCCAAGGGGGGTTGCCGGAGGGAGCTATAGCAAGTGCCTCTGTGCATGTCTGTGTGTGCACACAAACGCAGGTCTGAGCACCAGCAACTGGAATGGGGCTGCGGGCCTTGGGGGCTCATATGTCCAGGTGTCAGCAACTGAGGAGATCTGGGAATCCAGGAGTCAGCTACTGGATAGGCTGAGTGTGTAAGACCTGCTACTGGAAGGATCTGTACTGCGTGGGTACACACCCACACACCTACCTACCCACCACACCAACAGGCTTTCATCCTGATCAGCCAGTATATGGAACAGGATGAGGTTCTTGGTGCTGTTTGTGAGCGTTGTTTTCTGTCTGTATTGATCTGTATGACCAGCCATGTATATATGTATTGTGTGTACATGTGCCTATGAGTAAGACATGCTCAGCTTTGCTACTGGATGGACCTGGGGACCTGAAGCAGGGTCCCCTCTATCAGGCTACCAAATCCAGTAACTCCTAACACAGGACTTCTCATTTCTCCTTGTTGAATTTCATTAGGCTTCCCTTTGGCCCACTCCTCCATCCTATCAAGGTCCCTCTGACTTCACAGCTCTGTCCTCCAGCCTGTTGATTGTTCCCCAGTTTGGTATCATCTGCAACTTGAGTGCGCTCCATTACTTCCTCCAGATCATTGATAAACATGTTAAACAGAATAGGCCCTTTTTTTTTTTTGGGGGGGGGGGTGAGGGGTGTGAAAGAGACAGTAAGGTGTAATACCCAGCCTCCCCCACAGAAAAATACACTTTTGTCACTTCAGCTTCCCAATATCTTGACTTGTTTTGAAATGATGCTTCTTGTTAACACTTGCTTCTTTCTTTGCTTTTGCCTCTTCTCGTGCTCTGCCAGTTCCTACATCCATCCTTCTTAGATGTTAGAAATTGGGTCTAAGGCCAAAAGTGATACCAGGAATAAACACATGCAAATATAACCAACTTCCATCTTGGACAAGAGGGGTCTAAGATATGCAGCACTTTAAGATGCGCCATGGAACAGAGTGTAGACATGGCCACATGAGTCGAATTTGTCCTCCTGTACCCAAACAGGCCCTCACATTTGAAGAGAGGAACAGCAGTGAAAGGAAAATAGATTTTATTGGCTCCAGCTCTGCAGCAGTTCTGCCAGACACAAGCTGCTTTCTGCTGGACAAAGTCAGGTGTATCAGCACCCGCAGCACACTAAATCCACAACATGGATTATCCAACCAGATAGAGTTACTGTATTAATGAACTCCAAGACACATTGTGCAGTCCCTGGTACAAAACCCTACAACATGTAATCAAGACCAGCTGTAAATAGGCTTCTTATGCCAGAATAATGTGGCATTAGCAGAAACATTACAGCTGCTTTTTTCTTGTACAAAACTGCAAAGAAAGAAAGAAAAATGCATTTAGTACATCATCTTCCTGTAGCTCCCCTTTCTAAGCAGTGAGAGAATTTTCCCCCTCCTTTCTGTACTGTTCTCCCTGGACAACGCTTTTTTCCAAGACAAGCAATGGAAAAATTAGTCATAAGTTTCACTCTTCCTGAACTGCCAGCATTGCGTATGAAGTACTGAGAAGGAACAGCAATACAGTTGATGAAGGAGGCATAAAGCAAGACACAGATAAGGCTGTGAGGTGAAACATAATAGGAAACACAGCAAAAGAAAAGCCAAAGGAAGAGATTAATCTGTCTGTGAACAATTTAATTCATAACCAAGCGTAATTTCTAATACTTCATCCTGGCAGCATTTATGAGGCCAAAACTAAAATACCTAGCCTTGAAAATAAGGATAAGCCTTGTTTAGGAGCTACATCAGTAGATGTACAACAGAAAGCTCAAGCTTCACAGACAGCTAACAGAAAAAGAAGTGAGAAGGATGCTATCCCACAGGATGAACAGAAATAATGGAATTAAAACATGTAGAAACAGGAATGAGAGAAGTGATAGAAGCAACAGGACAATATAAAAAAAATCAAGGAAAACAATCTCAGAACATTTTGTTTTAGTGGCTCCCAACTCAAGAGAAATTGAAGCACATTTTCTATCAGAACCTCACACTTAGTGATAGAGAGGTAAGAAGGGAAGATTCCCACCAGAAATTAAGTCTGTGGGAGTGGCACAATAAAGCTGTCATGCTACAACGACTCCCCATCTCTTTTTGAGAGCTGTGTATTTAAGATAGCCTTCCTTCCTATTTCTCTAAATCTCTCAGTGCCACTCACTCACAGGGTACTCTCAAGCTTGTCAAATCAAACCATTCATCCCAAATTACAGCAAAGAGAAGCCTGAACTTGTTTCCCTCTTTTGCCATTTTAAAAGCATCCATTGCAGTTTTCTTGCCCTTCAATCTCAGCTACTTCTGCTGCTGCTGTGCACTGCCATGCACTGATAAGAGCATACAGCCCCCCATGGGGCAGATCATAGTACTTTTAAAAGTAAACCTCTACCCCTAGCTTAAGATCTTATGTCCTTTCCTCAACACCAAACCAGCCTGAAGACTTTACTTTTACTCATCTATGTCATATAAGATTGTGGGTGGGTTTTAGGAATTTGTAATACTTGCTACTTATCTACTGTTTTACACACCTTCACATGTGACTTCTAAGTATTAAGAGCACATTTTACACATTGCATCGTGTTAGTTATCTCATAAATAAAGCTGACAGTCAAGGATGTATCACTGTTACTAAGCAGCAGCCCTTTGACAATTTCACTACACTAAAATATTACATTTCCTGTGATAGTTTTATCCCCATCCTCTGCTTCACTAGATAGCAATATCTCATGTAGCACTAACATTTTTATACAACGCATATTTAAAGCATTAAACCATAAAATCATTTCCTTGCTGTGGAGTTTCTTCTCTTGCTCAGTAGGTTGCCAGTTTTGATTAATGGTTGAGCTTCCCTTATTTCATTACCTAACAGAGCTGAAAGGTATGAGTTACTTAACGCTCTCAAAGATTAAAACATAAAGCAAATTAGACCAACAGACTTGCCCATGCATTTCAGAAAGTCTGTTACACCTAACAATAACTTCATATAAAGTCATTTGCCCATTTCATTTAAACTATGTTATTCTAGTTCTATTCTGAAAATTTACCTAAAAATTATGAGTCCAATTTCTAAATCCAACATGCTTTGTTTACTCATCACCAGCCACACAAAACGTATCACAGAGCCAGGCACACACACAGGTTGTTTTCCATTTGCCCTCACCTGTTAATGTCCTCAGTTACACAACACGTTAGTCTATTCTTCAAACTCTCCACAAATGAAACCATTTTGCTCTCTCAATCATTCATTCTCAACAGAACAAATCTCTCCCCCATAGCAGGATTGACTCAAAAGATACAAAGCTAGCTGTATTTTAGTAACTAATACAAGCAAATTTAAACACAAAGGACTGGATTCTTGTGTAAGAAAGTGCTTTTAAACACAACCAGTCTTCAGACAGGAACACTATTTTGAGGGAAAATCTCTGGCAGGACATAATCTTAACCAACACTTGCATATGCACAGGTCCTTTTAAATCCACTCTCCTAACTCTCCATTGCCCAGAGGAAATCAACCATTTGTTTAAAAACAAAAACAACCAAAACCAACCTACAGAGCTGTTCATTGTTAAATGATTATTTCTAAAGACCATAACTTTACACAAGGAACACAGAGGGATGCCATAAAACTATTTAAAAACTATACCTGTCAGCTGTTCTTTAAGGCGCTACTGTGAGAACAACAATATCACTGTCAACACCCAACACATACCTAAGCGCACTGTGAGGTTTTAGAAGGCTGTAGAGATTACTTCAATATACAAGAAGCTCTCTTAAGAATCAATTCTTTGCTCTTCTATAGCACATTCTTTGCTCTTTTACAACACAGCCTCTTGAGCTGGTCTGCTTCACCAAGAAGCTGACACAGTAAGTCTTTTAGATTTGCTACTGAGACCAAAGACTTTAAAAAGTGAAACTGTAGACAATCTATTAAATATTGTGGGATAGCCACAGTTCAAGTTATCTATTCATTTCAGTGGTTTAAAATCAATACAGTATTAGAGTTCTTGCCTTTCTTAAATTGCAGAAGGATCCACGCTGCTATGGTCAGCCTCCATAGCAAATCCCAACAGGACCCCACTGCACTTGGTTTACAGCCTGTGCTGGGGGAAACATAAGAGAAACCTATTCCACTGCACCCAGTATCTAGCCTTTCTGGGTCTGACAGAAATTGAGTAGGCTTCCATGTGCGTCAGTCTGTACCTTCAAATGTTATAATCACCTCTACACATTTTAGCTGGCAGAAAAACAGGATGTCCGAGTATCCAGAATACCAGAGTGAAAGCAGAACCAGCTAAAAGGGAATAAAACTAGTTGTCTCTAGGGTTTTATGTCAGAACTAGAAGGAAAACAGTAGTTCACAAGCTAAATGAGATGTGATTTCTTGACTGCATCTAATACAGGACCATTTGAAAAAACAAGTAGAAATGGTCAGTTCCATGCTGCCCACTTTTTATTCCCTACATAGTCCTCACATGTGCTCAGTATCACAGTTCACCACCATGAGAAGCTAAAGTAGAACTCCAAAGCTCTAATTTTTTCACTGTCAAAATAAAAAATTCTAATTCTACATGTTAAAGTAGGATCAAACGAACTTTGCATTCCTAGATCTACACTGATAACTGCAATTTATCAACTTGCAGTCAACTGAAAGCTTTCCCTGTAACAATTCTTTACATTCCCTCTGCCTTACTTCTCACAAGACATGGTTCAGAAAGCAAGACAATTGAGTACAAGAAATTCCAGTCTGTCGTACCCTATATCATCTAGTGTCTAAAAGTAACCAAAGATGCACTGCATTGCGTGGCAGGTGCCATATGCCACCTGATGGACTGGTGTATGTTGAGTTTCTTCTCCTCCTCCAATTGTTCATATAAATGCACCAATGCAAACTTTATATGAAGTTTAGGCTTTTATGAAAGTTAACAGGGTTTCGTCAAGTTTTCTTTTGTGCTATTTTAGGCACAAACTCTCTCTTTACAGTGGCTATGGGCATTCTCAGGTTAACTGTGTTACAATCTATAAAGGAAAATAATTATCTGTGTACAAAATACACCCATTTTACAGAAAAGCAATTTAGGAAGTTTGAGGTTTAAAAGAAACTTGAGTTCAACTGTTTATTCTCTGGGTGTCTGACTGTCCCGACTGTTGACAAGGCAGTATTGCTTTTGACACTGGAGGAAAACAAACAAACAAAAAAACAACCCCCCCCCCTCCATACTATGTTCTATTACTGTAATGACTCGAGACCCTTTCAAAATTCCAAGCACAAGCAAAGCTGTTTCACACACACCCTGTCCAAATACTGCAGAATGCCACCAGGTGGATTGTGAGATTTTTGTAAAAGCTGTTGAGGCAGGCCTGATATTTGCATCACCTGCAAATGTGATCTTCAGTTTTACTCATCTTGCTTTACTATACACTTAAATAAATAGCATTGAGTTCTTTAAGCATGGTTGCTTCTTCTCTTGTTCCTTTGAGTGGAGAAGTTCAGAATTCAGAAGAAAATATTTTTTCTTCTGAAAACATGATTTTTATAATGAGTGAAATAAAAGCACATATTTGAACTCCAACTATAATGAAGAAAAAATGAATTGATTTAGAAACATCAAGATGAACTTGTTGGCAAGGATCTGCAAATCCAAGGTCTTGGCTCCTAATGTTCAGTTGTGTTTTCCTGCTGCTTCTCAGAGTAACTTCCTCCTCCTTCCTATCCATGGAAGAAACATTGTTAGAGCTATGCTTAATTTAGCTGCATAATGTGGATTTGGGAGGAGTAGTATTTTTGCTTTTGCTTTTTGTTGGCTGGTGCAAGAGGTATTTCCCCTGTTACTCTGCCTTTTAGTATGACCCCACCAACTGAACTATCACACTCAAGGCAACAGAGTTTCTAGCCACAAGATTTCTGTTGTTCTCCAAACCCCTACACTCATAGGTGGGAGAAAAAGAGCAAGTCTCCTCAAGAAAGCCAGAACAGGAGAGTGCCCTAAAGAAGTTGCAAGGAAACACAATAGTAAAACATCTTAAGGTGAAACTGAATTCAGTTTCCCTAATTCCATAAGTTTCATCAGAACCTTCAGGCTAACCATGTTTCCTTTCAATACCTCCCATTTCATGAAAATCCCTCTTCTTGGTTATAACAGCTATTATATTCCAAGCCTGAAGTATCACACTCAACAAAACAAATTAATTTCCCTCCATATAAGCTTCATGGATATATGTTCAATACCAACTATTCTTAAAAACCTAAGGCTTATAAAAAACCTGCTAGCTGCAGAAGTCTAAGTTTTAGTGGGTAGAGAAATACACAGAGAATTCATTAACTGCCTGTGGTGCCCAAGCATAAGGAAAGAAATAAAAATGCTTTTCTTCTATTTCAAATTCTCAAATCTGTAGATCAATTTCATGACTATTTCTGGAGGACTTATCAATTCCCTCACTTTCAATATGTGAACTTCTCAGGTCTTTTCATAAAGGGCATAACATTAGACATACTGAGCCAACAAGCTGGAAGAAGTTTCGAGCTTGTAGAAAGTCGATTCTCTCACATTCGCCACGCTCTTATTCTACTTATAATTCCTATAAATACCTTTGTAATTCCTAGTCAGTCAAAGGAAACAGATACTGAGAATTCTGAAGAAAAGAGCGAGCATAAGTTAGGCAAAAAGCTCAGCAAACACAAGGGAAAAAGAGAGAGGGAACAAGAAAATAGGGACCAAACAGAGCTTACAACTGGTTTTCTACCCCCAGCTTTGCATTTATCTAAGTAGACAACTGAATTTGCCAGCTACACAGCTGCGGATCTTCAAATAGAGCCACAAAAGACAACATGAACTGGTTAAGCCTTTGCTGCCAGCAGTTTTCAGCATGAGAAAAAGCTGATTCCATACTTTTTTTTTTTAATTTACAAGCACTTTTAACTAGTATTAAAAAAATTAAACACCCACATACTTTAAGCAAGCTGACATTATATAATAGATGAACAAATGAACAGTACTTAGACCTTCTGCAAGCAGATTTACAGACAAGTTATTGGCCAAATCAGATCATAGATAATCAATGTAATCAAATATCTGTTCGTCTCCAACACTATTTAATAAGCATGGCATGGAGGCAACTTGAAGCTTGCCCCTTTTAGCATGGCACAGCTTCGAGAGCCAAGGGCCCACTGAAAAAAAGAGAAGTAGGCTCACAGGTGCTTGAAGAGTTGTTCTAGCCACTAGCCCAGTTCTGATCCTGTTTAGGTAAACCTCTCTGTTAACTCTCCTCTTTGAAGTCCCCTTCCATTTGTTTCCCCATCTTACCTCTGTGTGATTACTGTATCCTGATAGAACTTCTCCCAATCCCATTTGCTTTTCCCTAACATCCATGATCATCTTTTCCCTTCATTACCTCCCCCTGTTTCCTTATCCTTCAGATGAAGGTACGAGATCATTTTGTCCCAGGAGAGTCAGGCTCGTCAGTTCAGTGAGTCAACAATCTTCCACTTGGTTCATGCAAATCAGCCAAACCTCTCTTCAGAAGTGCTGAACCCAGTAAACAGTGGTGGTGGAGGGAGATAATGTTTTCGAGTACAAACGAGAAAAGTCTGCCCAGTGAGGCCTTGTTCGAGTTTTTTCAGAGGATCAAAGAATTCACGAAAACCGAGATCTATGTTTAAACAGAGGGATGTGGCAAGAAAGTCGACAACCTTAAGTAGTTCTCTAAACAACTAGAAAAATCACAGGAAATAAAAGCACAAAATAAAGATTAGCAGACACTGATTTGAAAAAAAAAAGTGATCAGCGCAACACAGTCTAAATGGCATGTTAATATCAAAGAGCTGCTATTTCTAAACTTAGGGAGGAAAGAGCCTTCTCTGTCAGTTCAAACTGATCTGAACTGTTGCTTGCACACAGAAAGAATGAACACAATGTTTTGCTGAACAGTCAACTAATAGTTTTAAGTCAATTTTAGCCTTGAACATTTCACATTGAAAATTGATAGTTTCTTCTAAATAGTTTCATGTCTACTCTCAAAGTTTATTCCTATTTACTTATTATGACTTGGCTTAGCACATCAAAGCTCCAGCAAAGACAGGCTTATTTCTCATTCAAAAAAAGCATGCACTGAACAGGTTACAGCTGAGTGTCTTGATAACAATAAAATACAAAGCCATACTTGAAATTCTCCCTTAGCAGTACATCTGACAATCCCTTCCCATCTGAATCAACTTTTCTGAAAACATTACACTTTCATTTTCACAGCATGATTTATCTCCACCCCACTTACCATTCCTTTTTTGTCTTACTTAATTGCCGCTTCCTACTCTCCCCTTTTGAGCAAAGAGAGAGACTGTTCTCGTTCAACTCTGATTTGACATAGACAATTCAAATTGTGATGACTGGAAGTCTCCTGGAGCCGACATTCCACCATAAACCCTACTTTACCCCCCCAAGGATCTTTTCAGATAAGGATCAATTTCCAATTTTCAGTAAGAATTACTTTTGTGCTGAATTCTGGTTAAATGCAAAGCTTACCTTAGAATTTGAGATACATGCCAAAGATGTTGATATTAACATCTGGAAAAAATTATAATGTAAAACAATTTACTGTGATATAATTCCTGACCCTGGCACAGAGCAATTAATTGCACTGTTTTATAGGCTAATTCACTACACAAATTCACTTCATATTTAAGTATTTCAACTCTAATTGTGATTTTAAATTTTTTTGAAACAAAACATATCTTAAGTAGTTTAGATTTATATACTGTATTTTGCACAATCTATTCCTCCTCTTCTACCCCCCAAAATGAATCATAAATGAATGCATATGAAATCCAGTGACTGTTAAGTTGTATGCTGGTGAAGTCATAGAATAATTCCCATTTAAGAACATTGACCTGTGAGGACCACATTCCACTCACCACAAAAAAAGCAAGACAAAACAATACAAAATATAGTCCAAAGCACAGCTGTTATCTTCTGTGTTCCTGGTATAAATAAAACATTAAATTTTAGCAAAACAAGTGCAAAAGTATTAAGACAGACTTAAGAACAACAAACAACTTAAAGATAGAAATTTAAGGAGTGAAGCTTCTCCATTAAATTTGGATGCTAGCTTTCTGATATATTTAGCAGTGTTCTTAGAAACTCCCAGAACTGAGCATCACAGAACAAAACAGTCAGAATGATCTTGACTTTCTTCTATAGATTTCTCTTTTTATTTTTTAAAGCATTCAGGGAAAGAACACCAGCTAGTAAGTTCCACGTCTTCTGTTATTGATAAAACTGGGATCTTAGCTGAACTATCATATTATATATTTTTAAAAATTATAGAAATAATATTTATCCCTCAAATTAAATTGCTCAACTATCTACCATGATATCAGCAATATAATGCTCTGTAGTAGCCAACAGCATAGAAATACATAGGCTGCTTGCATAGTTTGGGTATGCTGACAGCTTTGACATCCTACAGTTAAGAGGGATAAGGATAGGTATATGGTATGTGCAAGTGCTGCATTTACAGGTTTAATAGTTTTATAAAAGGTCTTAAATTTAACAGGAGTAGCATGTGAAAGTTCATGATAATGTCTGTTTCATAACACTTGATTTCAGACTCTCAGTAAACATTGCTTTGTATTATGAAGTTAACTACTTCAATCCTATTCAGTTAGCACTCTGTAAAGCTCAAAGACGAACACAAAAAGCTTTATTTGTAATACTGGTCATGCAGTATTGTATTTGCATAAAGATATCAAACTTTGATACTTTTTGCAGCCCTAAACAGCTATATCAAATATGTACTCAAAACAGTAGACAAGCAGCATCAGTCGCTTGCAGCAAGATGTGCTTCTGAGGCCATGTAACAGTGAACCACACATCACTGTATAAGTGATCTGTATAATCATCTAAAACATATATGATGCACACAGCTCTAATTTCAGGATTATCTTCAGCCTCAAGATCAAAGTTTCCATAGCTACAAAAATAAAATTTGTGATAAAGAGGTATTATCTTACTCTTGGACTATACAGTTTTATGTCTGCACTCAGATAATTGAATGCTTCCCTACTTCAAGGCCAATTCTGACATCTGGATGAACTCACAATTAAGTCTAGTTATTTAGCACTGGAGCACTGCTGACATGATTACATATTAAAGATTCGAACAAATACAACTCTTACTTCTGAGCAGATTTATTTAGCTTAGGCATTTTTGCTTGGCTTATTAGAATTTTTAGAGACTTTAGTGCTCTCCCTTAATGAGTACTGGAAAGTTAAGAGATTTCTGTAATATCTTCTTGCAAGGACAAAGTTTTATTTCTCCTAAATTGCAAATATAATTTCTCCCACTACTGCTGTATTGCACAGCTGTCTCAAAGGAGATCCAAGAAGCTGACTGTTCCATTTCATTTCTGTAACAGCTGCACCATATGGTACTGCGCAGAACCACGTAAGTTTAATAACTCCATTTCTGAAGCTTTCCTCACACTCTCTGCAGCCAGTTTCTCTCTAACTGCCAAAATTTTGTTCTTAAGTTCAAGAGCAAGCATGGAAGGCCAATGTTAATTGTTATTGTATGCATCCTACATAACATATGTCAGACAGGCTTTTTTTTGACTGGACATATTTTATATAGGCATGGCTATAATTATGAAAATAGCAAAATGCTCGTTAATTAAACTGTTTTGAATATCACAAGCTATTACACTGTGCTGTATGCTCACAGCATTGCGAGATTTGATAGACGCACAGGAACACCTCAACGTGTTACCTGCTGCCCACCACAGCACAAACCTGCAAGCTCTTCCTAGGTGTGTCTGGAGAGAGGATATAACCGTCAGAATAAGTCTTCGCGACACCAGTACTTCAGGTGCAGCGGGAAGGAGTCTGAGCAGCAAGCATGTACCTTCCTGTTAGCTCAAGGAAACCAAACCGAGAGCGCTAAGAGCTATATGAAAAGGAAGCTCAGTGCAATGACTCCACAGCTATAACAGCATCCTGCACAGCTAGGCTACAAATTCCCCACGTCCAGCCACGATGATGTCATATGCCGTACACGAGCTTTGCAATTCTTAACTCCCTTATTCCCCACACACCCTCTTCCTTCCTCCTGTTCAACAGAGATTGGAAACGCAGCAGCTTCTGCTAATTCCCTGAGCATCATAACTGAGTCACGACTCCAGAGCCGAGGAGAAACCAAAAACCAGACTTCCACGCGGCGCCGGAGCAGGGACGGGCTGCGCCGCCTGACCGGGGAGCAGGGCGCCCCTCGACCGCCTCAGGCCGCCTTGCCCTGCCCTGCCCGGCTGTCAGCGGCGGCCGCCGGAGGGCACGGGGCGGCGGCGAGGGCACCGCAACTCGCCGAGCGGTCGCGCCGCCGCCCTGCGCCGCCCGGCCCGTTGTCCGGCCGCTCCGCTCCGCTCGCCGCCGCGGCGCTAGTCGGAGGAGGAAAGCCCGGGCGCGGGGCGCTCCCCCGCCCCGCCCCGCCCCCCTGCCCCGCCGCGGAGAGGCCGCCGGGCCGCGCACCCCCCCTCGGCCCGGGCCCGCCGCCCCCGGGCACGGGCGCCGACCCCCGCGGGGGCGGGGGCCGGGCGAGGACGGCCCCGGCAGGGCGGGGACGCGGCGCCCGGCGCTGCCTCCGCCCGCGCCGCCCCCGCGGGCCCCGCGCCTCGCCGCCGCCGCTCACCATCCGGGAACTCCCGGTCGCTGATGTGCTGCAGGTGGGGGCCGCCGCCGGCATCCGAGTCTCCCGACTCAGCCTCCGCCGACCCCGAGCCCCCGCCGCCCGCCGCCGCCGCCTGGTACGCGTCCGCCCAGCGGTCGGGCCCCGGCGCTGCCCCGCCGCCGCCGCGGGCCCGGCCGAGCTTGGGGCTGGCGTCCGGGGATACGCAGCAGGTGACGGTGTTGCCCATGGAGCTCGGAGCTCCCCCGCCGGGCCCCGGCTGCGCGGCGGCTCCCGGGCTGGGGCGGGGGCGGGGGGAGCCGGGCCGCCGGGCTCAGGGAGGGAGGGAGCGAGCGAGCGAGGGGGCGGGCGTCAGCGCCGCATCGCCGCCGCCCCGCCCCGCCGCGCGCGCCCCGGCCGCCCGCGGCCCGCCCCAACGGCCGCCCGCGCGCGCCACCGAGCGCCGCGGCGCGCGATCCCCCCCCGCGCCGCCGCCCGCGCGCGCCGACAGCAACGGGCCTCGCGCGAGCGGCCGCCTTCCCCCGGGCGGGGGGAGGGGAGGGGACAGGGCGCCCCGCCTCTGCCCAATGGCCTCCCGCCGGCGCCGCCGCGTGACGCCGCCCCGCCAATGGGCGCGGGGCTCGTCACGCGGCTGCCGCCGCGCCCCGCCGCGCCCTCCGCCGGCGCACACGAACACGCAGCCGCGCACGCAGCGCCGGCGCGACCAATCGGCGGCGCCTCGGCCGCCCCCCGCCCCGCCCCGCGCCCCGCCCCCGGGGGCTCCGGGCTCGCGCTGCCCGCGGGGGCACGTGCGGCGGCAGCAGCAGCAGCGGCGGCAATAATAATGATAATAATCATTATCATCATAATAATAGTAATAATAAAAAATAGCAACACCAGCAATAAGCGTAAGCGTACCTGCTGCTGCCGCTGCGGTGGTTTTATGCAGCAGCTCAGGGAGGTGATTTTCAGAGGTTGCTCCAGAGCTTGTCATATGTCTGATTTGCGGTCCCCCCCCCCTTTTTTTAAGAGTTTTAAGGGCTTCTGGTGGGTTTTTTGGGGTTTTTTTTGCACACTGTTCTTGCATGGCAATTGGGTGTGGAAGCGTTTGGGGAGGTCTAGCTCAGCACAGCAGGGTCCCTTGTATATGAAGTATAAATACACCGTTTATAGGTATATATACCCCATAGATATACCCTATACTGCTGTGCACTCTAACTGCATGCAGTGTGGGGAGGATGCGTTGCGCCTGTGGGTTGGCAGTCTGGGGCTTTTGTTGTATTTTATATATATATCCCCATAAACACACACACACACACACATATATATATATATAAAAATATATATATAGAATTACCCAGCTGCGGTTGTGCTTGCTGAGCTGCTCGGGGGGCTGGGTTGTTCAAACCCGCTGCGGGAAGATGGGCCAGAGGGCAAGATACCCGCGGCAGTCAGCAGCCCTGATAAACCTGAGCGTACGTGGCTCTGCCGCGGATCACCTTGCTATCACCACAAAAACTTAGCGCTGGCCCCTGATAAGAATGGCACTGCAGGAAGCATAGGAGAACATGGATTTTGCAAGAGTATTACAAAATAATGCTATTGTATGGGCAGTTACTCTGAAGATAGACAATTTTGGAGTTTAACTCCATTTTGTAGCAAAATCCTAACACCGGCACTTCTGTGTGACAACAGATGCAGTTTTCAGAAAAAAAAACACCACCTAGTTTCTCTGAAGAGAAGAAGTCATAAATGCCATATTTCTAGAATCGATATGACGATCTCAGGCACAATAAGAGGAGGAACAAAGTGATTTATAGTCTCGTATGTGGATCGCTCCCTTGTACTGACATATTACACTTACGCGCTCGCCTGCAGGTTCTCCGAGCTTTGCCAGCTAAGCCTCTCTGACATGCTACTAACCGTTTTTAAAGCCGTGTTACTCCAGAGAAATCTGACCTTTCTATGGATTACAAGCGCGGTTCAGAGCAGATTTGCTTTCCGTGCTTTACAAACCACTTCAGGGCCTCTATAACCTGCTTTGAAAACTGCTTACAGCTGTGGCAGGGAGCGCGTTTCGGATGGCTCATGGCACGGGGACAGAGAGTCGGTGCACGTTCCCCTTGGAGCTGTGATTTCGGGGTGATGATGGTGGGGGAAGAGAGGGAGCTAAGGGCTGGTTTGGTTTAGTGAAATAATTAATTCCCAAGCAAGAACAAGAGCTGGCTTGCATCTGCTCTATTTAATATTAAAAATCGAGTATTTTAATATTAAAGACATCAGTAATTTCTAGCTGGGAGGGCTCCCGTTTCTCAACTTGTGTTAGTCCTGCTCCTCGCAGCCACATCAACATGTGCAAAGGGGCGGCGTGGGTCTGGCAGAGGTATAACTGGAGCACTCTAAAACACATCTCGCACGATTTCCCTGCGTCGGAAAGGCTTGAGTCAGTGCTAAACCTATGCTTCAGCGCGGCCTGAGGGAGCCCTTTGCCAAAGCTGCAGTTTTGGGCAGCATAAAATCTGTGTTTGAGGGCAAACAAGTAGTGAGCAAGTGGCTAACGAGGGACTGGAGAACAGAGAAAAAGTCTGCTTCTGCTTAAATTTCCCCTCAATTTGATCAAAATAGCTCTTACAATCTTAATACAGATCTGATTTATCAGAATAATTTGACAAAACCTGTTGCTCTGTGTATTTTCTGCAGAACCAGGCAATCCATTTAATAGGTATAGCCTGAGCAACACCCTGCAGAGAGGAAACACATTATCTTTTATTTATGCAGCTTAGCACACTATTGATTTACTGCTCTAGCAGTATGCTGAATACCAGCTATCATGATTTATTACCAGTCCTGGTTCTCTTCCCATTTTCTGTCTCATCTTTCTACTTTGTTTTGCTTGATTTACCCCAGTGAATCATCAGACAGTTCCCACTATAAAAAAATCAATTATTTTGATGTACAATGGGCAGCATATACCTAGTTCCTCATTTTGCCTGATAAGTAGGCATTTTGGATGGTGGATCTCGGCAATAATGAATGCGTAAGCTGAAAATAGCTTACTACGTACCTCTGCGATTCAGCCTCGTGCTCTTCTGCTTCAGGAAGGGAGGTCCCTGCCCCATGGTCCTTGGTTACCACCATTTCTCCCTAGAATAATAAAGTCAATGGACGGCAGCTCACAAACAGCAAATGCCATGCTTTTACGAAATCCAGAGGACTGAATGGTTTTTCCCATCTGCTTGAAGCGTCATTAGTTACAAGGCTCTCCCCACCCCACCTCGTTTTAGTGCCATCTGGTTTCACCATGGCTGCAGATGGGCTAGGGCAATTCTAATTTTAGACGATAGTGCAAGAAGGGCGGGTTGGTTTTATTGAACCACGCTGATTCCAGGACCATAAAGATTAGCGAGTCGCATTGCAGAGCAGCAATAACTACGTCCTCGCCACTGTGGGAGAGTCACTGCCGCGCAGGGCGTTACGTCTCTGCTAGGGAAGGGTTTGAGGATCAGTCATCCCTTTGCTGCCGGCAAGGGCCCGTCCCACCAGTGGCAGCGCACCATTTCTACACCTTGTTTGGGAAGGACGCTCCAGGTCAGAGGGGTCCTTGGTGAAAATTTCAGAGACACGCTGGTGGAGCTTGCAAGCTGACGGGAATAGGATTCACCGGTATGTTTGTTGGTTTGCTTCGAGCCAGACATTAGGCGTGTAGCTCTTGGGAAGATGCCTAATCGTGACCCTCCGGCCTGTTCTGAGCAGGGCTTGAAACTGCACATTTGCAGACAAAATTCAAACAAACTGGAGAGATCTTGAGTCCTGGTCTGTACTGGGCAAACACTTCTCGAAATTGTGAAAGCTTTTTCTTTAATGGGATGAGAAAACAGTTTATCATGCAGCTTTAAATGCATGTGTTATTTGTAGTTTGGATTAGCACCGAGCATTTGTGCTCAATTAACCTCTTAGGGATTACGTAGTTTCATTTGGACACTGCCTCAGTGCTGCAGTAGACGAGGATAACTCAGGCAAGAAGTGGCACAAACCAAAATCTTGCATTTTAGACAGAAGCAAACCTTGAATGAAAGTGTTCTGGTTTCCCCACCACACTTTTCCCATTTCACTTATGCTTCCTTAGTCCTCGGCCCGGCCAGCAAACCATGCCTTAGGCAGCACTACAGGTACCCCCAAATTTTTTTTAAACTTGAATCTTGCTTTCGTGAAGATGAAAAGTAATTCTCTTGCTTGGGAGATCGCAAAGAAAACATGACCTAAATGCAACCTACAAAGTCATAGCCATGGGGTACAGAATGCCAAATGGACTTCAGCTGGTGTTAGTGCCAGTGCTGATGGGAGTTTATAAATTTGGCACTTAATGTCACTATTCCCTAAAGAAAGCAAGTTTGTTATACAGGTCTTCATTTCTGCCCTCAGTGATGTCTCATGCTAAACTTATTTTAATAATGTGTGGTAGAGAGAGAGTATGCTTGTTTTAGTTTTCCCCAAAGCGAAAGCAGCTTTCCAAAACTTGGGAAATGAATCCTAATTTAAGCCCCTTGGGGAAGTTGCTGTAACCACCAGGAAAACTTCACACAGCTTTTAAGGCCGGGCAGGATTCTGAAATGAAACACAAGTCAGCTCATAATGACAGCAGGAGGAGGAGCAACCTATATTCTCGAGATGTTGGGATGAAAAAGGCCCATGATTTATTCCGAAAATACAAAGGGACAGATTCGTTCTTGCTGTATGTCTGATGAGGTCAAAGGCTCTATACTAGCAAGGAATTCAGTCTGCCAAGTACTGCATGCAGCTTTTGAGCTATTAGCTTAACTACACGTACAATTATCTGCAGGATGCATAATAAATGAAGACCGCCAGGCTTGACAGGACTAATATTAGCGCCACCAGCTGTGTTTTGGCTTGTGGGCTCACCAGAGACGTAATTCTGTCTCTTTGCTTGGCCCATTGGCTCCACACATGTGAGCGTGCTGTCTGCTGGGGTTCAAAGGGATCCTGTTTCTCAGACAAGTCTTTACACTTCCTACCTCCAGCTTTCCCTGCCGTGGTTACCTGTAGGTAGATTCTTGCATGTTTTTGTTTTACTCCCTGTCTGAAAGCTTAGGGCTTGTGTTCACGACCACGTAACTCTTCAGTGCCTTGCTTCACAATGCAAAACCACGCTTCCCGTCACCAGTGAGGAGCAGTATCCCTGAGAGGAGATGTCAGAAACCACAGTTAGGAGCTCCTGTCTGAATAATGACTCTCGAAAAACTCCCAAATCCACGGGTATGGTTTTTGCCCACACTAACTGCAACAAGAAGGGGAGAGTCTGCTGGAACACTGGAAATAGAAACGTAGGATATTCCTAAAGCCAGCCAGTTTCACGGTCACCAGCAGCCCCAGAAATAGAAGAAGACTCTTTGCAAATGTTTGGTTGTGTTTCACAGGGCCAAGACTTTAAAATCCTTTAAATTCTACCATTATCTTCACCTTGGTTTAGTACTGAATATGCTTTCCCAAGGCCGTGGGCTTCCTTGCTTGTCTGTGGGAAGATAACACCAGCTTTGCGATGTGTTTTGTTCATCTTCCCCCTTCTTAGAAAGTATCTCAGCTGTGGGAGAAAGACTGCTTTCTGATCTTATTCTCAAAAGCAGTCTATGGATAACTTGGGGAAGAGCCAAGACATTATCTTTTCCTGGAAACGTAGCTGCAGGAAAAATGAATCACTAGGTTGAACCTGTATAACCAACTGAAAACAAAAGCTCAGAGTTGTGTGTCTCACTGTTGCAAATAATGGGGGGAAAAATAGGCATCCTGTTTTGAAATCTGCTGCCAGCTGACAGGACAAAAATATTGCAAGAATGATGGTCGTTTGAAGCTGACAAGTAACATAAGACTACGGCCATTTAAGGGAAAAAGCCTGAAGCAGAACAGTAGCTAGGGAAATAGGAATTTCCAGCATTTTCATTAGGACTAGGAAAAAAAGTAACCAGTGAGGTTGTTCAGAGCATACAGCATGGATTTTTAGTAGCCCTAAATTTTCACACTTTTTTATCATCTTCTGTGCTGCTCTTGGCTAGCAGTGAATATATCCTAACCGCGGCCAGGATTCTGCGTTTCACAGCATAAAGACGGACTGCAGTACTCATGTCACAGATTAAACTGGCGCTTTTGTCTCTGCAGCAGTCAAAGATAGTATGGGCAGGACGGGCAATGCAGAGGATTCTTTGCCAGCAGGTGAACATCTGGATCACTGCAGTGATACCAATGGCACACTAACATATGGGAGTTAATATTTTTTAAACTTAGCTTCTCTTTTCTGATCCTACCTTCCTTTTGTCTTAATAAACATAAAACTTTGCAGTTATCAAAGGCTAAGGAAAGCTAACTGCAGGTGGCAGAGTTCATAGAGAGTAGCTGAGAAGAGAATTTGAGATGTATTAAAGGCAAAAATGAACGAAGCCTGCAAAGCTGTGCTCTGTGTGCTGTGGGCAGCGAGCTGCCAGAAGCACCGTGCTGACATACCAAGCCTTACAAATAGCTGTTACTGCAGGTCAGGTATGCAGGTTTCCGCTCCTATGAGGAAAGGGTAAATGCTTTCCAGGATTTTAGCACAGACACTAACATGGATGTGTGACTTCATTCAGAAGAGTAAAATTGCACATCTAGCTCCTTCTTAAGTTTGTTTAGGGTAACTTCTAAAGGTTTAATTCCATCCCTGGGCCACCAAATATTGGAGAGTGGCTCTGAAGAGCCTCTCCCATTAGGTTTCAGGTACCTGAAATTGCTTAGACTTGACTGTTGCTTCGTCTCTGTTGTCTGAAGGATTCAGTGCCTAAAGAGTGGAGAAGAAGAGGAAACACTGCTAATGCCATTACGCATAAAAATATGAAAACACTTTCTTAGACTTGGGTTCTGCTTGGTTTTAAAAGGGTAATCCTTGCACCGAGGCAGATGCTTTTGCATCTATGTGAATGCTCTAACTGTTGTCTGCCTATCTACAGACAGTTTAGTTGTTTTTAAAGAAAACTGCTTGCTTGCACTACAATTTCCCCTCCGATTATATAATGCTGCACCTATAAATAAAATCAGAAATCTGGGCACCTAAAATTAAGACTCTAGATCCATACTCAGGCTCCATAAAAGGAAAATGATTGGTGACATGACTTTTAGAAGTGTGGGACCCTTGCAGAAAGAAACAGAAGGGGTTGGTGCTTGGTGTGCTGCAACGTCAGCTCAACCTTTAGGAGCCTCGGAGCAAATCTGTGAAAACTGAGGCGCTTTTTTTGTGCAAGATTCTCACTTCCCTGCAGCAGCACTGGCATTTCAAACACAGTGTTTCACAGCTTTTTTTCCCTCCCCCAGTATCCCACATGCCAGACACACGTGTTAGTCTGATCTAGACCACCAGCCTGCCCCAACAGGTAGGGAAATCAGAGCGCTGCACTGCGACTTACCGACCTGCACGCAGAGGAGTGGAGCACGACATCGGAGGGCCCAGCAGGGCTGCATCCCACCCCAGATGTGAACCGATGCACTCTCACGTGTCACTCACGGGCCGTGGCATGTCAGGCGTGCTCCTGTCACCGGACCGGACACGTGGCATCTCGCGGTCTGGAAGCCCGGGGACTGGAGACCTGCTTGTAGGTTTGTGAGTGCTTGAAAGCATGGTGATAAATGCAGGCTGTTTCCAGTAAATGAAGTGCAGCTGGAACTGCAGTTCTTGCTTACAAATAGGAAGAGCTTGCTCATTTTGCTTTTTGTTGCTTAATTAAAACTTCAGCATAATGTCAGCTTTTAGATCTGAAAGGCCTTTGAGAGATCAGTCACACAATGCCACTAAAAGCTAAGTGCTCTTTCTGTAACAAGACATGTTAATAAAGGTGGTGATTATGTATGACAGTTTATCAAGGCATGAGGTTTAAGGCATGAACATAATGTTACTGATGGGAACTACTCCTTCTTCAGAGGCTCCAGAAATTTCTTGAGTTTCACTTTGTGCACAGCTCTCTCTTATGAAATTATGCATCTTTATATTTTTTCTCATTACGTGCACTGTTTCATGTAACTCTGTGTGTAAAGGAAATGACATGGTAGATCAGACCACACATTCGTCTCAATATTAAACATTTTTGCAGGAATCTTGCTGAACCAGCAAGATATAAGGTCCACTGATAACCTATCAGTTTCTGCAGAAACTTAAGCTTTCATTTCCAATTCACCCCCTTGGTTTCCAGGATGATCCAGATCAGTTCAAACGGAGGCTGTCTTGATTCTGCATCTGCAAGCTGTATGGAGCCAAATTCATTGCTTGCTTTTTTCCCTTTGTATTCATCAGAGAGGGATTCACCACCCCGCCTGCCTCGCCGCGGTGGAGAGTCTGGGAGCTCTGGTGGAGATGTAGACGTAAAAAGAGTTAATCATTTCACTGCTAGTCATTTGAATGGCCATATATGGTGATACGTGGGGAGAAAGACCACTTTATTTTCCTGGTTTTCCTCCAAGCTTTTCATTAGCCAGTGTTTAGTTGTTTGATGAAAGTTCTTAGCAAAATAGCTATTTGTGAAAGCTTTACTTCAAAGGCTGTTCATATTTCAGCGGAGTAACAACCAGAAGGAGCTGATATTTTCGCAGAGAGGATGGCATTAAACACGTACGACCAGAAGTTTCTACACAAGCAGCGGCTGCTAGCCTCTCCGAGAGCGCGACAGAGCCATTCGGAGTAAGGCACGGCGGCCAGCGGGTTGTCAACAGCGCAGGCTTTTAGAGGCAGATTTAACAGCTCCGCGCTGGCGGGAGGCCTCACGGGCCCTTCTCCCCGCAGGGCGAGGCGAGGCGAGGCGAGGTGACGCGAGGCGAGGCGACGCGAGGCGAGGCGACGCCATGGCGCTGGTGCCCTATGGCGGCGGCGGGGTGCTGCCTGGCCTGCACAGCCCCGCCGCCACCTACCGCTTCGCCGGCCGCCCCGTCCGCATCGAGCAGAGCTGGGCGCAGCTGGGCGTCGCGGCCGTCGTCTGGGACGCGGTAGGTGGCCGGGGTGGCGCGCGGCGCGCGCGTGGCGGGGCGGCGCATGCCAGGGCTCCCCGCCACCGACGCGGCCCCTTTGCTCCCCGCTCTGGCTCAGGCCCTGGTGCTGTGCGCGTACCTGGAGGCGGGCAACGTTGACCTCTGCGACCGGGCCGTCATCGAGCTGGGAGCCGGGACCGGCCTGCTGGGAATCGTGGCCGCCTTGCTGGGTAAGGGCCGTCGGCGTGTTTGCTCTCAGCGGCTCGCCGCCGCCAAGCTGGCGCTGGGCGTCGCCGTGCCCGGCGCGGGCGCTGAGAGGGCGCCAGGGCCGCCCCGCGCTGCGCTTGCGGACGGACGGGGGCGGTTTGCCTGAGACGTGCCCTCCTGCCCTGCTCAGGCGCTCGCGTTACCGTCACGGACCGGGCGGCAGCGCTGGCGCTCCTGGAGTCGAACGTCCGGGCTAACTTGCCCCCCGAGCTCCAGCCGCGGGCTGCCGTGAAGGAGCTCACCTGGGGAAGGGACCTGGGCAGCTTCCCTCCGGGGGCGTTCGACCTCGTCCTGGGCTCGGACATCGTCTACCTGGAGGAGACTTTCGCGGATCTGCTCCGGACGCTGGAGCACCTGTGCGCAGAGCACACCGTCATCCTGCTTTCCTGTCGTATTCGCTACGAGCGCGACCTTGACTTCCTGAGGATGCTGAGAGGCCGTTTCTCCGTACACGAGGTCCACTACGACCCCACGAAGGATGTACGTATATACAAAGCGCAGAGGGGCGGTCGCAAGGATGAAATTTGACTCTCTGCTTTGTTAGTAAACCACTGATGCTGTTAGATCCTCCCCTTGTTTCTACCCAATACGCTTGTTTCTAAACATAAAATTGCAAAGATTATATTTTTCCACTGGCTTGTTGTCCAATGTGGCAAGGACTGTGCACGCTAGCATTCTGCTTATTGAACCTCTGCTTAGTTCCTCAATATGAGATATATAAAGCCTTCCATTGACTTTTTATCAAATGTCATTTCTTGAAGCTGATTTAAGTTGTAGAAATCCCTGTGCATGAAAAACATTATTAAAAGATCTGTTGCTTGAAATCAAACTCACTTAATGGCTGCTATGGGATACTTACAAGTAGATAAGGATTTTTTTTTCCCCTTATCCCTTTCTTCAACCCTGGAAAAGTAACCAGATACCTTTCCTTCAGGGGCAGATACAAATGCGCAGGGATGCCCATAGGGCAACTGCAACAAGAAGACTCAAGCTGTTCTTTAAACATCAAATCAGCTCTTGACTCTCAAAGTACTACCGGATAATGTTCTGCTTCCTGCTCTAATTTGTCTGTGGCTGGCCAGGTCTCTGAGAGTCGCTGTGTAGGAGAGGAGGGTGCTGCCCTCCTCAAGTTTAGTGTTGGGGCACGCGTGTTCTTCATGCTGCTTGGGAGCCTGCTCAACCTTGGCGTGCTTTTTGTGCACACCGGTAGGCAGACCCCTCCTAAGCAACTGATTTCATACCTCAGGCTTGTGGAAATGCCTGTGTGTGTTTATTCCATAAAATCCGAAGTGAAAAATGCTGCAGACTGGAATCTGGCTGGCATCCCAAACAGACCTCCTCCTTCTTCTGATGGGGTGAGAATGACTTTGGTGAAAAGTAAAAGCACCCCGTGGCCTTGTGGAAGACAGCTATACTTCTAAATGCAGAAATTGGTTAAGTACTTTCTTTCTTGTAAGCAGAACTTTTTCTTCTGTTTATACTTAACTTACAAAGCCCCAGGTCAGGTTCAAGCTTTAAGTATGTTCATGTCCTTAGCACTAACACCAGGACAAGCCACCAGCTGTTCTGAGCCATGGACATGATGAGCTCTTGATCTCTTGTGTCCCATCAAACTTCCCAATTGAGAAGGATGCGTAGGGCCTGTGGCCCAGAGGTGACGTGTAGACCACGGTCTGGAAACGACACTTTTGTCATTACAGCTGCCATGAATGAGGCCTGAAGGTCTTGTTTGTCATCCCTGAAGACTCTCTCACATGTTTTCCGCTAAAGTTAACTCTGAACTTGGTGGCTATCCTACACAACACAACAATATCCTTGTGAGCCACATGGTGTCACTAAAACAGTGCATTCTCAGCTTGCTGAGACTGCCGTCTGGAACTTGAGTTGAAGTTCTTTGAGGGAAAGAAAACAGCACCTTTAATTAAAAACAGAACATGATATGAGCTCTAATGTGCCAGACATGGCGTCTTCTATCCTATCAACTGGGTTAACAGTTTTGGGAAAAAATTACAAGCTCTCTCCACTCTCTAACTTCTCACCACTCTTCTTCCTACCCCCTGCTGGTGTTTCCCTCTCTCCCGGTTCACCCGTGGTCACCGTGTGTTTAGCTGCCCCAGCAGGAGCTGGCGGGGAGCAGAGTGCTGGCTCTCGCGCTCAGCCGCGTGCAGGACTTGGCCCGTGAGCAGCGCCCACTACCCAACTGCGCTCAGCCCTGCGAGAGGCTGCAGCTTGCAATGCTGTGAGCAGTTGCAGCCTGCGTTTTTGCCATAGTGGGAACACTGTGTCTGCTTAAATAGCACGGAATAAAGCCTAGTGTAGCAACCTGCACGCTGTAGGGTTAAGGGGGCTTTGCTCCAGGCTTTGCTTTGAAGACAGGAAAAGTTTCATATTTTTAAAGCAAATCTGTTTAACTGTGTCTCCTTTTAATTGTTTAACAACTTTCAGTGTCTGCTTTCCTATTGCTGCTGTTGTAGCCAGTGGCCTACCTGAGAGAGCAGGTACATGGCAGGAGAGAGATCAGGCTCGACGACTTCTGTGGGTTGCTGTTGCGCAGCGTCTGCACGCAAAGCCCAGGGAGTCTGGTCGAACGTACCTGTGGAAGAAATGCGCCTGTACGTAAGCAAACGCTTGTGGAGCAGAGCATGAGAGAGATGCTGACAGCTCAGGTGAGTGCCTTGCCTTGCTCCGCAGAGCTGAGCTCTGGGTTGGCCCCTCCGCAGCCCAGGGTACTCTGGCTATGCAGCAGAGAGACTTGTCCTCGGACCACTGCCAGGCTGTGGGTGCTCCCTTAGGCGGGAGACCAGTCCCAAACATGGGCAGATCGGGCGAGGTTTGACTCCTTTCTGCCCACAGCCTGTGTGCATGTGAACCGTTGCTTTCCCAGGGGGCCTCTGCCCTTCACGAACAGATGGGAGCAGAGAGCAGGGGTAGGCGCAGCAGTGCAAGGGCACAGGTCCCCGCTGCACGTTAGCAGTGACCTGAGGCATTATCAGGAGAGCTGGGCTGTGGGCTAGGCCAGCAGAGAGAAGGGGCGGACAGGAATATTGCAGTTGGGCTTAGCGACCAGCATGAGCACGGTGAGCAGTTAGGTCTGGTTGCTTTTTAAGCTGCAGGCACCAACTAAGAGAACATGAAACTCAGTCAAAGGCAACAGCCCGTTCCCATCAGGTGGCGCAGACACCCACCTGCACCAGCCAGCAAGCAATGCCTTCCCATGTCCCAGGCTGGCCTTCGTAGCTCTTCTGTATCGCCATCGTGCTTAGGCTCAGGGGACTGGCAGGAGTGAGCAGCACCACATGTGCCAGACAGACGGAGCACAGGTGCCATGGTCTGGTGAGCAAGCACACGGAGAGCAGCCCTCGGCGCTGAACCGGCAGGGCTGGAGGCAGCAGCAAGCTCACAAGTCTGACCGGTCCATCCAGGTGAGCTTCTGCCCTACCGTGAAATTACACGTGTTAATGCTTCAGTGGCTGTACGGCAAATATGCTAGCGCACCGCCCAGGCCGTTTGTACCGCTGTGTTCGTCCCAGCACCGAAGAAGTCGGCGTGGTTGCCTTTTGGGTGGTTCCCCTGCATTGGTCCCATTTTGTAAAATGATGTGAACCCACCTGGAAGGAGAACGTGTTTGTGCCTGGGACCGCCAGTGATGGGATGATGCCTGAACGGCCGGCTGTGAAATGACCGACTCACCAAGGCGAGAGGGCCCAAGTCAGAGAGACATGGCCGGACGGACACGGTATGAGGTTGCGAAACCGTTTCTGAAACGTGCCTTTCTGTGAGGGAACGAAATTTCTGAAATGTCATTACAACTAAAATGATGTTTGATTACTATTAAGACACTGAGTATGAAATTTGGCTCTTTGACGGGCAAAGAGCTTTAAGGCGCAGCAATGTCAGGAGAATCAGGTTTACCAGCTGACCTACTGGCTGCACAGGGATCTGTGTTGCCCAATTTTTTTTAGTATGAAATTCAAGCCAAACTATGTCTTTATCTTGTGGACTAACCCCTGTTTGGGATTCTCCCTCATTACTGAGATGTAGTTTTCTGAATAAATATATGAATGTCATTATGAAAATGCTTAGTTGTGAAAACCATGAATTCCCAGCCATCGTGAGCTGACCTTACTACTCTCCCTCGATTTCACCAGAGGTGTGTTTACACCAGTGCTGAATTTGTTCTTCTGGCTTTTATCCCAGTGTTTTGATCCAGCTTTGTAGATTACATAATCAGGCTATGATCTCTGCAGTGTTTGCTGCCTTCTGTTCTGTTATTAAAATCAGTAGAACATGGTTTACAGGAATGTTTAAAAGGGGGAAAGACAGCAAATTAAACCTGTAAAAGGGGGAAAGACAGCACATTAAACCTGTAAAAGGGAAAAATCTGTCACGCATTAATCAAACAGAACTATTTACCACAAGGATGGGTACTATAAAGCAGATTTAAAAATAAGATTCAGAAATGGAAGAGAAACTGTCCTTCAGGTTTTAACCTCTCATTAAGCCAATTCAATTTAATTAAAATTAAAAAGCCTTCCCTTTGAGAAAATTATCTCATAAACACGGCAGGCTACAGATCATAACAGAGGGGACACCACAGTCTGCTCAAAATATGCCTTTTCCCATGGTTCTATCCAGCTACCATTTGCCCCTAAATTAATGTAAATGTAGCATCCTGCTCAAAAAAGAGACTTTGTAGAGTTTTTTAAAGCATGTTTATGTGACTGCACATAAATGTTTGTGTAAAAAGGGAGTTATGACAGTTTATACCACAAAGATTACAGTAAGAAAAACACTTCTTTATGACAATAATTCACAAATTCACAAGAATCACTTTAATATACAAAGCAATTACTACCATTCTGAAACACAAAGCAGCTAATATGTACATAGTGTTAATAAAATGCATTATAACCCAGTACAATTATTTTAAAACACAGATAAAGCACAAAAAATAAGTAAAAAAAAAAAAAACACAACAGGGATGTTTCTAAATTTGGGGGAAATGTAAGTAAGATTTTTTTCCCCCCAACAATGGATTTTCATTTAGTCTTTTAACTTCCACAGGTACGTGGGAGTCCAGCTCAAATACCCTGTTCTGTGCTGATACGCTTTGGGTAAAGAATCAGAAATGCAGGTGAGGTGAAATTACTCTTTCCAGCATACATTACAAAAGGAGAATAATAACACTTGCTCTAGAAGCTTCCCTGAAAAACATTGTTCCAAAACAATTGCAAATTATAAACCCAAACTAGAAATAACTCATTTTTGAAGTGACCAACCAACCTGTGGACAAGTCTGTGGAGGGGCTGGCTGCCAACTAGCACCTCTCCTTGCTCCGTTCCCCATCCCATCCCTAGAAGTCCATATAATCAGCACAGTCAAATCTCATACAAACTCGCAGTTCTAGATTTTTTAAAAATTTATATTTTAATATAAATAAATGTCATTACACACAAACAATGGAGTGGCACCTGGATAAAACACAACTTGCGGAGAGCATCCTAACATCCGTTCTTAGCTTTGGCCATTTCCAGATAACTGACTGGCTCAAGGCCTTCCCTCCCCTTGTTTTTACTCAGCTATCCCGATTTAGAGAAATACCATATAACTGAGGCTGTGACTCAATGAAGTGACTGCTCCCAAGTCATGAGTAGAGTAAGTGGTCAGCTTATGGAAGTGTGCTAACCGCAGATCATTACAGCTTTTCCCTGGCCCTTTCCCTGCCCAGCATGGAGCTCCTGAGGACAGCTGCCTTTTCCTGCTGGGAAAGCGAGACCTAAACTTACCAGCTTACACAGCAAGTCAGAAACTCTGCACTTGCAATACCACAATGCAGACAGTTCAGCGTCTTTAATTTGTGCTACACAAATTAACCTGGGCAACTCTCTTTGCAGGCTAGAGCTTAAATACATTTAAAAAATACATTCAAAAAATACATTCCAAGGCAAAACACCTGAAATACAAGCCCTCTTTACAAACTGGATCTGGTCCCTTTTCCCAAGAGATGTACAAATTTAAGCCATATCCGTCCACAGACCTGAACCTGTCACAAGCACACAGTAGTCAGGATTTCAGCACCCTGTTTCTCGTCTCAGTCTGGCTCCTCCCACATGACTGAGCTTCATGATACATTCAGGTTTCTGCAAAATCAGTGTCTTTCGTAACGAGCAAATTCAAAAGCTCAAGGAAACTATTTCCCAGTCACAGTACACGAGAACCATGAATGTACTGTATGCCTTTAAAACCTGCTTACAGTGACAGAATCTGGGACTACAGCTAAATTATCTTTGATCCTGCACAAGAAAGTTAGTTGTGCTTTTTTTCTGTTAAAGCAGGATGACAAATTGTCAACGCACCTTTACCTCCTGGTGTCAAAGAACTGTAAAGCCTCTTTATTTACTTTCTTGGAATGCAGCTTTTAAAATTTGCAGCCAGATCTTAAATTAAGAGAAGGGGAGTAAAGTGACTGAAAAAGAGTTTAGCTTTCCTTTCAGATTAATTCCCCTTTCTCACTTGGGATCACTGAACTAGTTCTATTCTGTCTAAAAATAATTTCACATCCATCCTGTACATATCGCTTTGAGACACCATACACTTAGTTCTTCCCAGTCTTCAGTACCGCCAGTTCAACTCTCCTGCCATTTAAAACTAACGCCTGCCGGAAGCCAGGTGCTAATCAATCAGCTTCATTTAATAAAAGTTACGTTTGTGAAAGAGTCAAGGGGTGTGGGGAGAGGAGTGAGATGTGTGCACGCAGCAGGATTACAGCAATTGTGCCAGGGAGCTTCTCAAGCAAAACCAATATCCAATTTCTCTTTATTTTTTTTGTTCTGTTTTTGTTTTTTTTTTAAAAGTGCACATTTTAATCAAACATTTACAAAGAATATAATGTAACAAAAATAAATACATGACCTTTTGGTTAGATCATTGGCAAATGTTACATCACTAACCAGCTTCAGGGTGAAAAAATGACAATAAAAACAGGGTGTCAGAAAAACAATGAAATAATCTTACAAATTGTCATAGATCTGCAACCACTGATAATGAACTTGCTTTGATGAGGAGACTTGTCTTTACTTTAACCCACAGAAAGCATTGGTTATTTGTCTAAAATAAAATTAAAAAAAAAGCTGAGGCCAGTTTTTGCTAACAGATGACTACGTGCAGCTGCTTGTCTACTGGAAGCCCAGATTAAAAAAAAAAAGTAGTACAAATTTAGATCAGAAACTGTCAGGGCTGTTTTTCCTTATTAAATCTTTTTTTTTTCCTGAGCCTCTTAATGATTCCAAACACCCCACCAATTTTCTGATCAACATAAAATACCAGAGAAGACAGTGGTGTGAGACACAAACACAAACTACAGAGGAGCCAGAACCCTAGAGGTGTCTGTACAGCCCTGAAAAGCATGACAGGCTGAAATTGTGCTTTCAGATACATGCAATGGTGCTGACAACTATCCCATTCTGGTGAAATCACTGCTTGAATAAAAATGCATAGCCACTACCTCAAGAGGAAAACAGAAGTCTTACCAGTGGTTCCTTAAAAAAACAAACAACAAAAAAAACCCCAAATACCTAACAATCCTTCCAATTGTTTTTGCCTTTGATATATAGCTGCCAAAGAGAAAAAGCACAAAAGTGAAATATTTTGAGGGAGGGGGAAGTTTTAAAACAACTGTTTACATCATTTCAAAAATCTCCAAAGAAAAAAACACAAAAGCCATGAAAGATGAGATAAAATGGTTGAAAACGGATAACTGAAAAACAGCACAAACAAATCGGTAATAAGCGCTAGAATAATGCAGCCCAGAACTACTGGGGCAGGGGAGCTTTCACACACGCGCACACATCCACACACACCCAGACACACACAGAAAAGTAAAAACTTTTTCTGACCTCCATATACTATAATACTCAGCATTCCTGACTTAAAAGCTCTCAGAGCTGTAGATTATATACTGTGTGTATATATATATATATGTACATATATTATACATATGTATTTTTCCAAGAATATCTAAATTAAAAGAGCACCGCTGACAATATCTTAACTGCCTGATCGGTGCTGTTGTTTTGCAAAATAATGACATTACAAAAATTATATTTCAAATCAATTCTTGTTTATTATGAACATAATGGATCTAGCCCTTTCTAACCCTCTCTTCAGGTAAAACAGGCTATCAATTCTTGAAAACTCACAACTGTGAGATATAAAACTAACCCTCCCTCCCCCCTGCCAGCATAATTTCCATCCTACTTCCAAATGGCCTTACTTGATAGAAGCTGACTACCCCAACCTCACTACTGAGGTAAATGATATATGAATGGATGCCTGTATCATATTCCTTCCCTTTTTGGCTCACTATGAATAGTAAAGCATGTATGGGTAACCTTAGCCAGCCCTGTACTTGGTGTAATGCATTTTTTTAATCATTGTCATTTAAATTTTCCATTAAAGAAATTAAAGTCCCCAAATCCTCAGTGCACCATAAATAAAAATAATACGTACTTTAAAATAAGGTTCTTTTTCTTAGTGAAACGTTTGTTGCTGATGAGGTCTAGACTGATAACACTACAGACTACTCACAGAACACGCACAAACAAAAAGCAGTAACGCAGTCCTCCTCTCACTGCCGCACGGATTTGCTGCAACCCTCTCTGAGAAGAACCAGGTGCCGGTGGCGGTTTGGGCTCCCCAGTCCATTCAGCTCCCAGGCGCTGTGCTGAGTGACTATGAGCGGGTGCTAGGCAGTGCTAATCACGCACCAGCGTGTCACAGCGCGGGGATCACAGCTAGCCTCATGCGGGTTCGCTGTAAAACCTCAAGCTTTTGCAAATCAATGGTTCTACAAAAGCAACCGCCCTAGTGCCGGCGGGTACAGCCTTTCTGACGGATCTCAAAGCCGAGGAACCATTCCACATAATTGTTTAAATGAGGCCATCATGAGCCTAATGCTTAACAAGAATTACTCCTGCATTATCAGCATTGCTACTTCTAGTGCTAGTTCTGAAAAATCAGTAACCGTTACAAATGCATGTATTCTCTGTCTTTAAGAATCAGACGGTTTTTATAAAAGAGTGACTGAGAATTTAGGATCTCCTTAAAATTGTACTGCTAAACTAATAAATTCACCTTCCATTAAATAAAATCATGAAAATTAATTCTCTATGGCAGATAAAAATAGACCATTTATAAAACCCCACAAAACTTAATTTGGAAATGAATTCTTTCATAATTCTGATACTTATGTTCTCTCATTTGAAATATAAACATAATTTGAAATTATCGATAACTCTAGATTTAACAATAATGTTACAAGTTTAACCCTGCTCCTTTAAAGTCTCTTGGAAACTGAATGCCCTCTCAAATGAGAAAACTAGAACTTTTAATACTGCTGTAGCTGTTTGAGACCCAACTGCCTAGAGTCTTGCAAATTTTCTTTTTATAATGTCACATTGACTGTATAACCCCTTTAAAAGCTTGTATTTGAAATTTATCTTAAAAACAGATAGAATGAATGGGAGAACATATTAGCTAATACTTAGCTAGGCAAGGCATTAGTACAGACCAGAGTCTTATTTTTATGTCTCTATACATAAAAATTGGACCAGGGGCCCAAAGTAAACTTACTCCATCAAATGACCCAAGTTAACATATCAAGAGACTGGCTTCGGAGGGCCAGTAAACAAACTGAGCATGATTCTTTTTGACACACAGGGGAAGTCCAAATGTTGAGTACAGTGTTCGTTATTCTTTAACGTGATCTACTTTTTTTACAATGTGAATCTGGGAAAGATCACATTTCCTCAGTGCACACAAGAAGTCTGGTCTTGCAAACATCTTAGGCACATGAGTAATTTTACTCACATGAATAAACAAATTGGTAAATCTGATCATTTACATTAATAAATCCTCTGAATAAATTAAGAATTTAGTTAGCCTGGGCAGGTTCAAGTAATCAGTATTGTCTCTTGCAATGCAGAAGCCAGTTGGAATATTCATGTTTGAAGTCCAATTCAATGTTTGAGGCTTACCTGGTTCTTACCATACTGCAATTAAATTTATGCATGGAAGGTGGCTTCAAAGTTTGAAAAAGAATTGAGCAAACAAGGATAATATTTCCAGTAAGTACAGTAATTTCCATTACATAAGATAGTGGTAGGGAAATAGAAATAACTTAACTGCTTAAAAGGACTGGGGACACTGAGACTATACTGTCATCAGGGAATATATATGTGGAGTTGGCCAAGCTTCAGCTGCTTAGTTGTCCTGATACAAATAGGCAGTGCTTTCATATGTTACCCATGCTTACTATGTGACTGTTTTCTAAACGTCACTGTTGTTCCTTTTTTGAGTTCATTTCCCCCTCAGATATCATTTCCCAACCAATATCCTATGAAGTTCGTGATTTCTTTTTGTGCATTCAGAATGCTGAACACACTTGTACATAATATGCTTCTAGAAGCAACAACTGACCAGTGAAGGCAGTTTCAATGCATTTGTTTCTGAGGTATGGAGAAGTTTGTATTAATCCAGGAGGGTTTAACACAGATTACACATCAAAAACCCTCCTGGGCTAGTTTAATAATTGTATGTTATCTCCACACCAACAATGTGACCGTGAAGCGCCTTTCATTTGGCATGTCACTTAGCCATGTATTTTTATAGTTTATAATGAGTATGTGAAACCAATTTGGCAACCATTGCTTCTTCATTGCACCATACACGCTCAATGTATGTGGCCCACACAGTTCTCTGGGCCGAGAGGCTGGGGTGGTTCTGTCTCTAAGGCAATCAAAAGAGCTCAACACAAATTCTTGAAATCATTACAAAAGGACCCTCCCCCACAGTAACTTCCCAAGTGACCACTGATACTCCTTGACGAGGATGGGGAGATGAGAAAGAAGCCTGTTCTTCTTCTTCACACTCAGATTATTTGATGACGAAAATAATCTTGAAGGGGAGAAGTGGAGGCAAGTGTTTGAACATTCACAGTTTGATGCAAAGCACAGACGAATTAAATTCTGTAGTTGCTTTCAGGCAGTTTTGCGCATAGAAAAAAAGAAATGTTTAGAAAATAAAAAGTTTACTTTGTCTTTCTGGTTATAGCCAGAACCAGTCTCGATCCCACCTGGACAAGTGAAAATGGGAATCCAAAATTAATCTGATTTGTGGCAGTAAAGGTCCTTAAGTGCTTTCAACTCCTCAATCAGTGTCTTGTTTTGGTTTTCAAGCACAGCCACTCGATTTTCTAGACATTTCACATACTCCTTTTTCTTCCTGCGACATTCACGTGCTGCCTCTCTGTAAAGCAAATAAGGACATTCAAATCCAGAACAATTATTTAAAGACATGGGTTGCTTAACTGTTCAGGTCAAACATTTATCTAATACTGACATTTTTAGAACAGGGAAGTATTGTAAGAAACAACTCATAAGTTGGGAAGAAAGGCTGAGTTCATAATAATTTCACCTTACAAGTCACGAACACTCAAGATCCAAGGATCATTTCACCATACAGATCCCAGTAAGTCAGCACTGGTAAAATCCTGCTGGTGTGATAAAAGGATCCTACTCAATGACAAAATTCTGTTTGCAAGATTTAAATTAGAGCCTTTAGGCTGAGTAAAATGCTGCTGCTCTAATTTCCTTAGTTTTATTATTACTAAGAGGCAAATAACAAAAACGGGTAAGAGCAATGTTCATCTACTCATTTCTTTATAGTCTTAACTTTTCCCTTTGCTGTAGTCCAACCAAATAATGATAGTCAGGATGTAAAAAAAAGCTTTGTTCAACCAGTGCAAAAAACCTGTATTTAGAGCATTAGAGCATATTTGCTCTCAAATAATACTTTCATTTTGTTAACAATGCCCATATCACTGCAGGGATAATATAAACCATTCAAATAAGAAATCACCATAATATAAACAGTCACGAGCAACCATACTCATTCTTTAGCCCTCGTCTGCCATGTCAAGAAGATGAGAGTGTAGATGTGTTGAAGGAAGCCTCATTGCAGTCAGTCTCTTAAGGCTCTCTTGTAAAGACTGAGCTGCCAGTAGGTAACTCAGATGGTAATATACTTAGAATACCTTGAAAAATACTTCCAAAGTGCTTGTGTGCTGGTGAGCATCCTGAAGGCAGTACCACCAAGGGAAAAGCTGTCCTGCACGGCAACAGAAACGGTACCAACTTGCAGAGGAAGCACAAGGCTAAATGCCATAGGCGGACAGCATTGGAGCATGTAGAGGGCTGCCCTCCTGCAACGTGGCTTGTCAAAGCAGCACAGTGTAGATACATGCATGTGTACATGTGGCTTTGCCCTGAATCTTTAAGTGCAAAGCAGAATGGCTTCACAAGGAGAGACTGAGTGTCTGTCCACTGCAAATTCTGTATAGACTGCTGATAAGGTCAATGTTCTGGGAAGTGAGAGGAGAAAACTGAACCCAGTTCTTCCACTCACTAGGTAAATAGTAATTGTAGTACTAGATAAAAAAGAATGTCTCTTCCAGGACTAACCTGGTAAGACTCTAAAAACATTTTTTAAAATCCAGCTCCACAAATGAGACAGGAAGAAGAGAACCTAATTTGTAAGCCTTGAAAGGGCTCAGGCGTCCATTTGTCACTCCCACAAACACAATTTCATATGCTTGTAGCACTTCAGTAGGTCATGTGCAATATTTAGAATTTAAAGTCATTTGGGACTGTTAGTTGTGTCACCAAAAGACTACTGGATCAGGAAAGAGGTGTGTCTCCAAGTGGTAAACTACTAATATGTATCCCTGGATGACAACTTTTTCTTTCCTTTTGTGATTTTGTGCCAGGTTGGGCACTTAGCTACCTCAAGTCTGTGTACGTTAATTATTCGTTATGAACAACTAGAGTTATATTAGATTACAAGAGAGCTTTTAAAATTTAAAACTTACACACAGAAAATTTGCACAATAGTAGCTATGATTATTTATGCTATAATGTTTCAATAAGTATCACCACCGCCTCTGCCTTTCTACAGCCTTTTACCCCACTTCTGTGTGGAGCCCAGCTTTGGAAATACCTATTAAGTAGGCAGGCTAAAAACAGCACATGCAACATGACACTGTTGCAAAAGGTGTCAATTTAAATCCAGTGTAGGTAATTCCCCCTGTTTTTTGTTGGCTTTTCCAAACAGTAAGGCTTTCTTTTACTAGGTAAGATTTCTGACTAAATGAGGGGATTCAAAATGCCAATTATTCTTTTCTCAAATACAGGAAGCTTGAAAGAGTGGACAATGACACCTACTATTCACCAATAACAGAAAACCATATAAAAATGGAGAAGTGTGAGATTCTGGAAAAGCACCTTTTAAAAAAGTGAATTCTACAGTTCAGCATTATTTATTTCTTCATTCAAACCACTCAGATAAGCCCTGGGTCTGCTCATGTGACTATCCCTTGTGCACAGCTTAACAGTCTACAGAAGATACACGCACCTATATAAGTTAGCGTTTTTTTTCAGACTGGCAAACTAGCTAAATAGCACTTTCATGAGACTTCCCCTCCACCACAGGGGAGGGAAGCATTGCTGTTTTCCCCATGACATGAGTTAATGTACAGACTCAAACCTGTGGCCTGTCAACAGAGCTCAAGCCTGGTGGGATGAGTCAGCTTGGGCCCGTACCTTCCCTCTTTCACAGCATTCGGCTTGAGAAGGATCATGCCCAACTTCTTTCTACTCCCAATTTTTGCTGCCTCCACCAAGCCATACATCAGTAGGCTTGGTTGTTCCTCCTCATGCTAATTCCTACAGTCAAGTCTCCTCTCCCTCTCTTTCAGCCCCTCTGCTGCCACTACTGAGTCCACAAAACATCAGAGGAGTAGCTGCTCCTTTAGCCTTTCCTTGAGTCTTTCTGCCTCCAGAGACTAGAACCCAAAGGGCAAGTAGCTAAAGAAGAAAAGTGAGACAGGAAATAAAATATGAAGAGTGAGAGTGGGCCAGTAGCAAGCAGAATGCAGGCAGAAGGCTAAGCTAAAGAATTCAGGAAAGGAGACTTAGGAATGAAATAACTCAAAAAAACCAACTTACCTCAGTGTTCATAAGAACATACCTACAGTCAAACAAGACTGTAAGACAGTCTCTCACCACTGACCTTTCTCCTCATTGCCACAAACAAACGAAAGTGGTAACTCACACACCTCTCAGAATGAGTCTGACACCTTTACTTACAGTTTTGTAATCGCAATACACAGCATTAGCTGATGTGCCGCTTTACTTTGCATCTTTAAATAAAGGCAGCTTCTTCAGAAAGCATATCATAAAATGAGTAAGGCAAGACAACGAGTCCTACTGCTTAACGCTCTAGTGCTAAGCATAGCTGATCAGAAAAGAAAAACAAACTAAATGTACATGCCTGTTCTTCATTAGACGCACTTCTCTCTTCCGTGCGGCCTCTTCTGCTGGCTGGGTTGGAAGTGCTGGGGAGGATGCCATGACTACGCCTGGTGCAATGGTGCTGGTAGGGGCGGTGCGAATCTGGTAAGTCTGCACATCTCCTGAGGCAGCTGGAAGACAAAAGCCGCAAGGGAACATCGTGTCAGTTTGGTGACAGCACTGTTTAAATATGGTGTGAAAAGCACCTTGTCATCTATCTAACCACGCACTCTGGGCTACTAGTATAGGAGGGATGACCATTATCTGGGTCATCATTGCTATCTCAGTGTTAGGTTTATTAACATATGCAAGGTTTTAGTAATTCCTGATGAAGTCTTCACTTGTGCTTGATAACATCATTTGTCTCGCTGCATTGCTGTACTTCTTTTTCTCTTAGTACATTTCCTTTTACTTCTGTTTTGGGGCAGTTTTAGCAGCAAACAATAGGCAAACAATATTTCTAGCTGTGCTCCAAAATGACTATGTGCAAAAGGGGAAACTACATGAGTAAGTATCTGGGGCAGAAAAAAAGGGTGTAGAAATGCAGCGTTTACACTGACAAGAGAGACAGTGCAAGTCAGGCACTCAACTTTACTATTTCTATAGAATGAAAAAGTTGTGTTTTTTTTTAATCTAGGAGTGCTATATTTGCCTGAATTCAATAAAAATATGATACTACCTAAAGAAATCACATTTGCTTAAGAACACAAAAACCAAAGGATCAATGCAATATTAGTTAATTTTTCTCAGCTATGCATTTTCACTGATGCCTGATGACCTCTTCACTGAATGACTCTCAAACTACCTGCTTACAATCATAAAAGCAGAGGCCCAATTTTACCCTTATTTTTTAATAAATAGATTTTTAATAACCCTCCTTCCCCCCAATTTTAATAAACATATTAAAAATATGTTTTAATAAAATATATGCTCTAATAAAACAAGAAAAAGCAACCTGGTCTAACCCTGAAGTAGCCCTGCTCTGAGTGGAAGATTTGAGCAGATGACCTCTTGAGGCAATTTCCAACCTAAATTATTCCATGATTCTAAGATTCAATGATTAAATATTTATTGAATAGTGACAGAAATCACAATAGAAAGCAACTATGACCTTTAACTGAAAAGGGAAAAAATTACTAATAAATGAAACTCTCCTTATGGAAAGAACATATCAAACAACTCTCTTTCCTAACTTAAATGCTTTGCCTTAAATTTATTGTTGTTGCAGCTGACTGTCTGGCAGAACTCAGAATTCTAAAGTGGTCTATGGTATCAGTTTCTGAAGAACACATAGCAAAAATCATGTGGACAGAATGCAGGAAACACAGCATGGAAAACCAAAAACGAGCTTTTTTTTTTTGAAGTGAAACCAAAGTATCCACAAATTTATTGGTCTGAGAGGACAGGCGCCAAGAAGATGTGACAAACTGCTTTGTCTGTAATTTCCTTTTGGAAACTGATCTGTGTCAATGCTGTTAACTCTGTTTCCTGACACGTTTGAGGGAGTTAGGCTGGCAAATTATAGCTGTATGGAGAAAATGTTATACAGAATGACTGACTGTGAAGTTCCTCACCTTGTACAACAACTTGATTGCTGGGTACAAGTATCTGTTGTCCATCTGTGGTCTGTGCATATTGTAAAATGGTGGTGCCAGGTTGGGTTGCAGCTGCATTGGTCATAGTCAACGTCTGGAGACCTTGTACTCCATCTGTGCCATTGTTAGACAACTGTATTGCTCCTCCTTGGGTAATAGCAACTGAGGACAAAGAAATTTGATACAGAGTTTAAGAGATTAATATACTCATTAACTTACAGTATTAAACCTAGATACAGAAGAATACTGAGTTAAATTCCTTGAACCCTTACACACCCTTAAATCAGACACATTGCTTTCATGTGCATTTGAAGAAATCATGCTTCAGCAGTAAGCTTTTAATTTTACATGAGACAAATATTTTTGGGGCCAAAAAATATAGCCTAAAACACCATTAGTTTCTCTGACAAAACAGCGTCACACAGAGGAGCTACAATCCTCCCCTGAGAAATATTTTTTATTTATAAGTTAGGATTTTCTTTTTGGTTGACTTAGGTCTTTTCCTCAGTCCTTCCTTTTTTTCTTTTCATCTGAAATTCCTCTCCTCTTCCATGCTTTACTCCCTTTAGTTTCCTCTGCTGCTATTGATATCCATCTTGATTTTCACCTTCTTCCTGTTTCTCTACAACTTCCACAGTACCTTCTTAGCAACATTTTCACTCATACAGGCCAAATTTCACACAAATTTTTTCCTTCATGCAGTCTTATTTTGTTGTTTTTTTCCCTTTCTTCCCCTCAGATCTGTCATTCAGGTGTACTGAGACATCACTTCTCTTTCTGTGCATTCACGAAATTTTACTGTGTTCCCATATGCAAGTACACTAAAATCTCAAACATCTGTGTGAGCATTTTTTTTTTACAGTGATGGTAGAAGAGCAGACTGAACTACATCAATCTCAATAAAATTAAGTAGGATATTAGGGAAAGTGGCTAAGGAGTAAAGAGAGATACAAAATTGTAAAGGCATTTAAAAGAAAGATGTGAGCAGATATCTCTTTCTCCCTCTTATACATTAAATACTGAGTTCAATTTTTTGTGTGAGACTGTGAATTCTAGCTTTACTGCTGTATCCTCAATCCCTTATGTCAAAGCAATATATCTGTAAAATCTAATGAATAAAGAAATTGCAAACACAGAAACTTATATTTATTATGTGTTTTAAATAAGGTTACGGAAATACTTATTTCTTTCAGGACTCTCTGAAAATTTAATTGAAGACTGTAATGTTCTTTCTAACGATTTCTAACAGGTAACTATTTAGTGAGCTAGGATTAATAATCTGCCAGGAAAAAGAAGAAAAAGACTTCTGAATTGCCTCATCTGGTTCCTGTGGTTCAATGTTTATAATAGCTGAATGGTTAACTTGTATTTTGTCTCAGGATGTAGAACATTTGCTGCACTAACACTAGCAAGCAGTCCCAGAGTGTAAATCGAACGTTTTAAATACTTACAATGGGAATGTGTTTAAAAGTCATGGGTATTGAACAGTCAAATTAAAGTAATCTTATATTGTCCTCCTGCATTGTCCTAGTCCAAACAGTCATACAAATAATAGTTCTTCATCTTCTCATCCCCACTTACTAGCACCACTGAGAAATACAGACTACATACTGTACTGCCCACTGCTGGTTTGGTAAATGGGAGTTGGCACCGTAACAGTGGCGATGGCAGGGGCTGCTGTTTCCTCTTCAGACTTTTCTTCTTCGATCCTTGGCACTCCCGGGGCGTCTGAGGACAAGTCATTCAAAATTTTTCTGGCAAAGACAGTGTGTTGTAGAGATTTTAATAAAAAGCAAAAAGTAAAAGAAGGTCTATTTGATACATGATGCTGGAGAAAACTGCAAAGAGCAGTGACCCAGCAAAGGAAATAATGGGGGCAGAATGAAAAACCAGGACAAATCGAACTCTTGCTGGAGAAGATTGTTCAAAGTGCCATACACAGATGGAGCCCAGGTGCTTCTCAACTCAAGATACAACTATTGCAGCCTTCCCTTTTTCTTAAAAACATGTTTCTCCCTCACATATTTTTACTTGTTTCCTGCTTTCAGCCACATGAAGATATGAAGAAAGCAAAAGTACGTAAAACCTATCTCCTCATTTACATCAGGGGAACCGCTAAGTTTCAAAGAGCATAAAGGCCAGAGACCCGCATATAAAAGAAGTCAGCAGCTATGCTTGTAAAGAGCAACCAGCTTACAATCTAACACCTGCCTTGGAGACAACGCTCAGTGTTTAAGTGAAACTCATGCAGTTAAGTTCACAGATGAGGCAACCATCTTGCCTGAGAGAGAGATCTGTATGAGTAAAGAAAACAAGAACTGGTTGTTTACTTACTTACATGGCTTAATTACCCAAAGCCCAAACTGCTAAAACATCACAGCTACCGGTCCTGCTGAACACGAATGTAAGACTGACTGTAACGGTCACTGTGATTTGCGGCAGTTAGACTAAGCACTGTACCCTGGACAGACTACTGTGAAGCCATTTTCACTGGTGGCATATTCTATCATTTGCCACTGCAAAATGCTACTTCCGGTAGCAAATAAAGGGGAATGTTTTTTGTGATATTCCTCGTATGTTTTTCTGTGGACTGTCTCTCTAGAACTCAAAGTGTGATGAAGCAAACACAGCTGTAGAACCAAGCTCCAAGACAACATTCATTTCTTAAATAAGGCTTCTAAGGCTTTGGGAGCCAGAACATCTGTATGGAGCTATTTGGGGAGACTGGTCACTTTGCCAAGCAACTTGACAAACAGAGCCTTTGCTGTTGCTATTTTGACTCTGTGTGCACACAGGAACCCCAATGTTGCACAAGCACTCCACTGTGCCAAGCACCACATGGACAAGTAACAGATTCCTGTCAAGAGAGTCTGCAATCGAGGTGTGAGACCAGAAAAACTGGTGGACAAAACAGATGAAAAAATCTGGAGAGAGCAGGGAGGATGAGGAACAAAACCCACAAAGCTCAAAATAGAAAAGGAGAAATTACAGCTCACTGCTTTTTTAACTCCTGTCAGATATGATTTGGTGACTAAAACCTGTCATTGCCATCATAAAGATGGATATAAAAAAAAAGGTAAGGCAGCAGCTTTAGAAACATAGAAGATATGACCCAACACGGAGAACACAGGAAGTACTTCAGGACTCGGCCATCAGGATCAAAGTGGAGCTGCTGAGGAAGAGGTATAGCTCTCCAATTCCATGAACCTATCTGTACTGACCATGTCTCTGGGGAAAGTTACAGCAGCTTGGATAATGCCAACTGGGAACTTGCTTGACACAGCTGTAGTCTGGCTCAACCCTTCTGAAATGGCGCCTATACTGGCCTGGTGGCTGAGCTGCATACATGAGCTTTACAATTATTAAGTTTTTCAGAGTCACCAGGATCTGGGTTGAGGGACAGAGGCTGTGGTGTGGGCAAGCAAGTTCATCTGAATGAGAATATAGAATGCACGTGCCCTTTCCTCTCAGTTTTGCTGCTTGTTTACTTAATTAGCTCTGTTGTCTCATGATATTTAGCTATTCTTCCATATATAGTAAGTGTCTGACTGCAGAAGCAGACTGCAAGGAAGTCTGTAACAGCCTTAATGTTAGCAACACTGCTCCTCACAAATAAAAATATATCCAGGATCTATATGGATAGAGATCCTTAGTGGTGATTTTCACTATCTTCATTAGGACAGCCTTGAAGGCTCCTGAAGAAGGCAGAAAATAATCTGTGACTGCTAAAAAAATGGGTGAGAAATGTTCAGGCCTAGAGTCTGGTTTAGATTTCTAAGGCTATGTTCATTAAGAAAAAAGGAGCAGCTGAATTTTCTGAAGTAGCAGGAATCCACAAGTCACTTAAAAACTGCTGAAATCCACAGCTGTTCCTTAAAATCATTTAACATGTTTTAAGAACGAAAAGTGAGATTTAGTATGGCCAGAAAAAGGCGTGCATGGGGTAAAATACTAAAGCAAGTATGACTAACACCATTTGAAGGAGCACTTCAGTTGGTCTTGCCACATAAATATTTGCCACACCAACTAAAGATACTAGATGCCTATCACTATGTTAAACTCGCATCCTGGCTTCTTAATCTTTAAACATAACCAAATTTGCTCAAGCAGAAATTCTCCTTGAGCCACAGAACATCACATGTTCATTGAAAGTCTCACAGGAGGAAAGAATTAAGTTTTATCGCTGCTAACATTTCAACATTAATGAAAAACAATAACGTTGATTTTAGGCCGACTACAGATTACACAGTAGCAACTTCCTAGTAAAGCTTCAGTGTGCTCCATGTATTAAGTATCTATTAAAGCTACCTCTAAGGCACCTATCACAAGGATAACTCAATGTTTTACAAATTTGGTAATCAGCGTATTCTCAGCTCCTCTCTGTCTTGACTCGGTTTAACAGCTGAGGTTTCCTCCTCCTCAAACTATTTGCTTATCTCTTTACATCTATTCTACAGAAAGATATTGCAGAAGAGAGATTTTAATTAAATGGATTTATAGTTAAATCCAAAAATAGCTATAGAATCACACCGTTTGTCTCCCCATTTGAAGGATGCATCCATCAAGCAAAATGCTTCTGCCTTTAACTTCCATACCTGTAGGACGGTCGTCTGGAAAGAATTTCTCTGCGTTTCTGTGAGTCTGTGACACTGTCTACTGATTCCTGTGAATCTTCACTTTCTGCTATAGTGGAGATCTGTAAATAAGAACAGCAATTAAAATCAACAGGACACTGCCAATGTCTGCTATTTCAAGGAACTGTTCACATTATGTGAAAAACACTACAGTGCAAGTATTATATACCTGGGCAACTAACAGTAAGGACAGGCTGTTTAGTAATGGATACAGTAATGAATGACCACAGTCAGTTAGAATTCCTTTTACAAATGAAATAGTCCTATGAGAAAATACAAATAGTAATTCCATACACTTTTTGCTTTCCATGATTCCTTCCTTGTTTCCATCCATTTCAAGGAACCAAAGAAAGGCTGTCAATCAAGTTTAGGGAGAGAATAACTAATGCAACTTAAGATAGAAAGCAGAAGGGTTTGGAGACAAAAGAGCATAATATTTAAACTGAGAAAGATCCATTTATAAATCATTGGGTGAATATGGGAACTGCAGCAGATTTTTGTATTTTGGGCTTTGATGCCATGTTACAGAGAGACTGCCTTCTCTTTTGGGAAATTGGCAGGAAAATATCATACCTGAAGATGCTAACAAAATTCTGCAGTGCTGTAATTCTGAACATCTGTGCTAAAAACACTTACAAAGATTTATGTAGGAAAGCTCAAATGTTTGTATCAATCATACTTCAATAATTTGAAATGCTAAAAATGTAAAAAATATCTCCAATATATAAACACAGGGATTTTTTTTTTCCCAAACAGCTCATACTACAAATATACAAAAGCTAATGAAACAGTAAATAGCTAAAGGTCTATGTGAGAAACAGAGCTTGTAGTCTGACATTTTGTGCACTACTGAGAGGATTCCTAAAGGCTCAAAACCTTGCCAGTGCCTGAGTCTCACAACTATAACATGGAGGGCTTGGATAGATCCAAGGCTGGCTGCGAACTGCCAGGCTCTGAATACCACAGCATTCCAAACACGCTCTTGCTTTGCATTGTGTCAGGTGAATTCCAAACATGATTTCATTATCAGTCTCTTATCTTCCACCCCTGGCTAGTAACTTGTGCACTTCTCTGAAAACTGCTCACCTCCAATAGCTTTAAACTCTAAACTTTTGACTCCAGTGGCTGAGGAGGGTAGGGCCTGCCAGAAACTCAGAACTAAAGCTGACAAGGAGTAAACAAAGATTATTATCAGAATGACCTAGTTTTAAATTATGCATCACTTACTTTTAAGAATAATACCCAGCTAAATATCTGTATCAAATAATCACAATGGCTAGCTTTTAAAATTAACTTTTTTTTGAGCTCAGTGTACTAATAGCAAAGGCATGATGTACAGTATTTGTCCCGTGTAGCGGTTGTATCTTAAACATTTTCTGATTCTGTGTTCAATAATGCTGGACTTAGTGGTTCCAAAGCAAAAAAACATAAAAAGGTTACAGATTTTAAGGATTACGGACTACTTTTCTCCTAAGTCTTTAAACAGTCTCTTCACTCATTCTTTCATTATCTGTCTTGGTTTGCAGAAAAAACAATTAATTACTAAGGTTTTACAAAGCAAACAACATTCAACAGGCAATTTTAAAATCACTTTTATGAGGGGACTGACAGGTATGTGTTAAGGTCCATTAACATACAGACATGCGTTTGTAAACCAAGGCAAATGTTTTCTAAGAAGCAAAGACTCTCATCCCAGTACATTAGCTTCATGAATAATTAAAAAAACACATTTTCTAAAATCCCTTTTGTGCACTTCAGAGCTAATAATATGAATTCTTACAAGTCAATAAAGATGTATAAAAACACAGCAGAGAGAGAAGTATGGAAATACAGTAAGAAAAACCATCAGTTGTTAAACTCACCAACTAAGTTCTAGAGGGAAATGAAACTCAGCATGTATGGAAATGAAAAGTGGTTAAACCAGAATAGAAAAAAGTCACAGAGTAGCAAATACTGTGCAGATTTTGCCTTCAACATGCTCTTTAAGTTTATATATATATATATATATATTTAAAGAACACAATCCACACACAAGCACATGAGAAACCAGGGTACGGGCAGGTCCCTTGAGAACGCCCAGTTTACATATCAGGCAGAGTCCTTCCGTAAGTACCTGAACTGTCTGGACCTGGGGAGACTGAATAACTGATGGCTGAGCAGCCTGAATTACTCCATGGACTTGAACTGTCTGCCCATTGGGCAGCTGAACTAAAGTCACCGTGGGTGCAGAAGACGTTGCATGAGCTGCCGGCATAGATACCTGCAAAACACAGACAGGGAGCATAAATTAGGTTATTGCATTGTTCTTAGTTCGCTATCAGGAACACTTTTTGGTGAAAGAATTACATCTCTTCTTCTAGACACCAGTTAGCTGACCCAAATGTTTCAGCGCAATACAAAAACCCCTGAAATGCCTAAGCCCAACATTTGACCTACTTTACAGATTAATCTAATGCAGAATTTATGCAGGCTCAAAACATTGCTTGTAAAACCACTGCCAAGAAATGCAAGAATCACAACTGCCTTTATTTTGAGGTAACCTAATAAAAAACATTATTAAACTTCTCTTACCTCAGTTAAATATTGCTAGGACTTGGGTGTACTCCTACAGACACTGCTGAAAAAAAGTCAGAAACATATGGGAGTGGAGCCATTTTTGTCCTCACTCAAGAAAATGCAAAATGTTTGCCAGATGTAAGAAGTTAAAATTTTTAGGGAGTCATATCTTTCAGACTTATTAGAGAATAAAGTCAAGTAGCTGGCAAAGCCCATTTGAAAAAGAAAACTCACCATATGTTCAGACAGGAAAAATGTGGGTTTTCAATGGAAACAAACCGTTTCCAAGCAGTTATTTTAGTTCAGTATAACAGGGCAACACAAACTCTAGTCCTAAAGTTATTTTATTTCTATGAGGAAAAATGGCCCAAGTTTTAAAATTTCAGTTCCTAAATGAAGCTTTATTTCTACAGCACAGATCTCTAGGCATAGTGGCTATGCCAACAGTGATACACAAACTACTTCAGCGTGGTACATTAACACTGTGTGCACCACCACATGCATCCTGTGAAAGAGCTCAGACTCGGAGGACAGAGATGCCCAAACAGAGCTGTCTGCTCCGAGCAGGGAAGTCTCACTTCTTTGCTGTGGCAGGTCACAAGGACTGTTATGGGGCCACTCAAGGGCCACATGCCAAGCTGGTTGGGCAGCTGCTCTGCTGCACATCTGGGAGTCAGCAACTGTCCCGTGATAAAATGCACATGTGCACTGCTGAAGGGCTCCTGAAAAGTACAGTGATGTGAGGGTGCCGTACCAGCTCACGTGGCCCGTGGCTTGCTCCTGACTCGCAGTCACGGCCCTCAGCAAAGGACTGCAGGCGTGTATGAGCTGCTTATTGCAGACCACAGCCAGGTCATGGGTCACTGACTTGCCAGCCTTCTCCTAGACACTCAAGTTTGAAAAATGTAATAATCTTCCAACATTTAATGGCAGTTTCAAGAAGGCTGATCCATCTGGCTACAATGCAAGAGGGGGCTGTACTGCTGTACTCCCTAAAGTCAAAGAAGTGCTATATACAGAATGCAGAAGTAAACCCTCTTCTGTCCTAACGAACACGTGGTTCTCAAAAGACTGCAATGGATGATCTCTGAATTTCCATAAACATCAGTCATTTACAAAGAAATCTTGCTTAACAAGAAAATTAAGGGGAATTACATGTAGGCCCCTCTCCTCCACAGCTGTCCCTCCCTAATCCCCCGATCTGTCTTTGCCTTTACCTTCCTCTTCCATGAAGCTGGCTGCAGCATCATGCAGCAGTACTTAACTCACATCTGCACCTGAGAGAAACTGGGACTGAGACTAGCATCAACACAGTCTCTTCTGGCAAATTATATTCCTTCACAAAGTGACCTTTTTATAATACATGTCTGACTAAACAATCCTTGGCAATGACAGCAAAACTGATCAACTGAAGGCTACTTTGCGGTTGAACTAAGCCAACAGCAGAGTGTAACTTCCGCAGATGTCTCTGACTCATACCTTGTGGAACTGGAACAAGTTTCCTTTTGACTCTGAAAACTACCCTGAACTCACTAAAAATGCAACAATTAAACTAAGGTTACAAAGAGGGTCACCTCCCTCCGTACAAGAGACAAAGAAAAAATTAACTGATATAATCATTTATTTAGATTTTCCTAAGCTTCTGAGGGCACTCTCTAATGCCAAACACAGCCTCTCCACATATTAAAAATATTGTAATAACATAACAGTGATGTAAACAAGACAAGGAATTACATTTGGACTGTGGTATCACCTCCACAAAGAACACAAAGCCTGGGAAATTGCTAAGGTGCAAATAACACAGTGAATGACAGCAGGGGAAACTGGGGAAAATATTACTTCTTTATTTGTAGTTCACATGGACTTTAACATAGCTATGCAGAATCCCACCTCTTTTTCTTACCCAGATAAAATTCTCATTCAAGTGCCATGGTAACTTTGCCTGAGTAAAGTGCATTCAATCTACTACATACCTGTAAGTTTTGCTACCTGGAGATTAGTATGTTAGGATATGAATTTAAAACACGCTGGCTTCTTGGCACTAAATCTTAACACACACCAAGTAAAAAGCAGCTTACTGGTTTTGCAAGAGAAATAAACTACTTCCACTTAGTTCACACTGAAGTGTTATTCACACCACCTACATCCTGTGCCGAAGTTAGACAGTGAAAAAACTGCCCAGAGAGGCAAGCTGGTGCAGGCCAGCTGGTGGCCTGTAAAATCATACTGAAGCTCACTGAATGCAAATTGCCCTGTGCATTTCAACAGTTTCACTCTTCGTACTATCACTTGAATAGAAGGGAGCTAGCTCTGGTTTATTGAAAGGTGTCATGACTTTTTAAAGGCATAATTAATAAAATTTTAAGCTATTAAATAATCATGCAATTTAAAAGACATTAAATTCCTCAGAGTATGTGATCTAAAAAATAGTTTGTGCTGTGAGAGCTGCAAATAGTTTTTGAATGAAATGATTACAGAAGAGAGCGTGAAGAGATTCTGCACTCATTTACACAATGGAGTTGCTTCTTCCAACCATCAGTGTATTCAAGAATGAAACTGGGTTCCAAAATAGAGATGTAGCTAGGATTGTATAATATTTTATCTCTCCAAAATAATTTGGGGTTAATAAATGATCTACTACTGTCTCACTAAATAGCAAACAATTCTGTGAAATTTAGGAGATAATAGCATAACATGAGCAGTCAGATGTCATACTTGCTTATAATGCTTATAATATTCATCCCATCTGACAGCTCTTGTATTTACTACATTATTTACCTACATTTTCACTTTGTTTTCTTCAGAATTAGACACTTTGTTATAGACTAGTTTCTAATAGAAAAGACAACAGCCAAACAATCCAGTCGATATAAAAAATACAGTAAATTACAAGTTTTGAAAAAATACCTTTCAATGGGATGGTTGCAGGAAAGAATGCTAGAAATATTTTAAATAATTCATTATTCTTTAAAATTCCACAGTTTACACACATACAGTTCTTCAGAACTAGAACAGCCTAGTGTGATGGGAAGTCAAAAATCTCTACCGCTATACAAATGTGAAAATAAAAATTAAAGGAACTACACACAGCACCTGTTTTAGAATCACATCAATGGAACCTCCTCTCAGGCTCACAAGCAGACATCGTCCTTCTTAAAAAAATTATCCAATACATAGAACTTTTATACCAAATCACTTTATACCTGGGCTAATGTTGCAATCTGTGGTTGTGCCTGTACTGTCATCTGTTGGGTTTCTGCCTCTGTAACGGCTGCATCTCCGCTCTGCTGGTTCTCTGCTCCAGATTCCATGGTCATTTAGTTACCTACAATCACAATATTTGTCATAAGTCTTTGTTGGGATGCAATTTTATAATTCTTGGTGGATCTGGTAGCAATCACTGCAGCTGAACTCCCATTACTACATATTATTTTCACTTGCTTATTAAAATGTTGCCAAACTACTAAGCATTTAGGCAAAACTCTTCATGGCATGTGTCTGCCTCAGGTTGATTTTTCTGTGTGTAATGTTTCCACAAAAACAGGTCCAGTCTCATCCAACACTGAGATCACAAAAAAATGTGTTTTGCTTATCATAAAAAAATTGTTTGAGAAATTTTACTATGACAATCTAGTACTTTCATAATTTGAAATAGTGACTTGCATTTTGTCAGGAAGGGCACTGTCTCAGTGCCATAGTTAGGTCTTAGAAGCCTCCCCTGCCGTAGCTCTCCTCCTCCAACTGTAGTTTGCAGATAATCAATAGCAATTTTTTTTGTGTTGAGCACTTCGTTTTCAGTGTCTTCAGTCTGAACTAAATATGCAGCATCTCCATTCAAATTCTTTCCATAATTGGACTGTGCATGGGCCTACATTACAGCAACTTAGTCTCTTCTATTCCGTGTTTATAAAATCAGTATAAACAATGCTGGAAGCCATTTCTAGATGAACTTTACTGTGAATAATTATCTTTCTATTAAGAGGTATATAGTAGGTTTTCATGGCCTAAGTTTTGTATCCTACATAGCTCCTGATACATTTTTATTTTTAAGTGATAGCTAAGTAAGTCTAGATCACCAGAACATAAAATTCTATAAAAAGAGGTTGCATAACTTCCAAAAACAAGCATGTAGGCAGAGTGTAATGAATGTGAAATTCTGCACTGATCTGTGAAAATTACTTTCCAGTCTTCTTTAGATACTGATATGAAAGTATTTAATATGTAAGAAAGAACTTTGAAATATAGGGAAATCTCCCAAACGGTGATACAGCAATACCACTGTAATATACAATACTAAATATACAGAACACCAAATACCAAAAATACTAAGAATGGGTATTACCTCCATATCCATAATACTAATCTCGCATGCTGCTCTGTGCTGCCCAATCTACTCATTTTTCTGCCTACCCGGAGCCACCACACCTCTCCTCAGCGCTGGGGCAAAAACAACCAGCAGAGCCTCTCTGCTTTAGGAAAGAGCCTAGAGGCAGAGCACACTCACATCTGTAGGAAGGTGGAAAGGAGAAGAAATCCCCGCTCCTTGCTGAACCTTAGTGGCCCACCGAGGAAACAACTTAAAAAGTGTCAATATGCGTGATAGTGCCAGGACCACCACACGATCACTGCAGGCAGCCCTAGCACTCTGTGTGAAGAAAACCAACCAGTTCTTAAGAACGACAGAACATTTCCTTTTAAACACAAAGTTGAGGAAACTTCCATTTCGGTACAGACTGTACTTTAAGATAATATTGGAAAAAGAATACTCTTTGAAGATGTGTATTATACAAAACAGTAGAGTCACACTTTATCCCCGAGAATAATCTGAAATTTCTGTCTTACAGTAAGTACCAATCAACAGATATGAAACAGCATTTCAAAGGAGTATCTGCATCTAACATAAAAAGAGAGCAAATCAACATATATAAACCAAAATCTACACAACCTACTATTAAAGGTGTCCAAATCAGTGTGTGTGCGTGCGTGTGTGTGCATGTGTGTGCATGTGGTAACACTGAAATGTTGAAGTACCAAGGATTTACTTCCAACAACAGTTTGGAAATTCTTATGAAATGTACGAAAATAATTAAACTCAGCCTATCCTTAAAACAAACGGACAAACTACACATTTTTTGGAAAAAAGCAAGTTAAATTCTTCTAAGCACCTGGAGTTTTGTTCTGTCTCTCACTGTTGCCATGATTATGTTTCACATAAAACAGGTATTACTCTTGACAAATGCTCACAGATACACAGTATCTGTATGTGTACACTGGTAATCTGGCCATGTAAGAAATTCATTGTAGACTCACTGAATTTTAAGTAGTTTGTAAATTATAATTTTTATAAGAATTTCAAGACTAGCCTGTGGCCATGCCAACATTACAACCCTATTCTTTCTTACAGTACCAAGAATCTTTTCCCCACTACATTTCATCTCCCAGAAAGCCGCAACTTCACAAAAGTAATCCCCTGCACTGTTACTAACATGCATTACCAAACTATGCCTAAAGACTTCATTAATGACACCTAAGTGGTTTTCTATACCAACCTTGATGCATGAACTATATTTTAACACTCTTAGTCATTCATGATATATACCCAACTTTTTCTGAGTAACATGCAATCTCAAGGTGCAAACTACAAACCATATTGCTGTAGCTTTCCCTTTGATTTTTACCATTTTTAATAAGGAGCAGTTTTATTACTTTTTTGGGTGTATCAGCCAGTCCCTTAAAGGTAAGCAAATGGACAACTTTCTCCCAATCCTGCATATGTATTGTGGTGCCTCCAGGCGAAAGACTACCTCTTCAGAACCATTCTGGGGGAACAGGCAGATCTGTGCAGCAGCAGCAGCTCCCAGCCAATATCAAAACGGAGTTAAAAAAAAATAAAATTCCTGGCTATGAATTCAAATATGTTGCGAAACAGATAATGCTTTTGTTTTCTGATAGAAATTTGTGACTCAAGTGTGGAGTCAATTGCTAAACAAATGGGATTAGAAACACATGAAATGTGCAACTGGAGTGTCTCAAATCACGTATTTAGCAATGTTCACACAGGTAAACTGTGCCAAATTCCTGACAATAAATGGAAATGTTTTCCGAGGAAGAATTTCCCATCTTCTTATGCATTGTTCAGCAAAGCACCTAAAACTGGAACATTATATTGTATCAACACCTCTGATTTTACAAGCTTGATTTCTATGCTCGTATTATTTTTTGCATATATAATATCAGCATATGCATTATCTGTTGGAAGTGCTCCCTCCTCTAGAATGCCAGCATTTGGGAAAACAACTGTCAAGGTGACTTGCAAACATCCCCATGGAACCTCCCCACAGCATACAGTAAAGCACCAAATAATGCAGGAAGCTGCCTGCAAGACTTTGACTCTTGACACACGCAGTTTAAGTGAGTTTCCAATGTGACTTGCAGGTCTTTTGGTACAGGTGCTTACTCTTGTGTTATTTGCACAAGTGCCAACCCTTAGATCCCTTCAAAGCTCTCGTGTCGCCCCGAGGCCAGACAAGCTGTGCTGGTGGGACACCCCAGGCAGTCTTGTGTTTGTGTCGGCGCTCAGACTTGCATCCTTTCGCTCCTCCTGCCCCATGCATGGGGGCCTGTCCTGGCCCCCTTGCACCGGTTTCCCCGGCAGTCACCACTCTGGAGTTCTTCACTGGAGCCGGGGATATCACGGCTTCCTGGTGGGAATGCGAGTTTGGGGCCAGCGAGGGCTATGGAGGAAGTGGGAGCACACTTTCTTCCTCGCTGGACACCTGCTCATGCCTCCCTGCTTCTACGCTACTTACCAAGTTGTTAAAAGAGGATACGCATTCCCACTTCGAGAAGAAGTTAGCAGTTGCTATAGGTAATTTTGAACAAAGCATTCTTAATAAAAATAACTAAAAAACTAGTTAGCTATTAACAACAAGAGTTGACACACACAAGAATCTGCTTGCCTAAAATATCCCAGGTATGAACACCAAATACAGGTAAAAAGGATGACAAGATTAGTTAGTTAGAGACAGTTTAACTTATCGCTTTTATCTAATTTACAGCTTTCTTTAACAGTTCAAAAGAATTAGCATTACTTAATATGCTTACTAATATAAGTTACTCAAAACTCCAGAGGTAAGCAGCCAAACAGCAAAACTTTCAGCTGACACCAAATAACTGGTTTTAGTCAAACCAGTACCGGAAAAGAAGTTCAGCAGAAGCTAACTACCCACACTAGATGAATTTACAACATGACAGCAGAAGATGGATGCTAATAAATATGAACAGTTGCACAGTGCATGGAAAATTCATAACTACACACTGTAAGGAAATCTAAGTAGAACTGCAGCGCTAATTGCATGAATTTGGGAAAGGGGGCTGGGCACTACTGCAAGAGAGTTCACTGACTTCAACTTAACATGCACCTGTGATAGGAAAAGCTAAAATGTTAGAATGCAAAAGTAGTGAGATAGTGAACAATGTTTAAAAATTATGGTATTTGTATAGAGAACCCTACATCATCAGCTGGATACAGTGTAGAGGCAGGGACCCCATTGAAAAAATGGATTCTGTGGAATTTGGGTGTTCAGAAAAAGAAAGCACTTGAGGTAATGAAAACCCTTTGTATATAGACAGGAAAGAATTGTGTTATTTACCTCAGAAAGAAGTGCTTCAAACATTAAAAACGTATCTAAATTAGTAAAAAGGAAAGCAAACTGGAAACTTTCGCTTTCTCAACATAATAGTGAAGTTCAAAGGTGGCAAATTTAAAACTGCCAAAAGTATAAAAAATAGAAGTGTATAAACCTCTATTTTGAAAAACAATGAAAAACTGATCCTTCACATACTGCACAGACACTACAGATATGGTAACCCCTATAATCTACATTAATTAAAGCAAGCATCAATGCTGTGTATTCAGAGCATGAGTAGAGTTATTTCTCCTCCCAACTGCTTACTGAACCTGGAAGATACAACTCTGTCTTCCCACACTTTTCATATCAACATCATCCTCCCTCCTTAATACCCACCTATCCATACTTCTTTGGTCTCCCTGGGTGTTCTCACTTCTTTTAGTACCTCTCATCTCAAATATCCCTATAAACACCAGCATCCCTCCTGAACATTACACTCCACTCCTCCTTGGTTTCTCTCTACCTCTTTTTCCCAGGGACTTTAGCTCACACAAACCACAGAGCTTTCCTGCTCCGCAGACAAAGTTGGATTTTTGTTTCCCAGGATGAGACTAAAGAAAAAAGCTGAAGGTCCTTTCCCAAACACTGCTAAATCCAAGAACCAAAACACATTGCTGTGGCTGTTATGGCAGATGACGTAACCATCCATCCACTTTCATACCTGAAGGAGGTCTGAAATGCCCCAAAGCTTTTTGTATTCTTCAGTTGTGTCAGTTGGCCTAACAAAATGTAATACCTCTCCCTGCAAGCCTTTCTTTTCTTTAATCCTGACATGGCAACAATTCACTGTTAACTTGTATATGGATCATTATTAGCCATCAAAAGTAGCCACCCTTTGAGGCAATATGGTTCAGTTTACACCTCTGTTACTGTCACAGATTGTTCCCTAACAAGCATGGCTTTACTAAGTTACACCCTTTGCAACTCTTTAAGGGCTCTTCCTCCTCCACAGCTGGATGGGGACTTCTGATTTTATTTTATTAGAAGTACACACCCAGACTTTGAAGAACAACATAAGAACCTCCAAAAGCAGTACAGATCAGAGACTCAACAAACCCTAGACCCCTTTTGAGCCCACTGTGCGCCATATAAGCTAGTCATCCACTCACCCTGACATCACCTACAAAAGCCATCTTCATTGCCACATTCGTTTCCTGATCCAGTTCAATATGTAGCCACTCAAATGCTCACGGCAACTAAGTGCCAGGGCAGAGAGGGGCTTGAAGGAGGTCAAATAGCTTCTTCCAGTGGAAGCATCATGTTTACTTATTTACAGTGTAAGAACACTAACTGCTTCAATATTCAGTTCTGTTGAATTTCTGTGGATTAAGATAGAACTGTATTTTCTGTTTTGCCATAATGCACTTAGAGCCTAAGAGGTGTATGCGTTTAAAAATACATATATTTGACTAGCTTCTACATTAGAAATGTCTCTTCTAAATGCATTATCGGAAAACTAGCCTGTTTTTTCATCTGACTCTAAGTGCAGAACTCAGGAATCCAAAGAAGGGCTGAACACCTTTGAATATTTAAAAGTCCTCAGCAGTCCAATTCAGCTGTTCCACATTGGATAAAATCTTGTTAAAGGCTCATAAGGAAGTCTCTTTCAAGGAAGAAGCGGGAAAGGCCTATTCTGCAAATCGCAGTCTACCAAAGTTCTCCAATAAAAAGGAAGATTCCTCAAATAATTCCTTCCTTCCCTGAAAAAAATCTTTAAACAGTGGTAGCTACAAAGAGAGAAAGCTAAATGTACTAAAAAGATTACATTATTTCATAAAGCACTTTCCTTTTACATTGACATTTTACAGCTTCTTGTTCTGAATCTGTGTGGACTTCATTTTGCCCCCTTCTGTGTTCTATTCATGCTAATATATTTGGTAACCTCAGCATGAGATCAATTCAAGGATGTTCAAACAGGAAAATAAGTATGATAGTAGTTTTTAGTTTTTGGCAGTTTGACATCAATGCCATGTAACTATATGAATGCTGTGCGTACACCACTCCTGGTTTCACTGGCTGTTCAGAGTTTTGGAAAGCCATGCCAAAGTGCGGAGGTAACATCTGTTTCTCAAGCCGTGCTTACTAAGTTCTGTATTCTGATTTATTCATAGCAGGCATATCAGTACAATTGCTCAGAAAGCAAATACAGCTCCACAGTCTGAAGTTCCAGGAATTCAACTCACTCCGTGTTTACTATATGTGGCTTTACAAAGCCACAGATCCATCATGAAAGCACTGAAAAGGTCATCAAACACTACTCTTGTATGCTATTATTTGTTTTCACCTTTTCAATGTAATTGCTAAGGACATTCACATGAAATCTGTAAACATTTCCTCTGTTACCTTGCAGCAGGACAGTCCTTTCAGCAGTGACGGAACAGCAGCTTTATGAATTCCATTCAACGATTGCCAGACTGGAAATGTTCAAAGACAAGTAATTTTATTTACAGCTAATACACGGAACTCCAAATAACTAGTAATAAATGCTCTGCAGGACAAGACAGGCCCATAATTATCTCCCTCTGTCTCTAATGAGTATGGTGGATTGGCACAGGAATTGCAATTTATACCAGTTTCACTGTCACCCTAAGCCAGCACTGCCATTGCCCCGTTTCCTCCTGCCCTGCTCTCTCCTTGGTGACAACAGACTGTGTTCCATGCTGTCAACACAGCTTAGTTTGTCGATTCCTGTTAAAATTACCTTTTACCACATTAGTTCCCTGAACCAGTTCACCACGAAGCCGCTCAGTGTTTATGCCAGCCTCAGGGCTGGGCAGTGCAGGGGCTGGGGAAATAGCTTCCTTCAGTGTCATGGCTTGAGGTGTAAGTAAAAGAATTGCCTCATTAACCAGCTCTGTTGAAAATGCCTGAAATGGAGATGATTCCTCAGATTATGTGCATTCAAACGTGACAACCAGCCAGGCAAACTGGAGAATAAAAAAATGGAAAAATTCCTTCACTGAAATTAAAATATCTGGTATCGAATTTACAAGAAAAAATAAATCTCACTTTAAAGAGACCTTATACAAAGTAGAATTAAACTATCAGCTTAATCGAATACCTGTAGTCCCACTTCTGTCTACATCAACATGATGTTCAGAGAAGTGTCTGAAAACGCTCTGTTGATTGAACATACACTGTAACAGCCAAAGAAAGTGACGATAACAATTTATTTTCACGTCTATTTGCATACAGTTCACAGAAGAAATGCAATCAGGAACCTTGATTACGCCCAAGAAACTTTTCTGGCTCATGATGGAAACTTGTTGGGAGAAACATATGTTCCCAGTCAAACTTCTAGGGCAGTTATGGCTACACTTCCAATATCAATGAAAATTTCTCACGCTTAACAGACTTAGGTATCTAAATGACTAAAGTAATGGAACAAATTATTTGGTTTACAGTTGTCTGCCTGCTCAATCTCCCTTTCACAAAAGGAAAAGCAGCGTCAGATTTTAAAACAAGAGCAGGAGACCTAAAACCTGATCTCAGAGCTACAGAGTAGAGCGCTCATATCAGAGATCATTTCTAGGTTTTATTTTTTTATTAGCAGCAGCACAGTAAAGCTGACATTTCCCAGGAAGAAGGTGAATCAATATGCTCACATGCAGGACGTATAAATGAATGTTGCTTGAACATTCTTCACCACTGGATTTTCTTGATTTGATTCTACACTGCTGGCATTGTACTAATAACTACATCTTCTGCCTTCAAGCTTTCTAAAAGGAAAAGAAAATCTGACAGTAATTAACTGCAATTTATTTCCTGTATCACAGATCTGATGAATGTAAGAGTATCCAGCAAGTACTTGTATATGTACAGAATTTAATTTAAGTTTAATCTATACTGCTTTACCTCACTCAATATGGAGTCATCGAGGGATCTAACCAAATCACAATCATTCTCTTCAAGAATCTGAACTGGGCACTAAACATAAAGGTGATCCCCCCCCCCCAAAATCCTACATATTTCAATTCAACTGATAATACAACCTTCCCCCCACCCCCCGCCATTTCCTATTTAAACTACAATACCTTACCTAATGGCCAGTATAGGTCTTTTCTGAATTCACCAGTTTGCCAAGGAGCCCTCTAGAAGGTGTGGGGAGGAGACCAGAGCAAGTATTTCCTAAGACATTTCCACTGAAAAACAAGCAAATGCCTCTCCACTGTCCTGTCGCCTTCATATTCAGAAATTCCCTCCAAATACTGTCAGACTAAAACGAATGAAAAAACAAATCCCAGAAAGGCTGTAAAGTTGTTTGGTAACTATTATTATTATTGAAGACACAATCCATAAATATACTGTATTTAGAAATGTTTCACCCTCACACTGAATGCACTTAGGGTACTAAAAGACTAATTCATGTGCTTTGATTATGTATATGATCCATAATATGAAAGAAATGTGTTAACTAGTAATAAATACCTCTAGTAAATGTGTAGAAAACAAAAACCAAAACCAAAACCCACTTCCAAAAGATGTCTGCAAACTGAAATTTTGGAGAAAACAGATTTTTAAGGGTGTACTGGACAGTATATACAAACTATTCACAGAGACTTCAGAAGAACTTGCTTGTTTCTAAGAATTTAGCACATCTTATAGTTCTTATACATTTGTTGCCAATTTCTTCTCTATTTATAGTGTATTTACAATCAAATTGACCGCAGTTTATTACTGCAGCTTACCATCTTTTCTCTGACTTTTTTTAAATATAAAAAGCACTTCATCTGCACCCTATAGTGATTTCTTCTAATTCCTACTAACTGTAGAAGTTTTCATCTAACAAAAATTAAACCATGTAAAAAATATCAAAGTATACACCTTTTTTCTCCATGTGTCCACTGAAAGCACTGTGGCTCACTTTGCTCTGTGCAGCTGTTGGTAACTCAATAAAAATCGCAAAAACTACATCTGAACAGTATCATTCGTATGCAGACATTTTTAACATAACGTAAAATATAGGCGTCAGATGATTTTTATGACAGCATTCGGGAGCTGATCCTCCCAGTGAATATATCATCAACTCAAGTTCTTTGCAATTGGTACAGGCCTAGTAAATTGACAATCCTGTTCAGCATAGCTGCTGGTGACTAGGTTTGATTTCTGGTCCCAATTCTCCTTTTATCTTTGTCCAAACAATAGTAGGTGGAAAAGTGAGGAATGAAGACTTCATGAGATTTGAAGTTGTGACCTCTCAACACAACTGACTGTAGTGACACGAAGCCAGATATGTCTCACATTTGCACTTCAACATCTGGTGCTAAACTGCAACAAAGTCTAGTATGATGGCAGTTTTTAATAAAACAAAAGGAAGAGATGATTGTATCTGTACTAAAATGAGTGAGAAAACTGTTTTATGACTTCAAAAGGCAGTCTCTAAGATGCTATTAGATGCTTAGTAGTAGTGCTCACTTCTGCAAACAGCAGGTATGTTCATATAGAGGGGTGGGGACTACATCTGCTCAGTCCGTGGTCCAAGCTGGCTGGACATGAACCAACTCCAGTCTAAAAGCCATGCAGTGTATTAATGTAGCCTGAACCCAAGTAATGCGAGTATAGCAATGGGTATAACAAACTAACATCTCTGTTCTGTTAATCCGGCACTGTGCCTGAGCTAGTAAACCCTGCCTCTTAGCAAGGATTATCAGCTCAGGCTACGTGCCACACTAAAGCAGCTTCATGACTCCTGCATAAGGAGGTGGGTTGCACCTGGCTGGCTCTGTGAGCACTTCACAGATAGTGCTCTGGTAGCACCCAGCCATCTAGATATGCCCTATAATTTATCCTGTTGTGCTGTTCACCAAGAAGAGGCATGTTTTGGGCGACCTCCTTTCATAGCATATACTAGCATTTGAAGGTCTTCCGGCAGGAAGAGCTAAGGCAATCCAGAATCACAGAAAGGAAAGAGCCAATTCTGCAAATGGACAGATACCTCCTCCCTCCCCAGTGAGGGGGAGAACATGGGAGATGATGTCAGAGAAGAGGACTGTGTCCACAGTGGCATTTGGAGCAGAAAATGATGCCAAGGCAGCAAGGTTACGACCCATTGAAGGCGGTATGCATGTTCCTTTTTTCCACTGTGCAAACCTGTCAGAACTTGAGATTTCCTCTTGACCTGTGTCACAGTTATTCAAATAGGTATCTGCCTTTCTCCTTACGTATTTCTGTCTTGCAACCTTTTACTGTCCCATCAGTCTTTCTGGCAGAATACGTCCCACCTAACTGCTCAAGAAATATTTGAAAACATTTTGCCACGTTGTAAGGATCTTTGTCCAGGAGCCATGCAACCTTTACACATCCCAGTTCAGAGGCATGAGCTGGAGGAACTGCTGCAATCACAAATCCATGGTAATGTAAAATTCTGTAGGGAGAGACTCAGTACATATTTGCACTGAGTGAATGGTCATCTCTGAGGTGGGGAAACTACTGAAACTTGCACTTGACAATTATAGGAGCAACGACTGACTGCTCAACAGAGCTACTGTCCTAGGAGTGAATTAGAGGGACTATGATGTATTTGGGTCAAACCAAGGACATTTAATAACAATGTCTCCTGCATAAACTTTGCTATATATAGGTAGCACAGACATTCACATATTCTGGATCACTGGGTCCATGGCAAATTGGTTAGGTAAAAAAAGGTAAGGCTACTTTTAAAATTCTACAGAAGATCACCTAGCTCTCTTTGCTGCCTGGAGCAGAACAAGAACAGCTTCTTAAAAAAACACAGTGCATTACACAGACTCACAGAGTCTAGTTAACCTGAACGCTCCAAGCCCAAGGGCCGTGAACAAAACATATGGTAATCTTGCAGCTCTAACAGAGAAAATCACCTCAATATGGGTGTTTCCTTAATCATAAGTTTAAATTAGGTATCAGGTGTGATTTAGTGGAAGCATATGTAGGAATGCTACAAAAACAGATATTCATAGAAACACACGTTTATTATTACCTGAAATCTTTCAATTCCAAAGTAATTCATTTCTAGAGTCTAGATTAATTTTACAATATGAAAATACATCATACTCTTCACAGGTATAGAATACTGTACTGTAAGAGCAGACTGAAAGTTCTGAGAGATTACACTGATTGAAGATGACATTCTAATGTGAGTGCAAATTTGTATTTTGAAACCGCATCCTCTAGAAAGTCCCAGAAATTCTGGAATAAATAAAATGTTTCCTTTCCCTTCCTTTTATGAGGGAGGGCAACTCTCAGTATTTAACACTGTTCATTCAGTCCCTTATAACATTACATTAGATACCTGAATTTCATCACTCACTTGTCTTGTTCCTGTAAAAACAGAATAAAACCAAAAGCCTGGGGTTTGGATGCTGTAGGCCACCTCAGCAAAATACTGCAGATTGCAAAGGGTCTGATGTTGAAATTCCAAAGTGATAAAGACTACACTTGTTCTCATATCATTCTGCGGTTTTAGAGAACTATCAAGTCAGTTAAGAAATTCAGGGCAAGTACATCAAATTTTAGGCGATATCAACAGTATAATTAAATGTGACAAGAGAATTTTATGTAACAATTTTTGTCTGTGCTGTGATTTCGTCTATTGACAAGAAGGTACAGCTTTATTTGAATGTTTCTAACCCACTTCTGAATGTCAGTGGCTAAAGAAATCATGCATAAAAAAAATGCTTCTTCATATATTTATGCTGCAGGTTTATAGGCATAAACTATATAAAAAACCACTGTTCATTCTGTTTGATGCTTGGAACATATATAGTATTTCTACAGTTCAACCCACAGGGTAAGAACATGAAGTTATATAACTTGATAAATATTGAAAAATCTTGTTTAAAAAACCTTTAAAGAGTTCAGAAAGAAAACACAACAAAATGGATGTTTCAGATTAATGTTTTCACTCTTTTATTAATGGATTACCATGAGAACTGCTCATCTGAAAATAAGATAGACTGAACTATTTATACAAGGCTGATAATTACCAGATATAAAGCCAAATGTCTGAAATGAATTCAAAATAGCCAAAATCTGCAGAGGCAACATACTTTTTGTTATCATTTAAGAGCTTTCCTTTTTAAGATACAGTAAAGAAAAACTTCTTTTTTGCTTCAGTGCTCTCATGTGAGAACTTTTTTTCAACTACTTCTATAGTTAAGAGTGCTATAGTAGCATATACCCCAGGTATGCGTAAGAAAAACAGCACCTTCTTACAAACCTCATCCTTGTCCAGCTTCTGAATACTACCTTTTCACAAAATTCTTTGCAATTTTAAAACCAAAAGGGTTGGGGCCTAAGCCACAGCTCAGACTTGAAAATATTTTAAACACAGCTATATCCTAAAATTGCTCTGGCTTATCGGTTATACTGAAAACAAAATCAGTAGTGCCTGGTCAATCAGCACAGGTCTTGAAGCAATAGCAGACACATTTATCTAACTTAATGCACCGAGATTAAATCTGTGACCCGCTCCTTCCCTGAAAAATAACCAAAACTAAACAGTGACCAAATTTTCTACTAAAATAATTTTGGCTGCTATCACCTGAGTGGATTTTGGTTTATTTTTCATGTATTTTTGTCTCAACAGTGCAGGAAGGCCTCTTAAATGAGAAAAATCTTTCCTATGCTTACCAGGCAGATCTACTGTGCATAAGTATCATCTCCATAACCACAAAAAATTTACCTTTTTTACATACTTCCGCTGGGTTTTAAGAACTGAATTAACTGTGGGCAACACAGCTGCCTTGGTGGAACAGAGATGTGACTGGCACATAACTCTGAAGGTCAGAACTATGACCCTGAGTAGGCAACGGGAGCCATCAGGGAAGCACCAGGCGTGGGAGAAAGAAACAGAATGTCTCTTGCATTAGTTTGTCGCATAAAAAAGAGAATCTCCATTTTGCTTTTTGCAGCTATGGCCTTACAAGAATTTCTGTTGGCAGCAGTGCTAGCTCAGGTTCTGCTTTCCTCCCCATCCTCTCTTTCTTATTTGTACGCTTACAACTGTCTGTTGGGCTGTGGAATAAACGGGACTAAGAAAGCAATTTGGATTATAAACAGACCAGAAAATGCAAGTTATTTTTAACCTAGACCAATTCCCTGATCCATTGCACCTCACAGCCTCCCAAACAGCTGTACCACTGCTAATGGCACAGGGACAGGAACAGAGAAAGTGAGGCAAGTCTACTTAAGCCAGGCCTGCCGTTGAAAGTAAAGTACGTCAAATCACAGACATAGTGAACGGAGAAAGAGACTGAAAAAAGCAAACATCTATGTTCTGTAATGCAATTATTACTACAGTACTGATGACTCTGCGTAAGGGGGGGGGAGGCTGAAAATGGGATGATCTTTTTTTACATAGTCAGCATTAGCTTTCTGAGGATCAGGCAGGGAGCTGCATTTTTCAAACAGCCCCATCTCTGACAAAGTAGCTGCTTTGTCACAAAAGTTCTTCCTCTGCTGAGCCCAGAATGATGTGCACTAGCTACACAATCCATGTTAACCTTATGGTCCAACATTCACGTTAATACAGGTTGAGCCACAATTATTATTTTAAAATCAGGAAGAGAGGCCAAGCTATTTATTATTCTGTCATAACATTAAAACCAAACCTAGCTCACCAGCCAGGAACCTTGTGCCAACTGTTGGGAGGGACTGACCAGATTCATACCAAGATGTTGGACCTGGACCTCTTCTGGAACTTTGTCTTTCAATTTAGGCTTGGTTAAAGACATGTTATATATAATTCTTCCCATGTGACTGGGCTCCTCACAAAGAGAAGGATTTAGTGGTTACTCTGATCCAATTTCTTGATAAGACTAAAACCTACCTTTGATGACGTGTAGCTAGTTCAACCACACAGATGTCACCAGGCTTTTAAGAAGGGGAAATTCCCCTCTCATGCATTTTTCTTCAACTGAAACACTTAGCGTGTTACAGCTTGTAGCAAAGACAAACTGACATGGCTCTGATCACCATGGACAGAGCCTAACTTTCTCTCAGAAGCAAACGTGTGCTGTAGTTCCTTGAGATGGGTGAACTCTGCTGCTGAAGGGGCAAAGTTGTGTTCCTTCTTCCTTTTCCTAACATCTCACTGTGATTCTGCATCAGTGTTGGTGCTAAAAGGATCTGAATCACAAACTGATCCAACTCACTCATCCAGAAGAAAACTAACCTGTCAAAAAAAGAAAGTTTTCTCCTGGATTAGTGATCTGAACTGACTCATTAAATTATATAACAAAGACTACAGCCAGCATAAGGGACGGGCCAACACCCCACAACCAGGAGCAGGAGAGAAGGAAGATATCTGTCTTTTGAGAGCCACAATCAGTTGTATCAGCTCAGCTGAAACCACAGCAATAGACTTCTGTTGGTATTATTCTGTGGCAGGACTGCACAGTGCATACTACCCTTTTCACTTCTTCCCTCCCTTGGTATTCCCTCCTAGAATTTTCCTAGCAGCATGAAAGAGAAAAATTCCAATGAGTTTCACAAAGAGGGGCAGGAGTCCTACTTTTATAGTAACACCTTAGGCTTTTTTCAAGAGAAGCTCTCTACAGTGTATGAAGGCACAAATTTACAAACTGCTTGTATTCCATATCACTTGGAGGAGTGGACATGCACCACGAGAGTTTGAGGCAGGGCCAGCTAAACAGAGCCAGAGGAAGAGTCAGCAGATAAAGGCAAGGAAATGTTTTCTTTCTTTTGTTCCATAGGGTTTAAAAGATAAACAAGATGGGAAAAGATTTTACATTCAGTCCTAGAAGAGATGCAAGGGATAGTCTGCCAGCAAATTGGATTGATGTTTCAATAGCAGTAGAGAATGAGAGAAGGTTTATAGTAGCATCTACCAGAAAGATGCCTGCAACATTGGAACCAAAATGTCACAGGAGGTTGTACAGGAGCTGGAGAGATGATTAAGAAGAACGCATCTAAGGGGAGCTCAGAGAACACACACAAGAGGTTAGAAGTTAGAACTGATGAACAACAAAACAGGAGAACAGGACTGAGGATGTAAACATAACTGATAAAAAAATATACAAGATAAAAAGTGCTTAAGCCAAGTATACAAGTAGTGCAACAAATTGTATGTGTATATGGCATTGACATTTGGGAACAGCTGTTGCTCATGTTCATTTACTTACATTTAACACATGTGAAAACTTAAACTTAGATAACTGATCTTGCACCACAACAGAAAGAACTACAACAGGATCCATGTCATCCACTCCTGGTTATAAACATAGGAATAATTTAAAAAATGTATGTAGACTGCATTTTCCCATTCAGCAGCATTGCTGTTTAAACTGCTCTTATCTTCCTGCTCATTGCAGTCCCACCCCTTCCCTGATTATGCTGGTACAGCCACTGTGCAGCCATGCAGCAACCTGGGAATGGGATGAGCCAGGTGAAAAATAGTCAAGCCCCCCACCCCTCACCCCGCTGGATCATTCCAGTCAGGTTTACAGGCAGCAGCCCAAACGTTTGTGTCAGTGCAATGGAGAAGACATGAACAAATGGCCAGACGTGCAGATTGCTTAAGCCAATAATACTGTCAAAAAAAGTTATGTGGAACCAGTTTCAATCTGTCAGTCAGTAGGCAAGCTTCAGGAATTCCTGGTTTTCTCAGGCTACCATACCATGCAGCTTTTATTCCTAAAGTCAGCCTCTTCTCAAGGAAAGAACTTGCTCTTTCCTAAGTTCAGAAAGCTATCTGAAAATTTTTCTTCACAAGAGGAAAACAGGACCCAGCTTTACAGTTGTTCTAAATAGGAAAAAGTAATAAAAAATTGGTGATACCTTCATCAACCAACCAAGCTACCACTGGAACAACATAGAGAGGATCAGAGATAGATTTTCACAAACCACTTGTTTGAGGGGAGGGAGGGGAGGGAAGGACAAGTGTGAAAACGTCAGAGATAGGCATTTAATGTTTCAATTTCCTGCATGGAGATAGCTTTAAAATAGTTCATTATGGGGCTTCCTGCAGCTTTGTCTGAAGTAGCTAGCACTGGCCAATCTCAGGGACCAAACTGAGAAGTAAGGAAGTCCAGAACAGCAATCATCAGGACTCATATCTTTGGAACTATTTTTACGTCTTCCACCTGATGGTCTCAGATTTATGACAAACATCAAATCTCACAATACTCTTGTGAGAAAAGCAGATATGCTTATTATCTTAAGGTGTGAAAGAAACACTGTACCTAGGCAGTTTGCTCAAAATCACTGAGAGTACCTAACCAGTAGCTAATGCTGTTTTAAACACATGTAAATATATACATAAATATGTGTGTGTGTGTGTGTGTATATACATGCAGACACACACAAGTTTCCTCCAAATTCTGTGTGTGTGTGTGTGTGTGTGTGTGTGTGTGTATATATATGCAGACACACACAAGTTTCCTCCAAATTCTTCACCCTCTACCCCCTTAAGAGGCTCTTCCACCATCTGCTGTTTTCTTTTCCCTCTACTCCTCACAGGATACTCTAAATCCAGCACTGCCAGAAAAAACAGCAGCAGCATGAAACGTGAAAATCCTTGTCTGCTTCCAACTGCTGCTTTACCTAGCATTCCTAAAAGAGCTACCAGACCCAAGCACATCTTCGTCTTCTCCACAGTCCTTAAGACTGTTTTATAAATGTGCAACACGGAAAGTGCAGTGCTTGTTGTCACTCACTTTTTTAATGGTGGTACAATCAAGTGGTCTAAAAGCTTAAGAATAAAGTAGGTATGAACAACTTAACAGCTGGGAGAAGTAGAAAGAAAATCATTACTCACAGAGAGTGCTCAGATTTTCATAATCACCATGAAATGTGACCACACAGACTGCAGATGAGGCAACATAGTTTTTGATTTAGAGAAAAAAAATCACTGAATCCTCACGGAACTTCAACTGTATGCAGGCAGGGCACCAGAGAGCTCAAACCAAACCCAGTAGGGTTGTTTTTGTTGACGAGGATTACTGTCATTTTCCATGAAAATAACTTTAAATTACAGGCAGAAAGCTAGCTAGGCCTTCTCACTGCAAAAAAGCCTTGAGAAGTGTGGCATGAGTAACTGATCTCCACTTGCTCCCAGAGATCCTAAAATAGAGGTGAAGTGTGAATATCCCATTTGTTTCGCATGGGTGTCAACAGAAATTCCTAGTCAGGGCCTTACCTACTACCAAAATTTGCACCTAGAGAGCTGTAGCTGCAGCTATGCAAGAAGAGGCATGTTTACTTCTTACTGCAGCAGAACAGCTACTTTCCAGATTAACATGAGCTACTACAGAATATTTTATATTTGATACCAGTACCAGCAATAGCTACGCTGGTGCAAGTTTCCAGGAAGCGACAGACTGATGACTTGACAGTCTAAATTAGTTGTTTCTAAATGTTTTGGATCTAACAGACCCCTCTCCCCTTTCAGACCCTTCCTCCTTACAGAGTAGTAGGCACCCTTATACTTTCCTTTCCCCAAAGTATGGGAAAACAACAGGCATTTAGACCAGATGTAGACCATTTACTGCAGACTCGGATACAAAGCTGAGAGTACTAATCTAAACATCAAATATTACTGGATGTTCCACCAGTGAAACTAAAAAAAAATGAAGAATTATTATACTCTAATTTCCTACATCCAAATATTTCATTTTAGGTCACCCATAAGTGATGCTTGACAAATACATTATTACCTTCCTGCTCTCTTTTCTCTCTGATCAGTGAGGATACAAAGTTTACAGGGAAATGCAGGGAATAGGTTTGATTTGAGAGTCCTCCACTCTATCATGAAATAGAATGGTTCGGGAATAAATAAAATGTTATGTTTCTAAAGCTACAAAATAATGACATGCAAAAGTTTACTGTCACATTTTTGTATTTAAAATGAAGTGAATAGTCCATCAAACCAAAAATGAATGAATTACATCAAACACTATGTTCTGTTTAATCACTATCAATGGCTACATTGCTCACTGAAGTCCACAGATGCCTATTAATCAATTGCAACTTTAGCAACCCTCTTCTCATGTTGATATTTTTCAGAGTGAAGTGATGTAGAACACCTTGGCTTTCATTTCAACAGAAGTGGTGGAAGTGACAGAGAACAAATTTATATGCAAGAAAGGACAGGCCGATCTAGACGCTTACACAAATCACACATACCTATCTTGAATAAAAGAACGTATTTCAGGGACATCACACTTTAGAGTAAAAACCTATGTTTGATGACACAGGGAAAGGGAGAAAGCAGAATCTCAGAGTTCCAGTATTTCAAAATACAATGCTTGGTGGTCATAATGGGATTGAAAAGATATATCCAATATTTTCAAATAAGTTTCTAGTCTTTTATTTAAGAACTAGGAAACCTGTTTCCAACCCCCCCCCAAAAACAATTTTCATGATAAGTGTTATTCCAGAAGCAGAAGATTACATGTATGCATTTCAATATTTAAGGAGGATAAAAAAAAAAAGTGTTTTTGTAAGGAAAAGTCACATGACCTATAATTTTTTTTTATCCTTGTATATACTTTTGACAGGTATAAAAATCTTTGGTTAAAAATATGTTTTTAAAAAAGATTACCGGAGCGCTTTTACTTATTACTGTACACAAAGATGCAGAAACACAGGTTTTGCAAGATTAAATAGAGTCAAAATAATGTCTTCTATTCTAGACAATAAAGTGGGTGAAAAAAAGCCCCACAGTGGCAGCAGTCAAAGGCAAGGTAGGACTGGTGGAATGTGGTAAAGACAGTTTAGCTGACATTTGCTATTAAAGCACTGATGGAGGTCAAATCCTGCTCATTTGTGCAGCACTGAAGAGTCTGTGGAAAACTGGCAAGAGCAAACCCCAAACTGAGATTTGCCGGCCATGGCCAGGCTCAAGTTCACTTTCAGTTAAAAATACTAACAGGAAAGAAACACGCTGCAGAAAGGAACCGTATCTTTGTTATGTGATCTGTGCGTTAGCCTTAGAGATCTTCCCTCCAATATGTTAACGGCACGCGGTGTTGGGTGACCGAGCAAGCTCACCGGTTCTTACAGCCTTCTGCATACGACCATGCCCCACGCTTCCAATGCGAGTAAACCACCAAAAATCAAATGCCGGCCCAAACTTCAGTGCACGGTTTTTATTAAAAACTTCTTGTTACAGAGCCTAAGGGCACGTTACAGAGCCTAGGAGCACCCCGTGTGTTTTGCTGTTGTTGGTTTTTTTCAATTGCGAGAGTTTATTTATTTTTACAGCACGCTCGGGTCGCCGGGAAGTGAAACTCTTGGGCAAGGAGGCGGCAGCGGGCGCGGGCCGGCGGCCGAGGCGCCCCCGCGGCCGCGGCCAGGGCTGGCGGCCCGCGGCGGGGCCCGTCCCCGAGCCGCCGCGGAGGCCTCGCCGGCCGGGAGGCCGCGCTCGCCCTGCCCTGGCAGCGCCGGGGAGAGACACACACGGGGGCGGCGGTGGGGGGAATAATAATAGTGATGATAATAATAAAGAAAAACAGGGGCGCCCGCGAGGAGGTGCGCGGAGGGGGCAGGGGACGCCACCCCGCCGCGGAGGGGGGAAAGGGTGGGTGTGCAGGCGCCGCCGCCGCCTCTCCCCCCTCGTCGTCTTCCTCCTCCGCCTCCGCCTCCTCCTCCTCCTCGGCGGGGCCGGGGGGCGCGATCCCCCCTTCCCGCCGCGCTGAGCGCCGCCGCTGGCTGCCGCCAGAGTCGCCGCCGCCCGGCCGTGGCGGCCGCCGCCGCCGCCGGGGCCGGCTCCCATCCGCCATTATCCTTTGTTCGCGGCGCGGCGGCGGCGGGGATGTTGCAGGGCTCGGCTCCATCTTTAAAGCGGGCGCCCCTCCCGCTGGCGGTGCAAGGCCGGGCCCCCGCGTCCTGCCGCCCGGCTGCTCCCCCTGGTCCCCGCCGGGCTCCATTTCCTTCCCTCCCCCCCGCCCCTGTTTGCTGGGCGCCTTCCTCCTCTTACCGGTTACCAGGCTGCTCCGTCACTGCTTTCGTTCGCGCCTAGGATCTCGCCGCAGTTTTATTCTCTCCCCCACGTAACACACCGCGTCAAACTACACCTCCGCCGCGTCACTCACACACACACAGGCGCTCCCAGCCCGGCGACAGGCAGGCAGCGGCCGACTGAGGAGCGCCAGCCAGGGAGCAAGCGCCGAGAGCGCCGCGGCCCGCACGGAAACCGCCGAGCGCTCACGGAAACCGCCGAGCGCGCGGCGGGCGGCGGGAACGGCCGAGCGCGCCGCCGGCCGCCGCGGAAAGAGCCGAGCGGCCGCGGAAACGAACGAAGCTCCCCGGAGGGGAGGCGGAAAGAGCCGAGCGGCCGCGGAAGGCGCGAACGGCGCTTCCGCCCGGGGCAGCCCGCGCGGAAAGCACCGAGCGGGGCCGCGGCGGGGGGGCGCCCCTCCCCCCCCGCGCGAGCGCGGCCGAAGGCGCCGGAAGCGCTGCGAGCGCGCCGGGCGCTGACGGAAAGCGCCGAGCCGCCCCGGGCGCGGCGGAGGGGGCGAAGCGTGGGCAGCCAGGCAGCGCCGCCCGCGGGACTCCTGCCTCCCGCGCAGACTCGCGCCGCGCCCCGAGTGCCCCGAGCACGCCCCGGCCCCCGAACCCGCCGCCCCGGCGGGGCCAGTCTGCTCCCACGTCCCCACGGGTTGGGAGCAGCGTTCTTCACCCTCCCGGGAGCCTCCTGACTGCCGCCGTGGGCATCCGCCGTGGTGCTCTCCCAAACCTCCCTACTCGCCCCCAGCAGGCCCCCGAGTCTTACCGCCAAAATCTCCCAACCGCCCTTCATCGTCTCCACAAGCACAACGTGGCAGATGTGGTGTCCACAGGCACAACATGGCGGGCATGGTGTCCACACAACGTGGCAGATGTGGTCTCCACAAGCACGACATGGCGGACGTGGTGTCCACGTGACATGGCAGACGTGGTTGCCACAGGCACGACATGGCGGATGTGATGTCCACACGACATGGCAAACGTGGTGTCCCCAGGCACAACATGGCGGACGTGGTCTCCACAAGCACCACATGGCGGATATGGTGTCCCCAGGCACAACATGGCAGATGTGGTGCCGTTGCAGACCCCGAGGCCTCCTCACTGCCCCGGTGCAGTGCAGGCTCCTCTCGCCCCTCCTCAACACTTCATGGCCGCCTGGCCTCTGCCTGGCCCGGCCTTCCCATCCCCTCTCAACGTGGCAAAATGCTCGCACGCTTCCTTCAGGCCGCTCCTTGGCTCTCCTGGCTCGTTTTTGCTCCTGCCCCGTGGCTCGCTCGGGTGCCATGGCCGGCTGGGGTGGCCCCGTGGCCAGGCGGTGCCGCCACAGCTGGCAGGTGCGGGGCAGCGCTGCCACTGCCGCGGCTCCCGCGAACCCCCCGAGCTCCGCGCAGCCGACCCCGGGCGCCCCGGGAAGGACGAGCCCCGTTTGCACGGCCAGGCGACAGAGCCCTAAGTGGCGGTTTTGCGAGCAGCCCCTTCCCGGCCTGGCAGGGGTTGCCACCTGCCAACACCAGCTCTGCGCCTCGCCACCTCTCCTGGGGAGAGGACTGCCGCCGAGGTGGGGACGCGGACGTAAGCGACGTGGCGTGGGACAAGCCACGCACACTTTTGAAGGAAGCACAGTTTGTTCCGTGAGCCCTCAAGATGGCACTGCACAACCAGGTTTGAAGCTCCAGACCGGGTTCATTTAAACCGCCCCGCCGGCGCCCTCCTGCCTGCCGCTGTCCCCAGAGGCCGCTGCGTGGCAATGCCCAGCCCCGATGGGCGCTGCAGAGCCCGCTGCTCACCCCACGTCAAAAGGCAGCGGTGCCCGCTTGAGCCGGATTCTGTTCTTGCCGAGTCTGGTTTTCCTCAAGAAGGTTGAACTGGTTTTATTTAGAGGGAGTTTCATCTAACTCCGTCAAAAATTGCAAGAGATGATGCAGACAGCAATTACAGGCTTGCTTCGCTTTTGCCTTTGTTGATTACAGTTATTTGAAAATAAACTGAAATAAACCATGTTTGACATTTTTAAAACAAGCAGCTCAAGTTAAACGATAAAACATTGTTTTATTGACAACACATAACATGGTTGGGCCACATTTCATTTTGCACCTTTATTGCACTTTTTCTATCTGAGCTGTCTGCGGACAGAAGCTCCAAGTTTGCAGCCTAGCATAGCTGAGGGTACTACCCTCAGCATGGTTATTTCTCTCCCTCGTTATTTTAGACTTGTGTTATTCCTTGGATTAATAGCTGATCCTGTCGGCGGCGTACAGCTAAAATCACTTCCAAAACTATCGTGCAACAAGGAGTGGTTCTGAGACCAGAGCATCAAGGATCAGCCTTTGTGCTCCTCTTATAGGGAATAAAGTACTTTATGTAAGAAAATATTTATAATGAACAGAACAAATTTAGCTGCCTGAGTGTCTCTTGGTTGATTCATGCATTAATTTATCCTGTTTTTCCCCATTCCCTCTCTTTCTTTCCAATTCTTTGTTAATGTTTCTGTGTTGCATCAGTTTCATTGGCTCCCTTGAATGACCCAAACTGTATACGTTCTCCACGCATGCAGGTTTCCCAGAAGCGTATGACTCGCCTTCGTGCGGGAAGCCTGAAGAATCACAGCGATGAGCCCTTGGAGAGAACAAACTCCAGTCCTTGAAAGGCAACTAAAACCCACTAACCCGACCTCAGTGAACGGCTGTCATGAGCAACCTGAGCGATGAGAGCGCAGCTGGTGGGGCTGCGCCACGCCGGGGTCCCGGAGACCGGCGGGGGCTGCCGTTACGTTGTCAGGCAGCTCTCTGCACAGTTTTGATCCTGCTCTCCATTTAAGGCATTGCTAATATTCTGGCGTCCTGCTGGTCCTTCCCAGCCCTGCTCTCACTCATCACTCCTGGGCTGACTCCTTCTCAGTCGTTCTCTTAATGCCTTTCAGCTCGCTGACAAGTTCGCAAAGGGCATCTTGCAGGGATGTCTACTTCCCCACCACCCGGCCTGTGCTCCCCTTATGGCAGACAACTCAAGAGCGCGATTTATCTCAAACTGAAACAGATGTCTCAGTTAGCTGAGATGCCCAAGGTGATCTGAGATTATTCCCAACTGTTGTTTCTATGCTGTCTTCACCTGATGCCCCATGGCAGAGGCACAGATGATGCGCGGAGTGGGGCTGCGTTCAGCCCTGACGCATACGGGTTCAGTGGCACAGCTGGGTGAACATCTCATATGTAACTGCTATGAAATCATCTGGCAGCTGTTTTGCACATTCATTCCCCTTCCCCTTGCAGGTTTTCTGTTTTTTTGCCTCTCATTAGATCTGAGCAAAACTGGGACACTAAGCAAAACTGGAACTTCTTTGGGACTGGGAGTGAAAATTTGAGTTGCAAAAAACCCTTCCTTCACTATCATCTACCCATCCCTTTCACAGTTTTCTCTTGAAGAGTTTGTATAAAATGGGATGGTAATGATGTGCCAATTACCAACAATGTCCTATAGGGAGAGACTGACTTGGGGAAGGAACTAGGATGCTCAGCAGTTTTCCTCTTCATCAGCAAAAGTTTGCTTGATGATGAGTGAAACCCAGCAAGATTAATTACTCTTCTTGCAGTTAAGCCTTAGGGGCAAATTCATTAGCTTCGCAGCTTTCAGGCTGGTTTTCCTGGGCAGTGGGCTCCTTGCATAGAGCATTGCAGGTCAGTTGCCCATGGCCTAAGGTTTGCAGGGGCTAATGGGTGACAATAGTTCAGGAAAGGTGTGTACCAGGCTGTAAGGTGTTGCAGCACTGCAATGCATAAGTTGCACTCTGGAGCAGTTTGACTCTCTGTGTTGACACTGACAGGATACAGGATAATATTTATTGTGGAAACACAGAGATACATTCAAGTTAGATGGTTAGTAGAGTGTGCATTTTGGTGCAACAAGTATTGCATTGCACTTTCCACCCTATGCAAACAGAACAACCAATTTTAAAGCAGACGTAGGGGAAGGTGGGTGGTGCCACCATATCCTGGTGATGGACATGGCCGTTCAGTAGCACAGAAAAAGCACTGAAGTCCCAGGTGATGACTTTCTGAGCAGAAAATGAAGGTAATAAAGAGATGCCATTCTGAAACCCAACAGTGAAGACATGTCAATCCTCCATTTTGGTCTCTGCTTCTGAGATGGATGGAGGCTTAGCTTCAGACTCCTATGCAAAATAGTCTTCTGTCATTTTACATCCTCTCAGGACAAGGTAAAACTGCTTACTTACCAGAATAAAGACAAAAACCTACAGGTTTAGTACCTGCCATGGAGAATAGGATTCACTGGCCTCCCTGAGCACTTTGTTACAGACAGAGGTCTAAATTCACAGTTAACTGAGAACAAAGTAACCAAAAATAGATATGGTTCTTCAACATCTCCTCACTGAAAGTTAATGAACTGCAGCTCAGGCCTGCCCTCACTGCTCTTGGACATTCATCATTGCTAAAAGTAATAAATCTTCCCGACCAAATACAGGCTTTACAAGCAGGCAGATTGCATGCTCAATTAGTCCAAGGAAATTGGTCATTTTGCTTAACCCCAGCCATGTGAAATACGAAGTCGCGTGGCCACACCGTTCTGCTGGAGCGGGAGGAGTTACGCATGTGTGTGTATATCACATGGATGCTTCTCTCTCACTGACACAACACGTTTTGATTTCCAGTAGCTGTGTAGCAATGCCTTTCTGAGCCCCAAATGCTTTTGATTGCTTTCTCTGCTAAATCACGGCCCTTTTCTGCATTCTCAGATATCATCCATCCAGGAGCAGAGGGGATTTTCCAAGGGCAGGAGAGCGCAGGATAGACGAGTGCAAACAGCGTTTTGAAGCTTTGGCAGTGTGCCGTGTCTTCTGAGCGCAGGCAATTACATGGAGCTCCTGGACCAGGCTCCTCGAGCACCCTGCACGAAGGCCAGCTTATCCCATGGGCCAAACAATTTCCATGAAGACGAGGGAAAAATCCAGGGTTTTTTCCTTTTGTTCATCAGAAACGCCTCTTGAAAGACAGTGTTTTCTTGCCACTATAGCTTCTCTCTCTTCACTTTTCTTTGTCTTCCTCATTAAGCTGAATTTCTTCTCACTTTTAAAGCCCTGAATAACTGTGTCCCTACTTTTTTCTCCTCCTGGCTTTCTATTCCTGTAACAACCTACACATTGATACTCCCTCCCTGACATAAGATTTATCACAAAACTGTGCCAGAAAGGGCAATACTTACTCAATATTCTGAGTGTCTGAAACATCTGAACTCCCACAGACTCATTGTCCATTTTACAGCTTTGAGACAGATAGAAACACAGTTTTGCTTGAAAAAATGTATGAACAAGACTGTGTTTTGGTTTTCAAAGTACGGAAATAGTAGTTCTCATTAGTGTTTGTAGAGTTAACCACAGACACACACAGCAACAATGCAGCGAATTAGAATTCATTCAGTAGAAAAATTATTTTCTTTGTATTTGAAAAATGGGAGGAGGAAATTTAAAAGTCCGGCTGGCCAGTTTAGCCCTTTTGACATTGCCAGTGTGGAGGGCCAAAGTACTACTAGTTCTACAGTTACTTTGGGAAATTTACTGTACATTTCCACCTTCGTCACATGGTGCTTGGGAAAGCCTGCTTTGCTCTTTTTTAAAAAAAAAACCCTTCTGTTGGTTTTGATGTTTTGGACATTCATCTCCATTCTGCTCAAGAAACTTTTGAGAGAGGCTGTTTTTGAGAGAAAGGAGGCCAGTAAGAAGACAAGTTGCAGCGCGCATGCAGCGGGCTGGGGTTTCGGCAGACGCCTGTGAGTTGCAGCCCTCCCACAGCCCCACCACAAATGTTTTTAAGGGATGCGTTTCCCAAGTGCGCAGAGGCTTTAAAACCGCTGTGGCAGCAATGCACCTGGACGGATGGTGTGCCCAGGGCCGCGAGGGCCAGCCTGGGGCGAGCGGCACAGCGGGGAGGCAGGAAACGCTGCCTGTGCCAGGAGAGGCAGACAGCGATCCCGCAGCGTCGGAGAGCCCACCACCGCTGTGGCTGAGTAACTCTGCTCCCCGACAGCAGCACAACATGACCTGCAAGGAGTACGGAGCTCTGTCCACAAGAAAGCAAGCAGTAAGTTCACAAAAAAGGTCAAACGGCTTGAATGCAAGCAGCTCTCCCGTGAGCAGAAAACACTGATGATCCAAAACCAGTCACTCCCTCTAACATGTGCAAAAGGGGATTGCACACGTCCACAAATAAGTGCTCAAGCTTCCTGCAGTTACCAGTTTTTGCTGGTGGGATTTGCTGACCAACCCTTTATGCAAAGGTTATGGGTTGCATTCAGGTGTTAACCTCCCTTTCCACTGGCTGCGTCTTTTTCCCCAGAAAAAGACCCCCTGTGATGAAGCAGATTTGATTTTGCCTTTGCGCAGCAGTGTGAACTCAGGTACAGCTTTTCCACCCCTCTCTCTGCCACTGCCACCTTTTCCAGGATGCTCTTCTTGCCTTGGGATCAGGAGATAAAAGGCAGTGTAGAAGTCTGGTTGTTATTGTTTCATCTCATGTCAGATGTCAGCAAAACAGCTTTGGGCTGAACCTGTAAAGGTCATATAAGCTTTGAAGAGCATCTTATGTTTTCACGCGACAGATTGTCACACAAAAGGAAGAACTAGAATGAATTGCTGACCAATGAGGGACTCAGAAATGCTATACAGATGGGTTTACACTCCAAGCCACCGCCACTTTTTTCTTGTTCATCAAGCTCTCTTATAATACACTTCATGGCTTGGGGACCACAGCATGCTCAAAAACTTTAAGAACTAGAAAAACTTATGAATGACCTATTTAAACATTTATTAAAGTATCAGACGTGGTAAATCTAATATGAATGCAATACTGACCTAATTCGTGGGCACTCTGGTTACGTGGGCGGGTTTCAGACTGCCTTTAACCTAGCTAGTAGGACAGTTGTAGCAGCACAGGGCTCATTGCAGACAGCAAAACAGGCCTGAAAAAGTTGAGTAAAGAGTGGATCCATCAGTCCAGAGTGAGCATTCAGCTGCTTGTTTGAAGACATGTCCGCAGTCCCACCGTTGGGTGCGATGAGGATGTTCTCGCGCTGAAGAGGAGCAATGCAGTATTTCAATAGGTACATGGCAAAAGCCCTGGCCTACAGCCACTGGTGCAGCTCTGTATTTGCCTTCCTACCTTGCTCCAAATGAATGAGGTGGTAAACAAAAAAGTGTATGGCAGCACCGAAGAAAAGGGAGGAGAAAAATATCTGCCTGTGGTCAGGGGGGAAGGAAGGGGGACTCTCATTTTTCCTGTCCTTCCTTGGCCCTAAAGGCAATTCCTCTTTGGAAGGGGGAACATCTCTTTAGGCACGACCTGCTACATAAAGCCATAGCAAGAGTAGGAGTAATTGAAGAGGCTCCGCTTTGCCAGAGTCTCAGATAAATAAATGGGGAAAGGAAGCTGAAAAGCAAGGGGGGCGTAAAGAGTTTGCCTGGTTGTGGAGGGGTGCAGCGGGCTTCGTTCTCCGGTGTCAGTTTGTTTCTCTGGCTACAAGCTTGGTAGCTTTGCTAGTAAATCCTGCATTTCTTTTGGCACGACCTGCTGCGTTTGAGTCAGCTCCCATCACACAGGAAATATTACTTAGACTGACTTTCACACTTTGAAAAATAAATCTTACACCTCCCTGGCTGTCTTTCTTTCATGAGAGAAGCCAGCAAACACTAATTTGGCGAGGTGGTGGGAAGACGGGAGCCTGCTTGTGCGGCGTTTGGTTTCAGGATCGCTATCTCACAGCCTGAGTTTAACAAATGGCTATAAATGTTGAAGAGCTCCAATTTTTAGCATGTCCATTTACTACCAAGCCAGGTCGCTGGAGTTGCGGGAAAGAGGGGGAGGTTGTTCAGAAGTGAAAAAACAGTAAAAACACTTAAAAAGTAGTGCAGACCAAAATAGGCAAAAACAGACGATGGGTGCAGGAGAGAGAGAAATCATTACCATTAATGTCCTCAGGTTTTGAGCACAAGTATGTGCTACCTATTACTAATTTAGCTGCATGAGGGAACCACGGTTCCTTCAAAACATGCCAGGACCCTGGGCTGTCTCACGGCCCTTAATATCCAAACAACAAACTGGGTCCCAGCTGGGCTCTGTTTATCAGCTTAAAAGGACCCAAATTTCTCTGTTGCAGTCAGGAGGGAAGCATGAACTGGGACTGATGCTCCCGCAGACTCCTTGGGAGCGGGCAATTTTCACCATTTTAACCATTGCCCAGGTAGCGATGGGGCCCCACAGACTTCGCCTTTTTCCTGCACCTTGTTGTGTATTTGTTCTTGCCAGTTGTCTTCCAGGTTAATCCTTTTGGACTGCTAACTATTAAAACATGGTGATATGCACCGTACTTCCACTAGCCTTGCTGTTATGTGTTGGTGAGAATGACATACTGTATCTAATTACATGTATTTATTTATACAATTATATAATGTATTTACTTGTGCAGCTATATAACATATAATTTAATTTGCTATATGAAAGTAGTGAGCCTTCTTTACTCGATTTGTGTCAAACCATCTGAACATAAATTGGAATTCAAATAAAAAATCGCATTACTTCAGAGTATTCTTATTTAACTATTGATAAAATAGCTCAAATGGGCAGGGTGTAAATGACAGTAAAATTGGCATTTACAAGAGACCTATTAGACAGAGGGGAATTGGGCTGAGAAAAACGAATTGATTTTTTTTTCTCTCCTCCATGCTTGAAATAAAAACTGTGCCTACAGAAGGGATCTAGTTTTAAAAATCTCGGATGGTTGGTGTGGGGACAGATGCTTGCCTTGCCCACGGCCGTCTCTGGCTCCTGGCTAAAGGGAGATGCTGCTTTCCGAGATGCTGCTTTCCGAGCGTCTCTGAGCGACTGAGCTCCGGCTGAGCCCACAAACCGGTGGGCGCTTTGCTGGTTAATAAAGGCGGCTCTGCTGCAGACCGGGAATAAATGTAGAGGGGCCGATGCTCAGCTGGTGGAAAATGGCCATCTATTGACTTTGGATCTCTTGCCAAGACACGTATTGATTGCTGCCCTTTCCGCCCTCCCTTAACTGCTAAAATTTGATACAAATGAGTTGCCACGCAGAGCTACATGCAGAAGGATATCATACTATAGGAAAAAGCCAAAGTCAAGCATTTGGCCGAGTTTAGGCTCTTCTGTGCCTTTCCAAGCATGATAAAATTAACAATAATATTATCTCCGCTAGCACTTTCTGAAGGCCAATGATGTCAAAATGGCAAAAGAAAATGAAAACAGGTTGGGGAAGACAGCAGAGCGTTATCACTAGGAGAGAAGATTTGTGGTTTAATTTAAATAGCTTCACGTCAGAAAGACCCTGCCCTGGATGGAGAATAGGTTATTCAGAGGAAGGATCTCTCCTGCCCACCTCTGACTGCAGGAAGAGATTACGGAGCGCTGGCTGCAGCAAGGAAGCTGTTTGGGAGCAATGCCGCGAGCCCTCAGGTTCGTTAGCACAGGATATTCCCTCGCTTGCGTTTAGCTCAAGGGCCTGGGTGATCTCCAGCCCTCTGCCCACCTCACCCGGGGCCCGCGTTCCCGAGCTCGCGTTCCCGAGCTCCGCGTCTTGGCCCCCTCTGGGGACACATTCAGCGCCGCGTCCATCGTCCATCGTAGCTGCAGCAGCGATGACAAAAAGTCAAACGAGGCGGTGGGATAAAAGTCCCAGAGCTGCTTCTGGCTTCAGGAAGCCTTGGCAGGGCCTGGCAGCTCTTGCGATCAGTGCCACTTGTTCCGAGTGGGAGCGATCGCCAGCTACATAGCCAGAAAACAACGCAGCGCAGTAGCACTTCAGCGCCAGATTTCCAAGGGTTGGCTGACGCAAGCATCGCAGCACAGCAGGAGAGTGAAGGCCACAGCAAACCAAAAGCGGGGGAGGAGCACACCCCATGGGGTGGCTTCTCTTTCCCCAGTGCTGATTCCTCTGCTCTGGATACCTGCTTGCTGAGGACACCTCATCTCGTGCTGGCTGCTACCCAGCCACCAGCCTGGCAGCCCCTCGGAGCAGTGCCTGCCTTGCTCACATTTGGCATGATAACTCAGCTGCCAAAAACCCGGATAATTAAGTTCTTCGATCATTTCTTTCTCCCCCTCATTCCTCTAATGTCACCTCTGCAGACAGGTGTCGCCAGTGATGAAAGGTCTGTAGGGAGAGGTCAGTTTTCTGATCCGAACAAAGGACGTAGTTGGAAAAAATGGGCAAACTTTTGGCCAAGCCGGTCCTCTGCATGGGGTAGCGGCATGTTGTGGTTGCCCAGGGGCCTGCAGAAGGCCTGGGGGCCCAAAACCTTCCTGTTTCTTCCCCTCTCTACCAGCTGCTCTGATGAGGGGTATCACCTTCCCTGCAGATCGGGTCCCGCTCAGGTGCTCTGCGGAGGGCATAAGCAGTTCAGCAGAGCAAGCCCGAGCCGAGGCAAGACCTTGTTTCCCCTTGCCCATAACTCCCTCCTCCCCAGGGCTTGCTCCCTTTTCCGGGGCTGGAGGGTGCTCTTCACGAATGCACGAAGTCCTCGCTCCTGAGTGCAAAGTCTTGGCCCCAACTCTCCTGTTTTCAGTGCAAGGTGCGTCGGTGCTGAGAGAAGCCGGTGCAATGTGACCTGAACCCTACTGAGGGCAGCACACACCCGCCGGACAGCTTCCAGGAGTTTCTGATCGATGCTCTCGTTTGGGACTTCCCTATTAAAACGGAAACTCTTCAAGTGTTGACTGCAACCTGGCGCTTTCTCTGTGACCAGGACTTTTTTTTTTGCCTCTTAAACCTTCCAAACAAGAACTTATGTGCAGCCTAAGCAAAAAGTCCTGAGGCTGCAGCAAGCAGAGAAAAGACATAAAATGACTGTGTAAGTTTAATAGCAGATTGTAAATGCCTGGTGATGTGTCAGCTGGAGGTCTTCAGCAGAGCAAGCTGTGATCTTGAAATGGTAGCTGTCACCCTTTATCTGCAATGAAACAAATGGAAATACTTTTGTGTCTTTCCTTGATGCCTTTTTTATGTACCAGGTTTGGAGATTTTCCTTGTTCCGGTGAAATAGACTGTGCTGACAAAAAGGAAAATCGCTTACAACCAGCTTCTGTTAGGTGACTGGTGCTGCTAATGCAACCTGAATGCACCACGTTATTTTTTACGGGTTGCTCTCAGCTTGGCGCTTGCTGTTCTGCTAGCACAGGCGTTAAAAAAGGTGAGGTCCTTAGGACAGAGCCGAGCTCTTGGAATTCATCCTCATTCCTCCTTTTTTGTGCAGGCAATATGGTCTGGAGGGGAGAGCGTGGGCTGACGGTTGACTTCAACCAAACACAGGCACCAGCAAGGACACCTGGTGTAACGTTGGTCAGGCCATGTTATCTCCCTGTCATTGACCTTATCTGTCCAGTTTCTTGCTCACAAAGAGAAGAGTATTTCTTGCTGTGTTTTCTCTTACACAGTCTGTATGTCATGCATTTGCTGATCAAGTGAAGACCAGTGCAGATTGTTTTGGCTGATCCAGACCCTCCTGGTTTTGAGCTATTTAACTCCTTCTAAAAAAAAAAAAAAAAGCAGTCTATATCTAATCCCGCCCTCAAAAATCTGTTTTGAAGAAATATAAAAATATTTGGCTGCTTTCACATTGACTCTGTCACCATGACTGTCTGTACAGGAGTCATAAAAGCACCTTGGTGTTGGGTGGCCTCCTGGGTGCTGTCCTCCAGGGCAAAGTGGACGGGAGCACCCACGTGCACCAGCCCTGCAGGGCAGGAGGACGCGTTTTGGAGCGACAGGGGCCAAGTCAAGGCGGGCATTGGTGACCCGGGTGGCCTTGGCCACCTGAAGTCACCCGTGGCCACCCGTGGCCACCCAGGCACATGTACTATCGCAGGAGGGCTGAAGATGGCAGCAGGAACCCGGGCGCCGCTTCCACTTCGTTTCACTTTGTGCATTTTGTGTCCTTGGAAAGCCCAGACGCCGTCGCAGGATGCACATCGGGGATGGAATATGGGCTTAATTAAACCATTCCTGGGGTCCTTGTACAGAAAGGCAAACTTTTCTCCCTGTGTATTTAACCGTTCCACACCAAAGAAATGCAGAAATTTGCCTGGTGCTCAGCCAAGGCTGCTGTTGTGAGCGCTCATCGCCTGTGCCAGTGAGACAGAGGCCAAGGAAGACAGCAGGAGCTTCATTCTGCACCTTAATTTATGGATGTTTCCTTAAACCTCTTGCAGCCCTCATCTGTTTGAGAAATGGGGTTCATCTGTCATCTGTAATGCCTCCTTCCAGACGAATAGCACCGCAGCATCTGCAATTTCCATAAGCGTGTTGCACTTTGAAGACGGAGATACATGGGACACTTCAGCATCGCTCGCTTTTAAGTGCCTCAGGATTTGCCTCATCAACAGAAAGGCCCATTCGCTGCTCAGCGTGTGCTGGTATGAGTTGGAAGTTGCCCATATGCATCAAGAGCAGAGGGGACCTTTACTCGGGAAGCCGCTGTCAGTTGATACATTGCCCAGGTGTTAATTTAAAAGGCAGAAATTGAGAGAAAGCCTCAAAAAAAAAAAAAGAAAAAGAAAAAAAAAGCCACCCTATAAACTTTACATAATTTCCTGGGTTTCATTCATTTTGCTGTAATTTTACACATGTCTTCACATTAAGTGCTGATATTGTCAGAGGAGCACTCAGAATAAGTAATGTCACTCAGCAAGTCACAAATGGAGACCATGTCAGCCCGCGTTGCAAAATGGATCTATAACTGGCTTTTTGTCCCTCAATTTGAGATGATCTAATTCAATTTCTGTGATTTATGGCCGGGAGGAGGACACACGCTGTCCTCCAGCTCCCTCCATGTGCCCCTGACTCAATTTGTGCCCCTCTGCTGAATATTCTGAGTTTTGGAGGCAATTAGTCTTGGAAAGGGGAGGGAGCATATTTCTTGCCTAAACTGATTTGTATATCAATAACTGGAAGAGGGAATTTTTCCCCCATCCTTGCTGAAAGCCCAAGACAGCAAGTATCACTCATGTCAGTCCTGAATTTGGAGATCATGGTGAAATTGCATTTGTAAGAAAAACGAGCGAGGCGTTTGGGGTGAATGACGGGGACCGGCAATGCGGAGCTGACTGTTGCTGTGGATCCGTCCAGTTGCCAGTTTGTCTGAAAACCTCCACTTTGCGCCCACGGCTTATTTACTCACGTCAGCTCCCACGCTTGTGGGTCTCCACGGGTTTCGGTGGGCTTTGGATCGAAGTTGCGACACACAAAAATAAACCGCCTATAGAATCACTCGAGCTATGTGGGCAAAGAAAGAATCAGAGCTTAAGAGCAGGTGTCCGATTTAGCAAAAAAGGTGTTGGCTTGTTCCGCCGCTGCGGGAGCCGCGGGGGAGGGAGGCTGAGGAGAGCGAGCCCGCTCGAGCGCGGCCCCTGCAAGCGAGCTGCTCCCGGAATAATTTTTTCCTTGGGTTCACAGTCTCCAAATAAGCAGGTGAAATGGCCTGAGGTGATTAAAGCCATCGAGAAGATTAGTTTTGTTATGTATAATCACCTTGGCTCCTCTTTTAAGCGTGGAGTGATTTTCTCAGCAGGATGCGTTATCTATTCTAGAGAACGCTTGGCTTTTTTTTTTTTTCAAATGTAAATCAGGTTTTTAATCTTTTTGTGCCAATTTGATAGACCGTAATAGCGATTCTGTTTGGTGGTGGTTCCCAACCTCCCCTTCCGCCTTCAGAAGCATTTCGTTGCGTTTAATTGCCTTAATTACTCTAATTTGAATAAATCTGGGATCGCACCTTGGCTTTGGAAATTTGCTCAAGGTTTGAGGCGCTCTCCGCTAAAACCTCCCTCCGTCAGTCGTGCCGGGGGCGGCGCGCGGGCAGAGAGGGCCGCGGTGTCCTGGGAGCCTGTGCGAGCGTCAGGCCCTGCATCCCGAGGCGCCGAGCATCCCTGTTTCCCAACAAAAGCGCAGAAGCCGGGCCCGCTCTCCGTCGGCCTCAGGCTTCGTGGGAGACACCTTTCACTCCCACTTCCACAGTGAACGGGCATCTCCTTCCCCTCGCTGCCCCCGGCTCCACAAAGAGATGAAGTTTGGGGTGAAAAGGATGGGGCTCTTCAGATCTGAATGCACTTTTTTGACGATTGCAACATTTTCCAGGGCTATGATGGGGTTTTGACAAGGACTGGGGCTACGATGGGGCTTTTGCAAGGAGAGTTTCCCTTCCGACACAGGAATAGCTTCCCTATTTGGGGAGCTGTCACTCCGCTTCCGACCAAAGCCAGCAGAAAGAAGGGGAAGGTGCAACGTGGCCTCCCGGTGCGTTTTATTGAGAATTTCGCCCTGTTAAGAGATGCCCCTCAGTCAGTCGCCAGGCCCCGGCGGGGCTTTCTCGCCGAAAGCCGTGACGGGGAGAAACGCCTCCGTAAACAGGGGGCCGCTTCCGCCACGGTGCGCGAGCCGGTGCAGCCTGGCAGCTGCCCGGCAGGGCGAAGGGGAGCCGCAGGGACGATCTCACGCACACCGCTGCCAAAACGGTCCCCAGAGCAGCTCCAAGGCGAGCGGCTCCCTGGGGAGCCCTTGGAAAGGACGGTTCATAAATCACGGGGACCTTTAGGAGAAGGTAGGAAGGGCTGCGGGCTGCCTCCTGCGCTCCCCGAGCTTTGCAATTCCTGCTCAACTGCATGCAAACAAAATAAAAAGCTATATATATTTATTTATTTATTTATATATTTATTTATAAATGTATATTTTAAGCAGTCTATCCTGCCTGTGTTTTCCGCAGGCGGCTGTGGCTGTTGTCCCCTTGCCGGCGCCGGCTGGCGCTCCTGGCTGCCCACGGGGATGCGCCCTGCGCCGGGCGCCCCAGCGCACCCAAAACCACCCACCTCCGCCAAAAATCTGGCCCCGCAGTAATAAATCCCGCAGGAGCAGAGTAGTTACCACGCTCAAGTCCCGTCCCAGCGGAGCTGCGATAGCTCCCGTGCGGGCGCGCTCCTCTTATAAAAAAGTGTTATAGGGGAATAAAGAAGTAAAGTGCTAGATCATCATCAGGGAGGAAAACCCGGTTACAGTAGAAAGGAAATTAGAGGGAAAATAACAAGTTGATCATGATTAGGAAGGGAGATGCACAGAGATAAAGGGGGGGGGTGACAAACATCTCCTACAGTATATTAGACTTTGGTGTGGATGTAAGTATAAAATGCTCCACAAGTCCTGTAATTGAGAAAATCCATCAGCCGTCCTGACAGCTGCTCCAGCATTTCCAGAAGCGATAAAACGTGAATTTATTTCACTTCTGGAAAGGGGGCAGTATCACCTTCTGGCGGCTTTAATGAAACGCCATAAAATTCGAGGAAAAACCATGCTGCGAAGTAATAAAAAAGGCCAGTCAGGAGCGGACCTCTTGCGGAAACGTCGCAGGAGGGGACGTCCCACTTGGCCGCGGGGGCACCTGACGGAGACGCGCTCCTTGGAGCCCCGCAGCTGGCGCCCCGGCGAGGGTTTTCAAGCCTTCGCGTGGGGCCGGGCAGCCGGCGTGCCCGGGACGGGTCGCGGCGCTGAGAACGAGAGGGCCACAAACAGGCAGGGGGGAACAGGGAATTGCTTCATTTTCTTTTCTTTTTTTGTTTTTAAACTGCCTTTTTTGGCAGGAGGAAAAAAGGTCGTCGCTGCAAAATGCCTCCGCTCGTGTGGCGGTGACGAGGCGGCGAGCTGGTTTTCCCGTTTAATTTGCTAATTGAAACTGAATTTGCAATGCGATGTTTGAGTCATTTGAAGACGCCCTGACTCCGTGATTTAGGCCTAATTTGCTGGCAGGGGAGCGCACCTTTTGCCCCGTTTCTCTTCTGGCTGGGTATTCGGGAGGGGGTTTTCCGGGATGTCCAGTGCGCGCCGCGGGAGCTGCATCCGGACGCCGTTGGCAGCCCGGGAGCAGAGCTGCCCCCGCAGCCGGGGTCCCTGCTGCCGCCGCTGGCTTCCTGGGGCCTCCCTGTCTGATATTCGAGGGAAAGTTTCTAAACCACTTGAAATCGGCATTCTGTTTCGGCTTCCTCCTTTTGTTTCTGGCGCGTTATTTCCCCCAAAGCGCGACGTTTGGGCGGCGCTGACACTTTGCGTTGCGGCAGGATCGTTGCCACCGTTTCCCGACCAAAACGCTTGAGAATTTATACCCTGCGCCCTGCGTCGAAACCCAAAAGCCGTTTCGAAATGTCGCTGTCTCCCGGCGCGCTGCAGTCCCGTCCCTCACCCATGGCACGGCCCCGCTCCGGAGGTCTCTTCCCACCAGGAAACAGGGACCTTTCCCAACGTTTCTAGCCCGAAAAGCGCCAAACCCTGCACCGCAGCGGCTGCCCCGTGCCGGCCGGCGAGTCCTTCCTCGAGCCCACGGGCCCCAGGCTGAAATAAAGCAAGTATCCGAAGAGCAGGTCTGGGGTTAGCTGTCGGCGTTTAGGGTCCCGCTGCCCAGGGCGCCGGGGAAGGGAGGAAGCGTCCTCCTAGCCGCGTCCCTGGCTGGCGCCGCAGCTGACTGCGACGCGCGCAAGCAGGCGCGCGAAAGCCGCCTCTCCCCCGCAGCGGACCGCGCTCGGCACAGCGCGGAACGAATGCTCAGAACCTGGTAAAAGATGAAAAGCCCCTAGGAAATCGGAAACGGCAGCTCCTGACGAGGACCGCAGCCGCGCTGTGGCACGCTCTGAGTTCTGCTAAACCGTGTCATACCCCTATTTCCCCTCCAGAATAACAAAAAACAGGAGCCTCGTTTTTTTCTCTCGGTTGGCTCTACTAATGAGCGACCGCGGCCCGTTAACCCCGGCCCCGGGAGGGTCGTGGTGCCGAGAAGCGGCCCGCGGGGAGCCTCTGCGAGCCCCCGGCCGAGGAGAAGGGGCTCCGCGGCGGAGCGGCCCCGGGAGCTAGCGGCCCCGTGTCCTTCTTCCTCTTAGTCCGCTTTGATTTAGCCACAGGCTCACCCAATAGTAGTAGTAATAATAATAATAATAATAATAATAATAATAAAGAAAGGCGGTGCCAGCGTCCAGGTGTCTGTGGGGGCTACAGGTGCCCTTTCAGGCACGGTGGAGGTTTAACAGCACCAAAATTTCAGCTCCTGTCTCTGAAAGAGAGAGATCTCATTTCTGAAATCACTGGCAAGTTACAGAAGTTGAGTTTTTAATGGCACCCACCGTACCTATATCTGTGCTTAGCATTTCAGCCTGGTCTCTAAAGTAAGGAGAAGTGATGCTCATTAGAGCCCTTTTTTCTAATTAGCTGCTGCAAACAGAATTCCTTTTATAAATGCCTAAATGTAAAGTTATTTGTGTACCTAATTTCTTTTTTATGTTACATTTATTTTTAAGTGTAATTCACTACGGCTTAACATTTGTAATTCTTGCAGGGGCATTATAACGAACAATGCACATTTATTACAGCCCCTTAAATTGCTGCGTTTTATTTCCATATGCTTTTAAATCGCTCTTGAGCTTGTTTGGTGCTCTTCCCATCGTTACGGCGTATTTTTTTATTGTACATAAACGGTAAATAATTGATACCTGCCATCTGGCGCTAATCATCTCGCCAGCCCCGTGTCTCCACCCTGCCCTTGCATTTCGGGTTAGCTCTCCCCAGCCGGCTCTCCACGCTGCTGCCGCGGCCAGTTTTCCCCGTATGCTCGGCGCTTTCCTCTCCCGACGGCGGCTCCGGCACGGCCCTGGGGCAGAGGGCGAAGCACAGGCTCAATCCCGTCGATCTGCCGGCCGAGGCGCACCGTGATTTACACTGGTCTGGGAGCGCCGCGGCCCCGGGCCGTGGTTTCGGGGCTGCACCAGCCCCAGCCAGGGCTGTCAGACCAGCACTGGTCCCTTTGCCGGAGGTCAAACTTTCCGGGAAAAACATCAATCTGGGAATGGAGAATTTCTGTCTAAATGGTTAAAAGTCCGGCAATGCTCTAAGTGGCCAAAAGCGAGGTTTTAGAATGGGAAAAGCTGGGGAAAATGAGTGACCGGCATTATTCCCGGCCCGGGTTTGAGCTCCACGAGGAGCCTGGAGCCCAGATTTTGCTGCAGCGAGGAAGCAGCGATGATGGGGCTGCGAGCGGGAGGGGGACGAGCGGGCGAGTGAGGCGCGGGCCAGCGGTGCTGGCTGCCGGGGCCGAGCCACCACGGAGGCATGGATTTGTCCCCAAAATCCCCTTTTGGCACTCGTGCTTCATGGGGGGACTGACCGATCAATGATTAAAGTACGGGAGCATAATCTCAGGAAAACCTGAGTCCTCCAAGTAAAATTCATCAGCCGCTGCGCCAGCTCCACGGCGCGTCCCGGTTCTGTGACGGCCCTCTCGTCCCTGGAGGACGTTGAGAGCCGTCAGCGCTAAGGAAATTCATCCGCCGGTTACGAGAGTGACAAGGACAGTCCAAAGCTTCCAAAGCTACCGATCCTCTTAACTCCGTGGGGCTCCAGCCCTGGGATTTTGGAAGAAGCTGTGATTTTCTGCCTGTTCTCTCCCCAGTGGCCGGAGCAAGGTAACGCCAGCGCGTTGCCTTGCCGGAGCCGTTCCAGGCTCTGTTAAAGTGAAATCCTGCCATGGTGGGAGAGGATTAAAGGCATTTTTGCCCACCTGCTGGTTAAAAGAGGACAAACATAAGAATAGGAACCTGTAGACTGGGCCTTTTTTAATGCGTTCCCAAATCTGGTGATTATGATAAAATAGTAGTTTTTCTACAGAAGAACACAGACTTTTTGCAGGCGTTGCAATGCCGAAATTTCCCGCTCTCCTGGCGGTGCTTTTCGGGGGGCCGGGTCCCGACCTGGCTCGCCTCTGCCTCGCTCGCGGGTGACGGGCTCGTTATCACTGACTGGCGTTTGGGGAATTTTCGGGGGGTTTTGGGGGAGGAGCAGCGAGTGGGAAAGGGAAGGCACTGCCAGCTTCTGCACGCAGCTCCTTGCAGCCCCCTCACTTCTCGGCAGCCATGGAGCGGGCCCCAAAAGCTCAGGTTTTAAAGGAATTTAAAAACCCTTGAAAAGCGCAAGAAAAAGCGCACGCTGCCCTCTCCCGCCCCCGGGGCCGGCGGCACGGGAGGGACCACGCGGCCCTTCTCCTTCGCAGCCCGCAGCGCCCGTCGCGCGAGCGCACGCGGGGGCCCGGCGCGGGGGCCCAGGGGACTCTGCGTCGGGGAGCCCGGCGCTGCCTTGCGCTGCCGTTCGGCAGGCAGCTCGGCCGCGGGCAGCTCGGCCGAACCCACGCGAGGGACTCGCTCGGGAGCAGCCGTTTACCTCTTTTAGCTGAATTGAGCTGAAGAAAGCAATCTGTGTTACGCCTGCCGTAAAAACGCGGTTGCGAGGGCCGGATCGGGTGCGTGAGCGAGGGGACGGGCCACGTCCGCCCCGACCGCTTCAAGCGTGTTTGCCTGAGATTAACCAGGGCTGCTGGCGGGCACTCGTATATTATATCAGGTATGCGGCAAACGGGGCGTACGCTGAGCTTCTAAGTGGCAAGCTGCGTTCTGACCCGGCAAAACTTTCCCTTGGAAATGGCAAGCCGAGGGAAAGCGGGAGGCGTCGTGACGGTGCCGCTGCTGCCCGCAAGGCGCCGGGCAGCGCCGGCACGTCAGCGCTGCAGCGGGACGCTCCTGCTCCCCGCGGCCGCTGCCGAGGCGCGACGCGGGCGCAGCCGGGCACTGGTTCGCGCCAGACGCTCAGAGCCCAGCCTGCAGACACGTCCTTTTCGTGTTTTCCCCGGGTGCTCCTGCCTAGCCCTTGGGCTTCCTGCGTTTCGAGTCGGCTCTGCCTTTCCAGCGGGAGGCTGGAGAAAAAAATAAATAGCGGGCTGAGAGCAAAAGAGCGGGCGGTGCTGACTAACCATTTTGATTTAAGGGGGATGTGGGAAGCACCAAGGGGAGAAAGCCAGCCGTCGGCAGCCGTGCCTTCGCGACGTGGCTTCAGACGCCTGCCGCCCTCAGGTTAACGTCACTCCCGGGAACGGAGGGGAGGCCTTTCCCCCAGCACGGATTAGTGAGTCAGGAGAAAATGAAAATTCGGCAGAAATCCTCTTAGTCATTTTTATCAGGTTAGATTTTCACATCTGAATTTCAGCTGCCAATTTGCATGGATATCTCAGATTAGTTTTAGTCTGTGTTTTTGTGTTTTGCTGTTTTTTCCTCCTCCTAAATAAGCGTGCTTTTGCAATGACAAAGGCTAAGAACAATTCTTTTGCAGAATGGCTGTGACATCTAAATAACAATGATAAAAAAGTCCATCTAAAAACAAGCAGTTTGGCGCTTTTGCCCCCGCCTGCCCCCCGCACTTCACTGTGCATTATTCATATTAGACAACAGGACCAAATGTGCACGCTCCCTGTGCAATTGCCAGGAGAACACATTCAAAGACATATGCTAGTGCCTCTTAGCGAAAGGAGATGTGCAAACACCAATCATTTACTAGACGCCGCCACAAAATCCCCGAGCCCGATTCCAAGGTTGCAGCTTAATTTCCTCTCCGTGGGAACCCGTGTTGCGCTCCTAACTGAGGCCGTGCAAAAGCGCGGCGGTCGGGCTGCGTGTGTACGCAATGCGCTCGCTGCTTTCTCGCGCGCTGACGGAGGCACGTGGCTTGCAATGGTTGGAGTTCGAACCTCGGACGCTCGGCAGTCCCGAGGACCCCTAATCGCGACAGAGCGACGGCAGCGCTTTGATTGCCGCGCGGCTCCCCTCCGGAGCCTCGCGGTCTAGCCGAAACCCGAGGTTTATAAAAGCAGGTTGGAGAACCTGCTTTAAAACCCCGCAGAAGTGACGGCATGCGTGCGCTTTGCCGCCAGAGCGGTTCGCGCAGACTGGGAAGGGATTCGCTGCTGCGGGACGTCGAGGCCGCACGGAGCGGTGGAAAATGCAAGGCCTCCGATGCCTCGGGAAGCGTTGCGCTGGAGGAGAGGACAACTAAGCTCTCCGAGTAATCCGCAAGTTAGAACGCTCCCCTGTGCGCTCTGGAGCCCGGGATGGAGCGCTCCTAAAGCAAACTCCCGGCTGCTAATGACAGGCAGGGCTCGAGGCAGCGGCGAGTCTCCTGGCAGAGCCCGTAACAGATATGAAACCTACTGCTCTTCATCTCAGCGGGGAAAAAGGCCGCTGGAGTAATTCCTTTTTTTAACCCACTAAGTAAAAGCTTTATAGCTCATATTAGCAGGTTTTATCTGATGAAAACCTTACATTCATCAGGGAAGGATTTTTTTTTTCCCATTAAACTTTTGAGGAAATGTTTTGATTCTTTTTAAGCTGTCATTGATTTTTTGTAAGCAAAAATCCATTTCTTTGTAAACCAATTTTCATTTAGGAAAACATTACAACATACGATTTTCAATTTGATCTCCTAGTATTCTTTTTGTCCTGCTATTACAGGGGTCAAAACACAACTGGAGATTGGCAAATACTGCGAAAAAGTGAGCTTGCTTTAACAGTACTCAAGACTTTTGTATTTGTTTCCAGACAGTTTTGTCTTGCCGCTTTCCTTTTTTTTTTCTCTCTATACAAAGCTGTGCATGTCAAACTGCAATACTAATACACTCGAGTGGGTGCATGCTTGTGCCAAGATCATCATGGGGAAGATCTGACCACTTCCCCCTTCCCATTTCTGCGTTATCTCCTCAGCCGCTCCTGGAGTAAACCCAATACCCAGCTGACCGGGAGACAGGAGCAATATAATGAGTGATGAATAGCAAAGTCATTTTAATGTTAAAACCAATGCCTTTCTGCAAGAGTGCAGAGCATAGCTGAAATACGTAATATCCCTAGTTTTCAAAAAAGCCTTGGTGACTTTTAGCCTCCATTAGCCTCCTCCACTGTCTCCGTTTTGCACCGGCTGGAGGGGAAGGGCGCCCGCGCCGCTCCTCGCCTCCGCCGTGAGTCAGCAGCGGCCCCATCTCCCGCCGCTGCATTAAATTAACATTTGTCACGAGCCAGGCCAGGCAAGAAGGGAGGGGAAAAACCCCGCGCTCCCCGCAGCTCCCGCACGATTTACGTGCCGGAGCCCTGCACGCCGCGCGCTGGGCAGCCGCCGGGCCCGGGAAAGGCGCCCTGGGTCCTCTCGGGCGTCTCCCTCCCGGCGGGTCTTGGAAACGCAGGGCGGCCGAGCAGACGCGCGTCTGCCGCAGCGCGGGAAGGACGCTGCTCCAGAGAGCGTCCTGCTCCCAATACTGTTACCGCGAGCCCTGCTCTCCCAGTAAATGGGGAGAAGTACGGCGCCGCCGTGCTGTTAGCGCCCTCTGCTCGGTCCTTTTTAGCTGTGCGGTGGTGGCTGGCGGCTCCCTGCGAGGAGGCGAAGGCAGCGCTGGCTCGTTGGCTTCGCTTCGCTCCCGTGGCGGGAAGCCAAGAGTGGGAAAAACAAGGCTGCATTCCCACCACTGGGACGTGGGGTTTTTTGCCTTTCTTTTTTTTGTCCCTCGGCACTGATAATTAATCTGGATGGAGTCAGCTGGACGCTCTTCAGTTCCAGCGAAAGCTGCCTCCACATGCAGGGTGCGGAGCGCGGAGCATTTTGGGCGGGCGGGCGTCCCCGCGGTGTGCCGGGAGAGCAAACCTCCGCCGAGCCGGCGCGCGAACCGCCGAGAGCGCGAGGCGCGGGGGCGCCCGCCTGTCGTTCCCGCGGCTCGCGCCCGATTTAACGCCGAGCCGCCCCGAAACACGGCCACAGCTCGGACCTCTCCTTGCAGAGCTGGCAGGCGGCCCAAGCGAGAGAGGAGGAAACGCCTCCTTGCCTCCGCTGGCCCAACATCCAGCGCCAAGACCCCGCCAGGACGGTCTCCGTCCCGCCAGCCGCCGGCGCGAGCCGGGGCGAAAGGCAAGGCGTGCGCACGGGAGAGGGAATAAATTTGGGCATTTCAGCTGCTCCATTACAATCAGCCGTCAAATATTCATGGCAATAGATAAAGGCAGAAAGGAGGAGCGGTCGCATTGCGCCCGGGCTGGAAGGGAAATAACTTTTTACGACCAGCCGATTAAGTCATAAATCCGCATACGCTCAGGATTTATTTAATTTGCTCGCCGGATGGAGGCAACCCCCGGCTGGAGGGGGGCCGCAGCGGCGAGCGAGGGGGCAGCTGCGGCGCAGGTAGAGGGGGGCCGGGCGGGAGCCGGGCGCTGCACGCGGGCCGTGGCGGGAGCGCAGACCCGGAGAGGAGGGGCAGACCTGCGCCTAGCCTTCGCGGGGCTTTTCCGCGCAAGGACTTTCCCTCAGCCGGGCCAATATTTGCATCACCCCCCTGAAACGTCCCGCGTTTTAAAGGTCAGGGCATATCTCTCCCGCACAGCGTATCCGGAGGGACTCGCCGGAGCCCGAAGCCCTTCAGCAGCTGCCAGCGCAGGCTCCCGGCCGCGCTGCACCGGCGAGGCCCAGGCTTCCTGCGCCGCAGCGAGAAGCGCCGGCGGGGATGGTCGGAGGCAGGCCACGGCGATTTCAGCTGCTGATCGAGTTTCCAGTCATAGGCTATTTCAATATTGAGATCCTCCATTTGTTCAGTTTTTAAAGGTGACCCGCAAAGGAAAATAAAAATTTGGGCAAACGCCCAGGTTTCGCTTCCCTGCGCTGAATAGAAGAAGACCTGAAAATATATTTTTTTATAAGGCTGCTTTTTTTATCGCCTTAGAAACGTGGACGCTTGCTTTGCTTGGGGCTGCTAGGAAGGCACCGCTTCGGGCGCAGCGGCGACTTCGGCAGGCTGTGCAGCGCCCCGCGCTCCTGTTTGCTTGGCTGTTAACACCCGTTTAGCTCCAGCGACCACCTGGCGCTGCGGATGAGAGAAGCCTTCGTTAAAGTGGCCGCTGGAACGAAGTGTGGGCAGCAGCAGCGTTTGCCCGGGTCTGTGTGCCTGTCGCTCCGGCGAGCGCCCCGCTGTCCCTCTCCTCCGCCTGTGTCTTGGGCAAAGAGCCCCCGGTCAGACCTCCGTCACCGCTGACCCTGCGCATGGGACGGTAAAAACCTTCAGGGAATTAATCAGTGCTAGAAATCCTTATGTTCGTGCCAAGCTGCCCCCACAGCCCTTGGCTCACCACAGCTTACAGCCATGGTCCTTCCCCCTGTTCGGACACAGAAACGCAGTTTATCTACATTTTTTACCTACATTTTATCCACAGCATCGCCCATGGGCTTGGCCCAGCCTGGGATCTGCCTTTTCTAGCCATCCACCAGCTGCACCAGCCCCCATCCCGGCTCGGGGCCTTTGGATGATGCCGAAATAAATAACAGCGGCTCTGGTAATAATAAATGATGTTAAGCTCCTATAAAAGGCACAGAGGAGTCGAGGCTGGTTTCACTGCCACAGGCTCCTTTCCCCGCCGGCTCCTGCATCTCAGCCCTGCAGGAGCCCCTGCAAAGTGCCAGTCACGTAGGGTCGCCGGAGCCCTCTCTAACCCCACCGTGTCTGTGACCCTGGAGCCTAGAGGACTCCAGCGCTCCGCTGGGTACCCTGGTTTCCCATAAATTGCTCCCTTTCCACCCTCGCCGGGGGATTCACGGTGCTGTTTTCCCGCAAGCGCAAACGTGCTGCGACCGGCCAGCAACGCCCTCCGCCTCCGGCGAGAGGAGAGCATCCCTGCTGCGCTCCCGGCAAAGCGGGCAGTCGCTCCCCACGGTCACTCTCCATGGTCACTCCCCACGGACACGTGGCTGCATCCGTGCGGGCACAGCACGGAGAGGCCGCGGGAGACACCCAGACCCAGACCCAGGCGGGGGCCTCCAGACACCGGGGAGGCCGACGTCCGCGGGAAAGGGCTGCCCTGCGTCTGGGGAGACTCAGCTCCCGTGTTTCCCCCTTCCCTGGAGGCCAGGCACGTCGTCCGTCTGTCTCCTCCGTGCCCCCGTCTCCCCGGCTGCGGTCCGGACCGCGGCACCCCCTCCTCCAGCACGTCGGTGTCTCAACAGCTGGTGAGATGCTTGGATACTATGGCAGCGGGGCCATACAAATGCTTAGGTCGAAACCACCCTTGGTTCTGGGTGTCTACAGCTCTGGTGCGACTGATAGGTTCTCACCAGACCAAAACCAGCTCGAGGCAGGCTCAGCCAGGTCCAGGCTCCCGCTGACCTCGGCTGGATTTGGACCGGGCCCTGGCTTTCGGAGGAGGAGAAGCCAAGGCTGTTTTTCAAGGGAGCTGCTTCTGCGCGCGGCTGTGAGGACAGGACAGGGCGCAGACCGGGGCCGCCCTGGCTGGGACCCTCCGGACACGGACGAGGGCTGGGAGCTCGCCCTGAGGCCCGCTCGCTTCAGCCTGCCCCGCCCGGCCAGCACGGCAGCCCCCTGCCACCGCCACTCCTGCGGCTCCCCACGCAGGATACGGACCCGGGACGCTCCCGGGCCTGAGAGCCATGACCGTTGCTTCCTCTGCCCGTCTTCTCAAGCAGCACCCTTCGTTCCCCCACACTTTGCTTTTCAGCAACGTTCCCTAAGAAAACAAAGTTACCGCCGCCAGGCTGGTGTCAGACCCAGAGACCTGAGGAAGAAGAGACGCCCTGGGAACAGCCCCGGCCGGCGTTCACACCGTACGAGACACCAGAGAATCCAACTGCAAGCCCCTGGGATCTTGCGCGGGTCCCTGGGGAAGCACCAAGTCGTCAGCCGCTAAGGCTGATCTGAAGGATCTCCCCGCACTGCTGGGCGTGAAGTGTCCCTCTTCTGCTGGGGATTTTTACTGCAGTGTCAGAGATAAGGTAAAGGACCGTGGAAAAAAAGCAGTTTCCTTCATTTTCCATCTTGTCTCAGGCGGCTCCCCGGGGGTGTGGAGTGACGCTGCCACCCTGAACGGCACGTGCTCAGCACCTGCGGGCAACGGCTCCCCGGTCCCTGCTGGGGCTCGCTCCCTTGTTTCTACAAAAGGGGCTGCTCCTTCCGGAGCTGGCTCCCTTCGGATGGCTTTTCCTGCTCCTCTGCACACACTGACTTTGTGATGCTCTTTTGAACCGCTTCGGTAGCATGAAGTTCATCGTGTATCGATATCATCAGGGCTTTGCTGCCTCGCAGCCCTGCTCTCTGTTTTCGTCCGTACTTGGCTTTCGTTTTGTTCTTGCTGGTCTCCTGCCCGCTCTGCTGTTTCCCTGTTGCCTGAAAGCACGCGCGCGGCCTCGGTGCTTTTGACCCGTGCTTCGCTTCGCTTCGCTTCGCTCGCTGTCGAGACGCCGCTGCCCCTGCGTTTTGCTGCGGCCCCGCTTTGCTATGGTGTCCCCTGAGCTTGTCCCCCTTTTCTTCAGCGGCTGCTATGCTCCTCCTGCCTCCGGCTGCCTCTTCTTGCTTTCAGCTTACGCGACCCTTGGCCTGGCTGGCATCTCCCAGGGGCTTGCGGAGCCGCTGCGCCGCGCTTTTCCTGTGCCGGGGCAAAGCAAGGAGTCTGGCTGCAGCCGCGGGTAGCAGCCCCGAGCCTTGCCCGCGGACAGGGCAGCGCTGGGGCGGTGATGAAAGCCAGCGGGGGACACCGCTGCACGTGTCCATGTGCCAACAGCACCGCTGGGGGACAGGCCACCAAGCCCAGGCAGAAGCAGCCTGCCGGAGCCGGCGGCGAAGACAGTCCTGATGAGGGAGGCCCTTCCCCTGAGCCAGAAACGCAGCACTACGCACCAGCTCCAGGGAGAAAGCAGCCACTTCTCCAAAAAGCGATCAACATTGCAATTTTGCTGCTACCTCACCACATCCTCTGGCAGCTTCTGCCGGGAGTGAAGCTGTTGGTGCGTCAACACCGCTCACGCTAGTCTCTCCTCAGCATCCCGCTGGCTCACCAGTAAATAAACGCGGCATCGGCACCACCAGCCCCCGTCTTTGTCCTCGTCCTTACTAGGAACATATGTCCCGCGCAGCTATCAGCTGCTGCGGCTCTTCCTCCGCCTCGCCGCCCTCGCCCTGCTGCGTTCCCGCAGGGCCTGGCCGCGCCGCCCGCTCCCCGCAGCGGTGTGCCTCGCTGCCTTTGCAAGCGCCCCGGCTCCGGCTCCGGGGCGGCAGGTTGCTGGGCACTACGGCAGTGTAATTAGCTGCTAATCATCCGCCTTTCTGGATTTGTTCAGCTCCACTAGGTCTCCCTGCTGCTCCCTTCCAGACGCTTTATTGTTACCCAGTTCCTTCCCATTCACCCTCTTGGGTCCCAGGGCTGCTCTTCGAAACCACCAAAGCTGCTGCTTCGGTCTTACAACGGTTTTCACAAAGGCTCTTCCTTACCCGGGGGATTTTGCTAGTGCCTCTGTCAAAACCGCCTTTGAAAGCCCTGCTACTCCTGCTCACTAATAATTTATTGCTTGGCTTCTGCTTGGCTTCCTACTGTTCTCCTGGCTCCACCACTCTCGCTCCTGGTTCACTCATCTTCTTCCTCGCGCAGGTTTTGGAGCAGGAACTGGTTAATATTTGATTTCTTCCCCTGAATACAGTGTCTGGGAGGCATCAGGGGATCAGCGGCGGCTGCCCGAGGAAGCAGCGCAAGTCCCCCTCGGAGCTATGCTCAGCCCTCGCAGATGTCCCGCTCTGCCCGGTCTCCTCTCTCCTCCCCACACCCATCCCCCGAAGATCTGCTTTCCCTGTTGATAATCCATTATCTACATTTAACGCCTCACTAACGTCCTTCCCTTTGTCTGGTGGTGAAACCCTGACCAGATGCGAAGCTTCTTCTGTTACTAATGGCAAATCCTTTTGCAATAGCTGGTTGGAAAATGGGGAGACTGTTTTCATGAAATAAAAATTGAAATATTGGGCTCATTTTCATTCCACAGGCCTCACAAAAGAACAGTTTTTATTTGGTGCTATTTCTATATTTTTTTTTCAGAAAAAATCTTTAAAACCTTGGTTCAGAAAATGTGTTTGTGTTTTCACATGTAGTTACTATTTCTCTCATTCTCTGTTTTGCCTCTGGGAAAAAAAAAAGGAAAAAGAGAGACAGCGGGAGAGGGAAGCAAAAACGCAAATGTTTTGTTAAGCGTTCAGATTTCAGAAGAAGACTACTTTAGACCCTTACATGTGTTTGAGCTATTGCCCTTCTCCAACACCTGGCCCGCTGACTTGCACATGCATGTCTATGCTGCACCTTGGCATTTTGATGTGGAGTTGACTGAAGAGGATTGCAACAGAGGTCCCGCAAAGTGGAGGTGGGAAGGAGAGGCTGAACAAGTCCTGGTGCTGACTGTGTCTCACAACCAGCAGGCACCCAACAAAACTATGTTGTGGGAGCTCTTGGGTTAATGGCAGGCAGCACTTCTTCATGCCACGCAGGTGTAGGTGGAGGAACCCGTTGCTGCAGGATGTGGGCAAGAGCAAAAACATGCATAGGTTCGAAAGAACGACGGATTTGCAGACGATAGACCCAGTAAAGGGTCCCTCCCTGGTCAGGACATGTCTCCCAGCTCAGGAATGCCCTAAGCGTCGACTGCTGGCGGCTGGAAGCATCACCCAGAAGAAGGCTCCCTCTCATCTCGCACTGTTTCATCAGCTTTCACCCTCAGCACTTGCCACTGGCTACTGTCACAGATGGGACACTGCACCGGAGCAACAGGGTTGTTTTAGTGCAGAAAGTCGATGTTAAAGTCTTATTATATTTATTGAGGTCACTAACAACATTTCCAGAAACAAGACTTCACTGTGTGCGTGCTGCGTGTTTCTGGGTGGATACGTAGGTGGGCTCCAGGAAGTGGGTGAACTGCAGCTCAGAAGCGGCTCTCAAATTAATCTTCAAACCACGTTTTCGTTACTTGGCATCATTTCCAGGGTTCTTCTGCAACCTTTGCAGCTGCTAAAACAAGGTATTATGTTGGCCCATGATGCCCTCCCCACAAAGGGACACCTCGGCCGTCTCGTTGTTAGAACCTAGCAGCCCCGACACCTTTACAACAGCAGCAGAGCTGCAGCACTGGGTGCAGACAAGCAACCGTGCCCCAAAAAGCCCTTGAAAGCTTACGGATGGCGTCATGTCATACTGGGCCAGTATCTGAACCGACAGCCTGACGAAACCCCAAGCTGCAGGGAATGCCAGCGACGCCTCAGCGTGCCGCCTCGTGCTGGCGAGCCACCACGGCTCTGTGGTCTTGCATCTGGGCCTCGTGGGCTGCGATGTGCGCACTCCCATCGCTGCCGGTTAGCCTATCTGCATTTTTCCTCCAGATGCAAACAGAGATATTTATGCAGCTAGTCAGAAATTCACTGGAAAATGCCAGCCCGGAATGTTTCAACTCCTGTTCAATGAACTGTTCCTGAACCCAGAAGGGGATCTGCTAGGACACGTCTGGGTTCCTGGTGGCTCTGCCCAGAGCCAGGACTCAAGGAGCCTCCCGGGCTTGCTCATGACATTCTTCCAGCTCAGGGGGAATTGCGCTAGCTTTTAAGTTATGGTCTAATTCAGAAGCCCTTGTGTTGTTAATTTCTGGATACAAGGACGTACCCTGTGACCCGGAAAGCCTGTACCCCGGCGGAGGTTTGCATTAAACCTTGTAGAAGTTCTTGCGCCCTGTCACTTGGGACGAAGGAGTGGATACGTTCATTCGGCACCCCAAACAGAAAACAATACATGGAATATTCGAGACACGGATATGCAAAGCAGCATGAACAGAAGCCAGAGCGTGCTGCCCGGGAGATTTCGCAGGAAGCGGTACACCGAAAGCACTGGAATTATGGCTGCTACGCTGTCCGGGGGGAAAGAGTGGGCGGGCGGAAAGGCTGCGAGAAGGCTGCGAGGGGAGCGCAAGAGGTGAGCGAGGTGCTGAGGAGAAGAAAAGGACAGAGAGGCTTGGAGCCACGTGCTAGCCAAAAGTCGGGAGCAAAGAAATTTTCCCCGCGTGGTTTTGCCGAGGCGCGAGGGGACGGTTCTTTGTAGATGAGCAGGCAGGCACCGAAGGCGCTCGCCTTCATCGTCTTTTTGTCTTTGCAGCGAAAGGAGCCCGCGGCCTCCAAACTCTTCTGCTCTGTGCTGCCACCAAGGGGAGGCGGCGACGCAAGGAGTGACCGACCCCATCGAGCCACGGTGCAGGCTACCGCACGCGATACCCTTCTCAGCTTGTGCGTGGTGCCCTGCTAAGCAGGCGCAGCGTAACTTCTGTGACCGGCGGAGGCCAGGCCGGGAGGGGCTGCAAACCGGGGGCTGTGAAAGGCAGGACATGCGTAAAATACCTAGCAGCGGGACACGGCTGACAGATAAATAAATAGGTCTTTTACAACGGCATATTCCTAGAGGAGCAGCAGGTCTTCCGTGATGCCAGGAGAGAGCTTATCCAGCCCGCCGCCTCTTTTGAGAAGATGTAGTTGCGAGTTCAAGAGATTTTGCCAGTCATTTTCTCTCGCTGCCTTTCAGCGTGGTGATGTCGCCACGCAGCCATCGGACAGCTCAGGGCCCGCAGGAGGAGTCTGCTTTGCTTCTGCTCCTGCCGCTGCTCCTCTTCTAAGTCCTGCTTCTTCCCCCTCGGCTTCTGGGTTTGCCAGCACGACGACTCGAAACGCACACTCCGTCCCCGAGGAAATCAGTGCACTTTCACGCGCTTCCCCTCTCAGCTTCATCGCAAACCCACACTTAGACACGAACTTTCCCGGGAGGACTCGCCGACCAACGACCCCGTCCCTATCTGGGTGACTGCCGTTTGCCTGTCAGCTTCGAAAGACGAGCTCATAATCTTGTTTCTGCCTTTTATCAACACAGCTATTGCTATAACTCCTACGAACCGAAAACCAGGGCAAAGCACAGCCTAAGGGAGCCCGCGGGAGCGCAAACGGCGCACGGAGATTTTTACCTGTAGGAATCCCGGCCCAGCTGAAGTTAACGGGATATTGGTGGCCGCCTTCAGCAGCAGCCGAGCGTCGCGCTGGGCCGTCAGGGCACGCGTCGGGGGCCGCGGGAAGGCACGCAGAGCGCTCCGCGTGCAGCAAACCCACCGCGCTCCAGCAGCTGCGCCGCTCCTGCGCCCTCCCGCCAAACCGCAGCGCGCGATGCAAAGAAACGGTTGCAGACGCACCCCAAAACGCCCTCCGCGGTCTGCGGAGAGCCCGAGGCTGCGCAGCGCCGGAGCTGGGGCTCTCCGTCCCGGCAGCGCCGCAGGACCGGGATGTCAGTGGGCGAGAAGGACGCGCGACGCTGTCCTTACGCCCTGAGGCTCCCTGCTCCTTGGTCCCGCAGTACCCCAAGCGCAAACTCTCCCGGCGGCGGCCAAACACCGCTTTGCATTACCACTCCTTGCCGGCGCAACCCTGAGCGGGGGGTGAGAGGCAGAGGAGAGGTAGCTGGGGGTCCTGCGAGGGTTTTGGGACCTACCCTGGGGCAGGGGGCGCGGAGGAGGCGGTGCGGGGCGTGAGCAGGGGACGTGCTCCGCTCCCCCTTTCTTCTCTCCTTCCCTTTTCTGCCGGCGGCGGCGTTTCCGTGCCGGCGGCGAGGCGGGCCGGGGGCTGGGGGCCGGGGGGGCGGCGCGCGCAGCCCGCTTCTCCTCAGCTGCACACCTACAATTTTCCCTTCCCGTCTCATTCCAATCTGGCTACTCCCACGTGAGTTACTAATATAGGACACGCAACGGGGCTTCTCCCCGCCTGGCCCAGCCTCATCTATTCGGCTAATTAGCTCGTTTTCGCTGGGGGGGGCACGGGAGGAGAAGGGCTGAAAGGGGAGGGGGCGGTGGGGGGGGCTGCCCGAAGTGCACCCTCCTGCTCCATCCCCCCCCCCCCCCCCCGGCCGCTGCACGTCGGTTCAAACCGCAGCACCCCGGGGTGTGTTTTTCCTGTCTCCAACGCACCAAATTTAGGGCCTCGTCACCCCGGGCGAGGGGGTGACTGAGCCACCGGCGTGGGAACCGGCTCTCCGACGGCAGCCGGAAAATCTGCAGCTGGACCCGCGCCGCGCGAGAACCTTTTACGAGTCCTTCGGCAGCGAATGAGTGGTTAATTACCATGTGCCACCGCTGTTAACCCCAGCAAATAAGTCCAATTATCGCAGATTAATGAAGAGAGCGCGGGCAGATCCGAAGCGCCTTCGCCGAGGGTCTTGCGGGGCCACGTTTCATTATCATGCTGCGCGCCGCCGTCCTGCCTCCCTCCGAACCTGCGTTGGGGCGATACTGCAGCGGGTCCCCGCGAAATTCGGCACCTGGGTGGCTGTGCTGGCAAAGGCGCAAAGTAAAGGCTCCTGCCGCCCCCAGACCTCGGCTCTCCCAGTGCATCCCATCGGCTTCAGCACGGCTCCACGCGCGGTACAGGGGCTGCTGCCGGCAAACGCTGCTTTTTCCTGTCGTTGGCTTAAAAATTAGAGGAATTCAGCAAAATGTAGTTTTCAAATAATATTTTCTATCTTTACTGTCTTTCAGCGTGGGTCTCTGTTCTCATTTTCTGATTTAGGGGAAGGTGAAACACCACTCACGCCTGCAATTTGTCCGGCCGTGCCGAGCCACCTGACTGCATGTATTTGATTGCAAATATCTGGCCGAACAGCCTGATTTGCAGATGCAAAGGTGCTGCAGGTGCCCACGGCAGCCTCGGGAAGGTGAGCACGCGTGAGCGCGCGACAGCAGCGCGTCCGTGGCCTCGCCACGGCAAGAGCGGGGGCTCATTTCTGGATTTTGAACCCGCAAACGGGTGCAGGGACGGCCCTAAAAGGCCTGCTTGCGCGCCAGGGCCAGCGCCTCGCGCGGTTTTATCAGGAGCCTGGTGATGCTTGGTTTGTGCCTCCCTCCGAGGCCCAGGTTCCTGGAGGCCAACAATCATATGAGATTCTCATGTCTACTCTGGGGAAAAACATAAGAAAAGCATGTAGCTAGCTCTCGCGGTCGCAGGGAAGAGCTCAAGTGAATCTCACTGCCTCAGAAAGTAGACAAAGGAAAAGAGACGACAGTTATTGATTTAAAAAACCCAACAACCCCCCATGCCATTTTAAGACAATCCCATGACTGCGAGGACGAGTCCTAACATCGGACTAAAAGGCAGAGGCCTGAGGTTGATCTGGGATGCATTCTCCAAGCGAGGAGCATTAATAAATTATAAGATTTTATGATCATGTCAGGAAAGCTTACCCTTCCAGCATTAAAATAAATAATGAAACATTCGTGAGCTCTTCTGGCTTATTTTCAGCACTTGCTGAGCGGCTGGTGCTTTGTTATGGTTGCTTATACAGCAATCGAAAGTATCCTTTCAGATTTGAACCAAGTATCCTAATAGGAAATATACAGTCCGTGCTTACCTTGAAGAGCATCGCTCCAACACACACAAGCTTTCTGGGCAAAGACACCTGCGCTACCAAATCGAAATGGCCTTTTTTCGTTACCCTGTCCGCATTTAGACAGTTTGTTAGCCCTGTCTTTCCAGACTGCCTCGCTCTGCAGACGGTAAGGATTTGCCAGCCTCCGCGGAAACGTCGGGGTGGCCTCAGCTGCGTCGGGTTCAAACGCTTCCCGTTGTCTCCCTGGTGGGGACTTTGCTGCCGGAGAGCACAAAGATCTCCCCTGCCTGGCTTTTCGCGGAGAGCGCTTCGATATTCTGCGGCGTGCAGGAAATCAACAGATGCAGAGGAAGCTGAATGGGCAAATGAATGTTAAAATAATTGGCGCCACCATTTCAGCCTTGATGAATATGTTGCTCAAATTACAGCTCTGCCTTGCAAACAAAACAAAACAAAAACCCCAATGAATGTGACATTAATTTAATAATAGTGAAACTTGTAAATAATGTAACACTCATTTAAATGGTTGCTCATGCAAGATCTCTGGAGAGGATTGCAAGGGACTGCATCATTTTGGGGACGGGATGACACATGTTCTGTAAAATGCAATGTTTTATTAATCGGGTCCCCGAAGACTTTGCTGGGCTGGTTTTACCAGGGGCAGAGAAGCACAGCCCTTCCAGGAGCTGACGCGTCCGGGAGTGACTGCACGCCGTTTCTGCATGGATCCGGGAGCAATCTCTGCAGGGAACATCGCTAGTCCAGGGGTTGTGGCAGGGGCGCTGTAGCTATTCTGTGAATAAATAGGGCATTTTTTCCCCCTGCTGCTATCAATGCAACCGTTCTCACAAGCCTTATTATACACACAGCTCTTAATATCCCATTTCTCGCCTCCTCCGCAGTGCACACAATTAAGGTAAAACCCTGCTATTTCATGTTTCCCAATATACCAACCGTGCTTTACTTGCTTAATATAAAACACATTTAACCTACCAAATACCCTCTCCCATTCACAACGATTATGGAATAACAGCAAAATTGCCTCCCTCTGTTGACTTAAGGAAATTATCTGTTGGCTTAAAGCGCTCTTCTAACTTCATGCATTGGCAAGCCGGTATGCAAAACGATGTCTTGCAAGGAAGTGTCCTTCCAGGCGCAAATACCATGGGCCTGTGCCGAAAGGCCAGCACTTAGATTATCTCCTCGAATCAATACCTGACAGCTGCTGGGGGCATCGGCAAGGCGCACGGCACCGGTGCCCTTAAACGTCCCGTCCTCCCCGGGCTAGCAGCTCGCCGGGGCCACGACCTTCCCCTCCTTTTTTCTTTTTCTTCCCTCTTTTTTTGTGTGTGTGTGTGTGTGTGCGTGTGTGTGTGTGTGTTGCACATTAAAAATAATTAATCAGAAGGGTGAGCAAGAGCAACTGAGGAAACCCAGCGGCCCGCCTCAAGCTCGCTCCGAGCCCCGCGCGCGGGCGCAAGCGGGCTTCTGCCGTTCCCCGGCCTCGGCGGTGCCCGCGGGGGAGCGGGAGGCGCGCGAGGCTGCCGGCCTCCCTCCCGCGCCTCCTCTGAAGCACGCCGTTATCCTTCACCCTCCGCCATGAGGCGCAGGGGAGCTCGCAGGAAAATCGGAAATGCCAGCTAGCAATTACCATCGAACCCGGAGAAAAGCAGCCCAGGGACGTTCGGTTCAACTCTTTGTCCCTTTCGTTGTTTTAAGTTGCTTTTTTTTTTCCTTGCTGCTGTAACAGCCTATTATCAGCATCTACAACTTCCTTTCACCAAGGACCTCTGGGTTTTTCCCTGTCTGCTTCCTCTGCTTTGTTTATTGACATATTCAATAATTCAGAGAAATCTTATTTTAAATGCGCAGGGCAGCACTCGCCCCCAGGTTCAAAAAACAAATCCTGTCACGTTCGCAAGCGACTGAACATGCAAGGCAGACATCAAACACATATATCCAAATATGCAGATTCACAGAATCAATAGATGCGGCGCATCCTTTATTCTCATTTTTCATCTGGAAATAAAAGCTCGCGGGTAACATCGTCACAATATCGCTGCATTGATTTCCTCGGGGTGAGGTGCATCCTCCAAAACCTGCCCCGCCAATAACCTTTACTCCCGCGGCGAAGGTCAGCTTGCCGGATTTGGACTACGACCCAAAAGCACCTCGCAGGAGAACCGCCGTGACGTGCAGGATCGGGCCCTTGGCCTCCGGGAACTGCTCCTTCCTCCCTCCTGCCCCGGAGTCACGCGAGTGCCGCCGCAGGGAGGCACCAGGGCGTGCGGCTTTCGCACACACTCGAGTCCCATCGCCTGCAAGCGCCTCCTCGGCCAAGGCCTCCGGGGGCCGCCCCGGCGGCACGCGCTGCCGAAGCCGGCGGGCTTACGCCCGGCATTCGTTTGCCCCACGGTCTGCGTTGATCCCGCGCAGCAACTCATTCCCCTCCAGTATGCCATCCGTAAGGGCACCCCTCCTTCCTAATAGCCCCGTGTATTTGTTTTTCACTGCGCCTGTCCCCTCCTGTCAGGTCACACAGCATCACAGCTGACCAGCTCTCTCTAGCCATCACCTGCCGCCTAATTGTCACGGTTTGCTTATAGCTAATCGAGAGAGAAACGTAAACGCGCCGGGACGACTAAGATATACACAGCTGGAGCCACCAGCAAGGGGAAAAGCGAGCGAGGACGGGGCGCGCGCGAGAGCAGCCTGGGCCGGCTCACAGCGCCCCGCCGACGGCCGTCTGCCTCCCGACGGTGCCGAAGGCAAAGCTGCAAGCCCCGGTCTGTGCCTCTGGGACTTTTCCCTGCATTATCATTTCCATCTCGTCGCTGTCAGTTATAAAATGAATGCGCACATCAATAGCGCGGTGGCAAGCAGCAGTCGGTTTTGAGGAGACGTTGGCATTGTCTTATAAATGTCAGCAGCGGCGCAGGGCTCAGTCACCTGCTACTGCTGCGGCTGCTTCCCTTTTATTAAAAATACATATTGACAATAAAAGCTCTGGCTGAAAGAGATGCGCCCTTCCCCCCGGAAGAGAGACCTTGCTCTGCTCTTCTCGGCAAATCTTTAAACGTGCGCCCTGCGAAGCGAACTTACGCATCGTCTCGCCTCCTGCAAATGTCACGGAGGTAGGCTTTTAAAGTCCAGGCAGCCAAGAGCGGGGCTCCGTGACGCACCGCAACGGCAGAGTCTGCGGGTGCCGCCGCCGCCGCCGCCGCCGCCGCCGCGGCAGCAGGTCTCGCGGCGCTCTGCGCGGCGGGTCGGCGGCGCCCGGGAGCGCGAGAGCGGGGCTGGCGGGAGCGGGAGGGCGCCCCGCCGCCGGTGCTCCCCGCCGCCGGTGCTCCCCGCCGCCGGTGCGCCCCGCCGCCCGCGCGCCCCCGGCCGTGCCCCCGGCCGCGCGCCCTGCCCTCCGCCTGCCCGGCACGCGCCTAGTCGCGCGGCGCTTTGTTCCCAGCACCTTTCTTGCAATTTAAAACGTTTTCCTAACTGTAAAGGAAAACGTTAACGGGAGGGCTGGATTTCGGCCACCAGCTTCCCGTTCCTTGTCGAAAAATAAAGGCTCTTTTCCCCTGGGTTTTGCTGTAGTGTCAGTTTAAATGATTTTTCCCCTTTTGGGAAGGGAGGTTACTTTTTAATTGAAAATGATTTTTAAATGTGGGAAACCGCTTCTTTTCTAAGTAATGATGTGGGAGAGAGAATAGCGTTTGGAAAGATGTCCCCCGAAAGCCGATGGGCTTTATTTCACCAGTCTCTACGTACAACCTCGGCATTTTAGCTTCTGTCTCTTCTTTACGTCTTTTGCTTTGCAAGGAGTCTTGGGGAAAGAACGCTAGCAGCGCTGTAGGAGAGACGCTTGCCGTGCCGAGCTCACCGTACAGGTCGGACTCTCACTGACATCACGGCCACGCGCTGGAGATGCTGTTAAACAGAATATGGTCTTGTCCTCAGTTTACGCCTCGGGCTCGGTCAAACAGAAAGCCGTGAGTCCAGACTCTTTCACAGAAACTCCCAAGAAAATACCCTGCTCAGAAACACAAAAATGCAACCGCCACAGCACACATGTCAATCACAGCGAATCGCAGACGTCGGCCATGTGCAAATTATCCCGCTGCAAGTCAAACTGTTTTACGGTTACGGGAGCATTTAATACACTACGAACAGTTTAAAGTTAGCATTTCGTATTCAGAGTGATTAATGGCACCATATTGTATTTCAATTACTACGAGATACTTCCCCGTAATAAACGATGGCAATAATATTCACATTAAGTCAATAAAAAGCATCTTCAAAGTGTGATATATAAGCGCCATTATCACAGCATAATTCGAAAGCATCAGACAACAAGTTAGCGACACTGGTAACAGCCTACTCCAGCCCGCAGAGGTAGATTTTTGTCCTGACATTCGGCGAGCCGGTTCCTCTCTTGCAGACTGCGTGCCCTCGTGCACACACGCCTTAAAACCTCAGCGACGAGGAAGCGAGGCGGGGTGTTGCCCTTCGGCTCGGGAAGCAGCAGGAAGCTCCCGCTGCTGCCAGGTGCGGCTTCACGAGCGCCACATCGGGGCCGATGAGACGGGGCGGCGAACGCCGACGTCCTGCAGCCATTTCCTACGCGCTACGGCTGGTAAGCGCGACACAACAGGTCACGCAGAAGCTTTCCGTCCTGCCTCTCTTCTTCCACGTGAAACCTCATTAACTGGAAAGGGAAATGATTTTTGCTCAGATTGTTTTAACCTTCTTGCCTGCTTTTTAATTGCTAGCGCTGGTTTAACTCAAGTGCCCGAGAGCATACCAAACCGGAAACACGACCGCTATCCCAGAGCCTCGCATCCCACAATATATTTGCTTTCCCCACAAGGAAGTGAAAAACTGAAAAAATTAATTAAAATTTTTGATTCAGAAACAAGAAAATATTTAATTTCAATAAACAGTGAACTGTTCTGTCTTGACATCTTAATTTCATTTTGTTTCATTTCACTATGATGAAAGACAGTTGGCTTAGGTGTCAAAACACAATAGCATATATGAAAAATGAAATATAATATTAAATACCATCTGGATAAGGACAATGATAAACTAACTATTATGACAGCGTATTTATAATTAGTAGAAAATGGAATAAAATGAGAAGTTGAAATAATAAACTATTTTTACATCATAGAAATGACAATTCTCTATCAAAACAACACATTTCAACATTATGGAAATAAAACAGAAAAGCCCAAATGATTCGCTCTGACTTTGCTGTTGAAAATACTGTTCAACTTGACACATTCCTGTGAAATGCCTGAATTTCAAAAAGCAGCATGTTCTGATGAAAATGCTGCTCAGCTGAAAACCTCTGCGAACGCTTCTGCTGAAGAACGTGGCCGAGAAGGGCTCTGGTCACATTTGGGCATCTCTGTGGATCTGGCCGAGGATTCAGGCTCCTTGCCCAAGACTCACATGGCGCCTCCAGTCAGTGGAGACGGGACTGGATAGTTCAGCTATTTCCAAGGTAAAAAATAAGTGGTTCATCTCCTCGCTCCACAAAAAGCATGGCTCAGCCTTCAGTGCCACCACCAAGAAGCAACAGGAAATACACCACTAATAGTGGCATCCTACAGAATGCTACAAGACCATTTAAAAACAATTTTTTTTTTCATTGCAGGTCAGCACGTGGACTGCAGGAGAGCGTGACAGTCTCCGAGCGAGCCATTATCTGTAGATCACCGACACAACGGACCATAAAGGCCTCTTCCGAGCTCTTGGAGTCAGTCGTTTCAACAAGCGTTCATCCTGCAATCAATGGCAAGACAAGTGGGAACGCGCTTTCCAGCCTCGCTGGGAGGACGCGGCCCCGGGGCGACCGCCCGCCGCGCCGGTCCGGAGGAAGGGGAGCCTCCTGTGCCGCCGCGATGGGCCTCGGCCGGAGGCGCATGAGGCGGCGGGGCACCGCAGAGCCGGTGCCTGGGCCGGCCAGCTCAAAACGCCGCTTTGGGAACGGCGAAGGGGCGAGGGAGTCTGGGCAAACCCCCCACCCGCATGGTGGAAAAGGAATGGGACTCGTTCGCACAGCTGGTCTCCCTTCGCCTGCCCTTCGCCAACAGCCCGTCCCACTGACGTTCCCACTGAACTTCTCCCAAGCCAGGAGGTTACCCAAGCGGAAAGGGAACGCAGCCTCGGGCTTGCTCGCACGAGGAAACAGCTTTGGCATAGTTAATCCGCAGCAGCTGGGAGCTGGGAAGCTGGTGAGGAGCCGTCCCTGGCGCCTGCAGCACAGGCCTTAGCTTATTTTGCAATAGCTTCCCTGCGTGGTCCGGCTCCAACTAGGTGAGCCCCGTCTCAGGCCACCGAGGCTGAAACCATGCCGCTCGGTGACTTTGGGTGGATTTCTTGCTTTCCCAGTTTCCAGAGTCCTAAGCAGAGGAACTTACATTAATGCTCTTTGTAAGGCACTGCTGAATAACATGCTTCCTTACAGTACACCAGCACAGTGACCACGCAACTAAAACTCTATATTAAAAACTGTCTCTATGCTTGACAGCAGCCATTTTTAAAATCCTAGACATTATGACCAGTGGCTTTTATTAAAACAAATGCTTAGACAACTTAGACCGAGCTAGAGACCCCAGAACTGCCTCCTGGCAAATCAAGATAACCTATATTACACCCACAGGTGATGTACTTTATACCTTGAGACATAAAAGCAAAGACTACGTATACATTTGGGAGTCTTTTCCAGCCTGCTGTTTAAGCATCTCTGAATTCAGACACTCTCCAGTGCACGAGTAACTGAGATCTATGTTAATCCTTTACAAACACATGGGGTGACTCCATGGGCTAAACAGAGGACCGTATTTTATGGAAAACCCTTCTATACCGGCTGCTCATCTTGGGCTTTTGAGAGATATTTACTCAGTCGGCTGCGCTCGGTGAATGCCACGCTCCCACCCAACCTGCGTCTCGGCCCCTCTGGCTAGGGGATTTCCAGCATGTCATTCACTGAGAATCAATCCACTGCAATAACATCAGTGTAATTTTATTAACTGTCTACTCTGCTCTGAAAGAGAAATACCAACAAGCCTGTATTTAACATTTCCTTTCCAAAGACTGCTTTATATTGTATTCCTAGATTTTTTTACCATGACCTAATATCGGGAAACCCCTGTTTGGAGACATTCTTTCCTCTCTGATATAAACAGCAACATCAGTGGATGGAAAATGTTTCACTAATGGATGTATAAATTAAAGGTGGTACTAGTATTTCTATGAATCACGGTAACTTTATCTTTGTCTGGAGTCCGGCAGAGTAATCCATGGGTGTGAGGAGATGATTAGATGCACAGTGTTAACAGGGATGCTCATTAGGCTTGGTTTGATTTTTGGAAATACTGTGCTGTATTCACAGCTCTCTTGCTTGACACAGGGTGTTTGTCCTTGGCTCCCTATGGATGGATGGATGATCAAGGCAGCAAAATCACCTTGCCCGATGCCAACTGTGACTGACAATCTTGACTTGCAAGCAGCGAGTTAAAAGAAAACAGCTCTGAGAATGAGTACCATTCCCTCCCTCGATGGTGGCCATCCTACAGGGGTTATGGAAACACTGACTTCGCATATCGCTTGTCCAAAGCAGAAACAAAACATGCATAAAAAATAAAGAGATCTGATGTACACTCTGTCCAAAGCCACTTTAAAGTGGAAATGATTGGTAGGAAACAAAGCAACCTCCAGAATTTATTAGTCATAATCCAATTAATTCTAATAATGCAAATTACTAATAATAGTATGTTGCACTCTTCCTCACAAATCAAACTTTACAAATGCAGCAAGCTTTGTAATGCTTACTGTACAGCTGAGAGATGGAGCTTGAAGCAGCAATAAAACACAAGCTGCCTGAGAGTCCCGGTCAAACCAGGCCATGCCCTGACCATACTGCTCCTTACTTTTTAATTTTCATATTATTCATTTTTTGAAACACATGTTCCTGTTTAAGTCAATGGGAAATTTGCCATTGACTTCAAAGTGAACTCGAGTGAGCTCCTGCAGTAGCTGATCTCCTTCAGGAGAATGAAAGCGCATCCCCGGTTTTGGTGTGGCACTGGTAATCTCGCCTGTTTATAAAGTCACAGTCACACTTAACACCACAAGTGCTGGGCAAAAGTTTCTGCAGGAATCACTGCAAAAACTCAGCATGGCAGCTGACCAAAAAATACCCGAATTCATGCAGAATTCAGTCAACAGAATCATAAAAACAATTAAAAATATATGCACGCATACGGTGGTTCAGCCCAGAAAGAGATGAGTCACCGTCTCTGACAGCTCTCACTGCGGCAGGACTACACGCTTGAAAAACGCGCGCGGGCAGAGACCCAGGCTGGGCACTCGGCCTCCCCGGCCACCTCTTGGCTAACCCGGCTTTGCGCAGGCCGGAGGAGCCGCAGGGTGGGAAGGTCACAGCTGGGGCCTGTTTCCGTCTACGCTAAACGCAGCGGGACTTTTCCTTCTGATCCTAACGGGGGCGGCTTATTGCCGCAGCAGAGCTGCTGTGGGAGCAGAGGTAAGGTGCCCTCGTGCGTCCCCGTCCCCCCCAGGGGAACGCCACACGAGCCCTCGCGACTTCCCCGTCGAAAACCCAGTGATGTCTGTCTGTGTCGCCATGGAGAAAAAGTGATGTCAGCGACTAAAGCAGCCGCGTGCTTGCCTGTTTCCCAGAACCTGCAAGAGTTTATGATGTGACACGTCTCCCTCTTCCTTTGTTCCTTCCAAGACGATGCCTCTCAGCGCTTTAACTCTTGATTTCAAAAACCAGGGTGAATCCACCACACAACGGGTATCTCCCTTTTGCTTGACAAAGCTCTGGCAGGAATGGTTACCCAGGCCATCTTTAACCCTTACCACCCATAAACTTGCTCGCAAGTCAGGGAATTGTAGAACAAGGCTCAGACCTTCTTGGCTACCACTTGTCACTTCTATTACCTCTGTGTTTCTTTCCATCAAAAGGAGCATCAGCCATGCTTGCCTTCTGGAGGTACTTACCTCCTCCTAAAGAGGCGGAAGGAGGCTGTGTTCGTGACCTCCATTTTATAAAATGATTTCCCCCACCCCTTGTAAAACAGTCTCATAACGTTCCCCGTGGCTTTAATAGTAATAAGCAATTACTCACTGGTGGCAGCAATTGCTACGGGTGGAAAGGGCAGGGATGACAAACTGCTGGCTGCCCTGCCGAGCATTGCCCCAGAGGAAATGACAGCTCAGCAGAGCTCTGTCAACTCACAAATCAGCTCGGGGAGCCAGCAGTTTTCTTCAGTCAAAAGCGTGCTTTAAGGGAGCAGGTACAATAGGTACAGTCTATACCTAGGCATTAGCTTGCGATTTGAGAGGATCCAGGATTTATTTTGGGCCCTGACTTGCTTTGCGACTTTGGGTGAAGCTTGGTCTCGCCTGCATTTAGCCAAAGGCTCTTGTGGCTGTCTGGTGCCCAGCTCTGCTGCCATCAGCGGGAGCCGAGACAGGCTGCTAACCACCAAGCCATGACTGCACAGGTACCTATGTGAGCACGTGATTCAGGCCCACCTCTCTGAGGTGAGGACAGCCTTTTCCTTATGCACCTAACGCAGTGGGACCCTCATTCCCAGGCGAGTCTCCTAAGCAGTACTGCTGCACTGCCCACAACAGCAGCACAGAAGGGTCTATAAAGTGGATGTACCAGGTGGAAGTCATGAGAGTCCGGCCTGAGCCAACATCCAAAGCTCAGAGATCTTCCTTGCAGTTCATTATTATTATTTGTACTGCAGAAGTACCTGAGAGCCTGCTAATATAATCAGAGACTGTTTATGTGAGGTGCCCAACACTGACAGAATAGCAATGACAACTGTCCTTGCAAAGAGCTTCAGAAACATGCAGATCCCTCTGGGTAGAAAGGAGGGTCTCTGCTTTGGGTTTGTGTGCACTGACCTTTCTTGTCCCCAGCATGGCTGGAAGCATGGTGGTACAGCCAGCAATTGAGAACAACTTCTGGTGCCAGGCTGCTCTTACATGATTTATAGATTTGTTGCAGGATCTGGAAAGCTAGGGGAGTGAGGGGAAGGGTCACACGAGCATGTGACCTTTTTGAGAGGAGGGACAGACTGGTGGTTAAAGGTTCAGGACCTGAAAGACAGAAGAGAGACAGGTTAGATCCAGATCTTTCACAAGCTCTCTGTGTGACCCAAAGGAAGTCACGCGAGTTCCTGGAGTCCCACGTTTCCTACTCTAACGAAGGGATCGCATCTGTCTGCTGCTGAAAGGTTTCACCCATCACCATACAGCGCTCTGTGTGTAACTACACTGCATGCTTTTATAGCACTGTTTTTACTAACACGGTTTACATCTTGCCCAGTGGCTCACTACCAACTTTCCCCCGGCCAGGGCCTCAGGCAGGGCAACCTTCTCCATAGCTCTATTTCTATTAGATGGAGTGTGGAGCTAGATCCCAGCCGATGTCAGTGCAATGCAACCAAAAGAGCATCCTATCAATGCAAAACAGGGAGACTTGGACCACAGGGCGAAGCACACCTGAAGCAGTATTCAGTGTGGGCTGAATGAGTGCATAAAACCAAAACCAGGTGAAATGCATAAGGGGACTGCTGGGCAGCGGGAATACCATTTTTGCGTTGTGGCAAAGGCAGCGGGAGAACAAGAGCGGGTCTCAGGCGTACTGAACAGTTAAGATTAGTAATTTTTCCACTGCTCCTCTGCAGGCAGAAAAACACAGCAAAGACGGGACCTGGGGACTGTTGCTATTGTATCATTTAATTCCAATCAGAGTAGGTTTAGGGAATAAAATGCAAAAGGAACCAAAAACATAGCTACCTCAGAGCTCCCTCTGGGACAGACCTGCAAGTCCCAATATTCTTGTTTTGAAAACTGGTAGACAGAGACAGATCCTAATGTGAACAGCCACAGTTGCATCATAACTGTGATTATAAAAAATAAGAAAACCCTAGAGCACATAAACAAACCACAACAGATGAAGACTCCTTCCCGAAAGCGAAAACTCAATCCTGTTAAGTGCTAAGCGTGCTGAATGCCTTTTCAGGACAGGGGGAGTCAAAAGACTTAGGCCAGAACCAGATTAGGGCTGTTCCGCTATTATTTCTAACCTTCCCTTGAAGCACTGGGCTTTGTTTTTTGTCTCAGCCCAGAGAACTGAGCTAGTCGGATGGTGTTTCCGCTTTGGGATGGCATGTCCTGCTTTCCCACCAAACATCATCTGTGTCTGGCCAGGGATCAGCTTGCAAAGTCCGCTGAGACTTTTGGATGCCCTAAGCTATGATTATGGGTTAAGCCCATTCATCCCTAATCCTGGAGGGTGCTCATTAGCTGCCCTGCAAATAAAGCCGTCGCGTTGTCCACAGGGCACTGATTTGAAAGGGGAGCCAAATGATGCCTGTTTTTAGGAAGGAGGGAAAGCATGGAAACCCGCTGTGCTACATTCTGGTCCCCTCTTCGGTTGCTGCAAATTCAGAGAGCTGCTAATGGCTTGCTAGAGGCCAGGAGACACTCATGTCCATGCTCGCCCCATGCAGAGATGCCCACTAGCCTGCATCGAAGCGTGCCCGAGGCAGAGCCAAGGGCAGGAGAGGTGGGAGCTCAGGGCGGTGCGGCAGTGCTTGGTGAGGGCTGTGAGTTACAGCAGTTCCTCCCACCTCCAGTCGATGTGAACAGCTGTGCTGCCTCCCCGGAGCCCCAGGGATGGGGAGGTGAGTGAAAACCACCTCTGCCCTGCATGCTCTTGGGATGCCGTTTCTGGGCTGCACCTGCTGGAAGATGAAGATGGGATCTCAGCCTTAGCTCTCTCTTAAATATTCCTGCTGAAATCTGCTTTCCTGGCAAAGCAGAACAGGGTCACAGCACCAAGTTTTCCACCTCGCTCTGATTTCCCTCTCTGCCTTCGCTGAGCAGCTGAGCAGGCTCTTTTCCTCTTCAGAGCACTACGGCAGAACAGCTGCGTATGCAGCGGGTCACAACATGTGCATGCGGATAGGGAAATCAGGGCCTGGCAAAGCCGTGCTTATGCAAAAGTGCAACTTGTTTGTTTTTCATCTCAGGCTGCTTCCCTGAGGGGCAACACCAAATCCTTTTAAGGAGGTCTTATTCCTGCCATTGAGCAAAGGGGCAGAATGAATCCTTCTGGAAAGCACCTTCCTTCACCTCCCCCATCAGGAAGCATGGATAGGGAAGGCTCCCTGCGCACCAAGAACATCTGCCTGGAAAGGAGCCATTTGAAAAGCGGGGGCAGCAAGGAAGAGCCAAAATGCACGGCAGAAACACACACATGCACTTGTGGGTATCCATGCAGCGTAAAGCCTGCTCCTGCTTCCCACTCAGCCCCTGTGGAGACAAGGCAGAGCGGAAGAAACACGCCGGAGAAGGGAAGGCGAAGCGGCAGTCTGTCGTGCCCTCAAAGCCCGGTCCACTCACGACGTGGGACACAACCCGTGCGTGTTGCTTCAGCGAAGTTGACTGTGCCATGGAGGAAGAGGAGCGTTTACTTAGCTGCTGGAGAAAAACAACTCTGCTTGTGGCTCGGAGAGCCCCGGAGCAAGCAGATTGCCAGTAGCCATAGCAACCAGCTCCGACTTGGAGGGGATCTCTCATGCGCAGAGAGGTGGCGGCTGATGGCACCGGCAGAGGCTGCGAGGCAGCGCAGCTGTGGCAAGCCGGGAGCCACTCTGCATGCGGGCCCGAACCCCAAGGGGGACAGCGCTACAGAGGGAAAAACATCCTGCCTCACCAAATAATAAAAACGAGGCTTCGCCCCGAAGAAAAAATGCCGCCAAAATGGAATAAAGCAACAGGTCGGAATTTGGATAGGCCACGGCCTGCTCCAACCGAAGAGCTCCGGACTCTGTTAGGGAAGGACGGCTATAACGGCTGGATGTTTCCCAGGGGAAGGCTGGGGAACTGCCAAGCCTGAGCTGGGGATGCAGAGACCTTCCTGCAGCAACGGAGCTGGGCCCTCGCCTGCCTCATCCCCAGGGGAACGGCGGGGAAACTGCCCCAACACAACCCATTACTCCAGGACTTGCCGCACTGGGGCATGGTACAAATACACTACAAAATCTGCTTTGAACTGTCTGCAACTCGTGCAGACAAGCCACAGAACTGGGAGAGACGTCAGGTGCAAGTGGTCATACAGGAGGCTGGTGGCAAAAACAGACCCAGCAGGATGTGTCCCCACGCTCTCTCCTGGAGTACTACCCAGGCTGTAAGTCACAGTGCTACTCAGCGCGTCCACACCAGCCCAAACCACTTGTGATCTGCTCAGAGCGAGGATGGCAGGATTGGCTGGTGGAGTCTCAAATGCTGGGAGAGCCGGGTGCCCAGGGAAAGCCGTGGGTGTGCTGGTCAGAGCGCAGCGGAAGAGCTCGGGGCAGCTCCCCTCTCGGTAAGCCCTGCCTCCTACCGCACGAGGAGGGCCCAGTCTTGTTAAAATAGCTACCCTGCAGAAAAGCCTTCAATTAAAAAGCAGAAGGTTAAAAATATGGGCCACCCAGGATTTCCCTGCCCTCAAAAACAAGGTTCCTCCTCGTGCCCTCACTGCCCTTCCCCAAGACAAGCTGCAGAAGGGAAGAGCTGGACTTCTGTTTCAGCCTCCCTCCTCCAGACCTGCTCCTGCCCTGCAGCATGGTCGCTCAGATCAGCCAGCGGTTTAGAGACTGCTTTAGGAAACTTGACACACTGAACTATCCTCCAGTTCACGGAAATGTTGCTCTGCGGGGGCGGGAGGAGGATGTGAAGCCCAGCAGCAGAGGCCTTTCTCTAGGAAACTGAGGACTGACAAGGAGGTGAGAGGTTGAGAGGGTGGGAGGTATCCGACTGGAGAGGAAACGGGGGACTTCCACAGCCCGGAGCGAGACGCTTGGTTCTGGGAAAGGAAGTTCTCTCCTTTATGGCTGCTTGATGTTTGTTGGGATTTTGGTAACATATGCAGCTGTTCTCATCAGATTTAGATGCGGACGTTGACATAGACACACGCACTCTTGTATCAGAAAGTGGTAACTCTGAACAGCTGGGTGGCTTTCAAACTTTCCCACTGCTCCTTTTGCAGTCTCTTCCAACCGTGCCACCTGGCTGTTAGCCACCACCAAAACGAGTTCTCCACTCCCCCAGTGACAGCTTTTGCACCCACTGCTGGAGAGGAGGCGGCTGCAAACCCAAGCACACTCCAGAAAGTTTCTCAGTGCTTTTCCTCCACTCCGCTCTTTGCAAGGCTTCATAATCAATGATAACTCCAACCCTACAAATGTACAAGCATCGCCTCTTCCTCTCCATGAGGGACTCCCTGACTGAAGAACCAATACCATTGAACATCCCTGTCACAGGTTACAAGTACAGGAAAATGGTAGTAACTCTCGATCTGAGATGGGGGAAAGGAAGGTATGCAGATGGCACAACAGCCCAAAGTCCCCTGCAAATCAGCATTCCCCACTGGGTCCCATTACACACCTCTCGCCATTGCTCCTGGTGGCAGTGGGGCTGGAGATATCACAAGGGAAGGCAACCAGAGCAATCAAAACTGTGATTCTGCCCACAGCAGTGGCTTGTTGAGATCCAGCCAAGTGCAGGGGGCCACTCTGAACTCTCAGCCTGGAGAGGATGGAAGAGGTTGTTGGCAGAGGTCTCATTGGCAGGCAATGAGAAATTCAAGCTCTTCTCAAGAAACCAGTGACCCAAAAAAAGTGACATCATCTCTCCTCTTTCTCTACAACAGCAAAAGGAACAAGGAAAATTTTTTTTTCACTAGGACTAACCACTCCCATTGCTCCTCAATGCCAAAAATACACCCCCTTCCCTTTTCCCAGCTGCCAAGACCCATCATCACTATTGCTAACCAGCTATCTCAACTCCCTGCATCCTCCTGACATTTCAGCAAGTCAGAGGAATGCTGGCTGGTTCAAGACTGGCTAAAAAATCCTTTTTCTGTCCAGACTATTCTCTTTACCCAGTACAAGACCAACGGGTGCTATAGCTGAAATGGCCATCTTTACTTCCTGCGGGACCAGCTCTCACCGTTTGCCTGGACTTTTGTGTACTCCTTTGTGCCCCTGAGCCTGGCTGTGTAGTGGAGGGTACTGCTGCTCCTTCACCATGTGCGATTGCATTGCTCTCTGTGATGGGTGGTACTGTTGGGCCAGAGCAAGCAAGTTGCTATCTGCTAAGAATAAGCCTGGAAAACTAAGAGCACATGGTAGAAATTGCCTGATCCCTTTATTATCTCTGAGTTAGCATAGGTATATGCTACATCAGATCCTGGGCCAACTGCATTATACTCAGTGTATGACTATGTTCATTTTTTGTCCAGACCTTTCCACTTCTGCCAAGCAATAACCCCATTCTGCTGTCTCAACTGACCTCCAAAGCAGAATATCCAAGACAATAAAAATGCAATGTCTGCCTGGAAACCACCTAGGCAAGCGGCCAGATCTGTAGCCCAGCTCTTCACCTCAAGGCTCAGAGCCAAAATCTTTCTCTCAGACCCAGCTCCTCCTGAAGCCAGCGATAGGAGCAGACCGGTATCTGCTCATCGCTATTTGGCCACCAGTTACTATGCAATCTGGGCACAGGCTGGGATCTTTGCTGGTGTAAAGCAGCTGAGCTCCACAGCTGAGAGTAACCTTTACCCTAAGGGTGGAAAAGGGGCTGTTCCTACAGCAAAAGCATTCAGCAGAAAACTCAAGACAAATAGATTTTTGATGATGCTAACCAGAAGTATGAAGTAGCAAGTAGTACCCTTTACCATGGCAGAGGGGACTCCTGGGCTTTAAATAGTAACTCATGATAGGCACAGAGCTTTGCTTTAAACCAAAGAATGAGCAACCTACATCTCATACAGGCCAGTTCTGCTCTTACAGTGTTAGAGGGGAGGCTTGGAGATCAGAGCACTTAACAACTTATTTATTAAGAAGGTAGTTGTGCTTAACAAGGCCAGAAGTGTAGTACCAATATATTTTTCAGCCATCAGGATTAGAAAATTTGGAGATAGAAATGGATGTTTGAATAGCTTGCACCATGAACCTCTACTGCTCTTGTCCTCGGTTTCCTTGCCTAGGTCTGAAGCAGCCTCTGCATATGCATATGGCCTTGTTCTGGTGAGCTCTTAAGGAGATGTGCTTATTGAAAGCTTTTTCTGAAACAGATACACAACCATCTTGGTATAGGTGCTGCGTTATGATTCCCAAATTCTGCTTCCTACCAGATCTGACCATCTTAGGTCTGATTCTCTCCTCTCCTGCCTTTAAGCTTTTACTTCCAAAGGTGCCCAGGAAATGTGTCATTTTGCCAACTTGAGGCATGCTTGGAATTGATAATGACCATCTGTAGGACCTCTCCAACAGTACTCACTGTGCTAAGCTTCCCTCTCATCTCCCTACTAATATATACATTTATGTGTGCATTTATATGAGAAAGAACAGCTTATTATTCACATCTGATTTTACACCTAACTTTTCTGCTAAGCCTGCTGTTAAAGGTGCCAGAGATGGTCTTGTCTGAGACAGCCTCCTGCTCTCAAGGTGAATGGTGAGAAACAGGCATCCTTTTCACATCCTTTTCAGAAGCAACTAACAGGAAAGAACCATCTTCAAGTGAGCTGCCCCAGACTGTGCTGATCTGTATCCTGAGAGTAGGAGGCTGAGCAACACTCCTGTAATGCAAGCACCGAAACAAAGAATGCCTCTGCAGAGGGGGGACCATTTATGAGAAAACTGCCTATATCCAATCTCTCCCAATCACTGCATTTCCTTCAGTTAACAACCTAATCTCCGCCCCCCCCTAGATTTTGACTCCCCAAACTAGGGTGCAGTGCCTATTCTGTTATATTCTAAAATTACAGCTGCCTTGCTTGCCAGCACTCAGCAGCTTGGGGCTCAGCGCAGCCGTTATCTGGGCAAACAGAGGTTTACTCTCAGAAGCTTTCTTTGAACATGGCTTTAAAATTGTTAACATGGATCTAGTTTTGGAAAAGGCAATTTGTCTTCATCACCAAGAAAGAAAGCATACCATGAACTAATTAACACTGATGAGTTGTGCTGCCTCATACTTTCACATCAATCTGAGTGGGACACCAGGGATGAGATGTGTGTGCGTGTGTGTGTGTTAGTGGCATTACACAGCTTTATGCCAGCTGAGACCTGGCCCAGGCATGCTCATCTGGTTGCAGAAGGAAGATAGTAGGTAAGTATAGATGTCTTAGCAACGCAAGGCAAGAGAAGCATAATGCAACTGCAGCAAAACCAGATGGCTTAACAACCCACGGCTGCATCTGTAGCAGGATCTGTTTACACAGACACCCGTTCCAACTCACAGCCGACAACCCACCATACAAGGGCACCGGGGGGACGTTCGTCCGGCAGCCTGGTGGCTGGGTATGGCCCTGGCAATGCAGCCGATGGGACTACGGAGCCCTCTGCATTTGAGAGCAACAAAGAGAACATATTTCTGCTATTACTGGAAAAACCCCCATCATCTTTAAATGAGCACACGCAGTTCTGCAATCTTTCCAAAAGCAGAAATGCAACCGTGCCCAGCGCCAGAGCAATTTTGGGGAAGCTTTGCACCACACTAACCATTTAAGGTCAAACAGCCCATTAGCCAACCCAAACTAGCACTCAAGAGGGCTCGGATCACAGCTAAGCCTGGTTAAACACCCTGATAGATGCCTATTGACTTAATAAGCATTTCTGGAGATAAGTTTGGTTTTATTAACACTTGGCACTGCTTGCTTCTCCACGGCTGTGTCACTCTGGTCTCCACACACAGCCAGCGCACACGTGGTCCTCACGCTGCCCGCTCCTGCTCAGGGTGTGCTCCTGCTCTGCCTCCCCACCACTGCCTCCTTCCACAAAATCACACCAGCTGCTCATCTTTTTTACTAGTCATCTACGAGATGTGAGTGCTCAGGGCCACGGGCAGACCGCAGTGCCCGTCCTCGCTTCCTCAGGGCCCCCGCTCAGCCCCAGGGCTCCCCCCGCCCCCTAAGGCGACCCAGCCTTCAAAGGGCAGCGTTTTTCCGCTGAAAACGGCAACCGCCGCGCCGGGCCGGCCCCGGGACACCTCGCTGCGCCACACGGAAGGCCGCGACGCCCCGCCCCGCGCTCTACCGCCGCCGCGCGCGCCGCCGCCCCCTTATATAGCGCCCTAAAAATAGCTCGCCGCGCGCCGCCTTGTAGGGCGGCGGGGAGGGGGGGCGGGAGCCGCGGCGCCGGCCAATCGGCGCCGCCGCCGCCGCCCGGCCCCGCCCCCCGCGGCCTGGGCGGCGCCGCCATTGGGCGGCAGTGACTTCAGGCGCGGCGCCCCCCCTCGCTTCCCCCCCGCCCCCCCCGCGCCGGCGTTTACCCTACATGGTCACGCGCTGCCTGAGTGGGCCGCGCGGCTGCGCGCGGGGGGAGGGGCGGCCGTGAGGCGGCGGCGGCGGCGGCCGTTGGGGGGGGGCGCGGGCTGGGTTTGCCGAGGTGGGGGGGAAAAAGAGGGGGGGAAAAACGTGGTCTCCCGAAAATAAAGCGTGGAGGGGGCGGGCGGGAGCGAGCGCGCATGGCTGCTGCGCGGGGCTGCGCGGCGGCGGCGGAGTCCGAGCCCGAGCCCCGGTGTGGCGGCCGCGGGGTGCACGGTGCGCGCTGGGCGCCTCTCGCCGTCCTCCTCGCCCCCGGCCGCCCCGGCCCCTCGCCTCCTTCCCTCCGCATCGATCCCCCCCCCCCCATCTCTCCTCCCTTTTTTTTTTTTTAAAGTGTGACTGAAACAAAACAAAGCAAAAGGGACGTTGGATCTATCATTGGTTGCTTTTCCTTTTTTTTTTTTTTTGATCAAAAACAACCCCCCCCACCAGAGCAAACAAACACACACAAAAGCAGAAAGAAAGGGTTTTGCTCAACAGCAGCATGGATGTCTTGGCTAGTTATAGTATATTCCAGGAACTCCAGCTTGTCCACGACACCGGCTACTTCTCAGCTTTGCCATCCTTGGAGGAAAACTGGCAGCAGGTGAATCATTTAAATTACTCCTGTAAATCTCTTAAGTGCAGACAGTCGATGCATTGGGGCTGCATTTCTGACTTTATTTTATTTTTGTTCTTTAATTCAGGGTTGGCTTTTTTTTTTCCGCGTGGGTAGACCTTTAAATCTCTATTTTTTTGCAATGACAAACCGAGCAGTCCATTCAAATCTGTCTGCCTTCAGTCCTTTCTAAGCACGCCCGGCAGCACCTGAGATCCGGTGAAATTCTTTAGGGTTTTGTTTTTATGATGACTACTATTTTTATTTTATTTTTCAGCTTAGATTTTTTTGTTGTTGTTGTTCTTTTAAACAAGGCTGATCACTTCCAGCCAGTGCTGACAACTGGCAGCTGGTGGAAACGGAATAGATCATTCTTATTTTCAGGTAATTAGTATATGTCAATAAAAATCCTAGCTTAATTCAGAGATGTGGGGTGGGCAGGTATGTGGAAGGAGTAGTGAAAGATCTCAGGATAAATTCTGTAACTAGGGAGGTGACTTTTTTTCTTTTCTTTTTTAGAAGGTGGGAGAAACACACACTTCTTGCTGTATCTTAAAACAATGACGCCTTAGGCTGGTTTCAGTGAACCAGTGCGTTTTGAGGCACCACAGGGTTAATATGCAGAAAGAATTAGGATATTTTTAAAGGGGGAAATCAAGTATTATGAATACATTAAAATAATGATTGGTGGCCTGAATAAATAATATCAAGGAGAAGAGTAGGTTATAGAGAAAGCAGTTGTATAAAATTAACTATGAACCCAAATGCATAGGACTGTAAATAGTTATCAGCTAGGATACTGGGGGAAAAGAAAAGGTAGGATACCTTATTATGGCAGAATATCATGAGATAGTCCCATTTCTTGATGTGTTTTTTTGGCAGAGGCAATACACCAGTCAAAATTCTGTAAACTAGTGTCTCTTTAAAAAAAAAAAAAAAATCTGCTCGTCTGTAAGAATAGTGGAGTGTGGCTGGAGTGACATGTGGTGCTAATGCAAGGCACGGACCCATGACAGTATCAGTTTAAGAATAATGAGCCACTGGATTTCATCTTGCAAGAATTCACATTTGTCTTGGCTAGCATAAGGGTAGAGTGCATTAGTTCCCCACTGAGTGACTGTTTGGGACATTCATTTAATTTTCCTTAGGAGTGGTGAGGGGTGAGAAATGTGGATGGCAGGACTTGAGAGTACTCGGGCTGTAGCAGTGACAGCCAGCTGGACTGTGGCTGACTCTTTAAAGGTTTACCCTAGTAAAATTGTTTTGTCTTCAGCTTTGTGTCTCTGTGTGTGTGTATGCACGCTTATGAGAGGTTTATTAACAGCCACATTCAGGATTTCATTTGCAAAATGACTGATCCAACTTTGCTTTATCCTCCAAGCGGGTGGGGATGCTTTTTGTTATTAATATTCAGCTTGCACATCCATGATGGTCACATCTGCTTTCCTTTTATATTTTTAACATGCTAATTAAACTGAAGAGGTTAATATAATTTCATTAAAAAAAAAAAACTACACATTTAATCCCATAGCATCGTTGTTGCTGAATCAGTTACAAATTAATAACAGTGCAGACAGTCCAAAGCGAGATAATCTGTTGACATAGCTAGCATGCTTTAGGCAGTACTGTATGTGATACTCTGTCTCCTGCTGCCTTCTTTTATGTGAGGAAGAGCAGCAGTTTGTTTTATACAGTACAGTGTATCTACCCAAGCCCACTGTTATTATTGGGAAATTTAAACTAACACTCTTCTGGTTACATCCCAGTAACTCTCCACATACATTTGAAAAGTTGAAAATAATTTATTACATTTCCCTTCAAATCCTCCAACCAGTGCATGATGTTTCATAATATATCCTGTATTTACATTTATTTTTTTTTCCCCTGTTGCTGCCTGGACTCTCCTTGCAAGCAGAGTGGGGGGGAGGGGGAAACTGCTGGAGCAGTAGTAGGAGCAGTTAGTGTTGACTGTACAGTATGTGCTGTCATACAGACTTGGCAGACCCACTGACACAGAGACCCCAATTTCATTCCTCTGAATCACTTTCAAATGTAGCCAGGTCTTAGGGATTCATTTACATTAGGCAAACAGTAGCAACTTTGAGACAAAGTGCGTGTGTGTGTTCCTAAAGGTGTCCCTTAAAACTGGCAGGCTGCAGCCAAGACTCCAGGGAAGACAGCTGACTGGGCACTGACTGATCCCTGCGGGAAGCCTCAGGATTGGGAAGCAGCAGCTTTAATTTTGAGTGAAAACACTTGAACCGTTCATCCCTCCGCTCTCATGAAGAGCTCTGGTGCAATATCTGTGCTCCATGGAGGCTCCAGAGTGGAGCTTCTCCCAGCAGCAAGGCGCAGCGCCTCTGGGAAATTACTTCAGAGTCTCTTGAAAGGGGAGAAGTCACTGTTTGGGTCAAGAACAGGCTTCCTTATCACTTTGCGAGCTCAAGTTGTTTTGTGATTAGCAGGCTACTACTAGTGCTTGATGTGGAGAGGTTAGTCTGTGCCAGTTCTTACTCCTGGAAATGGTGTCTACTGCTATACCATAAAGGTGCACTTGCCCCACTGAAAGCTTGACAGAGCCTTCGGGTGAAAGTGTCAACAGAGTCTGGTCTTCCTTTTTTCCTGAGTCTGGCCCGCTCTTTTGTGGGTGCTTGCTGAGGAATATAGAGCTGGGGCAGTTGCTCATGTTTCCGATTGTGAAACATTAGTCACTCACGGAGGGCACTGGCAGCAGAAGCAGGTTGCTAAATACTTACATGCAGTCAGCTGGTCTCTCCCCTTTTTTCCTTCCCACTGCAAGAGAAATGTGAGGAAGGTTGGTAGCTACTCTTTTGACACTTAGTGCTGGAGCTAAATGAGGGCAACCTGGCGATATGTATAACACAAACAGATTTTGGGTGGGAAGAGATTGTCATCTGCTTATGCAGTTTTCTTTTTCAGGAGGAAAAATACAAACAAAAAGCCCCTTACTCCACACCAAACATAGTTGAAATTGCAAAAGTGGAAATACCTGAAGTGGAAGCTGGAACTGAAACCATGCTGTGTTTGACACTATTTTAAAACACATGTTGATGGCAAAGGAGGGCTTGGATTTTAGGCAACAAAAGCTTAACTTTACTGTGTCAGCTTTGGGCATCCTGTTCTCCTTCAGGCAGAACACTTTTGAGGTCAGAAGGGTTTTTTCAGAGTGAGGAGGACAGGATCTCATGAGTAATTTGTAGCACAGCTTCATCAGGAGAGAGAGAACTTCCTTTATTCTTTTTCAGCGGCGCTGATCAACTGTGACACTAAGGGATATTAAAGAAGGTGGTGGGCTCTGTGCATTCAGAAATCAGGCCTTCGCTGTATGTCAGCAGGCTGGTAGCCTGGAATCCGTGTGTTTCTGTCTGGTGTTGGTTTCAGCCTTGCTCTGATTTGAACCATCCTTGTTGCTATCTGTTCCAGCGAGCTGACTCCACATTTCAGAACCGGTCGGGGGGGATTTCAGCACCTGCATCTTTGCTCTTGTGCAATGTGAGGATCTCTGGTCACATACGCTGTTGTTCAGGGATTGTCGTCTGATGTGGCATTTTTGAGATTGGAACCAGACTTCTGGGAGAGACAACAGGAGACCAAAGAGTGCCTTGTTACTCTGCAGAGGAAGGAAGTGGGTAGCAGGCTGTTTGCTGGGATGTAGTTGTAAGGAGTGTAGTTCATACGGTTGCACGTGGTCCCACTGTCGGGGTGCCAAGCTGCAAAGAGGGGGGAGACAGGGGGCGGGATTTGGGACGGGATTGACACTGAGCTCCAGTGTGTTCCTTGCACTGACCCTCGCTATATCATTTGAGCAGTCATTAAAAGATCAGTGTGCAGAAGGCATCTTCTGTAGTCAGATATGTCTCTTCACAGGCATAAGATTTCAAGCCATCCCTACTATCCTTCTCCTTAGGCCCCATGGAGAGCTTGGGACTCACCATCCCTGTGTGGAGAAGAAGGTCTGATCAGGAGACATCTTTGGGCTCTCTTCATTTCTGTGGGGGCCATCGGGCAGCCTTCAGCATGGTGATTCCTATAATGTCAGAGTACAGGAGTGCAAAGAGCAGGTAGACGCACAGGGTCACTGTGCATGTGGCTGATTCAGGAGATTTCTGAAATCAGCAGGGTTTAGGTGTCAAACCCGGGCTTAAAGACAGATCCTCTGAAAGACAGCCAGCCTTTCACATGTGTATCATTGGGCAGAACAGGACTTATTGGCTGGCAGAAATGGGAATAGCATTGTATTTTTTGTAAACCATTGCCTGGTAAGGTTTTCTCTTGCCTTGATTGACCCAGTTGCTGTTAGCTACAGCAAACTGTGGTCTTTCCAAGCAGGAGGGAGGCTGAAATTGCCTGTAAAGCACAGGATCAAGGAAACCTTTGTTTTGCTCTTGGCTCTGTGGCAGAGCCTTCTTTGCATATCTTTGAGCACACCTTCAAGCCTTAGGTTCCCCCTCTCTGAAATGTCTGACAGCAATAATGCTAAGGCATGGTCTTTGTGGGCCTGGGAGGCTGAACTGACCCATTCTGGCAAAGTGCTTTGAGATCTCTCTGCTGTGTGAGAGCAGAGTATCCCGAGGTGACTAATCTAGCAGAACTCTGTTTCATCTTAATTCTGACTTCTGTTTGGCAGACAGGGTCATTTTCAGGCCTATAGGAAAAATTTCCACGGCTACTGAAAAGGAATAAATCACACTGGAGAACATTCCTGCCTCCCCATCGTCTCCATTGTTCTAGTTTAATGGCATAGTTGGCCACTACATAAACTAAACCATCTCTTTTAATATTGCTATTTCATCTTGGTTCCAGTCACAGTGTAACACATTTCTTAAGTGCTTATAGTACATCATGCCTCTTGAGAATAACTTGCAGAAATGGTTGACTTCCAAGAACAGCCACATGTGTAATACAATGTATTTCAGACTCTGAGCTCAGGTCCATTTGTAGCTGCAGGTTCACTGCTTTCTTCAAGTGCTGAAAGCAAGCTCCTGTCACCTTATAGAAAGAAATGGAGAGAGAGGAAAGACAAACAAACCAAAACTGCTGTCTGTATTGTTTTCTGATTCCTTAATTACAGAATCTGCTGTTAGAAATGATTATTTCTTGGCGCTGTGAAAGTGTAGAGCCCTACAAAACACATTATAAATGTTAAATAGCTGATTTTATGTATGACTTAGAGCATGTGATTTTTTGAAAGGGGGTAGATGTCTTTAACTAATGCACAAACACAATGTGGGTACTAAATTAGAAAATATTTTCTCTTATTTTCTCTTATTTGGTGTGCTTTAACTGCCCTGCCCCCCCCCAAACCACCCATGTCTTTTTGTCCTATTAAATAGGCAACACATATATAAAAGCATACTGCATAAAAATCATGATATGTAGCTAGTTTGCAATGTGATACTTCCATGTGGAAATGCCAGGAGGTCTTCAGTTTCATACAGTAATTTCACACTTAGGCTTTTGAAGGTGGAGGCAAATGGTCTCTTCTGGATATTTTCAAATTCTTCGAAGCTTTGTCAAATGATTCTTCATGTCTCCATTCTGTATTAGGAACCATGTTACTGGGAAGTGAGAGGGAAGCTGCTTCTGTTTGAATCTGTAGCTGCATATGAACAACCTTGCTTGCAAGTGTCCATATAAAACAAAGAAATTTTGCTCGCTGGCTGAGCATCCTTGGTGCTCAGTATGCTAAGCAGTGGGGTAGTAGTACATCTCATCTCGTATCAAGTCTGTCACGTCCTGCAGAGGGAAGAAAAACTGTAAGCTTTTGATCACCACACTCAAAACCTTAGCAAAAGTTATTCACAGCTATTGTAATCGATGGGAGTTTTCCTCTTTGATGATGAAGCTGAATTCCAGAGAGTTAATAAAGATGTTTTTAAGTGTGGTGCTGAATCCCTCTTACTTTCCTTTCTGTTTCTCTGGACTCTCAACTGCCTCCTGCCCATTCTCTTATGTATGAATCTACAACACCCTCCCCATGTTCAAACTCCCAGCAATGCTCAAGAGCTGAGAGTGCCATTTCTGCGGCTCTTTGCAGGCTTAAGTCCCTGCCATAGTCCATCTCTGAATTTCCTCTCCCCACAGGTCCTCTTTGTACTATTGATAACAGCTTCTGTCTTCATCCAAATCAGTTTGGATTTGAATTTGCATGGGTCAATTGATTCTGTAACAAACAAGCAAAAAGACCTGCCAGGGAAAGAACCTCCCCTCCTCCCCAATTTTTCTGGGTGGAGAACAGGTTTGCAGTGTAGATGTTACAAAGGAGCATTCCCCAGCCTGATGCTGTTGCATTCAAGACCATCCCAGTTTTCTTCCCTTGGTTTCAGTCTTGTTAGGCGCTACACATGTTCTGCGTGTCTGAGTCTGGTGCTCTCTTGACTGGGTCTGCTTCCCAGCATTGCCACTTCGAGTTCAAAAATCACATGACTGGTTCCCAAAACACTGTAAGGTTGTCTTTAAAATCAAAGACTTTTTAAATTTAATGTTCTTTTCATTTTCGTTGCTTCTCAGCCATTGAAGATTTATTTTATTGTCTTTTTTGCTTAAAAAAAAAAAAAAGCTGGGTTTTCAGGCAGTTAGATGGTTGCAGGAGTATTAAGAAGATGCCAGCTATTGTGAGGGTTACGGCGTAAGCTTGCGAGCTGGCAGCACTGAGATAAAAGCACATGTCAGAGGGAGGCTGCATGTGGTCGTGTTAGCTGGGCTGCATTAGCTGTCGCTGGTCCAGCAGCAGCTGGGGAAGAAGGCTGCCTGGCTGTTCAGGTTGCTAGGCGGGTTGTGAGAGCACGGCTCAAATCTCATTTCCCTTCGTAGAACAAATTGCTTCAGTCTTTGTGCTCAAAGATAGTTAGGCATCTTGAATTTCACCAAAAAGCCAGACCTTTGCTTCTCAGTTCTTCAGTTATGAAATTATGATAGCAGCAACTTCTCCTTTTCTCATAGAGGTGCTGTGAGGAGAAGTATTAAAGATTTGAGGTGCTCAGGTACAGTGGTTGGAGGCAAGAGGAGACTGTTTAAGTATATGGGGAAACAGCCAGCACCCTCAAAAGCATGCTGTCACAAATCCCTGCCATTTTAGTCCGTTTATTTGCAGTGATATGTGCTGAAACTGCAGGACAGCTCCCCTCTCTGAGAACCCTCAGCTAGGTTTAGGATTGCCTGTGTTAAAAATAAAATAAAATAAAATAAAATGTCTGAAAGGTAAACTGAAATCCCCCTTCTCTGAAGTCTGTGTCACCTTTGAGACAACTTGCACATAGAACTGCTTTGACCCCACCTCTAGGTTTTTAAAAGAGGTGTCAAAGAGGAGTTGGGTGTAGGAAACTCAAGCATGAAGGCAGAAAATTTTTTGTTTAAAGGGTTTAATATATTAGCAAGCTGCTCTGTTGGTCTTAATGCTTTTAAAGCAGGTAGTCCTTCTCTCTCTGTTCATACACATGAAGGATCCTTTCTGATCCAGGGCATTTCCACTCAGTGTGTGCTCTGTGTATGCATTACATGTGCTATTGTTTAGAGAACTATTAAGATGCTTGTGGTAGAGTTTACAATGTGCACTAAAGAATCTGAGTCACTTACACACAGACTGCATATTAATGCTTGCTGAAGATCCAGCACTTAAGTGTCATAATGGTTTTGAACACGGTGCTTATAGACCATGTCTCACATTGCCTGCTCCTGTTAGTTATTTCCCAGCATTATGGATCTGACTACAAAGCCAGGCTTTAAATCATACATGGAGGTCAACAGCTCCTACTTTGCAAGGACTAGGAAAGTAGCCACTGACACAGGCAAGCTTGGGAGACGCTGTGATTGATGGGGAGGCATGCGAAGGAGAAGGACACTGGCTTGTGAGAAGCTCTTCTGAGACATTCCAATTAGTGTCCTGATTTACAAATCCTGCCCTTAAATCTGCAGCTTCTCAAAGTCAGTTTTAAAAGGACATTGGCATAAGGTTGACTTCTGACCATGATGGAGCTTTGTAAACAAACATGTTCTGACAGAAACTGCAATCAATGGAAGGATCTCCATCTATATAATTTAAAAAAACCCTGGAAGCGGGGTTTGTGTCTTTTGGACAGGATTGTCTTGCCCACCTGCTGTCTTTGCAGCTCTGACAAAGCAGTATTCTTCCATCCGAAGTAAAAGTGACTGGAAATCAAAGTGAAAATGACTGTTTGTTTGGATTGTGTGGTGAGGAGAAATGCATGCAGCATGACAAGTAAATTAGATTTAAAAATGCTTTCACTACTAATAGGCTAATATGCTGTTAGGCATTTGGTTTTAATCCTGATTCTTCAGTGGGCAAAGTTCATTTTCAAACATGAGGAAAGTTCTCGGGTTTGTAAACATTTGCAAGTTTGACCCCTTGCTGGCTTGTCTTGACTCCCAGCCCAGAAGGAGGGGCCAGCATCCCACTGAATTCCTTTGTGCTGGTGAGGGAAGTAGGGAATGGCCTTCAGCTGCCGGCCTTTATTTCCCACCAGGGCTGGAGGGAAAACAAAGGTTCCAGTGAGCAAAGGCCACAGTGAAAATTTTCAGCGAGTGGAAGAGTAGAAGGGGTGAGAGCTGCTCCCATCTGCTTGCTTTTTACACCCCAAATGGACATTGGCCACAGCACAGCACTCAGTTGGGAAGTTAGAGACCCCGGGTTCGAATCCTTTCTCTACTGATTTAAGTTTGCCCTTCCAGATTCCATCTTGCATATGTGAAACTTTTGTTGATGACATGGTGGATCTAAAACCAATCTATTCCACTGAAAAACTTTAGATTTAACAAAAATGTCTATTTTTTTTACTGGAGAATGTCTGGTAGAAATGTTTCAATCAGTTCTATTTTCTGGAGTTTTTACTGAGGGCCTGGCCCTGTTTTCAGTGCGAGATGCTTGGCTTGGCTAACACCTTCAGCCTTGTTGTACATTGTAGCCTTCTGTTTCAGGTCCTGAACATCTAAAACTTGGTTCATTTTTCCCAGCTAGTATCAATTTGGCTAGTAAAAGATATCTAAGATATCTTCACTCTGTGCAGCCTTTGACTCTCTCACATCTTTTGAGCACTGCAGCCACAACACTGCCATGATACTGCAGGCAATGTCTAATCGCTTCTGCTCCCTGACCTGGGAGCCTGCTCTCCCTCCCTGCACAAGTGGGTTGGTGTGTGAATGCGCGAGTGTGGTGCAGTCCCGCTTTTCCCTAGGCTCCCCCTCCGCGGGCACCGCTGTGTTAGCCTGGGGTCTGAGGTGCCTCACGTCCCAGGGCGCAGGGTGAGATGAGCGGCTCAGTGCTTTGTTCTTTTCTTGTGGTTGCACAGTGGTTTTAAAGAGTGCCAGCCCTGCAGAGCTTGCTGCCTCCAACAAACGGGTGAAAAGTACTTTGTAATCCTGGTTTGGGGTTTGTTGTTTTTTTTCTTTTCTTTCTTTTGGCCTTCCATGTCAGCCTGGAATATTTACACTGCTCTGAAGAAAACATTCCACTCATCTGCAAGCTACTAAAAGCTGCCGTGTGAGTAATAAAATATGGAAAAGGAAGGGAGAGGGGAGAAGAAAGATAGGAGCTGGTGGTTCATATGGAAAGCATCAGGCCAGAAGTGGCTTTGTTTCCGACACGTGGACAGTGGAGAGGCTGCATTTGCTGCTCAGTGGAAAATCTGTGCCAGTGAAAAGAAACCTCCTTCATTAGTGGCTAGCTCAGATGGGGAGGAACTTTGGTGTCCATTGCTTTTATTTTTAATTTTGTCTACATTTTAAAATAATACGGGAGAAGCAAAGGGCATTGGACTGGCTGACTGAGATTATGACCAGTTTCAACAAAATAGCTCTTTTCTCTCTGTCTCCATCTGATGCTTCTCTCCCAGTTCAATCCGGTTCTGTCACAGCTCTCCCCCAGCTATTCATAAACTATGTACCAGAACCTCAAAATAGCTGCGAAAATTTTTAAGTTGCTAAATACCAGGTTTTTTAACAAGGTGCATGTTCTTTTTGTTTGTTTTTGCATTTTGATCATTTGGGATAATGTAAAGTTGTGTTTGTAGGCTTTTCTATACAACTAGGGAAACCAGAAGCTTATTTTTGGTGTTGAGAAGAGTAGTTCTGATGCAACCAGGAGCCTCTGAGAATTGAGGCTTTAAGGAACCTGTGAAAGAGCAGGGGACTTGCAGTAAATAATGAGAATAAGGGGTGTTTCCTGTCTGATCGGACCGGGGGAAGGGAGCAGTAACAACAGTCAGAGGTCTCTGGTGTCTTGGAAGGAGAGCAAGGCTGCTCTAGGTGTTGAAATGAAGCAGTGAAATAGCTTGTAAGGTGCTTCTGTTTTAAGTTTGAGAATTTTAGGATAAGTGGATGTCACATGGTGTTGTACAAGCACAGTCTAGGGTAGTTTCCAACTGTACATCACAGGAAAACAGCACAGCATAATGTTCCTTTTCGGAACATCCCTTAGCTTTCCTGTGTTTTTAAAGCAAAAAGAGATTTTTCTATGCAGTGTTTGAAAAATAGAAGCGCCTGCTTTAATCTGGGAGGTTTTCTAGAGGGAATGTGCCTCTTAACCTTTGGTTGTCCAGTTAAGGTCAGGAGAAGCTTTGCTGTTACTTTCATTGAAGATAGCATGAAACCTTTTAGGCACAGGCTGAAGTCTCTTTGACTCCAGTGCTTTCTTGAATGAAGATGTTTTCTTGAATTAGTGCCTCAGTAATTATGGTATTTTGGGGTTAAACAAACCAGTTCGTATAGCGCAGCTCCCTTGCACAGCTCTGTTCGCATGCCTCCAGGACTGCTAGGGTCATTACACAGCAGTGTGTGCTAGTTCTGAGTCATCAGGATAACTCATGCTCTCTGTTCAGTCAGCCTTGATTTTCTACTTATTTAAGAGAATTTTGTGGTTTCCAAGAGTGATTCCTTTATTAATCTTTCTTCAATACTGGCAGGTGAGTTTTGGGGCACCCAGTTTAAATATTCTTTATTAAGTGTGCCTAACTTGTCTTGGGCTTTCTGAGTTTGGCTTGTTTTTTTAATACACGAAACAAGTCACAGTGTTCGAGGGAGAACAGAAGAATCCAAGTGCCAAGTTGCTTTCTAGTATGAAGGACTTAGTAAGTAGCTGGCGTCCCAACATAGTTTCTCAGTGCTGAGGAGAAGACCAGTAGGTGCATGTAGCCCTGCAAAGGCTGCGCTGGGATTTCGTTTTCTGGCATTAGAAATTCACAATGCAGTTCCTTTAAAAAAATGCTTTTGAGGGAGAACAAGGGAAGCAAGGTGTGGGAGGTGTTTTACTCTGAAATACCTTGTGCTTCCATGACTTTTAGAAAAGGCTGAATGCTCATCTTCCAAGACTTGAATGCCTGTTAAGTTGGACACGGAGTGGTTACCCTAAATTGAAGATTCCTCCTCACTGGGACTGTCTCACATAGATTACCTTCAAGCAGTGAAAGCTATACCAGCTGTAAGACCTTTAATTTAGTCTTTGGCTGTAAGGCCTTTTAACTCAGCAATTCAGAGTGTTTCATTTGAGCAAGCTACGTATCTCGTTGGACACTGCACTGTGATAAAAGATGGGAATTTCTGTCTCCTATTTCTGTATGTTTGATTGGAACAGATCAGGGAAATCTTTGACATTCAGTTCTCAACCACTTCTCCTCTTTGTAAATGGGAAGAATAGTACCCACTTCACGTTGGGGATTTCAGATCAGTTAGTCAGATCCTGGGCTGATGCAAACTGATGCAGATCTGCCGAAGTTACATTGGGTTACACTGATGTACACTGGCCCAGTGTCTACAAAGTCACTTGACACCTTTGAGGAGAATAGTCTATACAAATCCCAAATATTGTCAGGATGTGGAATAAATGTCGGGATGTGGGCAAAAAACAGCACATCCATTTTAATGATTTGATTAAAACAATATTGCTGTTCTATGGCTCTCATAATTGTACTTCCAGTGGTATCTGGGGGTGGAGATATTCTCAAGTGCCATAGTGAGAGAGTACATTTTTTAAATATTGTGCAGTAGGCCCCTAGGTTGTGCTCTAGCTATATTGGCTTATTTCTGTTTTATAGTGAGTGTGGCCTTTGGTGTCCTATAAATACCATTTCTCCCCCCACCTTCAGCTAATAAATAATGGAAACTATGCCAGAAAAAATTTTTCTTTCCGTGAATGGGTGAGAGGTCTTGAGCTGCCCTCTTTAACACAAAGAATGTATCATGGTTTCTTTGCTTTGTTTTTTCAAATGAAGAAAATATGGGGGTGGGAGGGGAAGAGAAGATTTTTCTAAACTCTAAATATGCTCTCCCCGACACTGCAAGGTAGGATGATATCTGGTGTGGGCACTGCTTCCCCCGTGACAGTATTATCCATCTGTAAAATGAAGACAGATGTTTCTGAACAGTCTCAGTGCATGGAAAGACTGAAGGATCCCATTCTGATTTACCCTCAGGCCTTTCATATCCAGCACTGGAAATCAACCTGAAAGTGGGTGTAAATGAGTGTTTAAAGGAACCTTTTATGTGATTCCATGGACTGTGTCATTCAGGGGTGAGACTGGGTGAGATTGTAATGGTCCTTTCTGGCCTTAAAATCTGCTTCCTTAAGTAAGTCCACTTCAAAGTCTTTTTGCTCTATTTTAATGATGCCAAAAAGCTGTAATGTAATTGTGTGTCGCATGTGATTGAAGGGCGTGTGCGCATGCACCTATGGACAGCCAGACATACACATTTCATTCCTAGAATCCATCATACATATATTGTGTTGGAAATGTGCCTCAAAGGAAAGGCCATGTTTCTGCATAGTGGAGGTGACGGAGGTTCAAGAGTAGTGTGCACATGATGAAAAGGCATTTTTGGTCACTGCTGGCAACAGTAAACTGTGCCTATAAGCAGATCTGGTCCGGAAACACACAGGTGCACAGAAATTAGTACTGAAAAAAATAGATCATCAAATTCTTCTTCCTCAGATTTCTTACTGTATGCTTTGCTGGTGCTTTCCAGTCTCATTTGAAATCCACCTAGTGTGTGGCCATGCTGCTTTCCTTGGAAGCATGCGCTATAATTCCCCTCCTCTAATTTAGAGAAGGAATATCTAAAGGACTATTCTCTCTTTCCCAATTGAATCAAATTCCTCACCCACCTCTCTCTCTTCTGCGTGAGTAAGTCCATAGATTTGTTGGGTTTACCCCACTCAGAGCTGTGTGGTCTGTGACTTTTTCCCACTCATTATCTATATTAACTCTTTCAAGGATTTTTAGCTAAATATGAAATGAGACCCCTGCTCATTGACTGGAGATTCTAATACTGGTTGTGGAACAGACATGATGAATAGTAATAAATACGCCTGTCCTTTGCAGTTTTGCTATGCTTTCCGTCTCTGCATTCCCTCCAATTTGCCTGTATATCAGGTACTAAGAATGTATCCCCTAAACCATATTGGTCTTCTCTGTTTTATCTTTTCTGACTTTTTCAGTCTTACTGGATCCCTGCTTTGTATTTAGTGTGCATGTTGTGTTGCTGTTTGTTCCATAAATGCATTAATTTGTCTTTTTCCAAATTCAGTCTCATGGACTTATTTCCTGCCCATGTGGGTTTCTTTATATACTGCCTCTCTTCGCTAGCATCACAAAAAACATTACCACTTCCTCCTTGAGCCCTTTTCCCTGCTTTTCTTCACAATGAAAGCTTTTTATCTGTTTCCTCAGTTTTCTGATTTGTTTTTATTAAGCATGTTTTTGTAGTTGGGGGCTGCAATTCACCCAAGTAACTGGAAACAAAAAAAATAATGCCAAGTTTTTGTTTGTTTGTTTAACAAAACAGATCAGACTTTAAATGAGTTGGAGTCAAAAGGTGCTGATGGTTGAACTTGATAGGAGCTGATTCTCAATGCTTGCTATTGACAGTGGGTAGTGGAATATCTCAGCACTTTAAAGAGCCTAAAAATACAAATTGCTGGTGATTGAAAATCATGTGTTTATAGTAGTAACTAGAAGAGTAGGGTCACTGCTATTGCAGTTTCTATGCCTTGTTTAGAAAACAGTATCCATATGCTGACAATTAGTTAAAGACCGTTGGTTTTCTTGTTCTTGTGGTTGATAGGTGTGAGGCGGGTATTTAACCTAGATCTTTTGGAAAGGCCCCTTGAATTTCTGTGCCAAGCCAGCACACCTCTACCCTTCAGCAAAGGGGGCTACTTTGATGTGAGCAGGCAGCAGGGTGGGCAGCCAGGTCCCACTGCCGTCCCTCCGGAAGGGGGCCCCTCCGCCACTCACAGCTCCAAACACCATCTCACGGTGTGGAAAGTCTGTGGTGGGTGGCCATGGTGACCTCAAGTAGGATGGCCCCAGAGCCCTGCTGCTCCAAGGGGCAGCGCGAGGGAGCACTCTGGCTGCTGTGACACCCCTGTGCTGACCCTGCAGTGAAGGAAGGACGCCGGTGCCAGCACTCAGGTGCCCTAGGAGCTGGGGGAGTTGGGAAGGCTGTCAGGAACATTAATCCTCCTGGCCATCAGTGTGGACTAGCCTTGCAAAGCCTGGAGGGAGGGATTCCTGGGCGCTGTTTGTGAGCCAAAACTGTCCCTGGCATTTTCATGCGCCGCGCTGCAAAGCCCCATATCCTGTAACATGCAGAGTCTGGAAAGGAGCCGTTTCCACCTCTCCCTGTGGCTGTCATTGCTGAGTCAGTGCTGGGCAGACAGTTCAGGCCTCATCCCAAGGCCACTGGAATCGATGGAAATAATTCCTCTGAATTTGAGTGGGTTCTGGACCGAGCCCAAGAAAGGCAGGACCAGTATGTCCAGGCCCCGTTGCCTTAAAGGAGGATCTGACACAGCTGCTAGTGTAAGGCAAAGGAGCCTGCATGAGTTCAGGGGCATGTACTGGCTGCTCTGAGGTGCAAGATACTTTTTGGTTTGCTTGGCTGCTAACCCCAGGCTGTGGGCCTTCTTGGTGTGTTTGCCCACTTGCTGCATTTAACTGTCTCCACTCCTTCGAGGCAGCTTGGGCTGCTTGCATGGGAGGTTTGCAAAGAAATATTTTCCTGGTGCTTCAGATGTGTACTGCTCTTTCCTTCCTGCACAGGAGAGAACGTGCTTACCCCATACAGTGTCTGTTGCACTTATAGCAAAACAGTGGGACCTCGCTCAGTAGTAATGAGCTGCACTTGAGGTTGAGGGCAGTGGAGCTATGCTCGTTTATGCTAGGCTCTGCTCTTATAGGAGCTGCTCAGAAAAACTGCACTCTTCTCCGCTCCATTCAGCAAGCTTTTAAGAGAGGTTGTCCTCCTTGAAGAGCGTCAACAAAATAGTATCACAGTCAAAGTTACTGCTCCACTGGCAAAAGAAATAAAATTATCCTATGGGATAGAAACCATGTTTTTAGAAGTGCATGTGCTCACTTAGTAACATGCAGGGATCAGGTGTTTAAAATGGAGTTCCTGGTCATGCATCTGCATTAGCAGTTTTATCAAACACAGATGCTTTCACGGAGTAGGGATGAACAGTGGAGAGTTCCTGCTGTGAGTATCTTTAAGGGGTGTCTGTGTGGAACGTGAGGATTGTAGAGAGCCCGGTCCTAAATAATGTATTGTTGCTAATGATCCTGCAGAATAGCATGTAAAAAGCCAAATGCTTTAATAGGAATTAAGGAATAAAAATGAAGAAAAGACCTGCTATAATGAGGCATCACATGACACTGTCCTTAGGACTTAATGGTGTGATTGCAGTGGTCCACGTCCTGGGTGTTTTCCTCCATTTAGTGACTTCCTGGAAGAGTTGAAAATGCAGGGAGATGCAGAAGATCCACATCCAGATGTTAATCAGTATGAAAATCCAAATTCAGAGGTGTAAAATATGAATAAGAAAATTACAGGAAAGCATTACAGTATGTGCATACCTGTATTTCAGTACCAGGGACCAACAGTGAGGAAGGACTTTCTCTTTTTTGCATTGTGCCAGTGAATTTGTGTCATCTGGTCCAGCAGTACCCTAATAAGCCAAAGACCTGTTACCTACAGTCTTGCAAGCAAACCCTCAGTTGCCTTTTTGGGGCTCAAATTTTCCAAGAGCAATGACAGAGTTGTCTCAGCAGAGGAAAAAACATACAGTTTCCTCCATGACCCAGAGTTTTAGAGCATTCAGTTGTCTGTCTGATTTGATAGTTGAGCTTTGAACAGATAGGATGCTTTTCAGTCGTTGCCCTCAGAGAGCAGGGGAGCTGTATCATATCCATTTTACAGGCTGGGAAATTGGGGCAACCGGGGGCTCTATTGTCATCGAGAGGAAGTTGAGAGTGGAGCTGGAGAAGGATACCAGTTCCCTGATCTCCATTTTAATTAAATTCTTTTTGCAATTGTCTTCCCTGGCAGTTTAGCTGGGGGAACGTGGTCTAGCAAAAGGATTTTGGCTGCAAACTTGACAGGAATATTTTTCTGGGCCAGATCCTTGCTTAGTGTAAATTAAGATAACTCTGCTAGCTACAATTACAGTAGTAGTGATTTACTCCTCCCTCTGAGAATCTGGACCTGCTTTAGAGACAGTGGGCAGTGTCGTATAATTTGTTCTTTTTAATTTTAGTCTGTCTAGACACTTTTACAGCACCCCTTTCTGGGAGAGTTTTGTGCCAGCAGCTCAGTAGTAGCACCACGCTTCTCTGGTGAGAGAAGCTTGCTAAACACAGCAGGGAGATGGCCTGGTGTGTGTTCAAACTCAGCATTTCCCCTTCCCTCTGCAGGATTTGGCTTTGGTAGTCTTCATGTTTTTGTGTTGGAGAGAGGGTGGAGGGGGTTCACAGCAGGATTTATTCTCTGTGGAGGGGACCCGAGTCTGTCATTTTTCTGGTTTTGACTATGTGTTGTCCAAGTTCAGTGCTGAAGAAAGATGGCTGGTGCGGATGCAGCATTTCTATGGTGGTTTCTTCCTAGCAATGGATGAAACACCTCTCTCTGTGGGTAGGAAGGTCTTTCTCCTGGTTTTAACGGCCATTTGCTGGTCTTGCTGTTTATTATTACTGCCAACCCTTCCTCCTGTGCTGTCAGTATTTACCATTAGCCCTTTAGCCTCTCTGTTTTGCTTTTTCCCACCCTGAGTCACCTGGGGTAGGTGTGGGGAGCTGCATGGCAGCTCTCTAGCCTTCTTCACACTCACTGTGCAGCACACATAGGACCTAGTTCTTGCAAAATCCCTAGACTTTGCTGGCCATGGTGAAGCAGATGCTTAGCTGGGATTGTTTTCCTTCCCCTTCCATTCTCTTGCCAATTCCTCAGTTGCTCACCAGGATTGTCTCTAAACTGTGTTTGCCAAAGCCAAACACAGAAACACCATGATTCTGACTGGGGCTTGGGAGCATTGGCAATATATACCCTTTTACTACCGTTACTGATGTTTAAGTCCAAATGCACTTGACTCATAACCCTTAGTCTTCATGGTTCATTTTACGATATTTGCTGTTCACAAAGTCCCACCTTTTGGAGTCATGTTGTTAACTACCTATATATGTGTCTGCACCCAGCCCACAAAAGGAAGGCTTTTTATGGCTTCAGAAAAAAGCTTGAAGATAGGGATCCTAAAGTCATTAGAAAACAAAATTTCTTCTTGAAACAAAAGCACACGCTATTTATGGGATCTCACCTGATTTCTGAGCTTTATCAATACTAATGAAGCAAGGCTTTGCCAAAAAAGCAGCTTGCATCGAAATGAGTAGCAGGTTCTTCATGCAAACTAACAGTTTTGAGGAAGACATTTTCCCCTGTGAACTGCTGTAGGAATTTGCTCCCCTTCCCCCATGCTCAGCAGAGGCAAGAACATATGGCTATGCTCTTGTAAGGTATTGTGGTGTTAATAATGCTGCTGTATTGATCTCCTTGGTCTTCTTGGTCACCAGGGACATCTGGGGGATTTGTTTTGATTCTTAACACCATACCTCCTTAAGTGCATTTTCCAATCCTTTCACTAGGTATAGGGTGTTCTGTGCTTTATATCGTAGCCTGCAGAAAGGATGCTTCCAAAAGATTTCTTGGTGTCCTACCATCCGCTGTGTCTCTCATTTCTGCTTTCACGGGTTCCACCTTACTCCCACTCAGAACTGGCCATGTGTCCGGTTTAAAAATGCTTTGCAACAAGCTAATTCTGTGCCCTTGGAGAACTCCTCAAGGAGCCTGTAAGCACTGTTGGCTGCTGGAATGTGGATAAACACGTAGTTACGGGAACAGGAGAGGTTTCCTCTTTGCTTAGAAAGCGAGCAAAACATTGGTAAGAACGGAGCATAGAAGGAAAACATGTGCAGGATGGTTTTGTTTCCACCCTCCCCCTCCAGGCTGATATTCATGACCTTGTTAAAAAGATCGGTGTGCTTCAGAGACTGCATGTGGTCATTTTTAAATGTAGGGAGAAACCAAATGTGGCTTTTATTTTTCCATCTGATAAATTGCCAATTGCAGGTTTTACTTACAGAACACTGAGTAGTCTGAGGAGAACACGATCACCTTGATATTATATTTATGAGTAAAAATGGCACGAGGCAAAGAAAGCTCTTAGCTCTCATGCAAAGAAGATTTTTAATGCAGTTTTTGCTTCCAGGAATGCACTGTTACTTGTGGTGGGAAAGGGACATGTTAGCACTTTTTGCAGAAGGCCTAAAGTGCCTGGAGGCACTCAGGGGCTTGCAGGGTCAGTTTGACTTCATGCTTCTTTGACAGATGTGGTGAGCTCAGTGCTGTGCAGTGATGGGACATCTGCAGAGCAGGGGATACCTGTAGTCTTGGCAGGGAAGGGTTAGAATCGTTTAAAATAAGGAAATCCCATGTGCAACTCCCATTGCGCCTTCCTCTGGCAATGGCGGGAGTATCTCCTCTGGGATGCTCATGCTGCGCTCCTGAGGGGAATCTACGCATTTACAAGTGCTGTGTTGGCCTCTGCTGGGTCTTAGGGTGGCATCAGAGTCACAAGTCATGCCCGAAAAGTTGTATCCTGAGCATGCAGGCTGCCAAGAGTGCCAGCACTAGCTAAAGCAGCAGGGCTCCTCCAGCTGTGTTCCCATCACTTCATGTTTTAAGTGTGTTTCTCTCCCATGCTGAATCTCGGTTCCTGGACTGCTGGGACTGATGCAGATCCCTCAGTCAGCCCCAGGCACGGCTAGGAATTTTGGCTCTCGCTTCAGCTCTGATATCATCATAACTGCTTGGGAAGCGGAGTCTGCTGGAGGCGAAGCAGCAGAGCGCTCCCAGGAATGTGCCCTGCGAAGCAGAGACTCTCAGCCTGTGGTCTCTTGTGCTGCTCCTCCTCTCCGAGCATAAAGGTTATCTTTGTATGTTTATAACCAAAATAAAATTGCAGCTCCTGAAAGCTATAATTTGCACTTGGGGGAACATAATGTTTGTGTTTAGCTATTGCAGGGATTGTACCAAAGCATAGTGACAGAGGTCTGAAAGTGTTTGGGATGACGATAGCTGGCAACAGACTCCGCCTTTGGGGGCTACTAAAAACATCTTTAGTTGAACAATATTGATGATAAACAAAATGACAGGAAAATGGAGGATTGATTGCACCATGAGGAAGAGAACCCCCGTTCTCCAGCATGAGAAGCTGTTCTTGCTCCAAGACAGCCCAGGTTCCTGCTCTTCCCCTTCCCACAAACCAAGCCAAGAGAGCCTCGCTGCAGTCTCCCAAGTTGTGACATTGGAGACTTCCATCCTGTCTCAGAAAGACAATAGAGGGAAGGAGTGGTATACAGCAAACCCACAAAAGCAGGCTTATCTCGGGAGATACTATATAGGCTTAAATAGATATGACAAAGGAAAATCAGGGAGAATAGGACACTCATGGTAAACTAACTAATTTTTTTTAACATCTGAGTTGGAAATATGCCAGATAACATGTCCGCTGTTCGGATTACAATGACTATAATATATATTTCCTCTTGCAACATATTTCCTCTTCCTCCTTGTTGGTAAATGGCTTTTGTTTGTTTCCTTTCTGGAGAGTAGTGAGGGATCCCAGCTCTCTGCAGTGCATGTTCAGTAGTGAGTTGGAGCTGTGTATGGTAGTTTAATTGGTAGGATTGTAGTACCTTGAGCATGACATCTTCCAAAGCCCAGCATCATCATTTGGGCCTTTTAATTCCTGAGAAAGATGTGTGCTGAGTTTCATTCAGTTTAGTCAGTGAGGATGCTTAAGGATGGGGCTGGAAAGCCAAAGGCTTCACTCAGGGCCTCTCAGCAATGTAGGTGCAGGCAGAATGGATGCTAAAAGCCTCGTGGTGTTGTCAGCAGAGACCTGCCTTTGGCTGGTGTTGTCTCCGCAAGGTGATTCTGGGTGTTGTGTTCAGTGGTGTACCTGGAAGTAATTTGGGAACCCTGCAAGGGAAGGGTACCAACAAAAACTTGAGGCAGAGTCTGGCTGTCTTGCACAGTGTTATCCAATATGTTTCTACAGATATTTTGCTAGGAGAAAGAGCAGATTTAAGAGAGAGGGCCATAAAAAGGGGCAGTGACTTGCCTTGGCAGCAAGGCTCCTGACAAAAACAAATGTTGCTGAGGAGATGCAGAGTGAAGAAACAAGGGAAGGAAAGGGTGCTAATAGGGGAAGAAAGGCTGAGAGGAAGAGCCTCTCTGAAGTCCTTGAGTCAGACAGGTTTCTGAGTGGGGCTCAAATAGGTTCCCTTCTGTCCTCCACCTCCTTTAGGAAGGGTAGAGTTTCTGCTGACTTCTGTTTCTTCTGATGCTTCGTCACAGTGCCCAGCTTCTGCTTCTCACTATCCTGTTCCCAGTAACAAAAGAGGCCCCTTTGGGCCTCTCTGCATTGTTGTCTCTGCAGACTTGGAGTCCACAGGTATCCATATGGGGCATCTCTGTGAAGGCCTATCGTGATATCGTGTAGTTAGCTCCTCTAACAAAAGGCAGAGTGTCTTGTGCACAGAAACATCTTGAATTGACCGTGGTGGCTGCTTGGATACTGGGAAGTCATTATATCTTCCAGGAATACCAAAACATTGCATTCCTCCTAGGCTCTTTTCTGGCTGTTCCTACTATTAATAACTTTGCCCTGAAATAGCCCTTTCATATTGCAGCATATTAAAATCCATAACAACTGGGTGGGTGTCCACAGTCAACAGACTCTGAGCGAGAGCCTCGGCTGTGTAAATTGGCTCACAGAGGTGTGCTGACTCTGAGCAGCTGGTGATCTGACCTGCTGAGCTTTTGCAAGTCAATAAATGGCAGGGCTCTTAATGGGATCTCCTGACTTCCCATCCCGCGCTGTCGCCATTAGCCGTACAGCCTGCTGGAAACCGCACTGGCACAGGAATGATCTCCTTCCTTTAATGAGGAATAAGCAGTGCCCAGTCCAGCTCTGACAGTGCACCTTGAGTTGCTAACGATATTCACAAAAGGCCCTGCAGATCTCCCTTTTGTTTGATCTAATGCATTTTGGAGATGCAGGTCTCTTCAGATCCCTGTGGGCAGCTGCCTCTGTTGCTGCTGAGTGGTTGGGCCAATGCTGGCAGGCACTTTACCAATGTGCTCCATAAATTACTTTAGAAGAAGGTCGTGCTGCTTTTATCAGGGTGCGTAGCAGCCCAAGTGCACCGCCTGTCGGATTTGAGGCTGGAAGAAAATCCCCTGATGGCTAGAATTTCGGAACAAATACCTTCTAGTGCAATGTTGAAAATAAAAGCAATGGAAAAACACCCTTCTTGGCTGTAAGGGAACCTCCTTTAGAAGGCACCTGCTTTTGAGTGAGAGGCCAGTTTAGCTGCAGTGGGATGCTTAAACAGAATCTTGTTGTTTTTGGTGGGCACAGATGATGAAAACCCTGGCCTAGAAGTGACACCAACCAGTTTCTGAAAACCTGCAAATAGACTGCTGGGTCCAAATTCAAAAAAAAAAAAAAAAAAAAGACAAATACAAGTACAAGGATGTCTGAAGGAGGAGTTGTTTTTAAGTTCTTTCTATTTTTCCATTTGGGTCACATCGTGCCTAATAAAGTAGACAAGATTTGTAGTATAAGATAACTGTCTCCAGCCATCAAAGAACATGTCAAATTCTGTTTCACGTAAGCCGCAGAGTTAAGTGGCACTAATCAAGAGCAGAATTTCGTGGAGTTTGAGTGCTGGCAAGGTCCTCAGCTGATGTAAACAGGAACAATGAAATCAGTGCTGCTCTGTGCTGACCTACCCCAGCTGAGAATCCGGTTGTGTTTCCGATCGCCTTGCTGCTAGTCTGAGTTTTTTTCTCGGTGTGAGTGATGGTGAAACTTGAGGCTGCTGGCTTCTCTTTTCTTTGCCCAGACTGGTGTATTTAGCACAGTATCACATGCATCTTCCTGCTCTTGTAAGATAGCAAATTACCCAAATGATTAAAAGAAAAGACAAAAAGGAGAGCATCAAATGGCTTTTTGTAAATGTGACTGGACAGTTCTTGTGCTCATATTAAAGTGTGAACTTCAGCCAAACAGTCCATTGCTCCCTGCGTGGCTTGAGGGAGACTTTGGCCCCTATATGTTTATTATGGTTTAGAAATGGTATAAATGCTCTTCTATTCTTTTTTTGTTCTGACCTTATTCTACAACTCTTTCCCCTCCTTCCTCCTGCTTCCTGTTTCCCAGACAGGTCCCCACCTCTTCTTCCGCGCAGCCAAAAATAATGCAAAAGGGAACATACAAAAGGTTTTCTGAGCCACCAGATGTGATAATGAATGGGCATCATGTACAGAGTAGATACAGTAGTCTCAGCACAAAAATGTTGCTCATGCGATGTTAAGATGAGGAATTGCATGTTTTTGGATTAGGAATGCAATGTAATGCATCCCCTTGTTTAATATGTTTTTAGGTCAGAGCAGAAGAGATGACTTACAGCCAAGAACTCTCATGAAATGTACCATATATTCTGGGTTTACTGATACGTCTCTTCTTTAGATTTGACTTAATAGGCTAATTGTGAAGAATTGCGCTTATGAATATGTCTTTGCATGAGGTTGTAAGAACAAAACTGGTGTATACATTTGTGTCAGCTGCTGAGGAGGAAATTTTAAGCTATCTCTGGATGTTAATGAAACATCTCTAAATAATACACTTCTTCATTTGTGATCCAGTCTGGAGTAGTTACAAGGAATCCAGTTCTGCTGCATAACCCCACTGCAGTACTTTGTAAGGATGAATCTTAATTGAGAATCGAGACCTAAAATATTGCTCTGCTTTGTGCATTTCACAGCCATCAGCATTTGCTTTTGCATATCCATTTCCTGTGAGAAGTTTACCACACTCTGGGGCATGCTTTGAACCTGGTCCTTTGATTTCAGTGGGAGCTAGAACTGGCAGTTGAAGAAGCTAATTGTCCCTTTTTGCTATTAATAATGCTAAATTAAAGCTGCTTCCAAACAGGACAGGAACAGGTTAAATACACACTTCATGAAGTCTGGAGAAAAGTTTGCAGTGAGGGCCAGTAGCCAGCTCACTCAGAGCCATCCAGGGTTGTTATACAAATAGATGATCTCTTCAAAAAGATTTTGAAACACGCTTATGTTATATTTATCATTTCTCAGGTGGTCATTGTATGGCTACTTGCAGTCTGTATTACGCGGCAGCAGAGCATACAGTATGTGTGCACTTATGGGTTTTATCATACGCTAGCACAATGGGCTGCCTTCACTTCTGAATTCATGGTTTGGCTATCCGTAATCCTCTGCTGACACTGATGGTATTTTTAGCTGTTGTGACTGGTTGCAAATATTTTTTCTGTCTTTATTAAACAGTCAAAACCAGCAAAAGCCGTCCGAAGCTCTGATTCAGAGTTTGCAGATTTCTTTCGTCCATTTTTTTAGCTAGATGCCTATTGAATTCAGCCATGCTTAGCTGCAGTCCTTTGTTCAATATCTCACAACCAGTGCACTGAAATTCTCTATGTACCAGCTCAAGTACAAGAGATTCTTAATGAACAAATTTGACCTGTCCATTTAAAAGAATATTCGTTAGGTAAGATGTATTTCATAATCATTAAGTTTGGGAACAAATCTTGATTTTGATTCCTTGGTTAGAGTTACGAATTCAGGCTGTTTGAGGCTCTTGCAATATTTCTTGGTTTACTAACCATTTCTCCTGGTGAAAATTGCCAGTTTGTGGCAAAACTGTTTTTTATCCTTTGAGCTTAATAGGCTGATAAAAGTCATTGCTAACCTTGGTTACATCATTCCCCATAGCAACAGGAAAATGTCTTGTGCATGTATGAAGGTAGTGATTCTGTTCTTTAAGTAAATCTACAGAACTTTTTAAATTAAAATGTGTCTTCACTGAATGTAATCTCAAGCAGATCTACAAAACCAGCAAGGTTTGAAGTTTCTGACTTCAGCATTTTTTATGTACTGAAGAAAAACTCTGTGAAGACCATCCAGGGAGTATGTCATCTTGGTTGTGATAAGAGAACGTTCTTCAGTAGTGCTTTTGTGTATGAATAATAGAGAATGGGCTGGTTTGGCTAAATACATTTCCTTAAAAGTTCATTCTCTGGGCTGAAACCAAGAAGGAAAAAATCAGCACAAGTTATTATATTGAAGAAATTTGCAAACAGAGACTTGGTCCTATGTAGCATATTCAACAGAAATCATCGAGTTAATAGACTTGCCCTTTCCACACTGTGCTGGTGGTGAGGCTCAGTCAGCCAGTGGTTTAGAGGACTAGCCTGATGGCTCAAGCATATGGCAAAGTTACCACAGGAAAACAAATCTCTGTATATCGGCTGATCTTTGCTGACCAAGTGTGCGCCTGCTTTCTGCGCATGGCAAAAGCCTGTTTGTTGAGCATACAGTTAGCTTGATTTGCTTAATATATACAGTGGACTAAGAACATGCGTGCAGATATTTGCCATGAGTTAGTTATCATTAAGTAGCTTATTGTTGTACCTGAAAAGTACTTTAACTCCCTTTTTTAAAGAACTGTGTACTTTGTAGGCAGGATGTATTGGCACACTACTAGGAGTTTTGTCTTAAATCCTTTGCAATAGAAATTTGCTATCACTTGAAACTTGTGCTTAATATTCATTCATTTCAGACTGCGGTTTGCCTGTGTTCCCAAGTGTGTTCTGCATAACTACTTATTTAATACTAAAATTCTGTTTATTTTATGCTGGCCCAAATGTTACACTTGTGATGTGCTGCAGATTTTTGACAACTAGCAACTGCCCAGTAAAGGTTGCCAAAAGGAAAAGCTGGAGGTTTTGGCAGCTGGGTGGGAACAGATGACAATCTTGGAATAGATGGGCAAGAGTATTGGGTTTTGTTGTTCAGGAAGTAATGAAGGCTTTTGGCAGTGGGAAAAAGATGCATCTTTCAAACCCTGTTTTGGGGTTAAGGACAAAAGTAGCATGACATTTCAAGGAAGGTGGGTGAGTTTTGAATTTCTTGTTCCTCATAATTTCTGAGTTGCCTTGTGATGGTTGGTTCAATATCTGCCTCTCGGATCAGAAATGCAAATGCCACCGTAGCTCAAAGCTTTTGCTGTTCTGCTAAACAACGAAATAGTGACAACCAGGCACTGAACCTGGAAACAACCTGTCATTGCTTGCTCTGAACTTGAGTGAACTGTGGCGATATTCACCTTAGATTTATTGTTTTGGGCTGCTTTCAGATTCAGGATGTTCTCTCCTTCTTGGTAATCTTGAGACTTACACAGTTATTTCATTTTAGAGATGAGGCCCCTTTTTACATGCAAATGGAAAACAGCAGGGTTATGATGGAGATTGGAATTTGACCTTAACTATTGCATGGGTAGTTCAGTTTTGCTCATATAAATTATGCTGCAAAGAAAATCCTTTCAAGTGTTGTAAATGAAGCTGGTAGATCAGACCTGCTTGTCAACCACATTCGACATTTTCATTCTCTGTCACAGCCTGATCTAAGTATCTAACTTCTTAATTAGGTTTTGGATAGCTTCCAAGATCAGTGCTTGATGTGCCATTATATCTGCAATAAAATGGCACTTAAAAGTAACTAGCACTTCCAGATAAGAACTTCCCATGGTCTGCTAGCAAAATTCAAAATCAAAATGTTATAAAATACTTCAGCATCAGTAAAACAGAGGAGTCCACTGAACATGTTGATTATGTGCCTTCCCTGACTTTCTGGCCTCAAATCATTATTAAGTGTTTGGGCTTTGATTTACCCTTGACAGAACTTTACTGTTGCCATGTTGTCCTCAGCTGTGCAAAACACTCAGGAGTTTCTGAATGCTGTAAAGACTCCACAGTATAGGCAGGTGCTTCTGAAGTGACCTCTAATTTTTCAAGAGCCTATATATATATGGGTCAAATTCTGATACACTACATGGCTATAAATCAAGACCAGTTCTTTTCAATTCGTTGGAGCAACTTCAGATTTATATCCTTGGAAGTGAGAGTTCATTTGGGATCATGAGTTGGAATTAGGTTTTCCAGAGCTGTCCAGACCTGAACCCAGACACTGAGCACATGCCCTCTTCAGAGACTGCTGGCCTATGGGCAGGGTCTTTCCCTGGTCATTCCCTCAAGTGCAGACAGAAAGCTCAGGTACCTCCACTGCCTTGAGACTTGGCACATAGATGACCACGGTGGTCCCATCTGGAGCTTTCCTGCTGGTTGTTCTCTGGAGGAGAGTGATGAAGGCAAACATCAACATCAGGAGCGCTGACTCCAGCTCCTTCATAGCTTGATTTTGAATGTTCTGGGTTGCACTTTAACCTGGACAGTTGACAAGCACCCAGAAACATTGGCTGTTCTGAGTCGAAGCCAAGTATCTGCAAGTCTAGGAGGGATTGTTTGGACTTTGTCTTATCGCTGTTGAAGCTAGTGATAAAACTGTCTTATTTCAGTGGCTCCAGAGTTAGGTGAGTGCTAAGCTCTGCCGGAAATGGTCCACGTGTCACATCTAATATCAGAGGCACACACTGTGTTTCTCTTGCATTGTATTTCATAGGGGTGAGCATATTCAAGGTGTTCGATAAATAATCTTTACTTTCGGTAAATGAGCTCCGGTGGTAAGAATACACGTAGATTAGAGGTCATATGTTTCTGAACTGGCAGACATACTGAACACTGAATTTCCCTGGATCAATGCTACTGCAACCTTTGAAAGTACTAACGGTAAGTGAGAAGTAGGTCCTTAGCAGGCGTGAAACAGCACTACAATGGCTGTCTTGTGCTGTCTGAAAGATCTGCTTTTGCCTGTTGAACTGTCATGGTGTGCAACTTCTGTGTATTCTGCTGCTATCCAGGCCCCAGAGGACTGAGGGGAATGAAGAGATATTATGAGTTACCTATATAGGGCAAGGTAACAAACAGACTTTCTTTCAGGTGATGAAAATGTACCTCTGTTGGGAAAGTGACCCTTCTTTTGCAATTGTATCCAAAAGTGAAAAATCAAGCTGAGGCCTTGCTGGGGATGTCCACCTGCCAGACTGCGGTCCTCTGCTAGCTGGCTTTCTGCAAGCACATGGAGTCTAGCAAGGTCACATCCTATTATTTGTCAGCCATGAATCATCATTTCTTTTAGCTGGCTAAATTGAAGAGCAAGGTGCAAAGAGAATGACCCTTGTTAATCAGGGCAGGCAGGTTAAAGCAGTGGGTCACTTTTTATCCCTAGTCTGAGAAAACAGCTTGACAGCAGTCAGCAGTCTTATGGATCTTCTCATTGTGTCCCTGAAGGGAGCCATCTTCCTCTTCCCATTACAATTTTTGAAGTCTTTATTGCTATAAATCATTCAGATGCTGTGTAAGAAAGTTTAATGCTTGTCAAGTTGCCTGCAATGTAGCAGCCTACAGAATAGTAAGGCATATGTCGCATATGACGTTTATTACATCCATTACCCAAATCTCCCCCTCTCTTGCGCGAATGTTTGAGGGGAAACTGGGCATCCAACAGGACTGGAGATCAGGACAAGAACAGTGCACTCCTGTCTTAGGTAACCTTGGACCATTTTCCTTCCAGTTTGGTAGTGAAGACAGAAGATCTGTGGAAGGTTCTCCAGAGTCTGAATCTACCAGTTTAGGTTCAAATCTCTGTGGATGGTTGTCACTATCCTACTGTTCCCACCCAAAATTGGTAGTTCTTGATGCACTTGCTGGCGAATGACTTGGTGGGAATGGAGACCAAAAAACTCTCCTGCCCCTCCTGATGGTCCACATGGCTGAAGTGGTGGTCTCGGCCTTGGTGGTCTCAGCCCAGCTGGTTTCTTCGGGTCAGGGCTCAAGACAAGGGGATGTGCTTAGCTGACTTAAAAATTAAAAGTCCTGCCAGGGCAGGGATGAAGGAAATGGGTGGATTTCAAAATCCTGCCTCGCCACTCCACGGATGACTTAGGCCAGAAAGAGGGGAAGGTTGTGTGAGGTATTTGGCATAAGCAGGGAAGTGCATATGGGGAGAGAAGCTTTGTTTCTGCATGCAATTGCCTGCTCTCGGCAAATGCAGCAGCAGGTAGGGCCCTGGCGGGGGGTAAAGGAAGGAGGGCTGTGGCCTTAACCCTTGTCAGGCTTCGTCTGCGATGCAGATTAGATGAGGCCTTTCCTGGCTCAGTGTTGCTAGGATTTTTTTGCCTATTGACTTGAGAGATTGAAGGGGGTGAAAGGGAGGGACTTCATTATATTGTTTCTTTTTCTTTGAGCTCTTTTTTTTCCCCTCTATGGGGAGATGGGCTTGATCTACTGGTTTTGGATTTCAGAGGCAGAAGGCAAGACATGACCAGCTGGTGTCTTGAAATGGCACAGGTGCAATGGCTGCGGGAGGGGGGAGCCAAGAATAATTACAGGTTTCTGAAGCATCAGGCTTTGCCTGAAAAGGGCTCATCGAGAAGCTGCTCTTTATGGAAAATTAATGGTGAAGCTGGAAAAACTGTCAGGCCTACTATTGTTGTCATAGGGGTAGTTATGCCTTAAAGGGGCAGCACGTCCTGCTTCCCTCTGTGGGCAATGAGGAGCTGTAACGCAACCTTTCTGATCTTAGAGCAATTGAAATTTCATGTGACTGTCATCAGTTTTAATGGCCTTGAGTCTCTGCCTTTCTCTCTCCTTTTTTTTTCCTTTTCTTTCCCCCTAATTTATGATTATGCTTGCTCTTTCGTTTGGAAGCCTTTATTTATTAGGCCCCTAAATCTGTTTCTCTCCCACTGGACGAAAGCTAAGTGAATTCAAAAGCCCAAATTAAATGATGTGGGGAATTCAAAAGCATCAGCCATTTTGGTGTGTGTGTTCCTGAAAGGCTGTGGGGTACCTTTGGAAAGCTGCCCCCAAAACCCGTTAGGATGCATTTGGGGAGAGACCAGATCCCCAGCTAAAGCCATTCTTCACAGTCCCAGAATTACACTTTAAACAGAGAATGGACTTTTTCTGTCTGTAAGAGCAGCCTTCCCTTGTTCCTATGTGCAGCCCCGGCTCAGTGGCCTTCCAGGGTGCTGGTACCAAGCTTTTCTGCAAGAGGAGTGTGAGCATGGTCCATAGGCACTGGTGCCCCTAGGGACAGCCCTGGTAGTGTCTGCTGCTTGGTCAGGAACCAGTTTGAACGGACCTTCATGGGAGAGGGGACTCTCAAATGGGGGCCGAAAGCCTTGTCCCCTGTCTCTCCCCCTTGAAGGAAGTCCTTGGCATTTGATTAAGTGCTGAGGCAGGGCAGCAATGCTGCCTCATGGACCCAGCAAGGTTAGGCAGCGTGAGATGCTGTGACAAGTTGCTTGAAAGCTTAAGGCTGATTCCCATTGTTTCGAGCTCTATCCAGAGAGCAGGAAGCAGGGAAACCTTGGGGCTGAACAGGGCGGATGTGCCAGGGGCCGAGCCGCATTGTTGCAGCAGGAAGTAGGAACCGTTCCAGAAAAACCCAGCTAAAGGAGAGCTGTGGGGGAAGGGGAGGACACAAATAAACAGCTTCTCAGGGCTCCTGAAACAGGGCTGTCGGTGAGAGAAATGCGCCAACAGCATCTGACAGGAATCTCAAAGTCTTTAGTGTTGCCTTGTACTGCATTAGTGTTCGCGGCATTACTCATGGATTTCACAATGGTAACGAGGTGGAGCAGGGGAATCCTCGTAATCTGACTTCAGCTTTTCTCAGCCACTCGCTACTGGAAATACTCCCTGGAAGAAAAAGGGATTAGCGGCTGGCTGCAGCCTCTTGGTTTCCTGGAGCAGTGCAGTGATGTAGGGTTAACCCACTGCCCTAGCAGTAAATACAACTCATCACCGACGTAGGTAAGGGAAAGGGAATCCCCTTGGTAGAGGCAGTAATCTGGGGCAGGGGACCAGTCTCTGCCCTGCCACAGACTGTCTCGCTGACCTTGGGGAAATCATTCAGCTTCCTTGGTGGTCAGCATGGACGATCGCACTCCCCTGCCTCACAGCAGCTTGGGAGGTTTTGGGTGGCACCAGGCATAACAATATGTTGTGGACCATCACGCTGGTTGAACATCAAGGGCAGCCCAGATGAGCACCACTGCTCATCTGTACAAAGATATAAGAGTCCAGGGGTTTTGTCAGTGTAGGTGTTGCTTGGGATGACAGTAATTCTTCAGGAGGTGACATCGGGCAATTTTAGAAGCAATGATGCTTTATACGCTTAGCCCTTCTCACTCTGCTTGGCAGGAACCAAACTCAGGAGCGCTACCACAACACGGTGGTGTCTGCAGGTGTGGCATGTCTTCCTTGGGTCCTTTCAGGACCAGAAGCTTACCTGGGTTAAAAAGCAGATAGGGGAAGGGGACAACATGGAGTTTTTAAACAATTCCCAGGCACTGCTGAGAGGGCACCTTGGCCCCCCTGTTTTCGGGAGTTGGACCATCCCTTGTTGAACGTCAGGAGCACAAAAACTTGACGACTTTGCCTCCCAAGTATTTGACAAAATCAGTCCTTCAGAAATCTCTTTTGTGATAAATAAAGCTCTGTTATTATATTTGGGGAAACTGAGCAGGGAGTGTGGTAATTTGCTTAAGGCAAGAATGCTAACTAGCAAGTGTCCTACCTCCAAGCCTGTGTGCAGACACATTATATATACGATATCATGCCTCTGAAAGTTATCCACACGCTAAACTATAGCACTGTTCTCTTGCGTATATTGCTGGTTTATTGCTTTCTGTCCAAGTCTATCTCTACAGCTCAGATCTGTAATCAGCGATTATTAAAAAAACAGATAACTGTCTGACAAATTCTTTTCTTAACTCTGAAAGTCATTCCACTATATTACATGTGAAAACAACAGTGTTCCTTCCTTGGTACGTTAAAAGTAATAATCTTGAGTTACTTTGTAGCTCCTAGACAGCTATGAATGGGACCTCTTTATCCTCCTATTGATGAGACCTTTGTACTCAGATGTCAGGAATCTGTCTCTCCTCCTGTCTTTGGTGATAACAAGTTTTTGTTTCTCGATCAGGTGCTTGACTTCCAGGTTGAGATGTAGTAGGGTGACCATAGGCTGCTTTGAAAATTTTGGTCTAAAATTCCCTTCCTTATCATCTCTAGAAGTGTTCTCTCAGGAGTAGTTTTTAGAGGTTTCTAAAAAATATTAGAACGTCTGTCTCTCCAAGTCCTGTAAAATCACAATGGTGGTACTAAACCAGCTAGCCTTTCAAGCAGCAAGAAATGAAAAATAGCACTAATAAACTCTGTTAAAAGCTCCTGAAACTACAGCTGTTTTCTATAAATAATAAAAGTTTATAATGTGGGTTTTGGAGAACATTGAGCAGTTTGATGGTGCCTGGAGGTTTTATTGGGGCTAGCTCAGGACACCTCATATAAGGTCCATTTAAGTAGGGGAGGCTCACCCCATCCTCCTGCTGATGATCATTGCTTCGGAGATGCAGGAACTCATTTTTAAGTGGCAGCCACCTTAACTGTGTCTTTACTTTTTAAAAAGCTGTGTGTGTGTGTTTGTGTGCAAGTCTAGTGTCCTGTATATAGGAAGACCCACTTGACCAGATGTGCCAAAACCCCTCTAAAAATGACAACAGAAACCTTTTTTCTGTCACATCTTCCCTTGTCTTAAGCCCTTTAAATAATCTGCGGTATCACTGGAGTTTTTCTCTCTCTCTTCTTTCTATCTTAAAATGATATAGTTCAGAATTGTGCCATTTTAAGAACAGATTGAGCCCCAGCCAACTACACTGAGTTAAATTTGGAGTGAAATTTAATGTTTGCGGAGAAAGAGGAAACAATTCTTTGGAGAGGCAACTTTTTATTTGTAGATGTCCAGGAGAGAGAGCAGTAAGAATCGTTTCATATGGAGGTGACTGTTGGCCAGATTACACTTACATTTGGAAGGGACCTGGTATCCATGGGACAACATGCAGACTTTCATGAAAAATTTAGTAGATGCTTTCCAGTTGTCATGTCTTCACTTTGACCACATATCCACTGCTGTATGCAGATACTCCCACACACTGCCTCTGAGCAGCTTCAAAGAAGTGCCAAATCCTCATATCTCCCAAAGAGAGACCATTTTATGAGAAGGTGCTGGTGTGCGTGAGTGCCATCTCTGGATGGCTCTGGACCACATTTGTTCTCCTGCTCTAGGTGAGAGCTACACTGCAATCTCTCTCTAACAGCGATTTCTTTCCCTCCTCTCTCCCTTCCCCCTCCTTCTGCAGACATGCCTCGAGTTGGAACGATACCTTCAGACAGAACCACGGAAGATCTCTGAGAGCTTTGGTGAGGATTTGGACTGCTTCCTTCATGCTTCCTCAGCTCCAGATGCAGAGGACAGTATCCGACGGCTGGACCCCATCCTCTTGCCACTGGAAACAAGTATGTGTGACAAAAACGCCAACATGGACATTATCCTCTCACGGGACAAACTGCTGTCTGAGACATGCCTCAGCTTGCAGTCCACCAGCTCTTCCACAGAAGGCTACACAGCCGTCAACCAGGCCCAACTCAATGCAGTAACCTCATTAACACCCCCTTCGTCTCCGGAGCTCAGCCGCCACCTCGTAAAAACCTCACAAACTCTCTCAGCGGTGGACGGCACGGTGACGTTGAAATTGGTGGCCAAGAAGGCTTCACTCAGCTCCATGAAAGTGGGTGTGGCAGCAGCGACTGCGGGGACGATAAAGAGTGGGCAAAGTGACAGTGAACAAGGAGGGACAGGGGCGGAGGCGTCCCCAGAAAACAAGAAGAGGGTTCATCGCTGTCAATTTAATGGGTGCCGGAAGGTTTATACAAAGAGCTCCCACTTAAAGGCTCACCAGAGGACTCATACAGGTACTTGTGTAGGATGCTTCTCTCTTCTTGTCCTCCTGCCAGCTATAACAGTAACCATCTCCTTTTATTCTCATTTAGAACAGAAAAAAATCTCTTCTGAAAGTCCAAGCTTGTATCTGTGAAACAGGGCAATGGAAAAATATGGCAGGCCACCGATTGTACCCGTTTCAAGAGAACAGGGGAATTAACTATCTACAATTAACCTGTTGTGGTTTCATATCTTATGGGGCTTGATGCAGAGTAATTTCAGGATACCTAAGGGATTTAGGTATACCATTCACATTAAAACTGTGGTCATGCCAGTTTGGGTTTTGGGTACTCAGTTCCCTAAGACAACCTTAAAAATGTTAATTTTCGTCATATTAATAGTTTGAAACAGAAAATACCGTGAGTAGGTTTTTTGTTGCCTTTCGTATGGGGGAAGAGAAAACATGTATTTCAGATCTGAGATCTGTGGTATAGGAAGAACGTGTGGGTGAGAGCACGTGTGTAGATGCAGACATATGTATGTATACAGACACATGTACCCTTGAGATCTTGCTATTTTGGGCTACTCTGGTGATAAAATACAGTGAGAACAAACTCAGGAATGACACGGAATCTGTCTAGTATAGGTAGAGAGGGAATAGAAGGCATGGAAAAATATTGGGCTTTTTGGGGGGGTAATGTTTGCTAATGTTGCATATAAGCTTCACTGTGTGAGCTTCTTGAAGCATACCAAATTGGCTTAGATTTGGCTGTTCAAAATCTCCAATCTCCTGTCATTTGTTCATCGTCCCCAGTAGCTTTTCGGTTGGTATTCATTGGCAGTAATAGCTGTGCAGTTGACTAGCGTCGCTGCTTTGTTCTAAGCTTCACATGTGAGGAGAGATGATAAATTCCCATTAGCACTATCTTATCATGTGATTATTTTTGTTTCCAGAGGGATTGCTGTAATCAGTTTTCTCAATTTTACTGTAAAATGTGTGGTCTCTTATGATAACTGCACATTTAATTCATGATCTTATCATGCAGGCAGATTCCTAGAAGCGAGGTTGTTCTTGCAAGGTAGAAAATAACATGTTGGACCAGTGCAGTAAATCAAATGAATGTGTGGGTTGTTAAGAGAGCTGCATCCATCATATGCTAGGCAACACTGTAAAAGTTACATGGTCTGAAGCATAAATCGTATTAAGATGTAAAAGGCATTGGTTTTGATCTTTCAATATGGGCTTCCTAGAGTTTTTACTGGGGATAGTCAGCTTGCCAGTAGTGACCTCACTTGTGATCCGGTGATTTGGAAGCCAATGGAAGTAGTGCAGTCATTTTAAAATCTGCAACAATGTGGTCAGGAGGAGATGCCTTGTACTGCCACTGCCATTTTGAGGCTTGTCTGCAGCAGAGCAGGCCTCCCTCGCTGTGGCTCTCCGGGGAGACATCCCAGACGAGGCCTTCCAGAGGGCGAAAGGGCTGCTGTGGAGGCACAAATGGAGCAGTGTTGTTGTTGACACGATGGCCTTGTCTGTTCAGACCTGACCCCTGTGCTCCTTCTCAAGCTGGAAATGGTGAGTCTCACGAGCCTGTTCCTGAATTTAGCCAAGAATGTGATATGTTTGCCTAGAAAAGGGGAACTTGTGGAATTTTTATATTTTTGTCACCCAGTAGGTGGGTATGGGAACAAGGAGTCCTGGGAGAGCACTTGCAGAAATAACTGCTCTTTCAAAACCTCCAACCTTTTGAGTTAAAATCTTGCAAGATTTTGCATGCTTTTGAATCCCAGCCTTAGGTCTGGTTGAACTTTGTATCTGAACTCAAAACCTTTCCGGTAGGTAACATCAACATATCAAAACCTGTGCATTTCTTACATTTTACCATTAATACATGATGAGAAGTGTTTCTCACTGTGGTCCTGTGATGCCTTTATTGAATGGCCTTAGACTGTACATGCTGCCGTTGATGTGCATGTGTCTGCCCACCCGCAGCAATGCTCCACATGGTGAGAAAGGCAGGTCCACCTTTACCGGCAGGTAGGGGAGCCCTCTGTCAGGTGATGAGGCTGCAGCTGCCCACGTGCAGTGCCCACACCGCTGACTCCCACCCCCTCACGTAGTGGCTTCAGCTACCGCTCTGAGCTTGCCAGTTAAAGCTTCCGTCGTTTAACCGTCCCGCAAACTAGCTGCATAGAAAGCATGGCTTCATTTTGCGACACAGATTGGACAGAGCCTTGCTGCTAGAACAAAGCTGAGCCTTCTTTAATGCAGAGCCAGGGAGTAGGTAGGCACCTAGCTCCCATTTTTTTCAGTGGGAAGCAGATTGCCTAAATGTCTTCGAACATCTACATCTTGGGAGCAATCTGAGTCATTGGTGGGCAGGGGTATGATAGGATCATCTGACTAACTTATCTGGGTCCACAGCACAAAGTGATTTAGACCCCTTCATCCTGTGTAAGTGCTCTGTTCCCTTCCCTTAAAAATCACTGGCCGTTGGATGCCTTATAAATCACAGCTGGTACAATCAAAACATTAAATCCATTCACTCTGACCCATACAGTGGAGTTTCCCTGCAGGGAACCCCGGGCTTCCTGTAGAAGAGAAGGACAGAGAGGAGTAACTCTGGAAATTTGGGACTGAATTGTAAATGGCAGGGCTGCCTCCTTCCCTGCGCACACCTTCAGGGCTAGGGACAGGAAGCCCTTTTCTCTGTCAGTGCTTTGTTTTTTCATGCAGCTGGCTCAGAGCTGCCGTTCGCTGAAAGTGCTGTGGGTTGTGAATGCACCTAGCAGTGCCAATGGCTAGTAGCCACTTGGCTTAGGCAGTGGCTGAACCAGAGGGTCTGAAACGATTGCGAGATATTTTCCTTTGGCTGGTAGCTTGTTAGTATGTCATGCAAGAGCAGTCTGCCAGTGCGGGCTCTGTGTAAGGGGGTGTGATTGCCCTGACAGACAAAGAGCTCTCAGTGTGGGGTTCGCAGGCAGGGAGGCAGATGCAGGCTGGTCACCCAACTTGCATGTGCAAAGTCTGCTTGCGGGATCAAAGGGATTAACTGCCTTGCATGAAAACAAGAAAGCCATGGAGTGGGGAGCTGGAGGGTAGCAGGCGGCGGAGGGAGGTTGCATTCCTTTTATTGGTATGTAACGCTGACCAGACACTGGCTGGCGTGCCTCCCTGCATGATGAGCCGGGCCGGGCTGCAGGCAACACGGAGTGAGAGCAGCTCGCTACATTGGTGCTCGTCTTCTCTCAGGGCTTCGCTTTGCTGGGGAGCCCAGAGGCAGTCAGACCCCATGTCGCACTTGGTGCTGCACGAGGTTCCCTTGTTATTTGCCCGCGTCTCATCCATGAGGGAATGAGGACACTACTGTAAGGCCCATCAGAACGGTTGAATTGGTTATGAAACCATGTTCTGGATGACCTTTGGAGAGGGAAAAACAATTATCTGTGTGGGAGAGAATTTAATCTGTAAGGGAAAGGGAAAAACATGGGCCGGATGGAAAGGGAAATGAAAATATTTTACTGAATTCAGAGTAAGCGGGGGCATCTAAAGTGAAGGGTGTGTAAATGAGCTAAGAGCAATGTTGGGACTGACTGTCAGTCAGAAAAGCAAAGAAGCCATGCGGGGGAGAAATAGAGGCTGTGCCTGTAAACAGGAAGAAAAGGTGAGCTGTAGGTTTGGAAAGACCATGCTGCTAATGTGGGAGTGAGGTGAAAAAAATTTAAAGAAGGAGCCACGAGGACTGGCACTGTAATCCAGCCCTAACACATTCTCTTGCACTTATTCACAGAGCAGACATCAGTGCAAACAACGACAATTTGTCTCTTTTGAGAGACAGAAATTTTAGTCCAGTCTTCACACATGCCTGGAGATGAATTGCCAATGTAATGGAGAGTGGAGAGGGAAGGAATTAGAATGAGCCAAAAAAAATGTATAGTCATCAGTACTTCCTAAATTAGAAAACAGGATATTGCTGCCAAGTGTCTGTCTACAAATAAGTCTTCAGAGTGAGCTGGCCTATGACCCGTGGAAAGGTTGGTCCTGGAGAAGTTGCTGTGTCCCCAAGATCAAAGACCTCTGGGAGAGATTTCTATCTCCCAACAAAGCCGGTCATATCGGCCTTCTTTGCACTAATGTAGAGGGCAAGGTATAAGACGGCGTGGGTGCTTTCTGGCCAGAAATAAAGCATCACATATAAACTTCCCAGGAAATACTTAAGATGGGGATAATGATAAAAAAGTGACCTTCAGAGGGTTCTGCTGAGGTTTGCATTTTGTGAGGATCTGAAGGCTTTGATTTTTTTTTTCTATTTCCTTCCAAAAAGAGGATCCAATACAAGCTTAGCTCAAGTCCAAGAAATAGCAATTGGTCATTGCACATTTATATTTATCTGCATAAAGCATAGAACAACTGGGAGGTACCCATGCAAATAGATGTTAGGAGTCTCCATGCTATCTTAAGAATATGCAGGTTTAAGTGGAGTCTGTTTGCCATTGTCAGGACATCTTATTTTAAATTACATAGTTCTTTGATCCGAAGTGCTGGGTGAGAATAACAAAACCAAATAAATCCTCCCCGCAGGAAAACAAATTGCTACGTTTGCAAGGAAAAGGCTAGGGAGACACAAGAGTCTCAGAAACTGCGTTAAGGAATATGAAGGTTTTTGAGGCAGGATTTAAAATGGCAGAGAAGAAAAGTTTTCCTGAAGCGTTGGGGCTAGAAGAGGAAAAGTCCAGAATTTGGAAATGGTAGGAAAAGAACGAATTGAGGCAAGAAGGCTGGGTGATAAATAAAGGTGAATAATATGAAATAAAGAATAATAGAGAAAAGAAAGACTACTTGAGTCAGTAATAATACAGGAATGGGAAGCTGCATTTCTGTATTGTGTTAACGCGTTAGCACCAGGGAACAGAAAGCCAAGGAAGAGAAAGAAAATGCAAATAGCCAAGTAAAGCACCAGTTCAACAGGATGCAAGATTTTGCATAATGGGTTAGGGAAAAGCATTGGGAAGAGCAGTGCAGGTAGCACAGGAGAAATGAAAGCCCAAGGCCCAGGATTTTTACTGCACAAGAAGAGAGACCCACAGCTTCCTACAGAACGCCCAGCCTTCTGTGCAGAGCTGGAGCCCTGTAAGGGGGCACTGGCTCAGGGGACACGGAGGGTGCTAAAGCTCCCGTGGCAGCAGCTGAAGCAAGGCTGAATTTGCTGCTGGAAACAAGAGCAAGGGAACTGAAGAAAAAGGGGTATGTGAGGAAGGCCTTTATTCATGGTTGTGTTTATTTTGGGGTACAGTTGCATTGCCAAATTGGAAAGATGTGTTTTGCTGTTTTTTCTTTTTTTTTTTAAGTTATTTGAATAAGAGCATAAATAGAATTTATCGAAGCTGATTAAAATGAGCCTAGCCTGATCATGAGCTCTTTAAAGCTTTATCTTTTTGAAGGCATTGAACCATTTGGCAGGTTTGGAGGGGAGTGTTGTGATTTCAGTGCGGAGGGCCAGAGCCTCACTTCGTTATTACAGCGAGAGCCCAGGCTGAGGAAACGAGCCCTGTGAATGTCCCAGATGGAAGGAGGATGGACCCTGCCAAAAGCAGCCCTCGCCATCCAAAACACCAGTGTTGTTCAGCCATTGCTTAGTTGCCAATACCTGAATTCTCAGTCCTGTGTTTCTGCTCCATCATTTGCCAAATCAACAGCACAGGGAGGGAGACAATCTTACTGTTTTGGTTTGAAAATGTAAATAGGTATTGTTTGTTTGTTTGTTTGTTTGCTGCGCGAGATGGTTTTTGGCAAAAGGTTCTGGGTTGGGAGAGCTAGCAAGTGATGTTTGCTGTCTGTTCAGCAGCTGCAGGAGGGAGAGCGCGGGCGCCTCCAAGTGTTATGGCAGACTGCCTTGGTGAGCCACAGAGAGGCCATCACTGGTTTGTCATCCATCATTTTCTTTATATCCCTCCATCCCTGAGCCTCTGTGAGGCACCTGGCAAAAGGGGAAATAATATGGATCACAGAGTATGGCCTCAAAGAGAAAATGCTCAAGCTGTCTCCTGTCGGCTCCCCTCTGTGTTGCTGCTGTCCTGGCTGGATTAGAAGGGGTGGGTTAGCAACGAGAAGCGGGGTATTTATTTTCCATTTGTTCAAGGCACTAACACCTCTGAAATACCTGAAGTCACACACAAGCCTGAATCATTGTGTCTTACAGATGTGGGGGAGACAGGGAGCTTCTTGTACACTGTTGGGCAGTTCACTGCCCAACTAAAATCTGGCCCAGGAAGATCATTCACCATGAGCTTCGGGGCGGTGAGCCAGGGAGAGCCTGGCTTCTGCAGTCCCTGCCCCAGTGATGTGTAACACTCCTGTGGCCCTTTCTGCGGGTGCAGACACTGACCTAAATTTCCCTGCCATTTTCCAGTCGCACTGTGCTTACTTAAACCCTTCCTGAGGTTTCAGTGCGTTCCTGATCATGAGACGGTGTTGCATATTGTCGGGAAGCATCATAAATGCAGCTGCATGTTGGCTTGGGTGAATCACCTGCTTTGGGTCCACAGGGCTGCTCCTCAGGAGGGAGAGGAGGGGACTAGGCCTGCTAGGCGAGAGGCTCCACGGAAAGATCTCGCAGAGATGCAGGGTCTTTCTCCCTGTCACCCTGAGGAGCTGTTGTCCTCTCCCGTCCGTGAGAGCTCACTGCGCAGGACTCACTTCCCTCAGTTCTTGCGGTACGTGTCTGTGGCTCGCAGCCATGTGAAAATGTTGGCTTGTTGGACCATGAAGATAGGTTAGCCCCACGACAGAGAGAGGAGGGAGCAGTTATGGGCTCAGCCAGATAGTTTTGGGTTTGGCAAAGGAAGAACTGGTATGAATAGTGAAGCTGAAGTCAGGGTTGGAAACAGCATTGCAGATGGAGTATGCAGGGCCTGAGCACGTGTGTTCTCGGGTCCAGAGGCGCTGTCTGGAGAGGTCATTTAAAAGCAAGCGTGCCCTGAGGCGCAGGCTTAGGCTGAGGTCTGAAGCTTGCTGGAAGAGAAGATCCAGAGCAGATTTGGAGAGCTGAGGCTGTCTGAGCAGGAAAAGCCAAGTGCGCTGCAGCTCATCTTATCAGCAGGTATCACATTAGGCTCTTCTTAAGCACAACGGGGGTGTTGTGGGTGTTCGAGTCTGGGCTACATCTGGGCAAGCAGCCAGGTACCTGGATGGAAAGTGTGGGGGTCAAGTTTACTCCCCATGCAGAGCCTGCTTTTCACAGCCCATGTGGGACATGGTCCTGCGTACCTACATACTGACAGCAGCAATTGCAAGCAGGGCAGATGAACTGTAAGGCTTCATTTAAACCGATCTAAATATTGCTGAGGCGTCCAAGCTTATACCAAAAGTAGTGGAGTCCCAAATAAAACCACTTTCTTTGCTTGGCTGGTAGATGGTGTCCATGGTATAGCTGAGACCAGCTACAAGGAGGAGGTCAGTCAGACATGCCCTTGCAGTAGGAAAAATGGCTGGAAAAGTTATTTAAAGATAGGTAAAGGACAAGCATATGACGCAGAGAATGTAGGGTGGATTCGTTTCTCTCTGACTGGCTAGAGTTTAGGAGAAAGTGTATTTGTCTTCAGAAAACTTTTGTCTGACACCACTCTCAAAAGCCAGTTGGTTAACAAATGTCAAGCAGTAAGTGGTAATGTACTGTTGGAGATTGTAGATTGAATATGAGACAAGGACTCTCAAGTGAGGAGAGCTTTAAAGACTAGCTCAGCCATTTGGAAAGAGGAGAACAAAATACTGCATGGGACCTGCCTTGTCCCCAGGTCTCTAAGAGTGTCCAAAACCTTTGTGTCACAGGGAAATCAAAACCACTGTTCGTGGGTCAGCTTTATACGTTATAAGAAGCCCACAGCAATAAATGGCTTAATGAGAATTAAAAGCCTTTAAAAAATTGCAGGCTGGTTCTCAGTCTTAGCAGTCCCCATTTGCAGGTGGGTGCACAAGTGTCCCCGTGGGCAGGTTCGCTCCCAGCTGGGCGCCCGGCCTCTGCAACCCGCCACTGAAAGCTGGGGCCGAAAAAACTGAAAGCTGAAAAAACATTTGCGGGCTAAGCTAACAGTGAAGAGCTTGTGTTTCAAGATAAAAGCTGATCCCCAGCTGAGCTGTGAAAGAAAGGTGTCCTCATTGTGTAACCGTGCACATTCAGAGCTTTAACGGGGATTTGTTCCTTGTTCCTGCGCATCTGCACTCTTACCACTGGCAGAGGCAACCGAATAGATTAGCTGGACAATTCTGCACTGTCATTCTCGTTTTCTGATGACGGTAAATGATCATTAGTGCGCTAGAAGCTTGTATTAGTTCTTTGAAATTAATGATTTTATGGAATTTATAAAAATACAGGCATGCGTATCTGCCTATGCTTTTGTTCAATATGTAAATATTTGGAACCACGGTATGTTTAATTTTGCATAAACATTCCTTTGGCCCTCTGCTTGTTTGTCACCTGTGACTTTGCAAAACTTTTCCTTCTTCAGGTTGAAGTTTTCCACATTTGGTCTTTTTCCAGTGTGGTTGCTGTTTGTTACTTTAGAAGTTTGAGGGGAAATATTTGTGTTTTAGGAGAAGAATATGGCATGTGTGTTGGGGAGGGGCAGGCAGGAAAAGAACTTTCCTCAGTGTAAGAAGTTGAGCCGGAAACTTGGCATATTTAGTGGAAAATAGCCTTTGAGTAGAAGATTTTTATCTGTGAATACCTGAGTGAAAATTAACTTGAACGGACTGGTATGCTCTATTGTACACTGACATACCACATGTGAGTGTGGTATAGCTGATATCATTTTATCATTAATTCTCTGCAAAATCCAAGGAATCCCAAATGTGATTCTTTTCCTGGACTTCATTTATCTTTAGATGTGTATTCAGAAATGTGTTTCACAGAGAAAACGTATTTAAAAAAATTCTTCTTTTTCATGAAGATGCAATGTCGCCTAACAAGGGAAGTTCAGGTACATTTGTATCTCGCTTTAGCTGGATTCGTCTGGTAGAATGAATGACGGCAGTGATACCTGACCAGCTGTTTGCATCTCCATTAGAGTTAAGGAAAGGTGTCGTCTGCATCTTCTCCATAATCCAGATGAAGAAACTTCCTAGCCAGTAGAATTAATCATCTTTACTCTCTGCCTAGGAGAGGGCTCCTCAGTTTGCCAGGGTTTGTCCCCACTCAGTATTTTTCAAGCCCAGCCACATTGCTTCCTCCTCCCGCTTCCAGTCAAATTCGGTATCTGAAGGAACGAAAGCATCCTGGGTCTTTTTCTTCTTTCCTGTCGTCGTTGTTGACCAGACTGGGAAACGGAAAAGATTTTTTTTTTTAATTTTTTTCTTATGCTTTATTGCTGTGTTATCCCTGCCAATCTACATTCCTTGTTCTCTGTCATCTTTCTCCTGTTTTTCAGTGGCAAAAGGGAGAAAATGAAGTGATAGGTATATAGTGAAGAACATCCACCCTGCAACAGTTTAAATAAGTGGAAACATTCACTAGCAAAGATATGGAAGAAAAAGAATTAAAAACGTTAACATTTGGGAAAGGGTCTGTTCCTCTTCATCTTTTCACATCAGTTGTAGTCACTGCTAAAACAGCCTTTATATTTTGCCCGTGATTTTTCAGGGACCCTAGGCCTAAATCGTAGGTGCCCAGAGAAGGGGTCTTTGAGGCGCTGCTCTGGAGTATGTACGCGTGCGCCGTGTCCCCTGAAAGGCTGTCTGCGTTGCTCACCGTCCAGGATAATTTACAAAAAAGCGAAGGGGAAAAATCGATTGGGGGTGCTGGAAAAATCCGACCCTGGGAACTGCTGGATTTTTCTCTCGTTCGCTCTCTGTCTGAGCCGCCGCTGCCTTGCCTCGCGTCTCCGAGCTCGGCTCAGCTGAACGCCCAGCTAAAAGCCCTGATTAGACGAGGGTTTTTTGAAGGTTCTTGCTGCTCCTCTGGGGCCCGAAGCAACGGCAGCTCGCGGCAGCGGAGGGCTGGTAATTAGGGCGAGCGGCGGAGCCTGGCCTGGCGGGGGAGCCGTCTGCGGCGAGCGGGGGAAGAGCGCAGCAGCCAGGCCGGCGCGGCCGTTGCTAGGAGACCCGCGGCCGAAACGCAGCGCGCTACAGCCGGGCACCAGCCCGGCCCGCTGCGCAGCTGCTTCCCGCGCCGTCGTCGCCAAGCAACTCCGCCGCTTTCTTCTTTCTCCCCCCCCCCCCCTTCCTGGAGGCTTAATTGGGTAGTTTTGGTGCTGGTGGCGCTGGCGGGCGCCCGCCGGGGCCGCGGCTCTGCCGCTCTCCCCGGGGCGCGGGGCCGCGCTGCGATTAACGGGGCGGAGGCGAGGCGCGGGCGGCGCGGGGCGGCCGGCCGGCACCTGGGCCCCCGCAGCCCGCGGCGCCCTCGCCTCAGCCGCGCCGCGCCGCTCCGCGCCGGCGGCGGGTCCGGGAGGGGGGCGGCGCTCAGCGGCCTGTGCCGCTCGCGAGGGGAGTCTCGCGCAGAAGTGGGGCGCGGTGCCGCCCGGGGTGCTCGGCGCTGGGCGCGCCAGGCGGCGGCGGCGGCGGGCGTTGGACGCGCCTCTCAAGCGGGGCGGAAAATGGAATATTTCTCTCTCTTCGAACGCCGCTGCGTGCTTTGCCTTCCTCTGCTTCTCAGCCAGGCAAGGGGGCCTTATCGATGTGTGTCGTGTGCTTGCGCGTGTGGAAGAAATAAGGCTGAAAAAATGCATTTCATGCCCTGAACGACTACATGCCGAAGACTGCCGCTGGCTTGGAAGACAGGCTTTGGCGAGGCCCTGAGGGACTAACCCGCAGCTTGAAGTTTGTAGAAAGACTGATTGGACGTTGGATCAGGTTCTTCACCTCTTTTCCTCCACCGCTAATACAGACATGATTAGAGCCATCTCTCTGTAAGGGCACTTCTGACCTTTTTGGATGAGAGGAGCTATACATCGTCCGTGGCAATGTACTGCTTTTACACTTGATCATCCCTGCGGGTCTAAAAATAGGCACAACCTTCTCACACTGTGTATTTCACAAGCCTGCCACATTCCTCTCCTGCCCCGCACTGTCTCCTGCAAGTTTTTCTCTTGTGCTTTGTCACCCTTTCAAAGGCTTTTTCGTCTTTCCAGCAGGTGGCAAGACTGTGAATAAAATGCCTTTTTTTCTTTTTTTTTTGCTTTTTTGGGTGAAAAGCATTGGTGATGCATTTAAGCACTGTCTGCTCCCTCCCCCCCCCGCGTTCCTTTGTAATAATAAAAGATAATAATTATGCTTTCTATTTCTCCAACAAAAATCAATTAGGAGTATATTGAGGAATGAAAGGCTCATAAAAGTATCTGAAATTGATTTTTATAATTAGTTTTACTGGTTGATGGGTTGCACACATATATGCTTAGATGGCAGCATTGACCTCTAGAGGTTGTACGTATTAAACAGCCTGTTCTTCCTTTTTGCTAAAGGAATGAAGTTATTATTAATCTTAAAAAGAGGATGATGATGTTGTTCACTGAACTGCAGCTGCTCGCTAGCCTTCCTGTAGCCTTACCAGGGAGGCAGCCATGCGAGCCGTGCGATGGCGACCTGCTGAGTTTCGCGTGCAAGTGAGGATGCTTAACAAGCAGCAGATCTTGGGCCGCTCCTCATCTGTGTCTCGTATTTGATGGAGCGTGCACAGATAATGAGAGAGGGTAGGCAGGGGTGGTAAGGACACCCGTTCGGTTAGGAAATTTTATTTTTTCGGGAGTTCTTAAAACTGAATTTTCTTCTGCAACGTGCTTCTATTAAATATCAAATAGCAGTTTTCATAGAGAAAGCAGAGTGACCAGTAACATTTTCTGTTGTGCCGTGTGATGTGTGCTGATATTCAGCTAATTAGAAGAATTATGGCTCGGCTTCATTGGTATGCCATGTATGTAGCTCGTAAAGCTCTGGGGGACCCTTGGAGATGAAGAGTGCTACATAAATATAAAATATTGTTAATGTGATGTTCCACATTAGGCTTCCCATTGTGCTGCGGCAGCCTTTTGTAATAAATGGCAAAGCGAATGCACGCGCCTGCCTGGCTTTTCTCTGCAAGGCCATCTGGGGGCCGCTTCCTGCCGAAGCCCGGCAGCCTCCGGCATTTCCCAGCGACGTCCTGTTGCACTAAGAGCGTCCCGGGGGGCCCCGGCCTCCGGGGGACGGACGCCTCGGGTTGTCCCCGCAGCCACGCTGCTGCTCTGCACGGCGGCGCCTTCCCACCCAGCAGCCCGGGAGCAGCAGCTCCCCAAAGGATTTCTCAGACAGGGTGTCGAGGAGAGTTATTAAAACACGCTCTTAAAAAGCCAGCGGGACTATTTGGTTCTTCATACATTTCATTGCACGACTCAGGCCCCCAGAGCTTTCTTATGGGAGAAATCCAGGAGAGAAATTTGGCATTTAATTCCTTTTTCAGTTGGAAGTTACAGTCCGTGTTTGTCAGGTTCTCCAAGAACACCAGTACTGGAGCGAGCATATCTAAAGCTGTCTTTCAGTATGTATTTTTAGACATTGAGGCTTTTAGAACTAGTTTTGTTTTGAATAATGTTTTAATCACAGATTTTAAAAATGGAAGGAAATGTTTTGTGGGTTTTTTTCATAAAACATTTTTTTGGGCCCTGAAACTATATGTAAATAACTCACCGCAGATTAGAACACATCATGATTTTTAAGAGGATGTTTATGTAGTTTTTCAAAGACAAACTTTTGCATGCTGTTTTTGTGTAGTTGCATACGTGATATGCAAGCTATTAAAGCTATTAAAGTGTAATATAACTAATTTTTATTTTAATGGCCTTCAAAATGTGCATACAGGCAGGATTTGTTTTTGTTCCTCACTTTCTTAAGCTTTTTTGGCCAAATCAGTCATGCTGACAAAGAGGTTCTTGACTATACCACATTTTAGCTCTGAGGGATACTGGCAAGGTTTTTGACTGGGATTCTCCACTGAACTTTATAGGGATGCTCTGTCTTTTTGAAGTTCATTGCAGGACTGGAGTCTTAAACTCTGTGCTTGTTTTCCTAAGCACACTGTAATCAACATGTGTTTGTGCTGTGGTGCTTAAGGTGGGATGCAGGGGAGGGCAAGGGAAATAGATACGCATGTTTATTTACTTTAATTCTGTAAAGATAAAGGGTGAAGCTCAAGCCTTAATGGGCATTTTGCCAGTGACTTCAATGCAGCCAGGATTTCACCCAGCAGCATTGCCAATTTGTTTGATCTTATCATGCAGATCCCCAAATCTGAAGGGTTTTCTTCTTAAAGTCCCCACTCTTGAAATCCAAGGAACAGAGAACAAACTCCCTTCTGTTTTCTTTTTTAATAGATGTTTTTAATTTGCAGGACTGCAAAGAGAAGTTTAAAATCATGACCTTAGGTTATCTCCAAAACAAAAGCCAAGTGATCTCTAAATATTATTGTTTTTTACTTTAAAATCTCATTATTTTTATGGGAGACTGAACTCATGACTTTTTAACCCTTGGGCTTGGCAATAAATACTGCAATTACAAGATGTATAAAATCCTTGCCTTCCTCCATTGTGTGCTCTAGTCTTGTGATGATGTCCGTGTCCTTAGCTGATCTCTGTTCTGTAGCTCTGTGTCCTGTAAGCATATTTCTACTAATCAGTCTCTATTGAAACTGCTGGAAGAACCGTGACATGTCGGTAGCAAATGCCATCTTACTCCTGTAAACAACTCCAAAACTCCGCAAAACAAATACCCCTTGGACCTAGATGGTGCTGGGGGCGTGAAGGTGGGGAGGACAGGGGTCTCTGGATGTTGAGGAGAAGCGAGGACATCCCCACTGAGGTGCTTTGTGAGGGAATACCTATTGTGAAGGCCTATATAGGGTTTACAGCCTGAGTGGGTGGGAGAGGAAACACAATGGTCTCCTCTTCGTGCCCAGAGCACCAAGATGCAGATGCCTGCGGCTGAGCTGCTTGCCTAGACGCCCCGTACGATCAATGGAGAGAAATTCACCTCGGATTTCGGTCTAACTGGGGTCCGATACTTCACACTCTAAACGTGCCTTTGTCCTTTCATTAGCTTTAAAAGGAGTCATAGGTGACCATATCAGATGAAGGTTTTCAGTATCTAGAGCTGCATGAGGTGAACCTCACCAGGCCTGTCTGAGGCTGAAAAATGAACTCAGAAGTCCCAAGGACCAGTGCAGAGTCTTCATCACAAAACCAGCCTGGCTCTATACATCATGTTTTATGGGGACCCTGGTATGTGTTTACCACAGTAGTGTTGCTGGGATTGTGTGCTTGGCTCTTTCATGTTTTCAAATGATACATTTTTGGCTTCATTTATTTATTTTTATAACTAAGTGCCTAATATTTAGAGTTTTGCATTTGTCTTAGTCACCAAAGGAACAGTGACCTGATTTCAGGGATACCAAGGTCTCATAGATTTTTGCTGTGACTCTCATAAATTTTGGCTTCAGTATTGCATATTTCCCATCAGTTTGCAAAGTTCTTTGTCCTCCAGTTACCAGACCAGACCAGGCTGGATTAAATGAAGAGGGACGGAGGGCCAGACTGTACCAAAGTGAGCAGCGGGGGCACTTTTTAGAAGGAGAGCTAGACTGTATGAGTTGCCATACATAGAAGTGGAAGAGAGAGCCTCTTCCCCAAACAGCCCAGTCTCAGGGTATGTAAATACGCTCTAGGAAGATGAAAAAATAAAAATGGGTGGCAGGACAGAGAAACAATAAAGAGAGGCTGCTTTACAGAAGTAGGCAGTCACGCGGGACTGAAAACCCTGAAGCTTATTGGAAGGGCTGATAGCTTTTCCGTACCACTAACTTTTCTGACGATAAGGTCCTTCTAGATCAGTAGTTTTCAGCATGGTGCTCTGTTGATTTGCAGGCATGCAAAGCTACTTCCAAGGGGTCCTCAAAAGACATCTAAGGATGTGTTCACATGAGTGTTTCCCGTGGATGCTCTCCACGTGCACACCTAGCACGCTCCAACTATAAACAAGCATTCAGGCCACAGCACCAGGCGGCAGCTAGTCTGAAGTTGGGTCCCGAGCACCCACTGTTTCAACCTACCCCTCACCTCTCCTGCTCTGCACTGCTCGCTACATGAGCACCTGCAGCCTAAGGAAAGCAAACCCTGGTCGGCAGGTTTGAAATCACTAGAGAAGGGTCTCCACCTCCCAGGGAAAAAATCAGAAAAACCTGAAAGCCACTATTCTGGGTCAATTCTAGAAGATTTTCCATAACCAAATGGTATGCTAACATTAGTGCTCATCTCAGAAAATTGCGTAACTTGATGCTTAAATGTGTGCCCGCACTGCTGGCTGCCTGCCCTTCCCGGGTGCATTAGTAGATGTGTGAAAACTAAACAGGTCCATGTTGTGGGGCATGTTCTGAACTGAAGCAACTGAGCATTTAACATCTGCCTATCTGGATAGCAGCTTCTTTCTAGCTGTGCATTTGGATCCTCTGTTGAGTGCCTTGTAAAATGCGGGTCATAGATTTGTTCAAGCACTACAGAGATTTTTGTGGTGTTGAATAAAGGTGACTTAAGGAGTAGAGCCCCCTTCCTGGGAGTGACTCACAGGCACAAGTTTTAAGTGCAGTTATTAATTTTGCAGAATTAGAGCCTGAAAAAAAGTCGGTGTGGCACAGCTCTGTGATGTTCCTATTTTTAATTGAATTTTGAAGCTTATAATTAATTTGTTAAAAAGGGGGAAATCCTGGCCCTGTAGAAGTGAATGGGAGTTCTGCCATTGCCTTCAGCAGAGGAGGATTTCACCATCCATCCTTTTATTCTCGCTAATCCTCTACAACAACAGAAGAGCAGCCTGGCACACGGAAATGATCCTTCCCGTTTCTCCTGCCTGCCATTGCCAGTAGAGGACCCTCCCCGCTTTTCCGTTCCCACTCTTCCTACATGCATACACCTTAGCAAAATATGCTTTCATTTTATCCACGCTAAGATGAAAGCAGCCATTAAAGGAGCAGTTTGTTCTTAGGCTTTATGTGCAGAGATACAGAAGTGTCTCTCTTTACACCCTCTCTTGTTTCTGAGCGGCTGCAGGAGAGCAGGAAACTTGACCTCTTGGAGGTCTCTGGGCCAAGAACCTGTCTGACATGGCTTTAAGGGTCACGGTGCTGCTTGGCCCCGCTGCTCGGGCATGCAGAGCACTCTATGCCGGCGTGCTGTCTGGGAGCACGAAGAGGCCCTGCCTGACGTTTGGTGGAGCGTGGCTTCGCTCACGGAGGAGAAGCATCAGAAAACAAAACTTGGCTCAGGGCTGTTCAGAGCCAAACGGAGATCACTCGCAAGAGGAGCCCTGGGAGCAAATAACAGAGATGCGTGGCATCCCGTGGCTTTACCAGTAATCACGCTTGGCATTTCTGTCTCTCATAACCTATATATAGCACTGTACATTTGCAAAGCTTTTGACAAATGTTAACAAGCCAAACCATGCTTCAGTCCTAAAAGCCCTTGGTTCCTCAGAAAGACTGTGATGTTTGTCTTCACCCTTCGGCTCCGCAGGCAACTGCATCCTTCAGACTGGCGGTACCTGCCAGTTCTGGCTGAGCACTGGTCTCTCGCGTTTGCTTTACAATGCGTGTAGCCCACAGAAGCTACACGGCAGTTCATCTGCCTTGCTGTCTCTGCTCTAAGGTAGGCACTAGAGAGCGTCGGAGAACCGAGGAAGCTGAATTATCCTCGAGGTTTCTTTGTTGACAGCTTTTAAAAATATTTGATGAACTATTCACACAGAACCGCTGCATCATCACAGACAAGACCAGGGCTGGGAAAATCCTTTTTCCCTGACAAGAGGAGAGCAAATGTAATATGCCAGGTAGTATGTCAAGGCTTGTGTGGGGGTGAGCACTGAAACAACTGCAAGCCTGGTTTTTGGGGCCAGCGCTGATGGCGGTGTTTGAGCCACAGTTGAGGAACGAGCACAGAAAGAGAACACCAGCGCTTGGCTCACTAACAAAAAGCTTCTTGCTTTTTTTCTGAAAAATCTTTTTTTTTTTTTTTTTTTTTTAAAAGCAGTCCGCAGAGATGACCAGGCAGGCACAATCTAATTGGGGTGGTGTTTTTATTGGCTCAGTCCCTGGTCTTGCTGGGCATGTCCCCAGGGTGGATTGCAGCACACGATAGAGACATCCAGGCTGGCCTTCTGCATTCAGGGACTGAGGGACAAATCAATATTTTGGCACAGACTTGCCTGCTGCTGTCTTCTCTTCATTGCTTCACCCCAATGAATCCTGTAATTTAGTTATTGAGCCAAACAAACTTCACAGAGGCTGAAAGGCTAAAATGGCTTAACTCCAGTTAATATTGCAGCCCGCTTTGCATGGTGCAACAGAGCTGTGTGGGCAGTCAGGCATCTGCAGAAATGAACTTGCCAGGGAATAGCTTTTCTCGTGTATTTTGATGCAGTTCTTGAGCCCTCTTCGTTTCTCTTGCTCTTTTGGCCTCTCCAATTTGTCACCCTGAAATACATAGGTCTCCCATAATCAAATCTCTCTCCTTTGCCTGCTGAATAGACACGTTAAATATAGAAATCTGCCTCTCTGCACTGAGGGATTTCAGTCTACTTTAGCCAAGTGATTGTTTCACGTGACTTTGGCATAGAGAGGTCATATGGATTGCAACTTCAGTATGGTCAGTGATGGTTTTTATAAGATCACCTTCTTAGCAATGTTAAGAACAAGTAAATAAGTAATAATCCCATCTTTGTTTATAATTCCCGGCTTAGAAGCTTGGTAGTGAAAGTGTCTTTTTGTCAGCATTTTCCCTCAACCCTCTCCTCATCTAGTGCATCCATACTGTGCTCACTGCATGGGGAATACTGACATCGATTTTATATAGGAGAAGCAGCCCTGGAGCATTTCTTATGGGGGGAGATGATGTTCCACCATGGCAGACTTTGATCCGCAGGGACCGGTTTGTGTTAGAAAGTAGGTAACTGTGAACACAGCAGACCAGAATCTCTCCTGACTCCTGACTGCACCATTTCACTGCCTTCAGCAGTATGGTTAATAGTTTGGGGAAGAATAACAACTGATAACGGTGGAGTGCAAAAAGCCTGAAGGACCAGCTGATTTCAAGAAAAAACATTTCTCCCCTTACACTCACTATCTTGGCATATCATTTCTTGAACCAAAGAGCAGTTTTTATTCTGGGAAGCAACTAAAGGAGGTGCAGTTCTAGAGGGCAGTGGACATGAAGCCTTGGTGGGAACCGATGTGAGCGTGACCACGCTGCGGTAAAAGGCAGCGTGGGAAAAGCACACAGTGCGGTGGTGTTGCTTGCTCTGGGGTAGTGCAGGGGCAGCTGTGTGCCCGGCTCGCCCCTGCAGTGTGTCCGTGCATCGAGCAGCCGCTCCCGAGCACCCCAGTAACTTAGCTGGCGAGGGCAGTGCTGGCCCAACGGCTGACGGACAGTCAGCTTTCAGCAGCGCAAGAGGAGAAGCACTTGGGAACTTTTTACAGGTTTCTTTGAAGAGTATTCGACTGGCTTCATTAGAAATGGGAAACATTCCTTTTGCCAAGATGGTGCATGAATTTAAACAACTATGAAGTTGGGACTGGATCTGTCCCAGTGCAATGCGTCACAAGCCCTGAAGGGAGTCACTGGCCATGGATTGTGTGACTGAGGGTGGGCTAACCTGCGCAAGCAGGATGGAGAGGAGGGGGGAGGACGCAGAGCTTGAACATGTAGTGCTCTGTAACCCTGCTGCCACGCTGACTGTTCTCTCCTCCCCTCCGCAGGTGAGAAGCCTTACAAGTGTTCGTGGGAAGGGTGCGAGTGGCGTTTTGCACGGAGCGACGAGCTCACGAGGCATTACAGAAAGCACACGGGTGCAAAGCCCTTTAAATGCAACCATTGTGACAGGTAATGCAGCCTCCTAACATGGTGTTCAAGCAGAATGCAGTTGTTGGGCACGGCATGGAGCTGCCGGCTCCCTGAGACAAGAGGCCTGTCCCCTTGCCGAAGGGGCTCCTTCTGTCCCCACATGAAACTGGAGAGGGTCAACAAAAGACAGCAAACAGCTTCATTTGCAAAAGCCCAGGCATGATTTAGGCACATCTGACAATTCAACTTTGTGGGGTTGTTTTATGTAGGATCAGGGATCTCTGCGCATTCCTACTAATGAATGAGTCTTCTCCAGCTTTAAATCTCACCCTCAACATTTCTTTGATGTGGGAAATACTCTGCACCTTTATTTTGTGTGGGCTCAGATTTTAAAGCATGATAGATGCCCAGAGCAGGGCTTCCTGAAGAGCCTGTCATGCAACAGTCCTCCTTTGGGCACTCAGAAATGAGGGACTTGGAGAAGCTGGGCACCCAGCAGCTCTCAGTGAGAGCAATGGGAGCTGCTGCTCGCTGCCAATACCTTTTTGCAGCCCTCACCACTTTATCTAGCTGCTGAATTAATGATGAGCTTGTCTGAAAAAATCTGGTCATCCTTGCTGGGTGCTGAGCATTTTTGAAAGCTGGGCTCTTTGAATTTAGAAACAAAAACAAAAGAAAACCCTCCTCCCATCCCCAATCCCAAATGATAATAGGTTAGGGTGGAGCAAAAGCAATTACCCCTGTAATGACTCTTGACAGCGCTGACAGGCTCGAACAATGAGCACTTTTCCCCCTCACACCCCCCCAACTGGAGACTGGCAGTGCCCTGGGTGAAACCTGGATCCAGGATTGAGTAATCAAATAATGTGCTTGCATCTGAACATGTTATCCAGCTAATCCTATTTATATATATTTTTAAAAGAGGCTTAAGAAAATTACCCATTTTTTAATGCAGCACTAAGGTTCTCTGCTCTGATAAGAAAACGTTTTGTAACACAATAAAGGCTCTAGGAAGCCGCTGGGTACACCAGAACGGCAGAGGACCTGCGTGGAAAGAGGATGTATGGGACATAAACAAGGGACCCCATCCTTTTATGGGAAGGAAATTCGATCATTTTCGCATCCTGTCTTTCCCAGAGCTTCATCTCCTTGAGCTCTCTTCTCCCCTTGTCTCCCCTCTTCCTGTCCCCCTTCCCCCGCTGAAGGCTTCCTCTTGAATTATCTTTTGTTTTATCCCTGGATTATCTTTTGTTTGCTCAGAATGAGGGACAGGATAAACCAAGTAGAGACCTCTGGAGTTCTGCTTTTATATAGGCACCTCTTTGAAGGAGAACATTTGCATTCTCGTTTTAAATGTAAGGCGTTGCCTTTCTCCCTTCTGTCCTCCAAAGAATGAACTAACCACCCCTAGGCGCCTCCCCCCCCCCCCCCCGACACACACGAGCAATGCAAAGCCCCCGGGTTTCTGTGTCAGGACAGACAGCATTTTTAGCAGAGATTTAAATAAATACAGTCAATGTTTTTAACTCCTCAGTCTCTTTCAGTCCTTTGTTAAGTATTCATTCTCCCGCTACATGTTATGCCTTCCTAGCTAGGCTTTTTCGGTGTCAGCCAGCTCCTCAGTCACTGCAGTAGAGGGAGATTCCTTCAACCATCTAACACATTTTCTGCTCTTCAGCAGAAATATGTGGGTGAATGAAAAAATATTTATTGATAAGTCAGGAGTGCTGGGGTTGTGCACTGTTAAATTCCATGCACAGTCCATCTGTGTGTGGTGGTAGGAGTCAGATTTGTTTCTACTCACCCGGTCAGTTGTTGCAAGCTAGTAGAGTGACTGTGCCTGTTTTTTGGGGGTTTTTTTGGCCCACACTGCCATACCGCTATTTTTCCTTCTTTTCTCATTCACAGTTATTTCTACTACCTCCTGTTGCAGATGTCACTTCAGGCAAGCACTGAAACATGTGCCTAAGTGCGTCCCTACCCAGGAAAGCATTTAAGCAGACATTTAATGTTAAAGACACTCCTTCCTGAGTCAGGGTCCCAGCTGGAAAACAGTTTCTTCATATCTGCTACCCTTTTCTGCGCCTGCCATTAGTGACAGGAGTTGTGGTTGCTCTCTCAGACATCCTGGCTTGCTGAACATTAAGGAGCCTTTAGGAGCTGCTTTTAGCAATGCTGACATAGCACTGAATGGATGCATATTTTTGTTCAGCAGAGAAGGCCATACCTCGGCAATCAGAATGTGAAAGTGGTGATAAAAATAGTAGAAAAGGGATTGCTGTGCACACGGCGTGGGTGCGGTTCCCTTCCGGTCAGTTTTCAGGTGGGGTTGTGTCTTTAACCTTCTGGCCAGCATCAGAAGGATATTCATGTCCTCTGCATGCAGGACAATTTTAAAATGAAATAAGAAGACTTGATTATATTCTTCTCCTGCTCTCCCAGCCCTATCGCAGCCCAACACCATGCAGCCCACAGATCGCATTGTTAGTTATTGTTGGCAAACTACCACTGGTTTGAGTAGCACCGTATGTACTGCAAATGGTGTGTGGTTTGGAGGCAGCAGGAGAGAAAGGAGAATGAGCTAAAGTGGTGCAGAAAGCAGTGTACAGTCCCTAGTGCCTTGCGGACACCAGGAATATGCTGGTTATTAGCATTCGCCAGGAGTTGTGCTCTTCAGAAACCCAGGGTAAGGTTATGTTCCTCACACGCTGCCAGCCCTCAGCACACCGAGGGGAAGAGGATGACAGGGCAGCAGCACTCACTTGTCCTGTGTAAGTGTGTATTTAGCAGATAGCAGCTTAGTGCCAGACTATTGGAGTATATATTCCAATATAAGTGCACATGCTTGGGGTCCTTTGACAGCAAGCTAAGAGCATGCTTAGCTGGAATGCACAAACCCCACTGTGGAGAATGCAGAGCTGGTAAGAAAGATGGCTGAGTGCTGTATTCTCCTCCCATCAGAGCTACCTTCCTTCTTTCTCCTGCAGAGGCTTCGGTGCTGAGCAGTACTGTGTTGCTAAGGAAATAGAGCAAAAGGAGAGAGGAAGGAGTCCTGTTTGGGAGCAGGGAATGTATGCATTGCTGCATGACTTTCAGAATTAGGGTACCTTAATCTAGCATAAACTGTCCTTCCTGGGAAGAGCTGGATTGGGGGAGGGATGATGGGGAAGACTGTGATGGGCCCCCATACAACATACAGAGCTGGCCGGGAACTGGAAGAGGTGTAGAGCCGGAGGTGTGGAGCATGGTCTTGTTTCACAGGCAAAACTAAGGACCAGCAAGCTGCTTAATTTGTGGAGAAGGGAGTTTCTCTTGTCATCTTTGCCTTCAGAGCCTTCTCCACTGCTGACTTGAGTTCCAGAAGGGAAGAATGTGTCCACTGATCAACAGCTTTTTTTATCAGCATGATTTAGCTGCAACATTTGGTAGGGACTTTCTGGCTGTTGAAAATAAATGTCCACGTCCAGCAGCCTTACCAATAGATGGAACTAACCAAATTAGTCCACAGGAAAACTTGAAGAATTAGTAATGTACCATTTCGTTAGCAATCAAAATATACTGGAGCTGAAAACTATACTAGATACTAATAGTCCCTATTTTTAACAGATCTTGCTGTGCTGTGACTCAGCATACTTTTTCCTGGGTTGCATTTGTAACAGAGATGATCAGAGAGGAAAAGCCTTGCTTGGGTGGTGGTCTTAAGACTAGTCCTAGACTAAAATGCCAGCTGGTGCATGTCTTTTTGGCAGCCACTCAAGCTGTTGTTTTGTTTTGGCAGCCCTCACAGCCAGAGCATGCTGCTTTCTCAGTTTAGACTGACGAGAGAGATGTTGGTCCAAGGATGCATTTTGGCACCCTAGGGCTAGAAAATTCTAGCTGTGCTGAGCCTGCTGCACTGAAAGCCAAGCGCTCATTGTCAGCTTCTCATTTGTCTCGTGACGCTTCGGCTGGGAGCTTGGAGGAATGCAGCCTCCATCCCATTCGCAAGAGTTTCTTTTTTATTTTTGCCACTCTGCCTTATACAAAGGTATTGACCACCTCCTAAGCTGCTACAAATCAATAGAGAACTGCTGACTTGGATAGAGCTGTCCGCATCCACAGCAGCTGAGTATTTTGCTTTTCTTGTCAAAGTTGCCTTCTTAGGAGGTTTCTTTGTCTTAAAAATATATATTTTGATCACTCATCTCTGCATATAGATGCAGATAGTGTGCCTGTGCCAGAGGGACAGACAAGGTCCCTTAACAATTTAAAATCTTTTCATTTTTATAGTTCTTCTCTTTCTCAGCCTTTCTCTGCTTATGGTGGTTATCCTCTGGATGTTTGCCATTAGATTGAGTGTACTTCCTTCTTTTTTTTACTTAGTAGTTGAATTAATTTTTTTTACCTACTTTCTGAAAAATACAAAATACTCAACTACTGCTTTTTTGGAAGTATATTCAGTGCATGTATGAGGTATCCAGATTCTCACAAGAAGCTGTTAGTTTTTTTTTCTAACGTGCATTGGTGGCTCTTTTGTACTCTAAATATGTGGGGCAGCGAAATGACATTCCAAGCAAGACAGTTCTGGAAGTAGCTTGTCATGATGCCCTCAGAGCCTAAAAAAACAGTTTACTCAAAAGCCACAGATATGTGTCTTTTTGTGTGATATTTATAATAGATGTTTTTTGCTATTACTAAAAGTAAGTGAGCCAATGTCTTATGGGTTAGGGAGGAAAGAATGCAAGCCAAGGTTTGCAGGGAACTTGGAAGCCTCCTTTTTTGAGGGCTCAGCTTGAACTATCTAATAGAGGCTTGGCTTTTCAGAGTGTCTGAGTACTGCCTCGGTGACGGTCGGGCCCCATTTTAGGGCTCTGAGGTAGGCAGCCAGAACCGCTGCCCGCTTGCCCTGCAGTTTGCTCTAGGGCGCTGTGTGTCTCTGATGACATTATGATAGTGGCTGTGAAATGAGTTGTTGCTTCCAATCCCATTTCTAATGGGCATGAAGTTGAAAGAATATTCTTGCTTCCTGACAGTTTTGGTAAAATGGAGTATATATTGAAAAGCACTTGAAAAAGGAAAAGAAAAGCACTTGTCCTGCTTAGAACTTACTCCTCTCATCACACTGACACTGCCTTGGTGGTGTAAAGTGCTGAAGCTTGGGCTGCTGTGCCTAATGTTGTGAGTGCCTACAGCATGTCTACTACGTTGGAGTTGTTCTTGAACAGTAATTCCTAATTAAATCTTTGTGGGGTTGTTGTTCTCCTGGAATAAGTATGTTTTATTCTGGGTATTTTAACCCACTTCCCAAGTGGGTTAAATTATTCCAGAAGACAGCCATAAGCCTTTAGAGAGGGAGTTAATCAAGAATAGATGTTGCATTTGAAATTCATACCCTACTTTATCCTGAATTAACTGCATATTTAGACCAGCCCTAAAATTCAACAGATGTTTTCATTCTCCAGGGTTGCCATTCTAAGTCCATCTCATCAGCATCTATCTACATTTTTAGAATGTCAAAATATTATGTTTTGTAATGAGATGGAGAAGAAATGGCTTTGTAGATAAAAACCAGAAGCTGAAAATCAAAATCCTGGGGTATATTTATGGTTTTACCAGACTTCTTGTGTGATCTGCAGCAATTTCCTTGCCTTTTCCATGTCTCAGTTTTCACACTTAGAAAATAGGGACAATACCTTATCTCCTCTCAACATTATTCAGGGAGATAACGTTCATCAACATCCACATATTACCACTGAGATTCTCAGCAGAGATATGTAACCTGATAGATTTTCAGCCCCCAGACTCTGAACCAGCTTTCCTTCCAATCTGGATTTAGAAATGGGAATTCAGCTTTCAAATCTGACTTCTTTCTTTGGTGCCTCTTTCAGGTCCTGGGTACTTTAAAAAGCTGGTGTTTTTTTAAGCTGTCACTGCTGAGCACTTAAGTAAAAATGACTTATTATGTTTTACTTTGTTTTATTTATATATATATATATATATATATTTATTTATTTATTTATATATGTATATATTTGTATTTATAGACATACACACACAAACACACACTTACACTAAATATTTGATTTTATTACTGTGGGTGCATGAGTGAGCGCCCTTCCCTGATGTTTGACTCAGTGAAAGAAGAGGGAGGGAGAGGAACAGCGAAAGAAGAATAGTTTATTTACTGATACAGCTGCTGAAGAGCCATAGTAGTTGGCCATCTAGGGTCACAGAGGTGAACCATGCATGGTTTGGTAGCCAGGTACATGGATAATCTAAAGAACAGCTCTAAACTTGGATAAATATTTCCTCCTGTATGTAAGGGGGGAGGAGCAGGAACCCTGTTTTTGCCAAATCCCGTATTTATTTCATTTCCCACTTGGTTTATTTTGCAGATGTTTTTCCAGGTCTGATCACCTCGCCCTCCACATGAAGAGACACATCTAAACATCAGTCAGCTTGGCATGGATGTCATCTGAGCTAAGTGTTACGAGATGAGAGTGGAACTCAAGTTATAACCCGCTGCCTTGCAGGAGAAGAGAACTAGTTCACATGTAATCCTCTGTACAGAGACCACACGCTCACACTGTCATGCACCCAATTATACTTCAATACATACATCTGTTCTTTATGCCTTGCCCCAGCTGGATGGGAGAAGATGCAGGCGAGGAAATGGGATAGAGGTGAAGTCAGTAAGAAGGAACAATTGCTTACAGTACTTCATCTCTCATGGATTTGTTTCCTGGTTTTTGCCAATGGAAATCAAAGAAAATGGAGGAGGCTTCCCTGCAGGTGGACGGCAGTAGGAGGGGCTTATTTAACTTGCTTCTCAGTGCAACTCAATAGGAGAATATGTCGTCTTGAAGTTGCATATTTGTAGCACTAACTTTTCTTTTTAAATAGATGGGGGGAAAACAATGACCTAGAAAACCAAATCCCAGTTTGGTAGCCAAAATTAACCTCTTGGTTCATTTGTTCTTTGTCTGAGAATTCCTAATGTTCAATGCGTCAGACTTTTCACAGACGCTTTCACCTGTCTTGGTTTTGGTTCTTCTTCCGAGAACTGAGCTATTAAGATCCTTTTAAGTCAATACCAGTGGCCTTAATGGCAGTAGACTGTGGAGTGACACTTGTGACACAAACATCCTCTTTTTGGCCTGAGTTTATGTAGACTTCACGGAGGACTATATTTTTCTTGGTTGTTTTATTTTAATTTTTGTTTTGGCTATTGCACAACATATGCACTAGAGACTCTGGAAGCTGCTGGCGTGATGGCTAAGTGGCCAAGGGATAAACCCCTGAGAAACAGCACCTAATATCTCTATAGGCATCACCTTATTGCCGTAGCTAGGACTTCTTGTTTATTTGTTGAACAAAAACTTTAAAAGCTTATTTGGAAGCTTAAACATTTTTTTTCTCTTTTCTCCACGAACAAGTGATCTTCAGAACTCCTTGTCTTCACCTGGATATCGGTCTGGGACTGGCCACACAGGCATGACTACAGGATTCCTTCCACATCATGTGAGCATGTTAGCCGCAACCCACAGTGACTTATTGATGAATTATGTTGCTTGTTCTTGCTGTTCTTCTATTAACCAGTTTAAAACATTAGACTTTTGTTTGTGTAAAAAGTACCTGCAGACATTTTAATTTAAACCTAATGTTTGTTGAGCATCTTACTCACATAAAAGCCAAAAACTCCAGTCCCTGAGTGGGAAAGGGAGAACCTCTTCCAAGTACAATGGCTTCATTCAGCATTAGTCTTTTAAAGAAATTATTAAAGTCCTCCTTTTCCATTCATCAAGTTGATGCTGTAGCCCACTCCTGTATGAAAAAATGTAACAAAGTGTGAATAGTGAATGAAGGGTTGGATTTTACACACAGCAGTGAGGCTTTTCCAATTGATTGGTCTAAAGTATTACTAACCTAGAGGTCCATTTTGGCCTACTGTGTGAACCATCAAGGAGAAGTGGAGGTCTCATGCTCACCTTTCAGCCCTATTGATAATTGGATATTTTTGGCTCAAAGTGTATTAAAGTCTTCATTTCAAAAGAAAAACAAAAAAATGTATCTTGCCATAACTTGCATTTGAAACTGTTTGGCACTGGCCCTGACTCCAAAGACTGCATTTAAGACCATAAAAATGGTCTATGCAAGCAGGCAGGGTGATCATTAGGTTGTATATTTTGTATATTCTGGGACCATCCCTACAAAATGTGTCTAGAAATGAAACAAAATGGCGCGTGGTCCACAAATGGTTGCTGCTCTTTTATACTGTACTAGCCAACTGCCCTTCTTTGACTGTTTTGACTCATTGACTGTTATATATTTCCCTTAATTTATGTTTTGGGAGGTAAAACTGTACTCTTGGGGAAAAAAAAACCAACAAGAAACTCGATAGATGTTTAAGAGCTGTCACCAGGATCCTTGGCACTTGAATTCTCAGCTTTTTTGCAACCTTTGGTTCCAGTGAGAGATTGCATTTACTTGAAAGATGCTGTTTTTCCTCACAGTTTTCACAAAACACTGTGACTGTCAACTGAACATTTTGGGGACAGGGGGGAATATAATGTCTGGCCCATATGGCATGAAATATGGACCAAAATCTAACCATCTCTTAGGGGCAATGATGTACCATTCATGATAAAAGTAAGAGAGAGAGAGAAAAGAAGGAAGGGAGGAAGGAAGGGAGGAAAGAAGGAAGGAAAGAAATTGAATTTATTCCAAAGATTTAAAACTGACCCTACTCTATATATATATATATATATATATATATATATATAAATATTACGGAGCACTGCTTGCTGACAATCTTGTAGTTCTCTACTTCTGTATTTGCATACTTTTTATGGCCATTCCATCCAGCTGTTTCACTGGGACTGAGGACCCTAGAATCCAACTTGTGTTGGAATATATAGAGCATCCTGCCAGATGTCTAATGGGAACTGAAACCTCAGCCGTGTGAAACCGTAGAGCATCCAGTCAGTGCATTAGTTTAAAAAAAAGGATAAAGAATCTTAGAATGTCATTACTGTAGCATATTAAAGTATGTGCTCTCAAGCCCACCACTGCAATATTCATTAGCTGTGAACCTGCATACATATCCTCTGTTGACCTCTGAACACACCTGCCTTTAGGTATCAATAGCCTACAAAATGTAATTATTAAGTGACAGTTTAAGTACCAGCCTCTGTATAAGAAGGCAAAAAAATCAAGCAAGACTGTTTATTTACTTCCTGTTGTCATTTGTCGTCTTGTAACATCTCATTTAAATATGGCAGAACAAGGGCCCCATGGAAAAAAACACACTGAAATATCTCATTATTTTTTTTGTTTCTAGAGATAGGCCTGCATCTAAATCCTGATCCAAATAGCCAAAAAACATAGAGAAAATGGGGATTAGAGTCTTAACCAGAATCCAGAGTTCTCAGGCCCTATCTCTAGCAGGTCTTGAACTTTGAAGCCAAATTTGGCGCTTTGGGACCATCTCTTCTGTTTTTAAAGGGAGATATTTTTCACTTGCATATGCTGTGCACTCAGTCAGTCTCTGGACTTCAGGTTTTGTGTGCTCGTATGCAAGTGTCTCAGAACCATAGCTAGTATTTTGTAGAAGGAGTTTCCATTTTGGAAGGGCGTAATTAGTGACACATTACAGGAGTCTGTTTTTACAATGAGAAAATTTGTTTCTTTGCAGATGTTTCAAATTGTGCACTTAAAACTTGAGTAATCTGTAGTAGCTAGATCCTTCTTGGGCTTGTGTCTCCTTGCTAAATTTGTACAGAGATCTTCCATTTCTTAGCCATGAGTAGAAACAGACTAAGGAGGAAAGGCTAATCCTGCTTGTCAGGTTGCTTTGGAATCAAAAACATGAATAGTTGACTTGTTAAAAGTTGAGGGAAGCAAGTTATCCAGCAGTTTTCAGAGAGCTCTAGAAAGGAAAAGCTTTGCCTTATTTCCTTCATACTGGATTTATATCTATTTGCAGAACAGAAGCCATTATAAAAATGCCAGATTCTGTTTTCCAATGCCATGGAACTATAGGATGAGAAAAAAATGAACAAAATACAATACCTAAATGAAAACAACAAAGGCAAATGTGGATTTTTGTGAATAGTTAAAATGTATTTTGGAACAGAGCAGTCAATCATAGAATCATGCAGGCAGAAGACCTCCAGAGGCCATATGAGCCAACCTCCTGCTCTGAGCAGGTCCAACTAGAGCTAGTTGCTCAGGGCCGTGTCCAGTCAAGTTCTGAATATCCCCAAGGGTGGAAATTCTACAACCTCTTTGTGCAACCTGGTCCAATATTTGACCACTCTTGTGGTAAAATTCTTTTTTTCCATATGTCAAGTCAGGATTTCCCATGTTCCAACTTGTGTTCATTGCCTCTCATCCTTCCGCTGTGCACGGAGAAGTGTTTGGCTCTGTCTTTTCTACTTCTCCCATTAGGCAATTGTAGACAGCAGTAAGATCTCCCCTTACGCTTCTCCAAGGCTGAACAAACCCGTATTTCTCAGCCTGTCCTTGTCCATCATGTGCTCCAGCCCCCTGACCCTCTTGGTGGCCCGCCTCTGGACTCGCTACAGTATCTCAATAACTTTCCTGTAATGGGGAGTCCAGAACTGGACAGAGTATTCCAGATCAAGATATACTTTATGTATTATGATGTTGATATAACTTATTTATTCTGGATTTTTCCCCTAATTCTATAATGAGATTCTACTTTGAAAACTGACATGAAAAATCTTCTAGGAAGCTACAATATCAAGCATTTTAAAATTGGATTTGCTGAATTTATGTATAAAAATATGCCTATAGAACTATGATTTCTATACATCCAGCCTGGGGTCTGGCAGGCAAGTTTCTATTTTTTCCAACATAATCATTACTGTTTTACCTTAAACTAAAAAATGTATTGTTTCACTCATATCAAATATGGAAAAACATGATGCTGTATTTTAGTCACCTTTCAGAACAGAACGACACTTCAGTGCATCTTTGCTCTGCTTTTTTCCGTTATGAGAAAAAGAGCAACCAAAAGCATTACACATATTTTATAAAGACTATTCTAACAGAAAAAGAGATTCCAGAGTCCAGAGTATTTTTCATTATCCCAGAGTCGCTCTCCTTCAGTAGTCAGTACTCAATCTAGAAAATTATATCACCCAGACAGACTCAGCAAATGAACAAAGATAATTCCCTGTCAAATTCCAGGACTGAAATCCCAGATTCATTGAACATCTTGGACAGGGCTCTGAGCTCTGATCTAACTGAACTGCTTAAAGCAGAGGGTGGAGTAGGTGACCTCCAGAGGTACTTTCCAACATAAATTTTTCCATGATTCCGTGATTCTTATCAGAGCTCTCACTGATTGAATGTGTGCTGGTTCTGGTCTTCCCAGTCTTGTTCTGGCAGAGTAGAGTGTTGGATCAGTCTGTAGGGTTTCTCTCAAATGCTGATAGTTTCATCCTTGTTAAACTTTGTAAGGCTTCCTCATGAGGGAAAGGTAGAGAGGAGGAAATCTTGAAAAGAAAAAACTTCCAGCGAATCAGTGTGAAGTGGTATCATACCATGAGTTATGTCACTGCTTCAGGGACCAACCAAATATTTTGAAAACAAATTTGCTAGCCTGGAAGATCAAAGTGATATCTGACAAATGGTTTCCAGTACCTGAAATCTGAGCCAACATAGCTCTCTATGGAGGTGAACATTAAAATCTTATTTTTCATTCTCATTTGTCTCAGACTTTTTAGAATTGGATTTACTCTTTTTTTAGACTAGGACATTTTTACTTAAATACCTGGAAAGCACTGACAAAACACGGTTGGGGAAAAAGAATTTGAATGTAAGAGGACACTCTAGACCCTTGTTTTTGGAACTGTTAACTTCAGGAATAAAAAAGAAAAAATCACTGAGTGTATGACTAAAATGGAATTGGTGAAAATGATGGCTACAGTAACTTGAGTATATCTTATCTATGACCCTTTTGATATTTACCAAATCAGGCTTTCTCCCTCATTTGTACCTGGCCCCAGACAATTTGGGCTTTTTAGCCATCTCTACCACAAAGGTTGCTCCTCCTATTTAATGTACTTTGTTTATTTACATACAGAAGAGTTCATAATTGGTGCTTCTGACAAAACCAATGAAAATCAAACTTATTTAAGTGTTTCCTTTCTCTCCCTGCTCCCTTTATGTGTGTCAAAGTATTCAAATTTAAAAAATAAAAAAGAGTAAAATTTTATAAATAATTTAATGTCTCCAGGCCACCACCCAGTGGCTCAAGGGCTTTTATTCTTGATTTCAGTCAGGACTTAGCACATCCTGCCATTCCATCCGGTAAGACTGTTTCTAAGCTTTCATATTCCTGGGTGACCCCAACACTCTCTTAAAGTACCTTTTGCTGATTTCTGGTAGAAATGCAGTTACGAAAATGCCCACATACCAAGAACAAAAGCAAACGACATTTGACAATGATTCTCTTTAGCTTTGGCTTGAAAAATGTAAATGATTTCCTCCCAAGGTTTTACAGCTACTCATTGACAAGTCTTGCCTGTCTCTCAATAGCATTAAATCTACCCCTTCTTGAATGATCGTTTCCAGATCAAGCTTCAGTAGTCTTCTTCCTTGTGCCACATTTGTGTCTCTTTTTATTAATATTTAGGGACAATTGCTGTAGTCTTGCCTCCTCCACAACTCTACATTGGCTTCAGTGGCAAGATTTAGCATTGTAAGAAGTGTAGGATCTGGCCCACCAGGTACTAAGATCTCTCTTGTAAAGCTGAGATTTTCCTCCTTCCTTAGAGGAAGTCCAAGACATACTTGTACTATATAAGTTATATATATAATGATATAGTTGTATATATAAATTATATACATAAAACTTAAAATTGTGGAGATGGGGGGTAGGCTGCCTTTATCACCTTAAGAATGGTTTTCCCTACCTGAAAGCTTTCAAATGCAGGTGTCATTTTTCAAACAGGGTTTTATAGTTTTCCTTAATGCTTGTTAATAGCGTTTTTGGTGTAATAGTTAAAGTTGGAACTCTTCACAATTTTCAAAATGAAAGCTCTGATTATTTTTTTTAAGTGCTTTGGTCCTAACTTCTATATACTGCCAGAAAACAGGTTCTACACCCTGTCTCTGTGTGGGTGTGGATGTACAACAAAATACCATATATACCTACACAGAAGAGGGAACTGAGCTACTGTCTCTCAGTGTGTAGTAGCCAACCGTGCCTATTGCTTTGATTTAGGGAGGGCAGTTACAGTTGCCACTGCATTTTAGGAATCATGTCAGCTTCTGTAGGAAAGTTTTCAACACTGCTGGGAAATATATGTTGTTGTGTACCGTGCATGAGTAGGCTGCAAATTTGGGGGTTGGGAGGGGAGATGAGAAGGGAGGGGGAAGAGGGCTTACCATGTACACGCTAAAAGTGAACTAGGATGGACAGAAAGGTGACAACTTCAGCCTTCATCTTTGGGCTCTCGGGGAAACTAAAAGCTAACACACAGTCCCTAAGCGGCCTGATGGCTGAAGGGCTGATCTTCAGTTTATATTTTACAATATACATTCTGCCATCTCTCTGCATTTTAGCACCCAGGCCTGTCAGATTCTGAAGTAGATCAAAACACTGGTTTAAACACTACTTTGTTCCCAAGGCCCTGTCTCTACCTGGGAAGTTGCCCTGTGTTCCAGTATCTGTCTAGTTAAAATCCCCTTGTGGATGCTGCAAGTATTTGCTTGCCTGGACTGTGTTTGCATTGGTATGCTATGCGGTTAAGATAAAGTGTAAGAAATGGTTAAACCAATTAAGATATCTCTACAGGAAGGTTCTTGCTCCAATTTAACTACATGGTTTTGAAATCATTGCATATGAATCATGACAGCTTTTCTCTTAGAAACAAGGCCTTAGTTTATCATGTCTACTATTCAATTGAAATAATAATAATTTAGGCTAAGATTTTTTTCTTGCTTCGCAAAGTGGCCTGTTTTCTTTCATGTCATTTAAAATCTTTCTTGCTCTCTACTAACATCAAGTTTTTGGTTTGGGGATTTTTTTAGCAACAACAAAAAAGTATGAATGCTCCCTATTTAAAAAAACAAACAACATTGCTTGAAGGACTTTCATTTTGCACTATAATTTTTCTTTTGCCAGATGTGTCTGACAAGTGCATTTTGGAGATGCCCTCGGTCACATTCTCTCAGGCCTACTCTGGTATTTCTAATATATCACAGAAGTACCCAATCTTGTAGCCCTCAGTTCTGCCTTTTTTTGACATTTTATTTTTTTTAAGCTTTTTATATATATATATAAATATATATATATAAATATATTACTTTGTCAGTTTTTTTGCTGTACAAAAAGTCTTAAGATTTAAAAATATTATTTGTATTATATGATGGTGGTATGTTAATGTTACAAAATTATTAATGAAGAAAAAATTTATTTTTGTTACTGGTCTGTTTCATAATTCTTTTTTAAATTGGTATATTGTAAGATATCTATGCAAAAATGTTATGTGACGCATTTTTATTTAAGAATGTAATATGTGTAATAAACAGTAGAATGTGTTTGGCCCGACAGTGTTTAGTGTGCCTTGTATATTATTTCTCTGTGAAAACTTCTATGAGCAGTGACATTGCTTTTGAATATCAGTTAAGGCTATGGTTCTGTAAACACTTATTCACCTAAAATCTATAACTTCTAATTAATCTTTAGCTTATCGGAATCATATTTGGGGATTTAAATAATTTCTTTTTTTAAATGTATTTTATAACAGCTCAGGTGTTGTTTATACTTATGCTATAACACATGTCGCTTTTGGAAAAGGTGCTCAAGAAAGAAGTTCTTGAAACTAGTCAGATTTTCATCTGGTTTGTAACATTGCTTCTGTTGAAGTCAATGACTTTTGTTATTTGTCAGTCTACACTGGTTGAAGATTTCACCCGGTATCATTTTCATAAAAAATACAGAGAGCACTTGCATTGCATTTTCTATGCCTAGCTATCAAAACATTTGTCAGTCAGTGGTCAAAACAGGACTAGACTTTGAGGCTCCTGAGCACTAGTGCTGCACTCCAGTCTGTGCATCACGCTGTCTCTCAGGAGTTGAGCGCAGCATTGTTCACTTGCCCCCACCTCAGTCATTTAGTCTCCCTCCTTAATGTCTGCAAAGCTGCAAGCACAATTTAATCCACCTGGATGCTCAAGTACTAAAAATATATTTAGACAGTAAAAACAGTCATCCTGAGCACAATTACTTTGCAGTGTCATGGCATAAAATGAAGGGACTGACTTTTTCAAGTCTGGCCTGTATTGCTTTAGGTTTTTGCTGTCTTGTGCTCACACACTGCAGCGACTTAAATGGGCACTGCATATGAACATCTCCTGGGGCTCCTCTGGTGCAAACTTGCTAGCTTTTATTTCTGGGGCAATATGCATCCCTGGTGGAAGACCTACTGGGACTACTAATGTCAGACAGATAGAGCATAGAAATCCCGACCTAACGTCTGCATCTAAAAGTCAGGTGACTATTCTAACCTAGTCATTTATACCCCCTCTGTAGTTAATGAAGAGAGAGAGACATGTCCAGAAGTGATTCACTCCAGGGGATGAGGTGAATGCAAAGGGAGCTGAGGTGACGTCAAGCAATTCTGGAAAGCCACATGGTAAGTTGGAAGATAAAAGTTCCAGTGATGCACATGGCCACTCTGATTACTCAGGTTGTACCAGATGTTTGACGATGGATGTAATATGTACCATTGGTGTGTATGTTATTAATAACCCTTGAGCACTGGAAAAGAGCTCAGCACAGGCAGAAGTTTGGGGCTTGTGATCCAAATGGTCAAAATTTCACAGTGCTCTGGCTGGTTCAATGTAGCAGTGATATCTTGGTGTCACTCATGGAGCGCGAGTGAGGCAAGCAGGCAGTCATAAGTTTTTGGCATCCTACCATAAAAATACATTGCAGAAAAAAATGGTCTCTGTTTTTGTACATGAAAATACCCATACAATAATATAATAATTAGAGCTATATATAACTAGAACTATGTAAGAATTCTTTCTAGAAATAGAATTTTATTTTTATAGCTTTTTTCTTACAAAGACAAGGTCAAAATTCCTTTATTTTCTCTCTTCCTTGAAAAACTCTGGAAGCTTTTAGCATCTCACCTACCTTTAGCCTTCTGATAGATATATGTCTAGTCTAAGATATTTCTAGCCTAAATTAGTCATCTGCACACTATTTATGAGAGAGACTTCCAGAGAGCTCTGGAACAGCCTTTATGAAGGAAAATTTGGGGCAGCACAGCTGGTTGTTTGGCCTTGCCTGTATTCAACCTGCATGAATTGGAGAGAGGAGTATCCATTACAGGCAAACCTATGAATAGTTTGTTCTCTGGGAACGTTCAGAAAAATCCAATTCTTTACTATCACACACATGCTCCTAGAAGCAGCTAGGTTATTAGCCTGCAGGAATAGCTGTCAGACACTTCCCTGGGCTGGAGGCCAGGGAAAGGAGATACTGTGAAAAAACACCTTCCTTCTGAAATTGTTCAAGTAGCACAGTTACAAACCTTGGACAACTCCCACCGTCAGAGGGCTGAGTTCTCTAAGGAAAGAAAAGAAGAATCCATCACGTCTGTGGTTAGGGCTGTTACCCATGACTTTTCAGACGTAGTTCCTCCCCTTCAGATGCACTGACGCTGGAGCAGAGAGCAGTGGCAAGCCCAGGGCTGAGGCGCTTGCCCCTTTGTCAGGCTGAGGGAGGCTAGGGAGGCTGAACGAGCTCAGCCGCTTTCTAGATACGGCTGCAATGCAGGGCTATTGGGTGGGCAGCATAATGTAACAGAGCAGGTTGCTGGCTGCACTGGTTTACTCAAGTATCTTCTCTTCCAAGCTACTTCAGGAAAAGCAAGGGGAGGCAGCTGAAAAAAAAAGACTTGCTTGCTATGAAACTGTTACAAGTGTAGATTTTTCTCCCCCTCCCCCACCCTTTTTGGCTTTATCTCATCTTTTCCTAGCGGGAATAAATGAGAAAAAAAAAAAGTGAATGAAAGTGAGGGTTTTCCACCAGAATTAGTCAATTTTAATATTTTTTACAAATATTTATAATACTTCTGGGTTTAATTTTTTTAAAGATACCAATCAGTTTTGATATGAAACAAAGAGTTGTCCTTGAGCAGTTTTTGACCACCTTGCCTGAAGTCTTTCCAGAGGCCCAGTCACAAGCCATGTCTGATGACTGAAAGCTTGTATGCAGCATTGCTTACTTTTGCAGTCTTGAGAGCTGACTCGGATTATTGGAACTATCACTGCTCGGGGCCTTCTGTGCCAAAGGCTTGCCCGTTGCCTTCAGTTTTCTGGCTATCTCTTGTCTGAAACCATAAAGGAGACATCCTTTTTTCAGAGAGCCTTTCCCATATATTCCTCCACAGGGTTTCAGATTCATCATATGCTTCTGTTCCAGCTGGTTAATGTTCAGTGGTGGACAGGCAGTAAAACTAAGCAAGATGAAGCTGTGGTGTAACTAATTAGTCTTGTCTGAGTTTAAAATTCTTCAGGGCTGTGGAAGCTTTTCCAAACTCAGTCAAATTTACCTACATCTGCTGGATTTCCCCAGGATTTTTTTAGGGGAGGGTTGGGGGGGGGCACAAACTAACAAAAAGCATCCCGAACCTGTGGAGCGGGATGGATGTGCCTCAAATGCAGCCTGAGTTCCCCAAAGAGTATGGAGTGGGGACTGTGAGTCCGAGTCTCAATCCAGGCAAATGCCTTTGCTCCAAGGCCCATATCGAAAATGTCTGATTTACTGAAGTAATCGGCAGGCACTCTTCCCCTCAGGACCCGGTCTAACTGACGTTAGCAAAGAGAGAATCAGTTTGACCCTAGATCCAGTACTAATCCCATGTGCGGAGAGATGTGCGAGTAAGCGACACCATTTAAAAAGTATTTCTGGATATTCAGGAAGGATCTTTGAGAATGGGAACTTTCCTACCCTTCAACAAAAACCTCTTATCCTTTTGGCAGAAAGCCGCAAAATAAATACAAGTACCAGTACATGTTCCTGAAATTCAGTGAAGACAACCTTGGCCTTCTGAGGTGAGTGTTTTGGTTCCTAATATATAAATTTCTTTCCACCTCTTTCCTGTGACCCTGAAACACCGTGGTTCTGCTGGTAGTGCAGCAGGAGATATGCTAGAACTAAGCTGGTTTGGAAAAGGAAGGATAAAACAGCACCTGTAATCAGAATGATACCTAATGCTGTGGGAAATGATAAGAGCTGCTAAAATATCACTTAAATACAGTTCACAAGCTGTGGCAGAGAGTGGAAGATTTCAGTTTCAGGCCTTTTACTTTTCCCATGTGAAGTCACATGAGTAGCTCCAGGACATCACCACAAACTCCCTGACATCCCAGGTAAACATCATTATTAATAAACCTTAACTGTTTCCGTTTGGCTTTTCGTTTCTGAAGCTTATCTCCCAAATGTTTCCCTCAGTCCTCGCAGCCCACCCTGAACCTGCTCAATTCTCTCTTCTTTCAGGTTTTTATTCTGCCAGATGACAGGCTTCCCCCTTAGCCCCAAACCATCGTCTGCACTTTATATGTGACTGATTAAATCTTCTGTTTTCTTCATTGTGAAGGCTTTTACAGGAATGAGATATAGAAAGTTAAAATGATCAGTGCTCAGAGACCTAAAAAGTAAAATTGTGGCTGGGTCGCTCTACACCTCAGAGAAAATAACAGCGTCCTGGTGAGTCAACAGTAAGACACCCAAGTAACAGATGTATTTATCGACTATAGGAAGACAGTTTTAGTTGCTTTGATCCAAAAATGAAATGGAGGCGTATCTTCAGTGTGCACGCGTGCTCTACCTGGGAGCCATAATTAATGTGAGCTCTTCTGTACATCTAATTAGACATAATTAAAAGACGTTTCCCCCATCTTTACAAACCATTTATTCATGTGGTCGTCACCAGCACTGTGACAGACAGACTGTATCCTCACAGCTGCCCTGGGACGCAAGCATCACTCCTGTTTTATATGTGGGGAGAAGCAGTCACAGTAAGCATCTCAGCATCTGCCTGTCCCAGGGGACAGACGGACGCACAGGCAGAGCCGGGGAGGAGCGTCACAGCCTGAGCTGCAAGCCTGCACCATTCGCCCTGCTTTACACGGTGTTTCTGCCCACAAAACAGCTCGGGAGAGCTCCGCGTAACGAGGGAATCCTCCTGTTGCTCGGAGAGCACCACAGCCCTAAAAAAAAGCTAACTGATGACTTTCTCCTCAAGCCAAATCTTCCTCTCCGCCAAGCGAATACATTCACAGTTTTTGTTGTGAACCGTGGGGATCTTTTCTGCACCCTGCCCCCCACCACAGCCGAGTTTCCTGCAATTCGTGGAGAGCTCAGGCTGGAAGCGGGGCTAGGAAGCCAAGCAGTGATTACGGGAGGGCCAATTTCCTCTCTCCTTCCCTGCTGCTGGCAGGGCGCTTGCCTGTTCCTGTGCCATGCTGGCGCTGAGCCCCCCAGCCCGCGTGCGGCGCCATGTGGCGGCCCCTGGTGCCACGCGGCTCGTGTGGGGACAAAACCCGCTTTCCCCCGGTGCAGGCGGCCGCTCAACATGACTCCGGCGAAAGGCGAGGGCTGCCCTCAAGGCACCGCGCCGTGAGCCGTGCCCGAAGGTGCGGTGCTTCAAATGGCCGCCGAGGCGCGGACGCTACAAAATGGCGGTAGCCGCCACGCTGGGCTGGGCCAGGCCGGCTGCCGCTGGTGCCGGGCGGTGCTGGCAGCGGAGGTAAGCGCAGCGGGCAGCCCAGCGAGGTGGCCGCAGGCCAAGCAATTTTATTGTCCACAGACTAAAGCAACCCCTTGGTAGCTGCTGCCCGGCAGGTTTAAGGAGGGTGGTTTTCCCTTTGGCGTTAGTGGGAGCTACACCATGCACATACCCCTGATTAATCAGAAATCGCTGGCGGCAAGTCCTCGTGTCAGAGGGTTTTGACACTCGGCGTCCAGCCTTCAGAAGGGCTCCATTTCCACACGGAAAGGGAAGTGTGTGGAAGCTGCTTGAACAGGTGGAAAGAAGGCAACACCCCTGAGAAAATTCCCTATATGTTTGTGTCAAAACAGTTCTGTTATTTCAATAGAGCAATATACACTCAGGTTTAAATGACCTCTTGGTTTATTTTTTTGCAGAAGAGAACAGGATGAAGAGAGCATTAGAGACAAAGCACACCAAGAAAACCTCGGCTCAAGTTTAGGTTTAAATGTGGCAAGATGTTAGTGGAGCTGTGTGGTGAGGAACTGCGCCAGGACTCCCAGGTGCCAGATTGCACCTGTACCGCTGCAGACCTTTTAGGTAAATTTAACCAAATGTCATCACCTTGTAGTGGCTCTCCGTGCTCCTGTGCAGTGGACGTACATCATGCCCGTGAAATTCGCTACCTCCATGGCTCTGGTAACCACACAACAAGCTGTTCATGTCTGCATGAGGCATTTTACCTCAGTGATTCTCCTGTGAAAGGTTGATTTCCTCTTTCCATGAGGAAAATAGAGATGGCCCGCTTAATCGAAGCTCAAAGATTGGGGTAAGCAGTGGGGAGTGAGTTTTTCCTGGCAATAGCCAGGCCCAAGGAGGACAGTCTGAACTGTCATTTGTTATTACTGGATTCTGGGCTAAATACCAATTCTAGGAATTACAGCCTAGTCTGCAGAGGGCTTGGGCTGACTTTGATGCCAAGTTGGGAAAGGCATCTCCTTCATCAAATCCAAATACACATAAGTGTAGCCGTTGGTTACTGTACCCTTTGTTATAAATATAGCAACCAATTTTCTTTAAGGCAGGGGGTGACTTCATTATTGTGTGTTGGTTTTTTTGAAAAGAATGTGTAAACAGTTTCAGAAAATCCATAGTTCCATTGGAGGGATATGACCCACAAACAGCTCCATAATTTTTATTTGATTACAGTGCCAATTATCTTACAATGAGATGGCACTGAAAACAAGAATACAATGCCAAAATCGCTTTCAGCTCATGTTGCTTTTGGTTTTGCTTTGTTTGGGGAAAAATTTGTAGCTGGTGAAAATGCTAGATAAATCAAGAAAGTTTATGATTCTGCACAAGCCACGTACCTCATGTCTGACTCAGAAGGCCTATTTAGATTGAAGGACTAACACAGTCATTGCACCACATAAATTCAAGGCTTACTGGCGGTAATTGCTTTTACCTGTGCCAAACATCACCAGCTGTGGAGGTGGATACACATCCATTAAAAAAGAGGCTAGCATCCATTTTACATGCTGGGCAACTGTCGTAATGAACAGGTAGTCACTAGCAACATGATCGTGCTTTGCATGTTGCCCCACATACGTGAATGTGTATGTATATACATGTGTATAAATGCATGTATTTAGGGACATCCAAGTTCTTATTTCCCTCCTGGCCTTACTGGCAGCATCATAGCACAATCTTTGGGAGCCTTCTCCTACCCCACCCCATATTGAGGTGATGTGAGAGGAAAAGAGGAATAAAGGTATTCTTTTGGGTACAATACTAGTGTGGTGTTGAGAAGCTCTGCCTGCCAAGCTAGATACTCCTGTGCAACTATAAACCTGTCACCAAGGTCCAAATCCACAGGTGGAATTCAATGCCTAAATACCTTTGAGGTTCCCCTAAAATAGCAATGAAAGCACTTCTGTACCTGACAGGGGTACAGTGAGGATACACGTGTTAATAGGGATGAGATATTGTCAGATTCGGAAGGGATAAAGGTCCCAGAATGACTTCCCCAGTCTCACCTCTCTCTTACCCTGCTTATAACACTGTGTCATTCCTGGTCGATACCAACTTTGATTAAGTCGCATGCTGATAAGCACCAGCTTTTCCTCAGCTGACTGCCAAACCATGAAATGATAGCTTCAGTGGCAACATCGTGATATTCAAACACAGTAGGTGAAATACTGCTTTCCCATGGTACTTCTCCTTCCATGCCTCACATTCTCTCTTGTTTAATAGTTGTCACTGTGCATCACACAGTGGTTTTGTGTGTACTCTGGAAAAGGCCAGACATGCTCTTGTGAACTGGGTGAATTCTCCGTCTCAGCAGGACTTGTTTCTTTTCACATAAAGATGTGTAAATATAAGGGACCATGTGCATTTGAACTGCAGCTAAGGCTGTGCTGATGTGTGCTGTGTGATATTGATAATACATTTTGTGATACCAGTGCACCTTTGCTTTCTCATCTAGAAACTGGAAGCAATACTAGGAACTACTTATTAGGGTGTCTGTGAAGATCAAATGTTTTGAAGAGGCTATGTAATTGCTAAGAATAATTAATATTTGCTTGGTAGTAAACAGATTTTTTGTTGTCTTCCTGCCTGAATCTTTATTGACATAAGAGACAAAAAAATTGTAACATGATTCTGTAAGAACCTGAGACCAGAACTAATACACCACGACCCTTTCAGGTGAAATAGAAGATACATATGGAAAAGGCTGTATGTTATACATCCTTGGGAGTGTTTGAGAGCATCAGTGCATACTCCTGTCTTTCCTTTTCTTGGAGCAATGTAGGTTACAAGTGTTAAAGTTCATGGTCCATAGATATATAGGAGAAGAGAAAGGAAATTAGGGTATTTAGGCAGCAATTCTTTGATCTAGTGATTTTGGGAAGAGAGAGGAAAAAGCTCAATTAAAATACCTCTGAGCAGATAGATTTTTATGGCTTGCTCTTCAGGGGTCAATACAGAAAAAAAAGTCCTTCTTCTGTAGAGTTTTCTGTAGCCTGGTATCTGATCTGAAACCCTTTAAAGCTACTAGGCAGATTTGCAACTTTAACAGAGTTTAGACTGAGCCCTCAATTCTCAGATCTGAATACGGAAATTTTCTTGATTCATGCCAACCTTTTTTATTTTGTCATAAAATGAAATAGATTTAAAAAAACACCAATGAAAAGTGTTAAAGGACAGCCAATCTGATTGTGATATTTCTGTCGGCAGCCATTCTTTTGGTCCTGAAAGGAGCAGACTGCTGCCATGGTTCTGCTCTTCCACGTGGTTCTGATTTTAATAAGAACAGGAGGAGGCAAATGGAGAGAGCAACATTTTCTGCAGGGGACCATTCCATGCCTCAGCATTAATAATGTAGCAAATTAACAATCTCCTTTAAGTACTGCTCCTTTGTATGATGACAGCCCAGTGTGTCATATTTCCTACAAAACCATAGTTTATGACTAATACTCTCATCAGATGCTACACATACATTCATGTCACAGGTTTCCAAATGTCAGTAACAATTAAGATATTTTCCAAGCTTTACACAGCCTTTTTTTTTTTCTTTTTGTCTCTTGTTTTTAAAAAATTTCATTATCGCTCTACCTCAAGCACTTCTTTTCTCATCTTGTGGGTCACTAACCCCCCCACCAGTCAAGCTGTGTGAAATCTTTCTGGCAAGACCTAAAACCATGTGATATCCTCCTGGATTCGTGTTTCTTGTGGAATCTCAAGCTGAGAGAGGCCTCGGGATAGAGCGCTAACTGACAGGGGAACTGCAAGGCAGTTGGGATTGTGTAGGCGTTCAGAACTGAGCGACCAGGTCTGCTCAATATGTTTTTAATGAAACTAATAAATACAGCCATTGAATGAATAGAGCTGATTGACATGGGGAGTTCCCAGTTCCTCCCTCCATCTGCAGCCTTTTCAGTAGCAGAACAGAATAAAGAAATTTAAAAGGAAGCTGGCATGTACATTTTCAATGAAATATTATGCAAAATTTCAAGCAGAATGCTGGGTAGAAGAAAAATTGTTCTTTTTCTACACAAAGCCTAACCTGGTTTTCCATATTTTTTCCACAGAATAGAATCAAACCCTCTCTCACAGTTTCCAGTAAGCCAATAGGAACATCAGTAATGGAATAGTTGAAAAAAATTCAAAGTATAAATTGTTTTTCATTATCATTGTCATAACAGGGGAAAAATGCTGGGAAAAATCAGCTGTCTCACTGCTTAAAAAAAAAAAAGAAAAAAATAGAAGTGAGCTCTGAAATGTCTTGATGATAAAGAGGGAGCATTTCCAAGGGAAATCTAATTATGGAAAGGGGTTTGCAGCCACACAGCTGTGACCTCGTGATACCACGTAGTATCGGGCAGCACATTGTCTCATGCTGGGCAGAAGGTGGGCAGTCAAGTCTTCTGGTAAAACAGTGCCTGCATTTCCACATCTTTTTCCGCCTTAAGTGCTAGCCAGTACAATGTTGACTGTGTATCCAGTACTAAAAGATGGAAACAAGAACGACAGATGACCTTGAGGATAACTGCTCTGAATCACAGCGGTATATTCTGAAGTAGGGAGCCAGGCAGAGGAATTGTTTAAAAATAGGTGCATAGCCAAAAATAAATGCTATAAATGTCTGTATACCACAAGCTTAAAAATAATAACAGGTGAAAGCAGAGTGTATGGCAGTGGAAGAAGAACTTGATGTAATGGGTGTTTCTGAAGAATGAGGGAATGACAAAAATCAATAGGATATTGCAATATTTGCTATAAGCTCTAAAGCAAGGAGAGGTTAGGTCACAGAGGGGAGGAAGGGAACTCTACAGCTGTAAAACCCCACTGGACCTACATAGATAAGATTTTAGTAGGTGAAGAAAATCAGATAGTAAAATACTTATCTGTTACTAGTTAGGGAGTAAATAAAAGTGACGGCAGCACAACTCTGAGCAACCTCCTCTGAGGAAGAAGCATTCCAAAGGGTAGCTTGCCAATACTAAAATTTGTAAAGGAGGCATTTTCTTATAAAAATACAAAATCAAACAAAGAAGCTAGTCAGTGAGCCACAGAACTGCAAATGAGGCTATTCATAGCTTTAGGCTGAGCAAAAAGGTTTTTTCTAAGGAACACATGATGATCACAGACCACATAAAGTAGATTTTAAACACTAGATTATCTAATGCCTGCATTTATACCTTCCCAACTTACACTCCAACATTACACCAAAAAGTTGTCAAAGGTATTCTTCCTCTTCCTATTCCTCTTTATAAGTCTCTCGCTCAAAACTGTTGTTATTGGAACATATCCAGCTGTTTTCTTGCTGCTGTGGATATGTGCAAAAGATTCCCACACCACTGTACAGGCGATAGCCCAGAATCCTTCAAAGCCTCCCTGAGCTGCTTGACCTTGTACCCTGCACAGAGTTATGCTGAAATCAAGGAATATAATTAAAGTCATGGGGGCTACTCCACAGAGGTTTAGGTCAAACATATGCACAAGTCATTGTAGGGGCAGAGCTTCCAAATCCCATGCAAAAGTAAAAAAGAAAAAAGAAAAAAGTGTATTTATAATTGCAACAGAAAGATTATTTGTATTACGAAAATAATTGAGCCAAAGCCCGACTCGCACTGGCAAGAGAGGTGTGATTGAGTGATACCATTTTAGAAGTATTTTTAGATATTCAAGAAGGATCTTTGAGAACAGGAACTTTCCTACCCTTCAACAAAAGCCTCTTATCCTTCTCTGTATTCCATAACTAGATAAGTCTTGCCAGCTCTATACTGGAACGCACAAATAACCAAATTAAACTGAAGTAGTTCAGAACACACATTTTCTGTAGCTCTCACTTCCCATCCTTGGTCCTAAGTAAATAGGTGCATTGTGTGTGACGGACCAAGCGGGCAGCAAAGCTGAGCTCTGACAGGCCAGATAGAAAAGCAGGTTCCAGGGTCAAATTCATTGGTACCAATGGAAGTTTTGCCTTAATAGTGAAAGTGGGTCAAAGTCCCCTCTTGGTTAATCTGTTGTGAATGTTTGTGCTATTTATAGAATATTCTAGGTGGATGATTTTTTAAAAAGTGCGGAATAAGGTAGTCAGGAAACAGAAACAGTAGCAACACCCCTGCCCCCCAAACTCTTATTTCTTTTCTTTGTTCTAGGGAACCATCTCTTTAATCAGGCAGTTTTAATCAGATAAGAAGTGTTTTTTGCAGATACAGGCAATTAGTACATTGGATGTCTCAAGACTGGCTATCGAGTGATATTGTTCAGGTTTCACGCCTGCTATGGGTTATCAAGCTAGAAACCTTATGATAGAATGAATCTTCATGAGTAACCCTTGTTTATAGGTGTGTGAGATTATTTTAAAGAAAGTGATTAGGCTCCTTTGAGGTATTTCAAGTGAAATACATCCAAACCTGAGATTCTCCAGTTCATGAATCACATTTCCAGAATTGTGGTCCCTGGAATTCAGATCTAAAATCACCAGTTCTTCCACCAACCCTAGGGCTTGGTCATGTTTCTGTGAAAATCAAAATGAAATTTTGCGTTGGCTTTACAGACAACACATGCAGGTTCTAAATGTCTAATTGAAACATGAAACTTCTTTATTAAGTATTTTAAAACTATTGGCAGTATTTTTTCTGTATTTGCCACATGTGGGAACATTTTGTAGCATGGTCATAAACACACATACACACGCACACAAAATTAAGCTGGTGTTCAAAAAATGCTCAGAAGACTTAGGAAGGATAAAGTTTTCCATGGCAGTTTTCTTTCTTCTTCGTTTTGTTTTGTTTTACTTGCTATTTATGAGGCTCCTTGATGCTAATTTATAGCTTTCAAAAACATAACTAGTTTATTTACAGAAGACAAACATTAATAAAAAGCCAGGTTCAGTCTTATGTATACTTAGCCCTCAGGCTTCCAGTGAAATTGAAATGATTCAGAAATACAAATTCCTCTTAAAAAGTTGGGAATGTGGTGCTATTTTTAAAACCTATTCCCCCATATTATTATTGAAATAAATTGCCTCCTACAGTCCCTCACCCACCTACCGTATTTAGGAAAGAGAAAAACTTTGCAAAGATGCATTGCATGTGACAGGGGAAAAAAAAAAAGAAAGAAAGAAAGAGAGAGAGAAAGACTTCCCCCAACCCCCAGAACTGCAGGAGAGAAGAGAGCTCACAGTTCAGGAAAGACTTCCTATTTTCAAAGAGATCTTTAATCGTGTGCTTAAAGGTAAGCACACACTTATGTGCTTTGCAAAATTAGGATATAGGAGGAAATTATATGCTGAATAGAACATCCTGATTTTATTTCATAAAATGTCTTCTTTTATTTAAGATCTTGTCTGTTCTCTCTGACAGGAGAATTGATAATCACAGGACAAAAACAGCCTAGGCTTTGGAGGAGCTGATTGCCAGCAGGTCAGTTGAACCATATCCTGAACAGGGGACTAGTTGTTGGAGTTCTGCAGTTGTTAAGCGATCTGTTGGGGAAGACCATGAGAGCTAGCATTTATATTTCTGATTTTACAAGCACAGTGGCATAAATTAGGAAGAAATCCTCGTTCTTTACATTCATCCTCACTTGCAAGTATCTGGGTGCTAAGAAAAAATGATTAATGAACAAGTTCTTTATATTCTGGCATCTTTGTATTGCCTTGAGTAAAAGGGCCTTCATGTTGGAATCAAGAACAAAGTGCATTAAATTATCAAGAGGTATAAATAGCTTTCCTATAAATGAGAATCTGACCCCAAATATTAGGAACTCCAGAGTTCAAGAATAGCGTGTTTAAAAAATAAAGGGTAAGAGGACCTTAATTTCAGGCATGTAATTGCTTCACAGACATTCATCATTCAAAAACAAAAGGCAAAAAGCTTATTAGGGATAGTGTGATACATTAAGACATTTACCCCCAGGAAAATCAGGAGTAGTTCTCCTGAAATCAACAGATTGATGTAAAGTGAGCCTTAGGGCAAGACAGGACTCAAAGATAACATTTGCTCAAGTTACCTCCCTTGCTATTGGAAGCATTGTCAGCTGCAGCACAGGAGGATAAAGGCTGAAAGAAAGAATGCTTGAGAACTAATTAACAAGTTACCAGCTGAGTGGCTTTCATTATTGTGAAATGTAAATGCTTTTGTTGATTAAATCTGGACCATTAGCTCTGCTCTGTGATAGAGGAAGTTTCATCAGAAGTGAAAAAAGATGAATCAAGGAGCTTTGTGTTGTAGTGATGGCCACTAAAATAGCTGATCCATTGGGGAATGTCCCAAGAATGTCCAGAGAGCTAAAAACATGAGCTGTTATATTTGAACCTATACTCTGCAATTGGAGCTGTGAGAGATTCTCACCCTTTTAGGATTATGCAGAAAGGAAAAGGATTATACAGTTTAACGACAAGACATATTCCTGTTCAACGGGGTCTTGGTAGTGTTTCATATAAATATAAATTCTAGTGCAGGACAGGCAAAAATCTCTTCTCAGATACTGATGTCGATTTTTTGGTCCACTGTTACATGTAGAGTTCCTGTTCATGAAACCAAATTTCTGCACATGTAAAAAGAAATGCATTTTAGATTTAGATGCTTTCCCAGTTGGCTTGCACAAGAATAATCACCTAACTTAAACACCTCTTGAAAGGTGTATTTTTGTATATACAAGGCCAAATTCTATCCTGATTATAGGACGGGATGAAGCAAAAACACTGAAAGTTACAGAAAAACAACTATTGTAATAGAGCTCTCCTTTCAAAATTTCTGGTCCTATGGTATGGATCTCTAGATGTGAAATAGATGGTCAACCTCCAACCAATGTCTTGACCAATGCCGGGGACCAAGACCATAGCATTTGTTTTTTGCAAAACACTTTATTTCTGTCTTTCTTCCAAGTACAGTAGGAGACCCCCCCCCCAGGCATTTCACTACCAGAAACCGTAGTGATCTTCTGTCTACCTGGGGACAGTTTTATATAAAATGCAATTACATATATGTTGACTGACCAAGTGATCAACAGGATCATCTGAAATATTATTCTGTAGCCATGCATCCCAGTTAGCCTGTCAAAAATAATTGTGTGTACTATAAATTTCACATAAATCCTGAGCAGTACTTTTCATTAAGTTTGGGGTCAGGGCTTTGGGTAAGTTGATCAAACTTGCAGTCATGGGGATATTTTCAGCTCCACTGTGCTGATTATTGCTCAAGCTCTTGGACTACAGAGAAAATCTATGTGGTATTTGAAAAGACAAGCCCCTGGAAGAATTGGACAGCTTCATTATATATTGGCTAGAGCTGAAAATAATTTCTCCTTCTTGGTTAACAAGAAACCTCCATCTACTGTTCTTCTCATTCAGTCCAGGCATGCAGTCAGGCTTCATTTTACCCATTCAAGAAATATGACCTTCACTTCTTGCATAAAAACATAGTATATGTTTATGATTTACTGATTTGTTTGTGTTACAGTAGCACCAAGAAGAACTAATTAGGGGCAGAGTGCCAATTATGCCAAGTGTTGCATGAACATATAAAGGAAAATCTCTGTAATAAAGGTGTTGCCTTCTTGTTGAAGACAAAGCATCAGAAGTGAGGATAGAAGGAGCTGGGGAGATAGGGGAACACATGGTTATATAGACAAGCAGTGGAAATGCAAAATTGGTGAAAATTCAGACTTCTCACTTTTTTCTGAACCTAAGGCCCTGGTAAGGTGATAGCAATCAGGTAAGTAGAAATCGTGTTCCTTTGAAATACCTTAATACCTTGGCTTTTGGCTTTATCAACTAACTTGCAGTTGTTTTCATTGGGGGGGGGGAGTGAAAAAAATGCAGACTGAGCATACCAGATGCTTTCCATGTGTGTTTAATACAACACTACTAGAGCATTATCCCAAATGACTTATACCCTCTCAAACAATGATAGCTCTAGGAAAAAGCAAATATTGACACTCCAATAATGTTTGCCCAGCAATCAGTGAGCAGTATACAGCACTCAGGGCATCTTTGTTACAGGAATCAATTAGGAAAATGGAGAATTGAGGTCCTCCAATTAGAAATATATAATAAATGCTGACTTTACTGAAAAAGTCCACTCTGCATATCTTTCTGAAGCCATACATTTATCTGCTTCTCAGTCAGTACCACTTAAACCTGTCACTCCAGCTGACCCCCCAGTATCTGTACCTTCCATTTTGATGTTATTTCCCTCATCTGAAAATAGCATTGTCACACTGTATGCATGCAGCATCCACCTAGTCTGCTGTCCTGCCTCCAGAAATGATCGGCACCAGCTTTGCCAGAGGAAGTAACCCTGAAGCTGAGAAGATATTGAAAATCCACCCCAAGGGAATGTTTCCTCCTATTCCCATTAACTGCATTGTGTCCTTGAAATAGACTTCATATACTTTGATTAGATGACAGCTATTTTCCTCCTGCAAACTCTTATTTCCTTCTCTTGGCTTGACTAATGCTAAGATTAGCCTTTCCGTGGACCAAAACACTGACATTTGAAAATAAAGGGCTAGGGTCTTGGCTTAATTCTCCTCAGCCATTTCACACCACCAGCAAGGCAAAGAAGTCGCTTGCTCCCCTTCACATAGTGAAGACTGGAACTCCCAGCTCTTCTGTGTTGCCAGAGCACTCAAAGTAATTAGAGGAGATCAGTTACTCTAACCCCAAATGTTTGGTGAATAAAAGCCAGTTCCAGTTTTCATTTATGTGATGCGTGGGATAGAACTTCTTACAGATGGGATTCACAGTCTGCTCTCAGCAACTCCATCAGGAAGAGATTTTTAGTCCGTTTTCTTGTACACTGTTTTCTGATTCTCTTAGTATTCACAAATGTCTCAACATCTAGCATTTTTTCCATTATAGCCTCTATAATTTGTCACTGCTTCTCCCAGGACAAATATTTGCTGTGGAAAGATGAATCTGGTTGGCTTGTTTTTAAGACCATAGCTTTTTCTTTTCTTTCTTTTCTGATAACATCATTGTTGGTTTTGGCAGCTGAGTCACAAGAACATGTTACACAAAGGGTATTTACAGTATAATGAGGTTCAATGGAGTTGAAAGATAAAGTTCATTAGCCTCACATTTAAGACTATTAGAGCAGAGAGGCTGTAGTGAAGCATTGTGTTTGTCATTTGCACAGTGCTTCTAAAAAGCAAATAGCATAGATTCTCTGCACACTTACTGGCTTCCTTTCTAACCTCCCAGCTGATTTTCATTTGCAACAGAGTTCAGTTTTGCAGAATGGAGATTGATGGAATCATTCAGCACAGTGTCAGCAAGTGTATGTAACCTCTGCTCTGACCATCACCAAAGTTACCAGGAGAATGAATCAGAAAAGATTTGCGCAAAAGACAGTGTTGGTACTGTAGTGACCATGCAGTTGCTAAGGATGTGATTAGCACTCCGATTTCAGGAAGGGGAGAGTTAATTGCTATGTCCTCATTCCATTTCTCTGGGGGAATACCTGTTTGCTGATTATACAAGACCAAAAAAACCCGCCTCTTGATTTTTACATCTGAAGCCAGCACCTGTTTGATCCTGAACATCTCTATTATGAAACTAGAATATGTAACTTTTATTCACTGAGTGCAACACATGCAATTGTAACAGTCTCCTATTTTAATTTTTTTTTGCTACATTTCCCTCTCTCATACACAGTGTACACTTACTTGGTCACTTACCTCTGGAAGTTTGAGAGCTATTTTTTTTCTGTAAGTCCAAAATCCAGCTATTAGGCTGAAGAAGGCTCAGGGAAATGAACTGAAATGTCTAGTGAGAAGAAAAATGGCACTGTAAAGATGAGATTAAAAAAAAAAAAAAAAAGCCCAGGGTAATAGAGATTGATCACTCAATCTGTCCATGGCCTCAAATAAAACTGATTGAATTTAACATGTTAGGTTACAGTTAAGGAGCTGAGTTGTTTCAGTGGGTATAATATAGTTTCAGATTATCATGGGGAGCCATTTATTTATTTTTGCATTTGTGAGTCACTTAGTCCCTTTATGTGAGTGAAAATACATTTATTTTCCCACTCCCTGCTGTTGTGTGTTCTATTAATATCACACTAGTTGAAATAGATGGGCACACTAGAAACTATTTGGTGTTGAATTTGTTTTTCAGATTTCTCTTTTTCTTCTTTTTCTTCTTGAGGCAGCTATTTTTATAAACCAATTCAAAAGCCCACAGGCACTTCTAATACAAGCTTAGTTCTCCTCCATTTTTAAAAAGACTGGACTTAACCCTACAGTAAGAAGCCACAGGGATACAAGAGCCTATGTAAGGTCTGTGATGTCTTTTATGCCATTCAGGCAATGTGGAGATGACACTGTATTTCCCCAGCTTTCCCAGATAAAGCATTGGGCACTCAGAAATAGCCCCCATTCAGGCTCTTTCTTTTTGATTAAAAAACAAAGAGAAAAACTAGAAACCATCAAACAAGAAGCTAAAGTGAATAGAAAGGGAATGCTGCTGTGAGATATACTGATCCTTGCAGCTTACCAACAACCACAATTACCAGCTCCTTCCCTCACCACAGACACTCCTGCTAGCTACTACCACAGGTTTTGCTGCCCCTTTCCTCATAGCAGCAGCTGCAGCTAATAGTACACAGGTAAATTTGGCCCTTTTTATTCTCCCCATAACCTTGTGGAGTTGTTTCTCTTTGCCCTGTGGTTCCTATGGCTCCATTTGGATTTTAGTAAAGCATAGGGTCTCCAAGCAGGGATCTGGTGAATTCCATGCTTTGCACTGTATATACAGACCATGACACTGGGTAGTTTATTATCAAAAGAGATGAGACACAAGAGGTTTACAAAGCAAAGCAGTGGGGAGAAAAGGGATGTGAAGTGTTCTCAGCTGGGCTAGCAGGGGGAGTGGCAGAAGAGGGCTTAAGTTCAGGAGCCTGAGCCCAGAGACCTGAGTTACAAATCTGGCTGTGCTGTTCTTGTTTGTGTTGAAATCAAGGAGGATTAGAGTGCCTGTACTTGATGGAGGTAAGTGGATTGTACTGGGGACTCCAGGCAGCTGTCTGTGGGCTCCTGAACTCCTACTGGGTGAATTGTATGATTGCTGCTGTCTGTAGCAGAGGCAGGAGAGCACCCAAAGTGAAGTTCTTTTCACACCCTCAGCCAGCATGACCCAATGGCTCTGCCTGTGGCTCAAGTGTCCTGGCTCAGCTCTTGCTTTCCTCCATCTGTCTCCCCATTATGCATCATTTTATCCTCATGCTGGGTACTGTCTAGGTGGTAAGGTATCTGTACTGCAAAAGAGGCACTGTCTTTGTGTTAAATGTCGCTATTGTGCCTTGTCCAACACGGCCCTGACCTCTTGGTAGTGCTCTTAAGAGTTACAGCAATATAAATTAATACATAAATCCTCCCACCATAGCAATAAAGGAAGGGTGGGATGGTCATGACCCCAAGATACATATTCCCATCCTCCCTGGGAGTCTTCAACCCCAGGTTGTCACTCCATGATGGAACACATATTACCATCTTTAAAATGTAACCTTACAAGCTTTCTTCTTGTGGGAAAGTGCCTCTGCCTCTTTGTTCTTTCTTTCTTGATCATATATTTTGGTTGACATACAGCTCACCTTGTGTCCTCCTCTCTGTCGGTGGAAGGGGAATAATTTTGAAAGGGCGTTAATAATCTGTCATTTAGTACACACTTCAACTAGATCAATAAAAGTGTCAGCTGTTCTAAAGATACCATTGGACAGTAAGCAGATGTTATATAAAGGTATCCAGCAATAAAGGGCTACCTAGATGGATCTCCTGGCCTAAGCCAACAGATAAGCAGCCACAAACAGGCTTCCTGGAGAGGGGAACTAAAAAGACCAACAGCAGGTAGCAATAGAGATAGGAATAATAGATTGGAGGAGAGAGCAGGAAATTAAATATTTGTGTCATTCTTACTTTCCTTAAAGTCCAAGGGAGATTAGTCAATGTCTAGAAATGAGAGCAAGATCAAGACATGAGAACCTACCCCTCACTGCCTACAACTTCCATTGAATACGCTGGTATTATCTACTTTCTCAGGTGCTTTATTCAGACTAGGAAACAAGGCTGGTAAAACATTTCGTACATCTTCCCCAGGAATGTGGCTTCCACATCTGAGTGTTTTTGATCTAAGACAGGATTTTTTTTTTCTTTGCTGTTACTAGCAAAACCAGTGTTATCATCTTATGAGTCATCTTGTATAGTAGCCATTTTTGAATGTACTCTGCTTTTGCATGCTGTATGTCTTTTAATAAGTCTTTTAAAAAGTTCTCCGGCCCCTCAGACTCCAATTCATGACACATCTCTTTTTAAATACATGGGCCAGAAATTGGCACATTCATCATGTGAACCACAGGGGTTTAATGTTGAGTTCTTAAACCATTGGCTGAAATCCTAGAAATAAGCATGGGAATTCTCAAGAGGGATGAAGACTAAAGAGCTTCAACACCACATTGAGAGATGATGTATTTGGTTCTTTTGAGAAACCAGCATATAACAAGAGACAGGGCTCGTAATGCAGGACTCATTTTCTAGTCTGCATAAAGAGTGTTTCTTTACTAGTCTCAGGATTTTACACTGGTTTCTCTTTAGAGTGGTATCCATGCATTAGAACACTGGACCAGGGTCCAGGAATTTTCAGTACCTCTTATTATTGCCCATTTTCTTGGCTGTAGTTTCACCATCTGTAAGACAGAGGATGGGGAGTAAAGACAAAAATGTAAAGGGAAAAGAGGAAATAATGGTGACTGTGTTTATGAAGCAGATTGAGACCTCCTGAGGAAAATGGGACAGAAGAGCTAGGGTTTACTCTGAGGCACTATATTCATGCTGAACTAGACTGTGTGCAAATACACTTGGCAGGACCTCCCTGGGAAAAAGAATTCCTGAATTTGTTCCTATTTTTACACAGGGTTGTAAGTATAATTATTCTCGGACTGTGTACAGTCCTAACGTAAATGGCAGGGAGTGGGGAAATTGCTGCTGTGTGCCATGACTCTTTCATGGAACCAACCCTCTGTCCCATAAATCATTGCCCAGTTACATTGTTCTGCTGCAGAAATTTCTGCCCTGAAAATGTAAAATATAAATCCACGCTACCTGGCTTTTGGAGAGCAAACAGTGGCTGTGCCTGGAAAATTACTTTCCTGGCATCTCTGTACTAACAAAGCCTGTTCCTTCTGTGAGGGCAGATCCCAGGAGGCAAGAGCATTCAGCATTTTGTGACTTGGCATCACACTGGCAGGACTGGGCCTTGGGTTTTTCTATGACAAACAATTTCCTAAGCAACAAAACGTGTAGGAAGAAAAATAGCAACTAGGCTAATAACAAAATTAGGGGAAATCCCAGCCTGAGTCATTGTAGGAAAGGGAATTTTTAGTCCCCTTGAGTCTTGTGACACTTACTCAACAGAAAATTTGTTCAAGACTATCATCCTGTCACCTGCTGGAGATGTGAGGTATGTTTTTACATAGGTCTTCCTAATTGCAGAGCAAAACTCCCTCCTTGCCTCACCTTCTGCTTGCTTTTAACAAAGTGGTATTTTAACAATTGAAGAGTGAGACAGTCCTCTTTTTAGCAGCAGCTAAATTTATAGAGAAACTAGATTTAACTCCCAGATTGGCTTTAAGCTGGAAGAACTCCTGCTATTTCTACAGGCTTGCTCCTGCTTTTCAAGCCAGAAATGAGAACAGAATCTGACTCTTTAGTCACTTCCATGAGGACAACACCTGTTTGACTTATACTCCCTCGTTTCTGTTCCTTGGCCTCATCTGAGATCTCTTCTCCTACACGAAGGACATGGCTCTTTAGGGCTGATGCTTGCTTTATGCCTAAGCCTTTGTACTGGTGTTTTAAGCATACTCCTACAAAACAAAAAGTTGTTCAAGTGTGTTTCTAGAGAGTGACTAATTCTGAGCTAGCTCTTCCATAGGAAGCTATACTGAAATAAGAAGGTGTTGAGGTTTTTCCAATGTAGCAAAGGATCAGTCAAGGAATTCTCGGAACAACCTTTGACTGAGCTCAGGTACATCGAAAAATATACACCAATTTATGTAGATGCAGTTCTTGCTCTGACTAACCAACCTGCAGATTCCTCCTCAATTTGCTAGGGCTTTCAGCATTTATATTACTTTAATTAACATGCTGTTTAAATTAAATGTTGATATTGGCTCTTATTGTGGATGACTACGTATTACATGGCTTCTCAGCATCTGAGCTTTTTTTCTCATCATCCAAACTGAGTCAACTATGTCTAATAATTCTAATAATTTTCACAGAAAACAATAATACAACCAAGCAGCATAATTAGTGAAATCTAGCTTCCTCTGGAATTGTGTTGCTGCCCACACACAGTCTAAAACCCTCTTCTCAATTTTCATCATAAATACACCAACAAAACACCCTCAGTTTCCTCTGCCCTCCTATTAGAGAGTCCCGCTGCCCTGTTTCAAAGAAGACATAATTAGTGACCTCATGGCTCATCCCTTTCCCTCTTGAAGACAATAATGTGGGGCTTCTGTACTCCACACAGCCACTTTTTTTGCAAAGTGTGTAGGAACTTCTTACTTCTGAGACCACTTTAACATGGGCAATTTGGCTGAAGCTGGCCAGTAGGTTTGAGAGTTAATAAGGACAGGCTGAGAGGCAGACTCTTAGTCCTTATTTCCATAGGAAAAGAGGATAAAAATACAACATGGTTAGAGCCAAAGTCTTTATGTCTATGGATCTGAATTTTTTGGAGGCCCTTTATCCCCCATGCCTGCTGATTTTTGTTGAGAAGTTGCATTATAACTATACACTCCAGCATATAGTGTATTCCCCAATCATTACAGTGTGCCATCATTCATAGAACACAATAGAAATGTTTTAGGATAATAGTTTATTTATCAAGTTGGTTATGAAAGGCCAGGAACTGCATTTAACCTAGAGAGCAATTCCCTTCTTTAAACTGCTTGGAAACTTTCAGGGGCACTGTCTGAGTCCTGCTTCCCCTCCCTCGCTGTTTCCTCTCTTCTAAATTGGCACATGTTGCCAACGGTGCCTGCTGTCCAAGGAGTAGATGGCTTGGCTTCCTGTGGGTTGTCAGCATAGCTCTTCTGAGCAGCTAGGGATTTGTTGCTGAATGAAAGAGGTCTCTCTCGGGCATCTTTCAAGTGAATGGTCTCCACAGAATTCCCAACCCGAGTTGCTGTGAGAAACTGGGTAAAAAGGTTCTAGAAATCAAGGTCCAGTCTCAAGCATGTTACAATTTACAGGGTCAGATCCAGCATTGCTAAGGGCAAAAGAAGTTTTATTGTGGACTTCAGTGAGTGCAGGATTAAGCCCATTGCCACCTAACTACCACAGTGACAGAAACCTTAGAAATTTCAGAGGCATTGCTGACATGCTGGACTAATTTCAAGCTTCAATGTGGTCTGTATGGCAAGTTTAACATTGCCTTTTAAATACAGTCAGCAGTCTTTTCTACTAAAAATACATTAGACATAATATATATGTATTTATCGATATTGATATATCTTTACATCTTGGAGGTACATTGTGATTTTGCAAATTGTCTTCCTTTCCATATCACTTAAAAGTGACTCCTCAACAAAGAGGATGATTTCCCTTTAAGCAGCTTTTGTTTCCACTCTTGTGTTTGGAAAATGCTGCTATTTAGTGAAGAGCCCTCTGAGACACTCAGGCTTTCTGTGAGGTCAGAACTCCTCACTGGCTTGCTGCAGTCTATTTCTGGCACATCATCATATTAATGTTCCTGGTGGGTTTCTCTGAAGTTTCTGTGTGTCTTGAAGCTGAGGAGGAAATGGAGTCGGTAATTTTATGAAGCACTGGAGCACCATGTCAACAATTGTTTTCAGTCCTTTAAGTAAAACCTGCTGCACCTTATGGAGAATTCTAAGGTCTCTGCCAAAAAAAGTGCCCTTTAAGCAGCGTGTATTTCACTAGAGTGCCTGTTAAAGATGCTTGCAAGTGCTTGTCATGGTTTTTCTCTGTAATAGCAAAATGAGAAATCCACGCTACGTTACTAAAAATACTATGTAAGAGAAATATGACAGACAAAACATATAGCATTCTAGAGCTAATCAATGTTTTTAAAGCAGACCTGTGCTTAGAAACAGTTTCTATTCCTTTGAAGCCATTTTTCATTGTAAAGCTCTGTGGCTCAGCTTGTATGGTATAGTCTAGTGAGTAAGTCACCAGACTGAGACCCAACAGATCTGGGTCCATTCTGTGCTCTACTCCTCATCTTGATAGGTGCCCTCGTGGAAGTTGTTTTTCTTTCCCTTCAGTTCCCATGTGTTTGCTGACTAGTTTCTCTTGCTATTAAAAGTGAGACTTTCAATAGCCATGTGTTGACCTCACTCAAAGTGGCACCAGCTGAGGTGCATAAAAGATAATACTTTTGCTGTTCAAGAACATTAAACTCTAGAAAAGTTCTGCTGCAGATGTCATTGTATTTGATTGTACAGGTAGGTGAAATAGTCTCTGTCCCAGAAAGTTTACAGTCTAGGAAAGTGCCATTTTAGCCTATTTGGAGAGTAAATGGCTTATTCTTTCAGACATCTGGCCATTTTTGCATCAACATAGTGCATCTGAGAGGACCTTCACCTGGCAGAGCACTGAAGAATAGCATAGCTGGAACAGTGGGACTGACCAGCCTAATCTGGGTGTTCCTGAGCATGGAGTAGAGGCAGAGTGAGAGCAAGCTTTGTCTCAGGACCTAACTTAAGCAACAGAACTCAGCTGGAGTTTCTGATTTTCCCTGGAAGACAGTCAAAAGAGTTCAATCTTCTGCCGATATAAAGAAGACATACAATAGATATGGCATCAGGTTCCTGTGACCTGAACAAAACCAGGTATATATTGCATGCTCATCTTACAGCTGGAAAAATGCTTCAGGACCATCTTATCCATACAGTTTAAAGAAAGAGACAGCTTCTGAAACTTGCTCTTTTCCAGGCCCTGTGGCATGAGGGGCCCAAGATAGATAATTAATGGATAAAGCCAGTGGCTGTCAAGCCATTAACTCTGGATCCTTGAGAATCCATGGGATCCAAAGAAGTAACTAAGAAAAGTAAGCCTATTGCTAAAGACATGTTTTTGTTAAACAAAAAAGTATAAATTTATGTGTGTGTGTGTACACACACACACACATATATGTATATGTGTATTTCCTGTGCTGCACATAGTCACACACATTGGAAAAGGATAAAAACTGAAGCTACAAGTACAGCTCCAGTTTGAGGAGGGACATGGAAGAGGAGAGTTTGAGACTTTAATGACTCAACTAGACAATCACCCAGAAATGTACCCCAGAGAGCAATCCTAGGAGACAGATAGTCTTTCTTTGGCCTTTTTTGTCATTTCTGACTACTTTGATTCTGCACATTTCCATGTCCTTTAAATAGAGCAGGGTTCCTATCAATCTCTTGATCTGTTCTCCTGGCACACACAATGACAGTCCTCTGTGCAGATGGAGCCAGGGGAATTTTACTGCCTTTTTTTTTTCTCAAACATGTTCAAACTGTGTTTGGATTCACTTTTTTTCCACCCCCATCATTCTGCTATCTCTTCCCATTTCTTTGCTGCTTGTATTTCATGGCTTTTCTCCCCCTTCTAAGATATATGCTTTATTTTATAACATTTCTCATGCACTAAAACAAGTGCTAAGTCAAGCAGTTACCAGAGCTGGAGGATCTAACCTTCCTCCAATCAGCACAACCATCATGTAATAGCCATCGTGTTAACTTTAAGTATAGATTATTATTACTGAGCTTGTATTTTCTTGGCTGTTTGCCCAGCATGTCCTTGATAACTCAGGGTCACAAAAATGAGTAATACTCTGTTCCTACTCAATAAGACACAGGATCAGCATGATTAAAATGGCCTTAGCATTCAAGAATCCTTTACATTTGGCACTCCAAATTAAATTAAAAAATGGTTTAGATTGCTTTCCATGAATAATTGCTATTAACCCTTATTCCCCTTCTTGCCCCTTCCCAAGACTATTATTGATTGCTGGTTGCTCAGATGCTAAGAATATCCTTGGGTAATGTTTTAGGGATTTAAGGCACTAACAAGAGTTTATCAAATTAATGGGATTCTGTAGGTAGCAGGCAAAAGACAATTGGATAGATTTCTCCATGCACAAGTCGCTTGATACCTGCCTCTGAGATGGGAGCAATGCCAAGTAATGCATTTTGTCTGCTGCACTCTTGTGCAATCATTTTTCCCATAGAATTATATTCTTCTGGTGTGGGAGGGTTTGGTACCTCTGAGAATGACCCTTTTATAATCATTCCTAGTGAACTGACACAGAATTGGCTTTCCCAGATTTCTACCTCTAGGTAATGATCCCTTTAAGCCTGTTCAAAATCATACCCTAATTGGTTCAGGTCAATGTCACAGGTAATTGGTGAAGCAAACAACAGGAAATTTGGAGACAATTCCAATATCACACGTGTTTGGCCACAAGGGATACTGCTTATGCCAAGCAAGATCTATTTTTCAAGCAGAAGCTGAAGTATAAAACCCCTCAAAACTGAACAAAAGAAATCCTTTTCTTTTGTTTCTCACTGAGATAGATGTGGAAAAACAATGCAAAACTGCAAACATATGCAGAAATAGTGACTGAAATAAAAAGGGACAATTTGGAGCAAAGCTACATGGCCTTTCTCATAGATCCAAGTGCCCCTGTTTTGTGTTTAGAGGGTAGGAACACAGACATTAAATACAGAATTACCTTTTTGTGTTTGAGGATGGCATTGGATAGGGGGTCCCTGTTAAACTCAGCTGGGCCAATACTGACCTACCCTGGCACTAGTAGTAAAGCACCATAAAAGCCTGTACTGCTGTCTAAGGATGGAAACTTCTGTTATGTGAGTCTGGCAAATAGACATTTACACTTAATTATCACAGAGTGTGCTGCCTAAGGTGTGTTCCTTGCTGCCTGGATATGCTTGTGCTCAGTATCTCCCTCATTAGTTCTAGTCCTTCTTCCACCCTTTGCCTCACTAGTCAGAGCTAAATAACATCCATTTTTAATCCTTTTTCCCCTCAACCCTCTCCCAAGTAAAGCTGTATGGGTGTTTGAGAACAGGAAGAGCTTGCATTTGCAAAACAAGCTCTGTCTTTTTTAGACACTCATGCAGAAGAAACTGAAGCTAGGAAAGAGACTTTAAGAATCATCTGTGACCTACCTGTTTCCTCTTTCCCACTGGTAAAGCTGGCATTATTTACATCTTCCTCAGCCCAATAAATTTCCATCATCTTCCCAAATGTTCTGCCTCATCTAGGGACTTTTCCATTACAGTCAGTATTATGCAACCCTAATAGCTCTCCCAAGATCACATTGCCTTCATTTGAGTTATTGTCCCACAGCAGAGGGCAGCTGTGATGGGATGCATCTTGCAGTCAATATACTAAGGAGAATTAAAAGGTGCGAGCATGACACTGCATTTGCTCTTTCTGCTTGCTAGTGGATGCCTTGTGAATAGCACAATCATATTGTTTGCCAACTTTCAGAAGAGAAGCTGGTTTTATGGATGCCTACCATGCACATAAACAGACACCATGAGATTTGGCAGACAGAAGCGAGTGATGACAGGTTGTCATCAAATTATTCTTTTATATTTTATACCAACAAGGAAGGAGGATACAGGAAATTTGTTGGAAGGAGGATACAGGAAATATTAAATGCATCTTAGATAAGATTTTCATTAAAAGTGCCTGAATTTGATAATTCTAATGCACAATCACATCCTCCGTTTCTTTGTCTTTATCATTGGTCCCCTCTCACCTTAATGGCAGTGAAAATAAAGCAGCCTTGGCTAGCTGTTTATGTAGAAGGAAATCATGAGCACAGCATGTCCTGTCAAAGCAATAGGCTCTGTTGTCTTTTTTGTGTATGGTATAATTGGACATCCCACCTAGTCAAGAAAACTCATCCCTGGATGAAGCCAAATGAAAATGCAGGGAATGAGACAAAAGCTTTCTAGGACCATGAATACCTTCAGGATCTAAGCTGAGGGAACCCAAAACTGGCTCAGGACACTTTGGTTTCCATTCAGAGCTTGGCATTTTTGTCTGAAGTAGATCACAGTCTACTTTGGAAAAGGGGAGTTTTGTCTAGAGGGATTTGAGACACAAATGGCTTTATCTTCTGCTGCCGTAAATCAATACATTTCCATCTATGATAATGTCTGGAACACACTGGGACTGTCTTTCTGTGTTTCTGTGTAGGTTTGTACCAGCTGAGATTGGTTCCAGTTTTTATATGCAGTCCAAGGTGCTCAAATTTGACTTTCATTCAGGCTCAGTCTCGGTTTTTCACTTGCAATAGAACCTGCACAAAGGAATAATGTCTGGGTGGCGTTTTGGAGCATAAGTAATTTATCAGGAAATAGCAACTTGCATCCCAAATGCTTTCCCAGAAAGGTCAACTGACAGAGATGTTTTCCACACTCCCCTCAAAACTGTAGTTTTTGGATCTTCTCTCATGTGATGCTCCAAGAAATGAGGCTACACATTGTGTTATTCATTTAATACTATAGTTCCCTGGTGACATCTTCACATTCCTTAATGAGGGCAGCGTTGCTAACTTGTTAGGAGCCTGAGGACTCTCTCAAATTAACATAGCATGGAGGAGAAATTAACAGAGAGGAGCTCCTTGCATAAAATGGAATGAGATCACTTGATGGCCCTTTCTACAGTCTTTATTTCTGCATTAAAGAAGAAATGGTATCAAGGATAATATAGCACACTGTTACTCAAAACTGGGATGCCCTTGTTTTTACTCAATAACCTGAATGACCAAAAGTAATTAATCCTTTGCAATACTAATTATATAACTTGAACAAGCATGACTTGGGTGTTTAACTGTGAGGAAGAAAGGGCAGGGACATGTGTCTCGGTAAAATTATTGGGGAGAAACATCAATGAATAAAAAATCTTTTAGTGGGGTGTGTTTACCCATGAGTAAATCAAAAGTCACACTGTTGTTTGAGTAGGATAATGCTGTGCTTCTATTAACATGAAAGAAGTCAGAACATGGCTTTTTCCCTACTTCATCATAAAGCCAAACCTGGCAGGAGTCAAAGAGAAAGCAACAAAGGAATACAGGAGAGACAAAGCCAGACAATGGAATCATAAAGTAAAGGGAGTTTCAGTAGAGACATTCGTAGCGTGTTTTTCTTTAAAATTTTCCTCTGCAAAATATGATTGACAAAGTAGACCCTCTGTGCAGTCATTTGTGAAACATATGCAACTGTTCTACAAGCCCAGAAGATACAGAGAAGTAAAAAAATTGTGTGTGTGAACTGTAGACCTCTTGGAACATTCATGAAGACCAATTCCCTGCAGCCTTGGCTTTTTGGGGGGTTGTGGCTTGCTCATGCAATAACAGTTCCTAAAATGGGCTGTAAACAGTCATTGCAGGAAGTCTGTTCTGGGGGGTAAGAGATTGCTTCCACACAACCTTCATTTGTGGCTTTACTGTGCAAAGCAGGTGAGTCATTGCTGACAGATACCAGGAGCTATAAACCCAAGGACGATCACTGTGCTGACAGCAGCAGACATTCTCCTAAATAATGATTATTGCCAAATATTTCCTTTTTTTCTGGCAAAGCTTTCCTCTTCCCTTTTACAATTCTTAAATGCTGGAAATGCTGGAGGCAAAAACTTCCCTCATCCACTTGCCTAGGTGCAATGTGCAGGGGCCTTATCCCCTGCCTGCTGGTGGTTATTACAACAAATGGAGATAATGAGCAACTAAGCCAGTCCACAGAAACCTGCTAATTAAACTTGGGACACACCTGGTTGCATCTTGTAGCTGCAAATGATTTCATCAAAATATACCCAGGGTCAGCAAAACCAAACTCCCCTCCTCTTTCTAGCTCTAGACGTCCAAGCTGCTCACCATCTCTGAATCTGGTAAGAGGCCCTGCCCAGCAGAGTTTCTGTAGGGTTGCAGTCATGGGCAAGTTTTGGGAAATGCTTGGGTGGCAGCCCCTGCGGTTGGCTTTGGCAAGGTGAGTGTGTGGGCATCACACCTTAGCAGGCACTGCCATCTGCTGCTGGTGGCCCCCCTGGCTGCTCCGGGACCTTTGCCGCTGCCTCTTGCCAGCAAAAAGCTATGACTTGCTCATGGTCAGACCCTGTTTGCTTAAAGCCAGATCACAAAGATGGGCCAGATGGGCCTCTCCTGTCTCTTACGCTTCCAAAGGCACACCGTACAAATGAAATTTAAAGGCTTACAAGTCACATCCTAAACCAAACATAAGTTTGGGGAGCGATGCTCCTGTGGGAAGAAGTGCTAATTAGTGGCGCCTTCTGCTACCGAGCCCAGCGACAGACGGGCTTACTGTAAATGAGTGGTTGGTCTGCAAGGACTATGCTCTGGGGAACCTGCAGGAGTTAGACAGATTTAGCTACACCAATTGGTAATAATCTGTGGACAACAAACACAGAGCTAAGATTTGGCAATTGACAGTACAGGCAAAATGACAGTAAGACGTGCTTTAGAAAAATGGTTGTAAAGGTGTGTTTGTTTTTTTTTAAATTGTCATGGTAAAATGATGTGTAGCCTTCTCTCAGCAGTACAGGAAGGCAATTGGACAAAAGAACTTTTCCAGGTTCTGCCACAGACTCTCTAAGATCTTAGTCTAGTTTCTGAGTCTCTCTCTGAATCTTAACTTGAAGATAATAATATTTTGGTCTTCTCCATGTCCTTTATCTTTGTGTTTTCTGACAAAAGCTTTTGATCTGCATTTGTTCATCACTAGCCTTCAAACAGTCAGGAAAAAAAAGTGCATTCTCTTCCCCAAAGCCAGAAATACTTTGTCGAAAATCTCCAGTCGGAACACTTTCAGTTTTCAAGTGGAAACTTGAAATTTACTAAGGGAAAACAGATAGTTTATATGCAATCTTTTTCTTTGTTTTTTTTTTTTTTCCCTGGAAACTTCAAATGGGATCCCGGGCAGATTGCTGCAGGCTGCAGACCCTCCCCAGTGATGGAGAGCTGCTGAACCAGGCCCCAGGCCTTCTTCAGATTTACCCCCAAGGCATTAAGGTGGAGACTCCACTGTGTGGTTTGTAAGAAAGGAACTCCTCTGTAAATAGACTTTCTGTAATTACCATCTTTAATGAAATTACTTAGGACTCGACTTCAGGAAAATATTTGTAGCCACCAGTCACATAGTTGTGGAGGGAAATTACTGCTGCAGATTGAGAATGCAATGAAATCACTCTCTGGTCTGCATTGTGAGACAGGAATAGCACTTCATCTGCGCCTTCCTCTTCTCTTTCCCTCTTGTATCTATGAAGCATCTGGGCAGTTTCTATCTTCACTTATTTGAGTGTATTTAAATGACAGGGTCACACCTTTTGTCTGTCCCTGTATGCTCCCACTGGGTCAGTTCTTCAGCTTGTTTCTGGCCACTCTTGGTGGTTACCTTCCACCAAGTTTGAGGCTTTGTATTTTCTGGTAAATTCCCATGTCCCAGTTTTGGGCAGGAAGATGAATATCAAGGAAGCTGTCCAATTTTCTAGAGTGGGATTTGGGGATATTTAAGTCTAATGCAAGCAAGACCCAGGTGTCAGTGTGGTCAGGCAGTGGGGAGAATTGTGCTGGGGCAGGACTGCTGCTGGCAGAAGTGTTGTATAGGCCCAGGTGAGCACCTGAAAACATGCTGAAGACTAGGGAGTCATACTGCTTTCTCTGCATGCATATTCAAGCTGACTTCTCACAGAGCCAGCAAGTAAAGCTTGGGAAACTGCCACAATGCTTCATCTTGTCCTCCTTCCCTAAAACACAATTTTCAAAAATGCAAGTGGATGCCTTGTATTTTCTGCATTTTTTTTCAGCCTTTATTGAAATAATTGACATTTAGTTCATCTGCTAGTGTAATTTTGTCTTTCCGAAGGGACCCTCATATGGGAGTCTCCTGCTGGATTCTCTAAGACACGTTTAAAAAACAGTCCATGTAAATACAACACTCAGGCAAAGGCTCAGGCCCAGGCTACCAGAGGTCAGTATCACACCTCCACTTGGGAAGTACTTCTGATCAACATAGTCTATGATAGCTGTCACAGCCAACATTGTCTCTTCACATGTGGGCTGGATCTGATCTGGGGGTAGAACAAATCCATGAGTTCCCTTGTCTCGCAGCTCAAATGTGTAGGAGAAAGGGATGCCTATCATGTGAGTCCAGTCCCGTGAGGAGCCTGAGTTGCTGTCTGCAAATTTAAAAATAGAGGGGAGATAAACTTATTAGGCAGTGCTCTTTGAAAATACTTCTTGCTATAGTTAATAGAAGATTTCCCAGAATCCCTGAACTAAGCAGCAATCATATATCACTGTTGGAGAGAGCAGAATTTCTAGGTGCTGTGATTCTTAATTATACTAAAAGTCTTGCATAGAATTTCCTAAGTGAAACGATTGTCCATAAGATGCTATTGTACAATAGCAGGAGATGAGTTCCAGGGATTCTGTGCTTTTAGCATTTTGCCGTGATTACTGTTGGATACAAGATGGATTGGCCATTTGTTTGCTCTCATACATCGCTTCCTACATTGACACTGTTTGGAATTTCTTTGTGTATTTGCTTTTTAGCAAAATTTTGTTCTGTAACCTGAAAAAATTCTGGTTACTCCCTGTATCACTGCTCTTCTGCCTCATGAATCTTTTTCTTACCCATTGAATATAATTACAAACTGTGGCAAAATACACACAGTCATAGGCATGGACATGTTACCTTATACTTGCACTGTGCTTGCTGTTAATGCAGTGACTCGTGAGACTCTGGGACTGGCACAGACAGACATTGTGAGTATGTGAAACCGCATGGGTGCTGGAACCAACTACTTAGTATTATGAGTGACTAGCACAACTTACTGCTTCCTGGGAAAAGGTTGTTTTTACCAGGCAGTCTCGAGGGCCCTCTAGTCCTCTACCTTCAGACTGTCAACAAATATCAGCTGTGATGGTGCTTTCCTGATGTAGCTATCCAGTTTGCTAGGAATGAGGCTGAAACCAACATATTTCACACAGAATTGCAAGCAGCTGCTATGTGATAATGTCTGATGGAGTAACTATAGACCTGATTGGGATTTTAATTTTTGCTCGACTCCAGTGAAGACAAATAGGAGTTTTGCTGCTGACTTCAGCAGGGTCAGGATGATCTATCACCAATCTTGTTCTGTCCCCTGTGATGTATCTGTGAGGAATTCATGTAAGAACTGGCTTCTGATCAATGCTTCCTTCCTTCCTGCAGTCAGCTTTATAACATACAGTGTTATCTTGTATTCCAATGACTGCTACTTAGATGTTGCACTGAACCAGCCCATTAAATGTTACTCAAAGAGGAAAATCAGCAAAACAGTACTTATTGATACCTATGACACAAGAATGACTGTCTCCTTTGAAAAACAGTGATCAAAGGGGAAAAAAAAAACTTACATAAAATTAAAGAGGTTGCTCCTACTTGATAACTGGTCCCATACTTTCCCATCAGGGCAGTAGCTGCTTTCCCTGCAACTTGCATCTGTAAGTTCGAAATAGGAACAGCATTTTCATTAGTACCAGTAAATTTGGCAATTATTTCGAGTGGGCCAAAATTTTCATCTCTTTCAGCTTTGAGTTTACATATGGTTGGCTTCAAGTTTCAATATTATTAATTCAGGCTTTTCCTTGTTTTTTTTTTTTAATGCAAATTATGTTAAAATTCAAAAATGACTCTGCTATTAGGTAGAGAAGGTATTTGTTTTGTTGTAGAGGGCTATATTTTGGAGAATTATGGTCTATGTTCTATAGCATACTGGTCTCCAGGGAGTTCAGAGAGATATAGCAGCGTGATTGATCTCTTATACTTTTTCTATTACCATAGGTTCTGTGTGGCACCATCTTTAGAAACTGAGCCATAGACAGATTAAATGACTTCCCCAGCGTTTTATATGACCCCAAGTCTGTCATGCTCTTGACTAGTGCTCCAGGCACTGCAAGGTTCACAAATACTCATTTTAATGAACTCAATTTAAAACATTCACAAGCTGAGAGGGAGAAGTAACCAAAAAGTAGGTGCCTACTTTGTTCCCATTCTCCTTGTGGACATGTTTGGAATACCCCTTCTGGACACTGTGACAACTCTGTGTATATAATATACCTGCATCCAAAAGTGCAAACGCATTGTCGCATACAGCAATTGATTGCAAGCACAACTTGGTGCTTTTCTCTACTCATCTTGCACTGCAGTAATCCTATCTGTAATAATCCATTTTTCCTAATTTAAGATGAAGAATTAGGATTAACTTCTGAGGTAAATAGACTTTGCAGATACTGCACATAAAACAGGCAACCCAGAAAGATGAGGTGACTACAGCCCTACATTAGTTAAATGAGCATGCTAAAGCTCAGGAAACCTGCCTCAAAGGAAGCTTCCTTTGAAGAAAAGTTACTTGCTACTTCTTTTCCTTGGTACTTCACCTTTCCTCCATACAAACACTAAGTCAGTGTCCCAAGAGATTCTATTTAAAGAAAATGAAAGTAGCATTAAATAGAAGCCAAGAGCTCTGATATATTATTGTATAGCCATGAGAGGAGTTGTAAACCCAGAGAAGATATTTAAGATATATGGAGCAAATGCAGACATTAAACTCTGCACAGGATGGTTCCAACTTTCCTGACTGAAGAGAGGAGAGGAGCCAATGTCAGTTCGTAACCTGTCCTCCCTGTGAGGGAAACATGAGGACTGGCTGTGACTCTGCGTGCTAAGTCCCTGGATAAGCCCAGCTCCTCTGAGGGAAAGGCAACAGGGCAAACAGAGGTGCCACAGGCTGCCAGCTGTGCAGGCCTGTTCTCTACCAGTGTGGAAGGGGAGTATTTTGCCCTACCAGTTCTTCGTTGTTACTTGGAGGTTTGGTTGTGGACCCATATGGAGTGAGGATGTACTGTCCATAGGAATGAATTGTTAAATAGCACAAAATGTCCTCCTTCTTCCTTTCGATAAACTGAGCCACAGCTCTTGTCTCAGGCTCTGATTCTGGTCCAGATCCACAGAAGATATCACTGCTGCAATTATAAGAAACACCAATACCTGGAGAGGAATATAAAAAGTGAATGAAAGGAGAGAAATATATAAACCCCAGTTCAGGGGGAAAAGGGAAGTTTACCTTAGAGCGTTAAGGTATGTGTGTATGTGGGCAGGGAGGCTTGTCAGCTCAGAGGGACTTTAACACTTTTCACTGTTGGTAGCAACTAAAATTTGCTACAAGACTGAAATATTTAACAGATTTGCAAGCTGGCTGGAACAAAAGCGCTCTGACACCACCACAGTGCACCACCTGCCAGGGAACTTCTGGAAGCTCCTTGAAATTCATGGCAAACACAAATACTGGCTGTTAAGTGACCAACTCTTAACATTGCTGCCTACAGCTGATGCTTGCTTCTGCGGTGGATTAGAGGTATGGTTATACAAGCAGCAGTCTTCTGTTTGCAAAAATAAATGCTGGCTGAAAGCCAGTGACTTAAAATTTCTACAAACCAGGTTTTTATTTTTACATGTGTCTTGATGACACCAAAATGAGTATTCCTTTCTTAAAGGAGATCATCTTATTCCAAAGACTAGTTATTATTCTTGCTTTATATTTTTGTAGGAGGTCTGAAGTACTCAGAACTTACTGCCCCAGGACGAATTGAAGTTCCGGTTCAGATCTGTCCCGTAGCAGGTGCCATTCATATGTGGAGAACGGTTTTTCCTCCACAAACGTTCCTAAACAGAAATAACTTCAGTTACAATCAATGTGTAAAGGCTCCTGTATTTCAGACCTCTGCATTCTGGGTAGCTCTTGCATTATAGTGGACTCTGAGTGCAAGGGGGATAAAGCTTAATGACAGAACATCTCATTATCTACTACAGCCAGGCTGATGTCTTCCACAAGCCTGCATGCACCTTGAAATGAGCTTCCTGAGCTTTAGAAAAAACATCTCATTTCCTTAGTACTCATCTGTTTCTATGCAGTGTTGCACTCCTAAGAAAGTCTTGGCACTGTGAGAGATACCCTCCGTGTCCAGGAGAGGTTATAGTCAAGCACATGTTCATTTCAGATTTGAGAACATGAATGCTTTTTTGTCAGCCAGTCTTGCCACTGCTTCTTGCTTCCCTGCTGTACCAGAAGTCACAGCATTGCCTGTGTGAGTGTCTTGGCTGAATTGCCTGTGCACCCCAGTGCAATGCATGGCACACTCCACACCTGCTGGGGAGCGAGCTGGGATCCACATGGTGGGAGGCTTAGTCTGTTGGGCCATGCTAAGGTCCTGCATTGAAAGATGTTTCTTCTGGGCTCAGGAGCTCAGAAACCTAATGGCATTATCCTCCATATCAGAAAAGGATGATTATCTGGAAGGGCACAACAATTTCAAAGCCAGATAGTCCAGTAGTCAACTAACTCTCCTCCTGCCTCTTCTCCTAAAGGTGGGTCCCATCAGCCAACTCAGCTCTTATGAAGCATAACTGACTCCTCAAGGCATGCCTAACTGTCATCCAGTACCAAAACCAACAGATCCTGTGACTTTTCCCTTATTTCTTCCTAAGGCTCATGACGTTTGCTAGTTTTTAGCTCCGTGGTCTCAAGTGACTGCTGATTTACCAGAAGAAACAAAACCCCTCTGCCATGAGAGAATTTGTGCAAGTAATGATTCTGCCACTGTTTTCTGTTTAACTGTAATTGCTATGACTATATCAAAAGTTAACAGAAACATGCTGTGCACATTTACCTTCCAGTCCAGTTCCTGGATTTTCACTACTTACTTTTTCCCAGGAATAGATGTAACCATCAACACTGAGGACTGGCAAGATGTACAGGTCCAAATTCTGAAGAAATCTGATTATCTTTGGGTCAGATTTGTAATTTTGTAGAATCTGAAAAGGAAAAAAATACAAAGGACTGAAGAGAGAATCTAGTGGTAATCACTGGCAAGAACCAGTTTAGAACTGTCAAAGCTCATTCACTCCTCACTACGATATCCAAGATCTACTTGATCTCCATGTATATTGAGATATCTACCTTTGCTGTTTATGGACTGACAATATATCCAGTTGTAGTGCACTTCATATTGCTACAGTCTTGCAGGGATGAAAGCTTCATGGATACCATAGGCACTGTAGGCCAGAAACTTCCAGTGCATGAGGAACCTTGCTATACCGTATCTTAGAGTCCTTTCATCCCAAGGGAACTGTGACTTTGTGATGCAGAGAGGCCTGGTCCAAAAGCCACTGTGGCAAATGGAGAGGCTGCCATCGAGTTCAGTGGCTTTGGAACCTGTTCAGATGGAGGACACAATGTGCTAACAAATATCATCGTATATCTCATCTCAAACTGTGGTTTGATCTTGTGTCTCTGCAAATATCTGTGCTATGTATTAATTTTGAAAGTCACCTTTTTACAGAAAAAGCATAATACTTGCTACCAAGGTACAGAAGAGAACTGAACTATCGAAAGTAATCTGTGGTTTTTATTACTTAACTGGAAAAGTGAGGACTCACTTCTTTCACAAACCACTGGCAGAAGGCTGGAGAGATCCATTCTCTGGCATGAATCCCACAGTCCATCCAAATGATCTTTTTGGTTTTATTTGACGGTTGACTGATCTGAGAGAGTGCAAAAATGATGATTTGGAAAACTGTTATGTTACAATAAAATAGCTCAGCTTATTACAGGAAGAAAAAGATGTTCCTTGATATACTGCTGAGCCATCTGAGATAATTATTATTACAGAGTTCATTAGGACAGGCTTTCCTTCATAATAACCCAATCTCTGTAGTATCTCAGGGCAAGAATCTTAAAGTCTCTGTTGAACAAGAGTGACAATAAAACAGTTTCTTCTTCATTTATAGTAGTCATTCAGAGGACTGATTGTTCATATTTTGAGATTCTTTTTTTAGAAGGGGAAGCACAAAAGGCAGGAAATCTAATATTACTCAGTGATAGGAACATATTAGACAATAACCAACTTAATCATTAAGACTATTGTTTTTACTGGGGCTTCCAATAAAAAATGTAATGGAATAGTCATAGTAGAAAGGTTGTATGATCTGAAGAATAAAACAACAAAACAAAACCTAACCCTTTATCCTCGCGCACAGCTGTCACCAAGCTAGTTTTAGCTTGGTTTGTATTTTGAAACTGCATTTCAGTCAAATTTGTTGTTTTCACCACATAAGAGCAATAGCATGAGTACGGTGATAGTGTATGTGAAAGGTGACAAATCTAACAGCACTGTAGAGGAGTAGACCCATCTCCTGTTATTTCAGTGACTGTGGACTTGGCACTGTCATAGGAAAGATCTGAATCCTGTCTTCTCCCATGTACTGTTTTATAAAGATACCCTTTATTTATTTTTAAAAAGTTCCTCTCTTACCTGCAGATAATACATAGTTCGATTCTCACTTGTCTTTCCCAGGTAGTGCTGAGTCACCAGCTCACTGTTGCTCTCCTTTACGTGAGTCATCCATTGATAAATCTGAAATAGTCACAGAAAATTCTTGGTGCTAAGGGGCAGTTTCCATCTCTCTCCCACCTACTTTTCCAGATTAAAGTGTTTTCTGTTGCTTAGACAAGCAATGTTTTTTCTCAGAGCATATTTCAGTCTGTGGTATCACTTAACATTGATGGAAGGCCTTTCAGTTGCCTTTGAGCAAACAAACAATCATCCCTCACAGCACTGGATGCTAAAAGATAACGTCCCTGCAATACAGCACTGAGTCTCTATTTTGAATCTCATTCAACGTGCTCATCCCATTGGGAATTTTTCTGTTGATTTCACCAGCCATGGGACTGCACCGTCAAATCTACAAAACAGTGTTACAGTCTCTTCCACATCACTATTGATTTTCCATGTCGGAGTTCAGCAGCAGTCATACACGATGGGCAGCTCAAACACAAAATTTATTAGGGTTGACTCCTCTCTCCCTCTTGTCATGTGGCTAGAAGAATCCATAGCGCTGAGCCTTTGTCCAGGCTCACCCACTGGTCTGTGAAACACAGCACCAAGAAGTCCTCACTCCCCACCCTTATGACATTATTCTATTTGAAAGTATCAACAATTGTCCTTGAATTACTCCTTCCTCCTGGTCTCCCAGTGTTCATCTCTGCTTCCTCTCTGGGATGCCAGAGACAGCAATGGTCATTGCACTTCACAATTCACGGTCAAGTCAACTGGGCCAAGATTCTAGTAAAGTAAGGACCAGTCCTTCAGAAAACACCCTTGAAGGCAGAAAGAGCTCCACTGACTTCGGTAGAGCTTTCTGCAAAAACAGTTGCTTCCTGTGGTGCTTATAAAATAGCAGCAACAAAGAAAGTGAACAGACTTGGGTTCCTCTTTACCTCTTCCATTGGGTGATATTGGGTGTAAATGTAGCCTTCTGGCACCTGCCTGTGGCTGCTGCCCACCCTTGGAATGCTCTGATCCACAAGTGCCTGCACATCATGTATTAGGACTCTTGAGGAGAGGGGAAGGGGGGAGATAGGAAAGAAAACACTCAACTATTATGGTGGATACACTGCTTCCAACAATAAATCAAAGGCTTTAGCCCCTTCTGTTGTGAACTGCCTCACCTGTCTTGCTTTTCCATCCACTAGACACAGCAAATTCATCACCATCAACATACTTTCTAATTACTGAGATTTTCATTGGGTTTTAGTAATAATTATAGTAATGATTTTATCACAATTTTTTTTAACAGTAAAAATTTTCAACAAAAACAAGATATCTTTTCCTTCACCAATTCTGCTGCTCGTCAAAACTCTAAAATTCCACCTTTTGGGGGAAAGGAGGGAAAAGTGAAAATTTTAAGATTAGTTTTCATTTTATTTCATGGAGAAATTTTCAATTTGTGAAGACTTCGCAAAGGTATTTATTGCAATTTGGCAAAAAGTCAGAACAAAAAGCTCTTTTCTTAAAAAAACTCTTCTTGTTTTTTAACTACAAATTAACTCAGAAACTAGCATAGTATTGGCCTGATTCCATCATCAAGGGAGTCAGTAAAACATTTTCCTTGGCTCCAGAGGACTTTGGATCATGCGCTGTGCTTTCTCACTGAAAACAGCCCCTTGTAATACTGTTATAAATCTGTGCTCATTGTAATACTTGTGATAAGACAACTGCAAAGGTAGCTTAAACATTGTTGATTTCGAACCCTCTAAGTGCTAATAGGCTATTCTGCTGACACTGGCACTGATCGGCATTTCTGGAAGCTGCACATATAACTTTTAAGGGTGGTTACAGCTGAGTTTCACTTTGAACTTTCATGTTTATTCAAATCTGAGCTTCAGACTAAAATTTAGGCAGTGCAAATGCCCATGATCTGAAACCACAGACACAAAAAGCCTTATCAGAGCTCTGGAGAACTGAAATCGCAGAGTTTGACACAGCCAGAATATTGATGTCCTGATTATAATTTGTCATTTGTGTCTCTATCAGTACACACCTAACTGTCACATTACCTTCCTTGCATGTCAACTGCCTTCTAAAAGGTGACTCCTGCTTTGAATCTGTTATAAGAAATTTAACTATAACATTGTTTTCCTCCTCTTCTCCACCCTCCTGCAATACAAAGCCAAAATTTCAGCTTCACTTTGAAATAAGCCACCTTTCTTTTCTGGACCGTACACAATGTGGACACAGTTCTGGCACCAATCCAAGAGAAAAAACTAAGCTTCTAATTTCAATTTAGACTTAAAATTTCCACTAGAATCAATTGAAACCATTAGAACATGAAAAGCCTTGATATAAATAAGAGATTAAATATCTTGTGGAATGTGGTCTGAGTCCTGAATATCTAAACCCGACACTAGATCATTTGTATTGGCTTCTACCTCATCTCTCTGCATCGCTAGTTGTCAGGGCATCACACTCACTAAAAATAATTTGTCAGGCAGGATGTCAAGATCAACTTTAACTCTAAACAGCTTCAAAGTGGCCCGATCCTGCTTTAGCTTATCTTTGATTACTAAATGTCACTGTATGTCCATAGACCATTTCTCCTCAGCACTGGATGACTACAGAATTGTTTACAAGTCAGTTCTGCATGGGAGTCTGACTTGTGAGAAATAGATCTTTGCCCAGTTATTTAATCCCATTTGGCTTTATGAACACTCTTTGTATCTGAAGCTTCCACAGTGAATTAGGTCTGGTTGGAAGCAGAAACATGGTGGGTGTCAAAGATGTGACCTGGATAGGCGTGCTAAAGCATCGTGGGGCTTTCTGCAGCAAGTGGCTCTCACTGGCGTTTACGAGGGGGCTGCTACTAGGTCCTCTGCCTCAGACTGGGCTGTCTCTCTTTGGCTCGATGGCGGTAGGCAATTCTCACCAGCCTGACCACAGGGGCAGGGGTGAGGACATTAGGGAAACTGCAGTTTTGAAGAAACCGTCTGGAAATTCACTTTGAAAGGGCTCTTCTCCATACCAGAGGAGCAACAAAAGACAGGGAGGGAAATGGAGAGCAACAGAGGCTCTGCTTCTTTTCAGTGACATTGACCAAACCTTCAAATTAGGGAGGACCCTTTGTCCTGGTATTCTTACTTTACAGGAGCAAAGCATGCTCCTTTAAGGGGCAGATGTACCAAGCTTGGCTTCCTGGCTTGACTAGAGAATTGAGTCATATATCTCAGAGCCATCCTCTGCCACTGAGGAGGCAGCTGTAGGAAAAAAGACAGATTGGGCATCCCAGCTCCAAATTCACAGCCCAGGCTAGCTGGAAGGTGAATAAACAGGGCATAGGGGATGTGCCTTTAAAACTCAGAGGTAGACATAGCATCTGTGCACTGGGCCAAGTGGAGCTGGGGACAAAGGTTGGGTCCTATTGCCAGTATTTGCTGACTGTTCATTAGAAAGGGCTTAGTCCTTCTGTGATAGGAGGGAAGATTGTTAGAGCCAGACTTTCCTATCAGGAAATTAGAGGTCATACTCATAGGAGATCAGATGCTGATCTAAGCTGTCTTTCACTTCCTGCACCAGAGGTGCTGTGACCCTCATGTGCAGGTCTTCTCCAGTCCAGATGTCTTCAGGCAGCAAGGGCTTCCACAGATCCAGCTGGGCAGAGGAGAAGAAAGAAATGCAAAAATCAAGCTCTGTTTTCAGAATGAAAAAATACATTTAAGATAGAGTAGCTGCAGATCAATACATGGAAGAAGTGTTTCTTCAAATTCTCCCCTAACTAGTCCCCAGCCATCTGTTCATAGAGCACGCAGCACAGGCTTAGTGTTTCCGTTGACTCAGGCACCACTGACAGGGAGCAGTGCCTTCTCAGAGCCACGCAAGGAAACTAACTTCTCTCTGTAAATTCCTTCAGCTAGCGAAAGGACAATTCAACCCTAAATTAAGAGAGAGAGAAAAAAAGAAACTTTCTCAAGCTAACTTTTACTTTCATTTCTGTCCAAAGTTACACGCAAATCTATTTTACAGACCAAGACCCCTCTCTGATTTTTGTGCACACATGGTTATTCTTACTTACCAGCAAAGTGTTGCAAAGATGCTGAAGATGTTGGACTTGCTGAAGTGTTTTTGGCACAATATGCAAAACCTGATCCCTGGAAATTCAGTGGAGAAACAAGATCAGTTTTAATATCTGCTAAAGTCTCCATGATTTCCATAAGTCAAGAGGAGATATTTTGTTATGCAGAAGGAAGAAAGAGCACATAACTGAGTGCTGTTCGAACAAAAGCATGTCCGAGGGATGAATTCCTGGATTGCTTTAGCTACATGTAGGGCTAAGTGATGTGAGTTTTCTGTTGCTAGGGCATTAGATTAGCTCTGCTTGCTTGCCAGTGGCTGTCCTTTATTCATCATACCAGCTTCACTGAATCCAACTGCTTGCATGAGCCCTGGTGTATGTGCTTCTGTGTTTGCAGGATTTGGGGCAAAACAAGATCATTAATAATACATAATGAACTATTTACTTGATCAGATACCACTTTTTTCTTCCTTCTGTTCAGGAATTATTTCAGATAGGATTCATGTTTTATTGATCTACTTCATAATGCAAAAAAGTTAGATAGCCATGATATACAAACATTGCTAAGAGAGTGAGATGCTCAAACTGCTTGCCATGAGACTAACCAATTTATTCAACAAATAGTGAATAGAGTGGGCTTCAAAATCACGTATTCTTACTCTCTTAGCAGGAAAGAACAAGTTCTGATACAGGACGTATGATAATTTTATATTTTTTAAAAAAGACACATGGATTCAGTGTCTGAGTATATATTTTCATTAGTCACCATGAAACTATCATTTTTTGCAGGCTTAATCTGAAAAAAACTATTGCAAGTTTACAGAGATTAAAATGGTTGGAAATGCAGAAAAAGCAAATCTGTAAATTCTATTTTGAAAAAAACCTTCAAAATTCTTTTTCTATTTTTTTTTTCTCCAGTGTTCATTGAGATCACCTTTCCAGGCCTGGTAGAAAGTGTGACATTTCTAATGAGTTTCATAATAAGGAGCAGATTTTGATGACTACATTACATCACTCAAGGTGAGATGGCAGTTATCCACTACTGATGTGATGAAATGAGGAACCTGAGAAATGTTTTTATTCGTTAGTAACCAATTACCACTGCTTCATAGTCTCCTTCAATGGGCTTTGGAACCGTTACAGGGCGTGTACAAAAACAGAGAACATTTTACATTTATAGATTCTGTAACAGAAACTCTTATTGCAAAAACCTTGCGTGGTGAATCACTATGGTCATCAATATAATATGCTCTCATCATCTGAACTGCAACTGCTACCATTTGTGATTCCGTACACAAATGTACAATTATCAGCTTAATATACATGCAAATAGAATTCACTATTCATTCACATTATCAACTGAAATATAGGGGGATCTTTTTTTTTTAAACATCTCTCTCTTGAATATATCACCTTTGCTGATAGACTAGCATAGAACTTAATAGTTAAAATGGGCTGTATGCTATTGGTTCAGGAGATGCTGTTAGTATATAGCACCCTTAACTATGGGGCAAAATGATTGCATTTGCATTGCTAACAATTTGGTACAACAGCCATGATATCTTTGCAATAGAACCTCGTAGATGCAGGATAAACATCTCTGCTAGGAGAATAAACATCTCAGCTGCAGTTCAGAGTTTATTTTCTCTAAATGCCTGGGCTTGCTTTGCTCTTTGTCTATCAGGAAGGGAAACAATATCCTGTAATATCTTTCTATCCTCATTGACATTATGTCTTAATTACACCAAATGAAAGAAATGCCAGACAGTCAGATTGCTGCCAGATGGCCAGCTCTTATTTACTGATAAACCTTTTACAATAGCCAGTGTGGAGACAGATCATTTTTAATAGTACACTAAGATTAGAAAGCACACACTCGTTTATGATTATGGACTAGGATTCTCAGTGCAGAAGTGCAAAGTCAGCCCATGTGACCATGTAAGAACAACAATTTTATAATACTACAGTTAAGCTTTTTAACCAAATTAAAGGACTTTTCTCAGCACAAGCTGCATTTCTTTGGATGCTCATAGCCTCTGATCTTTAATTTAGGCTGTTGCACAGAGCAAATGACAAAAAAATGTTAGCCCCGATGGCCTTTACCGGTTGCTTCATCTTTGTGCAAGTGCTGCCAACTCAAAATCACACTTATCATGCTATTAAGGGTGCTCTTAAATTATAGGCGGGTGGCAGGTTCAGTTCTGGACAGCAATTAGAAACCAAGATGAACACTGCATTACTAAAGGTTCCTTGAATTCTACCCAGTGAAATCAACAGGCTTTGAGTGAGTCAATAATACAAATATAAATATTATCCAAGGGAAATAATATATTGTAAAGGAAGAAGTGGTGACTGTATATGCTCTGCCAGGAGAGGTGTAGGACAGGTAGACTAGGAAGGAACTTATTGCAGTAAGTGTTGCTTCATTTTCCTCCCCTTTCTAAAACTATATCCATGGGATATAGTTACTCTAGAAACATTTAGCACTGGGTTACCTTTTCTGTTTATTTTAGAAAATTCCATTTATAATGTTATATGTGGACAGTCAGGTTGCTCACCACATTTGTGCCCCTCCTGCAAATCCCAACTGCTGTAAATGCACAGAATGACATCTCATTTCTTGTAAAGTTTAGGGTGAGTGAAACAAAATAGTGCAGATAGGCAAACAGCACAATTTTATAACACTCAGTTTCTTAAGAAACAGAACTGAGAATGAAGAATACAGCAAAACTAGCCAACTCATACTTTTTCAAAACCACTTGTCAGAAATAAAAACATGATAATCTCATTCCCTAAAAACCTTTGCTTGAAGATTGTCTGGATCAATTTCATTATCATATTTTTAGGTTTTGCCAAGTTTTTTTTCCCCAGATTTTGTCAGTTATTTTTATTACATGATTTTTTTTTAGTTGAGGTTTTTTTTGCTTCCTGCCCATATTTCTTCTCTATCTCTTTTTGTTGTTGTCACAGATTTCCAACAGGAGTTCAGCATTTGTGCTGCTTTTGACACTATTATTTTCACACAACCTCTTTTATTAATGGATCTGCCTTTGTTCAAACATTTTTCCCCTCAATATATTCAGAAAAGGCATTTTATTCCCAGAGCATCTGATTTCAAAAGTTCATTATGAAAGAGGCTAAGCTAAATGATTTTCAGCTAATGGAAGTAGAGCACCCGGAGGTACATTTGAGGGGCATTCTGTGTCTCCTGAGGCTGCACCCATATCTTTGTTGGCTGGTATTGATTCACTCTTCTTCATTTCCTATCATTATATTTTCTTTCCAAATCTTATAAAGCTTACAGCTTAGTAACCCTCTCTCTAGGTTTTCATTTCAGAATTGTTATTATTCTTTTACACAGTTCCTGGGAATGTCACTGCATGCACAATTCTTCAATACTTGGTTCACACTCACCCGTCATATCGCAATTTCAAGCTGAGTATTCCAGAAACATGAATCCCTAGAGAAAAGATAATCCCAAGAAAAAGCTGCATCTTTGTGCAAAGAACCCTGTCCCAACAGTGCAGGACTAAAGGGGATGAGGATAGAATCAAATATCCGTCAGATCTGTACTGAACACTTGATTTGTGCAAATATAATATATAACCAGACTTATTATGGAAGGAAACCTGCCCTTGTTGAATCATTAATTTCTCTTTACACTTTGAAATACAGTTCCACTCTGAAATATAGTTCCACTTTTTCTTAATTCTCTAAGCTCTCTATTCCATACCTCCAAATGCACACACATACATACAGCATCCTTTTCACTGAAGCACTCCTTTTAAGAAGGAAGAAGATTTTTCTGTATGCCACTTTCAAATCCTTGGAAATGTTACATGACAAAATCCATAAACATTGGAGAAAATGTTACCTGAAAACTCCATGGCAACTAGTGAGGATTAGTTTATAAAAATTGCAGGGATAGGAAGACCAAGAGAACTCTGGTAACACAAGCTCCATCCTTGCTCTCTTCTCTCCTGTACACATGTCATGGTGGAGTGCTTTTTTGACCTCCTAAACAGCAATTCTGTCACTCAGCTAGCTAGAGAAAAATAAGATATGAAAGAAACAACCAAGGTTTCTTTAAAAGGGAATGATGGAGACATCATAGCCTCGTCTAAACCACATTTAGTTGGACCAGATCAATCTCTGGCCACAGACTATCAGCTTTACACTGCCATAAAAAGAAGTGTTTTTGTTATACTCAAAATGATGGGCTGGTTAGTGTCTGAAATCTTTCATTTCTCATTTAGTTCATATATCAAGAGTAAACAGTTGAATTCCTGTCTTAATAGACTACAGTTAGATGTATAGCACCATTCTTCAGAAAGAAATTGTTTCACTCAGCTTCTCTCTTGGATTAAAGCCATTCCATTGTCATTTAATGCAGCAAACTGCAGGGATTTGGGGTGAAGAGAGTGAAGGAAGTCAGTTTGTTTGTTTACACATGCAATGAATGTTAACTGTAATCATGGTATCTCTGTAAATCCTTCTCAGCAAAGTATGGAGTTGTCTTACATTACTACCAATCTGTCCTGGTATAAAAGACAACCAGTGTAGCTCAAGTGTCTGTTATCACAGAACCAGGCTGCGTGCAGGAGAAGAGTATGTTCTTCTTCATAAATAAGACCGGACCCTTCCCATCTTTATTGCCACGCACTATAACCTGCTCAACAGCCTGATCCTGAGTGTGATGAGTATTTCCCTCCATGCAAATATCCAACCCACAGTGACTTCAAGAAGAGCTGGAGGAAGTCCACCTTACAGGATCAGAGGCAACTCTATTTGTAGAGGAAATAAAAAAAACAAACTCATGTTAGAAGACCATATTCCATATTAATGAGATAACCTTACCTTTTACTTCCCTTTTCTTCAACACTGCTATGAGGTGAACTAATGTTTTCAGGTGTCTTTTCTGTAGTGTTGTTTATGCCCTTTTATCACAGTTGACTTTGAACTGGGGTTCAAGCCCCTGGCAGGGACTCAGAATCTAAAGACAAAAAAAATAGAGGCACAGAGGAAGAAACCAAAAGGCTACATCTTTTTCTTTTCTCTTGTTAAAAAAATACACACAAATGAAGCAAATCATGATATGAGCTAGAATTCAACGCCAGCCCAAAGCTTACGCCTCCACCCTGAAAGTGAAAGCTATTTATTCTGTGGTGAAAGCAGTACTCCTATGATGCCAAATAGTTATCAAGATAGATAGGGTCATTTTGCTTAATGGACTTAGGATTCAGAAGAAATGACAGTTGCTTGCTTGGTCTTTGATTCAAATTCCTTTGAAGTCTCACTGATTTTAATGGGCTTTAGATGAAAGTCCTGTACAAATAATCACAAGCATTTCTAACTGATTTAGAAAATGGACTAATCTGGGGACTTTGGCACAAGATTTGTTCATAAAAGAGGATACTTAAGTATGTACTTAACGTTCAGCTTGCAAGCAGCACTGCTGAATTCAGAATAAAAGCCTTTAGAGACGTTATCCTACAACCAATGCAAAAGTATCTTAGGACAGACAGCTAACTTTAACAAGCGTGTTGCCCTCTTGGGCATAAATAATGCCTCTCTTAGTAATAAAATCTGTTCTTTAGTCAGGTTCTCACTAGCAGCTGCTTATCTTTCTAGCAAATGTGGAAGGCAGATTTATTCATTTATTACCTCCTTGAAAACTGTGTGCAAAAAAGCATGGGATATTCTTGGGAGAGAAAAGGTCGTAAACATATGGCACAAATATGTCATATGAAACCATGTGGTGTCCTTTCTTCCAGAGCAGTTTACTTTGCAGTTCTTCTATATGTTCTTCTTAAAGCTTCAAAGTGTTTTTTCAGCATCAGTTTAACCTCTCAACTGCTCTGTGAGACAAGCAAATATTATTTCCGGTACTTTAAGGAAAATGGGGAAAAAAGTGACTCCCCCAAGGTGACACAGGAATATTGCTGCAGAGCCAGGAATAGAACTCAGATATCCTGACTCCCTGTCTGGTGCTTCCTTAAATATATGACCATCTGCTCTCCTGCTGGAAGTATAGATACTATATGCTGACTTCAACAAGCTGGCTGCTAAGCCTGTTAGTTTATCCTCTTTTTATCCCATACTGATATCATCTCAAGCTAAGCTTTTGGCCTGGAGTCAAAGTGATTTCCAGTATTTGAATGATTCGACCTGCTTGTTATTGTTTTAACCTTGCACCACACATATGCTCAGCTATTTGTGACTTATCTGCAAACAGGATGTGTAGCAACAGCCTCAGACTAGAAGTATTTTGTTTTAAGATTCCATACTGAAACATACCACACGTTTTAAACAGCTAACATATAGCAGCGAGTTTGATCCTGGGAGCTGCCTGCACCCAGACTTCCTATAGAGCTGCATGCAACTTTCAAGGGCAAAGAGATTATTAAAAAGACAAAAAAGTTATACACATCTTTCTCTCCACAAACATCAGTTCACCATGTCAAGCTTCCCCAGTTCCACGGCTAAATCCCTGTACTGAATCCATCTGAACGAAAAATCACACTAGAGCGCAGCTAACAGAGGCAGCGAACAGACGCAGCAGTTTGCGCAGCAGTGGTTGGGCTCTGACTAGAACTTGAGGATCTTGTGGAAGTTGTGGGCTTTCTGAGGACCCCCGAGGACCTAGAAGGTGATCGCTGTGAACAGGAAAGGGGAAGCTAGGCAAGGACAACTGCAGGAGGCCTTGACTTCTCCTGGGAAAAGCTCGTGGGAAAAGCTCCAGCTAGGAGTGGCTGCTGCTAACGAGCTCTCTGGGTTGCCCCTGACCAGAGGGGGTTGGGGCCTTTGATCCCAGTGGCCCTTGATTGGGCGGTCAAGCACCCTGTGAGTCAGTGCTAGGGAGAGGCCTATATAAGAGCCAGGCCTAGAGCGCAGCTCCCAGAGCGCAGCTAACAGAGGCAGCGAACAGACGCAGCAGTTTGCGCAACAGAGGCAGCGAACAGACGCAGCAGTTTGCGCAACAGAGGCAGCGAACAGACGCAGCAGTTTGCGCAGCAGTTCGCGCAGAAGGGCGCGCGAAGGGACGTGCGAAGGGACCTTCATTTCTGTTCCCTGTGGTGTACACTTCCTCAAGTATGGTCGTGACACGCCGCACAGCGCGTTCCCCAGCGGCTGCTGGAGTTGCTGCGTCAGAGGCTTGGACCCAGACTGACCCTCTGACAGTAGATGCAGCTCTACAGGTCTCAGGCTGCAGGGAGTGCTTGGGGCCTCTCCAGGAGGCCTGGGCTGGCAGCCAGCTCTCCTGCAGGAGGTGTGCTGCTGTTGATGAGTTGTGTCGTCAGGTAAGGGAGTTACGGGAGGAGGTCAGTAGGCTGCGCAGCATCCGAGAAGCAGAGCAAGAGATAGACAGGGTATTCTCGGAGACTGTACAGCTCCAGGAGTCCCAACCCCCTGCAGCAGTGGAGTTGCCAGAGGGCTCTGTGCCGTGTGAAACGGTACATCATAACATCACAGAAGAAGGCTGGAAACTGGTCACTGCTCGTGGGAGGAGAAAGGCTCCTACTCCTCCTGAAGACCTGAAGCTGAAGAACAGGTTTAGTGCCCTCCAGGATGAGGAGGAGATGGGCATGGCTGCCAGGGAAGTAACCGGGACAACAGACCCTGTGCCCTGCCGGAACACCCGGAAAAAGCGGCGGGTGATTGTTGTGGGGGACTCCCTGCTACAGGGGACGGAGGCATCTATCTGCAGACCTGACCTCTTGTCTAGAGAGGTTTGTGGCCTGCCGGGGGCTCGTGTGAGAGATGTCATGCAAAGACTGCCAAGGCTTGTCCACGCTTCGGACTATTACCCACTGCTGCTCTTCCATGTGGGCGCCAATGACACCAAGGGCAAACTGGAGACCATCAAGCAGGATTTCAGAGCTCTGGGGATGGTGGTCAAGGGTCTGGGAGCCCAGGTCATCTTCTCCTCAATCCTGCCAGTGAGGGGGATGGATGAGAGGAGGAGGAGACGGACTTTCCAGGTTAACGACTGGCTGCGCCGCTGGTGTTGGCAACAGGGTTTTGGTTTCTACGACCATGGGACCCTGTTTGAAGATCGACAACTGATGGCGAGAGATGGGATCCACCTCACGAGGCGGGGCACGCAGGTCTTTGCCAACAGGTTGGCCAACCTGGTAAGGAGGGCTTTAAACTAGGAAAGATGGGGGAAGGGGAGAGTTATAGTGCCAGGGTAGTTGGCAAAAGACTGCTCAAGTCAGGATGCCTCCAACAGGTGAATGCAGCCAGGGAAGTGCGCATGGGATGTGGCTATGGAGGACCCTCTTTTATCCCTCCTGGGAAACCTGCATGCTCGATCACCTCCCTGAAATGCCTGTACACCAATGCACGCAGCTTGGGGAACAAACAGGAAGAACTAGAGATATCTGTGCGGTCGCAGGGCCATGATCTCATTGCCATTACGGAGACATGGTGGGATAGCTCGCATGACTGGAGTGCTGTCATGGATGGCTACGTGCTTTTTAGGAAAGACAGGCCAGGAAAGCGAGGTGGTGGAGTTGCTCTTTATGTGAGAGAGCAACTGGAATGTATTGAGCTGTGCCTAGGGGTGGATGAAGAGCGAGTCGAGAGCTTATGGGTAAGGATCAAAGGGCAGGCTAATAGAGGTGACACTGTTGTGGGTGTTTACTACAGGCCACCTGATCAGGATGAGGAAGTTGATGAGGCCTTCTACAGACAGCTGGAAGTAGCCTCACGATCCCAGGCCCTGGTTCTCATGGGGGACTTCAACCACCCCGATATCTGCTGGAAAGACAACACAGCTAGGTACAAACAGTCCTGGAGATTCCTGCAGAGCATTGGTGACAACTTCTTGACACAGGTGGTGGAGGAGCCAACAAGGAGAGGTGTGCTGCTGGACCTCGTACTAACAAACAAAGAAGGACTGGTGGAAGATGTGAAGGTTGGGGGCTGCCTTGGCTGCAGTGACCATGAGATGGTGGAGTTCAGGATCCTGCGAGGAGGCAGCAGGGCACCAAGTAGGATCGCAACCCTGGACTTCAGGAGAGCAAACTTTGTGCTCTTCAGGGACCTACTTGGAGGAATCCCATGGGTGAGGGCCCTGGAAGGAAGGAGTGTTCAAGAGAGTTGGTTAATATTCAAACATCACTTCCTCCAGGCTCAAGAGCGGTGCATCCCTATGAGTAGGAAGTCAAGCAAAGGAGGTAGGAGACCTGCATGGATGAGCAAGGAGCTCCTGGCAAAACTCAACCAGAAGAAGGAAGTCTACAGAAAGTGGAAAGGGGGACAGGCCACTTGGGATGAATATAGGAATGTTGTCAGAATATGCAGGGATGCGACGAGGAAGGCTAAGGCCCGTTTGGAATTAAATCTGGCTAGAGATGTCAAGGACAACAAGAAGGGCTTCTTCAAATACATCAGCAGCAAGAGGAAGACTAGGGAAAATGTGGGCCCTTTGCTGAATGGGGTGGGTGCCCTGGTGACGAAGGATGCGGAGAAGGCAGAATTACTGAATGCCTTCTTTGCTTCAGTCTTTACTGGTCAGGCCAGCCCTCAGGAACCCCAGACCCTGGAGGCAAGAGAGAAAGTCTGGAGAGAGGAAGACTTTCCCTTGGTGGAGGAGGAGTGGGTTAGAGATCATTTAAGCAAACTTGACACCCACAAATCCATGGGCCCTGATGGGATGCACCCACGAGTGCTGAGGGAGCTGGCGGACATTATTGCTAAGCCACTCTCCATCATCTTTGAAAGGTCATGGAGAACAGGAGAGGTGCCCGAGGACTGGAAGAAAGCCAATGTCACCCCAGTCTTTAAAAAGGGCAAGAAGGAGGACCCAGGGAACTACAGGCCAGTCAGCCTCACCTCCATCCCTGGAAAGGTGATGGAGCAGCTCATCCTGGAAGCCATCTCCACGCATGTGGAGGAAAAGAAGGTGATCAGGAGTAGTCAGCATGGCTTCACCAAGGGGAAATCATGCCTAACCAATCTGATAGCCTTCTATGATGGAATGACTGGCTGGGTAGATGAGGGGAGAGCAGTGGATGTTGTCTACCTAGACTTCAGCAAGGCTTTTGACACTGTCTCCCATAGCATCCTCATAGACAAGCTCAGGAAGTGTGGGTTAGATGAGTGGACAGTGAGGTGGATTGAGACCTGGCTGAATGGCAGAGCTCAGAGAGTTGTGCTCAGTGGCACAGAGTCTAGTTGGAGGCCTGTAGCTAGCGGTGTCCCCCAGGGGTCAGTCCTGGGTCCAGTCTTGTTCAACTTCTTCATCAATGACCTGGATGAAGGCACAGAGTGCACCCTCAGCAAGTTTGCTGACGATACAAAACTGGGAGGAGTGGCCGATACGCCAGAGGGCTGTGCTGCCATTCAAAGAGACTTGGACAGGCTGGAGAGGTGGGCAGAGAGGAACCTCATGAAATTCAACAAAGGGAAGTGCAGGGTCCTGCACCTGGGGAGGAATAACCCCATGCAGCAGTACAGGTTGGGGGTTGACCTGCTGGAAAGCAGCTCTGCTGAGAAGGACCTGGGAGTGCTGGTGGACACCAAGTTAAGTATGAGGCAGCAATGTGCCCTTGTGGCCAAGAAGGCCAATGGTATCCTGGGCTGCATCAGAAAGAGTGTTGCCAGCAGGTCGAGGGAGGTGATTCTCCCCCTCTACTCAGCCCTGGTGAGGCCACATCTAGAGTACTGCGTCCAGTTCTGGGCTCCCCAGTACAAGAGGGATGTGGCACTACTGGAGCAAGTCCAGCGAAGGGCCACAAAGATGATTAGGGGACTGGAGCATCTCTCTTATGAGGAAAGGCTGCGAGAGCTGGGCCTGTTTAGCTTGGAGAAGAGAAGGCTGAGAGGAGATCTTATCAATGTGTACAAGTATCTGAAGGGAGGGTGTCGAGAGGATGGGGCCAGACTCTTTTCAGTGGTGCCGAGCGACAGGACGCGAGGCAATGGGCACAAACTGAAACACAGACACTTCCATCTTAACATGAGGAAAAACTTTTTCACTGTGAGGGTGACAGAGCACTGGAACAGGTTGCCCCGAGAGGTGGTGGAGTCTCCTTCTCTGGAGATATTCAAAATGCGCCTGGATGCAATCCTGTGCAATATGCTCTAGGTGACCCTGCTTGAGCAGGGGGGTTGGACTAGATGATCTCCAGAGGTCCCTTCCAACCTCAGTGATTCTGTGATTCTGTGATTCTGTGAACTACATGGAAGTCAACATAACCAACATTTTTTTTAAATCATCACCTTAACTCTGACAAAGTCATCCTCCAGTGAATCTCCTTCTCTCATTGCTGCAGAAAGCTCATGCTATGTATCCAAGCCAGATTCATCACTCAGTAAGGTCAGTACAGTAGTATGCTGACTAATGTGCCTGAAATCCTAGTCTTTTGCTCCTCTGAAGAAGGGTGCTGGGTAATTCGGCTGTTCTGATAAAATATCCTCTGGGTATCACTTCAGCTTTGCTTGGAGGAAGCACACAATGAATTGACAGTTCTGTTTCCCATTGGCTTGTCATAGGAGATAGCTAACTCTACAGGTATTGTCTTTTTCTATGAGCATTATAGGAGGTTTCTCAGTCTTTTTTTGTGCAATATTCCAAATATTCCAATTCATTATACAACATTAAGTGTATAGTCTTAATTCTGTACCACACATCTTCAGCAATATGTTGTGTTGTCTGAAATTTGAATTATAGTTCCTCTCACTATGCCAAGTCTTCAGCTTTTACAGTTTTGTTAGAGAAAGGTCTTTCTGAAATTCTCTGGATTCCACTGTGACTTGACAGTGCTAACAGTTCTCAGGCTTCATTTGCTGCAGCCACAGTCCTGAATGGGAATATACTGGAAGCTGCGCTAAGTTAAGACAGCTCTCTTCCAGAGACAATTTGCTGAGTTTTCCTCTCTCTGTCTTTCTCAGGAATTATACCGAAAACACCCCATTAACCTTGCATGTGGTTACATTTGGGGTTTAAAAAATAATCTTAAAACAGAGAGAATTCCAGCCAACATACACTAGATTAGAATAATATTACTGCAGATCTTAAAAATCAGTGCCACTAAGCCAACCTTAAGTGTCTTGTGGATCAACAAGTGACATAGGACACTTAAGCTTCAGCTTAGTGGAACTAATTTGAAGACTGGTGAATGATCTAATAATTTCAAAAGATACACATTTACAGACACTTTCAAAGATTTCTCCATAGTTTTTACATCACTTATGCACACGCATATGCACACATTTTGAGCCAAAACTGGAAATCTCAATGTGCTGTGTCAGTGTAGGAAATAACACCTGCCTTTTCTCCATGTCCTGTGATGCAATTTTTGGACAGCTTTGTTTTCTCAGAGCAGCTTCAGGTACCCACTCAGTAAGCAGTTGCTTAGGGAAGTGGGCTGAAGCAGGTTGGCAAAATCCGTATTGATTTAATAAGACTGGCAGAGCAGCTCACTCAAACACCATTTTCCTTAACCAGGACAAGAGGATGTTACTAGTGAATTGCTGTTCCTTAATTTTTCCTAATTGTTTCCTTAACAGGTGGCCTGGATGGTTATTTTGCCTTCATCTTTCAGACAGCAAAATGCCACTGCTAAGGAAGCTTGAGCTGGCCCTCTGACATACAATCTGAATTCAAGATATTCACAGCCTGTTACTCAGAGGTAACAAACACCGTTGGTCCAGTTCTAGGAGTTGAGGGTGACTGTCTTTTGCAAGAGTTGTGCACAAAATCCTACAGTCCTTAAGTAAGCACAGTTCCTATGGGAGATTTGTCTGCATAAGGATTGTGCAATTTAAATTAAAAAAAAAACCTAGCAGTATATCTCAGGTGCAGATGTACATGATTGAACCTGAAGTCCATGCATGCAAGCTGGCTACAAAATATTGCCCTTGTAGTTTGATCAAAAGGAAGATTCAATTTGATGACAGTTTTTAATGTGCCTGAAATTGATGCCAGAAAGAGCACTCACATTCTTCTCCAGACCTGAGAACTTTCACTCATAAGAATAGCTTCTGGTGTCATGATTAGAATTTACAGTTTCAAAGGTGTTTCTCTGGGGGGGAAAAATTTTCAGAAGTATTTGATCCTATATTGAGGTTCTGAGTAGGCAAGAAATAGGCAGGAATCCCTGATTTTATAAAGAAACAAAACTTCTTGTAAATCTTTTGCTGTCAAAACTTCAATGTATTTTGTTTTAATTAGGCTTTTTTAAAGCAACTTTTTTAAGAAGGTGTCACATAACATTAAAAGCCTATTTTACTAATATTTTTAAATAAAATAATTACCTGTGTAAGTAAATAAACCAGTATTATTTTATTGCTACTAGCAGAACTGTAGAAGACAGCACATAACCCTCTATTATTGCTTAATGATTAAAAAACAAGCTTACGGCACTGCATTCTAGAATAACCAAATTATTTTTAATGAGTTCTATTACAAGCAGTAAAATACTTTATGAACTATTTAAACATGGCATAAATGATTAGATGCTAATATGCTTGCATACAATTTTTAGACCCAAACTATATATATTATAGTCACTTTAAGTTAGGTAATTACCTTTTGCAGCTATGAAACATTTTCATACTAACCTTTGGCCTCAGTTCTATCAACAATGTTATGCATACCTAGCTTTCTGTCTCATACCAACACCACTGAGCATAACAATATTGCTTGCATGCATGCAGTTAAGTATGTATGTAAGTCTATGCAAGGTGAGTAGCACTGCAGACCCCTCAACCTGCATGAGGATCTGATAAATCTGATTGTGACGGCCCTGAGGAATCATGTTGATAATTAATGGAAGCAATAATACCTGAGAGAAGATCCCAAAACAGATCTAAGATCTTGTCTGAGTCAGACAAGTTCATTCTACATAACTTTTATTTATTGGAATTTCCAATGTATTTTTGCAAATGAGCCTTAAAAATGTATAAACCAGGTTTGAAGTATGTGACGTGAGTCTGGGTGTAAAATGTGGTAGAAGCAGCTTGTATTTTGGTGTCTGATTTTGTAAAAAATTGTTGTTGTTGCTAATAATATCTGAGGAAAGGCACTGGGGAGTGATCTGGGTAGTAAAGCTTCAAAATGCTTATTGTGACAGATCTAGGTAGGCTTGTGGTAAGGCTGCTGACAGGGTCTGCACTGAAGAGTTCTGGCTGCAAGGTTTGGGGTTCATCAGGGAGAGTGAACTTTCTCTTTTGTAATTAGCCAAGATTTTCTCCAAACTCATGACTGAAGTATGTTACTACTGTTTGCACAAGGAGTGGATGTGAAAACGTCAGCCAGGTCTGCCTGGAAGAGCTTACAAATCTAAGCAACTCGGCATGGGAACATCCCCCCTGGACAGACAGGGGAGGCAGGCTCTGGGCTGCACTGAGGCTGCCTCTCTGCTACAAAGCAAGGCGTTCCTTTGAGTAAGGACACAGCCAAGATGTATGCAAGCACCAGGACTCGGGGTGCACCGTGAGACCTCCTAAGTGACTTGCCCATGGGCAGACAGATAAGTGGTGGCAAGCAGGTAGGTGAACTCAGATTCCCCATGAGGGAATCTGATCAGCTTTAGTGCCAGATCATCTTATCCTCTGTTCAGCAGGAAGAGGAACAATGTTCCTGATACTGTAATGGTTGTTCTTCTCTTTTCTTTTGCTGGCAAATACTGAGTTGTTTGATTTAGCAAATAAATGTCTTTTTTTTCTTTTTTTTTAATATTTGAATATCAAACCTACCCTCAGCAATGGCAAGTTCTCTTTTCATTCTGCATCTGCAGGAATCAAGCCAACCTTCGTCCACGTCAATACCACCTTTTTGGGGGAGTGTAGTTTCAGAGGAAAAAGAGGTACTGTACTGAGAATGACTTCTCTGTGCTGACATCAGTGAAGTATTCATCATTTTGTACTGTTTGTTGAGCATAGGCTGGTACAGGGCAAATCTCCAAACACGCATGCACATACATACTTTTTTGTGTGCTTAACCTTCCAGATCTCCATTCTTTTCCAGACATTTATATAGAATTGACCCAGGCTGAAGTTTCATTTAGAAGATAGTGCATCCCTGTGACAAATCTTTCATCAGCAAAATGGAGCATGTTCTAAGTCAACAGAAGCAAATGCATTGGTATTCTTCACCCTCTTATTGCCTCATATGCCACAGTGTACATGTGGATTAGGTTGCCCTTGTACTTCCCAGAGAGTTCCCCATATCAAGGCACTGTCTGTTGTTCCACTAAAGCTGATTTCTAGCTGCTGAGCCAGCACAAAAGGCAAGCCACAACCCATTATTAGTCTTTAATATGTATATTAAAAAAGACTAAATAATCTTCTATTACCTGAATGAAATTACTTCAAATGTGGGCTCCATTCTTGGTCTCCCCTCCTTCCCCAACTGTTGTGTGCAAAAATGTCTGAACATACAAATATATAATCTCCTCCATGTCAAGCCATTGTATAGTTCCCAAATCTCATCTTACCTGTATCAGTACAAATCAGATTTCAGTGACAATTCTCCCTATTTACACCAGGCTCTGTACAGTCAGAGCCAGGTCCACCAGCTGTTCTCTACGGCAGAAAGAGAAAACTAGGCTTGCATAACAATTCAAAGTTTCGCCTTTGAAGATCTAGAGCCAGAACCTCATCTGGTGTATATTGATGTAGTGCTCTGACTTTAATTTAAACCAGCTGATGAGCTACTCCCCCTTTCCCTGCACTTGCCATATACTCCCCACTGTTCTAAAGGGTGGTCAAGTGCAGATGACATCTTGTGGGTAGAGGAAACTGTACCATGAAAATCAAACCAGCAAATACAGAAAATTTAGCAAGTGTCCTTTGTGGATTGAACTGTTGAGAGTAAATCTTGGTACATACTCATAAATGACAAAGAGTGTTTGGTAAATTGCCTCTGTCCGGAGGCACAGATAGATAGAATCCTATAAGTATAGTAGCGAAAAGTGAAAAGAAATTCTCCTGTTTATCAAAATTTGCATCTTGCTACATAAAGCAAGAACATATCTGGCTTTTGATGGGTGCCATGGCAACAATATTACTAGAGTATTGCATGGGAGCATTTTCAGAGCCAGGAAACAGGATGAAATGAGAAGCTCACTGGTTATCTGTGGACAGAAGGGCTTTTGCTGCAGACCCAAAGACAGATTCTCCTTCTTGTTCCCAGTCAGTTATTTACAGTTGCCACCACGTTCATACTTTCACCTTATACTGCTGTTGTCCAGAGCTGGTGAAAAAAAGGTGAGAACTGCTACTATTAAAAGGATAGAACTTAAACCTGGCTCAGACATTCATAATATTTGCATCATTTAAAAGAGATGAACAATACAGAAACACTAAAACAACTATGGTTATTAATGAAGAACAGAAAAACAGGATTACGTGCTCAGCAAAACCTATGCTTAAAAATCATATTTGCTTGAAAGGTATGCATGTGGAGATCAACAGATAACAATCATATTCCACTGCTAGTTTTTACTGGCTCTGCTTTTGTTCTGAGATAACTAATTTCAGCACACTTGGCCTGGGAGTGAATACTCCACCTTTGTTGTGATCAGCAGAACACCTGCAATTCTCCTTGATTTATTGAATTATTGAATACTGTAGTGCCAGCAAAGTGGAAGTGAAACTGATACCTCATTCAAGCAAGCTTATTTGCTCTGAGATTTGTGTGGAGAAGGGACAGCTTAGCATTAATAAATGGTAATATAAAGTATTATCTATTGCAACGGCCAAGAACAAAACTAGCATTAGAGGGAAGTTTTAGTAATAGTTCTGGATATTACAATTTTCTTCTCTTTAGCTATTGCCCAGTGCCACTTTAGGCCTCTGCATATAGAGCATTATTAAACCCCTTGTCTATGCAGAAATACAGTCACATTACCTGAAAAGCAGACTTTCCTTCCCCAATTCCAAGGACTGGTTTATTTAGAGGTTGATTTATTAACAATAATCAAACTTTTGTAATGTACTCCTAGTCCCCCTTTCCTAGTCACTTTTGAACCTGTTGGCCAATCTGAGAGCAAGGCAGAAGTTTAAAGACAGTTCCTGGGTGTTTCTTGAGAATGAGTGGCTGGGTGGATGAGATATATATGATACTCTTGAGGAAAAGATTGGAGTTAAGGCTCAAACATGTTTTTAGACATAAGCAAATCCAAGCAGGAGAGAACTGCAGGTCATCAGGGTTCACAAAGCCTGCTGCTTGTGGAAATGATTTGTTTTTCCAAGCCCTCAATGTTCCCATTATGCATTACTTCACAGACCTTGTTTCATTTTTGCTCAGATGGCACTAGTTTATTTTCTGTTCACACAAGAGCCTTCTTGACCCTTGCAGCACCCATCTTCTGCCTTCCTGTTTCTCAATCTCATTTTAGATTTGTTCATACATCCTGCAATGTTTAACATCATCCTTGGGCCAGTTAAGTTTGTTATATAATTACATTTGTAAAGCCTTCTCACAATGTTTTCTTATTGATTTTGTGATGCATAACAATGACCTGAGCTTGTCACCCCTTTTGTGTGTGGATATCCTTCAGATGAGCAGGAGAATTCAAAAGGTGAATAGTATATGGATTATTCTCACGGGAAAAAATACCAAATAAGCCAGTTCCATCATTGCATTTTATTGTTTTTTAACAAGAAAACATTTATGAATCAAAAAATGTCCAACTGTAGCATGTAAAAAAACGAGTCATAAAAGACAGTATGTGTTTCTTTGCGATTAGCAGGACAGATGGTTAAGTTTAATGATTTGTATGAATGATCTGTATGTGTCTTTTTTTCAGAATTCCTTGTGGCCCAGGAATAAAATATGCTGCCCTCATACAAGGATCTGGCCAAATATATAGTTGCTCTATGCAGCTGAGTCTGCTGTCTTTAAGTCATAGCTACATAATTACATCTAAGCCCTATATTTGCTTTCTCTTCTTTAACCAGCCTTCAATTCATTGAAGATCCTCTCATCCCTCAGCAATTTAGTTTACTTAATAAATGATCTATTTTCACTTTATGTCCTGGTGAGAACCTTGGCCTTGCTACAGATTGGATACACTCGTGAAATTCCTTTAGTGAGTCAAACACCACAGCAAATGTCTGGGTGCCAGCCGCTAACAAGATACAGCCACAGATTGTATGAGTCATATCCAGCCTCCAGATTCCCCCTCCCTTGTTCAGGAAAAGTTTCTAGCCACTGCGCTGACAAAGCGTTCCAAGCGTGAACAGAGGGCAGAAACTTAACACACGGCCCTGAGTCTGCAGGCAGACTGCAAACAGGTATAGAAAGGTGCAGCTCGCATCCCCTGTTAGCCTCCCTGGCAGGTAGGCTAAAAACATCTGTTTAGTGTCTGTTTCACTCAAAGATTGGAGATTTTGCAGAAGTAAAGATTCAAGAAACTCACAGCTCTGAAGTCTCACTGGCAGCAGCAACATACTGCTTGGAACTATTAATCAGTGTAGGTAAGACAAAGTAACACCTTAAGTTACTGAGATAGCATAAAGCAAGATATTTTAATAAGCAAGGTGATAATTATGGCAGACTACTTCATTTCCATACTGCTTGTACAAGTTTTCATCTACTAGTAAGGTGTTTTTAAAAGGAAAGAAAAAATTTACTTAATATAGTGACCACAGAAGTGCTATACCATTGTGGGACCACTGGTGGCTAATTCTGTCCAGAGTGCTGGCACACAAGAGAACTGTGTGCTTCCTTACCTGGTCTTTTGTCCCTGAAGAGAGGGAGCTACATACCTGGTTCAGACAACCTGACTGAAAAAGTTGAGGCAGAGGAAGCTGCTCCTCAGCCCAGGTGAGAGCTGCAGCTGAACTGCAGAAGCTTGGTCTGCAGGGCTTCAGCTTTAAAAACAGCACCAAATCCTATCTCAAAGACAGCTCTGCGTACCTCCCAACTCTCCAGCACAGATGAACTGAGTATTTCATATCTCCTCCAGGGTGGGCTGCAAACACAAGTCAGCCAGCCAGCTCAGAACATCAGAATTGTTCTCATCAGCCTGCTTTTCAGGTGAATTTGTAGACAATACTTTTCTTGCAGTAGTAGACCCACAAAGAGGACACGACCTCCACGTTAAGTCAGGCACCACTCTGGTCTGGTTGTTAAGTTTTACAATTGCATCAAATCTATTTTTCTGTGCTTGCTGAATTTCAGACAGACTGAAATGCTGAACAGCTCTCTTTGTGCTTGTTGATGCCAGACCTGCTATGATAATGCTTTAGTAGCACAATTTCCTTCATAAATATGCACTGTATTCAATCTGCATGTTCTACAAGGGGTTGGGCAGTGAATTTTTTTAAACACATTGTTTCTTTCCACCTTAATCTTTTTATCTCATCATTGCAATACCTTATCCATGTGTCCATGCTACTTCGGAAAGACAAAGAACATAGTTCTTGTAGCTTGTCAAGTGAAGCAAGGGCACCACCATTAGGTAACACACAGTCACTGTAAAAAGTTGCTTTTTCCCTTCACGCCGACTTTGCTGTGGTTATGGTACAGCAAAATTGTGATTGAAGCTCTGATTATAACACAGAAACAAGCAGGCTCTTGTTTGCAAATGTGTGCAAGGCTGAGCATTCCAATGCTCTAAGTACTCCAGTAAATCCAGTACAACAAACGGATTATCAAGAACAGAAAAGATATACCCGCTCTCTCTTCTCCTTCAGCTTAAAGGCTCAACACTGGTCTGAACTTTTAGGCCTCAGCCAACATTATCGGTTCCACAATGCCATTACTTCACCTTCCACTACACGACAGACTAGTGCAGGTGCATCACAACACATAGTGAACAAACTCGGGTACTGCAACATCTCTAATATTCGTTGTGGAGACTAATATCAGAAACAGAGACCGAGAGTCAGTTTATAAAGATACGCTAGGCCTGTATTCTTGTAGCTACGAGTCTCAAAATCTATTATAGGAGGAATGGAAAAGATTCAAAAGAAAAAGCTTACAACTAAAGGAACCGTTCTTGTCCCAGATTTGATTTCTTCAGAAACTTTTCACATAACTTTGGAATTTTTAATATATGTTAGGATATGCAAATTATTTACTGCTTTTCTGTCTAGAATTCTTCACAGAGACCAATGCAGGGGGAGACAGGGGCAGGATGTGTGGGGAATCCTAGTGCATTTGTAGGCCAGGTTACAGCAGCACTTGAAACGGTCACTTCCGTTCCCTGACCCCGCTCAAGAAAAGAGAAGTTTCACTTGGGGCATGGGGGAAGAGAAGATACTATAAAACTAAGCAATTTCAACAGTGATAGATGTGAGGAAGCAAGTAATTACTTCCATCACTAAAGAAAACCCCCACTATCAGCAGACATTGTTGACTTTACAAACTTTCCTCAATCTGTGATACTTTGAGGTATGCAGTTGTGCATAAAGCTGCTTAAATTTTCCATTAAAAACTTATGTGAAATAAACAGGAAAAAAAAAAAATCAAAAGACTCAAAATTGTCAGTTTATTTTAATTATGATTCTGAGCATTCACTTCAGAAAAAGGGAAAGCATTTCTTGAATAAATTTTTCCCTTCAAAAACTCAACTGCATCTTCATTTGTCATTTCCTGAAACTTCTTGTTCATGACCTGGAGGAAAGGAAAAGGAGAGGGTACATTAGTTCTGCTGCCTTTAGCAAACCGCCCTGTCCCATATACCAAGCATTCAGTGATGGGAAGGCCATGGCAAATTGCTGCATCTTGAAAACAAGCTGATTCAGATCATTTATTCTGTACAAAAGAGGGAAATAAGCCAGTCTCATAGGTCTTAGGTACAAAGCAATTCAGTGACCTGTGATTTTGTTTTGCTGAACTATGTGTTTCTTTTTTTTAAATATCACTGATAATGATAAGTTGTAGCTTGTCTTCTGGAGTTCCTCTGTTCTTTATGACAGAATACTCCATTGTGACACCACCACCACCACCTTGTATGACGAGATGATCTACAAGTAATCAACCACTCTGGAGTAAGCTCACCATTCCCTACAGGGCCTATTCTTCTACTGCACAAGCATACTCGTCACCACACTGATTAGCAGGATCTAAACAGAGAGAATAACAGGACTCTTCTTACCACAATCACATGATAGCCCAGTTTATTTAGATGCCGCTTCTTCATTGCCAGCTTCCCTTGGGGGTGTGTCGTACCCAGGCAGAAAGCAGAGAGAGGAACAAAGAGAAAAGCCAACCTACAACCAAGAGGAGTAGGGAAAACTTCATTGTACAAATGCAGAATAAGCATTTTCAAGATTTAATGGTTCAGAGACGTTTTTTAATACTGCAGAACATATCTGTCTTACTAGTGGGCAAAAATACAATGCAAAAATTACTTTATTCTTTTCCTTCTCCAAATAATTTAGCATCTCTCTTCTTCTATGAGCTTCACGTAAGTACAAGCATCTACCCAAACAACTCTTGTGGCAGAATTAAATCCTTAGACCTCCAGTTCTCCCATAATGAGAATGAAATAGATCTTTCAAAATTGTACATAATTTTGACAGCTTGCACATTTACTTTAAGCCTTTGCTAACATTCAGAATCTGATATTTCCTGCCATAAAAACCTACTTGGAAGGGTGAGGAAAGCTTAATGCCTTGGTAGCCTGACAGTGAGTCTCTGTTACACAAGTCACTAGCTCTCCGATTTCCAGGAAACAAACTATACAAAATACATTGCTGCTTGTGTGATCCAGCACACAAACATAAGCATTATACAGTCCTAGTTAAGTCTTACTTGGATGACACATGTCCCACTTCAGTTACTGAGAGGCCATTTTTCTGCACAAGATTAATTTAATCACCAAAAATGTGGACATGATGAGGCTTTTCATTCAAATCATATTTCAGCAGCAGAATTCACTGCCACAACCTACCACTGAGATGCAAATTTTGAAGACTTAAGAGAACAACTGAATGTTGACTGGACACACAAAAATGCTTGGAATTTTAAAATTATAATATAACAATGTTTTGGAAGAGATCTTAATTATACTTCAAAATCTGTATCCATTACAAGAGGTTGAGATTATCCCTACGATGAGGTTTCCTGTCTCCTTGTCTGAAGCGTAAGTTCTAGACTCTGTTAGAAGAAGGTAGTGAGCTAGATGAGTTATTGCTCTGAACTGGCATGGGAAATTTTTTATGTTTCTGTGACCACAAACAACAAGTCAGTTATCTACTGTGTTTCTGTAAATCAATGAACCAAAGAAACAACTAGATGGAATACATATAAATAAAACTAGCCTGCTAGAGAAAATATGCAATCAAAAAAAGACACCTTTCAACACTTGTGTCAGTATGATCATCTGTTGCAGTTACTGGGAGCACTTTCTTTCTCTCTGAATCCATTCTGATTTCAAAATCTGAAAACAAAACAATAAAATATTAAACAGTGCGAGAGGTTACAACTAATATTCTATTCAGCTAATTTGAAAAAGTCAGTAGACATTGTCACCGCTGTGTTTCTAATTCTTATTTTCTAAAAATTTACCTATTACTGATGGCTTTTCCTTTCCCGCAACCAATATAAATAGCTATAGCTTGCGCATCTCTAGAAAAAGAATTTTTTTTAAACTGTAGATATAAAAAGTTTATAAGAATGAAATCATAGTTTAAAGAAACAAGTCTTGACCTTAGTCTATCATACCTATTCAGGTTTTCCTGTAAACTGATCCCTAATTTTAAAACTATTAAGAAGAAAGTTACTGTAAGTATCCTAAAAAATACTGGTAAGCTGGGTGGCTGGCAAAAGAATATTAAAAAAAGCAAATGTTGTGAAATTATCACCTATCAAAAAAGATCATATCCCATTTTATAAATTAAATGGGAATTCAAACCTTATCCAGAGTTTTAGAGGAAAAACAAGTCAGAGACAAAAAGAAGGTGGCTGTTGGTTTTTGCTTTTGATGTGATTTAGTACTAAGAGGGCAACTCTCTAAAATGGTTGGCCATACTGAATTCATGTACAATTACACAATCTATTCTCTGATGCTTTCCTCAAAAGTTCAAAGCAGTTCTGTGAAGAAGCACATCATAATGTTTTAGTAAATTGCTTAAATACTTTAACAGAAGCATCCTAGAAAACAGATTCACCAATCAAGCACTTCATTTGCTGCAGATAGTGTCTTCAGAGTTTTACATTTTTAATCACCCGTACCCTATGCACATTTGTTGCCATCTTATTATTTTAGGAATTATAGATCTACATTCAAAGGAGTATGACAGTAATTTGGCTTCATACCAATATGGTATTTATGTGGCAGCTGAACATTTTGCCGAAACATGTTCTCATCTCCCAGAAGTTCTAGAAGGGCCTTGTGAGCCTTTCTGAGATTAAGAGATACTAATGAGGAGAAATCCTCAGCCAGCCCAAATGCAGGCTTTGTGAAGGAAGGGCTATCAAGTTCCACACATGCTTTCACACACTGAAGCATCCTTTCCTTCTGTTCTTTGTAAGGATCACCTGAAAAAGAATACAAAAAAAAATTAAATCCAATGTACTATCTCACAGAATTCTTCATTTTATTATCATTTGCAGTCTGTTCCTGCACAGCAAATTAATTTCAATATAAGAATCAAAACACTTTTTTAAAACAGAATAACTTCAATATATTTTTAAATACATCCCATTGATTCACTAATTAAAATTTCAAAGTTTATAGCTGAAACCTGTCCATTTATCCAGTCTTTCCCCTCTACTGTACACAGCTCTGTACATGCTATCAGTTATTACAGAAAACTTCAGGAGAACATTGAATGAGAAAGCAAATGTAATGTTCTTTATAAAATCCAGACAAATAAAAGGCTATTTTTGAAACAAAGAAGATATATCACAGTTTGGCCAGAATTTTGAAATTGTGCTTTAAGAGTGCTAAACTGCCCAAACTCTAAGCCGGCAGAGCTTTCAGGTTCAGTCAAAGCAGGCTCAACAGTAAGACACAGGGTCTTACTCTACACTGAATTTCTCCTCTGCTAAACTATGCTGTTGACTGTAGGTAATTATAATGCAGAAACCAAATTCCTCTACAAACTATTCCGAGTTCCTCATTGTAACTCAAAGTAGTCAAAGAAACTTCTATCCATGACTTACAAGTATTAAAGTTCATTTACAAAGTTTAGACTTCCTGCGTTTTTTAAAAATGCCCGAACATGTCAGAACACTTAAAAAATGCCTGCACGTTGAAGACGAAACCCCTGGCTCTCACCCATTTCAAATATTACTTCAAATCTCACATTTACTCATCTCCATGTGCAAACCTACTATTTAAAATGTGGCCACCTCGTGGCCCAAGACAACAAGCTTGATGACCAGCACAGAATCAGAGAATATACTGTATCACTTAGATCGCCAAAGTTAGCTTTTTCTTGAGGACTTCACATTTAATATTAATCATGTTTGCCTTCTTTAATTTGTAAACTTTAACACAGTAACAACAAATTTTGAATGGAGGTAGACTATCCCTTTTAAAAAAAGAACATGACACAGTAAGGCCTGACCTGATTGTAGAAGTTCATCAAGGTTGTCCTTTTGTAGCAGCTGATCAAGTGCAAGATGAGGAAGATATCCTAAAATGCAAAGTGAATACACTGCTTTCAGCAGTTCCGTGTTGGAAATATGGGGGAGGTACTTATTCAAGCAGCTATGAAGAGTCTCAAAAAACCTTTCCAAAAGAAGAAGAAAAATAACAAATACACAAATAAGAACTATAGAAAATATGGATTTCAAACCAAAATACAAGCTAGAAATCCTCTTCATCTTGATTAATCACATGCTGTGTAATCCAACATTAACAGACTTAGTAGTCTGGTCAGTCTAGGACCAAGGTGGTCTGCATTTGCAATTATACTGAGAAAAATTCCTATGTAGAAAAGATTACTAACAGACACAGCAAGTTTACTTTACAGATTAATAAAATAGGACTGTGACTTCTTTCAAAAGTGAAATCAAATATCAGTTGCCATTCCAAATATGACCCTATAAAGATTATTTAACAGATTAGCAGGCTTTCTAAACCAAAACCTACAGATGCTTTTGGCCTCTGGAAATATAGTTGAGTCGTGAATAAACTCGGAGAATAATCAAAAGATATTTCAAGTTCAGGAATTCAGGGTCTTCTGTCACCTTCTCAGCAAAAATATCCATCAGTTCACTAGGCTGAAAGCCAAGCATCTCGAAGGCCGAGAGAAAAAGGATAATCTAAAACAAAAGAAACTTTTTTAAAGTCAAGAAATAAAGTCAATAAAATGGATCATAATGGACATTTTTAAAGGAAACAAACTTTCAAATTGTAACATCCCTTTTATTTCCTATTTCTATAAGTCAATAAATAGAAGAGCATTTTGAAATGTAACTCTGTCAACTTCAGAGTGTTATTTCTAAAAATCTGCTCGAAGATGAAAGATAGCATGAAGAAAGATAAAATGGAAACCACCAGAAATTACCTATTCTACTGGTACAGGTATAAATCATTCGGTCTCCACCTCACCTGTCTTTTGTCCCAAAGGCAGACAGTGGAAGTCACATAGTTTGCTACTGCTGAAAACAATTTTACATTACGGTACTGGAGATTGTGACAAGCTTCCAGAATAAGAATTAACTGCCGAAATGGAGCATCATGGATATTCTCTGTAACAGAGGAGCAAAAAAGGACAGATGATACAAAGCAATGGGAGCTGTATATTGGAGACACAGTGGGGATAGTGAGGCAAAGGGAAGGAGGAGGAAAAAAAATTAAGCAGGTAAGGAACAGCAGAATAAGACTAGCTAAACTGACCTAAAATTGAACCAAACAGGAGGAAGGAAAGTCTTAACCTGGTTAGAGTGAAGGAGCTGAGCGGTGAAGAAACCAAACTGAGCCAGGACCAGGGCTAGAGGGGACAAATCAACAGAAGAAGCAAGCAGAAGAGTGTGTTACCTAGAACATCTCCTGTTCCAGCATTCCTGATTCTCACCACTCCCCTGCTCTCAGCACAGAAGCCCCCAGGCTAGCCCTAGTAGCAGTGGTGGAGCCTCTGGGCTGCCCATCAGAGCACTTTTGCCATGTCAGCTGAGGGAGTAACCAAGAAGTGGATCTAAAGCTGCTGATTAATCAGATGTTGGCACATCAGGAAATTTATATATTTCAGGTTTTATTTACAAAACTGCAAGAAACCATGAGTCTATATGCACGAATCTATGTTTAAAAAACCACAAAGGCTGTCAAGCACAGAAACATTAGTGTATGCCAAACTGGAAAATGTGGAACCCTAACTTAACCTGCTGGCACATTAGCGTTATGACACAGCCTGAGTACAAGATCACAACAGATTTCTGCACAGGAGTGCTGCTTCATTCAGCACAGAAGACGGACCTACTCCTGAGAAGAAAAAGATTAAGTACCTAAGAACAATGCTCTCTCTTGAACATCCTGCTTTGTTTGCTGCCATGAGTGGCACACATGTCATAAGAGACAGTGACTGCAAAAAGAGACAAGAGTATCATTAAAGTAGTAGGAACAGCACCCATCAAAACAAGATTTTATCTTTTCCTCTGTCAGATGACTCAAAGGGATAGCAGGAAAATAACTGAGTTTAACTCCTCTGAGTTGTGCTCACTAATTTTCCAGGCTCAGCATGAAACACTGTTACCTAATTTGTTGAAGTGCTGGGTGCTGAAGCTGCAATTGAAGCAAATGGGAGGTGTGCATCAAATAAAGGTATTTTTAATGCTAGGTATCGTTAAAGAAAACGGGCCAAAGGAATCCAAAATTAATGGACACTTGAACCTGAATCTCTCTCTTCTGCATAACTAGTATATGAATGTCGCCACTGGGTCATTTCCTGGCTGCTGCAAAAACAAACTCAGTAAGTACTTATGAAGTAGTCATTTATTACAATTAAGGTCAGGCCCCCAAATATGGGAGAGGGGGCTAACCAAAGCACTTTTCTGAGGGCCTGAACAACAGCACGGGACCTGAAAAACTTGCTGGAGAACTCCTTTGCCCCATGGGCCCCAAATCATGCCCCTCTCTTCTCTCCCTATTCTATCTCCGGCCTCTGATGAAATAAATCTTTCTGCCCTCAGAGCTCAGTTTGCACTATGTGCCGTACATAAATCCTGAGAACACACACTACAAAATGCAGAGAAAAAGTATTGAGTAGCTGCTCACTCAATGCATGCCATCTAACCTGTGTGCTGAGTGAGGCACAAATTCTATGCGAGAAGCCAGTATATGTAATTAAACACTGTGTCCTAACACATATGAACAACCAGGACAAATTAAGATGTACAAGCAGTCCAAACATTCATGTTCCTAATTTTTAAGAACATTGTTTTGCTATCTTACTGATTTTTACACAAACATTCAGATGTATTCAAAGCGTGAATCAATACATACTGACCAAATATGCTTTGGAGATGTATTATAAACGTATGGAAAAAGGTGAAAGCATTAGCCTTCATTTATTTTTTTTCTGGGCTGCAGTGTGAAATCAATTATTAAGCAGCATTCAATAATGAAATTCAGTTAATCAGGGAAACATTATGTTCCCTTTTGTTTATCACCTAAACACACTAGACCATCAATCCGTCTTACAAGGTGTCCATTTCCAATTCAGATTTGTTTTAAAAGCTTATCCGAAATCTACTTTCTGTTGCTCGCATTCAGTTCTTTTTGCTAAATTTTGCATACAGAGAAAATGCAAAGAGAAATATATAATTGAGGAAGATGTTAAGAAGGACAGAGACCACAAGAACTATTTGCTTTCATTATACATCAGTAATTTTCTTTGTTCCCCCTTGTCAAATGGCTCCACATTACTAAAATATCCTGTAAAACAAAGATGTTTCCTGAGTTTTAAAGGAAATCAGAAAAGGGAGATGGGACAATAATTAGGAAGATTTTGGTATAAGGAGGGGGAAATTTAATAAACCTATTTTTTCTTACCCAGAATCTTTTCACTGCAGGCATTCAGGATTGGAACGGAACAATAATTCATTGCAACAAGAGCCAAAAACACACGGTGAGCATTCGGGAAAGTCAGATGGTCTATCTCTTTCAAAACAGCCATCTAAAGTGAATTAGAGTTTATTAAATCCTTCATTCTTCAGCTGTATTATCATTGCTTTATGGTAAAGGAATTTACACCAAAACTTTCCCAAATTCCTTAGGCTGCTGAGATTCATATGAAAGAAAAAGTAGTAACAAGCAGCAAAAGCATAAAGTAACTTTTTTCAATTACTTAATACACAATTAGAGCTGATAGTTTTCTAGAGCTGTCAAGCAATTTGCCTTTATATGGATTTTTTAAAAGAAAAAAGTCTTTATAAAAGCTTATTTCCAAATACTGTGAATACGTATCTTCTACCAACTACGGTATTAAAAGGGTAGCAGAAATACAGTTGGCACAGCAGACATTTAATACTACTGCAATTACTGTTTTGGATGTGTGTGAAAGCTGTAAGCCTTCAGAGTGATCCAATAGCACATTCAGTGGCATATCTTTAATACATAGACACAGCTACAAATGGGGACTGAGGAACAAGAGAACAGGAGGTCAGCTCTGATGCTGCACAATAGACTTCACTTATAGAAGCAGCAGTTGGATAGATATAAATGACAACAAAAATGAGACTATGAGATTTAGCTTTACTGGCTTTTAAAATAAAATATTCTTATAGCATGCATACTAAACAACAAATATAAAATGTCTACAATAGCAAATGCACTAGACAGTATTAAAAAAAATAGCGTTCTGTAGTCTCACAAGGTATTATAAAAGCTCCCTTCAGTTAACAAGTGGAAAGGTTGCTTTCCACACTCCACTACATCTTGTGCCAGATTCTCACCATCTTGTTCTAAAAAGTGGTACCTTGTCCAAGATTTTTTGATTTACTTAAATCGGAAGTAAATCAAACCCTTCACCCTCCATTGCTCTATTCTTGCATGAGAAGCCCAGTTTCCTATCAGTGCTATGTTCCTTCACTTCCTTGTGAATGCTATTAACCCTGACCTTAGAGCCCTTCAGCTGTGTGATGAAAACACTGGCAGGCAGAGTTTGAAAGAAGCTTGCAAAAAGTGTCTTTAATCAGGGGACAAAACCTGACATGGCCTGCCATATAACCACAGCCTGCTCCCAACCACTGTGTTTCCTGGAGGAACCCCTGTGTCTCTTAGATAAAGACAAGGATAAAGCCACGAGCTAGGTGAGTTCTTCTGGCATCTCACTCCCAGCTCTCTCTAACCTCATAGCGTCATGGGACATGGCCCCATGACAGAACAGTGTTCTGGTCTTCCAACCACAGGTCAGACAAGGGAAGCAGGGAACACAGCCTGAAAGTGCTTCCACAGAATATAACGTGGCCAACCCAAACAAGAGGTGAGAGCATTACTATTTTGTTGTTTCAATTCCTTTTGTACACAATTCCATTGCTTTCTGCCCCTTCACGGTTTGATGTTCCCAGCCTCCAAATTTAATTCTCTCTTGCAGATATAGCTGGAGTATGATTCATACAGCAAATCCAGTTAACCTTTATATTATATTTTCTCTTTGTCTGGAAAGAACCATGCACAGTTTATAAATAATGCAAGAGCACAGGTTTTTTGGAAGTAATAGTGATGAAACGAAATTTACCAACAAAAATTATGAAATTTACCTCTAGTTTCTTTTTCAAGAAGACTGGAGCATCTTTTCCCAGGCATCTCATCAGGTTTTGCAGTATAAAGATGTCTCTGATATCTGGGATTCGCTGCTCTACTAGTAATCTGTTAAAGAAAAACACAAGGCCTTCAGTTAGAGTGAATACCTGTTTAATAGAGGTTCTCTTATTTCAGCAGACACAGATATGTACCCCGATTCTCCCTCACCGATACACCCCAAAATAAAGCTGTAATTTATCCTGCTCCTTTCCACCCCCTCTTTTTTGCAAGGCTGGCACAGTTCATGATGTAGCTGCAGCACAGATGTTTACTCAGAAGGGAATAATTATAATGATATAAATATATGACTTCTTAATGCCATCCTGATACAGGAGTGTTGTCCCTCTTACATTCTGAATAGCAGAGGCACCTGCCCAGACTGCACCATGTGATGCGCAGACATTAAATGCTGCAAGCCTCATGGAATTAACATATTTCTGCAGAAAAAATTGCAGATTTTTATCACCAAATCATCTACATGGAGACAAGTTCTGAAACAGCCAGAAAACTCAGGGATGGACCTCGATAACAACCTGAAGCAGATGAGGAAAAAAACCCAACAAGTAGTGCTGTGGGCTGCAGGAGCAGAAGGGGGTATCACAACACAGAGGCACCATAAGCACCAGATCAAGGAGTCCTTCTTTCCCAGCAGCTCCTTTTCTGGCTCAGCAGGAAAGACTGTAATTGTTATCCCTGAATCACCCTTAAAAATACCTCCACAGCAACAAAAACATGAAGTGTTACTTTTGTCACTTTCTAAGACAGTGAACTGCTCTGAAATTCATCACTGCAGGTGCTGCTTCCTGCAAATGGGCAGGAGCTCTGGACATCAATACAGAGAAAGAGCTGTAGGTGGATCACCTGCTTTGCCCCAACCTACAAGAACTGTGTACCTGAGCTTCTAGGAGAACCTGCTTTTTGTGGCTAACATAGCCACCTTCTCAAAGCTGAGCCTGGCACAGGACCAAAAGTACAAAGCCATGGCATGTTTTGCGAGAGCTTCAGTAAAAACAATCTCATGGGGGTGGGCAGATTGGCTACCCACATAACTCTCATCTGCCTAAAAAAACCCAAAACATTACAGCCAAAGAAGTTATTCTGCTAAAGCAGTAGATAGAAGGCCTTGCTGGGTGCACAGATATAGTTAAAATTTGTTTTCCTCTTAATTTTTCCTTACTCAGTTCAACAGAAATAGTCCCTGGCTGTTAAACAACATTCTTCATCAGGAGAACTCAGAATGCTTCACAAAGTTAGCCTCACTACCTCCTTTTACACATGAAAAAAACAGAGGTGTAGATAGGTAAAGTGACTTGACCAACATCACAAAAAATACACAGTGGTGGAGCTGCAGTCAGAATACGTGTCTCCTGCAGAGCAGTCTAGCATCTTATGCCATCAGAAGCCTTTCTGCTTGAGACTGCAAAAACAATGCCAAAAATCAGTCTTGTACAGCTGTTATCTCATGGTAATCATCTGAGTCCTAAAACTGCAGTATCTTTTATGCATAGACTCTCCCTCCACGATTTCTAAGAGACATAAAATCAAACAACATTTAAATATAAAGAACAAGTGAAAGATGTATTTTTCTCACCGTAATCCAGCTTGAAGAGCGCTCACATTCTTGTCTTTATCCAATCCTGCTAAAGTACTTGCCAAAACTGAGACACATCGGTTATCGAGTTGATTGAGCTTCTCCTATTGGAGAGTTTTCACAATGTTAGATTACTTCAGGCCAGTAAAAACTTCAAAAAAGAAAAACTGACCACTTTTAATCTCTACCTGCAACACTATCTTTCCTCCCAAAAGTCAATTGATCAACTTTAGTTCTTTTTTGACCTACAAGACCTCACACCAGTCAAATTTAATTGATTTGAAAAGGGTAATGTTCTTTGAGACTTCTACCTTCTGTTAAGTCTTTCTGAAATCAGTCAGTGGTTTCAAAAATGAAGGAAACTAGACGCACTCATCAAGTGAGTAAGCCCTGTTTTCCTGGAATGCCAGACTAAACCAGGGACATAAGCAAACTCTCACTAATGTTGTATAGCGTGCCAGAATTAGCCATGAGGTTCCAGGCCAGTCTTTAGGAAAAGAAGGATTTTGATACTTACTTGGCATACCCTCAGCAAGGTCTGGACTAGGAGAGTGTTCTGAGGAATGCCTACGTTCACCACAGCATGCAGGCTGAACACCAAGTCCCCCCGCGTCATCCGCCTGGAGTCCTGCAGCAGCCGCCGGCAAAGCTGAACAAACGCTGGGTGCTCAAAGATCAGCCGCTTCTCGTAACGCTGCTGGTCTTCAGACAGGTTTTTGAGGAGTCGCCATACTGTAGTTAAACAATTGGTGAAATGCTTGGTGGAAATGGCAGACTCTGAAGCCAAGTCCAGCACATCGCATGGACAGGTGCACTTCTGGAGGCTGTGAAAGAACTGTTCGGTGTGATCTGCTCCTTGCTTCGCCTCCACGTTCCCAGAATCATCCTCCAACTTTTGAAGTTTCAAGGAGCTCTGGGAAGCCTGCTCACTCACCCAAGCCTCTGTGCTCTTCTCCATTTGTATTTTAGCACCTGTGCTAAAAACATCTGTCTTTTGAGATAGAGATCGAAGAAAGGGTTCATGTAGACAACGAAAAATATTTAAAAAATTTTTCCTGAAGTTCGCATTTTCCACGGGATCCTTGTATCTGCCAGTCCCTAAAGTGTGTGCTCTCACTGTAGTTGAAGAGCTGGGTGCCAGCAGAGAATTGCACCTATGCATGCATCTCACTGTCTTTAATAAATAACTTATTTTATTATTCATTTTTGCTAATATCTCATTAACGGGTTTCAAATACCAGCTTGGAACAACATATCCGATGAAATTCTACCAGTGGAAACAGCCCTGGAGAAACAGCGTAAGCTCATTTATCTGTAAAGCCAATTGAGAAGCAGAGATTAGTTAGCAGACTTTCTATGCCTAAAGTGAAGTGCCAAATCTACACATTTCTTTTACAGAAAAAAAAAGAAGAGATGTGGAAAACACATGAAGTGGCCGCTCCCGCTGGACTACGGGCCCTCTCAGAACGACGCGGTGGAGGGGACTTACAGGGGATACAGCCCTCCCAATGGGTGCGCACCAGCTCCTGACGGCCGGAGCCGCCGCCGCTGCCCCCCGCTCCGCGGCCGTTACCTCGCACGCGGCGGCGCCGCACCGCCGCCATGACACCGCCGCCCTGGCCACGCGCTCTCGGCGGGCCTCGCGAGAGGGACGGCGCGGGCCGAGGGACAAACCGCCGTGGCGCGCGGCGCGTTGCCGGGCAACGCCGCGACCGTTGGAGGGTGCCGCGGGCATGGCCAGGGTGGTGCTGGCAGGTGAGGGACCGCCGGGGCCCCCGCGGCCGTTGGGACCGGAGCGGCTACGCGGCTGCCGGCGGCGGCAGCGGCAGCTCGCCTGCGCTCGTTGCAGCCTCTCGTCTTTGCAGGCTTTGTAGCTTTGGCGTTATTAGTATTTTTACTCTCTTTAGAGGTGTGTCTGTGTGCCGCGCTGCCTCAGCCGTTTCTGAGTCAGCATTGTCCCCCTTTCTCACTCTCCCTGCCATTTTCTCTCCGGGGTGGCTTCCTCAGCCCCTTAAGCGTCGGCTGAAGTACTTTTTCTGAATGGGCTGCATCGCCTACGAAGTTATCTTTTTCGGCTGGCTAATATGCTTGTCCTGCCACTTTCTGGGAACTCAGGGGATACTGGTTACATAAGACTCTCTTTGAATTGGAACAGTTCAAAAATTTGGATTTTGGATTGGAACAATTTTTTTTTTTTTTTAATTGGAACAATTCAAAAACTCTTGGTCTATTAAGCCATTATCAGTCAATGTCACAAAATCTTCCGTTTGCCCATGTTCTTGATGTGTTCACAGGTAGGGCAAATTGCCCGTACTATGCCAAAGCAGAACTCCTGGCTGACTATCTCCAGGCTAATTTGCCGGACTTCAGGGTTCACAAGATCACTAAGCACCCTGACAAATGGGAGGTAAGGGATTGTTAGTCAAGTCATTAGCAGATATCCCAGTGCTTCACAAAGTAAGGAATGTGCTTCTTATGTCTCTTCTTTTCCTGTATTTGCATTTTGCTGTGTGGGTAGAAGTGCTGGAGCTTTGGCTATGAGAGACAGCTTGAAGAAAGGTTGAATGTTGTGAGAGACTGGCATTCTCATGAGTCTTACTGCAGAACACGGACACAAAATGAGGGCCAGGCTGAAGCTGTGTTTTGTTGGTTAAAAAGTTGAAGAAGTTTATTTTTTTCTTATTATGTATAAGTGGCTGCTTGATCTTCTGCTTGCTGAAATTTTGGAAAATTGTGAATGTGTATGCCTTCATAGTCATTAATTGTCAAGAGAATTTCTGGCTTTGAATTACAATGGAAGTATAAAATTAAATCTCACATTTTCACTTACTGTGTGGATGGGTCTTTGAGCACTTTGCTGTATACCAAATTGCTCGTTCTACTTGAAGGCCATTTTACATATTGCCATATCTACACGGTAGTCCCTGTAAAGAACTGGGAAAAAAATCCAGTATTACTTCATGAGATAGATAGTACTGTCGTGCTTTTTACACCTAACACCTTGCTTGACACCTCAGCCAAGTAACTTGAAGAGCTCTAATGCTAAGTGAATAGCAATTACTTCTGCAGCCTACTTACCTTCTGCAGCTAAATAGAAATCATCATGTTACTCATTGCTTCAAAGTATTCCTTTCTTCAGTACCACTAAGACAACTGAGAAAAATTAGGGAAGTAAAACCAAGAAGAAGATAGTAAAACCTTTTGCTCTTCTGTTGAGGTATCACCATGACTTGGTTTGTGTCATTCTTCCATTTTGAAAACACTGGTATGTTGGTAAGCTGTGAAACATCTTGTAATTATGTACTGAGAGGAAATAATATAATAAAAATGTTCATAGCTGTAGTATTTAAGTGTTATCAAATGTGGAAAAAGTGTTAAAACCTTTTTCGGGTGTTTACAATAGGAATGGCTTCATGACATCTGTGAAAGGAATGGATGGGAACACAAATGCTCTCCAATCATTTGGAGAGAACTGTTGGATCGTGGAGGGAAGGGCCTGCTTCTGGGAGGCATTAATGATTTTCTGGAATATGCTCAGGTAAAGAGCTGCTTTTAATACTGTAAACCCATATTTTACTTTTTTTTTTTTAATAACATTCTTGTTCTTTATTCCTCCTTCAAGTGTAAGATGAAAGTGACCTTTCTAGTGTTATGTTTTTGTGTTTGAGCTGTCATTTGATTAGAGATCACCCTTTTTGCTCTTAGCACTATTATGGCATCACCTCAACAATGCTGAGTGAGGAGATGTTAGACATTGCTGAGGAGAACCTACAAGCTCACATTGAAATTGAAAAAGAAGAGGAAGAGATTAAAAGTCTTATCAACCCTTTGCAGATATGGATCACCAGGTGAGAGTAAAGAGAATGTCTATACAAAATTTCACTCAGCTTCAAAAAAATGCATTTCTTCTCATCACGTCTAACAGAGCTAATAACTGACAGGTTATACATGAACCCCTGTAATTTGCTGAATTGAATAATGTTCTGTACCCCTCCATATAAGCACTCAGGATATAATCCAGAAAGTATTTCTACTTTCATTGTGTTTTGCATCAAATTAAGTGAAGGATGCAAAGAGGCAAATTTGGGGGTAGCAAGTATTTATGAAATAATCTAAGAATTTTGTAATACAGAATGTTTTTGGAAATACTTAAATAAGTAAACACTACTTTGCAGTTCTGTCTTCAGAAGTTTCTGCATTTCTGTTAGTATTTGCCATTAATACTTAAACACCTAAAAAAAATTTATGGTTCTTTAAAGATACTAAGTTTTAACTGACAGTATCCCCTGAAATGTATAGGATGGAAAAAACATTAAATGAAAGAAGACCCCACTTTTAATTTTTAAACTTAAAATTGGAAGAAAGAGCAAGAAATGAACCAAACTAGTGTACTGTTTAAACATTAATCAACTACAAAAACAAGTTCTTCTTTAATTTGTGTAATGCTTCTGATCAGGCAGTGTTTGTTGATTAACTGTATTTTTTCTGTATCTTTCTCTCATCAGTGCATCAGCTCCAACCTGCTATCATCTGATCCCTCTATTGGCAAATGGAGAAGTGTTTGGGATGACCACAGAAATCAGTATCCATTTACTTGACACCGACCAGTTTACAGAAGTTCTTTGCGGTATTGTGATGGAAGCTGAAGACATGGCATTCCCGCTCCTCCGTAGTATTTCAAAGCACACTGAAATAGAAGAGGCTTTTCTTCAAGCTGATGTTATCATTGTTCTTGATGATATCCTCTTCAAACCTGAAGTCCCACTCCTTGAGGACTGCATCAGAGAAGTGAGCGAGGTCTGTCGAGTGTATGCTCACCTCATTGAGAAGAATGCCAAGAGTGGGGTCAGAGTCATTTCAGCAGGAAAAACCTTCGTAAACCTTAAGGCAATGATGATTATGACATATGGCCCATCCATTAAACCTGAAAATATCATTGCCCTTGCAACATTCTGGGAAAGTGCAGCTAAAGCCACGCTGGCCAGGAAACTGAATATAAATGCAGCAGGTGAATATTTGTGGCGTCTAGTAGCATTTGGGGACTTCAGTGGATAGAGGTCTTCTAGAGCGTGTTTTTCATAGCAGAACATAGTTGGTGTACGTGCAAAAATGCAAACACAGCAGCACACTCCCTGAATTTCATGGCTGTGTGGAACACCAGGGGTGCCACTAGCAGGTGCTGCCATTCTCTGTGCCTACAGCTGTGTGGATCTGTGCATGATCCCATGAATGTCAGTTATCTCGCTGACTGTTGCACGCGGCCCTACAATTCTGGCATGCATATCATGCTGGAAGTGCACTAAGCAGGACTAAGCTGCATTGTGAATCAGGAACTAGGACTTCAAGGTTGCATTTGCCCTGTGCAAATATTGTTACGTCGGAGACACCCAAGCTAGCTGTGAATAAACCAGTATAGAGACATGACAGCATACTGCTGTGCAAATAATAAATTGAGAGTATAGTAGAACTGTGTTGCAGTGTTATTCCTGAGTTAATTAGCTTGCTTTCTCAGGAAGGCCAAGGGTTGTAGCTTCGTTATATTCACACAGTTCTCCAACACCCTGTTTTGTGTCACCATTCTCTCTGTGTTGCAGGGATAGGAACTGATCATCAATAACAAGTCTAGATATTTTGGGGCCTAATAAAATAGAAAAATAACTTTTTAGTTAATAGGCTGAATAGCACGTCAGCAGATTATTTGAGAAATTCATTTTGCACCAAAGCAGTTAGTTTTTTGTGTTTTTTCTTTTTTTAATAGTTTTCTGCAGATCACTATTAGGCAGTCTATATTTGCATGAGCAGGGCTTTAAAAAGAACGTTGCCATATGTTTGCAGTATGATTTGTTTTGTTTTCAAACAGCTAAATATTTACTAGGTTTTCTCTAATATATACAATAACATCTTATAAGTTAAAGTTTCTTTTTCAGCTTATAATGAGGTTTCATGTAGTGTTATGGAAACAGAGGTTAGCTGCAGTTTTCGGATGAAATGATCTCTGTGATCAAAGCAGGACATTGAATCAGAGAATAATTCATGTTCAAAGGGTCTTCTGGAGATCATCTACTCCAACCTGTAGTGTGAAAGCATTTGTCTTTCCCTTCATTAATCTGTGTATTTTCCTCTCTTACAGGAGTTAAAGATGTGATTATTTGGGGCAATGTTACTGGCTGGAGCTACATTGATTTCTCACATGCAAAAGTTTGTGGATATGACAGTGCTATTTGGGGTCCACCTGGTTTTTCACGTCCTTTGTGCAATGTGATTTATGATGGGTACGGTACAGAATTGTTTTTCAAAGTAAAACTAACCAACTTATATTAATCTCTCTATCTCTGAACCCTTTAACAAACAGAGAGAAAGATTTTGTTTTCAAGATCTGTCTTTACTGACAGATCTTTTACTGTATGTAAAAGAAATACTCAAGCTGAAGTACTCAGTCCCCAAAAGAAGTTGAGTAGTTGCTAGTGCTATACATAGTTCTAACTCCCCTGCCAACTTTGGTTATAGTTGTGTTTTCCTACATGTTAGGTGTGTTTCTTTTCTATCGTATCAAGAGCAGCCCATAAAAAGTGGTGAAAGGCCAGCTAGTGACTTAGTTTCCTCATACACATAAGACATCTTTGAAATAACACTAAACGTATATCTGCTTCTTAAAAGTACCTGAACCACATTGAAAATATGGCCTGAAGGGGCTAATGCTGTCAATTTCCCAAAACAAAGGAGCTGCTAACACCTGTAAAAAAGGACGCTTGGCAGCTAGATAGTTTCTTGCCAAAAGGGAAATAGCAGAGAAAGGATAGTTGTAGTGAGGAGGCAATAGATGTGACATGCACTCAGGTCTGGCTGTATGTGGAGCTCCTGCTCTGGGCTGAACCTTCCAGCTTTTACTGAGCTACTGAAAGAGGACATTTTGATAGGCAGGTTTTCGGGCCACAAACACTTAATTTGTTCTATATTTCTACTGTGGCTAGCACAATGAGATTCTGGTCTGTGGCTGAGTCCTTACATTAGACAATAATACTTATAAATAACAATAATAAAAGCTATGACTTGACTAAGCAACCTGACTTTCATAGGTAAGGATGCTTGTCATTACCTCTTGAGTGACTTTTAGCTGGACCATATGTTTTTTTTCCCTTTAAGTACCTTGCCTTAAGCACCCAAGTTCTAATAAGTTTTAACTATTATCTTCCCTTGGTTTTAGTTCTTACTTCCTCTAGAAAACTACTCTTCCTGCAGTTATCTTTATGTTTTTTTTTCTTTTTCCTTTTTTGATGGTAACAGCCAGATATGTTCAGAATTTCTATCTGTGCAGAGTTCATTGAGTTCCCGGGAGTATCACTGTGTAGGAATGTCACCTGCTCATGCAGTAGCTACTGTACTCAGATACTGGTATCATGGCTCTCCTCCTGGGGAGATTGTTTCTGTGGGAATACTTACTGAAGGTAAATCTATTTTTACTTGACATGTTCTCTGAAGACATCTCTTTACCATATAGCCTTCCTCAGTAGCTGTAATGCTTTTTATTTTTTATCAAGCTTTTTAATTTAATCATAAATTGAAAATCAAGTGATACAATGAGAGACTGAGAGTTTGTTTCAGCATAAGAGCTTCCAACTCTAAGCAACTGCGCTATCGAGAGCTTATGATTTGGTATTCACTTCTTACAGGCATCTTTTAGATTAATGTTGTCTTTTTGCAAATTGTCTTTTAGTTTAAATGCTTTTCTTGGAGTATGTGTTTTGCACAAGGACTGTTTATAATTCTTAGTACCTAAGCTATAAAAGCATGTTGTTCTTGTGTAGTTATGTGAACTGATAAATGGAACGTTTCACAACAGCCATTTAGCCCTTGCATGAAATAAGAGTTTTAAGATTTCCCCTTTTTAAGATATAAAATTGTTACATGTGCATCAAACTAAAATCCAAAGTCACAGTAAAAGGGAGGCCCTTTAGTCTTTGAATTGTACATTGAGAAAGGCAGTCTCTGTTTATGCTAAGGTTTTACACAGTTGGAGATTTCTGTAAGACTTAATCTTGACACTGGTAAGGATGTGGGTTTTAATCAGAAATCATGTGTTTGGGGTAATTTTTCTCTCTTCTTCAGGTCAGTTTTGCATTCCTGAAGGGATTATCTTTTCTATGCCAGTAAGGTTCCAGAATGGTAGTTGGGAAGTCATGACAGACTTAGAAGTTAATGAAACAACTCAAGAAATTCTGGGACTCTTAACTCATGATCTAATACAGGTGATGCTCTCTTGTATCTAATAATATGCCTACCCTGCCACCTATGGGTACAGTATATCATAATATAACTTTGGATACTGAGACCCTTACTTCAAATATTAGTCATCTACAAATTGCACACACATGTTTACTTATGTAAAACCTCGTATTTATCAGTGTGAGGTAGTATTTATATGTGGAAATGATCAGGCAACTGTTCCATTACTCGAAAAGGAGATGATAAAATAAGTTTACTTATGTAAATGTAGGATTTGCCAGCCCCATGTTCCATGGGCTTTGTGCAGAACAGAGATATTAGCTTTAATTTAATGTTACTACATTCTGTGCTGTTGATCTTGACTTTGCTAGTGTTATATTCAGAGTAGTTCCACGTCATGAGCCAGATCTGTTGAGATCCTTGTGGCTGTGACTATGCACAAATAAAGAAGGCCAGATTTCTATATAATTTGGTTTTTATTTTGTTTTGTTTTGTTCTTAGAAAATACAAGATCAGCAAGCAGTAATTTCATCATTAAATTCTTTTTACCTCACTGAATATCAAGAAGTTAATTTGGCTAAATATTAGTATCCAAAAAAGACTGATCCCAAACTGCATTCCAGCATCAATCAGATATTTGTGATCTTCAGTCATAATAATAGTATAGTTTTTACTTGAACATATTTTAAGTTTGTGATAGAAATTGAAGGGGGTGAAAATAATGGGTGATAATAAAACTATCTTTTTCATTCAGGAAAAGCTCGTTGCACTAAAGAAAATAAAAGAAATGCGTCCGTATAGAGATGGTAAGATCACTAGTAAAAATATTTGCTTCAAGGTGGTGTTGTCTCTTTCTAACAAGTAACTATTACTGGAAAAGTGCTTTCACCGTACATCCTACTATATGTTTTTGGAGCTATTCTTTACTATTATAAATCTAGAAATAATGGGTTGAATTTCTAAGAGGAAAAAAATACTGTAAATTGGAGATTAAACTTCTCATTTTTCTGTTTATTACAGTATCCACCCATTCATTCAATATCTTTAGTCTGTAAACCAGACAAAAGAAGAAAAGGCTGAGACACCCAGAGAGCTTAGGCTAAAAAAAATGATGTCGCTGCTTACTGCAGAGAAGGCTGTCTCAATAAGTGGCAGCCATGTCTGCCACTTCTTCCAATTACAGTAAATGAAAGATCTTTCAGAGATCCCTACTTTCTAAATTATTGACCCATTTTCCTTTGCTTGTTAATGACACACACAGAGTTTCTCATGACTTAATTTTGGGAAAAAAAAAATGACAAATTTCAATTAAAAATCTATAGAATAACTCCAGTATCCCTTTCTAATATGAGGAGCTTGTGAGAAGGCTGCAGGCTGCTATCGGCTAACTACTTAGTTGTGGCCTACTCTTGCAACATTAGTATTGAGTGCCACATTATGCAGGTATTACCTGAATACCCTGCTTATCTTCTTGCATGTTTGAATATTTTAGGAGGTAGACAAAAATATGGACTGTTTTTGCTTTTTATTTTTAACAGACCTGGAAACCTTGCCTACTGGTCTACAAGTTGGCTGCAGGAGAAAATACTGAAAATTCTCATATGGTAGACTAAAAAATCCTATTATTTTTAAATATAAATAGAACCTTTTAAAACAATGTTTCTGTTGTTCAAAAGAGCAAACTATAAACATTGGCTAAACATTGTCATTGCATTTAAAGTATCTTCCTTTTCCAAAACCTAGATCTCTTGAGGCAGAAGAATATTTCAAAACCAGTGTAAATATAGCATCCTTAGCCTGGAAACCAAGGCAAAACTCCCACTGACTTCAGCGAGTCTAGGATTTTGTTTGTGGCCAATGACATTTCTTCAGACCAACAGACTGTTTCAAAATCACCTCTCAATGTCCAGAACATTAAGACAATATTGAGCAAGTTTGTCACAGATAAAGAATAGTAATTTCATAACTCCACATTCCTGCCTCATATGGTAGTCATAGATGTAATGAAACAGTTTTTGTATAAGAATGTACATTCTTAGGCAAAATTTATTTTTAAAACAAAAATTAAATTGCATGCATCTCCTTAGTGACAAGACCATTTTTGTCTCATGACTTTATTTCATGGATTTCATAGAGACTACTCATATTTTAAGTTGAACATACGATTAATCAAGTCCTTGCTTAAATGAGGTTGTTAAGAAACTACAGACCTTTTTATACACTTGGAACTACAACTATTTATGAAATGTCATATTAGGATCTACTTGCCTATATTTAGTGTCTTAAAAGATGGAGACTGTGTTAAATTAAATATCATTCTGCTTGCTTGTTTTTATCAGATGTGAAAGTTTAAAGCAAAATAAATAGTCTTCTGTTCTTTGACTCGGATAAATTCTGTTGGAATACATTCATTATTTCTGTTCAAGTGGAGGTTCAGACTCTTAACAGGGGTAGAATTCATCTTATGTGAGGAAACCAAGAGGGATTTTTGTTCCTTGCCAGCCAATATGAATAGAAGGAGAAGGGGAGGTTGGTTGGTCTTTGAAAAAGGCGCTCAGAAGGCTTGGGTATCACCAGGGAGTTAGAGGAAAGGGTGCAATTTCTTGTATGAAATGTGCATGGGAGGAGAAGCGTGTACAGGAACTGAGATTTCACTGGTACAGGTATCCTCATGGAAGAGTTCAGATGGGAGTTGTAGAGGCAGGTGTTGTAAAAGGTCTTGAAGAAAATGGTAAGGAATCATTTATTTTATGAGGACATGTTGTTAAGGGAATTAGTTTCTGGCAGTGTATGCACAGAAAATTGGCTGAGTCTTTAAAGAGCATCTGGAGGCAGGTGTCTCAGGAGAGCATAGAAAAGAAGGATGCTACCAGTAGTCTTTGCAAGCGTTAGCTGGTTTGTCCCATGACTCATTCTTCTCCAAGATGTGAGGGGAAATGATAACTTCTTCAGTGTGTATTTACATTTTTTTTTCCTACATGGAATATGATTTGGCAGTCTTTTACTATTTGTATTCTTTTATTCTACATGTAGAGATTGTAGTTCAAACTCACTGTGCAGATCAAGCACCAGCATTACACAACTGTTAATGAGAAAGAAATGAACTGTTTCTGCAACATATAAGCAGGCCTACAGGGCTTCTGAGTCACTACCTGAGAATAGCGGTCAAAGAACTTCTTCTCAGATGTTTGGAGGAGAAAGACAAAACAAATATCCGTGGCGTGGATGTCTCTTATATCCTAAATTACTCTAATTAGGTTAGGCTAGTGGCCTGCAGGGAAATCCAGATCTTTCCTCATGGAGACATAACAGCATGGAAACTAAAATTTGTTTCCCTAGCTTTTGCTTAGGAGAAAAAAAAGAATATGTTATCGTATTTTAGCTTTCCTATTATTTTTTATTCTAAGTTGGTTATAACTGCCTCTTTGTAACACAATGATAGACTTAGTCATGTATTGACAATTTTTTTTTTTTTTTTAAGTAGTAAGTAGTTTCCAGTATGCATTTTCTCACAAGTTATTGAGTAATGCTGTGTATGCAGGATATTCAGAGCATTGGTGAATTCTACTACCTGGGTGCTAGAGTAACTGGAAAAAAAATTATTAAAAATGTCCTTACAATAAATGGATTGATCTTGTAAATGTTGCATGTATTCTACATAAACTCTGGTGTTTGGATCCACCACAGAGCATGTAAGTTTTCTGGTTGGTCTGAACAGTTCTTATTCTAGGACATTACCACTAGGGCTTCCTGTTATCCCTCTGTGTGTTGTTGCACTAACTGTTACAACGCACTGTGTTCTTGCAGTAGTGTGCCTGTCTTCCACCTCCTTTTCAGTCTCTATAGCAACACTGTTTCTCAGCAACTGGGAGATGCTTAGTAATGCCCCTCAATTTAGAAATATTGCACTCAAACCATAAGAAAAAAATGGCTTTGAAACAAAGATCAAAGAAGTTTTATCTTTAATAATTCAGAATATTTATTACTAATTAATTAGTGTTCTCTGTTTTGACTGCTGAGACAATTACCTGATACTTTGATCTGGGCCTTTGCCAGGCATTTGTTGTGAGCAGCATTCAGTTAAAAGCAAAAGCTTTAGAACTGTGTGTTGAAGTCAACTTTTAAGTGCTATAAAACTACTGGACTTCTCTGACAGTATCTTCTAACTTCTGGGCCTTTAGTAGGTAGCTGAGAGAAAGGTAAGCACTGTTACTGTACTTGAGAAAAATTATAACTTCATTCTTTGAACACAACATAGAATGTTTTCAGCCTTCTTAGAAAACAAAAATAATTGCAGATTATTCTATTTTATGCATATTTAACGTGCTGGTCATATGTTCTCTGACGGATTTCAAAAGAAGAAAGGACTCTGATCAAATCAGTTGATTTGTTGAGGGATTTCTGCCTTATGTGATCATGATTTATCTTTCTCTAACTTAATTATGTATCATGTTTTAAGATGTATTTTATTTGCTAAAGTACATTTTCTGAAATCCTGTATATGCAAACAAGCTGTGTATAAGTAATCAAATCCTATCACTTTTCTTGCTAATTCCAGTAGGATTCAAGGATAAGGCTACTCTTGTTCTGCACATATTGTTACTTGTGTTAATGGGATATGGGTTTATAATTGTAAAATGGCTTTCCTGTACATTTGTAATTAATTTTATAATTCTTTTTTGCTTTGTGGAAGCCTTTTTAATAGTAATAAAGGGCATATGACACTCTGCAACTCAAGTAGTGTATCACTGAGCAATATAGTTCAAATGTGATACTTTGTTAGACAGATGCTGCTTCTACATTCATATTCTGTTTGTTATAGAGGAGATGTACTAACACTGGAGTAGATCCTGCTCATTTCACCCAAGGGCTCCTGCTGCAGTCAAGATCCAGATTCTCAATAGGATTTTATATGTAAATATGTAGACTGCACATAATGTTAATAATGCCTTTCATAACTTTTTGAAGACAGGTTTCATGGATATAACACACCTGATGTGATGACCTTGCACAGTGACAACCAGTTCAGTAAAACATGTAAGCCCATACTTAACTTTGAAACCATGAACACCCTAGTACAAGAGTATAGTGTATTTATCCATATGGATGACTTAAAGGATATTGGTTAAACATTGCACTGTGATGACTAGAGAGCTTGTCATCTTACAGGATCAAGTGCTAATAGATTATGAATGCTGTATAACTCAGTGAAGTCAGTGGATCTGTTCTTATTTGAGTGAGCAAATTTGAGTTCTAATTTTAAGTGAGTTTGAATTGTGTATTTTTATATTCATCCTCTTGAATTGTGTATTTTTATATTTATTCTCTTGCTTTATGTTATGTACATTTGGTGGAGAAAAAAGAAGGAAAAGATTCACATAATAAGCTATGTATTTGTAAATCTATCTTTTAGCAAATATATAGGCTTTGGGTTGCTACATGTGGCTTTCACTAAACACTTAGGTTTAATTCACTGCTTAGAATCTTCTGATTTCATTGATTTACCTACATTGATTTTTCACTCAAGTTGTGCAGAGTCATATACTGCTGCATTCGTTTTAGGAATAATTGTATAAGCATGTGTATGTAAATGTTAGGCAGAACTGCAGTCTTGCAGAACCCAAAGTTGGATGTGAGCTCTAAACTTTAGTAAGAAAGAAAATAGAATAGTGAGGAAGCAGCATAGTGGTATTTCTTTCAAAGAAAGACTTCAATAAGAATTGTGGCATTGTAGTCTATAATGAAGAAGTAATAAAAGCAAATCTGTATCCCATTATTTTAAATATTTATAGATTATTAAGAGACTGAAACGCAAAATTGCAGCTTTCACCACTTAAAATGGTGAGCAACACATCTGATAGACTCAATAATTATAGATCATTCAATATTTATGCATCATAATTGGCCAGTGTCCTGTCATGTTCATGACAAATGATCAATCACTCTGACTGGAAAATGTAACAAAATTAAAGTTTGGATAAGTTCAGCTTTAATGTCAAATTTATTATTTATATTTTAGACAGTTTCCAACTATTTAACATTTATTTATTCTACCAAACTTCCATTTTTTTTCCACTATAAGCCATATATATGGCCTTTGGAGCATCATGTAACTTAGCAGATCAATTATACCTAGGGTTTTTCAACTTTAAATGAAATATAGCTACTATACTGAATTTATATTTATGTTTTTATATTTAAAAAGATCATGTAATTTAGCGGATTAATGACATATAAGTCTTGAGGCAAGGCTTTAAGTTTCCATTATTATCAGTGATACAATGACCTCTGCTTTCAGGCATGTGTGAAGAGTTAAATTCATGGTTTTGCTTCCTTTTCCCCTTCATTCTTAGCTCAAAAAAAAGTAATCTTAGCTCAGCTGAAAACCTTACTTCAATTTCAAAATTTGAGAAAATAGGGTTGCAAGCAATTGCAGTCAGTGATTCTTGGGAAGGGGCTGGTAGAAAGGTGTGCTCTCTCTCTCCTGGAATTATACACTATGGAATGTGTGGTAATCCTGTATGTGCACAATGGATTATTGAATAGTGAACGATCCCATTTCCTGTGCTTCAAGTTGTCTTGGGTCTGATTTCCCCCTTAAACAATTTTGCAGCTTCTAGAGTTACTTCTATGTTATCCTGAGTAGAAAGGACTACCAGATCCTTTGCAAGCAGTTTTCTCAAGTTTCTCTGTACATGGTAGCAAAACTACTATGTTATTTTATGTAATTTCTGTTTAATTTCATCTTTGAAATGCATCCAGTAAATTGTTCAGATTAAAAGGTTTAATTTGAATGGTTCTGCATGTCTCTGTCTAGAAACTGTGGTTTTACACTTTGGTTTGTTTCATTATAGAATGCCTAATACCATCTGTCCATTTCAAATGGATCCAGACCTGCAGGGTAAGGATTTTTTTGTCAATTTTCTCAAGAGGCATTTCTGTGTCTATTTGGACACAAACTAATGAGTTGTAATGAAGTCATGCCACTTTTAGAATCTGTGTTGTAACACACAAATGCCAAATTACATAGCTGTGCTGTTTTAGCCTTACAGTACTACCTGTATTTCTGTGTCTGTCCTGGCATCTTTCTTGCCATTCTCACCTTAGCTCATGGAATGGCCATGCATGCAGGGGCTGTGTCCACTGACTTACAATATATGATAAGGGTTTTTTTCATTTATTTTAACATAGATATACAGGATGACCATATGCTCCCTTTTTGAGTGTTAAATCTGAGGGTAAATGTCATCTGTTACATAACAAATAGCTCAAAATGCAGAACTAGTAGGCAGCCAGCTGGAAGATTTCAGGAAACGGTGCTCTTTTCTACACCTGAAAGAATTCCTTTGTCCGTTTCTGAACAAAGGACATTTACGAGTCTTGAGGTGAAATTTGTCTGCTGCAGAATGGTTATATGCTGGTGTTCTGTCCAAGGGGCAATCTTCATCTCTGTCAGAAATGAAAGGTTTTAGTTGTGGTGTGGCCTCAAATATCCTCTCATAAATAATAATCCTAAAATATTTTTGTATTTAATTTGGGCTTTTTTTCTGTGTGCGCTATTTACCTGTGTGTTTTTGCAGGTTAATTCTGGAATTATTGCTCAACAGACACAGAATGTCCTACTTTGAGGCCACAGATTGTCTATAAGGACAGATTCAAATAAAAAATGTAGTAAAAACAAATGACTAGCAGATGGGTATTAAAACAGATTCCCTCTGCTTAGAAAGGATCTTGCCCATGAAAGGTGTTTGAGTTGGATCATCTGTATGTTTCTAACATTTGCATTCCTTCTTAGAGAAAGAAAATAAACATTTGGGACTTAATCCATAGCCTGTTGAAAACAATGAGAATCCTTCCATTACCTTCAAAATAGCTTTTGATCAGGTCACTGAAGAAAGAGGACTGATGATACTACATGGAAGTCAAAATTCATTTTTCACATTTCATGACATACTGTACTACATCTCCAAATAATATCACAAAACATAATCTGACAAGAGCAACGCTAGACAGATGGTATAGCGGATACAGGCATACTTCTATATCCTAGGCAGCATCTGGGAACCAGCAGAGCTCATAATTTGCGAACTATTAACGTTAGTTTGGTACATTTGTGGGGAACCATTGCACATAGATTGGCCTGATTCCAGAGTAAACAAGTGGAGAGTTTTGTGCGTTATTGCTATTCAATTATGCATATTTGCTGTTTATCTTTGTCCTTCATCAACTGTGAGTAACTCTTCCTCTTTGAACTACAGGGATAGAGAGTCCCTGAGGACAGGAGGATAAGTAATAAATTCCATGCTAGTTTCTAAAGCTGTTGTGATCAAGCCTCTTTTATCATGAAGTTCTAGGTATGTGTGTAAAGCATCAGGTATAGGTCAAGTTCTGAAGCCCGTACTCACATCCCACTCGGAAAAACATCATTTAGTGATGTGAAAGGGATGAGCTGAAGTCATGTAATGACATGGGATTCAGTCAAGCAGTTTGAGTAGGATTACTAAGCAGAGATGTCAAAAGCCAGTTCCTCTGTTAAATTACTTATCTTCTGAGAGAGCCCCAGATGTTGATCCTGACGAAAAATTTGTTTAATGTTTGAAACAATATGCTTCCAAAACAATAACCCTGCTGTGTGGACTGACAAACTGTCCGTTGTATAAGAGCATCTCTATTCTGATCAAGAGCATTTTGCTTCAAGAAATACTATTTCACTGTGACTTTAGCTAAAAGTATGCATAGTGGATATCCTTTTTTCTGCTCTGTGGATACAGTTGATTCCCTAAGAAGCAGATGTGCTGTGTATACTAAATACTATTTTTATGATTCACAGTGTGGCCAGTCATAGGAGGACCATTTTCCCGCCAGAACTTTTGTGGGGGAGGGAAAGAAAGTATTTTCATTTTAATCAAAAATTTTCTACAAAGTATTGTGGGTTTTGGTTAAGACTAATTTTGGGTATTTCAGGTTTTGATTAAACAATGTGATTTTCAGTTTTTTATTGGAAGGAACCATTCTGTTGTAATGTGTGTTTGTTTTCTTTTACAGAGGCTTTCAATGATGTTCGGAGCTCTGTCTACAGAACAGCCCTAAAACTATGCTCAGTGCAGAGTCTGTGCCAGTGTTAGTAGATAGAGTCCTGTGCTTTGTCAGGGAAAAGAATTTGTAAAAATGCTATGCTGCTGTCACCATGGGTTTTGATGAATTCTGCTCTCTCATTTTATACCTGCGAATCTTAGAGAATATTACAAACATTTAAGAGCCAGATAGTACTTCCTATACAAAAATTTTTTTCCCCCTTTTGAATGTCAGTAGAAATACATTAGTAAAATTCTAAAGGCATGGGGGATTTGAATTACTATTACAATCTGCAACATTGCTATGTAGACATCACCAGCAATTATGAAACTATATATTGTTCTTCTCATTTAATGTCAAAATTTCATGGGTTTCTTAGTGATTGATTTATCGGATATAGACATGGACATCAAAAATGCATAGGATAGACATTATTAATGCTATAAATATTAATGAGAACAAAATAAAATACAAGAGACCGGAAAACCCCTGGCTAGTGCTTATTCCCCTTGGTTTTGAAGTGAACGAGATTTCTGTGCAAGTAGAGTTATGGAACAAAGTCCTGGACACTTAGCTTGCTTTGCAATTACTGTATGTAAATTCCATCTTGAGCTAAATTGCATGGAAATCGCCTTGAATTTTCCGCTTGAAGCAGTCTGTTGCTGAAAATGCACCATCGTTGCAAGTGAGCTCTTCAGGGTAGCATAGAAAAGATGACTAGATTGTTGGCCATGGCCATGTTTATTAGTTTGGGCACACTGTTGTGTGACTATATTTAATCTGATTTCGCACTCTATCTAGTAAATCTGCCTGGTGCTATGTGTCACAGCATGGAAGTGTCAAGTCATGCAGGCACTGTTTTTTCATTAGCTCTGTTGCAGAGTCCTTCATGCCCCTTCTTAGCTTTTGTAGCATCTACCCAGTTACTCTCTTCCTCCTTGAACACTGGTGCCCAGAGTTGCGTGCAGGATTCCAGATGGAGTATCAACCATGTCTCGCACTGATACTTTCCCATCTCTACTGGAAAGACCTTACATAGTATTCTAGGTTCTCCTCTGCTTCTTTAGCAGCTGTATTGTATTGACGGTGGTGAGAATGAATACATGCATATATGCCAGTGTTTCTCTTCTGATGTTACTTCTAATTGATCATGTCTCTGTTGTACTGGATGGGTCCTTTAAAAAGTCCTGGCTTCCCTCAGGATATTAGGATATAGTGGATATCAGTCATCCCTTCCCTCAGGATATTAGCTATACCTTGGCACATTTTATAATACAGCCTGCTTGCCCCTTTCTTGGCCAAAGCACCTCCCTTCTCTTTGTGCATGAAAAGAAAGCCTACATCTAAGCACAAATTGACTCCTGCATCCCAGGTGAGCTTTATTTTGAAGTACCAATGATGCATCATAGTTTTGTATTATATCTCTATACAAAGAGATTTGACTAGAAAAGTCCTCTTAAAAAAATCCTCACTCCTCCTTACTAGAAAACTATAATTTGGATGCAGTTATTCTATTTTCCTTCCCTTCCTAACTGCCCCTAAATCACATCCAGGGAATCTTAGTTGAGGTTTTCCATCTTTCCAGCTTCACAAGTTCAGCTAAATCCATAAACCCACCAAGACCTTTCCCAGTTTATTTCCTTTTTATGTTGCATACTGTTTTAGACTTCATTTTGCAGTCTTGTTTTAACTAGGCACTTTTAATTTAAAAAGTTCAGCTTCCATTCATGAGAAGACAGGAATCCTCATTCATTTCTCCCTTTATTTTCCTACAGTGGATCTAATTGATACTTCCTTGATTCAGCACATCCTATCAAGTGAACAGAGCTATGGGGAAAAGCAGATTTCTCTGAAAGTGTGGCAGCTCTCCGAGATGCTGAAGGAGCTGTTCCAAAGGGTGAGATTAGAAAAACCAGGCCAGGTAGATCCAAGAGCTGCCGAGTTCACACTGAGCCTGCTAGCTGCCATGTATGACAGGTGAGAGGAGGCACATGAGTAAATCCAGCACCTAGTACTGCTAGAGCAATTCCATTTCTATTATTCTAAAGCTGTTTCTGTAACAAACTGTCCCAAGTTGCAGATATTTTGCTAAAAATTACTCATGGTGGGAGTAGTTCAGCCATAGGAAGATGAGGCACAGAGCTTTACTAACAGTGTAATGTTTCCAAAATTATCTGAAAGTCCAGACCTGTACTAACCAGCCTATATTAACTTTTTCTGCGAACAACTTTGTACAGAGAGTGGTTCTTCTTTTGATTGCCAAGATATTTTGTTATACTCATGAAAATCCATATTTGCCTTTGAATGAGAGTATCCATGCATAGGTCAAGAAATTGCCAGTCACTTTTTACTATTTGTTATTCTTCAGCTTAAAAAGTTTATCAACCAATTATGAAACAAAAATATTGTCTCATAACTAAGCTGGTCAGCTAGCCCCTGTGAATAGCTAATAGCTTTTGGGAATAATAAGGAAGCAGCTTGCAAACTGTATTTTTCTCACATACTGTTTGTGACTAATGAATTAATTCACCAAAGGCAGGATTGTTTCATGAATATATCAGATTTGAAAGGAAAAGTCTAAGTTCACTGTTGAATTTATTCACCACAAATGAAATTCATTCCCTTCTGCATCACAGCAAAGCTTTTTAATAAGAATGTGAGTGAGATGTAAGTGGTCCATAGGACTTTTTCTTGAATTATTGTTAATTAGTAGTATGATCACTACTGTTAAGATCCCATATTATGAATTTTTTGTACTTACAAAAATCAATTAAGACTAGGTATAAAGCAGTGTATTTTGAAACAGCTAGAAATATGAAGAGCATTTAATAATTTGTGTGCTCTGAATACCACCATAAGGAAACTATTTAGGAGAATCTTCTTAACAGGATTATCTTGGTCTTTTTTTTCTTTTCCTAAAACAGCCTATCATTTTCTTCTTGCTGTAATTTCTTTTTTAATTTTTTTCCCCACAAATTTCTTGCTATATATACAGGATAGAAAAAGCTTCTTCTAATTTTCTTCTGATCATTTTTTTTCCCTGGAGTGCTGTTCTCCACTGTCAATAACGGAAAATTTTTCATGGCAAAAACACATAAGGACTTTTTAATATTCATATAGTAGTTTACTTATATGCCTACAGAAACCATATAAGAGTTTTTGATTGTACACTATATGAGATTTGAGAGTAACTGTCACAGGTTTGATTTTTGTATGTTCCCTTAAACAGTCTGGTGAATATGCTGTGTATATTTTCTTTCTTTTCAGCAAGTTTTTAGTCTTATTTAGCTTTATTTTTAGTAGTACAATGCTGAAGTATACAAAATAAGGCAAAATTTTTCTATGAAAGTTCTGGAAAGAACATGGGCTAAATGTATATTTTCAAAATGTATAAACTTTTGACCAACAAATCCCCATAGCCTATACCTTAGAGCGTATACTTACAGCTTTCTGCAGTGTGCTCTGTATCAATGAAGTATATCTAGAGACTCTTGAAGACAATTTTATGTAATGATATTTTAAAGTACAATACTGCCTTGCAAAAGCAATATCTTAAAAATAACATTCCAAGATTTCATGGGTTATGGCTTCCAATTCACATCTGTTTTGTCTTCAGACAAAGCCTGTGTTGCAAACACGGGTTCTAAATTAAGCTAGATTCTTTATGATTTGTGTTTCTTAACAGTTAAAACTAAAGTCCTGCTCCTGTATGTGTCCTTATGGCTAAACTGAGTTGCAGTGAAATTAAAGGGACTTGGCCCAAGAGGAGTTCAGTGCAGGCCTGGCACCCCAGTGAAGCTTTCTGATCATATAGTATATAAACCAGCTTGTAATTCTGCTTTCTCTTCTATATTTGGAAAGGCTTTCCACAAATAAAAAGCAGGACATATTTTAGGATATGTATTATAAATGTAAAGCTAAATTTTACTTGGAATGTGAGGTCTTTTGAGGAGATGCTGTCTTTTTGTTTTATGATTGCATGATATCTTGACCAGTTAATACTGAAATTGTGTTCAGTGACAAAGGGTCCCAGACATAAAAGTCAACATCACTAAAATGCTGCACCAGTTACATACATATAAAAGGACATGAATTTTGAAGCTGTCTTTCAACATAATATTTTTTTTCTTTTGAAGCTTCAGTTTTCACATTCTTGGTGAATGTAATTTAACTTACTTTATTTTCCTAGATCTGGAACAGGTTACATCAAAACTAGATCTGCTGCAGCTGCCCTAATTGCCCTTTCAGGAGACAGTCTACTTGCGAAATACAGAGGTGGGAAAGATACAATTTTATACACTGCCTAAAATGCTGAATGTTGAAAAAAAAATCTCCATTGTAATTTTTCAACATTAAAAGAGAATACCATTCTGGCATACAAAAAGTAAATTAAATTGACTACTGTAGGGAAAGGTGATGCAGAAGCATACTGTTTTATCAATGTCCATAGCAATCTTTGCATAAACAAAGTCTCAGAACAAGTCATAGTAAAGTTTAAGCTAAGTAGAGCTTAAAAATGAAGACCAAGTTCTGCTTGCCTAGCAGAAAAGGACAGAAAATCCCAAATTTTAAATTCTACTAGAGCAGGAAACAACTTTATATGTTTGATCCAAGAAGCTTTTAGAGCCCTTTTACTTCAGACAAAAATGCTTAAAGAGCTAAGTATGAAGGTCACTCAATGGAATGGGCAGCACAAAGATTTCTGCATGATTTAAACTCTTAGAATGGAGAACAAATGGATCACAAATGGCATATTGGCTTCATATTGTCCCATTGCACACTGTGTATTTCCTTCCAAATCACCTGGAATTAACGACTCACAATTTAAATATGGTAGCAGAACCACTGTTTCTTACAGCCATGAAAATGAGCTTGGTGTCTCCTTCATCCTTACCTGTCTTAACTGCCAGGGATAAGGAACTGCTATCACTTCCTTGCTTTCCTCCTTTTTCCCTTGCCTATGGGAAGAAAGAATTGTCACAGCAGTCACTGAGTGCCTGTTAAATACACAACTATAGGAGAACTTTCTTGAGAGAGGCTTATTTGGTAGGCAGCAATTGTCATGCAGATAGTTTGAGAATAAGTAGGAAGAAGATTCTTCAGGCTCTGCTGGGATTCCAGTTTCTTTCCTCTGGTTGTTTTCAGCTTTCTTTCAGTTTTATGCTGTCCATGATGGGAAGAAGGCCTTGATTACCCGTAGTGCCCTGAGAAGCCTACTAACAGACTTGAATCAGGTAATGCTACTGCAGTGCTGTTAGACAACAGGTCTCATAGGGAGAATCCTAATCTAGGAGGAAAATGTACAGGTTGCTATATTTTGTGTTTGACTGCATTATGGGACTGAAGTCAGTAGGGCTCTGTGTGGACACAGGGACCTACCATGCAGAGCTAGGCGTGTGCTCTAGGTAAAAGGATCAATTTCTATAGCTTTTCTCAGTCAAAATAACCACTGGCATCCGTGCCTCTGTGCCTTCATTTTGCCTGAGCTTACAGATCCTGGTAACAGTTGCATGCAACTGTCACTAAAGCAACTCCAAACTTCAGATGTCTGTACTTACTAGAATAGTAGACTTGCTTGCACTTGCAGGATAATGCCTTAGCATACTGGTATTTCCAGCTGACCTGGTGCTGAAAACAGGGTCTGAAAAATCACCCCTGGCACTCAATCCCACTGTCTTTTGGTATTCTGGTATGACAGCATACTATGTTGATTTATTACAATAAATGAGCTGGAAGCAAATCATTCTGACACATACTGAAATTGAAATATGAAATTGCACACTGATGGTATGAATTTGCACACATTTTCTTCAGTACCTTATGTAAAATGGCTTTTCTATAGATGCTTCGCCATCTATGTGCTGTCACCTTCTCAACAGAGCATGGTGGGAACATCTGTTTTTTATTGAGATGTTTCTGAGACTTTCTTCTCACTGCAGATCCCAGCCATTGTGGGAGAAAGCTGTGCTCTGTCTTGTGTGGAAATTGCTACTCAAAGTTGTTTCCGTGGGGTGAGTAAAATTCAGATGTCCTGAAAGTGACTTTGAATGTTTCTGGTTGATTAAAAATGCAAGTATATCAGAATATTAACATCCACCATTATCTACTTTTAAGGGAGAGGACTGTTTGTCAGTTCCACAGTATAGGAGAATTGATACCTATAGAAATGATGCTCAGTAAGATACTACTGGAGACATTTATTCCAAAACTTTTGGAAGCCAGTAACATTTTACATGAATGTAAAAACCTCTGATACTAGATTGGGGTCTGCTAGCATAGTTTTTGTTAGGAGTTCTAGATGAGGCACCAGCTCTTTTCAAGTAAATGCCTGAAATTGAGATGGATGTTCTTTCCAGGTTCTGAATTCTGCAATTGTTGAAGAAAAATTCCTGTCTTGGCTGAGATCAGAGCCTGCGCTTCTCCTGTGGCTCCCTGCATGTTACAGATTATCTGCCACAAAAATGGTTTCTCACCAGGTTAGATGTAGAGTCTGCAAGAATTTCCCCATTACAGGACTCAGGTGCGTCAGTAATTACTGTAATCTATAAAATACACATAAATAGTTCTTACCGTCATTTGCATATGCTATAGGCCCTAACTGATGTGTTAAGCAACAAACATGGGAATAATCTAATTCAACCAATCAAACGGGGAAAGAGAGGATCATCACAGGCTGGTGCTCAAGCCTGCATCCTGTTTCTATTTAGTTCACTATCACAGACATGATTATGGAGACTCACTGAAAGTCAGCTGGCAGTTCAGCGGTAGAACCAGAAATTGAACCTCTGCTTTGTCCCATCATCAGGCATAATAACTGGTTAGTTCACTTATCCACCTTACCACCTTATCCACTTAAGTAAAAACGCCTCGTGGTATAAAAGAGTGCTATCCATTACCCAGGGACCAGAATGCACAGGACATAATATTTTACTGTTATCTTCTTCTCACCAATAGCAAACTTGGATTTTTATTTTTTTGCAAAGTTGCAAATCCCACATCAATAATGTAATGATATTACAGTTCCATGTGAGTAGCAATTAGAGATAAGCTGGTATATAAGAAAGCTACGAAGATGTAACTGCATTCTCAAAAATGCTACTAGAACACCTGTTTCTTCATTGGACCAAATTTCAGTGCAGCAAATAAATAATTTAAAAGTCATGAGTGGGTTCTGGGGATTAGTCCATTGTCACTAGGACAAAATAACTCTTACATTTAGGGAATGCTGGGAAAGTCATTATTCTAACAAAGGTACATCTCTGCATTCCAGAACCCACGGATCTGGAATTCCAGTAATAGAGCTCGCTTGCACCAACTTCTCAGTAGTGGAAAAGTAACTTAATCCTTTTATTTTCCTGCACAGGTGTCGCTGTCTGAAGTGCTTGAATTTTGACCTTTGCCAGGGCTGCTTTTTCACTGGCCGTCTCAACAAACCACATAAGAGGTCACATCCTGTTGTGGAACACTGTGTGCAGGTACAGTCCCATTGTGCCGATTCATTTCCCTGTTCAGATTCTTCATGTGGGCAGTTAGGCAATAGGCTCATGAACTATATTGATTATGAAATTATGTTTATATCAGGCATCATGTCCATGAGACATTGGAATTATTCATCTGGGAACAGTTAATCAGGATAAGGAAAAAAAGGGGCATCTAAATTTAGAATGGATGTTTTGTTCTGAAATAACTGAATAGAGCCATGAAATGTCATAGAGAAAATCCCATCTTCTCCCCAGGGAGCTGTGTAGCAGATTCGCAATTTGTAGATTATCCTTAAACCTGTGAAAAGATCCCTTGGGGTGTCCCAGTGCTCCTCCTTCCCAGTCCCAACATGTCCTCATTCAGAAGTTAATTCAGCCTGAAGTTGCACTATTTCCTGCATGAAACTTCCTTTTTTCCAGACCTTTTCAACCTTACTGTAAACCTTATGTACCCATTTGACTCTATCAGTTAGGGACACGGCATGAAGAGCCAGCGTGGGCCCCTACTAAGCTCACCTACTTGGGCTCCATTACAGGGGCAGCTTGTGCTTTTTTCACACTAGTGGTGAAGATCAACACTGGAAATCTGTGTTTGGAAGATCAGCTCCTCCTCTGAGCAGGAGATTTCAGATCCTGTACCAGCAGCAGACAGCTTTTTTGTGGACCTATATAATATCATCTTCTTCAGTTTCACTGAATGAGCTGAAAAGCATCCATAAAGGTTTTCCTAGTAAGCTGTGCTTTATGGCCTCCTTCCTGGAACTATATGCTAGAACAGAACGATAATCGTATAGCCAGTGTCTGCACTGAAACTGAAGAATGTTAGACTGCTTCTGCAATCATCCTTTTTCTGGGGGAACATAAAACTATAGCCACTTACTTCATCGCTCTCTTTCTGAAAAGCAAACCTATTGTTAATACTATGGGAAATTATATCTGGATGGTCAATATTTGCATTAAAAATAACAGACACATTCATTCCTCCAAAGATCCTTTCGCATCCTCCATCTCTGAGAAAGCAGAAGAATCAAATGGCAATTGTTGTCCTCATGTAGAGATTTGTAATAGAAACATTAAAGTCAGTGTGAATGGAGAATGAATGGGAATGCATGGATGTGGAAGCACCAGAAGGAATGGCAGGAGGGTTAGTAAAAATGCAGTTGGTGATACAACCTAGATCAGCTGGTCAGTAATATCACTGTACTTCCACACACAGCTTCTCAGGACACCCAGATCAGAAAAACAAAAGGCAGCTTGAAACAAAGGACAAACTGCCATCTGAAGCTAATAAGAGATGATGAAGGGAAGGTAAAGAGCAAGACCTGTAGCCGTAAGACACCCAGATAAGGAGACAGAAGACAGTGAGTAAATCCTAATGATTTACAGAACAGGGCCTGGATGGAGAGACAAAAGATCATAGTCACTGTCAGCTCCTAAAGGAGCTAAAGGCACATCCAAAAACCAGCATGTGGTGACCAAATTAAGAAGAACACAGGAGGATTAAGGAGGACTAGATACTTGGCATCTCTTGTCTTCCATGTCACGGTCAGTGATCCTGGCCAGACCACGTGTGTCAAAGCTTAGTGCATGAGTGCTGGAGAAACCACCCAGACACGTCTATGTTAGTGCTTGTGAATGAGTTAGTGTGAGTAAATGAAATCAGTCTTCTTTTAAAATAAAATCCCCTCCCCCATCTGTACTGTCTGACATTGAGCTTTGCTACATTGTTGCTGCAATACTGCAGCTAGACTCAGGCTTCCTTTATGAAGTCCTACTGTAACACTAATCATGTAAACTGTACTTGCATGGCCAAAATCTATACCAAAGCTAAAAAGAGAAGCTGCTCTCTGCTGTAGATATCATTTCTACATCCTTTGTGTGAGACACAAAAGAATTGGTAGTTAACCAGTTTTCTCATACCTTCCATTCTAAGTAGGTGCTTGTCTAGGTAAGTCTTCACATTTTCTTTACCAAGGAGTGGGCAGCTGAGTGGGGATGGTATTTGAAATGTCAGCACTGTTTTTCTTTACTGTGCTGACACCTTGTGGTAATGTTATTACCATGCTGAGAAATTACAAGGATGCGTGCTGCATGTTTGCTTTGTGTTTTCCTGTTCAATCTGTCAGGGCTCCCCCATGTTCTGCACCTGGCAGAATATGTCTCACTGCCTGCATTTCCTGGCACGGAAGGGGTCTGTGTATCATTGTCCAACTTAGCTCCCAGCAGCCATGAGCCTCTTCAGCTGTCAAACGGTGGATCTTTGCTTTCTCCTGTTTTCGTCTTTGCCTTGGACTGTATCCACTTGTTTCTTACTGCTTCTGGGCAGCACTTGTTTGAAAATTCAGTCCTTTCTTGGTTGTCCATCATTCCAATAGATGTCAGCAAAGGCGAATGCAAAGCTCTTTCTCCGCACTATCAGGAACAACCTATTTCAAGAGCGCTGCAGAAGAAAGGAGGCTCAGAGAAGGAGGGCTCTCGAGATAATGGAGAAAAGGCACTTCCCTACTCAAAAAAACCCTCTGTGAGTTTGTTTCCAGTGAATTTTTACTCTCTGAATAGGATGTGTAGGCTGTAAGATATTGCTTGATGGTGTCTTTTGAGAAAGTGACTTTGTTATGACAGACACCATGTTGTGATTTTTCTATAAAATATGAAAGTATAAATGGTAAGTTGCTGCACAGTGTTCTGTAACTTAACTATGATTACCATGCTGGCAACCTAATGACCAATTGTCTTGTAAAATATAACATGCGTATGTCTTCCTTCCCTCTTTCCTAGTGTCATCTCTCTTTCTCCATGCCATTTCTTATCATGTTCAGTCTAGGGTCAAGCACTGCAAATATGTAGTACCTGACCCTGAACAACTGCATGGTTTTTTAACACTTCCTCTCTGTCAAAATCATTGGAAATTAACTCTCTGAATACTTCTTGCATGTTGGCCCATAGTGCATTCTTTGAGACTCATTCTCCTAAGTCCCCCTGAATGTCAGTCCTGTGGGATTGCTCACAACAGCGAGTAGCTGATCTCTTACATCACCATTCCAGTTCCTTCAGATCAGTTCTGATTTGCTTGCTTTTAGTTAATGTGTAAATGCATTACTGTATTTCCACTGACCATACTGGTTAATAAAGAACTGTATGGAAGTCTTGCTATGATTTTCTCTATAGTTGCTCCTTTCTTGCTTTGAGCTTTTGGTTGATATTTATGTGTAAAAACTGAAGAGAGTGATTATATGAGATAAGCACCACATATTTATGAAGGGTGAAATTCCATAGTAATTGTATAAAGGTCTAGCAGATCTCTTTCATCCTACATGTGTTCTCCATTTGAGACTTCAATGAAATTGAAATGGGGAAAAATAGTCACTCTTCTCCAAAGGAATGAATTTCATCCTTTTTGTCCTCATGAGAAAGGGGAGAAAAATCTGTTTGTAAAACTTGATCGTGCTACACTGATAGGTAAAGTTTTTGCTATTAGAAACCAGATTTTATATACAGTAAGGCCAATAGATGATAGTTACAGTGATTCTCACAGAGAATATTATTTCAGTTTTTGTTCTTTAGAACGCAGTAAAATGCTAAACATTTTTCATTGTTCATTTTTCCTCAGTCATATTCAGTAACAAAAATCCTTTCTTAATTCTCAGTATCATTTAATCCTGTCAATAATCAAGGTTTTTCTGTAACTCTGTGGGTTTTTCCTTACCAGTTATTTGTTCAGCAGTCAGTGAGATAAAGCAGAATTTGGGGTTGCCATTCTAGGTGTCACTGTGTGACTTGTAGGTGTCTCAGCCTTTCCTAGCATAAAATGGCCTGAACAGCAGGATTTCTGGTCCTTCTCTATCTTTTTGTAGTTGGTGTTCCCAGTATATTTAGTCCTTACCTAGTACTGGCTAAAGGAATTGAAAAGAAGCAGCAAATTGCACTGATGCTTAATGGGAGGAAAGAAGAATTTGCTGCTGAAGTGCTGTTGAAAGAGTAGAATTCATTCCAAGGAATTTCATTCTTGCAACCAAAACAGCCAGTGGGCATGGATAAATCATGGTTCTTGCTTAGTCAATGGCATAGTTGTCTGTCTGTGCATTAATTTTATCTTGATCATTCTGGGTACCAAAACTGTGTAAGGCCTAATCCATTCTCTACTCATTAATTTTTTGTTGGTATTACAGTGCCCCTGCAGAGCTCAGTGCATTACCACAGTCTGGCCCTGAAAACCTGCCTTTCCCAGTGGACAGACCTGTCCTGGAGTCACTCAGGGTCATATCTGAAAACAGAACAGTAACGCAGCAGAATGAGAATAATGGCAAAACACCTGAGCAAGGCAAGACAGCAGTTCAGGTGAGCCAAACATGAAGCTGTAATAAATAGTGCTAAAGCTTGAGGAAGACCTACCAACTTAACTGTTTGATTGCCTTCTGAATACCAATGAAGAAGAAATTTAATGCACAGCTTCAACTTTCTGTTATTTTCTCACTTATGAAAAAAAACCTGTTAATCTGAAAACTTGGTGAAGCAAAAGTGTGATACCTTTCCAAGGTTAGTGACTAACTGCTTGACTTCTGTGAATTTCTGAAGCGTACGTAAGAATATTTGCTCTGTTACTTTTTTTTTTTAATTTGCCTTCAAGTAGCATATTGAAGACCAGCTAATACTGGAGCCCTCTCTCCATTCCAACAGTAACAAAATGCCACCTCATCCTCCTTTTGCAAGCAAATGTCAAGGGAGGACATTTGATTCTCATTAAACTTAGGCCATTTCTATCACCATGGCAATATCAAGAGAACAGAATGGACCCTTTTTAAGGATGAACCCAGAGTAGTGTCCACTCCAACTAAAATAGATCATGTGTAAATCTCTCTTGTCAATCCAGTTCCAGGTTCTCTGTACAGAAACAGTGGACTGGGAAGGACAGTGTAAATAAAAATAAGTACATAACAGTTTTGTTTCTGTATTTACTTGAGAGGTTGGTAGTTCTCCGCACGTACTCAGAATATAGGAAACACTGGGTTGTCTTAAAACCAGTTTGTGTCATACACTCATCCTGTTCTTTCCAGAAGCCATGGGTGAAGTAAGTGAGAGTTAGCCTGTGTGTGACAGCCTTTGGCTGTCACTCCTGTGCTGCTCTTTGGAAGATCTGTCTTTTAGAACTTGCTGCCTGACACGATCTATAGTGCCAGCCAGCATATATATCTGCAGGAGCAGCTGTGCACAGGCATTATTTAAGTCAGAAGAATGTAATTTTGATGTCTTGGACTTGTCATTTCAGAAGATGGTGAGACAGGACTTTGCATCCCTGCTGTGGGATTCTGTCACACTCATTGTTGCCTTGTTCAGTTTCTCTCTGGACTGGGAATTCTTTATGAGCTGTTTTACACTTCTTTCCAACATGTTATAATGCAGATTTCAATCTGGCTTAAAAAGATGTAGACCGGAATTGCAACTCTAGGTAGCTTTTCAGAGAATCCATGAGCTTGAAGGCCCTGGGAACCCGGCTCTTAGTCTCACAATTTCCTGGCAGCCCTGATTCCAGCCCAGCTTACACCATGCCTCTATAGCAGCTTACCTGGAAGGTATTTGTCTCCCTGACTTCTGGGACTACTGTCCCCTGCATGACCCAGAGACTCCTCCTTCCATCCAAAGACCAGGAGTTTCTCTTCTCCCTTCTTCATCCAGTCTGTCTCCATCCATCTCCCTGTCCCAGAGCAGTTGTGTGACTTGGAAGAGACTGTTCCCAAATTGGAATCTTCCCTTTTGCAGAAATTCCAGGAAATGAGTTTTTGTTCTGATTGAAAACAAAACAAAACCTCAAACACTTAGAATTTGCCATAGGTCAAAGAATTTGTCCCATGGAAGAAATTTTCCAGTTAGAAATATTTTTTGTATCAGTTGATTGCAATCAGTTAGCTGGAAGAAGTTAACTAGTAAAAAATTGTAAAACAGACCGTGTGTCAAAATTTCCATGCTTACTTATAGCAAAATTTGCATAAAAAATGAAATGTGGTTGCTGATAAAATTATAAACAGGTGTTTTTCTCTCTTTCCTTATAGACAATAGCCTCTTCTGAGGCAGATGTGTTAAAAATGCATGAATCCATCAAAAGTATCCACAATGACACCAGGTAGGTAAATGCAGTAATACAGTGACTGAAGGCTGATGGGCAATGCTGTGCCAGTTAAGGGTTAGAAGAAAAATCATTTCTCCTTACTTTAGAGATTTTGAGATTAAAAAAAAAAATCCTATCAATTCAGGGTGAATGATAAAACTTAACAACAAAAATTGCAAATTAAGATAATTGGAAAAAACAATTTCAAGCCAAGCAAAACATTTCATTTTGCTTTCATCAGCTCTTCACTATTATAAATTAGTTCACATTTCTAAAAGTCATTTTTAATGGAAAGAATGATCTTTCTCATAGAAATATCAAAACAGGATATTTTCCCACATTTTTCTCTGAATAAAAAGTTAATCAAAGCCAACTTCTTAATTTACTTGTAGTGTTTAAATCAAGGCAGGATATCTTTCTAAAAAATATGCTGTAATTCAAATAGAGTTCCATGTAGTAACTATTGGGAAAAATTTCATGACTCAGATTATCATGGAAGTCCCTTTTGGTGTTCTAAGCTTTGACATGATTGAATATTCATTCCTAAACTATAATTTTTTTATGTGTGTGATATGGGTTTTGCTGTGACCTTGCTCACCTTTTCCTTTCACCTTTGCTCTTTCCCCTCCCTCATTTCTGTAGTTGTATATGAATGTGCTGTAGATATAATCATGTTTGTGACCACTGAAACCAATGGAATTAAAACAGCGCATAGAATTTGATCCTGAATTTACTCTCTTTATTTCCTTCAGTGTGTTGAGTTCCCTCTGTTCTTGTTTTGTTTCATTCTAATAAATCAATGTACAACTGCTATTGTACTGCTGTGCTGAAGGGCACTCCAAGACAAGCAAAGCATTTGCAGTTTCACTGTAAGTCTGTGTCCTTACCTCACTCTCTGTTCTCACATGGGAAAATTTTGAGATGGCAAACGTCCTCAGCTTTCACTGAAATTAGGAATAGTTGAGAGGATAGCTGGGTGTATGAATCACATTACTCAAGGGAAGCTCTTTGTTGTTATTTGTGGACCAGCTTACAGAAGTTATGTACCTGTTCACAGGACTGGGCTCTGAGATGATTGAAGGTAGTCAACACTTCACAGTAAAGGCCTATTAAATGCTGTTAAAAGGGACTACTGTAATACTAGTTTTAATTTCAAATGTTCTGAGGGACTGTCTGTTCAGCCAAGTCTTGCATAATTCCACTGAAGATAATGGGACTTTTCGCCTGTGTGAGCCAATGCATACCCAAAAGAAAGAGAATCAGCTGAACTTCTGGATGTAACTAAACAAGGCAGATAACTATTCTGGCTGTGTGATATGCAACAGTTGATTTATTGCTGCAGCATTAACCAGCTTTTATATGTCTCCACCTCAGTAGTGGGGAGAACAAAACTGTACTTCTACCCTGACTTCTTAGTCAGATCCTGCCTCTAGACCAGAGCTATGGGCGGTATTTTGGCATGCTCTGCTCTGAGCAGGTAATTTCTGAATCTCCTTTGGTGTGTGTGGGAGGGTGGCACTTCTCCTTGTAAAAAATCTCATTATCTTTTCAAGGACAGTGGCCTATGCAGGAACTATCTGTATTGTCAAACAAGCTGCACAAAAGGTCTGGAGCAAGAAGGAAATCAGTCAGAGAGGGAGAGAGGCTGTCATTATTCCTTTGCTGCCCAGGGAAAGACGGTGGGAATCTCCTGCAGGTCAGGGTTTGCCATAAGTAGTTTGCTTCTAGATGGAGAGGCTGCCCTAATGTCTGTCCCTGTTGCAGCTGCCTTTGTGGAAAGTGGCAAAAACCCAAGATGAAAGGGTCAGTCTTGACCCCACTTCTGCTCAGCAATCATCTTTCCTCATCTGGAACGTGTACAAGTATCTGAAGGGAGGGTGTCGAGAGGATGGGACCAGACTCTTTTCAGTGGTGCCGAGCGACAGGACGCGAGGCAATGGGCACAAACTGAAACACAGACACTTCCATCTGAACATGAGGAACACTCCTGTTCTTGATAATTCTGGTCTAAGACCAGCTCCTGAAATACTGGCCTCTAACCCTAGAGCTATCTCCTGAACTGACAGATAGGAGAAAGTTTGTACTACAGTATTTGCACTTTTCCGGGTTTGGGTGTGTGCGTGTGTGTGGGTAGGTGTGTAATGGGTTATTTGATCTAGTAAAATCCCCACCCTCCTGTGTTCCTGGCAGGTACATGAAGAAGCAATTCAACAAATTGAAAGACAAAGTACAGTTCCTTCACAACTGCCAGGAAGATAAAAGCTGCAAAATAGAAGCAAAGCTCCAAAGCCTGATAGCAAGCCATGAAAACCTGAAAATGAAGCTGCAGCAAGTGAAGCAAGAAGTAAAGGTATAGTGATAAATGTACCAAGAATCTTCACGGTTATGGGAAGTTACCAAGCATTAACTGTTCCTTTTCTTGTTGACCAGTATTCTTAATTTTATTTTGTGCACTCTCTGCTTGTCTGCTCAATCCACCTATTGTTTTTTTTCTTCAAAGACAGTATAGGCTCTCCATGGCAGGGATTTTCTTTTCATTCTGTATATATTCAGCACCTAGCACAGATATCAATGTCTGGGATGTTTAGATACTACTGCAATGAAAATAAGAATGAGAGGGGATTCCAATAGGAGTGAGAAAACGTTTTCCAACAGAATCGTTAGATACTTCATTGCAGTCTTTAGAGAAGAATCCTGTGTTGTCATGGGATAAACAAAATACTCTTTTGTCATTCCTAATTGCTGTCTTGCACAGGAATGTGATTTAGACCTCTTGTGAAAAATATTTTATTTGTATTCAATTATATTAACTCTTTAAAGTGTCTCTGAGATTCTGAAAGGTCCTGTTTTACAGGGAAGGCATGCACCTTCCTGTATGCCTTCTGGCACCTGCAGTGTTTTTGTGTATCCTCTTCTGCCATGCTGCTTTTTAGAGTGGTTTTCAAGGACTGTCAAACATATGGAAATGCCAGACAAGTCACTAGTGCACACTTGGTCAGCTGTATATCACATGCACAGAGGAGTCCAATATGACCTGGCATGTCATACCCTTCTGTGTGTGTGCTGTGACACTGGCCTGTCCACAACATGTGAGATTGGCTGCACACATACAGATAAGTGTCCAGTGCATGCACGGTCAGTTCAGTGCATCCCAGTTATGCCACACTCGGCATTCATGCAGTTTATGGTGTTTACCATCATAGCTCTGTCTGGAAAATCCCAAGCACAAATGTGGTACCAACAACAAACCTGTTTTTGGAATTTCGAATGTTAACATATATGAGGTGTTTGATATGGGCCACACTGTACAATATACATATATTTTTTTCCTTAGTTAAATTTTCTGAAAATTTTTTCTAAAATAATTTAATATTGGAACATTATTATTCCCACGTTTCAGTGACATTAAAGAGTATAATGTCTTCAGATTGGAAATGTGGAAAAAGTGGCCACATAGATTTCTCCAAACTCAGACACAGGGTTTTATGTTATTGCAGGGAATTATCTTATTTGTGAAAAGAATGGTTTGGTACACTAGAAATTAAAAAAAAAAAAAATCTGACCCAAAATTATTTTCCCATCTTTTTTAATACTACCAGCAAACCAAAATATAAATTATTTTCACAACCTAGTTTCTGTTTTTGTCTATTGTAGGCGATATTACAGTCATCAGACCATTCATCATTTGTACTGTGTCAAAATACGATGCCAAGAAATGAGCATGCCTTGCTGGAAAGAAGAATGCAGGATGAATTAAATCCTGCCCTAATAAAGCCTATTTCCAGAAAATGTACAGACTGGAAATCTTTGAATCCCCCCAACTCCGCAAATAAAATGCAGGTTTTACAGGCTCCAGAGGCTATTGCTGCAGCGAACTTTATGTTCTCAGAAGATCCACTGGAGTTAGTGTCCTTGCAAAGTGACAGACCTTTTATGGGACAGTATAAAAAAGCAAAAGAGAATCAAACACATCTGCCCCAAATGACAGAAAACTCCCTCAGTGGAATCATGAGGAATACAGCTCTTGTTCCCACGGCAGTACAGATACCACCTCATGAGAAAGAAGTCAGCGAGGAAGCAGAACTGCAGCAGCTAGTGATGAAACTGAGGGATGCGTTGTCTCTCCAAGCCCGACCAGGTAAAAGTTCTCCAAATTAACTAGACACTGTCTTCTCACCTTCATCCAGTTTACTCCATAATAGCGTACTCGGCTTGTAATCAGTTAGCCCTCAGAGGAAAGTCAGAATCTTGCCTTTGCCATTGTAGAATTACTTCAGCACCACATTGCTGTAAGGTGGAGTTTAGTCCCTAATGCTTGAGTAATTTGAAGCAGGATAAGACAAAGCTCTTAACAGAAAGTCAGTCTCCGCAGTCAATTAAGGAACAAACTCATGCTGGTAAAGGCACCAGAGATCTTTTCTGTTGCCACCTCTATGACATTGTAGCTATGGCTCTAGTCCCAGACAGACTCCCAGCAGTACAAAATAGCTTTGTAATCAATGGTCTTACTACAGCAGAGCTTTATTCAGTGCTCAGGATGCCTCACTTTTGATAATGAGGATGTAATGAAGAGAGGTGACAGACAAAGCTGCTGTTTCTATATAGCTATCTTAAATTGGAGTTTTATAAAGAGTTTTTCAGAGCTCCCACGGAATCCAAATGCTCTGAGAGACCTAAAATCTGTTCTCTGTTTCAGCTCAAGAGTCTGCTTTGAAGCAGCAGTTCTTCTCTACAGCTGAAGATGTTTGCAGATCCTTCTCTGACCTCATCAACCAAATAACTTTGCCAGTTTGGAAGTGATGGAAACTAGCATTCACCTTACAGCTTCACAGAAATATTGAAGGTAATTGAAGCCATGTCACTCTAAAGTGTCTCAGATATTTCACTGTAATAACATAGCATAACAGAGTTCTGCCTTTACTGACTTCACCAGGGCCTCTAAACTGATGTTAGAGAAGGATGTCCCTTTCTACTGGTGGTTTCCAGCTCATTTGCAGAAGATGGAGGGCCATCTGATAAAATTCAGCATGTCCTCACTAATGCTACACTGGTTTACACAACTTCCTGTCCTGTACTTTCTTCTCACTGCTTTATAACTGATAATGCTTTGTGTTTCAGGAACATCTGTTTTTTACATAAGAGATAGCTTGAGTCAACTAGTGTCAGTGATATATCATCTGTCATATCATTGTTTCGCAGACTGAATGGAAGGAATAAATTCTGAACTGTCAGCCTTCTCAATACTTAAGTATTCACATTTTTGCAAACAGTTGAATTCATATTTAAAGGAAAAGATGTTCTGAACAGATAAAGGAATTTGATTGCTTTAGAAGGGCCCTTCATTATTGCTTAATATATATGTAAGTACAGAATTTATAATACAAATGTAATGTTACTTGCAGCATCTAAAATATTGGAAAAGTATTTCTTTTTCTTTGATTGCTAGCACTGTGTTTTCTAAAACTCTTAGAGTATTAAAAATACTTATCAAGCCTATATACTCACACACAGGCATATATATGCATGTAAGTAAGCACAAACTGTGTGGAAGTTTGTAAATCGATGATTGGCTTTAGCTAACAGATGCACTTGTTGAAGTCAATTGCAAAGCTTCTATTAGGCATCACCAGAGAAGCAGTCTGGGATTTGAAGAGAAAGGAAAATACCAGACAAAAGCACCATCATATATGGCTTTGATCCATCCCTATTACAGCCTAGCTTCATTTCTTATGATAATGGGTACGTGAAGGCCTTAGAGGGAATTTTGCTCATTCTTAGAAGAAAAATAATAGGTGCTCATTGCTTTCCTTGTATTACTTCCTGTTGGCTGCATGTTTCTTACAACGGTGCCACTTCAGTGATTTCAGTGAGATGCATTGGTATAACATGTGATGATAGAGAGGATCATTGAATGTGCGTTGTTTTAATGATAGCAGTTCTGAAGATTGAGGTAATGGGTGAAGACAGGGTATGTTAATGATAATTAATGATGTTATTACAAGAGGTTGTACTATTTTGGGTTGTTAATTATTTGTTAAATAACAACATGAACTAATAGCAAACTTACTGATTCCTTAGCAGTGCAGATGATTGCCCAGTTCTCTCTCTTTAGCTGTTGATACACCATGGTTTGAGTTCTTTCCTAGGAATTGTGCTGTATCTCTTGTTGATGACAGCAGCAAGACAGACATTTATTCTGATAGTGCACAAAAGTGTTTTAAAGATCTGAGAAATATAAATGATTCAGTACCACTTCAGAGAGTAAAATTATAGGTCCAGCTACTTGTTGTCACTGTTCTGGAGGAGGTATACAAAAAACAGTGAATGAATATGTGGATGTGGGCTCAAAAGCAGTCATGGTTCAAGAGCAATTTACATACTCTTAAGTGTTTTAGTTGAAGTCACTGGAACATAGCAGCTTACTAAGAAAGAAAAGACTCCTAATGGTTACAGGAATTTGTTTGTGACTACTAAGAAAAAAAATCAATTTGGGTGAAAGCAAATTATTTTGGAAGCTCTGAGAGAAAAGTCAGGTAAATTACATATGCTAAAACTTAGCTTCATATATAATCAAACAGGGTTAGGCTGATGTGATTGAAAAGGCCAATGAAAATATAGTGTTTAAGAAAAGCTACTCAGCAAAACACTCAATTTTCCACCTAGAGTTTCCTGGTTTTGTATTTTTTAGAATGAATTATAATCACTGAGATAAATGGACTGTCTGACTTGTATTAAAATGACTAGAAAATCTGTTTTCTTCTGGTAGCACCTCAGCCACCTCCTTGAAAGACCTTACACTGTGGTGGTGATGATAATGAACATTCCTGGTTCTTTCTGCTACTTTTGGTTACAGGAAGCCTTAATTATGCATAATGCAAATATTCAAGAATTACAAACCACAGATAATGGTATGGAACTGGAAGTTAACAAACAATTTGCAAAGGCAAGGTGTAAAGGGTGAAAAATAAAGAAAGTAACTGAAGGAGGAGGACCCCAGAAAACACTTAGCGATGAGGTCACTAGAACATGGATGCATCTGTATTCTGACTTAAACAGGATATAGTGTGAGACAGAAACTTAGTAGCTTTTGTGATATAACAGTGCCAAGAGATACAAAGAACAGGCCAAGGAACATAACTACTGATATTGAGAAGATACCCATCAGCTTCTGATGAGGCTTTAAATACCCTTCAGAGTCAGTGCAACTGAATTAAAATTGGTCATAAACAGCAACAGCTGAAAAATACTGGTTTGGTCAGGTGCAATAGGGGGACAGGTCTGGAATGCAAATCATTACAAATGGGTATCACTGAACCTCTTAGCATTTAGCTCTTACTTCATGGCAGGAGATAAAGACTCAAGGAAGTGTTTTCCATGCTGTTAGGCAGCTGTTTAGCTGCCAATTCCCTATAAGATGAAAGGAACAAAATCCCAAGCCCTTTATTTTGTTGTTACTCAGTCCAGCTCACAGTGAAGCAATCTCAGTCAGGCATGAGGTAGTTTGACAGAGAAAAAGGTACCTAGGGCTTGCATTGCCAGCTTTCCTCTGGGTGACTCCTCATGTGTCATGTTTATATTTACCCCACTGAAGTATCATGAACAGTTCTGTAGGAGGTGAGAGGAAAAAGTTATGATTTTTTTTTCCTCCTCTATGTTACTCTAACAAAAATATAGTCCAAGATACCTCCAAGTGTTACAGTTCTGAGGGATGCTCTGAATTTAAATAATCTGAAGTAATTGGAGTCATTTTCAAGGGGGGTGTGGTAGAAATGCTAGTAAATTGTGCAGAGTAATTTGTTGTTTGATCAGATATATTCATTATTGTGACATTAATGCTTTCTGCTTCTGGGCTGCAATGATTTGTGATCATAAGCCTAGTTAATTACTAAGAAAACCCAAGCATTTTTTTACTTAGAGTCCCCTGCTCATTAAACTTAGGATTTAATAAGATGGTAAGCATTACTACAGCCTCTTTTAAAAATGGAAATGTTGACCACATGGATTTGCGCAACCTCAGACAGGAAGTTTTATTTTATCACAAGGATTAAGGAAACAAGGACTCAACAAGGCCAAGGATGTAAAGCGTTTCCTGAACAGCCACCTTCATCACAGGTTTCTGACTTGCAATGCTGGAAGAAAATGGAAGATCACATAGCAAATTAGTGGGAGAGTCAGAGCCTCCTCTCTGTCAAATGTCCCCATGCCTTTGGGCTTGTGCCTCTTTGATCATTTAAGATGTCCCCACCTGGAGCACATGCTCATTCTGTCCTTTTCCTGTCACACTCAGACTGAGGAACAGTAAGCCACAGTAGCTGCAAACACACCCCTGGTTCTTACCTCAAGATCTGCAATGAAGATCACAGGGGAGAGGGATAGGAGGCAATGCCTTGTCTATAATCACGGGCCCATTTTGAATTATTCCTTTGAGAATGTACAGCAAACCTACTCACATTCCATATTCACAGCACTTTCTTTTTCTTAACACAGCCAACCTCAAAGGCCCAAATTTATAGTGAGTGAATGAATAGCAAACATCAGCATCATCCAGTTCTGTTTTCCTGTCAAACTGTCAAGACCTGGAAAAAAGCAAGCAAGACCTAAGCTATAAAATAGAATTGAGCTCTGAGCCCATCAGAGGGAAGAAAATACGTGAGGTAGGAGTTCCTTTAGGAATTTTATTAATTGCAAGTTTATATTTAATTGCATCTCCTTTTTATTTCAGCACAATTAATAACACATTGTCATCTTTACAGCAGCAGTTTCCAACTGTTCTCCATAGTGTGACCTCATATTAGAGACTAAGTTGTTTTCTCAAACCTTCCTCCACATACTAATCCTTCCCTCCCCATTTCCTCAAAGGCCAAATGATGCTACAGCCTGTTAATTAAGAAACTTGCTGAGGCAGGGCACTATTGTGAATTTGTCTAAGATAAACATCAGCTTGGTCAGCAGTGGTATTTCACTGTCTCTGTTGTTATATGTGAGGAGGAAGAAGGATGCCAGCAGTCCTTTCCTAGAGAATCCTGTTGTTACGGTAGGAACGTGTCTAGATTGAAAGCACTAGCCTATTCCCAAAAGGCCCTATGAAAGAGCAGCTAAAACAAAAAGTACCTGTTCAGATCGTTTCTCTGGTTTTACATTCTCTTGAGTTTGAGAAAGATGAGGACAGGTAACATCTGCTCTACAGCAGTACCAATCCCACATGGCTGAGGCATGCAGCCCCTACCATACTCTGTTGCTGGTGTTAATAGCGGTAGGGACTGTGGGTGAAGATTGTGTCTCTTGTGTTAATACAAAGCTGGGCATAATGGGGCTTTTAGATATATTAACTTAGGTAATGAACAACAGTAGTACAAGAGAGAGCAGATCTGTTGTAACAATGCCCTTGCCTGTCTCCCACGCGGTAACAGAGCACTCTGGTAAGCTGTGGCAGAGGCAGCTGGGGAGACAGGGTGCTGAGTACGCTAAACTACGTGCTCCCTGAGCTCGTGCTGCTTTAGCGTTTCCCCCCTCTCTTGAGCGTTTGAATGAGTGCTTAACTTTAAGCACAAATTCAGCGCCACTGAAGTTGATAGGCCTCTGAATTTTGCTGTCTGCTTCCATAAGATCAGCATTTCACACCGTGGGACTATGTTTAAACTTTGTTTCATTCAGGCCCACTAACTACTTCAAGATTTTATTTACACATTTTGCTACTTAAGCCTATTTCCGCAAGTTGCTGAACACCCAAAGTGTGCAAATGAGCAAATGAGTTTTTCTTCAGGCATTTTGCAAAAAACAAATATTGCCATATGCTCAGGGAAAGACACTGTGAATGAGCAACTAAATGTATTTACCCCGAACAGCTGAGTTTTGTAGTTGCTTTCATCCAGTCAGGCAGTGGTAATATTTCATTTCATCAAAGCATCAAGTATCAATTGCCCAAAGTTACGTTGCTGAATTAATACCAAATTGCCTGTTAGAGTTATCAGTAAAAGTCAGAGGGAACTGATTTGGCTACAGAGAGTTTGCAAACCATAAAAGAAGCAAATTCAAGTTATGCCAAGAGGATTCTTTTAATTAACAACTCTAAGTGACAATATGTAACAGTTTAACATTTTTCAGAACTAAAAATTTTGGGGAAATATTAACTTTGCTGCAAGTTGGCATAAAAATGTCATGTGAAAGCAAACAGGAGAGGGTCTGGTAACACCTGTTAATTTTTTTTTTTCTGGAAAACTGAAAACATTTTTTGAAGATATTTTTAATATAAAAATATGTACTACTTTTCTTTGGTAGAATGATGTCTTCCAGCAATAGTTGCTTTGTACAAACATACACCTGTACATAAAATAAAACATCACCATCTCAACTCTAATCCTGTCCTGGAGTCAGTGAAGGTTTTTGGCAACTTCCTGATTGGCTTGTCTGTATCTTATTGAACGATCAGTTGTTTCTATTTCAGCACCCAAAATACAATGAGTTTTAGTAGCTCACATGCAGTATAAAAAGCTCACATACATACACATTAAAGTGGCCAACTGCTTATAAATCATGCAGTTTATTAAAGAGACTGAATTCATAGGCAATTAAAAAAAATTCACAGATCCAAGAAGCCAAAGTTAATCAGAGACACAGTGCTCATAGTTACAGGCTTTCTTCCACCATGTAAAGTAACATCCATGAGGATTAAAATGCAAAAACTGAACAAATAGTTTTAAAAAAAAGTACAGATAAAGATCTTAGTCTAAATGTGTTATTTCCTCTTTTTGCCTAGCTCCTCAGTGACTCTTCCAAGTAACGTAGATCTACTCTTTTGCACGTAGACACTTATTAAATCTTCAAACACATCTTTCTTCTTCAGAACTGGCATCCTCTGAATATGAGAAAATATCCCTGAAAAGTGACATGAAAATATATAAAGTTATCAATTTCCAAACAACAAAGAGCAGCTGAGTGCTCAGCTTGCCACATCTGTATTTCCTCCATTTTTAGCTGCTACTGTCCCAATTTTATCAGCAGCAACTAATTGTCATTGCCCCAAAATCTCTTGTTTTGGTGATAGCCATATCCCTCTGTTTGCAAGTTGCCCTTCATTGACAAGTTACTTTGAACTTTTCCCCCCAGCATGGACCTTTTCCATCAGTGTTCATATAAAAGTTTCCTATTTGTAGTGAGCAAAGTCAGAGCACCCAACTATCAGAGTCATGTCCTGGTCTTACCAACTCACTAACTTGCCATCAACCTCCTTGCACAGTAGATGAGATTTATCATAAAAGTTAGTGGCACATTTGAAGAATGATAGGATATTTTCTATGCAATGATCTCCAAAAGCCTGTTGATTGGCTTTATTTCTTTCAATCACATTTGTTTTCTGAAAAAGTAACTGTTTAACACAATACCTGCTCACATGCATAATACAGCAGCCTTTGTCCCACTGCCCTGGCTGGCACCCTGCAGCCCCAGCAGAGTCAGGACAGCAAGTTGGGCCATGTGTGAGGGTTGATCTGAGCCCAACTGCCTGCACCTGTGAGGGGAGGTGTGCACAGCTGTGGCCACTCTGAGGGACCTGGCAGTAGAGGAGCCTGTGGGACCAGGAGAAAAAAGGTAGAGAAAAAGTAGGGCGGGGGGAGGGGGGTTGGTGTTTGTATTCTCCAAATGTTTATAGTGAAGTGCTACATGACTGCTGAGGAGGGTTTATTCTGTACAGCTGATCTTCAGGAAGATTTGTGGTGAGTACAAAAGCTTTATTTGCTTTTGTTTGCTTCATTTTTCCTTGTGATTTTCAAGTCCTTGTTTTGACTTTATGAGAGTTGTAATTGCTCTAGCACATCTAACTCCAGTGTTGTATTGTGAAAAATGCTTTTGTGAAAACTGCTTTTTCATAGCATTTGGATTTTGTTAAGGGAAGGGAATGTGTAGCTAAAGATACCTTGGCCAGATAATTCTAAAGGCTCTCCTCATCTGCCCTTTTGCACTCAGTCTGGAGCTGACTAGCACTTCTCTGCAGGATGTCTGGAGATATCAAGTTGTAATGCTGTCGGATTAAATGGGACTCCAGTGGATGGAGCCTGGGTGTTTTTCAGATAATTCATAATTAGCAGTGATTTTTCAGTTTTGATTTTTGTTAAGGTTTTTATGGATTGTGATAGAGCCTGAAGAGTATCTTCAGACCTTTTGGTAACCTCAAGGAGGAGTCTAGCAGGACTAGAGTGATTCAGAAAACAGCGTTTGGTGCTGTAAGTCTGGACTGGACTATTTCTACCACTGTCTTGGTAAACTTGGTCTCTTGGTCCTGTTTCCCAGATGAACAGAGTCTGAGAAACTGTGAAGGTGCCTGTTAGGTGTGATAGTGTGGTTCTGTTCAGCAACATCTGAAAGGTTTACCAAGGACTTCACTAGGTTTTTTGACTTAGAATTTTTTGTTTGTTTTTCCTAGAAAAGCGCAGTTCCTGATACTCTATTTTTACGATGGCCTCATGTGGTTAACCCTTTCATTCTGAAATCTGATGCTATAATAATAACACCTTAGCAGCAGTATTTCTGCGCTAAGTTCAGATCTCTGTCTTGCTTTTTCATTTCAATGATATGTTTAAGGTACTACTGTGAATACAGCTTACAAGTTGCTCTTGATTTACAATACTGTTTACCATTTAAAAAAAAAAAAAAGGTAAGATTAAATTGGTGCAAGTATTTGGGAGGAATAAAAACCAATAAGTTCAGTGTAGATCAACAAAGATGTTCTCAACAGATACAAAAGTAAGAGTATAAGACAAAAAAAATCTAGCATTAATGTTTGACTTTTAAAACAGCCTGCTGAAAGCTATTCATATCTGCCCATGTAGATACGGAATGAAGTACACAAGGTCATTCAAATGCTAGCAGTGCTGCTCTTTGGGCTGAGAAAACAGGCTTGTACATCTTCTTATGCATAAGCGGTAATTCAGTTCCTCATCGTTTGCTAGTGTGAGATTTCTATCTGCAATTATTAACAATTGATTTTTCGGTTTTCAGTGACTAAACAAGGCAGTAGGGTCAGGAGTTACGAAGATTAGAACAACCAGCTTTGTTAAGAAACTGGAAGGCTTGGATGAGAGGTTAGATAGCTTGTTCAAAAAATGAAATTTAGGCTGTCACTGCTGTAAGCTGCCTGCTACTAACTGGTGTTAATCAATTGTACAGAGAAACCAGATGAACTGATTACAATTCACAAAACAGAGAGGCAAAAGAATAAGGAAGGGTGGGGAAAATCCTTGTTTCTCTTAAAGTGTGCATACTAAGTAGTGTCTTAAAATCTCTCTGTATGGGAGTAAACAGTTATTCACAAAACATGTAATTTGTTTCTTCAAAATACATCAGGCTTACCCTTAATCAGTGTCTTGGACAAAAGCTGTTTATTTAAGAAAAACAGAGTGTGACATAGATATGAAAAGCCAAATGTAAACAAAAGGCTTAGGGGGAATTTAGGCAATGACATTCAAAGCTGCAGTCTTGAAAACAGTAATTAATCTGGTGCTTTAGCCTTGTGGGCATGTCAGGTTTTGATACTACTACTGCCCCAGGTGTCTAAAGCTGCACTCTGCTTATGCTCAAAAGTGCAGCAGTCTTGCCAGGACTGAGTAATTTGGTGCCTTTGTGATGCCCAAGGCCACTTGGGAACCAGAAGGGGGTTCTGGGCTGTCTTCTGTCAGCATGGCTCAACATAGCAGAGATCTTCTCGGAGCTGTGTGGTTAGCTCAGACTTTTTGAAGGGCAGGATATGGTCTACTGTTTGCTTTTAAAATGCAGGTAGTGGTGACTTGGTTCACAGTTTAGAAACTGGACTTGCGTTTGGGAGTTGCTCTTCCTCCTGACTTTGAGAGGGTTGACTCAAACGCATAACTCTCACCTCCCAGCTTGCCAGCTAGGACACTCTATAAGGCTCTATAATGGGGGTAAGGACCTCTCTATCCTTCCTATTGAACCCTATCTTTCAGCGCACAATTCAAGGTTTGTGAGACCGGGACTGTGAAGGCATATAGCTGTCCCCAGAGTGGAAGAATCGTGAGTACAAGTCCCTTCTTCAGAGACACCCTAATGGGTAGCCACCCATGGAGGTTCTTCATTATTCCATGCACAGTGCTCCCTAACAGCCTAATGACTAAGACACTGACCTAGGAAGTAGAGATAGAAGTCTGAATCCTTTTGGGTGGAAAAGCAGTTCTGCATCCTCCCTGTGGGTCTTACATGTTAAACTGCTTGTGGAAGCAGCAGCACTTCTTCCCCTCCATCAAAAAATAGCACCTTCCCCTTTCTGGAGGAGGATATTCCCAGTGGAAGGATGTTTCTGCTGGTAGCGGGACCAGAACTGAAGCCTTGGAGGGGAGTGAGACTTAGGAAAAGCTATGCGGGATCTTCCTTCTGAGAGTGGGAAGGCTGAGTGTCATGCTACCGTTTGCAGATCCTGTTGTGAGGTGTCAGTTCTCACCCTACTGTGAGGCACTTACTTTAAGCCTGTGGATTCTGCTCTGGGGATGGGAACCTGGAGACTAGGAATTGCTGCATTTAGTGTCATAGCTCCTATTCTTCCTCCCAGAGCTGAAGCTGTGTCTGAAATCCTGCACACTCCTGAGTCCTAGATTTGTTTCCATTGTCTGTTGGACCTAGTTACCAGTATGGAAATAGGAAGAAATATCTAGCAGTTGACTACTAGATGGAAGTAAATGTATCCTTATCATCCTGCTGCAAGATTGCTGTTCTTCTCAGCAGCACCAGTATGACTGTTCGTGGGGTAACGCACCCATCAGAATGAGAAATGCTGACCTAGCCTAGCTAGAAATGCTAGCACAATAGTGGTAAAATGTTGGTATATCAGAACATCTTTTTATGTTCAGTTACTGTGCTGCCTTTTTTTTGTTTGAATCCTCCTGTCTTTCACTGTCTATCCCTGCCCTCCACCCTCCCCCACCCCTGCCAAATTTGAAACTTAAAAGCTATCACTGGAGTTCAGGTAATTTGGAGGTCAAATTCTTGCTGAGATCATTTTGAACATAAACATAGTTCTCTACCAGATGGGTTTTTTTTGTGCAGCCCTGTCAATTGCTTCTGTGCTATTAACACATGGCAAAATAAGCTTGTATCCCTTTTTTTCCCTACTAGCCTCTAGTTACTGCCTAAGAGATCTGTATTAAAGGAGTGGTAACCTTGGTTTCTCCATGTGAATTGAGAATGTAGAGTAGTGATTTTCTGTTCAGCTTCTGCTAGCTGCCTTCTCCCTAGGCCATGGGTTCTGGAGAGCACGCAGTCCACATAGATATCCCAGAAGAGCTGAGCCAGGTCCCAGAACAGAGCCCCGTGTTTCAAGTTCTCTGATGATTTCAGGAAAATCATAAAGTCCCAAAAGCCACTGACAGAGTCAGAAATGCGAGGCTTCCTCATTTCCAGCAAGACAGATGAGGAGGATTCCCAACACTGGGGGTCTGCTCGCCCAAGAGCCAGTGGATCAATTTGGCTATGGCAGAGGAAAGGTGTCATGCAGAACGCTCCCATGATCAGCAGAGAGCAAGTGAGTCTCATGTTGCAGTGGATTCTTCCTCTGCTCCCAAGATCCATTGTGTCACTGAAATGTCACAGAAACAAAGGAAACTGGAGAAACTTCTGGCTATTGTATGAAGGAATTAAAATCTTGCTATTTCACATCACATAGAAGGTACTTTATGTAGTCATAATTCTTCCTCAGGTCTTTAAAATGTGTGTGCAGTCTTTTGCATGTATGAGTATAAATACAGTAGAGTTGCATTACTCTGTGCAGTGGAAGCATATGTTAAAATTGTTAATTATCCTTAAATCTGTATGATGAACTCTTATCTGGAACTTCTTCATATTGAAAGCCTTTGTCTTTATTGAAAAAGGTTAGAGATCTGCAAATAAAAATCCACTCTTTTACAGAGAATTTAAACTTTCTGACCATCTTGCTTTCCTCAGTAAAATTTTGTGAACCCTTTAAAATAATCTGCAGACTCCCAGTGATCTGTGGGCAGCAGGTGGGAAACTATTTCTTGTAACTGTTTTAATGAATTAATGGTAAGTTGCAAAACCATCCTTTGAACAGGACTATGATACCTGTTAAAATGCAGAACAGTTCTGAAATGATGATACAGCAAAGCCACAGCACGATAGCTTGTATTGCACAGCATGCATGCACGCATGTATATAAACTTGAATTGTTCTGGTAATGTAATGTACAGATGCTTGTCGCAGATCACTGTAAGGATTGTCTGTTAGAATTGTGAAACTTGGTAACTAGCAGCTACAGGGGGGAAAACCTAAGAGTGATAACCTTTTAGGAACAGCAAGGTCCAGTCATCTCCATCAAACTTCATTTAATTTCTAATACGCATTTCTAATGTGTATGAGAGGTAACAGGTTTGGGTTCTGTGGCAATTGGTAACATCTGAGATCATTTTGGGGGCAAATAAGTGTTAACAAGTGTGCTGAATCTTTGAGTGTTTTGGCTTTCTTTTTTCTTTTTTTTTTAACTAGATCTCTCAATCAGCTTAACTTAATCAGCAGCTGGGTTTTTGTGTAGACAGCCTCTTCTGTGAGTGCTCAGCAGAAGCAATGCCCCTCTGCTGTGCAAAGGAAAACATAGGAGGCAGGATAACTCTGTACGGACAGATTGCATGTGAAAGGCAGCCCAGTCCTGGGCTATTCTCCCCGCACCAGTGTGCGAGGGGGGAGAGGGTTGGGCCCTTTGTGAACTGTATTTCCCCTGCGGAGCTAAAGGAGACTCTTCAGAAATTTCAGTCCTGGCAGTGATATTACTGCCTCCCCCCTGTCTGGCTACTTGATGGGGTTCTGGGAAAACTTTGGAGGTATTTAGACTTCAGAGAACTAACTCTCCAACTGTTTACAGTCATTTTTAAACTGAGTTAGGATCCTGTGAGCAGACTTGGCTTGACAGGTCTTGGATCTGACCCCTGCATTTAATCAATAGAAGAGGGATAGCACAGTCTTCCTGTACTGCTATGCCTAGGGCTGTCACCTATGACAGCAGTGGTAGGAGCCCTGTTACACTGCTGCTTACTTTAACAAAATGGGGCTGTCCTTATGCCTGTGGCCAAGATCTCTAGAAGCACCTTGCTGTGTGCCCTGCTGCTCGAGGCAGGTTTTGATGGCTCTCAAAGGCGAAACTGTAGAAGTCTTGTGAGTCGCTACTCCATTCTTACTGGTTTGTGCACAAAAGCCCTTCCACGGGATAGCAGACACCCATGCATGGTATGCTGTGCAACATGCACGTAGATATACGCTTACTGTAACATTTCAAGGGACATTGTTAACTTCGTATTTAGCAAGCTCAAAAGTTACTTTGAAATCTCTTCTTGTGGTATAGTTGCCTTGTTCCTCTGACAAGATTTGGATTTAGTTACACTCCTTATTTTCAAAAGTCTTTTTTTCTTTTACTGGTTTTGAAAACAATTTAGCAATCGTAGATATGACCATGGGGAAAAAAAAAAAAAAAAAGGATAGTTCAAACTGAGGCGTGATACTAAAATTGTCTTTTAAAGATGATGCTGTCACTTGGGCAGGGGGCAATCTGGTTTGCATTGGTTAACGATTGGGTTGGTTACTTTGCTTTTCCCCCCCACCCCGGGGAAACTTTCTAAGTTACAAAATTGGATAAAACAAGGGTGAGGGGTTCTGGATTTGTCAGAGGTGTGAACAAAGGGACGGTCGGGCAGGGCGGGCGTCTGCGGGTCTGCGGCATTTAGTGTGGTGTGGGTCCGGACCAGTAGCCGGGAGCACTAGCCCGTATGATCTGGTTGAAGTGAGGGAGCATTCTGCTGTTAGTCTGCTGCAAACCTCGGGATTTTTTAGATGGCTGAGGAGAGTTGAGGGGATGCTCAGGGCTCTGACTTCCCCCTACCACCACCACTATTTAAACACACACACACACGGAATGTACAGTGCTTTGCAACAAAAAAAAGTTCATTAGCTGACTTGTCACCGTTTGCATGGCTGGAGCTAAGAATTACGGCTGTTCTCAATCCTAGAGCTTAGGTGCTGACCGCGGTGGCGAGCGGCGTTTGCGAGCCGCCCGGAGCTGCGCGCGGCTCTGCCCGGGGCTCCCGTCCCGTCCCGGGCTCCCGTCCCGTCCCGTCCCGTCCCCCCGGCGCCGCCCGTCCTTACCTCGGCGCTCCGGCGGCAGGGCGGGCAGGGCGCTCTCCGCGCCCGGCGCCGCCGCGCTCCTTAAGAAGCCGGAGCGAGCAGCCCCGCTTAGTTTTTACGTCAGGGCGCGGGGAGAAGCCCCCACCCGCTCCCGGGCACCGGGCGCTCCCTCCCCTCCGGCGAGAAGCGCGGCTCCTGCCCCGCGTTGGTCCCTCTGCTCTGCACCCCGACTCGGGGAGCCCCTGACTGCCCCCCGCCCGCCTCCCCCCGAGGGGCCCTGCTGCAAGGGGGCTCTGCTTGTCTGCCCGGCCTGTCCTCCTTTCTGTACAGCCCGTGGCACCGGCTCCTGGGGGCTAGACTGGGAGAGGTGTTGCCTCTGGCCAAGGGAAGCTGTGCTCAGGGGCTGTCAGTAGAAGAGGAACAGCCCCTGCCTTGCAGTTGGCAAAGCTGCAGCCTCCTCTCACCTTCTCTCCTAGTGATGCTGCCCTGGGGGCCAAGGGTAAAGACCAGGTCCCCACACTGGAGCCCAAGGTGTCCAGGCCTGCCTCTGGCATCTTGCTTGCTGTGCCAGGCTGCCAGAGGGGCTCCCCAGAGTGGGAGTCTGCCTGGCCCAAAGAGGGGTGTTTGCTGGCCAGGGCTCAGCCCACACAACAGCAAGCTGGTGCAGCTCTCCTGGTAACTGAAGCAGAGTCCTAAAGAAGAACCCAGTAAAGGAATTATTGCAGTGACGGAGCTGAGCTGCTCACTGCAGCTCAATTCACACAGCTCTGGGTAAAAGAGAGCTGCCCTGGGGGACTGTGTTCCCTCCTGAAGGAGAGGGCCCTGAGTGTATTTTTCCCCCCTAGAAAAATAACTATAGTGTGGTATATTATTGCTGCATATCCTCCTTGTAAGGCTCTTGGCTGTTTCCCCTCTCCCCTGTCACGTGCTTGGAATGGCTGTAAAACCTGAAACATGCTGGGAATAGGCCAGGCAAGGAAACAGGTGGTGGACATTGGTGAAAGGGCCATCACTTGGTGCGTGCAGGGTAGGAAGGAAAGCCTGTGCTCTACTGTGCGAATGACAACTCTGCTCGTGTTCACTATGTCTGTTGTAGTCACCCCTTCATATCCATCTGCACTGCAATAAACTGTTTATCCCAAAAAGCTGGTGCTGGGGCTCCAGGAACAGGCCACTAAACAGTGTCCAGCATAACTTTCTTAACACTGCTATTTGAAGCAACAGGGTGGGAGAGACTATTCTCTTTCATAATTCTGGGTAGTCTACAGGTCATATCATGCAGTACTCTGACCATCTGAAGTCAGTGGAGCTGTACCAGCTCAAACCATCTAGGAACTAGCCTGCGTTTTTTGCGGGGGAAGGGGATAGGAGGGGAGGCAAGGTTCAAGACTGTTTCACTGACAGCTCCCTTCAGTATTTGCACTTAGAAACCTAATCTTTTCTCTGAAGTAACTGTGCTTCAGTTGCACCAGGATAATCCTTGTTGAAGTGAGCAGAGCTACTCCACTTTACACCAGCTGGAAAGTTGGCCTGAAACACTGGTTTTCTTTTAGTCATCTGCATCTTTATAATTTAAATCTTTCTGTGCGTCCAGTCCATGTAAATGGAGAAGCATGTTCCTTTCCTAGCCCATAATCTTTCAATGTGTCCACAACAACATAGACTGCACTGTTCTTTTCTTCTGACACTTTATTTCTTATTCTTAATTAGTAAATCAAGTCAAAGTGTATTTTGCATAAGTAATGTTACTTTATGACAAAAGTAAAAGGAACCTTTTTGGGGGTGGGGGAACATCTGACTAGAGTCAATGTAGATAATTATATTGTAGGACTCGTGCAGATTTGCAGATGTTCCATTTATTCCTTAAGAAATGTGGCACTGAGAATGGTAAGCACTGACTGCCAAAAGGGACTTTGGAAAGAAATGAAGAATTTAATACCCTGCAGCAAGCCCTTGAAACATGGCAGGGGAAAGCCTGTTGTCCTGAATAGGAAATCCAGCATTTCTTCTCTGTGCTATCAAATACAGGCTATTCCATGAGACTTCCTTCTCCCAGGTTCTAGGACTAAGATGGTCCTCAAGCTTCTCCCTGTTTTTTTTTTTGTCAGCTGTGTCAGTTTCTTGCACTTTATGGAGCCACCTTGGTGAGTAGGAAGGCTGAATAACCAGTGTGCTTCTCCCAGCCTCTGTTTTGGGTTGAATGGGGTGGTAGAGAAGGAAAAAGTGTGGCCATAAGAGATCAGTGTCATGGTGTAACCTGAAGGCAGCTCCTAGGTAGAAAAGACTCTGAGGCTGCTTGTGTTTGTTGCTGCTCTGGGCACAGGAGGCCACAACAGAGCAGGACTATAGCACCATGGTGGTGGCTGTTCCTGCCATTGCTCCGTCTGTGGTGAAGTGCTCTAAGGACTCTGCCCTGTACTGCTAAGTGTAGAGGAGAAAGGCTGAAACTGGAAAGGAAAAGGTGGAATGTTTCTTGTGAACTGATATATTTCTGCCAAGCTGGAACCTTTCTGAATTCATTGTAAGAAGCGAGTTTATTTAATTGAGTCCCTTCTGGGGAGCACTTTATCTCGTCTTGGATCAAGAAAAACATTGGTTTCATTCCACTCAGAATCATTCTGGTAGACCCAAGGGTGCTGAACCAGGGGATCTAACAGAAATAAGAGTTGCTGCTCAAGGGAAATACTGCTACAGATAACATACTGTGCTCCATAAATACTTCCTGAGCCTGCTATGCTCTGGTCCCTCTGAACCAGAGCACTCATACTCTATTTCTGGGAAAGAGGTTTCTGTTAATTGGATTCATCACCTCAACCTCCTTGCAGAGAAGAAATGTAGAAGGGTTGGCCGTCTCATTCAATTCTGTGTACTCTTTCTTGATAGAGCTTTCTGTGCCCTTTTTAGGCTATGAATAAACTTTCTTTCATTGTGCTGCATGATGTATTCCCCTGACAGCCAGTGTTCACATCTTCAATGGGTTTACCATATCTTATGAATGGATTTAATTCAGGTGGGCTGTAGATCATATCCAGAGTCGCTTGCAAAAGGAGAATTTTGTGAAGGAAAGTTTATTCTTGATCTCATAACTAAGAGTTGTTTCAGATCATGAAGCACTACAGTAATGGCATATCTTTACCAGAAGAATGTCAATTTAAAACCTAAACATGTTAAAATGAGCTGGTTGTAGGAGTGGGGCTGGGAAGAGAAAAGTAGGAGAGCACCTCATTGATACTGGTGTTCTGAAGACTGTAAAGGCACAAACAGCTATGTGCAGAGTTGTTCCCTTCCTGTGGTTTGTTCCTGGAGAACCCGCTGATGTAGTTTAGCGTTAGCAGTTACTAGGCTATGGCTTATGGTTGCTTGAGCAATGTAAGCCCTTACAAATTTAAAAAATTAAGTTCAACACTGAGAGGCAGCAATGTAGGATAGTGTTCGCAATGTATTGCTTGTCTTTACCTTCATAAGCAGCAATACCTGAACCCAACATAAAGCTTTGTGAAACCATCTGAATGATGACAGAAACATATTTAAGCCTCAATCCAAAAAAAGTTTTTAAGAAATATTATTAGCTGAAAACTTGTGTTTTGCTGAATAGAATTCCAAATTTTCGCAGCTTTGTGTGAAATCACAGAATCACAGAATGGTTGAGGTTGGAAGGGACCTCTGGAGATCATCTAGTCCAACCCCCCTGCTCAAGCAGGGTCACCTAGAGCACCTTGCACAGGATCGCGTCCAGGCAGATTTTGAAAATCTCTAGAGAAGGAGACTCCACAACCTCTCTGGGCAACCTGTTCCAGTGCTCTGTCACCCTCACTGTGAAGAAGTTTTTTCTCATGTTCAGATGGAATTGTCTGTGTTTCAGTTTGTGCCCGTTGCCTTGCGTCCTATCGCTGGGCACCACTGAAAAAAGTCTGGCCCCATCCTCTTGACACCCTCCCTTCAGATACTTATACACATTGATAAGATCTCCTCTCAGCCTTCTCTTCTCCAAGCTAAACAGGCCCAGCTCTCTCAGCCTTTCCTCATAAGAGAGATGCTCCAGTCCCTTAATCATCTTTGTAGCCCTTTGCTGGACTCGCTCCAGTAGTGCCACATCCCTCTTGTACTGGGGAGCCCAGAACTGGACGCAGTACTCCAGATGTGGCCTCACCAGGGCTGAGTAGAGGGGGAGAATCACCTCCCTCGACCTGCTGGCGACACTCTTCCTGATGCACCCTGGCATACCATTGGCCTTCTTGGCCACAAGGGCACATTGCTGGCTCATGCTTAACTTGGTGTCCACCAGCACTCCCAGGTCCTTCTCTGTAGAGCTGCTTTCCAGCAGGTCAACCCCCAACCTGCACTGGTGCAGGGGGTTATTCCTCCCCAGGTGCAGGACCCTGCACTTCCCTCTGTTGAACTTCATGAGGTTCCTCTCCGCCCAGCTCTCCAGCCTGTCCAGGTCTCTCTGAATGGCAGCACAGCCCTCTGGCGTATCAGCCACTCCTCCCAGTTTTGTATCGTCAGCAAACTTGCTGAGGGTGCACTCTGCCCCTTCATCCAGGTCACTGATGAGCAAGTTGAACAATACTGGGCCCAGTATTGACCCGCTGGGGACACCGCTAGCTACAGGCCTCCAACTAGACTTTGTGCCACACTGATCACAACCCTCTGAGCTCTGCCATTCAGCCAGTTCTCAATCCACCTCACTGTCCACTCATCTAACCCACACTTCCTGAGCTTGTCTATGAGGATGTTATGGGAAACAGTGTCAAAAGCCTTGCTGAAGTCGAGGTAAACAACATCCACTGCTCTCCCCTCATCTACCCAGCCAGTCATTCCATCATAGAAGGCTATCAGATTGGTTAGGCATGATTTCCCCTTGGTGAAGCCATGCTGACTACTCCTGATCACTTTCTTTTCCTCCACATGCTTGGAGATGGCCTCCAGCATGAGCTGCTCCATCACCTTTCCAGGGAGCCAGCTGAGGCTGACTGGCCTGTAGTTCCCTGGGTCCTCCTTCTTGCCCTTTTTTGAAGACTGGGGTGACACTGGCTTTCTTCCAGTCCTCAGGCACCTCTCCTGTTCTCCATGACCTTTCAAAGATGATGGAGACTGGCTTAGCAATAACGTCCGCCAGTTCCCTCAGCACTCGTGGGTGCATCCCATCAGGGCCCATGGATTTGTGGGTGTCAAGTTTGCGGACTTGGCTGCAGACCAAGTCACAGCAAAGGCAAAACTTGTGATTCTCAGAGGGGAAAACCTCAAAAGTCAGTGAGCTGGTGTGTGTTTTTTGTTTTGATTGTTTGGATTTTTGCGTGGTTGTGTGGGTTTTTTTGTTTGTTTGTTTGTTTTTTTTGGGGGGGTTGCCTGTTTGTTCAGCAAAGTACATGGCAGAAAGTTGTTTTTCTTCCAAGTCCACAAAGGGAAAGCGGGCATCTAACTCTCACTTATACCTTTGCAAATTTTCTCTCAAGCAGGAGATTAAATTGTGCTTAAAATTGGCTCCCTGTCAAATATACCTAAGAGCTTCTTGGAAATGAAATACTCGTGCTTGATCCAAAGTCTGTTTGTGGATATTTTTTATTAATTTTTAAAATGATATTTAGGGCTTTGAGTCAGGACTCGGAGTTATACTACTGCCTAGTAAAGGATAATGCAAGCCCTTAATTGAATGCAGAACACTTTTTAAAATAGATACTCTGCTTTAAAACAAACAAAAAAGGTTAATTTCAGCTAAGAAGTCATGTAGGATTGTGATGAATCGATGTTCTGCAAGCAAAAAGAGGAGCAAAATTGAACAAATTTCTCACCAAGTGATTTGCTCCCCCCTTTGCTAGCCAAGATAGTTAGTGTAACTCTGAATAAATAGTCTGTATCAAAGTAATGATGTCATATCAAAACATGGTTTTCACATTGTTAATGTCAAATGTCTTCTAATTTTTTTTGCGTTTGCTTTCAAAAAATGTACAAATGTGCCTGACATACAAACACAGACAAACTCTTTAGAGAGGACTGTGCTCTCCCTGTCTGTTAGTTATCTCTGTGCAGTGAGATTGCTTGTGCTTGGGGCATATGAGTATTGCAAAGATATGTTGTCTTCCAGCCTGTTTAGCTGAGGAACTGAATGGGCCCTGTAACGTCTTGTTGAATTCTGTAGGTGTTTGTCCCATTAGGCATTGAATGCAGTAGGAAGTGTCTCAAGAAAATAGAAGTTAACATGTAATAATGTTGGGAAGATCATGTGTTTGTAGGTGACTGTCATATGAGGTCTAATTATGTCTCCATGGAGCAAATTTCCAAGCAGCCTGTGTTTCTGCCTCACTGTGGGTCAGCCTGTCACATACGGCAAATGCAGGGAGCAGCGCTTTGTGTTCCTGCGCTCAGCCTCCGCTCGTGGCCTCCTTCTGTTCTGGGGCTGTCTCTCTGAGCCTGCACTGCGGCACGTGAGTTCTCTGCTTGGCTTTCCCAGAGGTTCTTGAAAGCTGCTTGACCTGGCAGTAAACAGTTTTTGTGACTGGTGAGGATTTTTTTTTTTTTTTTTTTTTAAAGTATCGGCAAGTGTGGAGGGCGTTGCTGTAACTGGATTTGAGACTCTACCCTACTAAAGTCAGAAGCTAAATTCCCAGTGTGGGTTTTAATCCCTGAGCTAGGATTTTTATTGGAATGATTTAGAAATTGACTCCTGACTACTGGTGGGTGTACAGCAGCACTGGTCTGGGTTTTGTGGTTTCCTACACAGATTGCTCTGAGTTGCCTCTTCTTATCCTTGACTTTATAGTGCTTTCATTCTTGTTGCTCAGGTGGGCCATCTGGAGGCAGCTATCCTCTTCCAGCATTCCAGCCACTTTGGCAGATGACGCCAGGCGTTTGGTGCCTATGGAGCCCCCTGTGTCACATGGTCTTTATTTAAACCCATGAGCAGGGCTAGACCGAGAGACACTGGACACAGCTTTGTGGTTTTCCTCAGTGAAAGTGTCATATGAGCAGCAACGATAAAGCACTCTTGTCCTCCCTCTCGGCAGATGACATGGGCTAGCATCCCCCACCACTCTACTCTTAAACTATTCTCTTAATGTTGCGCTCTTAAGCGACTCCCTAGTTTCTCTTGGGACCTAAGTAGTGGGTCAAATTAGTAGCCACAAAGTGTCTGATGACCTCACACTGCTCTGAACATGGGTATATTTGATGCATTTTCCCAAGCAAAAATTGTGTTCCATTAGCCTTAAGTTTAAAGTGGCTTCATCATTGACTGATTTAAATTGATTTGTGAAAACGGTAATATTCCTTGTAACAAAAGTGTTTTAGCACAAGTTTTGAAAAGCCATTTGGAACGGGTATTTTACAAGTGCAGACTAAGTGATGCTGGTCAGGAAATTAGGATTTTTTATTTTTTTTCCAAAATGTAATTTGATGTGATATTATAGATGCAAATGACCTTTGTGAAGAATGTGACTAAGAACATCCTATATTTGTATCTAGATATACTGATACATTCCAGGAAAATCCTAAAAACTCTGACTAATGAATACATTAGCAATTAAATGTTTATGTCCTTTGGGCAGATTGTCTCACTTTAGCCATCCAGTGCAGTTTTTAGAGAGTTTTTGATTAATTTTAATGTAATCCATAACATGCATATCCAGATGACTCTTAGTTCCCGAATGAAGGAATGTCCTTGCCCTTTGGGTGCTGCACTGATATCTCCATGCTCAAAAATAAAATTACTAGTTCTTCCTGTTTTCTTCCCCCCACCACCCCAGCCCCCCAGTATTCACAGGCAATTAAAAAAAAACAAAACAAAACAAAAAACCTTCTTTCCTTCAGGCACTCCAGGCAGAAGTGAAAGTCACACTGGGTATGTCATGGGTAAAAGAGCAGTTGCGTGAAACATGCTTTCATAATAGCTGACATCAACATCTAAGTAGAAAGCAAACCCATTATGGGATTGCTTTCTCCTAGTGTGTTATAGCCAAATCTTCTGGGGAAAAAAAAAATGCATTCACAGTGTGTCCTTTCTTAAAGATGAGTAGGAGTGTAATGTAGTCTCTCTTAGCCCTGCCCTTTCAAGAAAGAGATATTTCTTTCCTGCAGCTCTTGAGGAGTAGAGGATGTTTGAGCACACGTGCCACTGTAGTGGGCCAGCTGGGAAAGCATGCCCACCCGCTGCCGTCCTGTGCACCTGGCAGCACGGGGCACTCCCTGGTCAGCAGGGGGATCGATGCGGGCAGCCCGATGGCTATGGGACACTGAGCTGGTCTCTGCAGGCTTAGTTCAATTCTGAAAGTCTGACCAGTTTGGGGGAACTAGTTTGCATGGAGAAGGGGCAAGGGGGGAGTAGGATAAATTATTTGGAACCAAGAAAGGTATCACAGGAGGTTCTGGAGAAGAATGAGGATATTCTGTCTCATGTGAGAGGGGTGGTCTTGTGGGATCTTAAGCTTTCCTTAGCTACACACTTATTCCCAGGTAGTCCAGCAAGCACTCTGTTTTACTGTATGTTCTGTTGTCAATCCTGGCCTAGTGTTCCTCTGCACCTATAAAGCAGTTGCACCTCCCTAAAGCAAAGAGACGTGATGCCTTATACATACACTAATGCTACTGCTATTGTTGGAGCAAGAAAGCTGTTTCCACACGTCTGACTAGAAATACTGATATGTTGTCATGCATAACCAACTGGCAGGGAAATTCACCTTATTGAATGTGGTGTGTTGCTTGGAGGAGAGGGGAAAAAACAAACAACCAGACTAGTGTAAGCTCTGTTACTCAGTGTACTTAGACTGGACAAAAAAAAGAGATAAATATTCATTAAGGAACAGTGTGAGCTAGCTGGCAGGTAGAACTTTTCTTGAACCCCTATTCTTTCACAAATATACCTTTTGAAACCCCCTCTCCAAGGGATGCTGCTAAGGTGATACTAGACTGGATCCTCTCTGGTAAGTTTATCTTTAAATCAGATTTTGGGCATCTGAAGTGACTTCAGTTTAACAAAGTCCTTTCTTTTCTGTTCTGTTCTTAATTAGGCATGCCTAAGAGGTAGCATATCTCATGAAGAACTGGACCTTACTGAATGTCTGTGTGTAGCGTTGTCATAACTGTATTAGACAACCATTAGCCTAAAATCAGAGCTCTCTGGGCCTGGTGCTAACAATCACTTCTTAGTGAAACAGTTCCTCTCCTGGAGATCTCCTTTTTAAGTAGAAAATACCCAGCCAAAAGAGAGAAGGGAATACAGGCAAAACTAAATGGGACTTGGATCTTTTGCCTACCTGTCCAGCACTCTGCTCCAACAGCGTGCAGTCAGGCTCCTGCTATGTAAGGGAATTGTTTCTTTCTTCCTGTGAAGGAAGCAGTTATGAATCTTGAGTTCAGAGCTGCCTCATTAAACAAAGGAGAACTTAGTATCTTTAATTTCCTGAAGCTTTTCAGTGAATGCCGGAAGATACTATAATAGTTCGAGTTTCTTGGAACTGCTTTCTCATTACACAGAAATCCTAGTCAAGCATGTATTGTCTGTATGCTATGTTTATTTTTAACAGTATCTATAAGAGTAACTTCATAATGGAGCAAGACTTGCAAAAGAACACAGAATTCAGATGTGCCTGAAAGGAAATAAGAGAGAAATGCCTGATTTCAAAACAACCAGGCTTGCTTGTACGCTCTGTCTGCATCCATTTGATTTCATTGTTGTGCCACCCTCACTTAGACTCGGGCATGTTGATAAGGGAATAGGTCTGGGGAGGAAATGAATGGTCAGAGTATGCCAAATGCCTGCATAAATATATGAATGGAGTACTGAGGCTTAGCCTGTCGTCCTTGTATTGTAAAGGTAACTTGAGCTTTCTCTGCAAAAGTGCTGACTGAGACTGCATGACACTACCGTGAACATTGGTACAATCTAGTTAGTGGTGTGTTTTGGAGCAGACTGGACTGCTGTGAACCATGTTTCAGGAAGATACCCTTGCGAGGAACATAAATATATCTCTGTTTACATAAGCTGAAGAACTGAGTGGAAGCATACTTTGTGCGACTGCAATAAAGACGATGTTCAGGCCTTGCAAAACTGAAGTCCTTTAGAAAGTCGGAGCATCCCTAACACTGCTGCCATGCAGCTTGGCACACTGATGGATAGAAAGCAGGGTAGGTGTTGTGCTGGCATGATCTTGGGTTTTTCCCTTTGCTGGACAGCAGGAGGTGCCACTCGGCACAGCTCCCATTACCTGTCAGGGCCCTTGGGACATTGGCCAAGGTGAGTCCAAGCTGTGGGATCACAGTAAAATTGGTTACTGCTGCTAGTGCAGTTTTGTCCCCCCCTGGGTGAAGGGCTCTTCCACCCTGGAGGGCCAGGAAGGAGAGTGTCAGTCACCCAGCGATTGCTGCTGGTCTCCTGCCTGTGCCCCTCTGCAGTAGCCTGGAGCAAGGGAGGTTCCTGAGCTCCCACCTATCCCAGGGAAGAAGGGAGGTGAGGGGCCATGTGCCATCGGGCAGCCTTGGCGCTGGCCCTTCTTCGACAGTGCCCTCACTGGATGGTCTTGCGCGAGGGCCGAGGGCTCGCCTTTGGCTCTGGCAGCTGCCTTGTAGCTGTGTGCCTGTTCCTCTGGATACTGCCATTGCTAGTCTCCAGCAGTGACCAGGAGCATGCTAGGAGACTTTTCCCCTGTGTGTTCTCCTACAGAGGAGTGGGGGGAGTTCTCTCTTGGATAAGAAGCAGTACCTGTAAAACAGGGGTGCTGAGTTACTTGGTTGTGCCTCAGCTCAGTGAGGAGTCCTGGTGCCCAACACTAGCAGCTGATCTGTTCAGTTTTCTGGAATACTAAATGTTCCTTTCTGGGAATAGAAAACTTGCATGTACTAATTAGGACTGTTTCGCTGTTTTGTGAATCCATAGCATCCTAGGTAATAGGTATATTGAAGAGTCTCCGCTAAAGAGTGGATACATGGTCAGTAGATATTTAAAACCTCAACCTTGACAAGCCAAAGACCAAATCTATGGAAAACCATCTTGAATTAATAAGGTGGGGGAGGGGGACAGGGCTTATTCTGTTCCAAGGCAAACTTATACCTCAAATTTATACCTCAGATCTAATATGTGTGAAGGCAAATGCTTAAGGATATGCCTCTCATTTTCATATAAACATGACTGTGCACAAAATACTTTCAAAGGAATCAAATGGGAAATGGAGTTGTCAGTTGTTGATCTGCCATTAGCTGTTCACAGTCAGTATGAAAGCAAGTCTAGCACAGCTGCCATAAAGTCACCATATTTCCAATTTCTCCTGCTTTCTCTTAAATTTAAAGCTATGCAGACAGTACTAGGTTCCAGGCAGCTAGGCACTTTTCATTCCTGGGAGGAAAGTGGTAGTCAGCTGGTGATAGGAAGCTATTCAGAGGTGCTTTTTACTTGTTTCATTATATAACTGGATGCTGTCCAGATTAGACTGCAGAGAAGCAACCCATGCTTATGTGTGGGAACTCTTCCTTGCTTTGGGAGAGGAGAAACTGGTGTAAAGGAACCACAGCATGGTGTAGGAAACTGAAATTACCAGTCTGTAATGCAAGCACAGTGAGCTATGCATGCATGCCTTGGTCCCCAGATAAAAGCAGAGCTTAAATAAGCTGCACCTCTGAGCTCCACTGTGTATCTGCAGGTTTTGAAACAATAGACAAAGCCATAGAGGCACTGCAAATAAAAATCTATTCTGTTTCAGTCCCAAAAGTAAATGAAAAGTTCATAAAACTTGGTTTGATGGCTGAGAAAATCTGTCAATGTACAATATATGAACAGCTGTAGAATTTTTTTGAAGTGGCGGGATGTTTTTTATGATGGCTGAGAAGTGTACTTGGAACTTTGTGCTGGTGTCCACCTCTCCGCAGTTAAGTGCTGTGCAACCATGTGCGTCTTAAGGAGGACCAGTTCCTGGGTCTGCGCTTCAGGGTAATCCTGGCCTTTGGGGGGACAACTGGGAGACTGAGGTGTTGGTTAAGTTGGTGCCAAGAGCAGCAGCAGCTCCCCCCAGGGGGTTGTACGATGGACCCAGGGCACCACTGCATTTATGCAAAAGAGGGTACAAACTGCTGTTAGTTGCTTTGACGCTACTAAACTGGGCAAGGTGGGGGGTCTTGTAGCAGCTCAACAAATGCCATGCTAAAGCACAGCCTGTGGTAAAGATCAGACTTATGACAAAAAGCTCTTTTAAAAGCAAATTCTAATTAGGACAAATAGACTGGTACTAAATTACTGTGCTTCTGCATATGAGCGTATTCTAAATTATGTTACTTTATTTCTAAGCAACTTCATACCCCTAAAATAGTATATGTGTAAGTGGATGTCTACTCAGGTCTGACTTGGAGTCCTCATACTTATCTAAAGCGCCCATATACACTCTGCCATTATACGCTTTCACCAAACAACTTGCTGAATAAACCTACAAAAATGTGAAGATGTGCTGCTGTGCTTGCTGAGTTCTGAACAATAATATCTCTGAACTGTATGTGCAGCTTTAAATAGTTTGGTTTTGTGACCTTTTGGTTTCAATAGTACTGGTTTTCGTATCGCTACTACTAAAATTTTTAGTTAATTTCATTTTTTTCTTCAAGCTTTCTGAGGGCACTTAAATAGTCTCTATTGTATTTCTGACATATGATTCACATTAATTTTTCATCTCTTTTGGGTGGGAATCTATAATGAATGTATTTGGAACAAAAGAGGGTTTTTCTGGTTTGTACAACTTGACTTGCTGCTGTGTGGCTTTTGTTCTTTATAGCAAGTGCCCCAGAAGATCACTCTTCAATACTTCTTGCTGTAATAATGAGAGGTTTCAAAAAAAATTTTTTTTAATTTTACTTCTTGTAAAATCAAAAGCAGATAGGAATCTATATACTGCTATTATATCCATATACTGTAGCAAGAGGCTTAATTCCTATTTTAGGAATGACTATCTATTGTTAAAACCAGAATGTTGCATGTTAACATTGAGTTTATGGTAAATCCTTCTATAGTCAAATGTGAGGAAATAAAAGTGGAGATGCGCAAAGTGCAGTGCATCTAGAAAAGTGTTCTTACATCTGCCCTGATGTCCTAGCTGGAGAGAAGATAGATGCAGTGGATCACAAAGCCAGGAACATTGCTATTGTAATTTTTTTCTTCCCTATAGTGAACTAAGGAAAAACTAAAAACTTTGTGTTCAGAGCCTTTAATTTTCCATCAGTGATGGTTTTCCCTTCACTCTCCATCTCTAAATGAGATGTGCATACAAACATAATATTGTGAGATATTAAGACAAAAATATTTCCCCCCCTCATTGGAGCTGTTGAAAGCGTAAAACTTGAGTAGTTATTTGGTAACTGTGTTGTGTATTTAGTTTTCCAGACTGACTTCAATGGAGTCAGTCTGGCAAAAAATGAAAAGAGAAACTGAATTTCATTCAGCAGTCCACTAAAATGATCATATTATTTACTGAGGACCTCAAAGTGTAATACTTTTAAACAATTACATAATCTAGATTTTTTGTAATTATATCATTCAGATTTTTGAAATGCAAAAGGCTTAACTAAACAATGCATATGGTTCTCATTCAACTCACTGAATCCAGCAGATAAGATTAAAAAAGGTATAGTAAACCTCTTTCCTATGTGTGTTTTTAACCATGTGTTTTGAAGCATTAGTTCTACGCAAACTGGAAAGCCTGTATATAAAGTTCTCCCACAGATGAAACTTGAAAGATGTGGGACAAAGTCTGAGAGATCTTCAGTAAAAGAAAGTTTCAGTCAATTTCAACTACTCTTACAACTTTGATACTTTGAACACAGAAATTAAGTAAAATGGAGAGGATAAGGAAAAATGATTGAAAATTAAACTACTCCATTCCATGTTCATGAAGTTTTTAATACTCATTTTGCTAAGATGTAGAACAAGGACTATTAAATTTCCATTCATTAGCAGGCAACAAGATATGAATGAGTATTAACTTCAAACAAAAACTGATTTATAACATCCAGTTGTGCACTTAAAAATTACAAATCATTTTTAAAAAGAAAGAATAACAGTGGAAGCAATAATGAATATAAAACATGACTGATTAGGCTTAAAACATAATTTCAGTATTCTATGGCATTTCTTCAGACAGTTGTCTTAAATTTGTTTGTGCAATACCCATCTTTGCATAGTAAAGAAAAATTTGTTTAACTCCAGTCTTAAGCACTTTTTCTTTTTAACATGCACCTATATATCTTTTGCTAGTTTGCCTACTAGATTTCTCTTTTAGGAGGATCAGGTCAATTCAGTGGGATCATGCAGCAAACTGATATGAGCTATACAGTTACCATATGGTTTCATGTCCAGATGAACCAATAAATAAAGCAAATACATAGTGGGTGAAATGGAGACAATGCTGACCATATATTCTGTTGATGACACTTTGTGATGGACAAATTAACATTAAATGCATATATACTCTCCAAAGCATATAAAAGGCATGATGTAGAAAATAAATATCTAAAACATTTTAGTCTAATAGAAAGCACTTAATCTGTACCCACTCTGAGCTGTGTTGTCACTTGCATTCTGTACATACAGAGCAGAAAGCGAATGTGTTCTTACACATGCACACAACAGCTGATGAGTGGAGCATAAATTCAGTCAAGAAGTCATAATTCCTATGAAATTGCTGGTGTAAATAAAAAGTTACTCCAGCACTTAACATATGTACATAGTAGTTGGGGACCACTGTGGTCTGATTTAAAACATCACATCGCACATTTACAATGTTGTTTGTGAAATGCTTCTCAAAGGTTTATTACACAGGTAGTTCATGCATCTTCAGTTGGTTGGGTTTTTTTGGTAACCACTAGTGTTTCTGTTGTGGCCACACTTGCTTTGGGAGCAGAACTTCAACAAAGTTGGGGATTATGTTTCCAAGCCAAGTAGTTTTACAGAACAATGATACAGTTGCAAGTATTTTTGGTTCCCTGTAGAAATATTTGTTGTCACTAACTTAATTCCCCCTGAAGTCAGGCAGGAATTTTTCAGAATATGATTCATAATATATATATCAATGTTGACTACCTGTGTGCAGCACCTTTAACTCATGTAGTAAGTGTTAATGTGATTATGTTAAAGCTGTTTAAAAACATTTCATAACTGTCAGCCAAAACAATATATTGCAGTTCTCTTGTGAGACTGTCAGAGTCAACATTATCATAGTATGAAATATAATTAAAGCCAAAAAGATTTTGTAAGTAAGTCGCAGGGAAATCTGAAGCATTTTTCCTAATGTTTTATTTGAGCCTTAAAGCTAACTCAAACAACTGATTTCCACTGAACAAAGATGGAATAAATCTTGTAACTGGACTTCCATTGCTACCACCCTCCAACTTCTAAATTACAAACAAAATTACAGAAGAGGCTTTATCCTAATTATCAGTTGCAGCAGTAGAATTTTCAGGTAATTTCACTTACATAAACTGACCTACATGAGTGTAAAGTCAATACAAGATTGGCCAGACCTTATGGCTTTATACTTTAAGGGAGGCCTAAACTGGATGTCCTCATCACCTTCTCGTCAGATACGCCTGGGCTAGCTGGTTACTAGAAGCACAGCGCAGCTGCCCAGCACTTCACTGCAAAAATCTGTGTTCAAACACAAGGTGCATCTAAAAGTAATTACAACACACAAACCTTCTAAAATTATATGAAGTTTTTGCACATTTAGTGACAGTAACTATCAGTAGCAAGGGTCAAAATACTAATTTTGTGTTAAACTTTGAAAAGTGATATGCATCAAAGAGATACAGGAAGCGATATAGAAACATCAGTCATCTTTGCAAGCCAGTTTGGTTCAGTGGGGGGAAGGGAAGAGAAGAATAGCTCATTCTAAGTTTTTAACATTTTGTGAGTATTTTAAGGCTTACTTAAGTTTAATTCACAGGAACTAGATAGAAAAAAACTAGCTAAAGTTTAAAAAAAAAAAAGAAAAGAAAAAAGAGGTTGGCACTTCAGTGATTAATTTGAGAGGGTGTCACTTTCTTACATTATATACAGAAAATCTGCATGACAGCCAAAAAAGTAATCCAGGAGGCTTATAGTCAATACATAGATATGCATTTATACATTTTAATTGTTTTTGGTTTCAAGCATACAAACTTTAGATCACATCTGTTTGGTGTCAGATCTCCCTGCATCTGCATGCTATTATCTGCCTTTTTTGAGCAAGCCCAGAACACCCACTGTACAACATGCTAGAGAAAATGGGGAGCAAAAAAGAAACCCAACATCAAAAATAGATTTACATAAAGAATAGAACCTTTTTTTAAGGAAATCCTTCTCTCTATATATAATCTGTGAAAATGATATGTCAAAATCTTATTTCCATATTTACACCTATTCCTTCCTGGAAGAACTATACATCCATCACTCTGTAGCTTCCGTACCCAACAGACTCCTAGCCCAGGAGACGAAACAAGGTGGACATTAAGCTCACAGAGGAGGGAGCTCTGAAGTCCAGAGACAGAACGCACTGCAGGGCTGGAAGATTCATCAGAGCCTACTATTGGCTTCCCCGTGGTTTGTACTTATTGGGCTGCAGATTCTGCTTGGGGTCAGCTTGCTAGCTTGGTTGTTTGTATGTGAGCCATGCAGGTTACCCTTTCGAAAATTAGCTCCTCATGCCACTGGAGTTTTGATAAGAAAAAGGAAGTCATGCGAACTCAAGTGAAGTTAGAGTACCAGCAGGTTGGAAAAAAAATCTTCTGCTGTTTCTTTATTTTGAAACAGTTCTCTTATTGCACTTGGTCTGTTTCTCCTCCTTTGTTGGAGAAAAGAAAAAAACTGGTTTTGAAACAGTTTGCTTGTAACACTTCTCTGTTAACATTAACAAGAGAAAGCTGAATGGAGGAAGTATTTCATACTTATCTCCAAAAAGGACAGTTTTCTATCACCCCAATTCCCAACACCCTATCATTGTGTCTATTGATATTGGTTTCTTATGTTCTTCCTTATTGATTTATTTCCTGCACAACTACAGCAAAGACATCATACCCAAAATCCAGTAGTGCAAGGAGAAGCTTTTTGAATCAAGTTTCTTCAGATAGGGCCTTGTTGATTTGGATCGAACCTTCGTTTTTTGACATTTCTTCCAGGTTGCATCAAAAGGAGATGAAAAGAGAAAAATGCAAAACATTAGTTAGGTATAACAGGAACAAAGTGCAGTACTAAGGTCATAGTAAAGTAAAAGGCTCACACTGAGACAGTTTAACAAGGTAACTTTTCCAAGTGGTTAGAATTTAAAAGATTTTTTTTTTTGCATGCTTTCTGTATCATAGTATCAATTATGAATTTCCTTAGGCAGTTCAAGATCATGCTGGCATGCAGAATTCAATTACTTCTGTAGTACTTCAAATGATGTGCTAAACTTGTAGAGATTTTCTGACCATAGTAGCATGTGTGCCCACTAGGCCAAGAAAGCATGCATATACCAAAACTGGATGAGTCAAAATGCCCAGCAGTGTATATACACAAGCACACGTGAGTGCTTATAGCAGGTGCCCATCTTTGGCTCAGCCAGAACTTAGTTTGCATCTTCCACTAATAGGAAAAAGTGAGTACCTCAGTGAGCTCTTACCCCACCATGGACCATAGATGCTGTGAATCTCAGTAATGTGCAAAATATAGCAAAGACATTGCACTCGAAGGAGACTGGACAGCTTTGCAAGTTGGGTGATTAGAATTTAATAGTGGATAGCAAGCTGGTATGTTGATATCCGGTCTCCTACGATATTGATGTCCTACGTCAAACAGCAAGACATTACAAAGCGACAACAGAAGTTAGGTGCCACCTCCCCAGTATCTGGCTTTATGTGGGGCATCAAGCAAGGGGCTCATGCATTTAATTTTAACATTGGGCATATGCACCACTACTGCCACCAAACTGACATGCAAAAAATACAGAACAGGAATTCATAAATTTCCCAAAACTACACACCAACCCCAGGATTTTCTATTTTCTGTAGCCCTACTAACTACTATTGCTGCTACAATGTTTATATGTATACCATATGCAAGGTCTGCTGGGGGTTTAAGTGACTAAGACATGTCCAAAAGGCAACTACCCCCTTCCCTTGGGTACCGGTGCCTTCATTTTGGTAAAAAAGCATGCTTAAGAACTGCTGGTTTCTAAAATATCACTATATAAATTGTTTAATCACTTCCTTTCTAGCAGTGCTATACTAACACTCCTTTTGAATTAGGCTGACATTACTTCAGTATCTCAATCCATCTCTGTACTACAGGTAATTTTGAGATTTTTTTTTTTTCCCCCTCCCAAACATTTAGGAAGAATTTGAATACAGTAACTTAATTAAATGTGAATTAGTCTGCTTTGAGTAGGTTTATCCTGCCACTGAAAAGAACATATCTGCCCTTTTTAAAACACTGCCTGGCACACTTGAATTCATACACTACTGATGAGCAACTAATCAGTCCTCTTAAAGCAAATCATCAATGCATGAAAAAAATCCAGATGACATAACCAGTCCTTCTACTCTGGGTAAACCATCATATTCCAGTTAAACTTGAAGATGACAAATCATTAGAACCTACACTGAATAAAATTCTGTTACCGGAACTTTTTAAAATTAAATCGAAAAGTGGATTTTGTAAGCCCTAATATAAGCTATGGAGGAAAAACGGGTTGCTAACCTCCCCAGTACAACTCTTCTAACCAAACTGTTTTGACTTTTTCTAATCAAATCTTTTCTAATCTGATCTCCATCAGCACAGTAGTCCAGTAAAGAGCATTAGGATCCACTGCAGCTCCGAGAGCACCCATGCTTTGGGACAACAGTCAGTATCTGCTGGGCCCTTGGCATGCATTCTAATATCTGTCCAAACCATAACTTCACTCATTTTCCAGTTTCATCCAGCAGAAATGCACACTTCCAGAAATACAATACTAACTGAGCTATTGCCTTTCTTCACTTAGGACATTCTGCTAACACGTTTTATGAGAAAGAAGCATCTGAGGAACTAAAAGGACATTTAAGATATGAGCCTGAAGTAGCCTCTGAAACACCAAAGAGCAGGTAGTGTCAATAGGCAAAACAGTACGCACGTGTATAACTTAACTAAGAATCCAACTTCTCTTTTCTGCGATCTCAGCACTTAACAGGTAGGCAGTCAGGTAGTGCCCTGCAGAATCCAAAATTCTACTCTGATTTCTTGACATGCTTTAACAATGATTTTTATGCTCAAGTGAAGACAGTAGTCTTACTTGCTGCTTTGTAGCTATGTATCAGAGTAGTACAAGGTCCCCTTACAGTGTTCAGGCAGTCTTCCTAAACAGCTAACCTTTAAGCACCCTTCAGTAAAACCTTCCTGACCCTGGGTCAAGCACGTCCCCAGGGCCTGCGTTTATAGCTGGGCCCTGTGCAGGGCTGCTCAGCCATGACCGTGGCGCTGAAGGGCAGAGGCAGGACGGCCTGGCTGCGAAATCCCCCCCGTGGTGCTGCCCTGGGAAGCAGCGTGCTCTCCGGATGAAGCACACGCGCCCAGCACACGGAGACAAGAGCCCTGCTTTGCACTAGTGCCTGCTGAAGGCTGTAGTAAAAATTGTTCCAACAGAGCCTAAGCTACATGATAAGCTAATATCTCCCTTAGCAATCAATAGAATTTCAATGTCTGCATTCTGTATTTTTTGTAATAAAGTGGTATTTTACCTTTTTAAAAATGGTCACTAGTAGCTAAAAAAAAGTACATTTAAATGCACACTGGATACCATTTTTTAGTTGTTACTGGTCTTGTAAAATCCTCAAAACAGACTAACTATAAGCTTTTAGCTCATCACTAATTTCACTTATGCTTTTTTCTTAAAAACTTAAGTTTTGAAGCAGGACTTCCTTGCCTGTGGTTGTCACTTCTGAATCATTTTCCTGTTCCTGTTTAACCTCTCAGAAAACTTCTTAGACTTTTTTCAATTACATGTCACAGCTAGTCTCCTTTAAAACTCTCCTACCTCTATCAGAAAAAGCAAATCTGCTATCTTTAAACACTGCAGTAAAAGAAACAAGGTGTGGGGGACCTAAACGATACTTGATGCTGTTTCCTAGTTGTTTTATGTAGAATCTATAGAACATTAACTTCTTTGTTATTTAAATATGCCTTAAATTTTTAAATGCAATGTTCAGCCTCTCAGTCTGTAATCCAACATGAAAACAACAACAAAGTCTCTTATTTGGACAAGAACAAATTTACAGGTAGTCCTGAATCAGAAGAAAGCATACCATGCTGTAATGAGCTACAGCACATGACTGTCTCTGCAACATGATCTTCCTTTATAGATGAAAAATATTTCAGAAAAGGAAATTTCATTTTTTAAAAGGCTAGATATATGCAAGAAATACCATTCTTTGTTCCATTCACTGTTCCCCCCCCCAACTAATTAGGAATGTGTTTATACAATATCTTTTTGCTTGTGAGTCTCTGCCTTTTTTGTGTGTCGTCATAAAAAAAAATAAAGTTTTACAAAAGTATTTAAAGACTTGTTCAAAATCAATATTTTAATCTCTTCAAATAGGTAATGTTTCTATATACATTCCTAAAGTAAGGTTCAAATGCTGAAGAAAGGATTAATGACCTTTTGCTGTAAACTGATGCAAATTAACAAAACAAAGGGCTAAAATTAGCAGCTTAAAATATTAATATGTTGACCTGCCATTTATTGGATTAGTTTGAAAACAAAAACAAACCCTCAAGTTTGATTCTTTTGTGTAGGTGATGACTGTATCTGACTCACTGTACATGCTTTAAGGAAATACTGGTAAGGAACAGAAGCATACTTCCAGAAAAAGTCTCTGTTAGCATTTCAGTACCTTATTTTGCAGAAACCTTTTTTGGGCAGCTGCACAGACCAGCTAAAAAATTGGGATCTGTGAGGACTGGCTAAGTCTTTGGCCCATCCATTAATCCTCAGTTAAAAAAAAAAAAAAACAACAACAACAACGAAACTGGCTAAGAACCAACAGAACTGCACCTACAGACTACTACTCTTTATCCTTCTTTATCAGCCACTTTCACATTCTGATGACTGTAAGGAAGAGAAGTCTTTCATGTGCATTTTGCATCACTTTTATTAGCATTGCCTCTTAGCAGTATTGCTTAATTACTCCAAATTGCCTTAATAATGTTGCACTTCTAAGTCAGCAACAAAAGCATTTAATTGACTTACTTTTGCAAAGCTACTGCAGCAGTATACGGGTATACATGCTACAACAACAACTGAACATAGGCCCCCAAGACTAAGATTGCAGCCAGTGCAGAGGACCCAGGTAAGAGCTACTCATAATAAAATACCTTTCTTGTATCAGTCCTGTATAGAATGTTGTTTATTTAAGTCCTGTGCAGACTTTCTGCACTGAAATGAATTTCAGCTCTCATGAATGCAGTATTTTCGTATATTGCCTGGCACAGTTAAGGTAGGTCCTGACACATGTACAATTGCCTCACTGCAATCTAAACACCAACAGCTTTAAAAGGACTATGCAAGGCTCTACTGAAGTCCACTTCCTAACAAGGTTTCCACTCGCAGCCTGTAACTCTAAACCACCAGAAGTATTTAACCAGGCTCTATGTTCCCTAAAACTTTCTCAGTAAACTTTTTCTTCCTTCCTATTCTATCCACATATTAACTTGATTAGAAAACTTAATCTAGGATTCATTCTCGAAACTGGAAGTTTTTACTTTGTTTCCATAAACTTGCATCAAACTTTTCTTTTCCAGTTCCCCTTTCCCCCCCTCAACCTCCCCTCACCTCAGTTCATGAACAAAGTTTGCTTAGTTGCAGCTTACGTTTGATTTGGACTTGACACCACAGTACCGTATGTACATATGAACATCTGATAACCTGTGAAACAAAAATCACATCTCCCAGTTTGTAAAGCAATAGCTACCTTCTCTCATAGTTGTAGAGACTAAACATATCACTTGCTTAAAAAGGAAAAGTTAAAATCCTCTTTATTATCCTCATCTGTCCCTCCAGATATATCTGAAGCAAAGTGTTGGAGGGTCTAGCAGCCCTCTCTTGCATAAAAGTCTTTTGTCAGTTCCCCTCTGACCACCAAGAAGAAACATGCACTTCAAGCTGAGAGCTAGGCCAGGCCAGTGTATTTGAGGTTCTGCTACAGAATAAACATTTTTATCTTGCTCTTTTGAGAATACTAACTTCAAGAGACTCTTCCAATATGCATCTTGTATAGAGATAACAAACTTCTTCATTTGGACAAAGGAATAACACCAGGATGCAAAGCAGAACAGTTGTGACAGTAGTTTAAGCGATGGGAGCACAAAGAAGAAATGAATAATTAAATATTGTATTATTAAAACAGGGAAGGATTCTTGTAAAGATCAGTGTTCATGCAAATTCTCAAGTGTAGGTGAGCCCGGTCTGCACCTGGGTGCACCACTCAGACCAACACTTACACAAGCATTAGAGGTGCTGCAGCACAGCTCTAAAAAAGCTTCAGTCTAGGCCAAAGGTTCCTATGGCACAAGAGAGCTTAAAAAGATTCAGAGCAAGACACTGCCTAAAATTTAAGTTTTTAAAATTTTAATGACTTGTACTGTATTTTAAACAAATTACCTTTTGTATTACAAATATATTATTTAGGGGTAAATACTAATCTCTGTGCCTGGAAAGTATATGCATTGTTAAGTAAAAGACATATCTCTCTGATACAGATCCAGAAGTATCATCTGTCATTTATTTTTTCCACTGAAATATAGCTTGTTTAATTCCCATGGAAACTTGCAATATCAATGGTTTTAGTATTATCACTTTAAAAATGCATGCATATAGAACTCTAATCTGTTGTTCTCAATAAAGCAAAAATTTTACTAGGAATGTTAATACAAGGCTTGCAGAAAATTTGGCTGTATTTTTTTTAAAGCTAATTGCAAGTAAAGTATAAATAAAGTCAGTTTTGCAACTAAACTATTTCTGTATTGCTTATATGCTTTATTTAGGTGAAAAGACAACTTTCTCCTATAATCTTGCATCTTCTAGGATAAGGCAGAAAAGATGTAAATGCACCTGTATTAATTAATACTATAGAATATGCCTAGTATGTACAGAGAGTTTGTAAAAAGCATAAGGCCCAGAATGGGTCTTTACACTTAAGAAATCTTTTAATCCATCGAGTGAAAAGAATCCCTATTACTTCATTTTTTTAATATCACATGCAGATTCAAATCTGTCACTGCATACTCTAAAATACACACTTCATTTGAATTTCTGCCTCTGAACATATATTTGAAGCAACACAACAAATCAAAACCACACAAATACTAAAGAACCATTATCTCACTGCTTATAAATCTGGAAAATATTAATCTCAACCATTTTATGAGAAACAGTGGAAAAGATATGAGACTGTATTAAAAACTATTTTGCTAAGAGCTGCCTGTAGTAATGTACAAATACTGGAGGCTGACTTAGAGATAGTTATAAATTAAATTCATTTATTTGTGCAATAAATGAGGAGAAACTGTAAGAAAAAAGATAAAACAGCTTAAGGTAAGTCTATCTGCAGATACTAAAAGGCCAATAAAGATCATATACCAATGATTTAAAAAAAGACTGCCATGTATTTAATCTTTCCTGCTAAAGTAAATGAGGTGTGGTACCTCTGTGGACAGGCTTCCCCGGCTGACACACCTGCACTGTAGCTCCTGTGTGCGCCAAGGGGAGGAGCAGAGGACTTCTGCAGAAGCAAGGGCCAACCGTCTTCTGTTCTTGGCTGGACTAAAAGACACTTAGAAATATTTTGTTTCTAAATGCATATATAATTAATGCCACTGGACACTATCAAAATGTAACAGTCTAAAACAAATTAAAAAAAAAACTTTCAGGTGACCTTTCATAGCAAATGAGGAGATAGAAATTAGTGGTCAGGTCATATTTGTTTTGATAACCTTCTTAAACAATTAGAGAATAATTTTTTTACTTTTCAACTTAGATAAGGAATATGAATATAGGCTTGTAATTCTTCAAATTGTTATTGAAAAATGATTATTATGGAACTATGATTTATTGTTGTATCATGGCTTAATCTTGATTCATATTATTGAAAAGCAATAGCAACTTGAATACCATTAGAAATGACTTGTTTTTATGCTTAGCACTCTTACGATTTGTAAGTTTAAAAACAGTGGTTCCAAATTTGGATCCTTTTTACCAAGTATGGAGCATGTATGTAGGCAGACTTGACACTAAAAAAAAGGCAAAAATTAATACCTCTTGTACAAGACTCTCTTAGCTTTAACAGTTACAAGTGGAATGATTAGTATGCTACTCTTGATAATTATAAACTATATTAAACTAGAAATGAGCGAGAATTGTTTGTGTTTCAGGAAATGGTTCAGGATTTCAAAATGGTCTCTAATCCTGTATTGAAATTAAAAAAATATATATCAATTTGTGAATTTAATGTGAATCGATGATGATAATAATCAGTAATGACCAACAAACCTTGGCTCTGGTACTTCTGAGACAACTGTTTCAGTAACATGTTTTTGCTATTGAAAACTGCTCCTTTACTGCCATCACTTACCATTTTCACATAAAGGTTTTGATTATAAAAATGCTTATTAATTTTAAAGTACTATTGTATTCAGAATCAACACTCTTCAAAATACATATCTTTTGGGTTTTTTTAACCACTGAAGTAAATTTCTGATAAAAGAGAACCACGATACTACTAATTGGAAGTGCGAAAAAAAACAGATCTTGCTTGTTAAGTGTTAGGGTGAACTCATGAAAGTTAAATTATTTCTCTTATTGTTCTTCAACTTTGCACCCTGATGACATCTGTGTCTTGAATCCATTTCCTCCTCTCCCTCAGTGCATGCATAATTCTTTCTCTTTAAAGAAGTTTGTTATAGTTTGGGATTTTTTAGCTTATAAATCTTGTAGCAGGAACTCAAAATTTAGTGATGTAAGCAAGAAATAGAAATGCCATAGCCACTGAAGAGAAGACATGCGGCATTGCTTACTTAAAGCCCCATCCTGTCCCCCCAAGGACAATAGCTGCTACCAGGATGGCACCAGCGATGGAGCCTATTATAAGATTGGTGGCACTAGGACCTGTGATAAAGGATTATGGGAAGAAAGACATAAGAACCAACCACTTTATTCACAGTAAGTGAAGCATTTGAAGGGTAGGCAAACAACCAGAGGAATACAGACAGCACACAAGGTGATGTCTCTAAACATTTTCAGCAGGTCCAACTTACTTTAATAGTAAGAATGAACAAAGCTGTTGGTCTCTCCCAGTCCTACGTTAACTTCTATCACATGTAAAAATCTAATATTAAAGCATAAACTTCATTAAGACTTACTCCATCATCTAGTAAATAAACTGTCAACTGAGGGCTCTAAGTTTGTAAATAATTCCTTAACTTAAAGGAAAAAGTATGAATGATGTATTTTTTATGCCTACAGCAAATGAAAAGAAAATCAAAAAGCCTAACTATTGTTCATGTAGATCCTGAAAGGTGGTAGATATTTTAATTTGAGCTAAGAGGATCTAGCACTACTTGCTAATCAGAGTCCAGAGTCCCTACAGTTACATCAGTGCTAAATTTGCAAACAATAGCTTGACAAAAGCAATAGGACCTTATAATAAGGAACTGAAGTTGAAATAAAAGCTGTATTCCCATTAAGCTTTCCAAACATCAAAGCATTTCTTCAGCATCCTCAAGAAGCTACTTAACAACAAAGTGGGGAGCGGTGGAGCAGGAAAAAAGAACAACAAAAAGAAGTGGCACAAAATATATTTGTGCAATTTTCTGAAGAGGGCAAGAGAACACCTAAGTACGAAATTCATAATTAACCCTTAAGTGATCTATTTACAGAGGCTGGAGGAAAACAGACAATAGGGACCACTGTTTTACCAATTTAATTGCTCAGAACAAGAATTTCCTATGGAGCAGCCTTTGTAAAGCTAATTGCATCTGAGTTCAAGGCAAAATGAAATCAAAACAACAGTTCTTCTGCAGCATGCTGCACACTTTGTGTTTAAACATTTACATGTCCAGGATTAGCCTTCAAAAACAGTTCTTACCTCCTATCCCGGTCCCCTAAAACCAACACTTCTACACTGCAACAGAGAATTACTATCCTAAATATTCTGCTGCTGAGTTTGAACAACTGTCGGACAGCTGGCATAAGAAGAAGGAGCATCTAGAGACAGCAAAGGAAAGCTCAGAGGCAGCCTCAACAGCTGAAAGCCTTAAGGGGTTAGGTCAGTATCACAAACACCTTCTGCCCAGTCCCAGACACTACAAGAAGAGAGTACCCTGGGTTTGAAAATGTATCGGTGACCTAACTTCACTGCATGCCTTACATGGCTCCAGTAGCAGTGCTTTTAGATACCAGCTTAGCCAAAGGAAAACTAAGCTCACTTTTTTTTTTTTTTTTTTTGGTAACATTCAGTGGTATGAAAGAATTATTCTGCAAACATGTCATTAACTGGTTCATATAAATATACACTTCAGGGACTGAAGAGCATACAGACCCAGCAGAAAGTCCATGTGATTTATCATTTTGAATTAGTATACATAAAAAATTATCTTCCCCTCATCCTTCAGAACAGAAACCCGGATTTTGCCATGAACTTAGTCTGAATAGACACTGGTTTTCTGAGGAGTTCGCATGTACTTCAGGAGGACTGCTTGTTTATTTGTTTCAAGCAAGTGTAGCGAAATATACAAAATATACATTCTCCCAAACCCTTTCAAACATTTGATTTAAAAATGGCTTCCTGCAATTCCTACACAAAGAGCGTTCAGGAATATTAGTAGAAGACTTGGACTAAAAAGAAATATAGTGAGCTTTACATAAATAAGCAGTGCACAAGCTTGACAACAATAATTATAAGGTCATTTTTTCACAATTTGGAAGAAGACATCTTACTTGGACTTACCTTTAAAATTCCACCTGGCTATAAATCAACAGCAGTGAGCGTGGTGGAGAGTAAACAAGGGCCCTTCACAGGCATTATATTCCCAATCAAAACTTTCTTTCAACAGTTAGGAGCCTAATGAGCTACTGTATCTGACTCAGTAGTACAACTTTGGATTTGCTTTATCAAAAGATTGTACACAGCAAAAGACTGAAAACACAGCAAGTATTGTCTGTAACAGTTTTTAGAAGCCTTGAAAAATTCTAAAGCTGATTTCTTGCTAGCCACAGAATGCTATTTTCCCCACAAAAGAGATGGCAGGTACTATGATTAACTGATAGTAATATATTCATAATTTAGATAAGGAAGTACCAAAGGGCCACTTTTTAACATTTCCTCATAGGAAAACTACGTTCCCGGTTGTTATTTGGGGGGGGTGGGGGGCGCGCAGATGTTTGCTAGTGCACATCCATTTAACAGGCAGTTTGGACTTTCAATACAGGACACCAATACTGTTTTTATTTACTATAAGTTTAAGTATGGAAGAATTCAATTAAAATTTAAACAGAGGAGGATAATATACAAACCAATTAGGTTTAGTTAAGGAGAAAAACAATGAAATTATGGTAAATGTTAAAGGGGTTGCGATAAAAACATTTTTCAGATTTTACTCAATTTTATAAAGTGTCATTAACTAAAAGAAGTAGTGTTTGTTTTTGACACAACAACTGTGAAAATCAAATGCCTGTAAATATTAGGCAATCTGCTAGAGAGTCTTATAGCAGAGTAAAGAATAGATGGCTGTGGATGAAGGCATTCCTGTTCCTGTGGAATAATTTAAAACTATTTCACAGTATGTTGGAAGTAGCAGTTCATATGAATGCAGAGAAACAGCTGTTTTTCCTAAATTGATTAAAGAAACTGGAAAGGCAACATTCAAGGTAAAATTTTACTTTTATCAACAAGACTATAATTAATTTTGAGACTTTGGTGTGAAAATAGCTGGTGAAATGCTTATGATTACTAAACATCAACCCCTTGGTTATGAGAACAGAGTTCTCCAGTTGAGGAGCTCCGGGTTTGAAATATTTACAGAGATTTAAGAGGATTGTTGGGAAGCTGTTTTAAAGAACATAACAGACTCTGCACGTGAAAGTACTTAAAATAGAATGCAAATGCTTTTACATGTTGTTGTTTATCTTGCCTTAAAGATGTACGCATTACATTTTATCAAGCATATCAATGAAGTTAGATTGTTAATAAAGTAGGATTTAGCTACCAGTATGAAGTGCACTTTGCATCAGGTTGTTACTTTAGTTAGTAACGTTTATGGAAAAAAATATAAATAAGTAGCTTTCAGCCAAATAAACTTCTCTGGTCACTGGACTTGGATGCTTCACATAAATACATGGAGACTGAAAGTAAGAGAAGGGTTTTAACAACCAGGGTGTACTTGTTCTCTCTAATCGCCTATTGCTATAACCAGCCCCCATTCCCGCAAGGCGCTCTGCCTGGCACGGCCAGTACTCTTTGCTACCGTGTTATCTCTGGCCATCTTTTAAGACCCTGATGCAAACCCTGCTGAAGGTGTTAAAGACGAAACAGTACATACCTCTCGCTAATTTCCCTGGACTTTAGATTGTTCCCTAAATCTTCATCATCATCAGACAGACTTTACAAGAACTAAAATACATTGTTTTGAAATTCTTCTTGTCCTAGAAGAGTCGCGTTTACTACAGATTGTCCTGAAAGTAACAACAGACTACAGGTAGTTTGATGGGTTTTTTTCTAAAACCTTTATTCCTTTTACCTATCACTTTGCCAACCAAATCCTCCAACTTAAGTTATCAAAGCTAGATGTCCATTTCAGGATGAAATTTGGAAGAAAATGATTCAGCCATATCATCCCACATGATTACTAAAATAACTTCATAGAGCATTAAGCTGAAGTACTTCTATGATTTGAAGAAAAGTTTGCAATTGCCAAGTGAAGCGGGGAGGGAGAGGGAGGAAGGGCAGCACCTGGCATTTGCGCCTTTTGACATCACTGTAAAAATTCGTCCTGATCCGGTCAAGTTTCCGAACTCTGAAAATTCTGACTCCACTGCACCACTGCCTGGACAGAGCAGGCAGGCAGGCAATGAACTCAACCTCCCCTGCAGCCGTTGTGGCAACCACCAGGGACCAGAGGGCATTAGGAAGGCAGAGGGTGTTTGTGCTGCCTCTGCTCTTTCTTGGAACCACACAGCGAAATGCAGCAGTGGCTTGACTTGGAGATACGCTTCTGAAGGAACTACAGGACTAGGAAAAAAGACTGATGGGGTCCCAGAGAGAGCAAACGAAGAAAAGCTGGAATTGGAGCAGAAGGATACAGGAGCAAGAACAAATGGTCAGGGATGTCAGTCAGAAAAGAGTGGAAGTGTGACAGGAGGCAAGGAAAGATAAAAACAGAAGGGTACAAGACAGTGTAAGCAGAAGGCAGAATTGTCCTTAAGCCCTAGTAAATGCTCTGCTCCAGAATACCCCTACCTAGTATATATTCTGCTCCAGAACATAAGTCCCAAACCTCTATAATCTTCACAGTCTTCATTTTTTAGCAAACAGCTGTAAAAGCCACCAGTAAAACATAATCTGGTCTTCCTCAAGTAGATGGTCTAAGACCTTCTTCCTTTTATTTGTTTTTCTGTAAGTTGTCCACTGTGGATGCAAAGGTCTCTACTCTCCTGAAAATCTAAGCTGTAGGGTTTATGTAACAGTCCAGTTCAGAAAAAAATGAAAAGTTAAAGCTAGGGTTGCAAAATCAAACACACAAAATGCTGCCTATTAGTGGAAGACTGCCTAACTGCCTTTAGCCTTAATGAGAACTGTGCATGAATGCTTTTTCACACAGTCTGATTAGAAATCAAACTATCTTGTTCTGCCTCTCCCCTTCAGAGAGGGGGCACTGTCACATGACATGTTTTTGGAAGATTGGTGATACCGCATTAGAAACACAGTGAAGCTGGAAATGTCAGAAGAGGAGAATAACAGCAATTTATTCTGCAGTTTGCACTGTGTTCTGTGAACACAGAATAAAGGTAGTTCATTCTAGTATACAGTGACCAAACATCTCTCTCTCTCTCAAATAACCACTCTTAAAATTGAGGTAGTGGGCTAACACTTAAGATTAGTTCCCCATAATTATGAAAAGATAATAAAAATACACATTTCTTGTACATATGCTTTACATATGAATTCTATACTATAAGCATTCTACTGCCTTGAGGTAACATAACCTAACAACAGAACATCAGAAACTTTACTGTAAAACTAGCTAAATATACACACTATTTTCATCAGACTTCCTTTTCTCAGCCAGATTTTGTGACCCATTAATAGACTGAAAACCCCATGGATTGGAATAAACAGTTTCTGAATTATATCAGATAGTCCAGGTTGCTCTGAGTCCATTTTGAAAAATAATCATAAACTTTCAATTTTTTCCCATTATAATTTGGGGTAATGGAAACATTTAGACATTTAATTATATTGTGACGATGTAAAAATTCACAAACTTATTGTTTTATGCCCCACATTATCCCAGACAGGAGAGGGTTCAACACTGCACGAGCAAATCACATGACACAGACACAGTCAAACCACACGACAAACACGGTCACCACACGACGAAGCTAACGGGGCGATACACAGAGGGCTCAGGTGCGGACGCTACCTCACACACTAGGCACCAAACATAAAACTCAAACTAAGAAAAATGCTTACTCTATTCCCCACCCTGTGCCTCCAAAAATCACCCCCAAGGCCAGAATGGTCCCTGCCACTGCACCTATTAGCCTGTTAGTTGCCATGCTCACTGTGTGGAGGGAAAAGGGAAGATTTTTTAAGGAAATGAGCACAAGTCATGTATGTCTGAAATGATAACATGAAATAATTCCTCAAAGGAAAATTTTACTTTGTAATCCATTCTCTGTCAAACAATTTAAACCTCCGAACAAACCTTTCTTTACTCAAATACTGTAGCTCTAAAAATTCTGAAATTACTATATTTGGCTTTATATGAATACTTGCAAATACTTCAATAAGAAGTTTTCCTGTAAATTTAAGGCTATTTCTTTTAGCTTGTGATTCTGTTGCATATTTACTTAAAATTTGAATATCCTCAACCTACTGTTTATTTAAGTTTAAAGCAGCCAAAGCGTAAAAAAAAAAAAAAAAAAAAAAAAAAAATCACCAAAAAGAAAAATTTCCTTTTGATCACCAGAAACATACTGTATCCATAGGATAACTAAACAAATGAAAACTGTTTGTTTGGAAACAGTTCCATTGCAGGAAGATATTGTTTTTAATTAATTCCATTATTATTACATTTATTTGCTACTGTATTTATATATATGACTTCATATTTATCTGTATCTTACCAAAACAGCAGTTTTCAAAGGAAAAGCCTACACTAGAAATGTGCTTCAGGTAACACCCTGGAATTTCAATGTTCTGATGGTCTCAATATCTTTTTTTCATTTTTGAAGGGACCTCTTGTGAGAAAAAATGTCTATACACTTCCCATGCTATAAAAGACTGAAAATATGATAGATTCATTCAGTCATAACAAACTGTAAGCAAGCATCTGAATTTACAGATGCAGCTTCTCAGTCTAATGGGAAATTTTCTAAGGGACAAAGACTTCATAGTCTTCACGCTGAAGAAAGTCTATTTTGAAACTTCTGTTTCTTACCTTTTTTCCATTTCATAAATACACACACACACACACACACACACACTTAAGACATAAATTTTGCATTAAAACAAAAAAACAAACAAACACCATTCCACTAGTCAAACGAGGCCCAATTCTGCAAATGAAATTGCACAGGAAGAAACTTGTGTACATATGGAGTCCCACTGACTTCAAAACTAGTGACCAACACTAACCTAATTCAAAGTTTCTGCAGTAGCCAAAAACTAACAGCAAGAATTCCTTATCTTCCCAAAACAGCTACCATCCTGAATTGCTCTAGCGTGGGTCTGTTAGTACAGGATACAGTAGGTTGCTGAGTTTAAACTAATTCAAGACTCATGAATTAATACCAACATAATTATGGACAGCTAATTTTTAAATCCTGACATACAGTATGAAGGCAAAAGCAATTGATGGATGATGGAAAGATCTGGAAAAAAAAAAACAGAAGTGCAACAGGAGCAGCAGTCAATTATCAATTACCATAACAATAAATGAATAGCAAGAAATACTTGTGAGCTATACATACTCGTAGTAAGAACAATGCAGGGATTGATGGTGTGAAAACTGTTAATTATATGAATTTTCACATCTCTAAAAAGGTTTGTAACATCTCTCTAAATAATTATCTGCTCTCGTGCTATTTAAGCACTAGGTTTCAACACTAAGCATCATAGTAAATAACTGAAATCAGAAGAGGTTAAAGACCTAAATTATATAACACACAGAAGTTACTGACTTAAGCAAATCTTTCTTCATCAAAGTGCCTCACAGTGAATGAATAGGAGTCTAGTTTATTTACAGTTTGTTTTCCCTCTTGTATCAAAGTGTAGCAATTCCAACAGGAGTATTTCGTTTACTGCAAAGAATAGCTCTTCATCAAGAGACGTCTTCTAAGAAACAGTCTCTCTGCCTGTACATGCTGTAAGGCATGAAGTAGATGGAAGGGATTTGTTACTTAAAAGAAAAAAAGAAAAAAAAATCTGTAAAAGAACTGTGTAAGTTAAGGAAAGTTTTCCCAGGGTTGCGTTTATGTTCTTGAATATATATTAAGGGTAAAATCTCCTCCCTCCTTTGTCTCTTCAGCCCAAATCCCTCAAATACCTGAAGCGTTGAAACTGAAAGCAAGAAATGTATCTGTCAGTTTAGATCAACCCTAAATGACAAATATGTTAATCTAAAGATGAAAATAAATCCAATATTTTCTAATACTTAAAAAAAAAAAAAAAGTGCACATCCTCAGTGCAATACTTAAAAACTCTTTTCCACTTTTCTTTGAATCTGGACATGGTTCCATTTGAAGAATGAGGAAAACGGAAAGATTAATGTATTCCACTTGAAAGAACTTAACCTCTCAAAAACTGACATATAGGAAGCGTAGTATCTCAGCGCTGTACAAATTGAAGACTTGATATCAGTTCCACAGATGTGGCTATTCACTCTGTCCAGGCTTTATTTCATGGATTTTCCCTGGCTTTGAGAGTCAGATTACACTAATCCTAGTATGAATCCTAAACCTAGAATTCTGGTCATACTAGATGTCATTTTGTGATGCTGCATTTAGTTTAGATGTGATGTTCTTATAACTGAATCTATGTTATACTTATCTCAAAGAAACTGAGTATTTGGCTTCTGAAATGTAAGAAAACTCAAACTTAGGGCCATGGAAAAACAAATTATTTTGGTTTATGCCTGAGACTTATAAACTGGCATATGACATAAGAAGTGCTGGTAACAAAGGGGAAAAAAACCTTAAAGGAAACTACTTAAGTTCCTTGGAGCTTTACAGAACTACAGAAAACTATTTCTGCATCCTTTATGACAAAGAAATTTAGTACACTAAAAGATAATGTAACAGCTGACAGTGTTCAAGCTCCTATACTCATTTCTAGGTGATTCAACATCAAAAAATTAATATAACAACATAGGTAAAAATAATTCCATCTTTTAAAATTTGTTCTTTGAGCCATCTTGTAACAGAAACTTATTCTGCCCTTTTCAGTGGAGTCTACTGAAAAATGGGAGACCAAACTTTATGTCTGTACCTACTGTAGAAATCCATACAGATACTATTCTTTTAAAAATTTTTCCCCCAAACATTTCAGCATTGATATATTAATTTTCAAAAAGGTATTTCCATTCTGAAATTACACAAGTTAATTTGAATTACAAAAACCTAACAAGATAAAAGTACCTTCTTTGATGCCCTTCTTATAGACCTTTTTCCAGAGGAGGGAATCTTATTTCTTACCCACAGCACTTGGAAATAAGCAAGACAGAATTCCAGTGCTCTTAAATGTCACGACAGTAAATAGTGCTCTCCTCATCCACACAGAAAGAGAAGTATTCAGCTCTGTAGTGCTCTCTCCTCCTAACTTTTCAAAGACTCTGTAAGCAGCATTCCACAGTTAGGATTTTTTTTTTTTTTTTTAATGGGAAATGGTATGACAAGCAACTTTGTAAGATGGGGCACAACTAGGCAACTCTAAAGTGAACCATGGTAGAGTTAGGAGTCAGGAAGCACCTGCAAAGACTCCCTGATACAAATATGGACTGTTCTAGAGAGCTTCCTTCACAGTGGGAACCTGTTTTAAGATGACCTCTTCAACAGCCCCTGGTAAAGCTCTACCGGAACCATTCTAAGGGGCAAAAGAATAAGGCACGCAAGACAGAAGCAGAGCCATTATGGAGGCACAGACCAAAATTCTGTCTTCCTTTGAAAAGCTGGATATTTTACAGAGTAATCAGTTACAGTCTGCACCACAAGGCCTGCATTTTTAAACCCCTCTATCTTCTTTCAATCAGCTTTACAGAAGGGATGGATGGATCTAGAACTGGGACACAGCAGAAAAATTTTACTCAGGTTTCTCAGCTGTTTATTGGTAACTTAACTCTAAATGCATAATTCTGGATAAATGTAGTCTGATGTTTGATAACATCCTGATGACAGAAAACAAAAACCTTGGATAGTGCAATCCAAAGACATTCTTTGGCAGAGAAGTTGGAGAGAATCTCAAGTGCTTTTCTTCCTTTTTGAGAAATGTTTCTGACAAATTATTTTCCTAATAGCTCCTCTTTGTATATCTACTTCACACACAGCTGAAATATCTACTAAGTACATAAGAGTAAAAACCCTAAGCAATAATGGTTGTAAGAACAGCATAAGTCCTTAAATTGCTTATTTATTTCTTTTTCTTCCCACTGAAACCTGATACCAAGAAACCAAGGCTTTCTTCACCGGGGACATTCCAATTTCCCCTTTGTTGTGTCGCAGCTCTCTGAAACAGCTGAGAACAGCTAAGGGAACTGGAAATCTCTAGTAACAGATAAGTACTGAATTCTCATATAAAAAAAATAAGAACTATGTTTAGTCAGCTTCCAATTACAGAAAAAAAAATTGTAAAGAATGAAGAAAAAGGAATGAAGGAAATATCAGAAAGTACATACATTTATGTATTGAAATCTTCCCAACATTTAAGTTAGAAAAATAAAAGTTTTATCTATTCTCAAAGCAGACAGACATACATCATCTAAACGAAGCAAAGTTTTACTGTCTGGTTCTAAACAGGACTGTACAGTATTTCTCGCTAATTCTACTACCATGTACCAATGGAAAAGTGTCATAATTATTTGAAAGAACATCAAAACTGAAATCACACAAACCCTTGGGTCCTTCCTCCTTCTTGTTACCAGTATCCCTGATAGGATCATCAATGCTGCAGTCTGTCCCAGCCCAGGAGAAATTACAAATGCAAGTGGCTTCATTACTACACACCTGGAAAAGAAAAGAAAAGAAAAAAAAAAAAAGACAGAAATGGCCTTTTTACCACATTTTATTAAGTTCATTTAACATCTAATTGGGTATTTTATTCGCAGAATAAAATTTATCCACTTATGTATTTTAACAGTAACACTGAGTGTTTAGAAAGAATGTAATACATGAATAACCTGAAAGTTTGCTTTAACCCTCTGAATACACTCAGATGCTAGCAAGCGAAGCTTTCCACATGAAAAAGAACTTGGAATGTGTTGCTGGGAGAAGTGACTAAAAAGTTGATTTAAAAGTTGTTCTTCTTGAACCCAACTGACTTTCCTTTGCGGGGCTCAAATTCACTTCACATCTTCAATTACACATAAGGAAAAAGTTTTCTTGCATAAAGTCTAGCCCCTTAAGCAAGTATCTGTAAAAACTGCAGAAGTCAGCTGAATCCCACAGTGGCTCCGCCTCTCCTTAAGGAAAATGTGAAGTACAGCTAGCCTAAAATGGAAGGGTTTTATCAATATTACAGTTAAGACATGGACTAGTGAATTTGTTCAGCCAAACATACCTACCATCTAGACTAATGGATTTATGGATAGAATAACAGGATATAATGTGCCTGAATGTAAAATGATAGACTTGGCATATATTCAAGAAGTATATGTTATTTCTGTTAAGGTCCAATAGTTTAGAATTTAATTAATTAAGTCACCAGGTATAACTCCATAACACAAGACCACTTTATAAAGGTGTTATTACGCAGGAAAAAGTTTAACCGGAGATGGCAAGTAGCCTGAAATATGGATAATACATTACAGAAACTCTTTATAATAACTGACATCAAAGCTCTTTCTTGCTAGTAACAAAAACAACACTTCAGATATAATTACAGAACTAATTTAATAACCTTGCTTCCTAACATTTTTGTCTGTGCTTCTCACGTTGTAACAGAAAGGCAGTCATCCAGAGAATCTAACAGTTGTTTTCAGGAGATCAACAGGTCTTGGGAAGATTTTCAGGTAGAGGAGTCCACGAGGTATTTTAAAGTACAATATAGCAGAGAGAGCCAAAGAGGCTTAGCTGCTAACATCCAGTACAGACTCACCCCATGACCGGAACAGACTTTTCCATTAGAACCAATGGGACAGCTGCTTATGTTCAAGGACTGAATTGGCAGGCACTTTTTGTCCAGACACATCATGTGAGGGCCACACGGAGCTCCATCTTCCACATAACCTAAATCTGTATCATCATCTAGAAGAACATGAGCACCACTAGGAAAAATAAATTTTAAGATACTATTAGTATTATGACTAGAGTCTTTTGAAAATATTAAACATGTCAGTGTGGATACTAAAAACCTCAGAGCTTTCTCTCTTCCAAGCATACAGACAGAATGAGCAAAGTTATAGTCTTTCTGTCTGTCTGTAGCATTGAAAAAGTGTTCAGGTTGACAGACTAAAAAGAAATCTAGATAATGACTTAAATACTCAGAAAGGGTGCCTTACGGTTTTTTGGTTTTTTTTTAATCAAGTCTTTGATGAGCCAAGGGTATTTTTAATGCTGCAGAATGCTTTTGCTAGAAAATGCTAAACACTAACTTCCAATGGGGAAAGGAGTAACATTAAAAACAAAAAAAAATAAGGGAAATAACAGAAGAGTTAAAAACCATTGTTCACTCAGATTCTAACTACACAAGAGAGCATTCTTAGCATAACAGTAATGTTGCCAACGTCTTTAAAATACAAATCCAGTATTATGCATGACAGTAGACTACAACCACTTACATGTCCTTTAAGCAATCTGTAGCTTAACCTCTTATCCTGCCACAACTCTTCACCATGCCCTCCCCCCTCAGCCTTCACTTTCCCTAAAGCTATTTCTCTGAGAATATAATACTCAAAAAAATTACATTTAATATATGGATCTTTGGCAATTACAGACAACATTTATTCATTTATTTTTACAGAAAAGCCACAATGCTGAGCATTAAACTCTGGCCATGAAATTCTGCTCCTGGTCCAGAGTGTGAGATCAGGAGGGCAACCCACATTTCACATACTTCAAATATGGAGTATTAGTCTTTTTTTTCTTTTTCTTTTTTTTAATCAAAAGGAGAAATACCACTCAGAATAATCACTTTGCTTTAAGTTATTAGTTACTTAAAAATCATACCATTTTACATCTATCTCTATCATAATTTGATTGGGTTTGACAGAGAAAAATCAGCTTGGAACACTGCATTATTTTCTTTTACCTGCAGTCCACTATGCGCCCTTGGTGATAAAAAGAACTTGGGATAATTTCTCCTTGAACTTGACCAACTCGTGGAACTTTAGTAAGATTAGTACAGAGCAAAAAGCCACAGAAAACATCACTGTAAAATGAAAACATAAATCAAAAAGTTACTGGAGTAATATGAAGTAAACTTACAAAAAGAAAGACTGGTAATACTGCTTCTGGTCACAATTAATAATGTATTACCGTAAACTGGGTGATACATTTTCAATGTACAACTTTGGGAATAAAATATTATTTGGTGTACATAATAGTGGCAGCATCTGATGCTAACTAGCAAACATTAATGGCAAAGGCAGAAACAAGTAGCTGTTTAAACTGAGGTGCCAGTGCATCGTATTTACCTAATGTTGGCATAAACAAAAATGTACCTGTGCTCTAAATACAATATAATTAAAAGGAGCCAAACTGTACAAAATTTTGTCATACTAGACTATATTATGTTTCTCTCTGTAGTAGCTCAGACACTGTATGCTAATGTGGAGTTTGAATTTTTAATTGCATTTTATTCCCCTTGCAGAACAATTGAACCATAATGATACTCATTAATAGGCGGTGTGTGCGTCTGAATTTTGGTAAAGGGGCTATTTTATCTGCTGTTAATTTATATGTGCAATCTCTGATAGCAGGCAGCAGCTTAAAACTTACATTTCTTGCTCTAACTGTCCAAAGTCATACAAATAGCCAGAAACGGTATTTGTTAAAATTGCATAGATTATAAGTGGCTCTTCAGCTAGACCATTTTTGTGCATCTCTTAACTGACAAAGAAAGCTTTTCTGCAAATGAGGCTCACAATATATATGCCAGCAGAGCAATATTCTTTATATGAATACAAAGAATATCCATTAAAAACTTCTTTCCTTATGATCCTATCTTAAAATTTAGTCACGTAATATCCAAACAAAATATAATGCCATTTTGACAAACATCAAGTAGTTGAAGAAGAAACAAACCATTCAGAGACTGAATTTTTTTCATGCACACTACAAAATTAAAAACAGTAAATAAGTCAGGAGAAATTTAAGTCTATTCATGAATGATCATTGACACAGAAAGGAAATTTGATCAAATATTCATCTAGTCATGATCATATGCAATGAATCAGCCATTTTCTCTATAGCATCCAAATGTCTTCTAAAGTCAGAGACGGCTGCTCTCTGGCCTAAAAAAAAGGTTGGAACAAACTTGAGATAACACAATCTGATATCAGTTCCAGGGCCGTTGCTGCAGGCAAAACCAGTGTGTGCACTTGCAGCCCAATTCGTCCCTACCAAATCTGAGGTGTCTGTAATATTGTGACCTGTGCGACTTTATGCTGCCCTGCCCCCAGCTCCTCTGAACGCATTAAACTGACAGTGTATCTATCTGAAAACTCAGATGTGGGAAGCTCTTTAGAACTGCACTGTTGAGTCAGCCATGGATTTTTCAGAGCTATGGAACATTTTTGAATTGGAAATCTTGTGAGGGAAAGAAGATTCAAGATGATGTAAAACAACTGTTGAAATGTTAATGAAAAAAGTAGGAAATATTAGACCATATTAATCTATTTTAAAAGGCAAATCATCTCTACAAAGCTGAACTTACTGCTTGCTACACTGAATCCATCGGTCTCCATCCTTCCCACAGTTTCCTTTTTTTGTGCCTTCTGTATTAAGCTTCTCGTAACAAAATTTGTCAGATCCTGAAGACTCTGTTGATGAAAAAAGGAAAAAGGAATGTACTATCCACTGATGACACAAGAACTACAAAAACTCATGGATTTTTTTTTGGCAATTCTCTATATGTTTTAACACAAAAAATTTAAATCTAAGCACAAGTGTATGTATACAGATGGTATTTTCCAGTGACTACAGTGGGAACCTAAGCAGATTGAACTGCTGGCACCTCCAGATGGCTTTTCAAAAATAATCCCTGATGTTCGATATTTGCTTTGGACTTTGCTAAAAGCAATCTCTATAGTGACAGTGTTATAGTCTCCATTTGACTATATCTCCGGTCTAATTTTGTTCACATTTAGTGAACACATTTCAGTTGCCCATAGATTTAATTTAGTTCTCTTCACTGCAGTTACTCCTGATCTGTACATCAGGAAACCAAAGATTTTTATATATGACATATGCCATGAGCACCTTCCTGACATTAACTTAGAATTTTATTTATCTATTTTTCAGGGAGTTCACAAAGAAAACAAGGTTGAACAGTCAGATTGTGATTTCTACTCCTAAAAAGGAGCACATGCAGACTTTCCAAACTGATAGATTTAAACCATAACTATTTACTAAGAAGCCAGTCTGATTTTTCAAAAGATAAATTAGAAAATAAATGAAGAAAAGCACCTGAATTATATAGAAGAAGATAAAATGTTAAAAGTAAATAAGAGTGGCTTCAGTAAAATGATTGTACAGAAGAAAATCCAGACAATTTAAAATATCTTATTGTGTAAGATAAAAAAGAAATTAGTCAACAAAAACAACTATTGCTTTTAAAATTATCAATACATGAGTGTGAGATACCAGCACATAGCTCAAATAAAAGCATCAAAAGACAAAGAAAACGTTTTCTCCATCCAATTTTACATTTATGTAGCATAAGAGGAACAATAAATGGTAAAACGACTCCCCCACCCCAAAGGAAGATCCTTCTGTCACAAATAGGCAGCATCCAGCAGTAGCCATTACATTTAGAAAAAGCACGCAAGAAAACATTACGTGCTAATGTACAGGACATCCTGAGAGTTCTGCTCTGCTGCACTATCTCAAAGTCATTACCTAGAGCATTTATCCCTTCTCAGCTGCAAGCAAAATTCATCACAAGTATAATTCTATTTTACTCCATACATCTGACCTTAAATTTGTACTGTGTATATTTAAATTCATACTAATGTACTAAGCTAGACCTGGGATTAACACAGGGTTTTTTCTTGGATATAGAATGATTTAGGAAAGTGAGGTAAGGCAGAACAGCTTTAGCATGAACCACAGCTGGGATAAGGAAATAAACAGAAAACCCCTCAACCTTTCCATTTTGAACTGTAAGAAAAAAAAATCCTGAAAATAAAATATTTTTTCCAGTAACATTAACTCAAAGTCACCAATATTTTGGTATGTTTACAACTTGAAATTTTATTTGGCAATCAAGCCACAGTTTCTCACTGCAATCTCTATTCCACTGAGCAGAAAATTTCAACTGAAAGTAGCAAGAACAAAAAATAAAAACACTAAAACTACAACCACCTAAAAATACAAAATAAAGGAGAGAATGAACTGGAAATAAAATATATTTAAGGTAGTTAAATTCAACCTACTAGATCCCCAGATATATTTGCACTGATTATCTCTTGTCTTGCATTCTCCATTATAGCAACGGCCCTAAACAAAACAGAACATGTTAAAAGAGATCTGAACATTGTTTCTCTTCTTTCTCCTCCCCCAGCACAAGTCTCATTTTGATTCTTCATCCACATAGTGGGATGTATAATAGCTTTCATGAATTGGGTAGTTGTCAAAACTAGAGGACACACATTGGCCCAGATTCTCAAAGTATTTTGGTGTCTAATACTTACTTAAATTTCAGCAGCTGCTTTATACTTCTCACTTGCAGAGCTGTAAAGAGCTTATTAACATGCAGTGCAATAAAAGATCTACCTGTAAAATGTAAATATATCAAGCAGATTTTATTCAAACTAGAAATTTTTACTATTCATAGAGTGCACAATGCACAAACAGCATCCATGTCTGAAAGACCAAACTCATGAAGAAATATGGAAGATAGGGTGAAGAAAACCTACAAATTTTATTTGGTCAGTTTCTATTTGCTGATGTGCAGGGATTTTAAAACATTACATACCTGATTAGAATCACAGGCATATCCATCTTGTTTATGAAGATTTGGTGGACACTGAAAAAAAGTATATCTTTTTAATTGGGTATACAGTAATAATGCATCAAAGATCACATATGGAATTTTCAGGTTTTAGAAGACAAATACGCTACACAAAGTAGATAACATAATAAAGCAACCAAGACAACTAAAGGCCCTGAAATTTATAATTACTGCAGGAATCTTTGCAGCAGTTAATACAGATGGAAAAAACAAATATCCTTTCCTAAATGTGATCCTACCTAAGACGTGAGCCATGAAAAACAAGGTTTTATTCTAACTTTACTGCATATTCTTAATGGAAGGTAAGGAGGTGAGGCAAGATACAGGGCAGCACAAATGTGCTAAGTAACAGAGTATTCGGTAACTAGTGCTGGGACCACACTTGCTCTCCTGCGCAGCACTACCGCTGCATCCTTCCAGGTCCATCGAGAGAGCATGCAAGCGGTTAGTTGCAGCCTACCGCTCTGTTGCTGCCAGCTGCCAGAGCCGGGGCTTTTACGATCACGGTAACTGTTGCATTCTCTTGGCACGGAAGGTTTTTCAGTATGAACAAGACATTAGCTCCGGAAGCCCCAGATTACTAAAGGTAGGAACAGACTGGTTCCCAAAGCTGTTCTTCATCAGAAAGGGACTGGTTACGATTTTGAAAGGGGCTGCTGCTGCAATCTACCATATTAGCCAACAGCGAGTATAATTTCTCTAGCTTAAGAAACCCCTTCTCCCTCCCTTTGTGACAGATTTACAATAAAATCTCACCAATAGCTACATATCTGTAAGTGTGGATGTCTCAATGATAATTGAAAAAGAGATTACTGTTAATTTATTTTAATCTGTAATTACAATAAATGCCTAGAGAGAGCGCCACATGATCTAGCCTGAATCTTTTTTTTTTTCAAAGCTAAGAACCTGATGCAGTAGCAGGATTAGGATGACTGTAGCAGTTATGAAGTTCTTATACAATTTTGAAGCTAAATGCTCAATACTGAAAGGGAGCATATATTACCTAAAGAGTCAAAGTTTCTGTGAAAATGGTAGATGAACCAAACGATGACTATCTAAAAGAACTCAAGTTACAATAGCCTTTTTTGCTGCTCTTTGTTACCTATACTTTCAAGTATTAGCCAAATGTTTTTGCATGAGAAATGCTTAAGATTCAAAACTCTAAAAATTATTATAAATCTGCATTCTCAAAAACATAACACTTCACTCCTAGTTATAATTGCCTACAATTTCGCCACTTATAAACTATTTTAATTCATACAATTATTGTTACTACATTTGAACCCATTCATGTTTGCAGCATACTTTTCGTATTTATGCTATGGACCACACAGAGTACATGAGGACATCTAACACAAATACTATATGGATACATGTAAAGAACCACAAGAGCTTTAAAAACCAAGCAAAATAATTTAAGTCATATTTTGAGTCCACTTAGATAATTTTTTTCCAGCTTATGACAGTTTATTTGTATGTTCAAAAAATTCCTTTAGGATGAAAAAAATAAATCTCCATAGTTATTGGCAGGTATATGAGTGCGCAGTTTGTTAGTCTGGATTTTTTTCTTAACTTGACATAAAATGAGTACTAACAAACTTCGCTAGTATAAACAGAGAAAGCCTCTGCGTACATACCTGGCCAGAATCTCCGGAGCAGAACTCTGCAATATCACATTCATTCACTGCATATCGACAGTCATAGCCTCGTGGGAAAAACTAGAAAATGAATAATACAGTTCAGGAGGATGAAGATTATGTGAAAACAAAATTCAAGGTTCCTGTTTGGAATGACTCCTCACGTTAATACTCTGTAAATACTGTTTTCACATATATTTGTCTTTTTTGCTTGGCTAACAACAGAACAAAACAATCTCAATAGTTATTTCAAAGTGTTTAGCAAGATTTCAGTTTCATAGTCTTTTAAAGGCTAAAATTGAAGTATATAATACTTTGAAAATTTAATGGAATTTTTTTTCATCTCCAATATTTAGAAAAACTGGTACACTTGAAAACAGAACTACAGTATAACATTCTTTATGAACAATGACACAAATACAAGAGCCATTTTCTACACGAATACATACCTAATCCAATCTATTATTCTCTTTATATTCCAGGTAGTAATCACATTATCATTTGGAATAACACAGTCTCAGTTTATTTAATCTATTCCTCTTCATTCTACATAAAACACACTACCTATAATGGGCTATACATGACTTCTACGGACAACTGAAAAGAAACAACAGATACATTCCAACAACACTCACAAGACATGATGTATTACAGCAGGGTCCATCACTACAGTGAGCTCCATTAGAAAGGGAGCACTTCTTACAACAGTCTGCATAGCATTCCTGAAGAAAATATTAAGGGATCTATTAGTTCTCCATTTTAAACAATTTGTCCTTCCCAATCTTTCCAAGAACTATCATGTATCAGCAGACAAAAGAGTCAGTTCAGCACTGAGGACTAGAAATCATCAGCTGGAAGAATCCTTTGCACTGCTCAAATATTAATCTAAAGGGAAAACAGTGATACATGCTATAGCAACAATCAAACAATATTCACATCTTCTGAAGCCTCATATAGGGCTGGAGTAGCCTGTCCACTGCACGTGTCTTAGTCAAATTGCATTAAATGCAGAAGAAAGATTATGAAAACTAATTATATATGTGATTATATTTAAATAGTCAAACAAAGATTCAAGCCTGAGGGGCAGATTTTGCAGAAAATTTCTTGGAATATTTCTACAAAAAAAGAAGAAAACAACAGGTTCTCTGTCTGAACACAGGCACATATCTCCAACGCACAGTTTAGGAAAGGGGTAACCACTTCTACAGTGTGATTCAAAAAATGCTGGGAACAGCTACATCTTTTCATCAGTATGAAAGGAAGACTATTCTGAGGATACGCTCTGTCTTTGCACTCATTTTCACTGTAAAAAATATTTTAACACAGTCCTCTAATCAAGCTGCTCCATAACAAAGGCAAAAAAGTTTATTTCGATAACCTTCCCCCCTCCCTTACCTACCATATAATTTATTATATTTTGTGAGAGAGACTTGTGGAATAATACATAAGAACTCTTTACTTGCCATTCGGAAACCGCAATCACATTCTTCTCCTGCTTCTACATACCCATTTCCACACTCAGTAGTTTCAAACAGCTGAAAGCAAAAGAACCCCACCACCAAAATAAGAATAAAAACAGTATGAATTGACTTTTTTTTTCCACACACAGCCCATCTCTGCAATGCTACTGAGTCACCCTCCCACAGAGAATATGTCCCTTGCTGCTGTGATAGAGAATTTAGCATGGTTTTCAAGTGCAACTAGTTAAAACTGTGCAGACATAAAAGATGCTCAGCTAAACCATGATTCCCAACCATCTTTGGGAAAATATTGATCTCAGAAAATGATATACCCAGAATTAAGAAAGTAATACTCTAGGGGATAACATTTGAACTTGGTTTCAATTCTACACACTCCCATTTCTTTAACAATTCCTTTTAAGAAACCAGTTGGTAATAAGATCTCTGGGATCTACACAGGCACCTATACTTGCTCATGCAATTAGCTACTGCCTATTCTAGTGTGACATATTTGCACATGAAAATAATTAACAGTAAGAAACATTACCAACAGGAAGTTCTGTGTGTCTTATCCTTAAGTTAAAGAGGGTAACACAACCATATATAAATACTGCTGCACAGTTATTTCTAGGGCCAGAGATATACAATTGAGATAAGTTTTACAGTTCAGGATGAAAGTTAAATGGGAAAAAATATATTCCCTCATTAATATTCAGGAAATTAGCTCTTCACAAGTTCTTCTTACTTCACAAGTGAGACTTCCTCCTCTGATGGAGGCAAGAAAGAAAACCTGAGTGCTAATCCAAGCATATATATATTTAATAAAATCAAAACTCTTGTCAGGCCCTAGCATTGGGCTAAAGATCTTAAGGTTGTATGCATTTTCTTAGGTTCTGCTGTTCTATGGGACAGTTATTACATTATGCACGGAACCATCATAGTAGTTTTTAACAATTTTAATTACATTTCATTACTCATTTGCCAATTACAATGTTCAACTAGTTTCTTCCTATTTACAGTTTTGTCATTCAAATTTCCATTTTTCACCTCTCCGCTTGCTCTGTTCTAATTCTTGGGACACCTACTGTTAGTAACAATCTGATACTTTCTGCGACTGCTAAGCTCTACAAATTGAAAATAGTCAGAGAAGAGCTTAATTCATGCAAGGTCACTTTTAAAACTCTTCTTGCTCTCATCATTTCTCTGTCATTTTTTATAGAGAAAATCTATAATGGAATCTATATGGAATTAAATTTCTTTTTTTCACATGCAGTGAGCTATTTCATAAGCTTCTTCAGATTCCACACTAGTCTCACATAACATAATTTTGTTTAAAAGAAAATTAAGGATGATTTTTCAGACCTATCACAGAAATAATTTTGCAAAATCCTTGTCTGTTTTTGGTAATAGTTCTGTACTAAAACCCTGAAAGAATGAAGTCCAGGTCAACTGGGTTACTAGCTACAGAAACACAGTCATCACTTGAATATGGTTGAAAGTTCAAGTAAAGATGAGATCAGATAAATATACAGCTCGATGCACGTGAAACATGCGAGTAAACATGATGTTCTTTCTGTAAGGGCTTAATCGCAGTATAACTATTGAAAATCACCAAGATATGAAATGTAATATTTAAAAAGACAATATATACAACTTATAAACTTGGAGGGAATTCTTCTTAGGTACTTTTGAAAAAATGAGAAACAATAGTACCTAATCACAAATAAAGAAAATATTTTCCTCTTGTCACAAAAACTGCATACGTAATCAATAGTACCTACAGTTTGGGGTGCCAGAGGCAAAACTACAGTGAGGCAACACCCATATGTACTCTTCTTCACTAGCAATGTCAACATGATTCGAAAAAACTGTAATTTCATTTTTTCCTCTCTAAGCCATTGTTACTGCTATACTTCAGTGGAAACAGCAAGATCTCTTATTCTGAGCCTGAAATTCACTTCTCCATCAAGCAGACTTGATTATTTGACCTGTAGCTGACAAGACAACAGAAGGAGGTCAACCAGAGAGTTGGAAGGGGGAAAACCTCCAAACCCCCGGAACAAAAAACACAGAAATTCCTATAGCATTATCAGATAGTAATCAGGAACCTCTAAACATTCATACCTGTCAAAGTCTAATTAAAAGGTTATAATTAAAAATAGGATTAAGATGACTGCATAACACAACTACATTTTGTTTACCTAACGGCTAAATACACTATTTTGCACCTTACCTCCCGGCCTCCAAATAACAGGATTCAAAAACATGTATTTTTATTTTCAAAAGGGATAAATAGTCCTTGAACTTCAAAGTTGTGAAACTAACACAAATAACAGACATATAGAGGTAATTCAACCATTCTCCTGGGAACATTTTCACTGAAGTAAACCAGATTTTTATTCTGTGTGCAGTCAATTTGGCAACTCGTTCACTTTACCTTGCTAAATAACCACCACCCTATTTTAATGACACAAAATCAAACTGTTTTTCTGTCTCGCTACTTATTCTCTTTTGCAGTTACATATACAAGCCGAGATTGCTAACAACCTACCCTGGGAAAAAGCACAGTAACAAGCAAAATTTTTTAGCCAGTTTTGTAAGGTGGTGATCTCCCAAAGGATACAGCACAGTAAACAGAACAACTTAACAGTCTCATGGCATTAAATTCTACAAGGACATCAAGTCTGGTATCATCATTAGATAGAATATTAACACCTTGGATTGATCTTACATTGCAAAAAGAGCCACATGGAATATTTTTACAGTAATCAGCTTTAAACGGATGCCACGCTACTACTGCCTTAGTTAGAAAAAGTTGTGAGTTATAAAACTTACAGGTTTTAAAGGAAAAAAACACAATGGATGGTACAAGGAAACAGTTATAAATTACAAAGCTTATTAGCTGTAGACTTGAAATTAAATGAAGTTAAGTTGGATAATAACCACAGGCTGTTAAAGTTTATATGAAGTAAGTTATTGATTTCTAATGGTAATTGGCATTCTTCTCAACACCCTCATGCACAAAGTCCGAGAACTGAGTGGACATGGAGCATTCGCTATGACCTCACCTCCGGATTTATTTTGTGCTACTTCCAGCTTAATAAGTAGTGTATTCATGCTGAATGGGGCTGTGTCTAGCTGTGTGAATCAAACTGCAAGATTTGTCATTATTTGAGCCTAAAGAATTGATGGAATGCAAGTCACATGACTCCCCTTAAAATTACTTTAAAATGTTATTACTCTGCCTGGGAAAGAACATTCAGCTAATTACAAATAACCTCAAGAAAATCTATAATTCCCACACAGACGTTTGAATAAATCAGACAGGAGTTAGTGAAATGATTTCATTTTCATTATAATGGAAGCAGAGGACGTCACTGCCAACACATTTATTACCTTTGTTGGCCTGTTGAAAAGACAAGCACCTCCCCCACGAAGCAAAAATTCTTTGTATTCTGCAATGCTGCACTTGGAGAACTTCCTGGAATGGTATACCCTAAAATGGCAAAGAATCAACTGAGTAAATGCCTTGAAACACCAACAATTACTAGAAGGGGGAGGAAGGGGTCACAACACTTTTCTAATACTGTAAATCCCAGTTTCTTACAACCACTATGCGCAACAGTATGTCAGTTCAGTCTTATATCTCAAAAATAAAAGCAAACAAAAAAGTTTTAAAAGATTTTGCATTTTTTGTTGTACGGATCTATGATGTAGTGAAAATGTAGTCTTCTAATCTTCCCAATATATGTGAAACTACATTATCATAACAGTTGCTATGCACCTTCTTGACTGTATAATCCAATGTTTTATTGGGTTTACCTTTGCTGCAGCTTCAGTTTAAATGATGGATTACATTCCAGATCCCTGATTGCATGCCAGGGTTTCAAAACTGTTCAAGTCATCTGTTAATAGGGTTAATTTTTAATCTAAAAGTATTTGTAATCAAAAAAACAGCTGTACAGTGTCAGACTACAAATACACTTTGCCCATATTCCATCTCTGACTATGGCTCAGAAAATACAGCCAGGGAAAAGCAGAGAACAGAGCACTGCATTACTACTTGCAGAATATTCTTCCCACTTTCAACAATTTTCAGCTCAAGGACTTTCTCTGGAAGCCTTGTTCTGCCTTATTTAATAATCTTCATTGTATTTTTCTTCCATGAGTTTGTCCAGTCTCCTTAAATATCTACAAGATGCCATAGCAAGGAGTTTCACAGCTTAGTTAAAGATTGGTAGAAGAACAATTTCATCATCTATGTTCTGCCACCTATTTGCTAGTTTCATTTCATGTTTCCCTAGTTCTTACACTGGAAGAGACAGTGATCATTTCCTATGCCGTTCGTGATGTTACGGACTTCTCTCATATTCCCTCTTACTCATCTCTTTCCCAGCCTGATGAAACCTTGTTTTATTAGTCATTTCTCACATAGAAACTGTCCAATGCCTTTGAGGAACCTTTTTGACTTTTTATGTAGGTTTTCCAATTTTATTAAGCTTGTTTTAAGATTTGGGAATCAGAACAGCTCATGCTATTAAAGATGGGGGCAATCAGTGCCATAATAATGTTCTCCATTTTGTTCTCTATTCCCTTCCCAACAGCTCCTAACATTTGATTTGTTTGACTGCTGCTGAGCTGACATTTTTCCCATAGAATTATTCTATTACAACTACAAAATCCACTTCCTGGATATTAAAAAAAAAAAAAAAAAAAGTATTGCGTTCATGAGGTGGCTGCTGGCAATTACAAGTCTATGGGAAAGGATATGGGAAAGGATCGATTAAGCCACACAATAATTCTACTGAAGTGACCAATTTCCAAGTATCTCATATGAAGAGAGTAAGCTCCTTCTGTCTTATTTACAATTAATTCTTGCGAGGACTTTTGCGCAAATGAGGGAGCTTTCACAGTGACCACGAGTTCTCACAGGAAAAGACTCAATTAAAGACTCAAAAACCTATGTTTCAGAAGCTATCCTTTTCTAACCAGTTGCTTACAGTGGAGAAAAGAATCTTTGGCAGCATATGTGGGTAGAGGGCAAGGAAACCACATCTGCTCCCATAAAGATATGCTTTACCCTCAGAATTCACTGACCATTTAGCCAAAGACTGAGAGCACTTGCTGAAATCAGGAAAGAATTCAGCTTTCTACTTCTATTCACTGGAACAGAAGTAGATCTGATGTCGATGCCCACTCAAAATTTGAACTTTGAGGTCACTGGAAAAAAATTTAATTCAAATTTGGGAGGGAAATGGAAATATCACTTACCAAAACTGTATTATAATACTTTTCAGCTGCATATAAAAAGTATAACTAGATTTATCTTATGAAAATGTATTTTCTTTACTTTTGAATCATTGTAAACATTCATAGCATTAGTGATAACACTGCATTGAACATCAAAATTGTAAGCTCTGTGTGAATATCTTACTAAAATGGGAATAGCAGAGGGGGTGAATTGCTGAAATCAATGACCTATACATTTGGGTTGTTCCAATTGCCTTTAGTTTTTCATTTATTAGTACTAAAACACATGGATAAAATCCAATACGTAAATACTTATATCATAATGTAAATTATGAACTCATTTCAGAGCCCTCAAATTACTGATAATTATTACATACCCTGTTTCCTCCATGATGCAACCACCCCAGGATTCAGTGCAGTCACACTCTTCTCAGACAAGACCAAAATACAATAGAAAAGGAAAGCAGTTATAAAAACGCTTACAATAAGTATAAAGTAATTGCTATAAAAATGGACCTTAACTAATTATACACAGGTTATATGGTTGCTTGCCTGTACAGAATCTAGCCCTAAAAATGAACAGAGCCCACTTGAAGGGATGCTAATACACTTGCAATAAATGTGGTCCTTGCATGTTTTGACTCAAGTTTCAGGCAGTACAGAAGGCTAAAGATAGATTTAAAATGTTCGTATTTCCTCTGTGACACACCTTCTTCCCTAAAATGAGCACAGAACACCCTGAAGGAGATTTATTACTGAATAGGCCACTTTTTTCCCCCATGGCATTAGATTCTTAGTAGTAATATGTAAATCAGCCAATCAAACAGGCATTAAAAAAGCAGTTGAGTGAAAGTGAATTTACAGTTTACTTACAGCTACAGCATGCAAGTCAACAGTGACAGAATTCATAAAATAAAAACAAATGAGCAATATCTTATGGTCAGTAAAACAACAGTTATAAGCTATTCATAAAAATCATTTACTAAAACAAGGAATATCTTAAACAAAGATTCTGTATCCTGGTTACTACAGCAAATCCATACTGTTTCACAATAACAAGCATTCACAAATTATTTATATGATTATTTCTCTACCTAGGTCATTCAGTAATCTTTCTCTATAAAAGGCATCCAAATAAGGAAACTAATGTAGCATTTTTAACAACCCCCACTTACAGTTAAAAGAAAAAAAAAAGTGATTTCCAAATTATATGAACTCTGTTTTACCCATAATCAGAAATCAGTGACACAGAAAATACTTCAACAATTTCCAAGTTTATACTGTCCAGAAGCGATGCTTTATAAAACAGTATTTCTTAAGCCTTTCCACACTACTTTCTAATTAACAGATCTCTTAAGCGAGTCCAATAAAGTCAGTATTACCATTGACATTTTTACTGAAGAAGCAAAAGGACAAAGTGGCAAATCTGCTTACAAGATATGAATGGAAAAAAACCCACCGATTTTGTTTAGTCTGAAAAAGGGCTTTTGAAGCAGTTTTGTACCTACACCCTGCGTTAAGGCTACATCAGCCTGGTTTTCTGAAGCAGCAAGATACAAGTTGAGCTAATGTCACCCTCTAGGTTACAGCTTCTTGCTGTTTCTTCAATTATAAATTAGGGGGGTTTTTTTAATTAAAAAAAAGAAGTCAGTGATAGTTCTACATTATAGATTCTGTTATGATAGATAATGAATTCTGAGTTAAATTAATGATGTTTCTGCATTATACCTATGTCATTTATAAATCTAACCTCCTGACTCAGAACATCAGAGTCATTGCAAAATGAGTCCTAAACTGGTGGGTCTTACCTTGGTTAAACTCAAATTCTATTACTTTTTTTTTTATATATCCAAAAGTAGCATTTCTTATTCTACATTTGCAGCTAGTTTAGTATCTATTTCAAAATATTACAAAGGAACAGTCTCTATATTTAGCCAAAAAGGAGGACAAAAGACTCCATGTCCATGTACATACTCGGTTTCCTGGCTGCTGGCTCCCACTGTATTCCAAGGTTCTGAGCAAGACTTTGTGCCAATTCCTGTGCCATGGCCAAAGGGAGGCCATACTGCATTTCAAGAGGAGAGCAATTTAAAAAGGGGGGGGGGGGGAGGAAAGTAAGTTATCATAATGAATACTACACCAGCTCATTTTGGCTTACAACGTATTCACTACTTCAAAGTAATTTTGTCCAGCCAATCACAATTCTGTGTGTATATAAAGAAAATAACAACAATGAAATACTTAATGGAAGAAATCTTCCCCTCTTATTCTGAGTGAATCCCTCTCCACTGGTTGATTTGCACAGAAGAGTGTTTGATATATATGTAAGATAGTTTTCATATAGTACGATTAAGCCACGCCATAACAACAGACTTTCACTATAGATTTAAAACCGGGTTGAGAAAAAAAAATTAATCTAAACAAAGGTACCAAATTTTTCTAGCTTTACTGTCAAAAAAAAAAAAAAGAATAGTGAAAACTACATATTATCAACACCTCAGAAGATCAATCCTCTTACAGTGACAACGTTGGCTGTGACAACGTCAACTTTTCAATATGCTAGTGATGCTTTTAAGTTATCTTTATAGCCCTGAGCACTGAAATATATAAACACTGAGGTTATAATATACAGTTCCTACTTTATTTCATTTTAGTGGTGAAAAGAATTACCTCATTCACTCCTACTCCTCTGGTCACAGAACAAACCCCTCCAAAGTAACTTAAGCTGCTCCTTTTGTAATGAAATGTCACATTCCTTATGAACAAATAAAGAAAATATAGCAAATTGACACTGGACACCAAGAGCTTCCTGAAAGATCAAACTTCCACACATGGTACAGTAAATTACATGCACATTAATCCCCATCTAACATCAAAAGTTATTGTATGTTTACAAACAGAACACAGACGCCAAAGGAGTTAATTAGACACAACCTTCAACAAAAATACTGTTTATGTTGTAAAGTCAGTATCAATCTCAATCTACAAATAAACCAAGCAGAAAAAACAAGTGTACCAGATTCTTAAGAAAATGCAATTATAATATTTCCGCTAAAGAGATAACAATGAATATGTTCCAATTTATAATCTGTCAAGAAGGAATTCTGTACTGAAACGTATCTAATCAGTGTTGAACATTTCTGAAATTGTGTTCTTAAGCCAAAATGATTCAGTTTTTTGTTTCAACTCCAAATTAAGACAGATAAGTATACCTAAGGGGAAAGTAATTTAATATTGTTTTTTTTTACCCTTCCTCTCTTCATTTTCCATTAATCGTTGTGCTTTTGTTTTTGAACAGTTGTTATACCATGTAACAATTACCTTTAAATACATTTATTTTTAAAAATCAGCTAAGCTCCAAATAATTTAGTTGTGTGAATTAATATAATTTGCAAGATATAAATTATTTTATAAAATGTCTTTAAACAATTATGAATGATACATACTTTAATTTCATAATCATTAGAACAAATCTACACAGCCTTGGGCTTACCTATCAGATGACCCTGGCAGCCTTTGAAAATGAAATCATCTTGTAATAGCAGAATCAGTCTCCCCCTGTCCCCCCTTTTTTTTAAATGGAAGGATAATCCAGACAGGTATATTTTTTAGTTTTCAGAAGCAGCCTGACAGCCATCAGAACTTTTGAATTGCAGCCTTACCATACTAAATACTTAAAGCTAATGCTTTTGAAGATTAATGCTTCAAAATAGACAGAATCACAGAATGGTTGAGGTTGGAAGAGACCTCTGGAGACTGCCTAGTCCAACCCCCCTGCTAAAAGCAGGGTCAGCTAGAGCAGGCTGCCCAGGACTGTGTCCCATCAGGTTTTGAATATCTCCAAGGATGGAGACTTCACAACCTCTCTGGGCAACCTGTTTCAGTGTTTGACCACCCTCACAGTGAAAATTTTTTTTTCATGTTTAAACGCATTTCTTTTATTTGAGTTTCTGCCCATTGACTCTTGTCCTGTCACAGGATACTATGGAGAAGAGTTTGGCTCCACCCTCTTTACTCTCCCTCCCATCATATTCATACACACTGATGAAATCCCCCCTGAACCTTCTCTTCTCCAGACTGAACAGTCCCGGCTCTCTCATCCTCTCCTCACATGAGAGCTGCTCCAGTCTTTTAACCATCTTTGCGGCCCTTTGCTGGACTTAGCCCACTATGTCCATGTCTCTCTTGAACTTGGGAGCCCAGCACTGGACACAGCACTCCAGATGTGTCTCACCAGTGCTGAGTAGAAAGGAAGGATCACCTCCCTCGACCTGCTGGTGACATTCCTCCTAATGCAGCCCAGGATACCTCACTAACCCAAAACAGAATGTGAGATCTGTAAAATTAAATATTCTTTAGATGTTGTTATTTGGTCAGATTTGGTTAGCATATGATTGCAATTATATCTGATTCTCAGTTTTTGCTGGATCCATTTAATAAAAGTGGCTGCTCATAACAATCTTACTTCTACTTTTTTATTGTGAAGAATACTAGTATTCCAAAACATTGTGAAGAGACCTGGGTTTGATTAATTTTCTTGTAATTTTTGAACATGATAAACAGCAAAAGGAGTAAAACTGACAATCTACCACCCTGCAGCCATATGCTGGGATCTCATTAGATGCACCAAGTTACCTCTAGTAAGTTCAGGCCCAGCATTGAACTGTTATCCTTTCCAGATTTGTTTTTATTCAGGACACCTTCATCTTTCATTCCAGACAGCTGGATAGCTGTGATTTCGCCTTGTTTGGAACCTCATCCTGCAGTTCCACTGATTTTTATTTAATATATTCTTTTCTCAGAGATTATTTTATAAAATAACACTTAACGATCTGAGAATTCAGTTATACAAACATGAATAAATTCGGGCAAGATTCCTGTAGCGCTCTTCAATCACTTCTCTTTGTTAAAAAAGGAGAAATATACTTTATGTTACAAAAGAATCTTACTTCATAACCATGTAACACTGAGAGATCCAGAACATCTATTCAGCAAGTGACACAATACATGTATAAAAGTAAATAAACTGCACATCACCAGCACCTTGTGTATCTTACAAAAAATGCAGTTAGCATCTGTGTTCTGCAATTAGCACAGTGTGGTCTGTTTTAAGGCAGTGCAGTTACGGCAGAGGCTGGAGAAGCTTCTTTATCCCCTAACTTTACCTTCCTTTGCAGAAAACTAATGCTAGGAGATCCAAATGGAAGAGATTTTTCATTCCATCCTCCATTACAGGGCAAGCTGCTGGGAGAAAGCTTAAGATCTTTATGCTGCACAGGGGAACACAGTTTTCCTCTTCTATCCTTACAATGCTGTGCAGTAAAAAATACTGTTGCTTAGGCTTGACGTTATGCCCAGCGACGCAAGTGGAATTTCCATCCATCCATACATACATAGCGGCTCAGAAAAAAATCATTACTGCTCTAAGGAAGGAGAGCTTCCGTTACCAAATGTCACACTAGCTGCATAACTGGAATGCTCTTGTGGAGATACATAATAGTGTCAGCTCTGCCCTCTCCTGCTTTTTACCGGGAAAGCAGTACATTAGAGAGTTTGTTAACAAAACTAAGTATCCTGAGGAGATTGTCAGAAGACACTTTGAATATGTGAACACTGTCTCCCAGTTGCAAAGACATTCAAATTTCATTATACATGTATCAACATGACCATGCTATATACTGCACACATTTAAAACAGACTAACACATTAAAAAAAAATATTGAAGTTGCTAAGAAAGGCAGATGCCGATTGATGTAGTGATTACCAAGTAAAAAAGTAAACAGGAAGAGACAGGTAGACAAAAGCAGTAGACATAGAAGTATATATAACTGTAATGATCTAAATCATTGTTAATAGTACATACGAGAGCAGGTGGACAGCATCAGCATGCTGTTTGATGTAGTGTTGTCGATATTTGGAGAAATCGTGAAGCATCTGCAGAGGGTCAGGGTGAATATTAATACGATCTCTCTCTGTCCAGGTTTCCACAGCAACAAGAACCACCCTGGTGTTCAGCTGTTCCTTGTATATCTGAGGGCAGAGACAGGACAGGCACAGGAGTAGAACACTGGGTCAAACATGCACAGTTAGCCAGTAAGAGTAAAGCGGAAGGACAAGAGGGATAAAGCAGGAGGGAAACATGGGGAAACAGTTAGCTGGTATGCCTTGGATTTCCTAAAAGTTACTATTCTGATCATCTCGAATTTTATGTTTTAGAGGGCAAAATAACTTGCTGCTCTTTTTTTGAACTATCCCTTTCTAAGTCTCATGTCAAATAATTTCACCACTGAGTTTTGCACAAAACTCGTACAAAAATCAGCAAAGTATAAAGTACTGCGATCTCAAAACACAAGGAAAAGCCAAAGGCAATTCTTAAGTCAAGATTAAACACCTTCTCAGTTTTCCCCAATATACCCAAAACTTAAGTCACGTACAGCTTGATTTTCATTTACAGTATGATCACTTCAGGCTGCTAAAGTAATATGAGAAGGAAATAAAGAGTAATAACATTTATATCAATTTTAATGTCACTGGAACAGTAGATGAGTAAATGACAATTAAGCCCTCAAAATTACAAAACAGCTCTAAAATATCCATTTTAATTTTGTTCGTGATACTTGCTTCTGAGATAAAACAGCAGCTCTCTAGAAGTTTAGGCCATAAAATGCCGAATTTTATTAACTAATGTATTCAGAAACTGGAGATCTACAAGAGACATTCTATATATCTATAACAGATGTTCTGCATTATACTGGGCACAAAGAACACTTACTGATCAAATATATTTAGTTATGATCTAAAAACATTGGATGATTAATCCACTGGCTGGTTAATCCATAAAATATACAAACGTCAACTTACTAGGTAATCTCCACAAGTCACCATATTAAACATACAATTTTATTATCTTTTTTCCAAATTATACTTATGATACACAGCGTGAATTGCAAATATCCTCTTGCAGTTATAATAGCTATATATACTGAATAAATTAGCACTTGCTGGCATGCTTTTTTGTATCAAAGGCAGCATTATCCTTATAAAAAGTTGATGGTATAATATTCAGCTTAGAAAGAAGACAATAAACATAGGAGCAAGAGAGGGAAACCAGGCAAGCTCAATTTTGTCCAAGAACTTTTAAGGAAAAAAGAATATTAATATGTCTTATTCTGAAGGAGCTAGGCTGAGGACATACACAAGAAAATGGTTAACTCCATGTGAAAAATCAATAAAATTAAAACCCAGAAATTGTACATGGCTGGCTCAACAAAGCCTTTACTTGTGTTTGTTGAGAAGAAAACTGAAGTGAACAGGAAGGGAAGGATGAAAGAGGGATCAGAAAAACTGGCAGTCTCTGAAAGCCTGTATCATTTTTCCAATAATATTTCAGTAAGAAATACAGCCCACTCCCTATGAACACAAGGGAATAACAAGGCAGAAAATCCTGCTATTTTTCATGTTGCATTTAAAGAGAGAAGTGGAACTGTTCACACATGCACATGCACACACAGAGCAAAGCAAGATGGAAAAACAGAAAGAACAGTTAAAGAAAGGAAAAACAGATTAAATAATTGTTGTTGAAACGCAGAGAAAATACCATGAAACAATGATTGGAAAAGAAAAAATAAAGATGCCACTATTTCTTTGGAAATATGTAATATAAAGTGCACAAACTAATTATTCCTATTATTTATATCTTCATCTGTTCTAGTATCTCTTATTCAAAGTATAGGCATTTTCAGATTGTTACTGGAAAATATTTCAAAACATTTCCAGTATTTCATGTACAATATATTTACCTAAATTTTCAATGTGCATTGTACTTTATATGCAAGATATTAAGCACAAATACTGTACTGCTTCCTCTATACTAAGCAAACCACGGACAATATTTTGCATTGAATCGTATCACACAGCTCTATTAGTATCAATGATGTTGCATGGAAAGTGGACTCCAAGTCACAGTTTTGACAGGCATTGTATTCATGACTGCTAGAGAATCTGTCTTGCTTTCACTACAAACGGCTTCAAACGCGTGTGGCTGCTGCCCCAAAAATGAGACAAAGTCAATTTTTACCATAAATCTTACCTTTAGTTTATATGCTCTATGTAAAATTACTCTGATTTTAGTCATAGGTAAGTATGGTATCTGTCAGTGCCACCCATTTATAATGTATTACAATGAGACTTTTTGTTTTTAAACTATAAATACAGATTTACAAAGGAGAATTTTTATTCACACCTTCTGTTTTTCTCCCAATAAATGGGTGCATCCATTCTGAACTACAGTCAGCTTCAACCACTCAGGGCAACTATGAGCATTTCATGAACCTGTGAGCGTTTCATGAATCTAAACTCTATTATCTCATCCTCAAGCAGTGAGAGATACAGAAAGCTCCTTCAAAGTTCCAAATCCCCTCTGCCAAAAGCAAACTGTAGTAGTTGCAAGCTTTGAGAAAAACATCAAGAATAATTTGGTGGTTTCTTACACATTTACCTCCAGCTATTTTTCTGCAGAGAAACTGGAAATGAGTTTTAAAATCTAACTCTTACAGCTGCTCATTATATGTTTTTTTTTTTATCCTGATATCTGCTAATATTAAACTTTCTAAATTGGCTGCTAAAATAATAAAGTCACTGATACAGTTTTCAGAAGTCATAGTGATACTTACAGCATCCACAAGGTTTACCACAGACTTGGCAAAATTGTTCGTGTATGCATTTGAAGAACGATGTTTTTTGAACTAGAAGGAGAAAAAAAAATAGAAAACAGTGAAAACTTGAATATTTACTACCAATTCCTTACTTCTACAACAAGGAAGGAAAACTAGTATTTTAAGGCAAGCTAAGTGAAAACTCAAAACAATCCTCTTCCCAGATCACAGCATATATTTCATGTTCAAGAAACCCTGCGAGATAAAGGAAGCCATGGCTGCTAGAGAGTCTTTTACACCGCCAAAAGGAACACTTAGCCGTAAGAAGTTTCCTATTTAGAACCATGGTTCAAATGTTCAAAAGAAAATTAAAAGTAAACAGAGTCCTCCAGAGCTCAAAATTGAGAAGGTGCTGTACCCGTTAAAGCTATGCTTAACCTGATGACTTAAATACCAAACTCTGCTAGCTATATATCATGGCTACAAGACATGAAGACGACCCCTTTATCATTTGTCCTGTGTACAGCTCTTAGCAAAGCTATCCTGCCTCTGGTATAGGACCAGATTTTTATGAACAGTAGCATCAGTTATGCCAACAGGCAAAAGAAAGAGGAAATGCATGCTGAAAGTAAATGTGCATTTGAATATTGAAAGAGTTACGTTAGATATCTTTTATGTTCTTAATGTTGAAGTTCTTCCATTTTTGTAGATTTAGATGAGCTGTACTGCAAGTTCTGCTTCCTAATTCCTGTGCATGTCAATATAACAGTTATATGTCTTTCCACATCCTGCTCTGCAAAGTCCTCTCTGTTCAAATTCAAATTTGCCAAAGATGCTGCTATGGTATCTGAGTATGAACCCACAACTTAAAAAAAAAATAAATAAAATAAAATTATAAACCAAAACTGTATTACAAAATATGATTTGCAATAAGAAAAATAAAGTCTTCAGGGTTTCATAGAAAAGGAACATAAAATTACATAGAAATTGCATAGAAAGGTAAAGCATTCTAAAAAAATCTTTAATTTCAACTGTTGCTTAAAAGCAACACATCTCATCACTTAATGAGCGACATTATCAAGTTCCACAAAAGTGTCAGCTATTCTTACTCTCAAACATGGCACTCCACGTGAGGCCTTGAAAGAAGAGGGTTCAGACTCTTCTCTGAGCAACTGAGGAGCTTCTCTCATCCAAAAGAAGTTAGACACATGATTAACTACCCTCCTAAATCAGCATTACAAAACAGAAGCTCCCTGGTTTCCATGATTATGCTTGGATCCAAGGTTAAAACAAAACTGAAAGACATCTATACTTATAGAGTGAAATAATCTATGTTTCTCAAATTGATCTCAAGAGATATGAAATCCCCAATATATTATTAGGTTAAAAAAAATTCCATTACTTTAAATTCCAGTTATTTTTGCACAAGTATTCCAGTTTTATATACATGAAATGCCATACAGATAACACACAGTTCAAACTCTTTAATACTGGCTGAGGCTCATTCATTTGAATGCAGAAAGATAAGTTTTTTACATATGTAGTTATTCACTGTTAAATTCCATGATGCTTTCTTACCTGCATATGCACAGATGGTTTTAATACCCCAGAATCCTACTGCATAGGTCTGCAGGGACCCCACCCCTATAACTATTCTCAAAACAAAGTGCTTTCAGCAGTGCTAGTAGGAGCTTTAAAATATACACTGAAAATAGTAGCCACATCACAGGATTCTCTTTGTTCCCTACGGAATCGTGACACCAGTACAAAATAATGGAGGGGGTCATTAGGAAGGGGGAAAGATTGCTTTGTTTTTGTTTTAAGACAATCCCAAGCTTTCCCAGAAGTGGAAAGCTAAAATAATATGCTTGAAAAAAAAGTTCTTGGTTTTCAGTAAGATATTTATATCCTAAAACCAATACTGATAACGTACTGATATACCTTTAAGCACAGTTTCTAAAACAGAAATTAAAAAGATAAGCCTGTAAAACGTTCAAAAACTTAATTAAATTTAACTGTGCCTTTAGTGTTACAAGAAATGAAAGTTTTGTGAAAATGTGTAATATTAACCACTTAACAACACAATATCCAAAGAGGTTTAACATAATCGCTTCCAACACAGAACCTTGTTACAGGAGAAATCTGCCCTCTACTGGTAAGCAGATAAACTTAAAAGTACTCTTAATAAGCTCTGGATTGGTAGCCCTTAACTTGTAACTGTGAACACTTCCTTAAGTATATCCATTTTACTCCTTGAAAAGCATCATCACCTGCTTCCGAGTCACTGACAGCTCTGAAGCAAATAATGTTGAATACTTGTGGTCTAGAGTTCTAACAAACAAAGCTTGAGATGAAACAACAATTAGTGTCCGTAACAAGTGTAGTGAACAGGGTGGTCATCCTTTAAGCACCTAACACCAGAGGCCAGCGACACAGACAGACAAATATCATCTCTTCATAAGGAACACGAACCACAGACCTCAGACAAGATGACAAAATATCTTTAACTGCAGTTACTGTGTGCTCCCTCTATACAACTACCATGCGAGAATCACCCTTAGAACACGGTTTCCTAACAGTTGGCTTTACAAGTGAGAAGAGTTTAAGAAGTTCCCACCCTACTCCTCCCACTCATTAGCATTCCCCCTACACTGGTGAAGTGACACAGATGAAGGACAGGTTATTTTTAGCCCAGACTATTTCTATGATTTATTAACCAGAAATGAGGAAGGTTACCTGTCTATTCAGCCCTGGAATGGGTACACAATACTGCATCCTATTCTGATCCCAACTATTTCTGACTCTTCAAAAACCTCCTTTAGTGTTGACAGAGAGTCCAAAACAACAACATACAGTATTGGGAAAATATGCTGTAGAATGAGAGACTCAAGGAGTTCCATACATTTCTATAAATTTAAAAGGTGATTTTACTTGCACATAAAATAAACAGAAACTGTTTTATCTACACAATTTGATATATATTTAAAAAAAAAAAAAAAGAAGAAGTCTTGTTCACATAGGAGCAAAGTCATACTAAGAGTTGATGCCCAGAAAGCTACACAAGGCCAGGCCAAACTCAAAATGAGGTACATTCAGGTTGCTATTAGGGTAACTTGCTGTGGGTTGCAGAACATTCTGCATCACTAGAAAACTTTTAAACCCACACTGAGTATTTTTCCATAATAGATATGGCTCTCGCTAAAATGTAGCTATTGGACTCAAAGAATTACTTTAGAAAAGTCCTCCAGCCTGTATATTTAGAATACCAACGCAGTCTTACCATCTACCAATGTACAAAAAACAACTATTCACCAGAATAAAACACAGCACAGGGTACACATGTTCTAGGACTTTAACAAATAAATATTACACAGTCCCAGCTATTTCTTTTGAACCTATGTCTACAACCTAGCGTACGAATAAGACTTCTATAGTGTAGATCATAAATGGAATTATCACCTTTGGTTTGTAATACAAAACTTCGATGTCAAAAATTTTCCTTCTAGGGGAAAAAAACCCAAACAGCAAAAAACAAGGTTTTGTCACTCTTTTGGCGAATATTTAAATCAAAGCATCTTTTTGGACATGATTTTGATGAGCTATTCTTTACTTTAAACCATAAATTAGGTAAAAGAAAAAAGGTCAGAAAAGTGAGTCAGAGAATCTCTCTGAATGCTTGCAGATCTGGTCTCTGCTGTACACCTAAGCATACTTTTATCATCCACACATTTTCATCATGCCTCCAAGAAAGGCTACTTCCCTATTCCCGCTTTTCTGACAATCATGTAAAAATATGATACAAATGAAGAAAGATTTACTAATCTACTTTCTCTTTAAAAGGAAGTCCCTGAAGAACAGAGTTGGCCTATCTTCCCTTCTCTCCCCAGTAATTCTCACTGAAAAAAGGTCTTTTTAAGGTTTACAGAGACATCTGCATTTTTAACAGAATAATTTCAGAGAAAAAAATTGAGGGAAGGAAGGCGGAAGGAGAAGATAATATATAACTTTACAAAACTTCAGACTGTGGCAACAACAACAGTCAACTTCTATCCAATAGTTTAGCGGTTAAAATCTTTGACCAAGACGTGAGAATTGGACATGGATCTCCCACTTCTGACCAAAGAGATTTGAACTTGCATCCCCCACCTCTTAGAAAATACTGTCTTAATCATTAGGCTGCAGAAAAATCTAAGGTTAGAGCATTGTTGATCTCTTTGGTGATACTACTGGGTATCCTGACACTTGTGATGTTTTTCAAAAAGGATCTTAAAATAGTTGTTGAGGTTTACAAAACTTATTACTTTCTAGGCCTCACCTTGCTGATTTACTCTTCTTTACAGCGGCAACGACTGACATTTTGACAGCTTTACCTTACTTGGCAGCAGTAGTGAAAGCAGTAACTTTTAAATAACATGTCAATTGGTCTGATTTTTTTCCCCGTTATCGCTCAAGGCAAAAAGGAAAAAGAATCCCCTTTTTTCTTTTTTTTTAAATTACAAATGTCAAACACTTTCCTGAATCAAAGAAACTATCTTGTACTTCATTATGAATCTTGTTTATAAGCATGGAATAGCCAAGAAAAATAATGAGATAGTTTTGTCTATATGCTTTGCTGCATTCAATTTTAAGTTAGTAAAACTGAACTCTGAGTGACAAGTTCTGATCTCTCCCTCTATTCCTCTAAAGAAAGGATGCAATTTTACAGTCTGACAGTGTATGTATTTCAGACAGAAAAGTTTTATTGCATAACTCTATAGTTTATGGACATATCAAACTACACATACTATATCAAAATGTTTCAGACATATTTTGAATATTTAAGTGCTATAGAAAATGCTAGATATCATCAAGCATTATTAACTATTATGGCCTGTACTGTCTTACAGTAAAATGGTAGTAACTGCTGATATATAAAATACTTGAGCCAAAAAAAGCTGATGAGGCATGGTGCTGTACATCAACCTACAAATTCTGATCAAAAGGAAGATTACCAGTGAATTGATATACTTACCATTTTATGGTCATTGACTATCATGAGCTCCAGATATTTCATCTCTTCAAAGATACCACGAGATGCCTGATGGATTTAAGGCATATTTTGAGAAATCAGGAAGCTGTAGTAATTTTCAAAAATAACTGCAGTTGATTTAACAGGATTATAATCCTATTAAATATTTTGTAGGGTGTAAACCTGTCAAAACTGGGTCAGCTCTTCAACTAGGGTAAATCATCATAACTCCACTAACTTTGTGAGTTATGATAATTGACACTGGCTAAGAATCTGAGTCACATCATTTGGAATAAATTTAGAGTCAATTCTTTTGGTTTGGCACAGAAGAAGTCATTGTTTCTCTTATTTTCACAAAGGAGAAAAATCTCAAACACTAAAAGCTCTTGGTTTACTGTACTATTCATCACAGACTTAAGGAGGAAGTTAATAAAAATAGATGGGCCTCAAAAAATATACTGTGTATTGTACAACTCAGTGCAGAAATATAAACAAATCTTAAACTCATGCATTCCACTAGCTCTGACACATATGCATGCGCAAATCATGTGACCTGTCCACTTCCATTCTCTGAATAACCCAATTCTGAATGACCTCATTTGGAGTTTTTCTCTGATCATGTTACATAATGAGCCAAATGAAAATAAAGTCAGATGGTAGCAAGACTTCATCCAGAACTATTCTCTGTCCATAAGCAGACTCAAAACATAAAATTCACCATTTTCTAAACTCATTTTCACTATTAAACTTCTGTTATTTGGTATACAGTATTGCTGTCACCGTTTTCTCAAAATATTCAAATTTTAAAGGACAATCTTATTGTTTTGAAAATTGTACTGTGTGACATTTTAATGCATCAAAAGATATTTGTTTGCCAAAGCCTATGTTCACGCAAAACTAAAGAATGAGAAAATGAATGCCTTTTTTTTTTTTTTTTTTTTTTAAATATAAGTGGTCACACTTCTACTCACTGCTCTCTTTCTCCTCTTTCTCCTCAGCCACTGTAATTCAGACAGGAAGGGCCATTCAGAACTAGATTCAGTTTCTGTAGAAAATAGAATTTAAGAATTTCATGATATTCATTTAAACTATTGGTGTATGCTATCCAAATCAAAAGCAGATTGAGATCACCAAAACTAGAATAACCTTTGATATTTAACAGTTCATTCTTTAAAATCCACAAAACAAAGTATCTCAACTCAAGTAATTTATCAAAACTCAAGTAATTTAGAAATCTAAAGTTAGAATTAAAGTATGCATGGCAAGGTAAAAAGACTATAACCTGAGCTTAGAATAGATGTTCTCTTTCATCTCTTGCCCTCAACAGCATTAATATCACTGATTAAATTAAAAGATTTGAAGAAGAAAGCTAAATACAAGCACTGATGGATGGAAATTTTTCGGCTGCTTTTCAACAGCTCTGAATTCCATTGTAGTAATTGGAAAAAAAAAAAGTCAGTTTACTATCTCTAAGTTTTTCTAAATAATCAGCAATTGAATATAGGCTATGTTAGCCTAATATTCAAATTGTTCAAGTCATACGTACAATTATTTCCAGTATGGAAAAATTCAGAACATCAGCAAAAACATACCAGGATCTTGCAACTGTTTAGAGGCTTGTGTTCCGTAAGTTCTCTGGATGCTATGCGGCCTGCTTTTACTTTCCTGGCAAGAAAAATATGTGACATTTTCTTCTTATTAATAATGTCAAGGTAAAGTGAGGCACTTCTTCACTCTTTATCATATTTAATATTTTTCCATAAAATGCAATCAACTATAGTACCAATCTGACACAGTACCAATTTAAAGCAATCTGTCTGCAATCCTGAGCAAATCATGGAGCCTCTATGCTTCAGCCCATTCTCTGGCCTACAAAACTGAAATATAACAGATGTCTTTGAGATTACTTGAAAAAATTCCTTTAAAATCCTTAATGTTACAGAATACAAAACATTTTTTCCAATAAATCAAAGACTATGTACCTAGACAAAATCTTCCTCTGCCAGATGAAAAGCAAGCATACGGTTAATACATATCACAGAAATGTAGCTTCCTAATTGCAGCAAAATGCAAGAAACTAAGCAATATCTTCTGTTTTAGCCTGGTTTAAATGTTGAATACTCCAATAAAAAGGAGAACACTTTTAATGCATGTTTTCTTTAGAAGCCTCATATGCCCCAAATTACCACATTTTGGTATCTGCTCTAGAATACACCTATCTTTTCTTTCTTAAAACCTCTTCTGCAGAGCTAGGCCAAAGAAGCAATTCTTTTCAAAGCGTAGGACACTATTGTTCTCCAAATCCTGTGAGAAATATTTAATGCACTGAAGGAAAATACTGCACATATTTCCTGGGTTTCTGTGAACAGAATTTATTTTATATAGCATCTACCATATTTAAGGTTAATCAAGCTGACTAAACCACATACTGAAATTGATATTAGCTGTGGCCAAGATTTATCTCACATAGTACAATCAAAGATAAGCCTCTGAGAGCTCTCTGTAGCTATATTATTTTGATCTTCAGCAGTTCTGAGAAAAACATTCATCTAATCTGTCCTCCTATGGTTCAAATTTCCGCTTGAGCCCTCATCAGACTTCACAGATGGCATCTCATTTTTATAACTGGCATTGTACTTACAGGACAGTTTATAGAACCTGGGGTATTCTTGGCTCTACTTTCAGTTTTACTGAAATAATACATTGAGAGAGATCCTATTTTCCTTGAAGAGAGCCTCCTAATTTTCTGTCCACTCATGCAAGAAAACACAATTTTGTGAAATTGTCCTCTGCCTGCTATATGAATACTGTTGTATAAAATAACATTTCGATGTGCTACATCAAAATGCAATATATAGCTTACCACATGGCACATAATATTGTTTCTGAGGACATTGAGAAACATCAGTCTTTTCAAGGTATAATACTTTCCAAAGTGTCATTTCCATAGTTTCATTTCCAGACCAAGAATTGACCATCCAAATGATACTGATCCCTCTGAATGTTAATCTCGTCTACTTTAAAAGTGTCAAGAGTCAAAGATTTTGTAGATCTTTCTCTGGACTCTAAGTTCAGCTTTACAGTGACTGAAACATAACAGTTCTACAACATTATGTTATTTATCATACACTGGCAAGTACTGGAGAGACAAGCTTGAGAGCTATGATACAGTATCTATAATACATCCTACAGACCAAATAGGATACTGTATAAACATTAAGAATTCCCAGTCTCAATGCTGCAAAATCATTTTCTTGAAAATCGTTCAAATCCTTGAACCATTCAAGAGGTTGAAACACACCTGGTTTTACGTACTATCTATGAAATGTAGTCAGTTCTATTAACAGTCAAAATTTTAGGAATAGCTGTAAAATTATAATACACTTAAGATGAAGTACCAAAATAATTACAGTTAACAAGACATTTGCATAAAACAGTCCCAAATGCTGATCAAGCATATTCATGTGATTGGATCAGAATAATTTAAGCTATATGGTGAGCATAAACTTTAGACCTACAAGCTGTATGATACCCAGGTATAATTATCTACTTCATTAAGCTCCTTGTGGAAACATGGTAGATCAAAGAGCAATTTCACCCAACTTCAAAATTGGATCCAGCTTTTTTGAGAAAGAGATGGATCAGATGACTTCCAGAAGTCCCTTCTATGAATTTATAAATCCTTGAGTTTAAGTAACAGATCAAATTTATATACGCTTTTTGCCAGTCCGTAACCATTTGCTATGGAAACAATCTTACAATCAAACATCTAAAAGATCAACAATGACGGGAAAAGGAATGATTAAAAAAAGCAGAGAAAAATCTTAAATAATTCATATTTGCACAGTTCTTGCCTTAAATAAATGCCAACTAGGTATTTTAAAAGAATATGTTTTTCATATGAATGCATGACAGAGATGACTCATTTATCGATTTATTCTAATACTTTTATTTGCTATTCCTTGTGCAATCTCTTTCTCAAACCAAGAAAAATACAGATTGAAATAAACTTACTGCACTGTGGGTCAAATTCATTGGTTCTATCAAGTACAAGTAAGTACTATCTTCAAACATGCCACTAAAACATGGAGAAACAGAAAACAGAGATTTAGGATTATCACAGGAATTTATTTGACTCCAGTATATGACTTTTGGTGAGATGAAACCAAACTTAGGGCTGAAAAACTGATCAATACTAAAATAAATCCTATACATAATTGCTACTAATAAATGTGGCTAAAACGCAAAATTAATTTTATGATAGACCAGGTACTTTGTAATGGACTAACATTGTATGTTAATAGGAACGTAATGGTAAAACACCAAAGAGAGTAAAGATTTGACCCTGGAGACAGGCAGTCCTGAGACAGAAATTAGCATGCAGAATATAATCATCAGCTGAGTTATACTTAACAGTAACTAATCCTAGTAAGGACTATTTCTTACATTCTTTCCTTACATGACCTAACAAAAAGATCAGTTTTTCAACAGGCTGATATAATCATACATGAACACTGAGTATACAAAGTGCTGAAGTACAATTCTTGTTTATACTCTGCCATAGTCAATCATCTTGGTGAAATATTTATTGGTACTTACCATATTCAAAGGCTTCATGAGACAGTATCAAAAATCTTAATCCTGATGATACTAAAAAGTGGGTTAGCAGTTTGGTATAGCTGGTACTGGTATTTCAAAACACCAAAATCTTTGGGCATGTAGAATTTCAGTCCATCACACATTAAGAGATAACACCCAAGAGTAGTCATCAGCTAATAGTCTTGTTTGAACAATGAGAAAGCACACTTACTGAAGCCCATTACAAGTTGAAAGAGCAGCTTTAGAATCCTTGATACCTCTGATATTTCCATGATAGTAACAATGCTCTCCACCCTAATAATGTTAAAAACAAACAAACAAAACAAAACACACAAGCACAGAATTACTGTGATTTCATGTATGTTGCTTAAAACCAAGGGGAAAAATACCTAACATCTTGTATCAGATAAAGTTTCAGAGAAAGGAGTGACTGCTAAATTAAATGCTCAGAATACACCTAACAGAGTGACAAGACTGGGATCCTCACAAAACAGAGTTGCGGTGGCTTTCTTTTTAAAGTATAGACCATTATATGAAAATGGCCCTCTCTGGCTAATGACTTCAGCACCACCCAGGTTTCACAACTCCTGAATAATTTCCCAGATCACTGACTGGTATCTACCTGCCTCCTAAAAACATGCTCTATCTCCAAAGCTACTGGCTATTCTGTGTTGGAGCACTCTCTGTCAATCGTGCTGAAGCTGTTCCATTCTGTAGAAAATACAAAGATTCACAGAGTCAGAAAGAGGGAGCATGACTCTATACCACAGAGGCTAGTAAGCTCTTCTAGGAAGAAGTCCTGACAGCAGACTACAATACATAAATTATTCAGATGAGAAATTCAGAAATAATTGCATTATCAAGCCACCATCTGCTCACATACAAGAACTCCTAGTGTCAAAATAGTTTCATGAGGACCTTTTTAAAATTTCTGATTTTTTGGACATTTTAGAGTTTCACAGTGTGTCATTTTTCTCTAAATGTTCTGGTTGTCTTCTTCGTACTAAATCTGTACTATTTAATTTCTCCACATAGTGGAAGTTGGGTTCTACTGCATTGAAGTTTTTTATTACTTTGATTGTAAACAGCTAAGTATGTACAAAAAAGTAAAGTCTTTAGCATATCTTAATGATTACATACTATAGGCAGCCACATAGCAGATTATTAAACTCTTTATTTCTGTCCCAATACAGAAATTAATTCTATCCTTACTGCTGGATAGAAGAATTACTAATCCTTAAAATCCTATAAACAACTGAGGAATAAATTGATTAGACTGTTAGAGACTTACAGAACTACTTATTGTGAATAAGGGCAGAATAAACAACTGGCTTCACATGAATGATTCAATCAAGTAAGCAAGTAGAGTATATTTATTTTCTGTCAACAGAAACAAAGCATCAGGAGCAACATTAACAGACTGTTCAGGCTATGTATGTTTAGAAAAAAAACCACCACACAACACTAAAGCCTTCTAAAACATATTTTAAGAAAAAGGACTAGTGAATGTAGAAGCTTTTAAATACCAGAAATTCTGCTGCTACAGGTCAGTGAAGCTAAGATGAGGAAAACAATGATTTACCTCATTTAAGAAGTTAGTCTTTAATGTCTGTCAACAACAATCCCAGCTAAACTAAAGATTAAAGTTCTCAAAAATTTCATTAAAAACCTTTTAGTACAGTTGCATCTCTCACATGTTGTCTGAAAACATACTGCTTATCATCAAAATATTCTTAATTCTGGCAAATGTCACGTGTCATCTGAATTCCAACAACCGTATTAGACTCATAGCTTCTGCAATTATGCTAACTCAAGGAATTACCAAAGATGTAAAAGACCTTTGTTTAACTAAGCACAATATTATTTCCATTTTGCATCTCATTTAATGAGCTATTCAGATTCTGAATGAAATTTCTAATAGACTCTATTGTGCACAATTAAATCCATATATTACAGAAAAAGCAATTGCTACATATTTACTTTTCCATCAGTGAGAATGAATAAACAATGCTTTATAACAATCAAATTGTGATCATCTTTCTCACACAAGTAGTTTTCTGAAAACTAAAGATATTCATGTGAGTGAGAAAATACTGTTTGTTCTTCAGTGTTTTCACTCTTATAGTACACTATGGCTTCCTAGAAAATGCAGTCTCACTTCTTTATATCATCAGGAAACAAAACTATCTATTATTTAACTAAGTCTAAAAAGGATTATAAGATATTGTAAAAGCTTAGGATACAGTCCTTACTTGATCTACAGAAATTGTGTGTATATTTTCTGAACTTACAATGAAGCCTTCTGTGGATTAATGTGACCTCAGGAGCTCCATTACTGTTTCTAAATCAATCGATTCAGAAAGCATCCCCTAGGAAGTTTGGATCAAGTTACTGCAGCATGCAAAGGTAGCCCATTTGCTGAGTCTAAAATTCTAATAAAATTTTCCAGTCAGATTCATGATTCAGCAACTGCAGTGCTCAATGTTTGTGCTGCAGCTGACAATTGCATGAGCTTGTCTAAATGCCAGAAGGAACTGTTTTCTTGCTTCATTTAGCATTTTTGCTCATTCTCCAGAGTATTAAGTCTTATTGAAATGAAACAATTTCCTTAATATGGTGCATGAAGCAATTTCTTTTTTTAATGGAAGAAAACAAAACAGTATATTGTAATAATTACACTGCAATATAATTGTCTAACTTCACCCTAATCTGTGAGATATCATTCTGTCTGAGATTTTCTACAACAAGGTCAAAACAATCAATTAGACATCTAATACTTGGATAAGCAACAGTCTCATCTTGATCTGAAGGCATAAGTGCAACTTGAATGTTTGCTTTCCTCCACTCTACATAAAGTGATGTATTTCACTTTTAAAAAGCTCACAACAAATAGTCTAGTATTTGTACCAAATTTTGGGGAAAAAAAAAAAAAAAAAAAAGCTTTCATGGAAATGTGTTCTATAACCTTCCTATGAGCCTACCAAGCTTCACTTTGGTACAACAGCAAACTAAAAGTTTATTTTGGTTCCCTTAGTCTGTGCTGAAGTATCTTGCACAACTTTATCTCTGTCTTTGGATCACTTGTCTATACCACTGAATTCAATATAGGAGCTAGTTTGACAAGTATAAGTAATTGGGTGTCAAGTAATACACAGGTTTTGTACTAGCTCCAGAGGTGAAGGTTTCACCCAGGCTTTTATCTTCTGTTTCACAACTGTATAATTCTTGCAACGAAAAGTCATGGCAAGTTTGTTTGTTTGTTTGTCTTAAATTTCCATCATCACTTACCCTTGTACTTTGTGCTAAGGGCAAGTAAATAATTAATGAAGATTATACTGATGGTAACCTTTTTGTAAAGGCAACTGGAAAAAAAAAAAAACCTACTCTGGTCTGGCAATGTCTGGATCTTTTTCAGTCCTACCACCCATCACTGCTCTCCAAGCTTTCCTTGTTGCACAATTCTTCATGTATAACTGAGGAATCTTTACAAGATCAGACCACAGTTACCTTATGTGTGTGGACAAAGGTTTCTGGTGTTTTAAAAAGTCTTGTAAAACTTTTTTTTTTAAAAGCGCTGTATTAGCACTGTTCCTTCAGAAAGACAATTCTGCTGTATTTTCAGAGCACAATACCTTAGAAAACTTCCGCTTTCCATCTTCATAGTGAATCTCCACATAATTGGAAGATAACAAATCACTGTCAAGAAAAGGAAATATCAAGATGAGAAAAAAATAAATATTCTTTCTATTTTCATCTCATTTTAGTTAGAATCCTCAAATCATTTTTTCTTTCCTTGTAAATTGGTTAAAAAAAAAAAAAATCAAGCAGCTTGTGTCCAATGGTTTACTGATGCACTATGATGCAGAGCATGTTTCAGACAGGAATTTCATTCTGCAATGTAATTGCCTTTATATTAGCTTTACAGTAAGATTATCAGCCTTTTAAATATGGGGAAAAAAAATTCAATAGCTTTTGTATTTTGTTTGCTGCTGATATAGACAAAATGTATGTTTAGTTTGTTGTTTCCAAATAAGTTTTATATTTGATCTAAAAATGATACAAAATATATGTAAGACTGGATAAATACATACATGATTGTCCTGAAGACAAGAGTAAGTTGTATACTTTTATCTGTACTTCATCCACATCTGCAAAAATTGAACTTTTTCTAAAAACTTTAACATTCTCAAAAAAAAAAAAAAAATCCTTTTTCTTCCTCTCATCTTTTCTTCTCACTCTTAGTTCTTCCCAAACCATTCTGGCAAAACACAACATTTCTGAAGAATAAAAAATCCCCATACTGTAAAAAAAATTTGCAGTCTTAATTTCTTTTTTTAAAACAACATTAGGTAGCCTGTGTATATCCAGGGATAGCTTCAATGCCCCATTCACATTTCGACTCACAATAAAAACTCAGTTATTATCAGAGTTGGAACATACTGGCCTGGGGACAGCAAAACAGTTAAACATCTTTACTGGCACCATGAGGTATGCATTATAAGTATTTTACTTAATATGGTCTAAAATACTCAGCATTTTTCAGGCATCTAAGAACCTTTACCCTTCCAAATAAAAAATTCATGAAAGGGTCTGATTGTAGCACAGATATGAAAAGAAAAATTCTGCTGCTATGAATAAAAAAACATCCTTACGGAAGCCTGGTCTGACAAAATAGTTCTGATGGGAATTCATGACCAAAACCAACTTATAATAATGGGTATCTCAAACTCAAATGAGGCTATTAGCAATCCTTATAACACTTTTACTCCAGGACTATTGGCTCATAAAATCTATTCTTCATGCTGCATTTATCAGGCATTATACTTATCAGAGAAGCTCCTGCAGAACTCAGTTATCAATGGTTCTCCTAGCAGTCATTTTTCATGGCACTGAGGAGACCACAATATGGGCACTCTGTGTACATGCAAAGCCAACAGTAACAGCCATGGATAATCACCAAATTCTCATCATTTGTTTTAACCTTCATTTTGATAGCAATATCTTATAGATTTACTTTTAAAGTGCAGATTTAAAAATAAACTCAATTGTATAAAATCATTTTTAACTTTCTCTATTTGGATCACTGTAAACTATAAATTTTCTGCAAAACAATACAAACACTTCATAAATAGCATAAACTCTTGAGTATAATACAAACATTCACTACATTTAATGTGGCAAGGTTTGAAGCTTCTAAACAGAATTGCCTATACAAAGCACTTAAACTTCTAAGTGTTGATAATGCCCTTTTCTTTATATTTTTCATTGTTATTCTGAATCATTGTTATTCTGAAGCAAAAGGTTGGCTGTCCTCAACTACCTACTAGGATAGTCTAGACAAGACTAGAGACAACTGACAAACTGGAAATTCTCATTAGACATAAGTTAAAAAAAAAAAAAAAAGAGGATGATTAAACACTATAATAGGGGCCCAGAGAATTTGAGAAATCTCTGTGCTCAACTGGAAAGAGCACTGAGCAATCTGAAAGAGCAGGACAAGACAACCTCCAGAAATCCACTCCAACCTTAATTATTCTGTGCTTATAACTGTACGGTTTTGTTCAACCCTTCATTGCAGCCCACTGACAGAATTTACAGTCTCACATTGTTCTAAGTGAAGTTGAACTGACAAACCAGTAATAAATTTGCTTGTCTTGTGAAAGTAATGTTCACAGTGCTGTGCATAAGTTTTTCCTAGCTGAAAGTTAAAGTCTTGAAGCTGTTTGCTTGAACTTGTTGCCTGATACTACTACATGCACAGGTCGTAAGCTTCTCTGTTACAAACTGGCCTCACCTTACATTCACAAAAAGTTAATTTCAATTCAGTACTGGCTCTTGCCTAAAATCAGAACCTTTTCTCCAGTGTCACTGGCTGCTTTATCTTTCCTATTTTAGTACCAAAAAAGTAAGTACTTTTCCCAAAAGACACCTGCAGACCCTGAGATTACTAACACCGCCTGTTTGGATTCACATTTTTACAGACACTTCTATTTGAATCCACTGTTTGGTTTCTTCAAACCAACACCAGCAACAGGACTGATCTACCTATCTCCAAATCTAGCACTCTTTCTCACCTCCTTTTTTGGCCCTCTTCTACTCTCCTTATGAGACTGACCTCAGAACTGCTTTCAGTGCTCTCCAGTGCTTTTTGCACTTTTAGTTGAGCCACTATAACTCAATCATTTCCTTCATTTGACAGCCTACTCCATTCTTTACCTTCTCATTACTTCCAATTGCAAAGGGATTCATCCTTTAGGTAGTTAACACAATAGCCCACATGATAGGGTATCTGACATGACATGCTTGTGATGCAATATTCCTGTATCCCACGAGTATAAAGCAAGGATACAGCAAACACTGGCTTTTTCAGTAGTCTCTACACTGTTCTCACGGCTGATTTACCATCCCTACTGTCCTACGGACCAGCTGGATATGAGGCATATTGATGACTCTACGCTGAGAAAATTCCTTCCAAGGAAAATTAGAGCCTGCTATCCATAATATATTCCCCAAATGTCATGCTGTAACAAAATGCAACTTTAATTTGTGAACCACCCTTTTGCCAAACATAACATAGTATCTACCACCTAGAAGTTGGTGTAGAAAAGCTACTGTAAGGCTATTTATGCTCTTTCACAAACCCATTCATGCAGTCTTGTGTTATCATAAAAAAGGATATTTAACACTAGTTTCTGACCATTAATATGTTCTTAAGCTTGTCATACATAACCATCAATATACTGCGAAGGCATAACATTTGCCACAGGGCAATTATAATTTTGAACACCTAATTGAAAGACATCAGTAGACATCTCCTTAAAATATGCCTCTACCTTGCTTGTGATATGATTTTTGCCAGCCACCTACCACACACTTTGGACCACTTACAGATATTTGCATTTATTTGTAGTTTCTTTCATTTTCTGAAATCCTTATAGTTTAATTGGAGGGGGGAGAGGAGGAATGAGAATATTATATTGATTCAGGCCATATTCATCTCATATCAATTATTCCTAGCTCAAGCATCAGTCTACACCAGCAAACATCCTGAAGAATATCTTACATCCAATTGTCCAGAAATCCCTCAACATATGCTGCAAATCTGCAACAACCATGAGCTTTTTTTTGGGGGGGGGTGGGGGGGTGGGGGGGATGGGACTGCTCCTTTAATAAAGCTGGTTTCAGTCCTGCTCTCAAGATGGACAGTAACATCAGCACAGAGACATCTGTAATATGATATTCTACTAAGTGATTAATATTGAAACATGATACCACAGAACGTAGACTAGAACTAAGAAATTCAGCGAAAACGTTCCATTGCTGCTGCAAAGAAAAAGACAGAATTTGGATAACAGAACTTGTTCTCCCTTTTGCTAAAGCTAGGGCCTAATATCAGGAATAATAAAGGCTGTAAAAATAAGTGTAAAACTGCTATTGCAGATTTTGTCTACCAGAGTTTCTACCTGTTATTAATGCTTTAAATCTGAGAAAAGAAAGGGGAAATTCTTTGGGGAAAAAAAAATGAACACAGCCCAAATAATTTTTAACCATTTTCTCCATCATGAAAGACAGATGCACAGAAGACCTATAATTTCACACACTCCTCTAGCAGATGTAATGGGAACCAGTATGCAGGCTGCATTAAAAAAGTCTGGAATACAGATGATGCTTTACAATGAATGCTTATTTCAAACTGCAACACAAATTCAGACAGGCTGAATGAAAAAAGGTGTAGTCTGCTATGATCTTTTCTACAGTTCCCTCCTTGTATGTCTTGGATAATTTTTTCTGTTGAGCTGCCCTGCATCACTAGCTCTTCTACCCAAATTATATTGAGAGATGGCTTTAGACACAAGCTAAATAAGCAGCAAAGGGATACGGCCTTCCTGGTAGCTGCCTTCTTTGAAGACACAGGACAGCTGTTTGAGCAGCACATCCTTTCCAAACAGCTCGCATCCACCTCCCTGGCACACATTCCACTGCTGCAGCTGCTGCTAGCAGGAGAGCTACAGTGTGACAAGTGGCTTGCCCAAGCTGACATCCAACTAACCTTAGGAAAAAACTTGATTTGGCTAAGTAAAGCCTATGAAATGACTAAAAACTGTCTCATACACAAGTAACCAAGTTATCTTCCAGGAACCTAGCACGTAGCCTGTGACAAATCAGGCTACAATTGAAGCATCTTCCTTGCACATTTCTTAAATTATGTTTATGCTAGCCTACTACCAACGAATGAGTTTTTAAGTATTCTGAGGTGGTTCAAGCTCAGTACCAGTGACTGAACAACCAAGTTCAGAATATTTTTGTGAATTACTTAACAGAAAATACATAAAATGTTTTTGCCCATTTATTTGACAGACATAGTTTAGCAGCATGAAAAGGTACAAAAAAGAAAGTGAGACCTTGCTACAGCATTTTGATGAAAGATCATTAAGAAAAAATCCTCTAATGAAATGACCATCTATAGCCTTGTTTCTATTATATCTGCAAGTTTTGTTGAAACACTATTATGGCCACTTATTATTAAAATAAGTTTTTACTATGGATTTGCAGTAATCTTTAGTTGACTGTTGCCTTTTTGAAGCTGCTCTGACAAGACTGCCTCAAAGGAAGAAATATGTTGCAATTTATTTTTTTTTAATGCAACAAGGATTCACTATTTTTTCTTACACAATCTTCAAGAAGCTTAAAAATCAAAGTGTGATGCTTTGAAACAAGCATCTGTGTTTAAAAAAAATTAAAAGAAACCACTGATGATGCAGACGAAAATGTAAGGGGCAATTTCTCTATAACTATGGAATGAAATTAAGCACCCCCACTCACTACTGCTGTTAATACCATAACGATTCTGCAACAGTAAACAGTACACCCATTTAAAAATCACTGCATGCACTGTCTGGCTCTTGCTCTTTGTGCATTTTTGTTTGGGTTGTCTTTTCAGAAAGAGAAAAGGATGGACTGACAATAGGAATGTAATTCCCTATGTAATCTTTGGGGTATTTTTAAGAGTTCCTCAAATGGGGAAAAGATCTTTGGAAAAGGTTAAGGGAAAGCATGTTGTGAAGTCTTATACCAGAGAAAGCACCAGAGTGTTTTCTGGAATAATTTCCCCCCCTCAGAATCCTTGAGTCAGTTCCAAGTGATTTCAGAAAAGAAATTTCCTCATCATCCTTCCTCTAATTATATCTTCAAACTCTCCTTTTGAGAATGGAGTATACTATATTTTGTTGGCTACTTCAGCAACCATTGTGAAAGCAGGAGCTTGAAGAGTTCTTCAGAATATTGAGAACATTGTCTTTCCTAGTTTCCACCAGACTTCCCTTTATCACAGCACTGAAGACCAAGCTGCTTTAAACAGGTGTTGCTTAAAGGATCTGAAAAAATGAACTGCTCGACAATATTACAAAAGATAAGGACTGTGCTACAGTAAATACCTCAACATAATTTGCTGTGGCAGTACTTGCCTAGAAGAGCAATTGACAAAATAAAGATTTTAAACAGCTGTTCAAGCTCATTCAATACTGCATTTTAATCGATCCCTTTCCTCCATCACTTGCTGGAATAACAGGTAGCTTTGAATTATCAATATGAATCTTATTAACCTGTGATGTAAATTTGAGGGCTACTGTCCCTGCCAGAATGTTCTCATTCAGTGGTAATCATATTTGCCAAAGCTGCCATCATTTAAATCAAGCTTTCTATACACAGGCAAAACTTGAGTTTCTTTTCCTCTTTAGAATTGGCTGGATGCTCAACATGTGCTGTTACTTTGTGTCCACTGAAAACAGTCCTTCCAATTTCACAAACCAAATGTCTTGTTCCAAATTAAACCAACTCTTATTACTGAAATAAAAATCCAAATTAGATGCAGGAGGTTTTTTTTATTATTATTTATTTCTTCTAATACAGGCATTCAAGATCGTGGTTAAAATGGTGGGAGACCCACACCAGAATATCTCCAGGATGAGGAGAACACAGAACATAGCCTTTTTGCTTCACAAACAACTGGTCTGACAAAAGGGCTAACATTTAGAACGTCAGTGCTTGCATTTTAAAAAACAAACAGCGTATCCTTTCAGTTCTTTACAAATTCTTTAAGACAGCTCAATTCACAGGCTCCCAGATCCCATGCAGTAACATACTTCAAGAGCATCAGCATTCATAATAAAGAAAAAAGGTGGCATTTCAAATTAATCTATGCTTGCTTTCCTATACTCTGTTGAAACTGGCTCTGCACTCAGTCAAAGATTTTCAGGATAGTTCTTTTATGTGGCACAACTCTACTCAGGCACTGCACAGCAGGCATAGCTTAATTAGTGCAGAGGAATCCAAAACTTAAGTGCTTGAAAGTCAGACAGAGCAACATAATTTCTGTGGCTAAAATCATAAGCTGTCTCCCATAAAACATTCAGAGAAATAAATACACACTCTTTATTTTATAAACATTTGCCAAAGAGAAGGGGATGAGATGAAGAAAAATAGGAACAAAAAAAAGAAAAAATATTAAAAGACTAATCTGGAACATCCTAGGAGGAATGAAAGAGGCAGGCAACAGGGAGCTGAGAATACTGCTGAGAAACTTTCAAGCTCTTGGTCAGTGGCAGAAGGATTTGTGCCATCTCCTACTGCACTGCTGGAGGAGTGAATGAGTACAGAACAGCAGACAGTGCATATCAGTGAACATATAAATGCACATGTACACATATAAAATACACATTTTTATCACAACCTTAGTGACAAGATGGAAAAGAATAGCTGAAGTTACAAGAGAATTGTACTAAGGACTCAAAATTACAGAAGCAACTATTCAGGGAAGATAGATTAATATTTAAGTATTACAGTACTCACGATTACTGCTTTTCTTTTAATTTATGTCTGAATACAATAACTGAGAAGGAAGTTTTTTCACATCATTAGCTTTTTATAACTGTTGCAAAGACAAAGCAAAATCATCTTCACATTATTATGTCTTGAAAAATATGGAGAGGATTTAGTATCTGTCTCCAAGTCTTTTTGCATGTGGAATGCCCACTGAAGTGAATGATAACTTTGAATAGGTTGCCTCCAGTCCTGGGCCTGCGAATGGCAAACGAGGCAGAAAAGCTCTGTTATCTACAGCTGAGACTCTGAGGACTGCACATACTCACAAGAGTGCACACACATCGTTGTACAATCCTAACACTGAATTCTTTGCATCTTATCTATAGTAGAAGTTTAAAAAAAAAAAAAAGCTAGAGTTAACTTTGCCACAGTAGTATTATCATATTTAATTTATGCAGCTTGTGTATCTTATAGGATCCATTTACTACTGGAAATGTTTGGATTTACATTTAAGAGGAGGTTTTATATATATATATATATATATATATATATATATGAACTTTCCTTCTGGAAAAGTTATTACTAGTTTTCCCATTTCATTTTTAAAAAAAGTGTGAGGAAAAATTAGTAAGAATCAAATAGACTCTCAAATAATACAGTTACTGTTCTACTGCCTTCCAAACTTTGCTAACAAAGTTATCTCCTCCATGGCTATGCTCAAGGGAAATTCACCCCTACGGAAAGGTACAACACAAAAACTAACAACACTTACAAGCTTTAAACTGACGTGTAAGATTGGCTTTAATATACTGGCTATAATGTTGCACTTCACTAAGAGGTAAATTTCATATCTTATCAAGCCAGAAAGGACCATCTTATCTCGCCTTCTAAATGATACTGGGCTTCCCAGAATTCATTCCCACCTCAGATTTGCAGTGGCATCATCTATGCTATTCTGTCCCTGAGAAAAATCAGAAGATGTACAATCAACTATAAACCCAATTTGCACAGATTTACACATAATGAGGTCAGTGGGACTACTTATAATATGTAGTTAAGCATACACCTAACATCTCAGAATCAGGGTCTCTCTCCACAGATATACTTGAACTACATTACACATACTGTATCTCCACTTTCCTAATTCTTAAGTTAAAATGAGTGTCGTCTTCATGCCAGTATAGATGGAATAAGACCACAGGAAAACATTTTGAAAGAGTAAAACAAGAAACATTTTTACAGTTTATAAAACAATGAAGCATATTCTTCCATCGAATCAAATCATAACCAAATTCAAGCTTCTCAAAAAAAAAAAAAAATTATCCAGCAAAAAAAGCAAACAAGAAGCATTACACCTACTAGTACAGCAACTAGTACAAATTCTTTATAAACAAATTATAATACACATGAGAACGGGATTATCTTTTAAGCTATCTTGCAACTGCAGAGCATCAGACTTCTGAACTCATTTTAAATCAGTTAAATCTGAAGGCTACATAATAATAGCAAACTATAGAATTTTAACAGTGTTTAAAATCTGTTTTAGCTTTGCATACTTCAATGTAAGCTAGAGATCATTTATAAAATAGACTAAAGAAATTCTGCTAAAATACTCCACATATAAGTTTTATTTCAGGAGCTGGAAACAGAGACTGCAGATACAGATGTTCTAATCTTACATGATAAAAAGATCTTGAGGGTGCGTCTCAATCATTTGACGCTAGAAGTTTTGAGCCCATACTACAGCCCAGCAAACCTTCCTGAGACTCCAACTGCTCACAAGAATCATCATATTTTAATGTCTCAAATAGTTATGTCATCTCATGGTCAAACTTTTTTTTCACAGTTCATACCAAAAATGCTGGATTTTTGTCAAATAACCTTTTCATTGAAAAGAGAATCCATTTTCCTGAAAATTTTGGTGGATTTCTACAGGAGAGAATAAAAAACTGAAAAAACTAGGCTGCCTGTTTTTCTGTTTTTTTCCTCTACCCCAAAATAACTAAATTTTGAGGGCTGCTTTCATCTTGGCTTTTTTTGGTTTCTGTTTCTATCCTGCTGAGATACTGAATTCCCTATTGCTTGTATTTGCCTCAACCTCTAGAATCCCTGAGGAAGAAGGCTCTAGCACGGCTCTTTGTTAAGACTGGTGCTAAACCATCAGCCAAAAACTGTTGTTTCTGTGCCAAAGACACTGCAGCTAACTACCCTCCTCACTAAAAAAGCAGCAAGTAGATATTTTTAATTCACTGCTTTTGATAACATAGTTTCTCTCTAATTTGTATTAGGTAGTGCAGGGGAACGTAAAAACTGCTAGCTTAAAACATAACTGTTGCGCATAGAAACACTTGTCCTTTAACTGAAGAGTAACAACATAAAAGCCTTTCATGTGGTGGTTAAAGAGAGATCATTAGAGAATAATTTGTTATCAACTCACACTCACGCATGTGTTTATGTATATAATATATAAATGACATAAAAGATGAAAAATTGTTCAGATGTACTATAGATCATTGATTATACAAATGCATTGATTACACAAATGCACTGACAGCACTAAGTTTGAAGACAAAAATACGATTTTTTTTAATTAATGCACATAGTTTAAAGAATTTTTCTTAAAAGTTGGGAGTTAAGACAAGGCTACAGAAATATTACTTGTTGGATATGGAATTTATCCAATTTGGGCAGACGATCATAGCTGAATTTAAAAAATTCTACTTTTCAAATGGGATTAATTTTATCCCCCTAGTATCCAATTATCTTTCATTTTTGTACTAAGAGCATTAGCTAAAAACATTACTTAATTCATTGTAGATGAAAAAAGTATCGCTATTCAAGTTATTTTCATAATCTGCATATCTGCAACTATTATGCCTTAATGTCATTAATAACATCAGGCTGAGAGCCTGAAATTGGTCAAACATTTAAGTGTAACAAAGGGCAAGATGTTTGATACTTCAGAATAGCCCAGAGTTGACCCACCTTGTTAAAGAGTACAAACTTCTAATCTAACCTCTAATTTTTTCCAAGTCTTGTCAGCAAAAACTACCAGCAAGGATCTTTATGATAACAAACTACTATTTGGTTTGTTTTAACACCAAAGGGCATTACCACAAGCCTTAGGCAACAGAGATAGAGCTAATTACCCACTCAAGCGCCATACAAATCTGAAGTTTGAATTGCCTCAGCACACTGGATTCAAAAGATTTGACAGGCTGAATTTTTTAAAGCCGTGTTTGTCCTGCTGCACTAAGGCAAGATAGAAAACAGCAAGTTATTTATTCTAAACTAAAATCATATTCATGTGAAGTCCAGAAACTTTCAGATTACAACCCGCTCTTCTTGCATTGACAGTAGTTAAGATTTTGTAAGTGAATATCCAATTTTATTAAACAGCAGTTGGAATATAAAAAGTAGACAACTGCACAGATTCCAACAATGGTAAACTGAAGACTTAAAACTAAAATGTGTTTCTAGGCAGCAACCATCCTCTGATTTTAGCTTTATACACTTGAATAACTTTCCAAAAAAAGGCAGTGAGACAAAAATACTCTGACAGAACCAGAATACATACATACATACATACACACACACACACACAGTAGGTGACATTAACTCACCTTAGAGTAACTGATACATATATATTCAACATATTTCAAGGTTATTCTGGCTTTTGAGTACATATCCCACGTGCAAGAGACTGGATTATTCTGGCTAATAGGATGTAACAGCTCAAGTCTACAGTCTTTTCTTCTTGCAAGACTTTAGTAGTATGAGCAGGACAACTGCCAGCTAAAATTCAACATGATCCAACATTGTAACAAAAGACAGCATTTTGCTGAATACATAAACATAATGGAGATACAAAGGCTGGTCTTATTTAACTGATTGCCTATGGGTGTTTATGATTTATGATGTCATAAGTCTTATGACTTACAAATTTGATGTCTTATGTAAAGAAGTGGGACTTTTTTAAAAAGAAATATTAGCGTGAGTTTTGGAGAGAAAACAGTTTAATAGTTGAACATTATGAGTCAGAAACAGCAGGGGTGGAAGATGGCTATCATTATAAGGATACGTGAAATGTGAAGGTATCTATTCTGGAATATTTGGTTAATGGCCATTCAGCATAAGAGACTAGGATCAGAGACAGAAAGAGTAATAGACCCAGACAGATGAACCCTAACAAATAGGAGATAACACATAAGAACAACGGCCAGAACTCTTAGGTCTCTGACTGATGGGCCATGGAAGGAGCCACTCAAGCATAGCCTTGAAGATGTTCAACCATATGCAAACAGAAAGAGCAACAAGCAGACAAAAAGGAGAACTCCCCCGCATCTTAGAACCCACCGGATTCAGCTTCCCTTAACAAACATGTCTTTATTATCCTACTGGAATTACTCTTCATGGGTCCAACTCTCATAAAACACCATAGTCCCTCCCTACAATGTAGTTTTTTCAGAGGATACAGAACATCCAATTATCTTCAAGGCCTCCTTCTCTTTCCATTCTGCCTGCCGTTCCCTGACTTTGTGTACTATCTCATATCCTGCCAACCACTTAAGACCTTGTGTCACATTTTAAAAGACAGAACTGCAAGAAAAGCCCAACTTAAAAATCATGCATGCATGATGGTAAAGGTTTCTAGTTCATCTTTAAAGCAAAACATCTGATACCTAGAAGCTGAGAAGCAAAGTGAGAAACAAAGTGAACATAATAGTTCAGCACATTTTAAAAAGCCATAACTTGTTCCTTTGAAAAGCTATTAGATTTGATAAGGTTGCATTTTTCTCCCTAACAAGACTTTCACTACAGCTGACAGTTAAAAACAAAATAAGACCTCAGATGGACCTCAAGAATAGAGCAACATTTTTTTTTTTTATTACTGATATGCAATTGTTTCTGTGAATTTCTTTTCCTCTAAGTGTGCTGAAAGACTGAAGGACAGCAGAAGCTGCAAATGCACTTTTATGCAATACTTCAGATAATTTTGCCTCTTGGGTATTTAGTACTGATTTTATACTTTTACTTTACTCTTAAACCTCAGTGTAAATTTTTATAGTGGCATGAAGACTTTCTTACAATTTTTAGAAAAACACACAGTTCCATACCTTCAGCTAAGGATATAAATAGATGTGATAAAAACAACTAAACTGACATTTATGTGTATTACAAGTCAGATCATTTGTACCTGACAATTATCTACAGTTGTTTATCTTACTGGTAAACAGACTCTAGCTGCAACTTTCAATATAGCCAGACTATTAAGATTCCTGTTCCCTAACGAACTTGCTGATTATAATGACAACAGAATGCTTTCCAGGTCATCAAAGACGAGTCATTCATATAGGTATTTACAATATTACTTACTACACACCGATCTGAATAACTAAAGAAAGACCCATCTACATGACAGCTCATCAATAAGTCAAAGAAAACTTTCAAGCACTAGTGGTAATGAAAGCTCCCTATTTACAAATCCAGAACATAAATCACATCTAGTCTTTGCCCCTTCCAGGTGAATGGTATCTAGAAGACAGAAACTGAAAATACAAATTACTGTCCTGAATCAGTCCAGTACAGACATGTAAATAAACAGCAAAGATGATGACAAATAGCTTTTCCACAGTCCAAAACACTGAACCACATTTTACCATGCTTTAAGTAAAGATAATTTAGACTAACATATACATCACTTTCTGAAACATTATTCATGGTAATCTCTCTTCTACAATATTTCCATGCTTAGTACACTGGCAATATGGAAACTAAATTACTGACAACTACCACCATTTTTCTACTATACATGAAGCTTGTTCAATGTATTTTATTAACGTTTTATTACAGATGTTCACAAAGGTTCAGAACTTGTAGGACCATTAGTAAAAGGCAATCATTCTGCAATTACTTTTGTTACATCAAAACATAAAGAAACATACCATATATAAAACATACAGAAAATGAAATTTTTCTGTTCTTTATCATTTTGATTACCATAAAAACTGGTAGTACTAAATTTTAACAGCCAGTAATTTAATCACAGTTGAACTGTGTGTTTTAAGTCATAATTATAATGATAAATACAGTTACTGAACTTGTATTAATACAAAGATTATTTGCAAATTAAAGAGTAAATGTTAGTTTTAAATACTTTGAGTCTTCAACATTACATTTAGGTTCCAAGGGCCCAAACTATAGCTTTATATTTTCCATCTTCACATACCATTATTTTTCCTGAACGATAAAATTTAAGAGTATGTTATGGGTGTCAGTAAGGTAACAGTTACCTTGCTTTAAAATAAGCCGAATGCTGTTTTGTATTAATAAACTTGAATAACAGGATGGTTTTCCACAGATCTCGGAACTGCATGTGCCCTGGTCTTGTACCATAGAAGTTAATGACAGTTAGAGCAGGACAGAAAGAAACTTCAAATTGTGCACTTACTTATTCAATGTGAGGTCAAGGATGAATTTGGAGCCGAAGGCCTCAATCTGGAAACTTGCCTGGGCCAGATGCACAGCCTGTAACATGAGCACACAGCAGTACTATATAGTTTTGCAGAACAAAGTTTTCAAAAGAATCACCAAGTTTTATATGCAGCAAATACTTGCCATAAAAATCTTTGAAAAACAGAATTATGGAAAACATGCTTATTTTCATGACTCTTAAAGGAAGCTGAAACCTTTGCCCTTGTAATTGGGCAAATTACAAAATGAATTGGGATTCAAAAGGATTTGCCTTTGGGGGGGGGGGGGGAGGGAGGAAAAGAGAGAAGAAAATGGTACCTGAAAAGCATACTTTCAAATATACAGACAGAACAATCACTCCTTACAAAAATAACCCCCCCCCCAAAAAATTCAGAGAATTCATACAAATGTCTCTATTGTCTTGTTGCCAAAACCAGATGGGTATGTAAGCAATACAGTATACTGTTCTGTTAATTATGTTACTGAATTCAGTCACATGAAAAGGCCTGAATAATTAAAGCATTTGTGATACAAGCCTTCAAATACAAAATCCTGTCAAAGTTTGTATTACATGTTATGAAGGTCTCCTTCAAAGTAATCCTTTCACAATTAAAGGCCTTGCATTTGGCAATGTTACCAAACCAATGGATAAAAGACTGTTGCTGCTTAACATACAGCACAAACACCCATTAACTGGTCTCATATATGGAGTTAACTTTAACTTTTAGGAAATTCAATTTTTGTCAAATAGATTGTATTCTTTAACCTATCGTTTCTATACTGTTGTGACTGAAAGCAAAACATTTAAAATGTATTCATCTATTTTCTAGAAAAACAAGGAGGACAAAGGAGACAATGCAAGAAGTTGTTTTTGTGAAGACAGGGTTCAGGCAGGCAGGAAGAGATTAGACCCATACATCACATAACCTCTCTCGGAACACTCTTGAAAATCCAATCATGCTTACTTATAACCTAGTTTGATAAAAATTAATAATTCCATAAAGTTGGAATATTATGTCTATACCCTTTAATCAAAGGAAAAAATATTAGTTTTTATTACACACCAAAATGAATCTTTAGATACATCATAAAAATGGTATAAAGTTCTACCTAGTTTTTGGCAAAACATAGATAATATGAAGGTTAGCTTGTAAGGCCCACAAAGCCTGTAATTTTGTTTTCCTTTGGAGTTTTCCACAAAGAATAAATTCTTTGTGCTCCTCTTCCATCCATGCACTATGCAGAGTTGCACTGATTTTCAGTTTATTTCTCAGCAAAGGTATTTGTCATCTTTAATGAAAGCCCTCAATATCAATAATAAAAAAAAAACATTTCCAAGAGTTGCTATAGTGTCTAAATTCAGCTGGGATGCTTCCTGCATATCTGTTCTTGGGCCACATTCTTTGCCCCCCAAAATAGCGTTTCCCTCTCAACTAACAGGGTCACAGAATTTCTTGTCCATGCTTCTTAAAAAAGCATGTAGTTTAGATTTTAACAATCTTTAATATCGTTAAACAAGCCCCCATCCAAAACCTGTTTTTTATTTAAAAAATACAAGATCTCTAAACAAGAAATTTTAAAACAGTATTATTATACATAGCTACAATAAAACAGAACTGAACTATATCAGCTCTCTCTGTTGCACCTTTTGTTAAATTAATATTAAGGGCTGTCTCAACAGTTTACCAATTCAGTGAGATAACACTGGCCAAGTGAACCGAGTTTACAGCTGCTCTGAATCATCAGAGTGAAACAGCTGAAATATGAAGACAAACAGGTGACTTGATGGAAAGGATTTGTTGCAAGGATGAAAGCTATATTAAAAAAAAAAAGAAAGCACAGCACTTCAGTTCAAATGCATCCCTACTATGAGAGCCTTCTCAGCTCCTGCTCCACTTCAGTCTTTTTGCACAGTGAAACCAAAGAACAAGTGCCACAAGGAGCTTTTCAAACACCTATTCATAAGAACGCATGTGTTCAATCTTTAAAGAACAAAGTAGCCCAAAGTAATCATGACAAAAACCTCAGAATATGTTCCATTTCCATCATAACATACAAGCTGATGAATTTTTTAAAAATACCTAAAAATTTGTCATGGGAAAAAGGTCATGATTAGTTTTACTCCATAAAGATCCCCCTTAAAAAGTTACAGGAGCTGCTGATTTGAGTCTCCTCTTCATGTAACATTTACCTAAATTATGACCTAATGTCTTTGAATGTATGCCACAAACAAGACTTCAGTATTAACTATCTGGAAAGTTTAAAGAATATGTACTATTTCATTAAGATCATTCCAAAACATGAAAAATGGTAAGTACTGAATTTCTTAAAGCACCTAGTTTTTATTGTGTTTTACATGAACACAGTAGTTTGGAAGTTTTTCAAAATATCATCTCCTGATCAAAGGTAAATACATTAAATTTAAGGAGAGTATACTGCATTTTTCCATAAAAAGATTGTTTCCTTTAGAGTAAAATAATTATTTACAGATTTATGACACATATGTCCATAACATTCATGCATCAGTACATAACATGCCAAAGCGCAACTGTCCAATCAGGATTTATGTGTAGTTTATCACTAATGAGGTTTACAAGTCCTTTTAGAAGCAATACTAACTACCAGTGATCCTAAAAACACTTCATTTAGCTAAGGTGAACAAAAAAGTAAGATCAAAAGTGACCAAACACTTTTCCACAGTTAGTTTTGAAAGAAAAAGATTATTATTTCTTTCCAGATACTAGCACAGCATTTTTTTCACTTCCCCTAATGGAGTCAGCAGGACTCAAAATGCATATTTTAACACTTGTGTTTTAAGCCACTTAACTGATTCAAAAAAAGCTGAAACATGGAGGATGACATATCACCTCAGATAATAAAACACATTTGAAAGGCACGCAATAACATCTTCAGCCTTTGAAACATTCCAAAATTCTGAAACACAAGACATCATGAGTACCAAAAATTTACATGGGCTTATAAAAGAAAACTGTATAAGCTAATAATAGGGCACTCCATCCAGAAAGAGCTATTAAATTAAAAAGACAAGTTTTGACTCCAAGACCCTGAGCCACAAACTACTGGAGGCTGGGAGACCATTTGTGAAGTAGCACTCTATCACTGTTATGCTTACAACATATTCTTCCCAGGCATCTGTTACTGACTGTTCATTAAGATAGCTAGAAGGGTCTCTAATCTGATCTGCTATAAATGTCAAATCTTGCCAATTCAGGTGATGCAGGCATAACACCCTTTCTTGCAGGTTCTAAACCATCAACTATATATTCCTTTTCCTTGTGCAATCTAAAATTATTTAAAGTAACTTGTATTCTCTGTCTATAGTTACACCATAAATGTTTATCTTGTAGTATTAGATATAACATCATTGCTATTTCTGAAAACAATAATTCTGTATATAAAAACACCATTTGCTAACTATTACTGTGCCTCACAACAGATGCAGAGTCTGTACACATAGGCAATTATTGCAAAGCAGCTGACACACAGTAATTTGCTACACTGCAGCAGGGCATGTTCTCCACCAAACTCTGCTCAAACCACTGTTTATAAAAAGAACAGTAGGCTTTAAATCCCTGCAGTTTAGCAAAAAGATGTTTTTGAATTCAGGTAAATGTAACACTCCACTACTGCAGTAAAATAAAGATCTTGCTTAAGCCAGTTAATAATATATAGTCACCCATGAAAGCTACGAGCTAGCAGTTATATTAAGGTAATGAGACTAAGCTATTTCATCCTGAAGCTGATATTTTTCCTGTAAAAATTTAGCACAGAAAGCTACCAGTGAGTTGCTACCATGTGTTTTAGCCATTACAATTGTCATGTATCACTATGACGGGAAGAATTATTTCAGAAAAAATCTGTGGGATTCTCCTATGCACCTTACCGTTTCACAGTACTCTCTTATCAGCCTACTTTTCAACACTCTGTAATATAATACCTAATCTGAAACGTATTCTTCTGATTCACCCAGAAATATAAATTCAGCAAGAATATAGGGTAGAATGATATTAATTTTGTGAGATTATATATGGTCTATATATGAAAAATATTACACATCTACTACTTGTACCACCTGCATACATATATGTGTTTACACATGCATGAGTATTCTTTACTTATGTACACATGAGACTAAGTTGCTTTGTAAATGTTTGTTTATCATTCAAAAACCTCTGCAGAGGTGTCTGCTTTGACTGCCACAGGCTATGCCAACTGCAAAGCTGCAAAATTACATTAAGTTTTTCTGCAGCAAAGACTTACTGATCAAGGACAGAGGAGCTGGTTGAGGAAGGGTCAAATGTCTCTAACATTTTAACATCAGAAAACATTTTTAACTTTTTTCCTGCCCCCAAAGTAAAACTTTACAAGTCTTTGCTCACTGTTCTGGAAGCTCAGATTGCTAGTGTAGTCATTGTGATAAGAGATTCTTTGTACTAGGAAGATCCTAAGAGTGCTGTAGCTGCTCATGCAAAGCAGAATCTCTAAGTTTTTCTTCCAAGCCAAAAATCTGTACAAGCAAAGAACTCCAGCTGCCTTCAAGTCAATCATTAGCTTGCTATAACTTTCAAGATAAGAACAGATTAGGAAGCTGTATTCGCAGTTCGAGTTCTACTGATTTATGTCATGACTGGAACGCTTTTATTGTTTTCATCACTATGCTTGGGCATTGCTTGTCCACAATTCACATTTTCCAGACTTTCAGGAATTTTATAATTATCATCACAAAAAGTGAAGAACAACGTTAGTTTTGCTTTCTTCATGATAAAACTATTCCAAATGCAAAAATGTGTTATCCTTTCAAAAATACAAAGGTCTGACAGAAGTGTTTAAACAAATGTAACATTTTCAGTATTATTTAACTGACCATTACCTCTAAGTCTCTTGCTATATTCATATAAATTTGATCTCCGTATGATAAGATCACTGCTTTTAGAAAGCTGTATTTTTGCAAGTATTTCTGCTGACTAAAATAACAGTCAGAAACTGCTCTCTCATTTCAGAAGCTGAGCACGGGGTTCCATCACCACCATTTTGGAATTAGGAATCTAAAACAGATTTAGACAGGTTTTACATTATTAAAATATTTCTTTTGATCTAGACCTTTCTTCTGATAGTAGTACCAATAAAATTTATTACAAGTCAATCTGATTTACTATATATTAATTCCTCTCTGGATCCTCAGACTGAGTCCCCAGATCCCTCTCTAGGTCTTTTTCACAACACTCCACAGTAAGTGTATCTAGATCCTGAATCACTTTCCTGTGGTATCTAACTTCCCATAAATGATAGGTAGAGTCTACAAACTTAAATTGATTTCTTTTACTTTGGGACAAGGGCCTAACAAGTGCAAGTGTTGCACTGTCTAACTTGTAGGAGCTCAAGTCTTCTATAGGATATTGCCTGAAACTGATAACTAGAGGATCCAGAAATAAAAAAAAAATGGAAAAAGCTACAGAAATATCATCACCCGTGTTTCAGCTAGAAAACATGGATGTAGATCTACTGGAAAAGAAGTTGGGATAAGGAAGGTGTCTCCTCCCAGAAGACCAAGAATTTCAGAAGACTGATTTCAACCCCCATTAGTTGGGCTACTGAAGATCCAAAGTCCAAAAAAGCTTTTTGCCTGAATATAAATTCAATTTAAAATCAAAAAAAAGACAAAGTACACATAAAAGTAGCAGTCCATAAGCAGTGTAAACTGAAAGCTGCACTGCAGAAGACTCTGGAGAAAAAAATGTGCAAAGCGAGTAGAAATACTACAAAGATTCTCTGATAGCGTATTAAATTCATATACATAAGCTACATGAAGCTCACTCATTATTTTGAACAGTTTTTGTTACATGGAAATTAAAAATGAACACTTATCCTAGAGTAACAATAATTAACCCATAGGACTTTTATCTGGATTTTCCTAAGACTTCACGTGAGGTCTCCTCGTCAAAGATTATTAACCGTAATCTTTCATCTTTTACAAAACAGGTTTGCTTTTGCTTGGATACCACCTCTTCTACAAGGGCTGTGATACAGTTGTTTTCCTTTCATCTTAAGGATGCTTTCCCTCTAAGCTTTGTTTGGTATGCTACACAACAAAGCTGTGTAAGAGATCTTGAGACCTATTGGTCTCGTCTCTCACCCTTTAAAACGGGACAACCTAGCGGAAAACAAACAACATTAAGCCTGGCAGGAATGTCTTCTTTATTTAAATGACAAACAGCTGGGCTGAACAGCAGCAATTGGAGTGTTCATTTCATGGAAAACAGCCACAAAATGAATACAAGATTTTTTGGGGGGTGGAACTGTAGAAATATCTTCGCAGTCAAAACTACTACTGCCACACATTTCTTTCAGTTGTTAGGGTATGCAGAACAGTTTTCTTAAAACACAGCCTTCCCTCTTGCTCCCTCCAAAAAAACCCCACTAACAGCTTAGAACTATGAATGAACAGATAAACAGCATCGGTTCTCTGAAACTTTTGAGAATTTAGATTTTATTGATCCAAAAAAAAGTTAGAAACTGTCCAGCAGATACATCCTTTTTCTTCATAAATGTCCAGTTCAAGCTTTTTTCCCCACTCACAATTAGGTAAGGTTGCCCTGAGTTGCATTTCCCTGGCAATCCTATAATCTTGTGATCTGATCTTGCGTTGTTAGATTTTTCTGTTGGGCCACCATAAGGATTTGCTCCTAGCATTCTGTGACAAGTGGCGTGCCATGCAGTCTTCCCATTTGGTCCTAACAAACTTTTATACAGGCTGCAAACATGAATCAAAGCAGTCATCAAGGCTGATACGGGGGCTATCAGTTCATTCAAAATGCTACCTGCATCTGCAGAAGTTTAGAAAGACACAGCCGCAGAATGCAGATGACTCAGAGCTCCTTAACAAGTTTAAAGATTCGTAAAAGCTTCTTTAGTGTGTTTATAAAAACAGATGCTCATTTCTAAGCATTTCACATTAAAAATAACTTCAGAAGATCTCAAAGAAAGCAGCCAGCCTTAACTTAACTATGAGAAGACTGAGGTATACAGATGTTAGGACCTTCAAGCACCAAGTATTCAAAATATGCCTTTTTTTTTTTTTTAAGAGCATTATGAAAAAATACATTATTCACTAGAATTCTGTCCACCTGGAAAAATACCATTTCACTTAGTCAAAACTATGGTGAACATTCATTTTTGTCAACAGTGAGAAAAAGTTTCTTAGAAGAACAAGAAGGTAAGAGAGGGAGGTCCTATCAACAGTTTAGGTACACCCTCTCATTATGATGGTATTTCAACAAATTCAAAAACAGAATGAGGATAAAGAGAATCAGTTCTAAGAAAAGAATTTATAATTTAAACTTTGGATTCTCTGGTACAATGTCTTCTTGCCCACCCCTTTATTTCTACATATATTTCATGACAAAGGTTGCAGATCCTTACTTTTAAAAAGAGATTTTTTAAAGAAAAAGCAGATTCTAAGTCATTTTACCTAACTATTTCTCTAGCTATATCTCTTTTTTCACATATGCATGCAATTTTCTCTGCTATTCTCTCTCCTTATAGTGACTCAGCATTTCCAAGGCATTCACAGGCTTAAGCCCACAACTATCTATATGGCTTATATTCTTCTGGTCACTATAATAAAGACCCACAGAAAGGGTCTACTGGATAATATCTGTAGTTAGGAACTAGTTTAATATCATATGCCTATAAATGGTACATTAAGGCTGACAAGAAGATTCATGTCAAAGAATGCATGGCTCCAAGAGCAGTTTTAAAAAAAAATACATATATATATAGTATTTTTCTTCCTCAGCTGCCCAGGTTGTATGTATTACATAAGGCCATCATATTTGTCTTTATTTTTTTCATATGCAAATGATCAGTCCTATATATAGGTTTCTTTCTATCCAGCTATAAAGTTATTCTGGTTATTTCCTTCCATTACCAACATGAGAGACAGCAAAATCTCACAATCAGGATTTTTTACAATATAACATTTATTTTAATTCTGGAAAAGGATAAAAGCAAATACTAAGAAATCCCCAACAAAATCAAAACCCTCCTGTGCACCTTTCACATTTCCATTGCATCCTGTTTTCTTTATGGGTTGTTTCCATTTTGCATCCTCAGCATCTTTTTTCCTCAAGTATTGCTCTACAGAGGTGATCATTAATCTTTTTAACATTGAACATTAAACAGAATAAAATAACCAAAATATTGCCTGTTATGTTATTGGTGGAATAGATGGAGAAGCAAAGAAGAAAGGATTTCATGCAGAGAAAGACAGATGATGTGAGTTGGGGGAAAAAAAAAACACTTTGTGCTGCTCTGGAAGCAGGAGATGCAAGATCAATCCAGTCAAGGAACATAACCCTTTCTTTCAAATAAATGGATCAAAGCAATGGAAGTTTCATGCCAGAAGAATGAAGTCAACGTAATGTCATGCTCTCTGTAAAGCATCAAGCTTAAAGAACCTTCTGTGAGACCACTGCAGGGTTAGCAGTCTGTAGGCTTAAAAGGGACACAGTGAGTAGAAAGGAGAACCACTTTGCACAATACTTAGCACCAAGCATACCCAAAGAAATCAATGCCAGTTCCATCAGCATTGATTTCTGAAGAGCTTTACCCCAACAGCTAGAGATAAGGTAGGGCAAAGAAAGGAGAAGCAATGGCAAGCAACTTTCTTGTGGGAATGCTGGGTAAGTAAAGAGATTAGCAGACATTCTCTTCTGTGGATTCTCCCTCCGCCCCAGAAAAAAAAGAAAAACCAAAAAAGTCCCCCAAAACTGATGTAGAAACATGGAGGAAGCACTGTTCTCAAAGGCAGGTCTGTAGCCACTTTGAGCTTGCAAATTCCTTTCTTTTCACACCCTTCTCCAAAGAAGGAAAGTTTTCAGTTTTTTTAAGTTTACTGAAAAGAGTGATCTCACTTTAAAAGGCCCTCCCCTGCCCCCCAAAAAAAGAGAGAAAAAAAAATTCACAGTGGAACATCTTTTCTGTGCCATCCATAAGATATTGCCATACTTTGATGCATCCCATAGCACATGCTGGTATCCAAGTTCAATAAGCCAGGAAGCAACCTTTCTTTTCATTAAAATATCAAAACTATATAACTGCAGCTTCTTTCCTAAAAATTAAAGAGTTACTCCACATTTTACTTCCACATCTGAAATACTACATAATAAATATCAAAAAAGCATAGTTATATAACGCATAATAAATTCACTTTCTAAAATTTCAAAACATATCTAATATAATTCAATAGGTAGTAACTCCACTATAGCCAAGTCTTTCAGTAATATCACGCACACTAATCTACTTCAATGTCTCTCTTTTCTACCATGTTGATCTCTTCCTATACAAACCCTCTTTACCTTCATATTATCTTTTTAATCTACTGGAAGAAGTAAATTCTTAAAATACTGAAATAGGATGGAATAAATTAAAGTACTGAGTACCTCATAAGCAATACAGTGTAGAACAGATTTATTTCTTTACCTAGTCATTTCACAAAATTATTCAGTTCCATGCAAATCCAGGCAAGGTTTTTTCTCATTAAAAATTGAAAAATGCAGGTGTTCAGGGGTTGGGGGGGGCAAAAAAATGGTAGAACTTTTCAGTAGTTATCACTGGTCATACACTAGCAGGAAACAAGAACTGCATTTATTAGGTAGTGCATGACACACACAAAGCCAAGTAACTCATGCTTTAAGTTAAGGATCCTAAAGAAATCCCCTTTGCAGAAATTTGAGCAGTCAATAACTATTTTGAAAGGAGTATTTTGCTGCTGATGGTATAACATAAGTCAAGACACTAGAATCTACTCTGATCAGACAAGCCAACATTGCATAATTCCTATTCAGTTTATCTACAGTTCAGCTTCTGAACCATCCTGAAATTTAAAGTAATTGTTTTTAATTAAAACAAGAGGAATCACATTCTTATTTAATTACTTGTCCTCCTTAAATGTCCTTGCCATCATCCTTAGGAATTAAAGTCTCAGAGATCTGCAGAATAAAACATTCTAATACAGCTACACATCACACACTACCATTTTCAAAATTCTGCAGATAAGCCTCTTTTTATCCTACCTTGTTGTGTTTCTGCTGGTGCCTTGCTCTAGTATCCAAGACATGGTAAGGGGTTTCAGAGTCTTTGTTGATATAATAGATCAGTCTTGAAGGCAGCGTGATTTCTTTTTGGATTGCATTGCTGTGGCTATTTTTATTATTACTGCTTTTATTCTGTTGAAATGTATGCTCTTCATCCACCAGTACTCCCTCCATACTGCCTGCTGTTTCATTCCAACGCAGGTCTGAGGAACAGAGATATACCAGCCATAAATTAGACTGCAGAATGTATTTATTTCCATAAAATAAAGTTATATGTTTTATCTTACAATAGTCTAATATTTTATTATTTACTCAAATAAACAAAAGGAGAGCTTACTCACTGAGCTAGACTTAATTCATTTCCACACATAAAACGGTTTCAGAAACATTATTTATTTAAACACCTGTATATTTTCACATACAGTCATAGATTATAAATATTTTAAAACCTTTCAGCCTCCAAAAGGAAAAGAACTTTTAATGGATATGCAGTCATCCCCTGCACACTCATTTGTCAGCTAAGTTCTCTTTCCTTCTGAGACACACGCGCAAAACCACATACACATCTACAAAAAGGCTAAGACAACTTGAATTCAGAGTCCATGTGCACTGAATGCTAATCGATTCCCTTTACATAATAGTAAGTTTTCTTTCTCTCTCTTTTAACTTTGAGTATGACAAGAGCCCTTCTCTTCGGTGGCCTTTTGAGCTGAAAACTTGTATCCTTTCCAATTAAAATGCCAAGATGCAGTCAACCAGCAAGCAATGCAACAATAACAACGGGACTCGGAAAACAACTACACCCAACTTCCACGTCACCTAAATCCCAGTCAAAAGCAAATAAGCAAAAAGCACACACAAACACCCAACGCCAAACGAACAGGTTAGCTTCCCTCGCAGATCCCACGCGCGCACACAAACACACGCAAAAGACACCCAAGCTTTTTTTTTTTTTTTTTTGTCGCATACCTCATCAGCGCATTTCTACGTACACCATCCTCTACTTAAAAACCAGCAGCGCAGGCTTTAGGAGAGCGTTTCCCCCTCACCTTTCTCCTCATATTTGTAAGCAAGCGAGCAAACGCAACCCGACCATCTCCATACGCAGCATCAGACACGCACACCAAGAACGGCAGGGGTGGGGGAGAACCCGCGCGGTGCCAGTGCATTGCATCGGGGGTTGCCGTCGGGGAGGAGGCGGGCGAGGCCGGGAGAGAGGGGCCGCGGGCCGCGCACGCACCCGGGGGCACACGCGCACCGTCATACCCACCGGCGGCCGCCGCAGCCGCGCCGGCCCTGGGGCAGGAGGAGCCATGGAGGAGCAGCAGCAGCGAGACGAGGCGGCCGAGGAGCGGCAGGAGCGGGGGGCAGCAGGCGGCGGCGGGGAGGCGGCGGCCGCGGGCAGGCTGCCGCAGGGAGCTGCTGCCGGGCGGCTTCATGGCTCATAGCGCCCCGGGGCGGCGCGGGAGCGGCCGGCCGGGGGGCAGCGCGGCTCCGGGGGGGCCCGCACCGTCGACGGGCTGCGCCTGCGGGGAGCGGGGGAGCCCGGCAGCCGGCGGCGGGCAGGGTGGGGGCAGGCAGGCAGCTCCCCGCCCGTCTGGCTCCTCGCTCCACCGTTACGGGAGGCCGTTACCTCAGCGCGAGGGCGGGCGGCTAACGGCCGCGCGCACCCCCGCCCCCTCCCGCCACGGGAGGCGCATGCGCGCCGCGGGGGGCGGGGCGGGGCTCGCGCGGGCGCTGTCCGTTGTGCTGTGCCGACACCATGAGGGAGCCGCCATTCCGCCAGCCTCTCCTCACGGCCGGGGCCGCTGCTCCCCTGCCTGCCTGCCTCCCTCCGCCGCCCCGCAGCCCCTCTTTCCCACAGTGCCGAGAACAGGACGCTCTTCTGCTGTCTCACACTGCCCCCCTGGCTTCTGCACCGCAGAATTATACTTGCTTTCGCTGGCAGCAGCAGCCTCACACACGGTTCAGAGCCAGGCTGTGCCCCTCTGCCAGCCCCAGGGTGGTTTCTTGCCCATCCTGTAGTGCATTTGATTTGTCTCCTTACCCCGAGCACCGCACCGTTCTCTTGCCCAAGCCTAATCGTTGTGGGTTATGTCCATCTTTCCCATCCAGGTTTGGATTTTTGATTTTGAATCCTCATCATTTAAGCATATACAAAACCTCATTATTAAAGCCATACATTTATATAAATAAGATCAGCTCAAAGCCATATGGAAAAATGGATCAACCATTTTTCTAAGGTAGTCAGCCATTAGGTTTGCCTCCAATTTTGGTATGTTACATATATAATTTCATAGAGCAAAGCTGGAGTGATTTTTTTTTCAGAGTTACAGGTGCACACAGACACACATGCTGCACAAGGGTACAGAGAAGCCATCACCTGCTGCCAAGCTAAACAGCCTAACAAGCAACCACACAGCACCTGGGTCACAAGCAACCATGTGCACATGTGCCTGCCTACCCTCACAGCAAAGCGTTTAAACCACACACCTAATTAACACCACAGCTATTAAAACCTTCGACAAACAAGCTGTGGCAAGTCTCCCAGCAGTGGTTTAAGTCTCCCCACTTCCTGCCTCATGCTCCCACAAATAGAAGGGAGCACCTCCCCCTCTCCTCCAGTTCACACTGTTTTTACCATAAGGCCACCTCTGTTAGGAGTCTGAAGTGCTATCATGTAAACTGTAACACCTGAAGCAGCTCTACTACAGAAAGATGGGGCAGGCAACAGGGAAAGGTGGCACCTCAGACTGCCTTAGCAAGAGCTCACCTGTCAGTGTTGTAAGCTATTGAGTTTCTCCTTGTAAATGGGGCAAGCAAAGAGCAAGCCCATAATTTTGTGACTGAGATAACACAGAAGCTCACTCTTACAGTATGAACAATTGCAAGACAACGAGTTTGGAAATATTCAAATTATCTTAAGAGCTTCATGCAGAGTGAAATTGCTTTGAAAATTGGCAGCCTAGAGCAAGAGTTGGATGAGATTCTGGGAGACAAGAGGAAGCAGCACATGGATCAGTTCATTCTTCTCCAAACTACTGAGGCAGGCATTTCTCCTTTCCTTCGGAAGCTCTGCACATGCACAGATAAGGCAAATGAGCTATTTCACAATTTGCAATCCTCATTTGCTGCAGAGGGCTGAAAAGAGCCCTTCCCATTAACCCTTCCCCTCAGCTCTCATGCTTGAAATCTTCTCTGGAAGATGTCTGTGGAGCTTCAGGCTCTTCTCTGCTCTCTCCTGACATCTCTAGTTGACAGGCGTGCTCCTTGCAGCTCCTCAGTTTTCCCTTCTTTTGTCCTTGTGACCCATTCAACTTTACTGACAAAGTGGCCAACTGTGAAAAGGTCAGAATTAGTAGCCAGCTTGTAATGATAATGGTTATGCAAGTGAGATCCAAATGCTACCAAAAGTGTATATTGACAAAGAAAATGGATGTGTGTACATACAAAGAGGAGCACTGTAGGAAGATTCAGAATCAGATTGTGACCTGGTGTAAATCAGCAATAGTGTGCTGCATATGCCAGCAGATAGTCTAGGCCATGAACAGAAATGTTAGTGCATTCTTTAGAGCAAGTAGTATCTCTTATACTTCAGTCCAGCATACCCAGTGTGAACTACCAATATGAAGAATATTTGCAAAGATAAAAATAACTTCAAAGAGATACCATAAGATTAACCTGCTTCTTTGTATTCATTCTGTGGCTTCAGGAGTCAGAAAACATTGAAGCTGACTTGCTTCAGAGACAAGTTTAGATATTGAGTTCTTAGCACATGTTTTGCCCAACAGACTTCTAATATCCCAAAATAGATACGTTTTCCTTTGGTGCATGTCTTGCTGCTGAGGAAATAAGATGTTTCTCCTTTTTGTCTGGATATTCCTTTTTTAGTTATGTGAGCTTCTTCCTTTCTAGTCTAAGTCTGGATACCACATGAATTTCCAGGACGATAAGAGTTTTCTCTGCTTCTTGTAATTTTCTTTAGAAAACCAGTGCTAATGGAAGCTGGAATCTATCTCAGAATTCATTATAATTGTTAATCTAGAAAGCATAAGCAGTTTTATGAATCATTGCAATGCAGACCATTTTATAGCAGTAATGTTTTGAATCTGAAAAAAGAACGCCTTATGCTGGACAAACAGGTGCTGCTTGAGGAAGATCAAAATCTCAGTGTGTGATGGCATAAAATAAGTAGAAGACAAACCCATGGGATGACTGGGTGTAAAAAACAACAAAAATCATGCCTTAGGATTTCTCCATTACCTGGGTCTAGGGAGAAAATGGTACCAGTTTTCTATATAAATTGGGTCTTCCTTGATACTCACTTTGCTAGACACTTTCCGCACAGTCTGTCTAGGCCAGCCATTCCTCCTCATCAGATAGTGTTAGATCCTTGCGACCAACAGCAGCTCCTGTTTTATCCCCATAAACATATAAACACATCAAAGGATAAGTCATGTCAGTGAATCTATATCAGGAAAAAAAAAATCCCCTCAAAATACTTTAGGAGCAAAGACTAGAATGACCATACAATTAAAAAATAAAATCCAGAAGCTAACTTCCACTATACCATAAAAATACACAAGTCAAGCAACAACGAATGGTAAAAATACCTGTTCCCTGAAACTATCAATTTTTACTGTCCAGTTTTTGAGGGGGAAAATAAAGATAAGTTCATTCTACAAAGCTTATCTAGGGCAAAAGCTTTCTAAAGTCCTTTTAGGTCAAGCAGAAATAATCATGTAACACTGTTTCAGGCAGGCATGCTTAGTCTCCCAGTCCCTCATGGATATGTAACTCAGAAGCTGTGTTTTATAAAACAGCTACAAACCTTCAGGTAGTCACATGCAGTTCACAGACCATAATCAGCTCAGGATGAAATACCCCACTAAGACAGACAGCTGCTTTTTTTAAAACTGCTTTCACCTTTGAAAGACACTGTGAAATAATCCCAAATAGATTGCACTGCAGATGTCTGAAACTAAAATATCAGAAGCATGGATTATCATAGCAACATCTGTATCCAATGAAAGAAACTGAAAGCTCCTGAGCCAAAGGCACTCAGGAAACCACTGATAGCCAGTGATTCAAGACTAGCTGGAGGGCAAACTCATATTATGCAAGGTACAAACCTTCACTCTGTGTGATAAGTAAAATCCACATCATCTCCAGATCATTGCCCAGAGCTTTTAAATTCATCACTCCTTTATCAGGATGGGGGTCAGCGAGCACATGTGATGGAATTCTGTGCGATGCTACAACTCAAATCAGAAAGGCTCCAGAGTCAAAACTGCTGATAATAGTCTTGGCTATTCATACTTAATAGCCAGTCCAGGTTCTATTAACTCAGTAGTAAAGATATAACCATTCAGCACAAACAAATTCCTTTTCTGATATCATCTGAGGAAAGAATAATGTCAGTGTATCACTTCTCTTGGGAAAGTCTCCATATAGAATATGTTTTTAATGAACTTGGTCCTTGGAAGGCATAATACCATTGATCTTAGAGAGCTTTACCTGAGTGAGCACTATAGGAGTGTGTCTTACTGTTTTTTAAAGGAAAATTTCTGGATTCCAATAGAAGAAGTGAAACAGCCTACCTTCAAATATCTAACACTTATTCCAAGAATCCAGTTTGGTCTGGCATTGAATGAGCAGGTGGTGTTTGGATATTCTTTTTCCCCTTACAAAGGCAAACTGTTTACTGGTTAAATAGAAAGAGGAATATTTCTGTTGCAGATAGAATATGAACAAGACAAGCTCAGGAGATAGAAGCATAGATGACTAATTTATCAAACAATAAGCCTTGGCAAGGATGGCATAAGAACACTGGCTATCAAGTTAACAACAATGATGATCATTACAGAGGAGGAAACTGCAATATCAAATATTCAGTTTAAAGGGGATTTTCCAAGCATAAAAAGAATAGCTTAGTTACTCTGGCAATAACGGATGATATCAACTGCACAGGTTAGGACTGAAGGGTATAGTGCATTAGAAAACAGGCAGCACAAACAGCAGAGTAGAATGCTAGCAATGACTGCTGAATTCTGCCATCAAGTGTGTGCAGTAGTCAAGCATGTTAAGATGGAAGTGTCTGTGTTTCAGTTTGTGCCTATTGCCTTGCGTCCTGTCGCTTGGCACCACTGAAAAGAGTCTGGTCCCATCCTCTTGACACCCTCCCTTCAGATAATTATACACATTGATAAGATCTCCTCTCAGCCTTCTCTTCTCCAAGCTAAACAGGCCCAGCTCTCTCAGCCTTTCCTCATAAGAGAGATGCTCCAGTCCCCTAATCATCTTTGTGGCCCTTCGCTGCACTTGCTCCAGTAGTGCCACATCCCTCTTGTACTGGGGAGCCCAGAACTGGAAGCAGTACTCCAGATGTGGCCTCACCAGGGCTGAGTAGAGGGGGAGAATCACCTCCCTCGACCTGCTGGCAACACTCTTCCTGATGCACCCCAGCATACCATTGGCCTTCTTGGCCACAAGGGCACATTGCTGGCTCGTGCTTAACTTGGTGTCCACCAGCACTCCCAGGTCCTTCTCAGCAGAGCTGCTTTCCAGCAGGTCAACCCCCAACCTGTACTGGTGCAGGGGTTATTCCTCCCCAGGTGCAGGACCCTGCACTTGCCTTTGTTGAACTTCATGAGGTTCCTCTCTGCCCACCTCTCCAGCCTGTCCAGGTCTCTTTGAATGGCAGCACAGCCCTCTGGCGTATCAGCCACTCCTCCCAGTTTTGTATCGTCAGCAAACTTGCTGAGGGTGCACTCTGCCCCTTCATCCAGGTCATTGATGAAGAAGTTGAACAAGACTGGACCCAGTACTGACCCGCTGGGGACACCGCTAGCTACAGGCCTCCAACTAGACTCTGTGCCACTGATCACAACTCTCTGAGCTCTGCCATTCAGCCAGTTCTCAATCCACCTCACTGTCCACTCATCTAACCCACACTTCCTGAGCTTGTCTATGAGGATGCTATGGGAGACAGTGTCAAAAGCCTTGCTGAAGTCTAGGTAGACAACATCCACTGCTCTCCCCTCATCTACCCAGCCAGTCATTCCATCATAGAAGGCTATCAGATTGGTTAGGCATGATTTCCCCTTGGTGAAGCCATGCTGACTACTCCTGATCACCTTCTTTTCCTCCACATGCTTGGAGATGGCTTCCAGGATGAGCTGCTCCATCACCTTTCCAGGGATGGAGGTGAGGCTGACTGGCCTGTAGTTCCCTGGGTCCTCCTTCTTGCCCTTTTTGAAGACTGGGGTGACATTGGCTTTCTTCCAGTCCTCGGGCACCTCTCCCGTTCTCCATGACCTTTCAAAGATGATGGAGAGTGGCTTAGCAATAATGTCCGCCAGCTCCCTCAGCACTCGTGGGTGCATCCCGTTGGGGCCCATGGATTTGTGGGTGTCAAGTTTGCTTAAATGATCTCTAACCCACTCCTCCTCCACCAAGGGAAAATCTTCCTCTCTCCAGACTTTCTCTCTTGCCTCCAGGGTCTGGGGTTCCTGAGGGCTGGCCTGAGCAGTAAAGACTGAAGCAAAGGCGGCATTCAGTAACTCTGCCTTCTCTGCATCCTTCGTCACCAGGGCACCCACCCCATTCAGCAAAGGGCCCACATTTTCCCTAGTCTTCCTCTTGCTGATGATGTATTTGAAGAAGCTCTTCTTGCTGTCCTTGACATCTCTAGCCAGATTTAATTCCAAACGGGCCTTAGCCTTCCTCGTCGCATCCCTGCATACTCTGACAACGTTGCTATATTCCTCCCAAGTGGCCTGTCCCCCTTTCCACTTTCTGTATACTTCCTTCTTCTGGTTGAGTTTTGCCAGGAGCTCCTTGCTCATCCATGCAGGTCTCCTGCCTCCTTTGCTTGACTTCCTACTCATAGGGATGCACCGCTCTTGAGCCTGGAGGAAGTGATGTTTGAATATTAACCAGCTCTCTTGAACACTCCTTCCTTCTAGGGCCCTCACCCATGGGATTCCTCCAAGTAGGTCCCTGAAGAGGCCAAAGTTTGCTCTCCTGAAGTCCAGGGTTGCGATCCTACTTGGTGCCCTGCTGCCTCCTCGCAGGATCCTGAACTCCACCATCTCATGGTCACTGCAGCCAAGGCAGCCCCCAACCTTCACATCTTCCACCAGTCCTTCTTTGTTTGTTAGTATGAGGTCCAGCAGCACACCTCTCCTTGTTGGCTCCTCCACCACCTGTGTCAAGAAGTTGTCACCAATGCTCTGCAGGAACCTCCAGGACTGTTTGTGCCTAGCTGTGTTGTCTTTCCAGCAGATATCGGGGTGGTTGAAGTCCCCCATGAGAACCAGGGCCTGGGATTGTGAGGCTACTTCCAGCTGTCTGTAGAAGGCCTCATCGACTTCCTCATCCTGATCAGGTGGCCTGTAGTAAACACCCACAACAGTGTCACCTCTGTTAGCCTGCCCTTTGATCCTTACCCATAAGCTCTCGACTTGCTCTTCATCCACCCCTAGGCACAGCTCAATACATTATGATTTATTTGTATTACTGTACCACTAGAAGGCTCAGCCATGGGCAAAGGTCCCACTGTGCTCCATGCTGTACAGACACAGGACAAGATGACAGTCTTGTCAGAGAAATTTCCAGAGAAATAACAGGTCAAGACATTGATATAGAATGACAGGAGAGCTCCAAGGAAAAGCTATTTTTGGAAGATTATGAGGAGGTAGGATTGTGGAGAGCTCATCCCAAGAAAGAGGATTTATGGGAGAGAAACTGCAGATGCTTCTCTGATAAACAGAACCAGTAAGCATGGAGGCCTATGTTAGATTGTAATCATGAAAGATTAAACTGTTGCATTGATCATTTTAATCAGTTTAAAATGGCTATAGTAAATAAGTCAACTGGTGCTATAAACGATAGAACAAACGTAGCTGTTTGGGGCAGGAAAGATACTGGGCACCCTCTGGGTCTAAGAAGCAGTAATTCCAGAGGGGACATTGAACAACAATAGAACCTCCTTAGTTTGCACATAACCTGTAATTAGCATGCAAAAGAAAATGGGAGCCATTCTCCATTTCTCAACAGGGGTGTAAAAGGTAGAGACAAAGCTGTACTGCAACCTGATGCCACTGAGGTTTCATTACTTTCATAAAATATACTATAGCACATATAAATTATTCATACTCACACTGCATATGATACTTTTATATTTAAGAGAAACCTGTGAAATACAACGAACAATGCAATGTATTAGCATAACTTTTTTGAATCATACATGTTTGAATACTCATTTACTCGCAATGTTTAGCTATTCTCAAAGAGTTCTCTAGTCATTAGTGTGAAAGAGAGTATTTCTATATTAAGGGCTGTTTTTTTTTTGTTTTTTTTTCTCCATAATGTGACCATCTCTTGCTACAGAAAATGATCACATGCCACCATCTTACAGCCCAGCAGCAACCCAGCATTTGGTCAGAAAAATACGTTCTTTTCATTTTTACTGTTTCTCTTAGCTTCTTTAAGTACCTTTTAGCAATTGGAAAACAGCACAAGCATTGCAGTCAGGTAACAAACACATAAGACAGATTTAAGAGATCTAGATTCTTCTTAAGCAAGCATCACTTTTCAAACTGTAGAACTAACAGAACAGGCTTTCCATTGCTCTCCTCTTTTCAGTCTCCTTCATTTCAACCTCACATTCTTCAGAGGAAGGGCTTTCTCCTGTTACTTAGTCCATAGTCCAACAGAGTGTTAAAAACAGCTCTCACCTCCAGGCACTATTGAGCATAACACTATTCTGAACACAGTAACATAAACTAGAAGACAGCAAAAATGCCACTCTTCCATCAGAAGTGTCACTCATTTACCATGCACTGGGTGCATATTTTACAAGTACCATATGTTCCTTCCAGCATTACAGGTTAGAATATTCACAGTAATTAGGATATATATTTTTTTCTCTCCTCTCAACATTGTGAATGTTGATGGCAAGGTCAAATGAAAAAAAGTACAACGATAGAAAGAACACATCTTACCAACATTTGGCAAGGAAGGGAGAAGAACACAGCTGTGCTACTAATAGAAAAGGAGTCAGAGGCTTTAGTAATTGCAGTTTACTTTATATCCAGGTGAAACTTAGTAAGCTACTTCTGATTGCAAGAAAGAGTTGTTTTGAATAAGCCACAACCAGCTGTGATTTCAGAATGAACTCACTGTGTACTCTCGTGTAATTAACTAAGCTTTACATTTAGCATGGGTTAGTAACAAAGCATCTGTAACCGAAGGATTTTACAAGTGGTTTAGTAAGATTCTTCAGTGATGTTTAAACTACTGCATGTAAGTCATTGTATACAAGATACTGCAATGAGGTACTTTTACCATCAGTGGAAATATTGCAATTCTGAATTCACCATATTGTCCAGTTTATCAATAAGAGACATAACAGCAGAAACATGCCAGTCAGCAGGGCTATCTAAAACACATTTGTTATCTCTTTGGACATGGATATACTTAGCAAGTAAAACATATGCTGCCAGGAGAAAAAAATGCTGCTCTTTAATAAACAAGTACTTCTAACTGTGGCTGTAACATCAGACTTGCTCCTTTCCAGTTTGTTCCACTCTTGTGTGCAAAAATGTAAAAAGAGCTACAAGACAGACAGACAGCAGGGGATCTTATTTAAATGTGTTTCAAATTATATTTCCTTAAAACTAAATACACAGAGTTTGCATCCCAAGGACTTGTCACAGCTGACCAAATGCTTCCTGGTGGGTTCTAAAAGAGCCAGATTGCAACTATTCCAGTGTGACTTTGCAAAGAGGAGGGAAGATATCATCACTCTTCCCTTGACCCACTTGCACACGCATGGGGGGTGGAGAAAGACTGCAAGGGATCTCCTGAGTCAGCAAGTCCAGCCAACAACTACTACTGGCTATTCCATCACACAATTCCTTTCATGTGGAAAAGGAAAGGAATTGCTCCATTTAAAAGCAATTCGGGTTTTTACCCTTCTACTACCACTGGAAGGCTTTTCCAGAAGCTCATTGTTCTAATCACTAAGCAAATCCTCCTACTTCCCAGCCTAAATTTATTCATGCCTAACAGAAACCCATTTGTTCTTGTGCCAACGCTAGCATTAACAGCTCATTCCCCCCGCTGGTTGAAGTGACCAAACTGCGGATGCTTACAGCATCTAAACCCAGGAAGAGATGGGTGAAAATATCATGAGACTGTCGATGAAAAACACCAAAGGTGTTATCTTCAGTACAAAGCCGACCAAAATAGCAAGGGCTGTGCATTAGCTTGAGAAACAGAAGGGATATGGCCATGCCAGCACAACGTGTGCTTTAGTCACTAAACCCCACTGAGAAAAAGAACTCACTGACTGCAGCTGCCCATACTTGGAGCTGGTTCTCTGGAGATGGACATGCAGCATTTAAAAAGGTGGTACAGTTGCTTTTCCTGAGCATGTTCCCCCAACAACTCTAAAAACCACTCTCCCTCCAATATTTGCAGGCACTGAGGCTGCTGCTCAGGTAACAGACTTGTCATAGTCTAGCTCTCTGTGTACATTCAGCAGAGAGACCTGAGCTGACGCTGCTGCCATCAGTGCTGTGATCCTGCGTTACAAAAGGTAGCAGAAACTGCTGAGGAGAAGCAGTGTTAGTCAGATAGGGGAAATCCTGGAGTTTCCATAAAATATATCTCTATGAAGTAAGAAAAAAATAGAAACAGCTACATCCAATTAGGTGTTTTGCCTGTTCTCCATAGACAGAACTTGGATAAGTTTCCCTTCTCCTTTCCTAATTAGGCATAGGGATGAATCATCAGATAGGAAACACACTATCCTAAAAGACTCCTGTTTGAGAATATATGTAGAATTTGGCACTGACTCCTCTAGGGAGCCTAAAACAACATTTAACCATCACTTCACTAGACAGATGGTCTGAATTTTTAAGAAAAATCAGTGCAGAGTGATACCAAAGTTCTGGACTGAAGGCTTAGGTGTCTGCTACACGTGAGTTACTGCAAGTTATTTATGTGACAAAAAGATATATTGCTGAGTTGGATGTTAATTCCAGATTTGTACCCCCCAAAAAAGATCTTCTAAACTCATTTCCTTACAAGCTTGATATACAATTAAAGAAAACAGTCTTTCAGTTTCTCCCCTCCAATCAGTCTGGGCCTACGGGTTCCCAAATTTTGAAAAGGTCACTTGCAGATTTGATGCTCAGCACCCACCTGCTAAAGACAACATCTGGTAATGTTAACATATCTATTCTGTAAAACTGCAGTAAAATTACACACAGATCACAGTGAATGCTTTGCATAATTTGTGCTGCTATTTCCTTTAGCAGATCCTTGCTTGCTAAGGAAGCTGCAATGAAGGTGAGTTTCAATCTCTCAAAGCACAGCAATAATCACAACCCAATAATATTTTACTAGTTTACTATAATCCAACTGCCAGCACCACAATGCAAGTCATTTCAGGGAATTACTTCCCCTGTTTTGTCATTTTGGCAAGTAGGCAAATAAGATGCACATAGTCTTTTCTAATGTCTTATGCACCGCATAGTCCTCTTGCTAGTTTTCTTGGCAAAAATCTCAGCCACAAGTCTCTAGAACACAAAAAAAGACAAGTCATCACAACCACAGAAGAGGACACTTCTCTCACAATCACCATAACAGCCACAGAGCCTGACAATGTGGACTGTAAAGAGCCCACACTTGTGTGATTTGAAATTATGCCCTTTATCCTGTTGCTGCCATTCTTCAAAGCTTTCACTCACAGACTCCCCTCCAAAGGTCTCTACAGGCATATGTTCACCACGATTCTCCAGAGTTGCTTATCCCACAGGTTAACTATACATTTAAACACATATTTTTATGGATTGTTACTACAGAAATGCTAGTAGTTTTTGAAGACTTCCCTGGAAATTAAACCAGCATTATTGTATCCCATACAAAGTATCTTTGCAACACACCCAATTGAAAAAGTGCATACTCAAGTGCTACTTTTCCAATACTTCCCCCCCCCCAAGATTTATTATTCAAAACCTATACTTCAAAATATCTTTTTCTATTATTACAGATCTACTTCTTAGAGGGAACTAATTAATTTGCTGTTGTCTCTTAAATTCCATCCACATTCTATGATTAAGAAGTGCTCCAAGTTTAACCATCTTTCAGCTTCAAGCCCTTCATCCCCTATGTGGGCACTAGAAATACCCTAAATAAGGAAGGGAGGTCACTTCCTTTTCCAAGATCATTGCCTTGAGAAACCAAAGACATCATTGCATAATGATTCCATAGCAATTTCTTGCTGCAGACAGGCTAAAGTAGCATGGCAAGTAGCTCGGCAGCAGGTGATGGCTGCTCTGTACCCTTATGCAGCATGTGTGTCTCTGTGCACCTGTAACTCTGAAAAAAAATCACTCCAGGCTTGCTGCATGAATTATGTATGAAACATACCAACATTGTGTGCACGCATGTGCGTGCCAGCTTGAATTGTGCTTGAAATGAGACAACACCAAGAGCTGCTCACATATCCAATTAAGGTTCAATTGCACTAACTACACTATCATAGGTGAGGAGTTTCACCTTAATGTTAAGAAAACTGTAGGAATGCATCATCTTGCAAAAGAAAATATTTGCTTATTGTAATCAACTCCAGAAAACTAGCTGCTCCTAGGGACCAGTCTGCATATAATCAAAGCAATGCAAGCAGCTAGTGCCTGAGCAACCAAAGTCAAAAGGAATCTCACTTCCGATTAAATTGTTTCAGACCAAATCCTCTTCCCTTAATAAATGCATGCACAAAACTTGCATCATATGGCTTCAAAATTGAGAACTCTGTCATAGAAACTTGAATTATTCTTCATTTTTATTATTATTCTTCTGTACTGATGCTTCATGTAGAGCTTGGAGTACAAAAGAATTCCAAAAAATAATAAATAAATACACTTCAACTGGTAGAGTTTGGTGAATTGAAGTATAAAATGGCAGGGGAACTTTCCCAAAGAAACAAATCAGATCAACTGCACAGTCTGAAGTACAATCTGACCTCTGCAGGCCAAAGGCAGTTTAAGGCCCTTCCCACTGTACAGTGTTTTCCTGCCTTTATTTTGTTATTGTTGTTGTTATTTTGGCCCCATCCCAAAATTTTTCTTGCCCTCCCACACACTTGCACAATCAATGAAACTCCCTTTTAGCTAAGAGATCCTGCTGAGCACAAAATGCCTTTTTCCTCACTCTACCTATAGATAAATTGGCTTCTCTTATAGAAGAGAAAGTAGCTTCTAAACAGCCATAAACATCCATTGATTTGGCCACTGTTTAAACGATGCGTCAGTCCTTCAACAACATTATTCCATCTACAATTTTTGTGGGGAAATAACAATGGCTGAATGGATATGGACAAGAAGCATTGCTGTAGTAAAAAAAATCATGCTTAGAAAAAAAGCAATGTAGTCAAAGTTCTTTCACCCCTTTTGCATTATTTTGCCAAGTAACAACCACAAGAAACCCACACAATTCCCTTTCTGCTTCAGAAAGATTGGCCCCTCAGCAGCATAGTACAGAATGTCAGCCTATTTTACAACAGTTAAAGAAACCCACTATTTTTGTGACCCCCAATTGTCTTAAACGTGACTTTCCTACTCTGCACTGCAGTACTCTATACAGTCCAGTGTAAAACAGCACTGGTTACTGTGTTGGAGCTGCCCTGCTTGAAACCTCTCCCTGGTTTCCTAGTCCAGGCATGGACTAAGGCTTTCAGGCTTGTTCATATGACTTCAGATTCTCTGGGGCACTTTTTTCAGCTAAAAAGCTACCCTAAATCTGCCTTCACTACCCTCTTAAGAGCTTAAGAGACAGGCAAATCACTGGGCAGAGTTCACATGGTACTTCCTCTCTGCTGCTGGGCTGGGGGGAGAGATGTCTTGTATTTAGCAGTTTCCAGCATGAGAGAAGCCCTTACAGGTGTGGTCAGGTGGTAACAGCCCTCAGTCCAGGCTTAGATAAGCACATGGATAGGTTTAAAGCAACCTTAAATGCTGGTTTCTGGAGCCCTTTTTTGGTCCCAGATATATCTGCAAAGGCAATGTGTTGCAAAGCCAAAACTAGAGTCTGTACTGGAAGCACTAATGTGCCTATATCCAGTCAGGGTATAAAACGTAGTTTGGTTTATACAAGCTGTCATCCAGCTGAACTGCAGAGCTCAAGTTTAAAATATTCGTGATCATTCTAGCAGTCTTTTTTTTTCCTCCTCTCAAGAGTGCAATGAAGAAACTGTCTTACATTTTAAAAATGTAACTATTTGTTTTACAGAGGGAAAATCTTTTGTGGGTTGCCAAGCCTGAGTCATCCCTACAGACTCACTTCCAGAAGAGTGCATATAGGACTGACGGCTGATCACAAGCTATCTTCATTAAGATCTTACAGGTTTTAAGGTAACCTAGTAAAATTAAAACACTGTAACCTTTTCTCTATAGTGGCAAACATTAATAAAACCCTCTGTTGCTGTAGTTATGAAGAGGGAAGAAATGTTTTTTCTTCGTAAAACTAGGTCATCAAGGGCATAACATGCACAGGTGGCAGGGAATGCCCTCTGCACATGCAGATACAGCATCTCCCAGCTTGCTACCATGGCTTGAACTGCCCTGTTGGCCTTTAGGCTGCCCCCGCCATGGCTCTGGCTGCAGAGCTCTCAGGGTGCCGAGCTGCAGCGACACATTCTGGGAGTGATGGACCGCTGAGAGCTCCTCTGCCAGCATCACTGCGAGCAGAAGCGGGACCTTCTAGAGATGAGTGAGAAGAGAGGCAGCAATCAAGCTCTAGCCACTGATACGTTATAGTACTAAGATGGCAAATTGCAGGCGGTAACAACTTTAACTACTAAAAAGCATAGATACTGGGTAAATGCTAACCTTCCCTTGGGATTTTTCTTTCACTGGTGATAGAACATGCGAGTTTGATGGTCACTTTTCAAGTTAACCATTAATTTTAAGTGAACAGTTGAACCAATGCGCATATGTCATTATGAGTAGAGGCTTCGCTCCCTGCTCATTCTCCGAATCTTTAATTAAAAGAGAGGGAATAGATTAAATAATCTGTACTGAATGCAAAATGCTTTCACTTCAATTATACCACTTAAAAACAGGTTCATGCTAAGTCTTATAGGCCCTGATCCTCCTTTCTGTTAGCCCAGTCAACTCAGACTCCATAAATTCAGTAGTCAATCTGGCCTTAGGTAAAGCAGCCAGACCACCTTTACATTTTTAACCAATTTTCCAGTCACCTAGAAGTGAAAAGGCTGCATGTTTACAATACAGATTTTAGATGTGGAGGTTGCTATTCACAGTGGCATTTAAAAATCATTCCATCTCCTTTGGATTCTGATTCAGAGATGATAATAAGTTTGTTTTACAGTTTAAAATGTACTAAAGCACAATTTGAATATAGAAGCGTTCTTAATTATATCTAACTTTTCAGTCTACAACACCACTGAAAGATACCCAAAGCATGATAATACCCAAAAGTTTCAGATAACACTGTTCTATTTATCATGCAGCAATGAAATGTGAAGCACAAAAACATGGTACAAATACAGTCTAACCTGCCCAGTAACAGTCTAATTGACCCAGTAACAAAAAGGATAAGATTTTTCAGCAGCATGATTATAACGTATACACACACACACATATATAAATATATATATAAGGTTACAGCATAGCTTTAGTCCACATCTAGAAAAATAATATTCAAGTTACTTTCACAACCTGATTGACTATTCTTCTTCATAAAGAAAAGATGATCAGTATGGACCGGCACAGGAATGATAGTTCACATTTTATAATCAAGACAATGAAAAAAAAATATAGTAGTCATGAATGAAATTGAACTTTAATTTTAATATTAACTTTCTTGGAGAAAAGGGATGATGACTTTCAAAGGAAAGTCTAAAATTCAGATGCAAGTATTAGGGAAGAAGCTTCCTTTCTGGGATATGTTCTAGCCAGAGAACATACACCGAAAAAGATAGTACTATGATGGAAAGTGCCAAATGCTTATCCAGCTAACCTCTTACCATCGCTGTTGCAAATCACACGCTAACAAGTGCCCACTTTTAAAATATCACAGGGCTTTATGCATGTGCTTCCCGACAGAGACACCACTTATCAGCCAGAAGCAGTCAGTATTGCCCAGGTAGCCTGTTGGCAGGGGGATCCTCCAAGCTAGCTCACTCCCACGGAGAAGTTTGGAAGAGCACACAACTCTGCTGCCTCTCCAGAGGCTGGGTTGCCACATGGCATTCATCTGCCAGGGACAGGCTCTGGGGTGCCCAAAGAGCCTTATTCAGCGAGAGCTGCCCAGTTAAGGCTCCAGGAGCATGCATAGCTTGGTGGGAATGTGGGGTCTGGCCATGTCCAGGGAAAGTCTCATTTGGACTGTGCTGGTGAGTCACCTGAGCCAAGGGGAGCTTGACCTCAAAGAGGCAGGTGCTGGACATTTGGCAAGGTAGCCTGGACAAGGATCCCATTTGGAGCAAGTCAAAGGTTCTAGCAAGGGAGCACAACCTTAATCTTATCCCAGGAGTCATATTCCTCTACTGAGGAACACTGTCCTCCTACACAGACCTTGACCCACACAGGTTTTGTCAGAAGACTTGGGCAATAGAGAGGGACATCCTCCTACCAGTTAGTCTGGGCATCAGTGACCCTGATATCAGAAGGCCCATTACAGTCAGATCACCCTCACCCTTTCATATTCACCATCATGCTGTTTGGCAGGAGGTGGGAGGGAAGAGGACTAGGATATGGTAGCGATTGTGTAAGAGCATCTGGGTTCTTCAGGACGCATCAGGACAAGCGCACTTCCAGAGCATTTTCCCTGTGGAAGGACTCCACCAAGTGCACAGAAAGCCTGTCACTATTCACTTCTCGTGGGGGATTCCTAAATGTCAGGCTGAGGCATCGTGAAAAGAAAAAGCAGAGCTGGCAGCAGAGAAAAGGGGTTGAGCATCACACCTAAAACATGTTGTGCTTGGGCCTGATGGCCTTTGCTTGAAACATGACAAGGAGGCCTCAGCTGACTGGCCCCCTTCTAAGGGCCCAGAAAACTCACCACTACACACTTGCAAGTAGGTACATGCATTATGCACTGAACTCCTTCTCCCTCCTCACCACTGCTTCCAGGCTCCTCTTTGGAGGAAACCTCTCTGTCCAGCAGAGGCACTGGGCAGCACCTCTCCAAATTCTTAGGCACCCTGCTGCCAGTCAGATCGGGCATCAGAGGCTCCTATTCTAGAATTCCTATTGCAGCCAGATCACCCTCCCCCTTTCGTACTATCATGATGGGGAAAAAAGGCCTAGGTAATGCCACCCCAGTTTTTGTGGTGTCAGGGGAAACAGCATATCCTTTTCTCTTTACCTTTTCTTTGGCTTCCTGTCTTCAGGTCACCTTTGGAACTGAGGCATTTGTCAATGAGTTTTTTGGGTCAGTATTCAGGAATTCCTCTCCTAACAGCTCTGGAAGTATGGGAGTTCTCTGGGTTGCTTTCCTGGTAGCACATCTCAGATTCCGTCAAGTGATTTTCCAGTATCAGGCAAGCAGCTTTTTTTCCAGGTCTCTTTCTGGTTCATCTGTTGTGATGTTACATTGTCACTTCAATGGAACTGCAAATAGTAAGACAAGAAATGCCAAATGGTCATCCAGCAAACTTCATACCATGCCTTTTCACAGGTCTCAGAAAGCTTGGAAGGAGACACTGAGAGATCATTTGCTGTCTCCCTTGAAAATTAACTCTGATTTGATGGAAGAAGCTGTGATGTCTTCTAAGGCTCCAAGTTTTTTTTTTTTTTTTTAAACTGTTTTTGAGACATCTGTTTGCTGTCACTGTCCCTGAAGAATAACCAAGCTTGAACTGACCTTTAACTCACTGTCTTGACTTTAGAAAAGTTTCAGCTTCAAAACAAACTGGTCTTTTACACTGCCATTCTTTCTAGATGTCAGAAGCCATCAGTTTAACGTTATCATTCAGTTTTGTTCTACCATCTGCATCATCCAGTAACTTCAGCTTTAGAAACAAGTCTTAGAGGTTTTTCTAAAAGGATATAATTATGACCTATAATGTAACAATTTTCTAAGAGCTTTGTAAAACCAGAAATAAATGCAGAGCTTAGATTCACATAGAAGAGTCTGTTCTGTGGGAAATACCCTCCTGTAGATTATGGCCCCTATTAATACTTCCTAAAGCACTGGTAATTTCACTGGTAATAAGTATATAGAAACCCCAGAATTTGTCATCACTACATACAATGTAAACATTCAATTTTACAATAAATTTTACAATAAATAATCATCAAAAGGAATTTAAAAAAGATGAACATAATAAATGGTCTTTCCATTTTCTTTCCTACTCAGGAAAAAAAAATAGTGCTTGACATCAGCCACATGCAAAGTCTAAGATCCATTTTGCTTTAGCTAAGTCTTAATCCACTTGCAATACTTGGGTTATTCCAGTCCTATCCCACAAAGGAGGGAAAAATGTGTTTCTTTCTTCACTCAACCCTCCAGATATTTTCACTCCCACTTATCCTGCCAAACCCAACCTCCACCTAGCACAAACCCCTGGAGGGATTTGAATTAGGCTGACAGCAAGCCCTGTTACTTTCCAATTGACTCTTGGAGATAGCAGAGATTTCTTACATTTTTTCCACTTTTGCAGTAAAGTTGCCTTCAAGGAATTTACATGAGAATTTTTTTTTATTACCATCACCAGCAGACATTTCTGCCCCACTATGAAAGGTGGCTGAATATCTAGAAGGCTCTCTGGTCAAGGTACATAGTGGTATGCACTCCTTGTGCTGGGAGGAAAAGGATTAGGCCCCTTCCCAGCCATCCAGTGAACATGCCTTTCCAACATCAGAAGAGCATTTTGCTGTGTAAACTGCTAGATGGATGTATTCACATACAACTTTGAAATTTAGTAATTTTCCATGAAAATAAAATACGGTTTTGTGTAGTGCAAATTGCAGGAGTGGAAACATACCACAGCAGAGCAAGACGGAGAATGATGTTCCTGAATCTTAGTTTTTAACTTTGGGCATACTGAGACTAGTAGGAAAAAAAATGGCCATGTAATGCAAGTTCAAGGATTTCACAAATCACCTTCATGACAGCCACATTTGCTCAAAAAATACTTATGTGATTAAGCAACTGAATAGGAAGAACTTGGCTTACAAGATAAAAAAAAGAGGTTTTGAAATTTAGTTGGAGAAAGTAATTCTCTAGGGCCTAAGAGGAAGAGGTACCCCCACGTTGTCTCAATTCTCATTTGTTACACCATCCTTCACTGAAGTATTTTCCTCCATTTTTTTTCTTTGTTCAGCCTTTCAGCCATACAGGTAAACTGTAGTCTGCAGAAAGGTAGTTCAGTTTTCAACGGTGGATTTTGATATATTCTTACACTATATTTAATTGTAACCTGGAGTAAAACCTAGTTTGTTTTGTTTTGAGTTCCCCACAAAGGAGGGTGGAGTTTCAGCTCAGGAACGGTCTGTCTCTTCCTAGACTCACTGACCTCAGACGTGGAGTTGCTCAGAAGCTGGAAAGCTGGCAGATGTCGTAACTGAGGCTTCTCAGGCCTGACTCTGCTCTACTTGCCCAGAATTTGGAATTGCTGGGGACCAGGTATATTGGTACCCTCCAGGCAAATCATGGAGAATTTAGGAGGTAGGACTTCCAAATATTTCACCCCCAGCAACCCACCAGTTGTACTGCCTGACAGTGCAGCAGTTGGACCTTCCTTCTGTCAGGCCCTTATCAAAACAGGACTTCAATGCTTCTGTACCTCCAGCCCCTAATGCAAATAAAAAAAGCAGGAGATGAGAGAGAAGATTATGTATAGCCTACTGCCAAGCCATGCCCTATGTCAAGACAGAAAATGCTTACTGCCAAATTAAGGCTTCTTAAATATCAATTTCCCTCATGCTTCAATATTCATAATCTACTAGCTGGATCCCATGATATGATTAAAAACTTAACAAGAGCTGCTGAGCAGTCTCAGCATCCACTGACTTCAGAAGCAGAATGTAACACATACTGTGAGGACCAAACCTGGATGGAGCTTTGTGCCTCAAAAGAGCTTTTCCTATACCTATTTTCTGTAATTTCTTTAAAATCCAGACCACAACAGCCCTGTTACACTTCATGAGCCTTGTCACGAGTACAAGCCTTCACGTTGGCACATTTTAAAAATAACCAGTGAGTAAGATCCTGTTCTCATTTCTATAAAAACTCCCTTACTGATGATAAAAACTGGTTAATAATTTAACAAAGTAAACTGAGTGTTCTAAAAGTAGCACAGAGCCATTTATCTTTAAAAAAGTGCTTAGTTATAGAAAATTAATCTCTGAAAGAGGACTATTATTTAATACAGCAAACACTTCCAAAATCATTTGCATACATGCTTCACATTACCTACCTATGGGCAACTATAGGCTACTCATTCCTTATGCTGAAGACTTTCATGTTTTGAGAATGGTTCCACTGAAAAAAGGGTGGCTCCTTTCAGATTAAAATATTAATCCACAGGAGGTAAATGCAGTTTGGCCCATGTAATTAAGATGTAAACTCCAATCACTTTAGCAAGGCTCCAAAGTCAGTAGAAAAGTCAGGTCCCTGTAGTACACTCTATTGATCTGAATTAAGAAAAGAACTGGAGAGTTTGTTTCTCTTGTGGATTTTGGAAAGTTGCTTATCCCCAAATTTTCAAGGATCTCCATTAATTTTGAATGCCACTTTATGCACTTATTTCAGATCACCTAGGGCCTGATCTTCATAAATACCCAGCAAAGACTTGAAACAGCATCTGGGCCATTCAAACCTCTAAAACTCAGTCAGCAGGCCTCTTTATTTGAAAACGAAAACAGCCAAAATTAATGAGCATTTTTTAATATTTTGCTCTTAAACATCTTACCTCACTTTTCCCACATTTAAAACATGCATAATATCAGCTTGTCATAAAGAAATATTTTCAAGATAACTAATAGAAAGTCATTCAGAGAATGAAGAAAACAAGAATTATTTGTTTTCCTCATCTGGTTGGTGCAACCCTACATCCTTCACATTTCACCTTGGAGGTAAAAGTATAAATATATTTTTAAAATGCTTATGACTCATATCTACGCTCCAAAACTTTAATAATTGAAGAGGCTTTCATGTATTTTTTTCTTCAGAAAAGTTAAATTTTATAACCAAATCTATGAATATGAAAAACTGAGCTTTTGGATAGCTGAAAGTGAAAGTGAAGCCTGGTATTACAGTACTAAGGCATTTTCTAATTTGATTTAAAAATAGATGGTTTTGACATACCACTCAAAAATAAAGCTATAGTTAGCTTGCCTGAGGCAGCTCTGCAGCTGGGAGAAGAACAGTGGCAGCCTATTTATGCAGTCACCTATGTTGTGATACAGGCTAACAAAACATCAGTTAAGAACACAGCAAGAATTAGCATTTCGGCTTAAGGCAGAGCAATAGAAAGTGATTTTTGATTTTATGCTATCCAACATGTAAGCCACTGAACAAAAGCAAGCTAAATAAAAGTCTAATTGGAATCGGCAGATGAGGAACTCTGATGCAATTGACTTTCTTGGGCATTTTGGTACAAGACAAGTAAATTCACATAAAAATTATTCTTTTCTGTAGTTGTAACTGCCTAGCAAAATGATTCATATATTTCAGTCAAACAGGCACAAATATTCTCAGAGTATGAATAATGGAATAAATACTCCACAGTATGGCACATCCTGTTTACGGCCCAATCCAGAGCCCATTTACATCACTGGAGGTTTTTGTATTGACACCCATGATCTCAGATCAGCACCGAGAACGAGTATTATACTACAGATGGACCATTCTGGCTCTAAATCAATAGAGTGACTTAAAGCCTTTAGTTTAAGCTTAGAAATAGGTCCCCTTGAATTGATGGAAGCTTGCTTGAAATTCCTTAGTTGAGTTGGGGTGTAACTTACTGGATTTGTGCCCTATTGCCCTCTGTTGAATGGAGCAGATATAGCAGTTCTGTAATTTATTAAATTCATGTATTATTCAAACTGCAAAATTAGGCTCTGCGTCCAAACTTTCCAAAGTCTTAGTTACTTCAACATGAGGATTTGTTTCAGATCCATCTTTCAATAAAATAATGTCTAGCTGACAAATAAGCCCAATGCATGCACAAATATGAATGGATAAAGCCTTGATAGCACACAGAGAATGGCATAAAGACCTTTTATGCCATATCCAAGTCTCTTGCATCAAGTACAATTTGTTCCCTTCCCCTTTACTTAATACTGGTTCCAGCATTAATTTTCAGTGTAAGCAGAGGCATATGTTTTGCAATCACAAAACAAAAATTCTGCATGCATTAAGTGACATAGTAAGAAGTTGAAGACGACCACATATCCTCCCACACACTGCTTATAACATGATCTTCAGACACCTGAGATGCTATGTGACCTCCATTTGCATCAGCTGCATTTGGTTTAAACATGCAGTTTTAAAAAACTTTGCCCACAGAAGTACGCACACTTAGCATACAAATGCCATCAGAATTCATAATTTAGAAATAAAATTGTGAACCTTCCTTAAAAGTACATACTTGAGACTGTGATATAAGTGATCATCCTCTTCAAGTGTTGGAAACATTAAATTAAAAGTTAAAAACAAGGGTCTAAACTTGCGCCAAATTTCACTGCTTTGTCCTTTCAAACCCTCTTAAAGCTTGAGCATTTTGGCTGTCCTTCGAGGCATTGATGAGACCTCAATGTACGTCTTTAAAACACTGCTGAAGGAAAAAAATTAACACATTGGGCAAAATTTCCATAGTCTGAATGACTTGGAAGCACATTCCCGCACTCCAGATGTAATTCACAAATTTATTAAGGATTAGGTACAACGGAGCTCAGATTCACAGGTCAGCAAAGCCTTTTGCAAATGTTAATTCTTTCCCTTATAAACTTGAGAGAAAATAGTACATTTACAAAAACACTAAATACAGTACTATCATTCTACCTAAGTATCTTCAGTACTATCATCCTTTACTAATGATACGGACATGCCACAGTACTCAAACAAAAAAAGGAAATGAGAATAAAATGCCATCCTAAAGATAAACCTAAGTACAGAAGAAAACAGACAAACAACTCAGACTCACACACCAAGAATGTTTGTAATTTCAGCTCTTTGATATAAATTTATCAAGTTTTTGCTGTAGCATATTTAGAAGAGAGTGCAATGAAAAAAATGCACTGAACTAATCTATCTGGTATTATTGGCTTAGCTATTCTACAACATTTTTATCTACATCCCTGTTTTACAGATTAGATATCACTGATGTTTAATGAAGGAGACAAAGCCATACAGTATAAAAATCCAATATAATGCAGCCTAGGTTTCTACACACTACCAGCCTGCTTCAGAGAAAGTAATGGCAGCACAACTCACTGAATGCTGTTTTAACTCCTGTTCCCCCAGCCCTTCTCATCACAAACTATTTTAAATTAATTATCAGTAATGGGAAACGAAACACAATCTCTTTACAAACACAGGCAAGAGAGACCATACAAAAAATGAAGGATTGTGAGGGAGAAATGAAATTTGTTAAGCACAGAAAAAATGAACAGTAACAGTTTTTGTTAGAAAAGGCTGTGTAAACTCAGAAATAGAAAATAAAATACATACAATACTAGAATTTCTTTAGTGTGTTTTCTTCTAAGCCTAAAAAAAAAACCCCACTGTGCTTTCTACCAATGCATTTCACAAAAACTATTGAACGAACGCTAAAAATAAGAAAGAATACTGAAGATAATTCTTGATAATATTGAACACTTAGAAGTTCTTTACATCCATAAAAGTGCTGTATGAACATTAACTAATTGTGGTAGGTGAAAATATGCTGACTTTGACTGCAACATTATCCTGACCTCAGATTCAATCAGAAGTACAGTTTGTTGGCAATAACTCGGGAAATGACAACTTTCTAGAACAGACTGGAAAATGAAATGTTAGACACATTTGGAAATCTAAAGCCATAAAATATCTTACAGAAAAGTCAGTATGTTTATTTGTAATTGCATGCAGAATGAGTCTAATCCCATTAAAAAGGGGGAAAAAACACCCCACAAGTGTTTCCATCACAATTTGGGCAACTGATTGATTAGTCATAATTAGGTCAAAATTTTAATAGAGCTGCTTTCGTTATCTGGAGAAATCTGTTGATGGCCACATACTGCCTTATAACTTATCTTTTACCTTCAAAAAGATATAGGTACATAACCTTTATAACATGCATTTGTTTCCTCTTAACAGTAGCTGAAAGGATCAAAAGGAACAAAAGTAAAGAGAAACATTATCAATGTATTAAGCAAATAAAAGTAACATACTAGAAGGAAGAACGACTGAATCCAAATTGAACCACCACAGGAAGATGGATTTTGACACTTGTTTGCAAAAGTTCTGACAAGACATAGGTAAATATACAAAATAAACAAATTCATTGGTCTGGCTCCTGTCTCTGCTACATCTTTAAGTCTTATTCTGCATTTCTACCTCTTTCCATCTTCACACTTCAGTGTAATAAGAAGCAAGCCATGCATGTGCATCACACCAACACAGGATACAACCTGTATGTTAAGGAGTAAACCTACTCCCTTCACTGTTAATTCTTATAGTGCAATCTCCAGGCTAGCAGACAGTGTTTAAGCTCTCTGTTTGGGCTAGCAAGGGCATGTTTGGGTCCCGCAACTTGTTTGTACAATATTAATAATGATTAAGTAGGCTATAACTAACACTTTCAGTTGCACCAGTGCCAACATTAATGCAGTATGACAACAGCAATTATGAAAAGTTAACCAGCTTTAATACACTAAAGTACATTTCTATCTGAGGATGAGAGAGATTTAAAAAAAAATTCTTTAAGAACACCAATATTTGGGAAGAACTGTTTTTCAGTTTTCCTTAAGGAAGGAAAATTGACCAAGTCTGAGAAAGCCTAGGTTTAGAATTACTAACACTATTGTATCATATATTCTACAATAATGACTTGTCTTCATACGCGTTTCATCAAAATCAACCTTTCATCACTTCAGAAAAAAAAAAAATCATGACATCCAGGGCTACAGAAATGCAAAAGTTGTGTGCATCAAACCACTAATGATTCCAATGAATCCAAATAGAACTGAGGCAGGTTTTAAATTTCATCACAACTCTCAAATACTCCAACTTGGACCGGACCTCCATTGTGCTTGACACCCTAGAAGCGTATCACAAATTGCTTACATTTTACACAAAAGATACAACCACTGGACCTAGAACTTGGTTACAGTACCATGTTTATAACTCTGGTTTTAGATGGTTTAGCTATATCTTTTGTCTTCAATCCATTTGACAGAACAATAGTGAGTCACTATAAGACCTGATTCAACCAACTACATAATACATACCTACAAGTATGGGTTCAAAACTTGCAAAGCATGTTCTGAAATTTTGTGACATATTGAGGCCTTAGCAAGAATATACCTTTCAGTCATGTGTTGATCCAAACTGACACATCTGCATGCATCACTCCTGCAAAAGATAATGCTGGTTTAAACAGGCCTCGTTACAAACAGCAAATGACTGCACAAAGTATTCTACACAAGGTATTCTATTGTTTACCAGAAAACATTTAAAAGTATTTTTGCACACAGCTTTGAAGACACTTCTTCTGCACACATTGTAAGATTATCATAAAGAGGACTGATTTGGTCTACCCAACTGTAGAGAAGCCAATCCATTCTGCATAAAATAGAAAGCTACTTAACATTGCAACACTTCCAGCAACGGACCTCATTTAAGTGCACGTTCTTAAAAAAAAAAAAGTTCATGAATAAGTTCTGCAGGGATCTGGCTTGCCACATGGTACTGGTTAGCTTGGTTTCCTGCTACTAGTATGCAATTAAAGACATCTAAAACATATCAAATGCTTTTTCAACACTATCTTAAGATGTCATTGCTTCAGTTGGCGCAGGATGGGATGAATCTTGGCTTCACCGAAATCAATAGAAGACTCCACTGGATCAAGATATCATTCAGTTGTAAAGACCTGTTAAAATTAGGACTGACCTTCTTCAAAGACGTAGCTTATTCCAGGCATTCTGTGGTGCTCTCTCCACAAAAAATGATAGCAATTAGTTTCAGTTAAATTACATTTCAAGAATAAAGAAACTACAAACATGTAAATTCAGTCTTTATTTTATTAAAAGATGATTTGTTCTGTTGGAGGAATGAATAAATTTGTATCTGCAAAATGTTACAAACAAACAAGGAACAAAACCTTTGCTTCTGGGCATGCTCAGACCTATACCACTATACAGTTTTCTGAAAAATATCATCTAGAATATTGTAATTCATAGCAAATCAATCATTAATGAAAAAATTCTGGGATTTAAATTGCATTACAAAGTGAGGTACATTTTACTTTCCTTATCTGTTCCAAAAACATCAACAGTTCAAACACTGTTCTATTTCCAGAACAAGTATGAATTCAGATTACTCCATTCTCAGGCAGATTTACCCTAGGGGAAAGAGAAAGGAAGATAGCTAAGAGAAATTATGAATCATCATCCCACTCCCTTTTAGCACTGCTCAGTGCTGTAAGCAGACTCCCAAGCACAGGAGCACATGTACCAGTCTTTCCTTCGCACTTCGGATCAGGACACCATCCACTTCTATTACTTGTCACCAATTTATTTCCAAATAGAATAGCCTATCCTATAATTTAGCTCTTCACAGCACAAAAAATTCAAATGCATGACTGACAAAAAACATGGAAACAATAAATCTGAAATTTAATGAGCTGAGGATACAATGGAAGAACATCTAGCAGTAGCATTGGACAAGCTTGTAATATCACTGTGTTATTACAAACTCGTATTATGTTAAATGACTAAAGACAGTAGAGACAGAGAAGAAGATAAAAAGTTACAACAGCAGGCAATATTTCAAAATACATTACCGCATGTTAGAACATGAAAATCACAATGACATGTATTCTCATTTGGGCACAAATTCAGCATGAAACTTAAATACAACTTTGGATTAAGTCACAGGCTCATTATAAATACAATTAAATACCTTGTTGAATCTGAGTCCCAGAGAGGAGCACTTTGATAATACAACCGAAAGAACATCAGATGCAAAATTGTAAGAAAGAACTATAAAGCAAAAAAGCCCATTAGAAAAAGAACTGAAGAACTGCTAAGTGCAAGTGTCAGACATGCAACTTTTGGGGACATGTTATTCTGTGTTGTTCAGCACCTGGGACAGTAAGAGTCTGGTTCACACTCAAGGTACACAATACAAGTAAATAAAAAAGCTGCTTAGTATGAGATTGTTTTAAATTATTGAATGAGTACTTTGTGGGGAAAAAGACTTTTTTTAAATTTTAAAATGTATAAAAAACATAAGTATAAACTTATGGATGGTCAAAACTACATATGCATAAAATAAGAAATGGTTGGAAACAATTTTCTAAACTGCTGCAAAATACCCTGTGTCTAACTGCCACCAACTAGATCCTAAAAGCATGACTATCCCTCTTTAAGCCAGTTATCTTTCTCTACTTTAAGACATACTGATACATTAGCAAACATCTTTGTCCACTGCTGTCAAGAAAACCCCCTCCCATCAACCTCAGTAAGAAATTATTTCAGCTCTCAAGTTTTCTGTTAGTGTAGACTCCACAATCATTACTCATGTTTTGAAGTTTCAGCCATGCTGCTAATGAAGTAATGTGCTGTTTAATAATGGCAGCAGAGTATAGACCATTTATTTAATAGGAAAGTGTGCGACTAATTCCTCAAGACCACAGAAAGCTTCTGTCTTCCTTCTCACACATGATTTTGAGTCTCTCTGCAATTTTTCTTTTTTTTTTTTGTACCTATCTTCATCAGTTCTCTTTCCAATCCAGTTTCTACATTTACTTCTAATATCAGTCTCCCTTCTCTTTCATGTTTATTGAGCATGCATACAAGAGGTTTTTAAACAGTCAGAAGTGAGGCATATAATAAAATCTGAAAATACAGTAAATCTTATTTTGACACTGTCAAGCACAGAAATGTTTCCAGACTTGTACCCCAAATCTTATTCTTCAAAAATAAAAATAAAAATAGTTGTTAGATTTCATACTTTAAAGGAAAATATATAGCTACTTATACTCTTATTTAAATATAACACATTTTTCAAAAAAAAAAAAAAAACCCACACACACCCATCTGGATGGAGGGGCCTATTATTTACAAAAGAAAAAAAAGACATTACATGCTAAAAAATTAGTCATTATATAGTCCTCAAGATACATGGTTTCAAGGAAAGGTTGTGTGCTGAAGGAACACAAGCTTGCAATAAACAAGTATAGAGAACAATATTTTTGACTGTAAACAAATACGCACTAGTGTTCTTAAAGTAGAATGTGCATCAAATCTTATTCACAAACTAAACTATCCATGCTCTTCATCTGTACAATACTGTGGAAAACGAGCTGGAAGAAGTTAGGAAAGATGGGAAGATAGGAAAACTTTCTCATATCATAAAAATACGTTAGAACGGGACATATCTATGTAGTTAATTTAAAGCTTTGCTTTAAAACAAAGTTTATATTAAAAATCTTTTTTTGCTTTAAAACTTTAATCTAAAAACTAGCCTTTCTATAAAAAACAGTCCTTTAAAATTTTGCTTTAAAAAAATCAATTTTATATTAGACAAAATATTAAATTATACAGGCACAGTTAGCTAAGAGGATTATAAGAACTCATTATAACCCTTTGTCTTCCAGTGACTTATAATAATGGTCATAAGATTGTGTCAACTGACAATCATATGGAAAAATACATCATGGAAATCAACTTTTATTTCAAAATTATTAAAGAAAAAATCTGTCAGGCTGCATTTGACTTGTAAAGGAATTTTGTTTCCAGCTGGTTTAAGTACATGCACATCTTATTTATCATGGGAAATAAGTACATGCATCAAGAATTTACCCAAAACTTTTTTTAAACTATGAGTGTTTTATGATGACAGCTTTTATATTTACTTCAGATATTATATCTAAATCCACAACATTTTAAAGTCCACTATTATCTCAGTCCAAGCTACTGACCCTGGACACTTTAGAAAATGAATCAAAGTTTGTGGGTTGTTTTTGGTTTTTTGTTGTCTTTGTTTTTTGCAAATGCACAGATATGCCACAAAATGGCAGAGAGTGCAGAACTGGTCTTGTCTTTTATACATTATTCTTACATTCTGAAAGATTTATTGTACATGTATAGAATCCACAAAGACCTTAAAACAGGACAGATATATGTAATATTCCCAATTTCAGATTTACAAACCAGAGCCCTGATTCTGATATTTAACTATGTGCTTAACTCAATACAAGTGAATAGTTAATCTTGAGTTTAAAGCACAGAAACATCTGCAAGACTGGTGCTTATGTCTCTTAAACACACCTTAATAAAATAGGCTGTCATCATAATAGCTCTCAAATAAAAACTATGGTCTTTTGTGCCATAGGTATCATCATAGTAGTTAGACCATCCATGGTCAAACATGAATTTGTATGGAATATATATATATATATATATTTTTTTAATTCAGCTAAATGTTTTAAACAGATATTTAAATGCGTAAACTTTAATAAGTTTAGGTGGATTTTGCTTTGTGTTTGATTTTATTTAAATATTTTACCAAGCTTTTAAAAAGAAAGAAAATTTCAACAATTGTACACAAAAATTTAGACAACAATACACCCAATTAAAATTCAAAAAAGCTCAGAAACGCAAACTTAAGGTTGAAATTCTAGAACAACTCACTGCTATTTGTTCATATCATAACTTTTCCTTCCTCTCATTGAGGGATGTGAAGTTTATAGGTAAACTGAATCAATAAGCTATTAAAAAAAACAAACAACTAAACCTATATTTCTTTTGGAATTTGAGATTTCATTATAGCCACCACCATTTAAACAGTACCCTGGAGAGACATTTCCTTACCAGCAGGGTCAATTATTGCTTGATGAAAGCCCACAGTGACTTTATTTTGTCCAAAATAGCTGATTTGGACAAGGTTTCAGGAAAAAAGTCTATATAAACACACGTACAATTATGTATTTTTGAAGAAAGTGCTGAATTGATCTGAATTGTATCATACTGCATTAATTTCAGTGCCACTCCATAGGAAGTATATGATATATTATGTGTTGAATGAGGTGTGCATATACACAAACACAAAATACATACATATAATTCACCCCAGATTAATACATCTTCATTTAATTTTGAGCATAACAACTGAGTCATTTTATGGACTTTAGAAGTAGGTGGAAAAAAGAATAGGTACAATTAATACAGCTCCTAATTTACCCTATTATAGTGCACTATTATGCACTGGTAATATCATAAAAACCAATATGATACCATTCAAGCTTGTAATTTTTCAGATGTATAGATGAAGTCTTGTAAATAGGGTTCTAAGTGCTTTTAACGCAAATACACAACTTCTGCAGCTTTACACAGTAGAACAGTGCAATACGTAATGTGCCCATATTACAAGAACAAGCGCTTAGTTTACAGTTGTACTTGTTTCACATTAGACTGGCTTTGCACTTTCTGCAGCTCTAGCACTTCAGCTGCTTTTCCTATGACCACCTTTTTTCCCCCCTTTCCTCTTCCTCAATCTGTTTCCAGGTGCTGGCTATATAAAAGAGTCACTGTTTTGGTGGCTAGCTCTCACCTGGTAGGACAAGACAGTTTCGAAGTAATGGTACAGCAGAGGTTCTTCTAGAGGGTCGGTTCACAGTGCTAGGGTGACCCCTATCTCCACTTACCTCCCAGCTCCCTATTTTGGAAGAAGTTTGCTCTGGCTTCTTCGGAAAGGATCCCGATGTGACTTTCTGCCGCTTTTCAGGAATCCCTGTGATAACTGTTGAGTTCAGAAAGGTCCTCTTCGGTTTCCTCCTTACCTTCAATTTTTTAGCATCAGGCTTTTCTTTCTTAAGGTGCTTTCCCACTGTAGTCGTCTTTGTCTGGTGCCTACAGATGGAGAAGGCAGAAGATTTCTGGGCACGAGGAGGGAGTTTCCTTCTTATCCCCTCTTTTTGCTGTTTTTTAGTTCTAGAAGTTTGTTTGCCTGGGGTTACTCTGTTTCCTCTCTTCCCAACAGTACATCTGACAGACATAGGTCCTGCAGCCTTTTTGGAAAAACTTGGTTCTTTATTAGGGCCTTCTTTTCTCTTCCATCTTGCCTTTGGATTCTCTCTCTCTAATCGCTCACTCCTGATGGAGGTCAAAGGGGTTTTGGCAGCTCTACCATTAAATGGAGTTAATCTACCATCTGCTTCCACCTGAGACTGGTGAGAGTTCAAAGGTGAAATGGCCAGGTGTTTAAAAGAGTTCTCAGAGCGACCAGATACCAGACAATCTGATCTTTCTGTGGAAACAGAAGATCCATCTGTCTTTTGACTTGAGGCTATATCATTCCCTTTACCTGGATCTGGCAGGAAAGATACTGAACATGAACTATTGAAGTCTGACCAATTAAAGGATTTTGACGGCATGCCCTCTCTCTGTGAATCAGCTAGTTTCCTCATGTTTGCATCAAAGCTGAGACTTCTGAAAAGCTGTCGAACATGGGAGGGCTTTTTGGCCTTTTCTCCACCTGTACTCTTAGGAGGCGTTTTCAGAATTCGATTTGTCAGTGGGTCATAATACTTGAAAGAACATTGTTTATATTTATACCTTATAGAGTCCTTGCTATCTGTGGAGTTGCGATTTCTCCTCATTTTGGGAATATCTGTAGGTTTACCTTTACACTGTTTAATCTCTGGACATGAAAGCACATAGACCACTGTCTTGGGCTGTACAGGGCTCATAATCTTGCTATAGGACTCAGGAAGTTTAAGGGCACATAGTCTAGTTTTCATGTTTGGAGTGTTTTCATTCTCTGGCCACACAATGTTTGCTTTTTGATCAGCTGGATCGGGTTCTCTTCTAGTCATTTTTCTTTTTGCTACAGGGTAGTTCACTAGACTTGTTTGGGTGCCATGGCTGACTTTAACTACCTGACATCTTGAAGCCAGGCGCCATGTCCTTTTCCTAGGCATTTTAAGAATTTGTGGGTTGCATAGCGTATCTGAGGCTAAAGATGGGCTATCAAAATCAGAGCCACCACTTAAAGCATCATTGAATTCTGGCAGTGCTTTAACTGATGCACTTTCTGTTCTATTACCCTCAACAGTATCATTCTTTTTTTCATCTTTCTGTTTCTTTCTCTTCATTCTCTTCCCTGCACATTTGGCTGAAGATTCACTGTCAAAGTAGCAGCGAAAACGACCTTCCCTGAAATCACGCACAAGTTCTTCAATTTTTATATCATCTTCATACATTATTTGAGACCAAGTCTTTCCCACGAAAGAAGGAGGCACATGAGGCAGAGCTGGAAGAACTGGTTCTTCGGTATGAACTATCACATCCTGTTTTGCTGCTTGTATTTGCTCCATTGACTCACTTTTTAAAACAGAAGAGAGCTGTGTTCCATAGTCTTTATTTTGCAAGCTTATTTGGACCTCTTTCAGGAATTCTATATCTTTTATAGCTGCCTTAGGTAAGTCTGTTCCTGACTGAATAAGTGCATCACAGTTAAAACTCACTTCAGAGCCCTCTAAATGAGTATGGTCCAGAAGCGAAGAAAAAGTTAAACAGGGATTATTCTCTTCTTCTTTGAAAGGTAGTTCTTTAGAAGTAGTTCCATGGCAGTATTTCAGAATAACATCTTCAATAGTTTCATCCACTGAACTTTCATCATCTCTGTTTGTCTTCATTTTTTTGCATCTTACTAGTTGTGGGGATGTCCCAAGATCTAGGGAGCTGTTGATACCCACAGTATCCCTGAGATGGAAGTCAGACATCAAAGTTTCACCCTGAGTTTGTAAACCATCGCGTTTTAAGAGAGATTGACCTGAGGTAATACATAAAGAATCACTGGGGCTGCACATAGGATTCTGACACATAGGATTTTGATGTGAAACTGAAGGGCTTTTTGGGTTAACCAGTGCCAGAGCAGGATTCAAGCATGGGTTCAATAACACATCCTTACTGCATACCTCCATTCTTTTTTTATCATATCCACTATGTGGAATAATATTTGATGCCACCAAATTCCTAACATTTTTTACTGTTTTAGGATTAACAGAAGAACTATGAATTAAAGGACTGACGGAAAAATGTTGAGGTACTGGGCTCACAGCTGTAAACTGGCCTTCATGGCTATGATTTGCAATTTGAGCATCTCTCAGGGTATGCCATTTCTCACTGCTACAAATGCCCACAGACTGCTGGGACATTCCTGTAATATGTTCCTGTCCTTTTTCTAGTTTCTGAATAAATGCTTGCATTACAAAAGTTTCCTTTGTGCCCTTATGAGATAGGCATGGAGCAGAAGATCCCATTTCACTGACGGACTCCTGGTCTTTGCTGGAAGCTTCCTGTCTGCTTCTATTCTTCTTTTTCTCTACATCTTCTGGAGATAGGCAAGCATTCCTAGCAGTCTCTGGAGTGACAGGGAGTGGTATGTCATCATAGGTTGGTCTAGGGGAAAAAAAAAAAAAAAAATACTGCAAATACACTTAAATTTTTTCAAACAAAAGTAAACAAACAAACAACCTCCAAAATAAATAGTTACCTAGAGTGCATCACACCTAAAGAGTAAAATCAGGTTACTAGCTTTGCTACTTTAGTAAAGAGATTCAGAGATTCCATTAAAAAAAAAAAAAAAAAAAAAAAGTGCCAGGAAGGAGAGGGGAAGGGTGAGAAAATGCTGCACAAAGCTAACGACAGCAATTTGGGCATTAGTTTGTTACCCTGTTCATGCACCTATTAAGAATGGCCAAAGAGACAATACTATAATTTTATAAATAGGGCAAGGCAAGATTAAGCGGTGTTCTTTGTTCTAAGCTGTGAGCTTATAAAGAAGTTAATTCATTGGTAAAACTACAATTAATAATAAGTTGCTGCAAATAAATGGAACACTACAATATTGCATACCATAAAAATACTACTGAATATAAACACCCCTTTCACTACAGAACGTGGTTGTTCAGTAGGAACTCTGCACATATTACAAGGAATTCCCATGCTCATTGCTTCTCACAGAAATTGCCCAGCTTCAGACTCACTTCTATAGGAAGCCTAGTCATGACTGTTCAATCTCACTGCAACAACAGCAGATTTTTATATATTCTACAACGGATATTCTTTAAAAGTCCTATCTTTAGGACCACCTCAAATGTGTTTATCTCTTGCAAAATTAACAGAACAGATATTAAATAGTCTATATGTCTGTTTCATTAATTCTGCAGGATTTCTATTTCTCTTATGCATCACATGAATCCACAAAGCTTCAATTTGTGTAACAATTGGGAAATCCAATGAAAATAATAAAAAATTAAGTAAATATAACTGAAGAGAGAATAGGGTCCTTCACCTGAAAGTTATAACCAGACCTTGCAAAAGTCATATGGATGCTTACTTTAATACATGGCAGACAGCCTCCACCAACTCCCTTATGGTGCACTCATCTGCCCACAGAAGTATCAGGAGTAAATTTGATTGTAAAGTAATTTCCTTTGAAGTTGACAAGATTTACTACTAAAAGTGCAAGTTTCCAGAAGAAACATACATAGGACCACGAAAAAAAAAAAAATCGTACCTGGAGCCACCTACTTCAAACCTTGGAATAAGCCTCAGCTGTGATCCACTACTGTATTTTGTTCTCTCTTTCTCTGATAGTTATGAATAGTTTTCCAGCGAGCTGCATACTCATTTTATTATCATTTAATCTCCAATCACATTTTCCTTAGCTTGCTTATAAGCCTCATACAAGAACACGTCAAAAACCATGCTAAACACAAGGTAGATGGCATCAAGATGGTTCTCCTCTATTCACAAGGTCTGTTATCCTGTTAAAGGAGGAAATTAGAATGGCCTGACATGATTTGCTCTGATAAATCAGCAGTAACTGTTACTCATTACTTCATTATCTTCTAGACTCAGTTTGCTTATTCGTTTCTCAGGGAAATGCTACAATTTAAGCAAAGACATCTATAAGAAGATCCTCTCTGGGCCCCTACTAATAAATGACGGTTTCTACATTTGTTCTTTCCCAAACCTTCTGAAACATCACACATTCTCTGTGACCTCTCAAAAACAATTACTAAGAGCTCCCAGATTGCTTCACAGGGTACCTGAGCTAAATATCATGAGTGCCAAAATTCCTATTTATTCAATTCATGAGAACTACAGAGCCACTAACAGTCAGCAGTTAAGTAAATCACAACTGGTAGACTACGTAGTTCAGTAAAGATGTATTCTTTTTAAAATATCATGTTCTTTTTTATGAAAGGTAAAAAGAATAATCAGTTTGTTTAACAATACATAGAAGAATAATGAGAAAATGTCAATTAACTGTATCAACAAGTTTTGTATCAAGAAGTTATATTTGAGATGCAGGAACTTGATGACTTCTGCATTCCTATTCTCTTACAACATGATATTAAATGGGTTAATTAAGCTGTTAAATAAAACTGTGGCATAAGAAGATGATAATAAGAAATAACAAAATGACTGAATGAATAACAGAGGTCTTCGCTGAAGAAAAAGTAAATGTCTCCTATAGATATTTGCAATCTATAGCTATTGTTTATAATATAAAGATACAAGGGAATTATTTGTTTTCTCTGCAGTCGTAAGTATTTGTGCAGGCTACAGTGCCTGCAAACCTGCAGTTTTACATTTACTTTTTCTTCAGCAGAGTGCTGCCAATCAAGTGTGATGGAGATAGTTCAGGAAAGAAGAGCTGGTCCCTTCTGGTTTTGCTGTTGTGCCCCCAAAATTCTAGAGAGAGTTCCCTCCCACTCCTGGGGTAATTTAAAGAGCTGTTAATCACTGTGATGGAAGTTTTTTGCACCAAAATTTTCTGTGAACAGTGCTGCAGATTGTGTTGCATACAAGAACTATCTCCAGATCTCTTTTCCAGACCCCTCTGGTCTGTGCAAGCCACACTAACACACGCAAAAAAAGATGCTAATTATTACAGACTCACTGCTTAGCTCCATAGGTAAGGTTGAGTCCAAACCCTAAATACTGAAATTGAAACTGCAAAATTTTATCTTTGGTTACTTTCTAGAGGTTAGAAGATAAAGACCACCATGCCTAGCTAACATTGCAATTTTACATGATGTTTGAAATCATGTAAAAGACATATACTTGCCCCTGCATCCATAAAAACAGTGTGTGTTGGGGGCTAAGTATGTGTATGTGCCTATACCCTTACATATTGTAATAATAAACAATTTAAGTGAAGGTAAGAAAACTATAGTGGTAAATGGCACAGCTCATGCACACCAGAAGTAGGAAACTTGCAGAAGAGATGGATGAGTTTGCTGTATCTCTGCTGGTTAAAGGAAGCAACCACACAAAACTGACATCGCTGAGATACCAAATTATATTTTTCCTCCTCACTGTAAAAGTTGTTTAATTGATACCTGCCACAGTCCTGGGTTTTATTCCTGGTAATGCATATGGGCTATAACCACAGGCTGAGAGTCTAAAGAAAAGAAAATGCCAGAGCAAAACTTTTCTATTACTAATACATTTACGGTTACAAAAGACTGGAGGGTGGCAAATATAATGCTGATCTCTGAAAAGATAAAGACGTTCTAGGTGGCACGGATAGCTTGTTTTTCCCAGTTAGCAGGTTCTGTTCACTAAATGAAATAAGTTTCAATTTGCAACAGCTCAGGAGATACATGCCTTTTTCACATGGTTATTGCATTAAAGTATATCCTGTATTTTATTTATGGCAAAAAATCCTGGATGTTTTCAAGCTAGAAATTTATTTGTAGTGAAGTGTTCGTGTCCCAGGCTAATTTGTCACAGACATGCCTAATAGCCTTTTCTACCACATCCCTGATAATATCAATATGATTGGTTTCAGACAAAACAGACTTCTATCTGTTCGTCAGATCTATCCTAGTACTTCACCTGAGCACTGCAGAACACATTATTTGTGGACTTAAGCCTTTGTCAACAAAAGCAAACTGCTGAAGAAACAAGTAGGTACAAGAATACCAGAAAAGAAAAGAAATAAAAAGTTCTACATCAAGATACACTAACTGATGTACCTAAACCGGGCTTAGACTGGGATTTTTGATCAGCTCATAGAACAAAACAACAAGGAGTGAGGCTTATCTGATTTCATTTCAGCTGGTGGTTCTACAGAGACAAACCTACATACTCACACTGTTATCACTCTTGAACACACTCATGAGGAATGAAGAGAACACTTTTCAAAATATGAGCATGAATGAATTGGCCAATTAAGGTAATTCATATAAGCATTAACTGAATGTGTGAACAATAATGAAGGATAACGAAAAAATAAACATAAATATTCACCTGACATAATCCACAAACAATCACTGTCAACAACCCAAAATTATGAACTCTTTCAATACATATCATAAAATATACTGCTAAATATACACATACATATATATATATAAAGTTCACAGTGTATACATTATAAGAATTTGTAAACATGCATCAGGCTCTACAGTCTACCAACATACTAGCTGACCCACACATTCTTACTTTTTGTTAGGTCTTCACATCCAGTTGCTATCAAAAAGCTGTATCAAATCATTAAGTAATGAAACAAAGTTTGGAAGTAAGTGGGGAGACAACACAAAAGGAATCTACCTGGACAATGTTTATGTAAATATATTCTTTTCTAAATTGCCTCAATACAAAAGTTTACCTATAATGGGCAAAATTTACTGCTCAGCGCTGGAACAGAAATAAGTATTCACAACATATGCATTCTACACACAATAAAAAAAAAAATCTGTATTATACCTGTTGTCATGGTATCTGTGGGGATGATGCTGCAAAACATCTTGCAGGAAACGCTCCATCAAACTACTGGTACCCATACGATTCCTACAGTAAGTGGTAAAATGTCTGTGCTGGGAGCTGAAAACATGCTGATGAAAGATGAAACATATCGCTAATTTAATACTATTGTTAACACAGTGATATCTCCATAAAGATGGCTTCCTAGGTTGAATATAAACACTGTTACAATAAAAAAGTCTAAATAAAAAGTAAAATCTTCAGTCTTTTCTATGCTTTAATGCCTTGATTCAGTGAGATTCTTAAATACGCAACTAAATTTAATGAATAGTCACAATAGGGAATCACAAATAAGCCTAAAATGTGTTGAAACACCTTGCTGAGTTGGAAACTAAATCAGCAGCTCTGCGAGATGCTCACAAAACTTGTGACTGGTACAAATTATCTAAGTATATCTATAAATGATTAAAAATATTTTTGAACTTCGTATGAACAAACATCCTGTAATTCACTCAAAGAAGAATTTTCATGAGCATACAGGGTGAAATAGGTTTCTACTTTCTAATTAACAAAAGTATAAAAGACTACAGACCAAGGTAGACTTAAAGAACAGAAAAGTAAATATCTGATCAAGTGGCTTCAGCTTTGACATCTAACATATTAACCCCAATATTTTACAATTTATACAGATCTCAAAAATAAAGCCACAGAAATAAAACTAATGGCTGCAATGCACAGCAGCCTGCCACTTTAGAAAAGCAGACTGCAGAAAGCAAGTAACACAACCAGCTTCTTTATAATACTTAAGAGATGAGATGGGTGCATACATTGTGCAATTGACAAATTTATTATTTTCCATTCAGTATTGGTTTTTCAGTGTAGAGACTGACATTTTATAAGCTGATAAATCCTGCTGGTACTTCTTGCTATCTGTTTCTGAATTATGCAGCAGCCTTCCTACCTGTTCAAGATTACTGTAGTGTATATGGCAGCAGTTGCAGTATCCTTGTCTATTTTGCGTGGTGGATACACCAGGCCCAGGATGTTCTTGTCCTCTTGTGTGTAAACTGAAAGAAGAAGTTAATATTACCAAGACATTTCAGTAAGAAAATGAGAACTGTTGGGTTGCTAGTTCAAGTGCCTAGCATAAAAATTCTGAATATCTATGTTATACTATGCAGTTGGAACAAACTTGCACTGTTAAGATTTCTATTTCAAAATCATAATGACAAGCAGCATTACACATTTTTAAAGTATTCCCAAACATTTATCAGTAAAGAAAACATTTTTTTTTAAGCAGAATGAAGGATAACAGGGATTGAAGGTGCAGCTGAACACAAATTATAATTTGAGTCAGCCATAGTCTGACAATAACTGTGTCTCAAGAAAGAGGCAGAGTCATCTTTTCATCCTTGTGTTTTTTAGTATTTGGAAATAAAAATAGACTGAAGACCAAGAAATTCTGACATCCAGTGATATTAGCTTTTGGGCACTATAGTGCGCCTTCCCCACAGTTTTTACTAGTATGCTGGCATCATGCACTTGATCTACATTGTATCATTGTCACCAATTACATAAGATTACAGACAACGTTGAAAAATACATCCTTCCTGTTTTACTTCATGTAAGCAGTAAGTTGCATGCCAGTTAGATCATCATCTAACTCACCTGCTATTACTCTCCTGTTGTAGAGAGCCTTCAACACCATGTCTTTCCATTCCTATAGCAAAAATACAGAAAGTCAAACAGAAGTCAAGATCTTTAACTGCAGTTAGTTACTTCCCTTGCATTGTACTTGTCACAATTAGTATTTTAAAGGAAGATAAAAAATTTAGTAAGTTCAAGAAAACATCTACAGAGATTCTTTTGTCCTCAAAAATCCACTATGAGCTTCATAAAATAAGCTTTGCCCTTTCTTGGTTGAGGTTAGTGGGAACTTTTCTATTGACTTGCCTGGGATCAAGATTAGGCAACCTACATTTAGACTGTTACACCCATGATCACCAAGATAAAAATGCTGCATATCTTTAACAGCTTACAGCATGACAAGAAAATTGCATCTGTATGGAAACTATGTGGATGATTCAGAAGTCACTTCTTCCATCCAAGTTCCATGCTGAAATTTAGGAAACCAAATTATGCAATTGAAACTACAAGGTGAACTAATACTTCTAATATTAATTATTATGGTGAAAAAAGAACAAATGCAATAATATCTACTTTAACTTACTCACCTTGTGTGGAAGAAGCAGAAACTTCATCAGATGGCTTGACTCTGTCAAACATCTGTAAGTCAAAAACATAGCAACTGAGAATAAAAAAATAAAACACATAGTAAAGCTTTACCTCATCCTCAATTTCAGCATGCCCAAGCTCTTAGGAAGCACAGTTTTGTTTCAGCTATAGATCAATGCTTAACTTAAAGGTATCTGTTCTGTAAAAAGCAATTCCTGCTTTGCTAGGTTACTCTCATATTCTATTTAACAATGCTCTACACTATCCATCAAACAACTTCTGAGTGACTGCAAACTGTCAATGACTGCCAGTGCCAGCAACTGAAAACCTGCCAGTGCTGGCTCACATGCAGCAAACTATTTTAACCAATCCATTTGCCAGGGAAGTAAAGTGGAACAGAAGTCTTTCTCTGATGGCAATTTTGCAGCTGCATGTTAGCTTTGACAGGAGAATGGGGCAATTTCTGATCTAATTAGCAAAGTCAAATACTTTGCTTACAAATACAGCTTAGACTGTTAGGTTAATAAGCAGTAACTTTGTCAAATTTATTAAATGACAACTTCTTCAGTTGCATTTGCATTACAGATGAAAGATGTATGTTGTTAATAAAAAACAAACAAGAAAACAACCAAAAAAATAGTCATCCAGGCTGGAAAAGTAATTGTTTTTGTTCAAAAGATCTGCAAACCAACAATGAATCCCAGAGTTTTTAATTAAAATATGACTGCAACAACATGCAACTATAAGTTTAAGGGCACCTAAACACAAAAGGTTTCCAAGTTTCACACAGTCCTTTACCTTATAGAATACAAACATAAAGTCAACTTTCTAGTACAAACCTTGGTGTATCAACTTTTTTCTTCCACCAAAGGTGATTCCCAGCTAGCAAAAAGTAGATGTTGAACAGGAGGCCATTTGCAGCACAGGACACTTATTTCTTCTCATCCCATCTGGCGACAATGAAGTTAAAGAGCCTTCTAAAATACAATTAATAATGCACATTTTCCACACTCTAAAGCGTGTTGTTTTTTCTGTACCATTTTGCAAATAAGTCAGTCAATAAAATGAATAAATGTCTTTAAGTCCACTGAGCATCTTTCTTTTCCATTACAGAAGTTGTTTTGACAGTGTTTCCTTCCTAAGTGCTAACTGTTCCTCCTGAAATAACCTTGTTTCTCCTTTCTTCCTCATAGTCCCTGTTTATTAAACATTTATTATGTTGTGATTTTGGATCCTAGTACTCACAAAATTAATTCTATTTCTATAATAACAGAAAACAAATTCCTCAATATTAAACAAATTGAAATGCATGTATTTTGGGCACAATTCATGAACCTGCTCTAAAAACATGCTTTCTTTTGCTTTTGTTATGTAAACTAGTTAAATATTGCAATAAAACATTAACCAGAATTTTCACAGCTCATTAGATGTTCAAGGCATTTCATAAATTAATCATTACATACTCAGTGAAGTAGTATCATTTCCATATCACAAACAGGGAAACAGAGACATGGTAAAAATAATTTCCATAATCATTGTCACCAGCATCACAGCGAAAGCACCACATTCCATCTCAAAACTCAGAACTTAACAATTCTTAGACCTGCTCTTGGCTTACCAGACATATATGTCATTGTAGAATAACAAACTTAAGGTTTCAACTCACGCACTTTTTCTTTTTTATAAACTGTTTTTACAAGAACCGTTCTCTCCTTTCTGCTTTCCCATTCTCGTATGTAGAAAAGATATTACACTCCTATATGAGGCCTATACCATTAGTCTCACTAGACTATATGTGATTTTTTAAAAAAAAACTGTCGTACTTTTTCCCTCACTATACACTGCTCAATATAAGTAGTAGGGCTGCTATAGCAGTTGCAGTATAAGGCAAGTTTTACAGCCAGAAATATCCTACTAGCTCAACTCAAGGGGGCAGAGGGAGAGGGAAGGGGGGAGAACAGACAAAACAAAACAGAAAAAACAAGAATCACTCTCCTTTCCACAGAATCCATCAAAAAAAAAAAAAGTACCTGTACTTAGAAACTTTGTCCTTCCTGACTATATTAAGTGCCTCTCCTAAGCTTGCATATCAGGAACAATTTTAGGTTCGCCAGTTTTAGGTTCTTTACATAACTGCCTAGGAGGACTCTGTTCCTAAGTATGGTTGGGAGATAAAACCTCTTCCAAATAACAGTTCAGAACAGGAGTCTAACTTAATTGTATGTACACTTGTTATTGTGCTTTTGACCTTAAAGATCACTTTAAAAAAAAAAGGCAATTAAAACAGAGTCTAAATCCAGCACAGGATGGGCAGATACTGCATAACTACAAGAAGATGGAGCACTTCAGCATTGTTATTTTGTATTGAAAAAGTAATAAATTGACTACAGCATCACGGATTTCAGTAAAGATGATGTATGCCAGTCAGGCAGCAAGAGAGATCAGCGTCCACAGCTCTTGCCAGGGTATGTTAGTCATTAGTTGCATGGTTCTTGGAGGCAAACAATATCTGAAACTTCAAAAAGATATACAAAATCCCCTGGGGCTCTGAAAATCTGACCCAGGGGAAATTTCCTGATAATCAGTCTGATCCTGAACATGGGCAAAACCTACTCGTCAAACAACAAAGAAAGGCTTTCTTGATACCATCAGCAGATCTCAGTCACCCTGTTCATCTGGAATTTTACTGGAAAAGTGAAGAAAAAAAAATCCCACAAGGCTGTCTTCAATGAATCATGCTTAATGGAAACTTGTTTCCACGTGCTTGAAGTCAACTTGCCGAATCTCTAAGATCTGACTCTACATATATTCTTAAGACACAACTGCAACTGCAAAGTGTAATAGGAGTGTAGTGACCTCAGAGGAGGCTATCCGCTTCTTTCCAGTTCCAGAAAAGACAAGGAACAGGAAAGTCAGATACTCATTCCACAGTCAGCAGGGGGCACCACAACCATTTATCCCAATCCCACTGCTCTAATTTGCCCCCAAAATGGATTACACTGCATTATTTATAAAAATGTTTAATTAAAGACGCCAGGCAGTGTCAGTTGCAGAATATGAGAGGATAACTGCTTCAGTGATTTATTACTTTCTTATTTCAAAGAATAATTTCAATGGTGATACTCTGCTGAGAGCTTATTCATCATATACAGTTATTAAGGCTACACCCATAAATCAAGTTACACAAAGACTCATGCACATTTAAATTGAGCTACCATCACAGTAACCTTAAACAGCACAGGACCGTTAAAATAACTACACTGAACTAGTCCAGGCTGGATTTCCTCTCCAACATTTTGCAGTTCAAGGAGACTCAACGGAGGAGATGTTCTCACTCAGGAGGGGCTAAGTAAAACCTGTAAGTCAGCATTATCACTTAGTAACTGACAAGCTATATTACCATTTCAGAGCAGATCTTTTCCAGAGATACTTCTCTACACAGCTGACACACAAGAGAAGATTTCTCTTTATCTCTGTGTTTTATGAGAACACTAATGTACGGAACAAAGAAAAAAAAATCTGAATGAAAACTATATACAGGTTACCATCTGACATTATGCCCAAATCACAGTCTAGTAACGTAAGGGGAATCTCCTACACAGATGCCATGTTTATGCTGCCAAAACCCAGACAGTCTAACTGCAATTCTCATTTAGCCGAAAGAAAAACTATTTCTATGCATCTACAAAGGATTTTTTAGATCTGCAGGCTTTGCATGGACAACGCGTGCTTTGCTAAGGTATTTCCAACTTGAAATATCTTAAACTGTTGCATTAAAAATTAACATTAACACAGTTCAAAGTAAACTATATCTGTATAAGCTTCAGCTGAAACATTTTACCACTGAAAAAGTCCTGTGAACTGTGACAAATGTAAAAACAACTGGCTACACGCAGAAATGTTTGATTTGGTTAACTTATAACCCAAGGGCTACTTTAGCACTCTCTCTTTTGTATTTAGACACTGATGCTTCTTTTCGGTTTTACTGAGTTACTTGAGGCACAGTAGCCAGAGCATGAATATGCCTCAGACAAGCACATTTAACAAGAACAGAAGAGAAACCCATAAAGAGAAAAACCAATATGCTTGAAACACACATATAAAAATCAGTGGTGCTTGATAACATATATGAAAATGTCAAAGGCATCAATACCATTCGCCTACTGCAGGTAATAAATTATAATAAAAAAGAGCAAAAAAGACGATCAAAACCGCTCCCCCCCAAAATACCTCACGAATACCTCTAACGACCCTTCAGCTGAGAAAGTCAGCACTGTGTAGACACGAGGGAAAACAGAGGGGAAAAAAATCCCCGTTCAGCAAAAACATTAACCCACCAACAGCATTAGTACAAATATATGCTTTTAAAGAGTGAGGGAGTTTATTTCTTGGCCCCAGCCCCCGCGAAGGCGCCACCTGAAGCGGGGAGCAGAGCGGGGGGGGGGGGTCGCGCTCCCGCCCGCGGGGCGTTTAGCTAACCACGGCGGAGACCCCGCCCCTGCCCGCGCGCGCAGAGCTGGGCGGGTGCGTGTGTGCGTGCGTGCGCGCGCCCGCCTCAACGGCCCTAACGGCCCCTCCCGCGCCGCGCCGCACCGTTCCCCCCTCCCCCCACCCCGTAACGGCCGCGCGCTCCACCGCCCCCGAGCATCGCCGCTGCTCCCGCCGGCGGCGGCGCCGCCCGGCTCCCTTCCCCAGCGCCGCCTCACCTCCATCACTTCCCCAGGAGCTCTTCCGTGCCGCGCGGGGGTCAGGGGATGCCATCCGCTGCTTCCTGCTCCGGGTCGGCGCGACGCGGCCGGCGGGGGGGGAGGGAGGAGGAGGAGGAGGCGGTGGCGGTGGCGGCGGCGGGGCGGGACGGGGCGGGGCCGGCGGCGGCGGCGGCGGCTCTGTGGGAGGAGGCCGGGCAGGCGGCGGGGGCTGTTCCTCGTGCCTCAGCCGCGGCGGTGGCGCTCGGGTCCCTGATGCCGCCCCAGGGGGTTCGGCCCCGCCGGTGGCTCGCGGGACCCCTACACCGAGCTGTGGTAGGGGGACGCCTTTGATTTCTGTTGTGTTCTCGTGGTCTGTGCATAGGTGCAGATCTGTTTTCACTGCTCCAAAAAAATAAGTCACCCGTGCAGAGCTAAAGTTGCCCGGTGATATTTTGTTGCCTGTTATGACATAGAACTTGCCAAAACTTGAACTGATGGAAAAAAAAAATTAAGGAAATACGACTTTTAGGTTTATGTAGCATAATGTTTCTGCCTTTTAAGGCTGACAGTATCCACTAATAATTATATGCTCATTCTATTTTTTTGAATAGAATTCTTTGGGTAGGAGTGTAGATTGGTAAGAAGCCATCATAAAATTCTGCAGGTGCAATATAGACAAGGTTTAAGTATGTGAAAGCTCAAACACATGCACAAATCATTGCATATCAGCTGAGCTGCATTGTTTAAATGTGCGTGTACTCCATTTCTGGCTAATGCAATTTGAAATATGTTATCTTAGGCTAAAATAGTTTACTTTTATGATGGATTTATAGCAGGCTTAGCGGGTTACTGTGGCCCAGCTAACCCTTTGTAATATGTTGAAGCGAAGTAAACTCAGTGAGGCTTCTGTGCTTTCAGTGTAGCTCTGTACTGGTATTTCTTTTCCAGGATGGCTCATGTAAAACAGAGGTGCTTCTTAGCAAGAGAAGGCTTTAGAGTCTGTCTTCCAATGTTACATAACCTGTCCTTGGAATGTTTCTCCATAGTTTGGCAAGGGTAGAATGGAATATTCTGTCTTATGGACTATCAGTCAAAGCAGAATTTAAGCTTGTGTTGTCAAGTATTTCTTGTTTTTTTTTTTGTTTTTTTTTAACTGTTTATGTATTTATGAGGTTGCACCTTGATTCCTGCTTAGATAAGGTATTGAGAGACATCCCTTCCTCTCAAACTCCTCTTTACCCTAGGAACAGCAGATCTACTCAGCACATTTGTGCATGAACACTGAAGTGGGACTAACAAACTTCCTTTCCTCTTGAAAATTCCTGTCTCTCCTGATCTGAGCCTCCAGCCTTTTTATCTTCCCTGATATCTATACTAATTTAGAGCATTCCCATAAACTGTCCCATACACCTTTCACTGCTTTGCCTTCTATTTTTGCTTTGATTTGCTATGCTTTTCCACCCCTGTTAGCCAAATATATATTAAGATTATACCTACAAAAAGCATTAAGAGAAAGCAACCTCTGACAAAGGAGAGCAATAGGTATTTTTACTAAAAGAAGTCTCTGGTATCTTCCAAGGGTTGGAATCAGATTGCAAAGACAGAATGTAGCAATGAAAATGAAGGTTGGTAAAACTAGCCGTCAGGAAACTGGCCTAAATTTTTGGTGCATTGTGTGTGTTCTTCATACATTCTAATCTTAAAAGCCTAACTTGTCCTTTAGTTTTTGTTGCAGTAGAATTCTTCAGAGGATCTGAGCTCACTGTTGAATGCCTGAGAGCAATTGAGGGCTGGGATTTGAGCCACGCTGAGAGTGCTTTTGCCAAATGTCGGCAAAGGTGAATTGCTAAACCTAACCTGGATTCTAAAAAGAACAGGAAATTTCAAGGCAGTCCAAGTGCGCATGTAGATTTTAGAGCACTTAGAATTCTGAGTCAAGCTCAGGAAAGGAGGATCTTTCTAACTTTATAGCAGAATGGGTGTTCTGTAATACATGGTGTGATATTAAAACTTTTAAGTACTAAGAAGTGTAAAATATTCCTTACAGGGATTTTGGTATCTTCCTCTGAAGATTCTCATACTGGCCACTGTTGAATATCCGATACCAGACTAAGTGGAGCAGTGGTCTGATCTTGTACGATATTTCTTCTCTGCCTTTATAATCAATTCAGTTATATTCAATGATAAGGGTTTTCAAGGTGTAAATAAAGAAGAGAATTCTTCATCTGTGTCAAAGGCAAGTATAAACTCTTCTAAAATTCAGCTGTTTGTTTTCTTCGGTGTGCATTTCTTAGACTATTTTTTGCTGTTCATTGGCGTATTGCTATTACACTTTTTGCTATATTTTTTCCTCACTTTTTTATGAAAAATGTATGGTTTTTTTTAAAGAATGATCTTCTGTTTACTTCTGCATAGTACTGGAAGAAAACACAAGCTGGAAAGAACAACAAATCTTTTATTAAAAAAGAGTGCTAGTTTTGTCTTACAAGAAGGCAAACTTATGGGAATTTTGCTCATTTTCTCATTGTGTAAAACTGGGCTTTCCTCTTTTTGTGTTGTAATCAAGGTATTGTAAAATTTTAAAATAAGGGCCTTAACTGAATTAACAATAAAAACATCCCTAATGTCTTGGGATGTTAGATGAATCCCCAAATTTAATGAATACTGTCTAGGTTAAAGGTTGTTGTTTCTGTTTTTCTTTTTTTTACCTGAACTACCTTCTTAAGATGAAAAAAATATGAATTAAATTACCGTTTTAAAATTGTTAAAACCATTTAGACAACCGAAAAACTTAGCTGTAGTGTTGCAATTTAAACATGATTGAACAGTGACCAAGGAGGAAATTTAAAACCTTTAGAAACTAAAAGGGTTCTAAAAGTATTTTTGAAAGGTATGGATCAAGAATTTTCCCCAGAAAATATATTTTGCTTTCATTCAGTAAATTGGGAGCACTTTTACTTTTTAACAGGTTTTTTGAAGAACTTTACCAGTTTTGAGTCTTGCTGCATATCTTATTAGAAACAAATGCTCCTTAAGTCCTTTTGTGACCATAAATGGAAGGTCCTACTCCTGTTTTCATGGGCTGATGTTTTTAAAGTTATATGGTTTTTACACAATTGTTTTTGCCACTAAAATTGCTCTGAATAATATATTTCCATATACATGTGCTTTAGAGAACATATACATACAGAAATTTGCTGCATGATGGGCTACTAAGAGTCTTAATTAAATTTGAAATCCATACTGTAACACTGCTGTAATTGTTTTGAATCTGTCCATTAGCTTAACTTAACATGTTTGGGGGATTTTTTGTCCTGAAAGAAGATGCAAATAAATTAAAGCAACAGTTGAGATAGGTTTGTGTTCCATGGCTCTAGCACTGCATGAAATTTTGTCTTTACTTGACCAAAGCTAACTACACTGTACCTAAGAGAATATTGGAAAATATTGTGCTCTTGACAGGTGTCCAGACAGCCCTCTTGTGGAGCAAAGTACAACTCTTCTCAGTTAAAGTGAAGGTGAAACTCTAATCGCCAGATCTTTTTCCCATTTTTAACCTGAAACAACCTTCTGTTTTCATATAACATATATTTTATGATAAAATGTTAACTAGTTTAGTATTATGTTCACTGTTATTACTATTTTCTGCTAATGATAGTTCAGCCATTTCATCTCTCTGAAGAAACTATGCCAGTGTTTTTAGAGAGCTGGCCCAAATAAAAGGACTAGGTCAGGTACTAGGTAGGGTTGCCCACAGGTGACTGGTCATAAATTGCAGGATATTCTTTGACCTTCATCTTGTGCATGGAATTATTTTTAGCTTCAAAAATAATAGTCCCTTAGAATTTCTCAGCTCTATGTGCTATTGTTGCATATTTATTTTCAAAAATAATGCAGAATTTAAAATTGCCTGATTGATACAGTCAGATTAAGTCTTTAGAACCTGCAAAACCTTCAAGTACAATCTTTTATTACCCAATTACTAACAGAAGGAAGCACATAATTGTGATAAGTACATTCTGTGAAATGCAGTGAAAAACAGTTAAAGTGACTCCGTTTCCCCATGCTGAAGGGAGCTCTAAAACATGAGAGCCTTCAACTACAAAGGAAACAGATAGACCGATAGGTTTGAGTATTAACCAGAGTCAGGTAACATGAGTTGAGCAGACATAGAACAGAAAAGTTTTGATCTGCATGGCAAAATGTTTTAATTGGCATGTTTTCAACCATTTTTTTCCCCAAAATTAATGCGGGCTTTATATGAGATGCTGATGTCAGAATCTTGAAACATTTTCAATAAATACAGTAGATGATTATTATTCTCTTCTGTCCTACTTCACTGTCTATCATAGTTGGGACTCCAAGACATTTTCTCAAAAGTAAATATTAATTCCCATTATTCAGGCAGGGAATAATGTATTTGTGATACAGAAAGGTTATTTTCTCAAAGCTACTTAGGAAGTTATTATGTGTTTCAAGAACTTTTCAATTTTGAAGTTCCCAAAAGTTGAGTATCTGCCTTGACCCCTTGAAAATTTCTGAATTAAATGTTTATATCCATCAACTTCAATGAAACTGCTCCACTTTTAAATGAATGCAGGTGGATATAACATGACTCTGAATATAAAATATTTCTTCAACTTCCTTGTCTGCAGTTTATAGGAATCAGGGAATTCCAAATATATTTATACTGTTATGTTGAGTCAGTGGATGTTCTGCTGTCAATTAAGGTGGGGTCAAGATTTATTCCCAAGGTAGTTAAGTAAGCTGTCTTTTCTTCCACATTGGCTGTTCTAGATCATATTAGATTTTTTTAATGTTCCCATAATAAACCACATAAACTATTTTCTTACATCTGAGAGTAAGCACACTCTTTACCTTGTTTTACCTTGGGAATAATTTAAAGAAAGATTTCTTTATCCCATTCAGAAAAAAGCAGGAAGTTAAACAAGGTGGAATAGAGAAGTTCTGTTTTTCTCCAAGGATAAAACTTAATTTTAGGCTAGAAATGCTGATAAGCAAAAACATCAGCCTTTGAAAGAAACCTCTTTCTGTCGTAGTTTGAAAGTATAGAGCCTTTTTCATGGGACAAATTTGAAATTATAAAAGGAGAAAGAGAAAAAAAAATCTTCTGAACAAAAAGCCATTTATATCATTTATGTTTCTTCAGTATTTCATATACTATTATTGGAACTGTAGTATTTCTTTGGATCAGAGTTTAGTGTCTCTGTTTTCTGGTCCATCAATAAAACCATAAATCTCTTCCACTTTGTAGGATGGTCTGTGTTTTCAGAGTTCCCTTTCTGGTTTGGATCTAGGCTATAGTCGATTAATGTAATCTCTATTACCTAGTTTCTCATCCTGAAGTGGAGAAGTGGCAGTTCCCTACTCCACGAGGGTAATGTGAAAATAAATTCATTATTGGCCATAGGGTATTCAGGTACAGCATTAATGGGACCAATAACCAAAATAGAGGCAGTATCAAATAACCTGTACTCTCTCCCATCAAAGTATGTGCCTTTAGAAACACATGCATACAAAATACTCATTTATTTTACAATTGTATTATAAATTAAAGTTAAGAGGCCTAAAAATTGAATGAGGAAAAAAAAGAATATGTTCTTTTTTTCTTACTCTATTTTCTGGTCAATCCGCAATATTTTCAAGGACTGATTCTGGAATATGAAGCCATTTGCCAGTAGATTGTTATTTAAAATTTGGCCTGAGTATATTATGAGCTAAACTTACTCTCTAATGACTGTTCACTTGTGTAAATTAAATATGCCAGTGATTTCACCACGCTTTCCAAGAAAAGTGGAGCCCTTATATGCATTTTGCATCCAGCTCATGTAGAATGAAGGAGTTGTGATCTTTCATTTTTCCCCACAGAGTTTTAAAACTATATGGCTGTTGGCCTTAAGTCATGTGAAGCAATGGTGAGCATGCACGTTAATGTGAGTGAGAAAAACACTGCTGTCTCTTTTGACTTTTTTCTGCAAACTTGAGTGATAAGGAATGACACACAGCATGGAAATTCTCTTGCAGCAGAGTATCCAGCCAGGCACATCTGAGCCATATTGTGCCAAACTCTGGTTTCTCATGGCCAGTCAGTATTAGGTCTTTTTATACTTGAAGGTCAGATGTCCAAGCTCTAGACCTCTAAATGTTTTATAGATTGTTCTGTCTTCCTCAAACAATTTCAATAATATCATCTTCAAAGGACTGGAATATACTTCTCATCTCTGTAGAAGATTGGTAATATGCCCCCAAGACAAACAGCTGCTTAAATAGCCTTTACAGAAAATGTTTCAATTCTAGTCTCTAAATCTATGCAAATTCTGCTTCCACACTGCTGCTGAATTTGAGGCATGTAGCCTATTTCCTAAAAATAATAATAATAATTACAAGTGAAAAGGAGTTAAAATTAACCTTTGTGCTGCTTAATATGACTTAAGGAGTAGAACTAGAAGGGAAAGATAAGTGTTAGGGTTTTAGCTGAGTAACTGAGTGTTTGCTTAGACTGAGTGTTTGCTTAGTCCATGTTTCCTTCCCTGGGCCCTTCGGCCATTTACTAGAAACAGCGTTAGTTTTGCTTTCAGTGAAGTCAATGGAAGAGTTAATGTTGACTTCAGAGAGAGAACTGAGCTCTTGATTAGAAGTTGTTTTTCAGAGCTAATAATTTGTTTGACCTTTATCACAAGCAGCGTATTTATTGGGATGAATCAGTGCCCATCTCATCAGAGAGGCCAAGGACTGGGTAGGCTTTCGAGGCAGAACTATGCTCACTCCCATGAGAGTGGTCAGAGGAGGGGGCAAATGCAGAGCAGTGGGCAGAAGCTTGCATTGCTGCTCCCTGTCTCACATTCACTTCTATGGATAAATAACCTAAGTTCCCATGGAGTCCAGGTTGCCCAGGACCTTTCAAAAAATTTGTTTACATGCACCAAGCAGAAAAACAGTCTGACAAATGTCGCTGACTATAAAAAGCAACTTTAAAAATACAAATGAATATGTGCTGAAACCACCAACCACAGCTTTTTCAGAGCATCCATAGTTGATTGAGCTTGACTTGGATCTGATTTGTACTGGTGGACAGGAACCATTCTTCATTTATATGCAAGGAGCTACAGTCCAGTTTAGAGCCGTTGCATCCTCATGAACCCTGAGCACTGTCAGTGGCTGGACAGTATTATAAAAAGTACCAGCAGGCTGCATGATTCCACATGTGCATAGATGTTTTTCATAGTTACGATTTTGAATAGTAATACTGCAAAGCAGCAACCTTGCTTGATCATCCAACTGCCCTATATAGGTGCCCTGTCTATTGGTGCATTTTTAGGGGGCTGTCCTTAATTTTGTACCAAACATCAGCTTTGCTCTGTATCTTTTGCAGGTGATTAGAACTCCTCTTCATTGCCCTGTTTGCAGTTTGTTAGTGTTTAAGAGCAGCTCTGTCACAGCCAGCACAGTAGGTGAGAGCGATTGTCTCTGAATAGAGTAATAGAGCAGTAATGACTGCGGACTACTGAGGAACCTGAACTTGTTATCTGCTCCTACCTGGGAATCTGCTTGTTTTCTGCACTGTTTCCGTCATGACAAACTTGGAACAACTTAGCTGTGAATTGTTAATAGATGAATGCAGAACATGAAACTTAAATGACCCCCTGGGACACCGAGTCTTGTCCCTTGTTTGTAACCCCTTCATATAACCCCAGTCAGGCTGTGGATTTTAACCAAAAGACATGTTATATAAAAAATGGATGACAGCTGCATCTCCCCAGGTTACACTTTAAAAGGAAAATAAGATTTCAGCCCTTTGAAAGAACAGGTGTAGGCAACTCTACTCCTCACTTGGATCCCAAGTGGATGGAGGCAGCTAAAATTCTGAAGACTGGTGGCTCAGCTTCATCTCTGTACTTTGGGTTTCTGAGAACCTAGGCTGGCTAGGCTTTTGGGCCTTGCCCAGACTTCTGACTCAATCCACATTGCGACATAGGGCAACAAGATGCATAACGGTAAACTTTGGCTTGCTTTCTGAGGGCTTGTCTCCTCAAACCTTTAAAAAACCTAGAGAAGTGTCTGTAGTACTTCCTGATAATTTATACAAACCTGAAAACTTTAAGTTTTCAGGTTTGTAGCACTGAAGACTGGAGTACATAGTGAAAGAACTGTAGTTTGCATAAGCATTTTTTAGTTTCTGTAATCTCTGTAGCTCTCTCTCTGAAATTATTTTTTCCAAGCACAGGCATTCTTTTTTTTATGGGAGGAGACAGTACTTTGGCTAAAATGGAAAAATATTCTTGCCAGGTCTTGTCAAGTTAGCTAGTTGTAGTCACTGAATAACAATAGCTAATCTTTAGCAGTCCATGACATATCAGAAAGTTCCTTGTTAAGGCATCCTCCAAAAACTCCATGATTTTCAAGTATCATCTGAGTGACGTGTATAATCTCAGCATATTATTTTGTTGTCATATGAATACAGTATTTGAATAGTTGTGGTCTGAAAGTTACACAGCAAAACTGTAACTACTTATTTGTGAAAAATGAGAAAAATCACAAGTATGAAAGCACAAGCTATGGAAAACAGGCTATTTCTAACAGTAATTTTTGCCAGGTATCGTTCTTCATCATCCAATGTATCATTTGCATATTTTTCCATCATGATTTCCTAGACTTTAACAGCCTTTTCATTTTGTTTTCAGAAATTACATGGAGTGCTGCCCTGAAAGATCCTGCTCGAACTTGTATGTATAAGTATATTTATGTATTTATATAAACACCCCCACATACATGTAGAATTTCGTTTATGTGCTTGTGTGTTTTCGCCTAACAAAAGCAATAGTCAGATGAGGGATTTTGCCTTGTGAAGAATTGCCATTTCTTCAACGTACTAAACATGAAATTCATCAGATTTCTAATATCTGAGTAGAAAGAGGACGTGGACCTGGCTAAATGAGCAAAACCTCCCTTCATCATATGTTTTGGGTTAAGCTTGTCGCTGGAGAATGTTGTCAGTCATAGTTGCTGACGAGAGCATATAGTGGGCAGTTAAGCCAGAAGTAAACATTACAGCTTTACCAAAAGGATAGGCGTAAAGTAGCCATTAGTTTCACAGGAAGGGAGGAAATTACCCTTTTCCTGATTGCCGGGTAGTTAAACTCTGCCTTTCCAGAGGGGATATTAATTGATGAGGTGCTAATTCAAATAGTGAGGAAAAAGGAACAGTGAAGAATTTAAAAAACAGAACTGTAAACAACTGAATCCTCAAAACAAGTAAGTGATTTCATAAGTAATTTCTTTCTTGTGTTGCTTGGCTTAAATTAACTCTGAGAAATACTAAATATCTTTTTGTTGACTTAGTCATGGTTGGTGCATCGTAATTGAATTAATATCTATTGAATTTAGTCTGGGGTGTTCTTTAGTGCTGAGATTATCTGAGTATATGTACATACTAATAGGCAGCTTGATAAGATTCAGTGGTCCCAGCAGTGGGAAATAATTAACAGAACTATCAGGCAGTTGTTTGTAATCCTGGTAAGTTAAAACTACTTTATTTTTGTTAATTGTCCTGTAATTTATGCATTAGTTAACGCTAGTGAAGTATCTCTTTCTGAAGGCTTTTCCTCTATATCTTTGTTTCCATAGTCCTCTGCTGTTTGTTTTCTTTTGTAGGATACTTTAAGAAAAATCAAAGAGTTGAAAGTGCTTTTAAAACCCATTTGTTTTCAATAGACCTAGTTTATTCACTACTGGACAACCCAGAATCTATGATTTGCATGAAAATGCTCTCCTTTGTTCTTTTTCCAACAGGTATAAATAAATGTTTCGCTTCTCTGCAAGTTCTACATGCACTCTATGCTCATGAATGCATGTCCCTCTTCAGAATAGCTTTGGCATATTGCCACACTTACCCTGATGCAGAGTAAAAAACCCCAAACCTCATTAACTAACCCCCTTGAGAAAGCAAAATGACATGGCAAAATAAAGCACAACTTCCAAGCAGAAAAAAGAAGACATAAAAGCAAACCAGAGACAAATTTTTCCATGAACTTTGTTCCAGTCATGTAACTTTCACAAAATTGTCTGAAAAGATGACGCTGGTAAAGTGGTAGTGATGGTTAATGGGTTGCATGAAAGCATATATTGAAAAGCCATGTAATCTAGGACTCACCATTCCAGTTTTTACTATGTCTGACCATAGATGGGAATAAAACAAGGAAAGGTTTAGGGCCCAACCTTATGTCCCTCAGGGATTCCCACTGTGGTTGATCAAAACTGTAGAAGAATAAAATGCTGTATTTAGTTTTGAACATAAAATGAACAACAAAAAAAATTCTTTCAGATTAAATGCACTTTTCTCTGTAAAATTCATTTTTTTCTTTTTTTTTGTTCCCAGATATATTGCATATACTAGTTATAGTGTGCAAATTTGGCAATTGCTCATCAGAGCAAAAGCCCTTTTTATTTGAAGGGGAGAAAATATAGGTAGGACATATTAGTAGAAAAAAACTCTTTTAACTTTAGTGATCTGCTGTACTTGGAAAAAAAATCAGTTTCTGTGGAAATTTTTGTCTCAACAAAATGTCTGCTGGATCCTTAGCTGTTGTGATTTCATATTTGGCACAGTGGCAGGAAGGGTGAGAATAATTGCTGTGTGAGGTTTAATACTCCCTTGCTTCTGGATGAAGAAGTTGAACTATCATCCCAGTACGTATTAGAGCAGCCACAAGTCTGCTCTAGTTTATGGTGAAGGAAACAGCCCCTTAAGGACAATTCCTCACGGCCCCAGAACTGCCAGAATGCATTGCACACTCCAGAATGCACCCTGTGCTGATGGGAAAAGCAAATGGCATAGTTTGCTTGCTGAGGTTTTCCTTTTACAGCAGATGGTGTGTGGAGTTTATCTACCCCATAATTTCCTCTTTTGTCCTACTGAAATAGTACTGAACAAGCCCTAGAATTAACTGTCCTACAATAACTGAATTTGGCAAAGTACCTGGAGACACAGACTTATGTGCCATTACAGCAAAATACTTGGCAGATCTGCTCTGCAACAGGCCTATATTTACCCTATCCCAATATTTACAAAATAAGTGCTATTAAAAGAGCTTTTTCTCAGCAAAGGTTCACCTATCAGCTGGAGAAAAGAGGAAATCTTTAAACAGCAAGAAACATGTGACTGAGGTGCCAAATCATGAGGTCCTTGAGTTTTTCTGTACTCTTTCCTCAGGCAACCCCCCTGTTAATTCACTAGAGTTTAGTTTGGGTCAAAAGCAAGCAGTCAAGTAAGGCTTTTAAGATTTGCCCCAGATTATTCTTTCCATGGGTGGGAGCTGTACACTGGCCAGTGACTCAGGACCCTCCTTTACTTCCCAGGGACAAAAGCTTTGCCTCCTATTTCGTGAATTCCCTGCAATCATACCTTGCCACCCCTTTCCTCCTGTGCTAGGGGCTCTGTGTCCCACTGTAGCATAATCTTCAGCCTTCTTTCATTCATAACTTTTTACTCTCATGTGCAACGTATCAACTTTTTAAACTGTACTGGGAGAAGAAAAGAGGGGCAGTTTTGCAGGAAGGAGTTCTTGTTAAGTTCTTGTTAAGAGATTCTGTGATCTCTTGGACCATAACAGAAATGCTTAAAACCAGTAGTCTTGCTAACCAGATGCTGAATTGTGAGCATTGCCACTTTTCCCTGAGCACTTCCCTCTTCTGTTTTTTCAGATTTTCACTGGGAACAGTAGCATTGATATCTAAAAAAAAAACTGGATTCGATTCCAACAGTGTTGAAGATTTTGCACGTTTTGCATTAATGACAGAGGAGTACCACTGGTTGTTATGTTACTGCTTCCATTGCAAGAATCGGTTGTTTTTGGTAAGGGTAGGCTGACAGCTTCTCAGCTGGTTTAAAATGGTATGATTCCAAATGAGCATAGTACCACCAGAATCAGGTGAAGCTGTGGTATGTAGATACTAGAGGAATAATATTCCCATTTTACCGGCTGAGAAACTAAGGTTCAGGGAAGTGATGAGGCCTGGCTGCAATCACAGCAGGCTCTTGATAGAACTGGGAATCGAGCTAAGTCTCCTAAAAGCCAGTTCAAAGCTCTGACACTGCCTGACTGGTGGAGAAACTAATAGCTGGTGTTTTGAGGAGCTCAGCTCTCTCTTAGATACAAAATGAGATGAATCTACTAAACATAAATACAAAATGAAGGTATAATGTAACACATTGTACAGTTACAAAATGATACTTTCAGTATAACTTTTAAAGCATCTTTCTGCTCATTCAACATTATTTTCTGTAAACCAAAGTGCACACCAACAAAGAAATACTGTTCAACCCTTTTCTCTGGATAAGAAAAAACAGCCTGCAAATGTAATGTCCATTTCCATTCATCAGCTACCACATCTGCTGCTTGCTTGGACACCGACCAAAATGATTCATTCAGATGTCTAACATTTATTTTTGGTGAAATACTGGGATTATAAAGAAAGGCAATATTTCAAAACTGGATCTAGAAAACCAAGGGAAGTTGGAAACAACTTCCTCACAGCTGAAAACAAACACTGTGTTATATCATTCTGCAGCTTTATTAGAAGGAAGGCAGTAGCCAAGTGAAGCAGCTGGAATCACACTGAAGTCGCTCTGAACTTTGCAGATCACTTCACTCTTCCCTCTGCTACAGAGCTCACGTCCCTGATTTACAGTGCACTTCCTTTCAAAGAGCTGAACTGGGTAGGTCTATTTCTCTGTTATGTTTTAAATCTCTCTCTCTCTCTCTCTCTCTCATATGAATGCATTTCTGCAGATACAAAAACAGCTCTTGCAGGTAAATCCTGTAATGTAGTGGAGTGCATGCTGACTAAAAGGGCTTCTTAAACGAAGAACCTGATACTCATTATTTCAAAGTTTATTTTGAACCACACTGACAGCATGAAAGGATATGAAAGTAGGTGTGAATTTAATTTTTAATAGCTTCCTAATGCATTTCCATTCAAGAATTCCTGTATCCTGCCAGAGAATGCTAAGTGACCTTGGCTTAATTAAGAATCTGTCACTCGCTCTGTAACCTTGTATGTTGGTTTTAATTTGTTTGAATTGCTTAAGGATAGTATGTTTCCTACAGCTGTACAAAATTCCAGTGTGTTGGTTCTGATCTAAATAGATTCTAGAACAGAAACTGGAAATCACTCCAACTTCAAGTAACAGATTAACAAAATCTGAAAATATACACTTGTGCAGAATTAAAAAAGAATTACAGGTTGAACTGGAAGATGTGTGTGCATACCTTAATCATTGAGAAATAAGCTAGAAGGATGTGGATCTAGCTGTTCTGAACAAGGGTGTTTCCTAGGAAGGGAAAAGAAGATGTGAACCCTTTTATATCATCACACAACAAAACAGTGTGGGATTCCACCTCCTATTCAGACTTGGAGATAACCACATCATTGTCATCTGTACCCTTTCTAAGTACGATCTATTGCAAAGCAAAAAAATACCCCATAAATGTTTTTGTAGATTTGCAGTAAGATGTATAGGGTCCCTAAAATTAGAACTCACTTGTTTTCTAATTAAATTAAATTGTATTATTGAATAATTTTAAATGATTATTAATTCATAGCTAAGGAGGAAACAGAGGGATAGTGAGAGTGTATCAGGGTGAAGGAATTAGTCAAACCAGGTTTGTAGAAACTGTGATTCAGGATTAACTTGCTTATGACAGCTTACTTTCACTAGCTCCATATTATTGTTTTGCCTGTGTTGAATTAGGAAATGAAACATTCTGATAACCCAGTTTACATTTGTTTAATATCGCTGCAGCTTCTGCCCGACTTTAAAAAAATTATCAGCTACTTTTGCCAGGCAAACTGGACAGGATAGAGGTTCTACCAAGTTTGCTTTAATCCTGAGGCTTTTATATATACACTGTGAATGATCGTAGAGTTGCATTTAGAATCGCTTTGATTCTGGCACATCAAAGAGCATTCAACCCTGGAGAACAAATGTATGATTTGGATTCTATACCTGCATTTTCAGAGAGGGATCATAAGTCAAGGAAGCTCTCTATCTCGAGGATTCATTGCCAGATCTGACCACAGATTTTCAGTGCACTCATGGGGGCAGGGATAAACTATTGATGACAATACTGCAATTTATATGTTGTATACATTCTAAATTCCTCCTTTTTGTTCTAAGAAGTTCCTTCTCTGCTGACAGCCTAATCAATAACTTCTGAAATGCTGTTAGGATTGTGTTTATTTCTGATAATTGATTCAAGAGGTGAACTTATGATTGTGAACTTATAAAGCCAGTTACCTTAATGAATTTCCTTCTGCTTATGTTTCTAAAAAGCCACTTGAAGTTTTTCATCTGCTCTTAGATATTATTTTTCAGTGAATAACTGCTATTCCAAGTAATAAGCTGGTTTTGCAGAGGACTGCAGTCTTCTGAGTGCTCTAGGTGTTAGTTTGTTTATTCATTGTGTCTGACGGAATGTGCCAACAGCTAAGCTATGCCTCTGTCACTGTGGTGGCTCAATGTTTGGCTAATTTTCATTCATTATTTTCTGATAAAGGTTTGATTTATATTCCTTCAGTCTGAAGCTAGCGGTTTTGCAACAGTGAGGGGCAATGTTGCTTGCTTTGCAAGAGACTAAGTGGGAGGAGCACTCCTGACAGATTGCCAGGTGAGAGGGTTGCTGTGACTGGGGCAGGCAGTGACCAAGAGTCTTTAGGTTTCAGAAGGGAAGATGCCACCATGCACAGATCAACTCTACAACACCCACTGCTACTTTACAGTGTCTTTGTGGCTCCTGAGACAAAAAAAACATTATGTCTCCTCAAAGGAAAAACAGAGCACTTCTAGGGAAGCTCAGCATGAGCACTTGGTCTTTCACCAAAAGTTACTTGTCAAGACCATTATTCGTGCCATGCCATCAGCTTTTAGTATCTACTACTAGTCTCCTCTCTCTGGCAGATCTTTACAAAACTCTAAATCACAGCATTTTACAGGGATGGCTTCAGTGCACACAGAGAGAATTAAGCATCCCTTCTCCTGTGTGGGATCCTTCTTATCTGGTCATTTCATTGGTCAAAGTACCATTTCATCAATTATCAGTGAAGAGAGTAGTATATTAATTATGTTTGTCTGACCTTAAAGCCACTGAGCGTTGCTGTAGAGGCAGTTTTTGCATATTCACTACTGTAGGCCGTTTAGTACCAACTGCTTGCTCGAGTATATTTAGATAAATCCACTGAAGGTTTGCTTGTATAAGGATGGAAGCCAAACCACTTAAGATCCTCATAGTTCATCCCACAAGCTTCAACATGTTTAATTTTTTGTCTTGAGTTTTTGAGGATTGTTTTTTTCCTTTTTGGGCAGGTCAGTCAATCTAAGGTGCTTAGAACACTTTTGGACACCACCTGCGGAGAACGGAGGCGTAATGGGGGGTTGCTTGAAGCTCTGAACTTGGGACAAAAACCATGCACAATCTAGTGGAGAGAGTATGAATATTTGCAGTTTTAGCTTTTAGGATTCTTGAGTTGGTAATTAGACCATAGAAAGGTTATCTGTGAGACGGGGGCAATGTACTCCTGTTTCTGTTAACCATCTCTATCTTTCTTCTCCCAAATTTGTCTGTTTCTTTCCTCTCCACCCTAATACCTCTCTCATAGCCCTTTTTGATACTTCTCAGAAGATGTATTTCAAGAGTCACAAGGCACCAGTATGAAGAACCAATACCTTTAGCCTCTATCCACAAAAGATATTTGCCTCTTCATTCTTTTGGCAAGGTCTGGGTTCTGTCTTCAGCTCCACCTTTGAATCTGCTGTTTGGCTTTAGACAAGATAATTCTGTTCCTTTCCCTACCCTCTATTCTGTTTAATTTACAAACAAAGCAGGAATTGTCTCTCATTATGTGCTTATATAGTGCCTAGAACCAAAGAGGCTTTGATCTCAAAGGCTAGGCCTTTGGGTACTTTCGTAACATAAAATACTTGCCTCTTTAAGAAAGTGTGAGCCTGGCACAGCAAGTTTTGTTCTCTTTTGAAGCTTGCTAGATGAAAGAGAGAGGAAAATGGTGATTAGCAAACACTAGGCACTGTAGCATTGATGTAATACCATGTTCCACAATCCCGTTTCTTCTTTCTGGTGATCCTCTTTCAAGGAGCTCAGCTTCGCATCCTTCCACTGAGGTATTTCAGAAATGTGAAGAACCATTGTCTGTACAAAAAAACTGAGTAATACGTCACGGGCATCCTGAACTCTTACTTGAGGGGAGTGTTCCTTATCTGGTGGAGTCAAATTCAGTATGAAATAGAAGGGATTTGCAAAGGTAATTTGGGAAGCCTGTAGAGCCAGTATTTCCAGGCTCCTATTTTAATACTTTAATCATAGGCGCCATCTATTCTCATCAGTGTTAGGGAGTGTTCCCAATGCCACATTAAGGAGATAGATAAATATCCAACCATCCTGAAATTGTTTTAACAGTTTGAAGTTTTCAGGTTCCAGAAATGCAGGCAGGGATTATTTGAGACCTGAGCTTAAAGTAAATAAAATAATTAGCTTTGTATGAGTAGGAATATTAAAGATATGCTCATACAGAAGTAAATATGTTTAATCTACTGGACGCAGTGACCCTAGTATATTAACTGTGAGGACAAAATGAAGTAAGTTATCTCATTAGCTGAAATTCTTGGCTTGTCTACTAGCACTTTCAGAATTGGATGTTCTGATAAACCAGTGCGAGAGTATGTGTCAGGAGTAATATAATCATAGCAATATTACAATCATGCTAGAAGTAACTGCTGATGTAGATTTAATGAGCTGTAGAGTTAACCTATAAGAATAGAGTTCAAATTCAGAGGGCAGTACATATCTAAACATACAGGTAGAAGTGGCTGGGAAATGAATATGTAAAGTAAAACAGGATATAAGAAGGCATATTTGAGGAATGAGCTGTATTGCTAATTTTCCCAGGGGTTGGCTCTTAACTCTTCTTGTCGAAAGGCCTGTAAGTATAACAGATTGTAAGCTGTTTTTTTGTCTGTAATTTAATAGATCTTGTTGGAGGGGATTGTTTTGATTTTTTGATAATGACCTGTTGTCACCCTGCAGTAATTTCAGAATGGCTGTTGTCTAACATATGTTCAATTGGCATTAATTAATCTGCTGAGACAACAGTTGCTAGTCTGAAAGAAACCTCTATATTCACTTTTTATTCTCTGTTCTCACTTTGCTCCTCCCTGCTAGGAGGGAGTTTTGATTAAAGCATGTGTTTACTGAAGGAGTATAATCATTAAAAAAACATGCTTAGAGAAGTGTAAGAATCGTATGAACTCTATTCAAAACCTTGTTCCATCACAAATGGGAAACAATTGTGAAGTAACAATTCCATATAATTTTTTGAATAAAAACTGTAAAGAGCCATGTTTGATTAGAAATACAAACTTTCCTTATCTTATCAATCCAGTCACTGCGAAGATGGAAAAAAAAATTTAAAGCAGGCATCTCCTTTGCTGCAGGTTTGCAGTTATTGCCTTGTCTGTTAGCCAGAGAAAAGACTGCTGGTGTTTCAGGAGGAATAGAAAATGTGAAACTTCCCTGGAACAAAATTTCATTAGTGTGCATGTCCTCTACGCTGAAGACACAACCAATATGATACATGGTGTCCCTGCTGGGCTCAGTCATCAAGGAGATGTGCTTGATGGCTCTGAGATATGTCCTGCACTTGCAATACCAGATTAATATGTATGACAGGCAAACAGTGTAGGTCCAGGTTCAGTTTCTCTTCAGTGCAGGGAAAACCAAAGTGAGTCTGCAAGAGCTGCTGGGGCACATGCTGGCCCCTCTGGCACAGTGGGGGAAGACCCAGGCATGATCTCTTCTCTGGAGGGTCAAGGTCTCCTGGAGGGGAAGACATGGCGTCTCCATGCCATCGTGAATGGGGGGATAGTGTTATGTTTAAGAAAGGAGGGCTGGACTGTAGTTGAGGCACCAGACGTGTTACAGGTTTAACGCCTGGTTTGATCTCAGTCTTCCTGTAGGTCATTCTCTGCCTTCTTGTCTGTAAGCCAGACTGGTGATGCTTCCCATGTGAGCCCGGCTCACTCGGGGCGTGAGCACCAGGGCGTTATGATTGCTTATGTAAACACTTAGTAGGACAATACTGACACATACGATATAAGATCATGTAAGATCACAATTTAAGCCTCAGGTGGCATGGTTTTTCTAAACTTCTATTTCTATCTGCTTATAAGGATACTTAATTTTTTTTTTCTTTTTCCAGAATGGGCCCATTTTAAGTGTTTCATAAATATCATCTGTTCTGTTCTTAACTCTGCTTGGCACTATAATATATTTGTGGTCGCATAATAGACTTACAGTTGTTACAGCAAACCCTTACATACAAAAGGAATAGTAAAGATATATTTGTACTTTTAGCTGTATTAAAGAAGGGAATGAGAGCAGGAGCCAGCACTAACAAGTGTTACCATGTGACCCCCACCATGGACATCTGAGTTTCTGCATCTTCTCTGAGGATAGAGGTCTTGGTGCTTGGGATCTGCATGAAAATAAATCACTGATGATACGCAGTTGCTGGCTGCAGGGATTTATGAGTTCCCTGATGGTGGAAATGGTTTGCCGCTCACCTGCAGCCGTTGTCTGGATGATTTGTTATATTCAAGCCAGACCTGCTGTAGATATTTTTCCTATTACAGAGACATTATTTAAGTTTAAAGTTGGGGTTTCTGTTTGTTGTTTGACATTTCTGTGGCAGCAAAAGAACTGGTCTGAAATCATTCTTTTATGAGTATTAACTGAGTCTGCCCTAGAAGGGTTTGTTAGTCTTGTTATAACACTCAGTTTGTCTGGGTAAAGTGTTATGAGGCGATTATCTGGTCAAATGACTTCAATACCGCAGATGGAGTGGTGTGTTATGATTAAGGAGGTCATGTTTGGTCTTGCTCAAAGAACATTGCTTTTGGCATAAATTTTGGGAAATGTCTGCCTGCTCACTGCATACGCATTTCTAACACTGCTTCACTGAGGGACATCAGGGAGAGTGATGGTTATTTGCAGTCTTGTCTTGTCTGCTAGAATGAATATTTCTACATTGTGGCTTGAAAAGGTTTCCAGTCACATATCATATCTACCATATGACCCTTTCTAGCTACTGAATTCAGGACAGCTTATGATGTAGTTTCATTACCATATATCTAATGTTCATTAAAACAATAGTCAAGGGGTGGAGGGGAGTGTGTGTGTGTGTGCGCGCACGAGAGAGAGGGTGGGAGGAAGGGAGGGAACATACAAACAAGGCTTGACTCTGCTGTTGCATATACCAAATCAAAATGCTGGTTTCCTAGTAGCTTTATCTGCAGGGCCAGATTTAGGCTTAAATTATAGCATAGTTATATTTTATTTTTTATTTTTTTAAGTATGAAGGATCAGGCACTTTATACTATGGGATTGTTTCTACCTGGTGTCAAGTGGTCATCTTGGTTTTGGTTTTTTTTTGAGGGAGAAATACATACATAGGAGTCCATGATAGTTTGTAATCTCATCAGTATTCCCTGTGAGTTTTAGGATCTTTACTGATGTCTTTGTAAAAATACATTCCAGAAATATGTATAAACCTTTAAACTTGCTCAGCCATCTGTGTTTTGAACTTCACAGATAAACTATTGTGTGAATTTCCTGTTTATGATTTTGAAGGTAGATAAATTCAAAATTTAGCATCTCAGAAGTCCCATGAAATTTTCTTTGAGGGCTTTCAAATGAATTCAATAGCCAGGCAAATTTGCTGAGGCACAGCATGACAAGCAGGGTTAGGTGATCTTTTGAAAAGCTAATTGTTTTCTAACATCTGACTCTTGCAAATGGCAAAATTGAAGTGAATCAGTCAAGTCAGCTTTCCTTTAGCCATAGCCATAGATCATACACATGGAATGTGGAAAGACCAGAATTATTCGTAAAGACATTAAAGGGAGGGGTTGTGTAATATATCCCTTTTTTATGTCGTTAACTGTTGAGACAGCCAACTCTGCAAACCATGATTTTCCTATGAACTCAGGGGCCCATTGTGACCTCTGAAATCACCTTAGCTGGCCAAGCAAAGGCTCTGAGCACTGTTTACCACACTGAACAAATAGATTTAGGGATTGCCACCCAAATATTTGCATTAACTTTTTACTAACACAGACAATGAATAAGCTCTTCCTTTGGCCCACTCCATAAATTTTTGAAGTGATGAGGGCCAATGTGAGAGGCTGCACTGACTGCAGCCCAAATAAGTGGCGTGAATGGCCTGTGTAATTAAATCGGATGCTAATTTGCATGGTGTCCAGAGAACTTTGATCCCTAGGAAGACTGCATCATGCAAAGTGAACGGAAATTGTGACTGCTTTGTTTGTCTTCTATTTTAGACTGAAAACCCAATCTAATTTCCTTCCAAAGCTGTTCCACTGACCTCAGAGCTGAGGCACGGAGAGGTCAAACAACTTCCCCTGGTCAAACAGGGTGCATGTGGCATAGACTGGGAGAGCGTCCAAAGTCCTGGTCCTGTGTAAGGCTGTCTTTAGTGTGACAAAAGCCGCTCTGTTTAAGCACATCTAGTCATTTGTCTGGGTTGTATGTATGGGTCAATTTTCTGAAATACTATAATGTGGCAGAGTAATGCAACTCCAGCCGCTTGTAGCAGAGCGCTACAAAAATGTGATTATTAATTGATATCTGATCCTGGAATTCCCTGCTGAAACTCAGAGAACAACACTGCGTATGGCACACTGTAAAATCTCTTCCCAGCGGTTCTGCGCTCTTGCGTTCTGGAAATATCTATTGATAATCTGCGTTTATTTAGATTTGTCTGTGCCAGGATCTCAAGGTACTGGTGCTGAGTGTCCGCCTGTGATATTCTTATGAAGCCATTTAGTAATTAATTTCTACTTCATAGATGGGGACAGGAAATGAAACCTTCTTGTCAAACATTCTGAAACCTGTTTGTTTAAAATTAAGCAACTATATTCATAATTAAGCAACTGAATTAAGGAAGGTCAGTCTTCCGAGGTGCTCGTGACTTCAGCAAACAGGAACAGACACCAGTCAGAGAACAACTGCTAAGCACACACTTTATACAGGCTGTTTACTGTTTAAAAAAGAAGACAGGATGAAGCCTAAACTTGGGTGTGTTCATCCAAATGTGATACAACACTGTTCTGTAACCTGTAGCCGCCCCAATACCTATTGCAAGGCTTCTAACCACGCTTTCCTGTTTACTGAAAAATATTTTCCTTCCTCTGGCTCCTTTTTGCAGCCCTAGACCAGCAGGGACTGAGGCAGTGCACTACGCTAAGCCTCCCTTACCCGTTCTAGCAGTAGGCCTCAAAGCCAAGGGGAAACTGCTGGCAAAGAAAATCCCCTGCTCCTTATCCTGCCCAGGGCTGTGAATCCTGTTATAGAAGCACTTTGTATATGTGGATGTCAGCTGGAAAAGTTTCTGGGCTTTGCAAATGTAATTGGCAATTTTACCGAGCCCTACTCATAGAGTCTAGTTTCAGCATCTGTGTGCTGGATGCAATGGCAAGCAGTCTTCCTCCTGCTTTTTTTGCCCACTGCTAAAGAGTTACTGCATTGGAAGACTAGAAATTAGAGGCAAGGGAAAAATATGAGCTTGGAAAAATAATTCCTCAAAATACAATGTGTTACAGAGGTGTGCTCTCTCCATGGAGGAGTTTTAAACTACATGGGGCTTGGTAAATATTTGATATTTATTTAGTTATGTTTTCCTTCTGCTGTACAGCATCTTTGCAATTCTAAATATAAAATGATCATTGTTGGGTACTTATCACATGCTTGTTACTGCCATTATTATTTTTAGGAAAAAAAAAGGTTTTGGGGTTACACATATGGGGAGGAAATGTGTGAATCCAAATATTGTTGCATTGTGCTAGCTCTTGAGAAACTTAAAAGCAAACCTTGTTAGTGACTGGAATGCAGGTGCTGATCAGTAAGAGTCTGAAAAGTTGCATTTATTTATTAATGTGCATAAATTCAATTTGATGCTATAATTCTGTATACAGGCAAAAACACTTAAAAATCCAATTATTAACCTTGATGTCCAAATGTAGTGTTGTTCCAGATGTTAGTGGTATGGCTCCTTGTTTATACCATTTCTCAGCAGATGTTATGTTTGAAAAAATGACTCAGATGGGTGGTACTGGTATTTGATGCAGAATCTACCCCCACGGGGCATGTAATTATATAAATGCAGCCCAGTAAGTATCATTTGATCAGGACAGCTAACCAAATAACATTCCTTCAGACTGATGTAAATTAGAAAGGGCAAATGTTATCACAGTTTCCTGACAGAACAGACTGTTTTGACTTTTATTACATATTTTTAAATCAAGAGATATAGAATTACACAACTTTTTTTTTTTTTTTTTTTTTTTACCTTTTCCATCCATTTACAAATAAGAAATCTAATCCTGCCAATATGTGTGCACATGCATAACTTCACTTATGCAACTAATCTTTCCAAAATAAGTAAACTACTCTTTGGAGTAAAGGTACATACATGAATACGTTTTTGCAGCTGTGGTTCTACAGGCAGCATACTCCTGAGACCTCACTCCTGTTGTCCTTTAGTAGGCAAAAATTAGTGGAATTACAGGAATGCAGAAAAAGGGTCCAAAAGCGCAGGCTGAATTTCAGTTTTGGAATGGAGCAAGCGCTCAGAAATGCACCCGCGAGCTCACCCATGGTGCAGCTTTGGTTTGGTTGTATTCTGTTGCTAGTCACAGCTTGTCAGGGCAGCTGAGTTCAGCCAGCGAATATAGCTGCAAATGACGATAGAGTTTAGCAGAATATTTGTTTTGACCGTGGTAGGTGCTCTCATCAGACTGTGGTCATCTGTGCTGGGCTGTAGTTTTGGCTGTACCACAGAATGAATGCAGAACTTCTAAGTGCTTTTCCTTGCTCAACCTCTATTTGCTATCTGTTTTCCTGTTTTTCTTTCTTTCTGGCTTTTTCATTTGGTTTATATTTCTGCTTCCCCCCTCCTCTCCCTCCCACACCCTTCCTTTTCAGTTTTAGGGGAAAATTGCTGCGTGAAAAACTGTGTTGTGCTTGTAAGTTCCAGAAGCTTTTCCAACAGAAGAAAACTGAGACACTGTCTTTTTTTTCTTTTTTTTTTTTTAAAAGAAAAAAAAGCTAGTCAGGCATCTCCGGTGACTGAATCAGTAAGACATTTCCAGCTATAGCTTTTACAGTCTGTGTTGTTCTCCTGGGAGGCTTTATTTTCTTTCATGTGTTACCTTTTTCTCAGATCATTAGTGGAATAATACCACAGTGGTATGCCTTTCCCCTGAAATATGCTCCATATGTTTCCGCCTCTCCATCCCTTGCTGCTGGAGAATTTCCTTCTTTTGTGGTGTGGCAACTACATTGACTAGCTGTAGCTTTAAGGAAGGCTGGGAAGCAGCTCCCATGTTTTCCCTACCCTTATTCTTGGAAATTTTGATATTTTTCAGGTTCATCCTCTGCCCAAAGTTAAGTGATCCACTGTGGTCAACAAAGAGGTAAAAATATTTGTATTATTGAATGAAACACAGGGGCCCAATTTAAAATTCAGCTCTGCATTACTAAAGTGTAGTTCTTACAATTGGGGCTCAGCAAAGCATTTCAGCATGAACTTGAGCCCCCTGAATTCAGCAGGATTTATGCATAAACTTGGAATTAAGTCTATATTAAAGGGATGAATATATGTATGTGCTAACCTTTTGAAAGACCAAGCTAGTTTTGTTATTCACTACTGCAAAAACTTCCAAAAAAATTGCAGCTCCAAAAGATGCAGGGAGAGTTTATTATCCTAGAAGGTGTTTTCTTATCAAATGAGGAGGAATAAATTCACTAGCAAATTCATGTCAAAAAAGACAATAATATAATCTAAGCACCTGACTGCCTCAGGAGTTAATGCAGTTCTCACAGTAGCCTATGGTTTAAGGCTGTGAAATCTGTAGCAGAGCCAACGTTTCCTGAGTTCAAGTATTGTCTTAGCTGGAAGACCCAGATTCCTTGTTTTAATCCATTATCTTTTCTCATTAAAGTTTGAAGAGAATTGGCAGTGATTCAGCTTTGCCAGTCAATTAAAAAAGGGTCTAAATAGGTTAACTTATAAATCAGAAAGTTTGATTTTTTTTTTTAACATGTTGCTGTGTAATAAACTCGCTTAGGGTCTGTTGTTTCAGATGTTTTGTTTTTCTGTGGCAGAAGAGAAAATGATTAACATTTTATAGCACCGAGTTTTCATTGCAGTTTTAATTAAACCTGTGAATTCTGCATGATAAAAAGAAACTTAAGATCCTACCTACATTAATTTCTCTGCTTTAATGTTTCAAGTGTCAATGTAAATTGTTTTTAGAAATCAGAGTATTAGATCTACTATTTCTAGCCAGTAACATGAGGCGTTTTATTCATTATGTCATTTTCTGGCACACCAGTCAATATTCGTGGACAGTTTTCCTTGTTGATGAGGCTTACATTCGTCCGGCTTCTTTGTTTGCAGACTTGGAAATTAAGAACTAATTTTCCACTACATTTCTTGAAATGGGTCTCTAACCCATAGAGCATCTATGAGAAAGGTATTTATTTATTTCTTAAGTGCTGAGCGTCTTTCAGTGTCAGTATTCCAGATGAAAATAAGGATGTTAAACCTTCCCGGGTCTCACTGACACTGGTAAAGATGGATCCGTTCCAGCAAAGTCAAATGGGTGGATGTGAGCTCAGGCCTAGTTCACTGTTGTTTTGTTAAATTTTTATATTATCTATGGAGTAACTTCTTAATGGCTAGATTCTGACACCTTCATAGGTGTTATAACAACTGTATTGTGCCCCAAAGAAGTCCTACTGAAGTCAGCAGCACTGCTGGGCAGCAAGTCCAGCATCCAGCCTTAGGATGACAGAGAGGAAGAAGCGCATGTACTTTCAGTTGCTTGAGAAACCACTGTCTATGATTTTGTTAACTATAATTTGAGGGGAGGGGGTTAGCAATCCGGAAAAAAAAAGCTCTCTGGCATTTTTAACTGCACTTTTTGCCTACATAGATGCTTGGTTCTTCTCTGATTTCTGCTACAGATATGATCCATAAAAGTTGCTTCTAACAGGAACAGAGCAGTAAAATACCAAAATTAATTAGAAAAGAATACAGTCAGTACTTCAGTAAAACTTTGCAGCTGAGGATCTCACAGAAATTTATCAGTAATATTGTGCTCAGTGCCCTCTGCTAAGAAATGAATGCAAGGAATACAGTTCTTGAAGATTTCAAGTGTTCTTTGACTTGATCTGAGTATTACTTGAAATATCTGCAGCCTAAAATACCCTACAAGCTTTGTACTAATAATTGACAGCTAAAAAGCGATAGGTATGTGAAACAGTCAATGTATTTATTTTATGACCAAGAACTCAAAAGAATTACAGGTTACTATTTGCGGTGCAGTAAAACAGTTCCCCTTTGACAATTCTGTTTCTTTTCCTCCCCAGAAAGCAGCTGTGCAGCATGGAATTCGAAGATTTTGAGAATTACTCTTATATGTACGACCTGTCTGAGGAAGATGAATCACCCCAGTCCTCCCTCAGCATTGCCCATATGATTTCCCTTTCCTTTTACAGCGTGGCATTTCTGCTGGGAGTGCCAGGTAATGCCATTGTCATCTGGTTTATGGGCTTTAAGTGGGATAAATCTGTCTCTACACTCTGGTTCCTCAATCTGGCCATTGCAGATTTCATCTTTGTTCTCTTCTTGCCCCTTTATATTACATACGTGGCAATGGGCTTCCACTGGCCTTTTGGGAAGTGGCTCTGCAAAATGAACTCATTCATTGCACTACTTAATATGTTTGCCAGTGTTTTCTTCCTGACATTCATCAGCCTTGACCGCTACATCCGCCTAGTCCACCCAGTCTTTTCCTACAAGTATCGGACTGTAAGGAACACCCTCATTCTTAGTGGGATCATTTGGATCTCGGCTGCAATTATTGGTGGCCCTGCCTTATACTTCAGAGACACAACTACAGTTCTCAACAACATCACCCTTTGCTACAACAACTTCCATGTGCATGACAGAGAACTCATTCTGCTGAGACACCACATTCTCATCTGGGTGAGACTTGCATTTGGTTACCTCTTTCCACTAGTGACCATGGTCATTTGCTACTCACTGCTGATTGTCAAGGTAAAGAGGAGAACTGTACTGACTTCCAGCAGGCTTTTCTGGACCATCATTGCTGTAGTCGTAGCTTTTTTTCTTTGCTGGACACCATATCACATATTCAGCATTGTGGAGCTGTCTGCTCACCATGATGAAAACTTGCATGGCTTATTACAGGATGGCATTCCCCTCTCCACTGGCCTTGCTTTCATCAACAGTTGCCTTAATCCAATCCTCTATGTTCTGATTAGCAAGAAGTTCCAGGCCCAGGTCAAGACGACTGTCTCTGAAGTGCTAAAATTGGCACTGTGGGAAGTGAGCCGCTCGGGGACTGTCAGTGAGCAGCTGTGGAGCTCAGACAACACCCATGCGCCTGCGTGCTATTGCGAAACTGCTCAGTGACCACTCTTGTCACCATCCCTCTCCAAAATAACTGGCAGGAGATTTGGAGATGTTCTTGTCTTCACATCTGCCATCAGATGTGCAATCTTTGCATATACATTTTTATGTAAACAGCTGGCTGAATTGCGTGTGCTGCTTTCTTTGGAAGGTTTTTACAGGACGCATCATTTGGGTGTGGTGTGGTTGCAAAGAGCCTGAACTGAAAGCTGTCAAAATAAGTAGAACTGCTCTAATTGAGTTTTTGAACAGGAATGTGAATATTTCTGTTATTAATCCTGTTTTTTCTGTTGTAGTTCCATACCTTGTTCATATAAAAAAAATCCCCACCTAATAATAATATTCTTCCTTGTCATCACTGACAATGCTCTAGATCTGGGCATCCTCATCCCATCCTGGCCATGATGACAGCCCTGAGTGTCTAGCACTGCTTAAGAAAGAAATCTCCTGGCCACATCCCAGCTAAGCAAAGCTGTTAGTGGCTCCCCTTTCCAGTCAGAGAAGGATCCCGATATAGAGAACACTGAATTGTTGCCTTCTCTTGTTAAAAAAGAATGACACAGAAATAAATTCTGATTTCTCCCATTGCTCTTTGCCTTACACACAAATAGGTAAGACAGGAATCGCTGTGCTTGCTGGTCACTTACTCCTTATTCTTTTGTTCTTATTACTAGTTGGGTATACAATACTGAGGAGGTTTCAAATAAGTATTTGGCTCATTTGAAATGTGAGCAAAATTAGTAGAAATGTTTCTTTGAGAAGCTGAGTTTAAAGGCCCCCTGCCACACGCACACTTTCTCTAGACTTCAGGTTTAAAGAGGTTCATGACAATCAGTTGCCCTTTATTGCTCTCACAAAAAGGTTAAGAAGTAATTTAACATTTTGTTTGCCTTAATGCAAACCTTCTAAAAATGGATACAGTGAATTCAGCAGTTCTGTTACAAGCCTGTAGCCAAATTCAGACTTCTCTGCCAAACTAGAGGCAGGGCAATATACCTGGGAAATAACATCCACTCCAGTAAGAAAGAGGCAACAGTCCTAATAAAGTTATTTCCACTCCAACTTGTTGCTTGCTGTAGAATCACACATCCACCAATGCACATATATATGCGCTAAGTAGAGTGGACCAATATCTGAGGCAAAATTATTGAATTAAGCTGAATGTGAAATGAAACTCTATTAAAAGTAGGAGCATAAATTTTGTGTAAATTTGACCAGTGTTTCCTTGTTACTGGCCACGAAATGCGGAATAAAACAGCTTTTCAGATGACCTACCTAGTTTCTATGGCCTGGCAACACATATAAGGCCTTATTTACAATATAAATGTTACTTATATGTAAATACATTTCATACAAAAGCAAATATTTATATATACACACACATGCACACGAGTGCATCTGTATATTGGTAGTTGTACAAATAGAAACAGTCTGACTGTGGTCTGTAACTATATTTCTTTAGGCTCTGGTTTAAAAGTTGGAGAGTTAAGACAGGATCAGTGGAATTTCAGTGTATTTAACTTTGGGCTGGAAAGTTGGTAGGCAGCACTCTTTCCTCTGAGTCACTCGCTGCCTGGTACATGTGACTCATGATAGCCTTTTGGCACCACACTAAATATGCCTAAATCAAACATTTTGCATTTTTTCTTCACATATCCCCCGATATCCTTCTAAGAATGCTGTGTTAGTGCTATGCTCCTGACTGTACTCCAAGTGGAGTAATAAAATTTTGTTGTCTCTGAAGAGTGTGTTCATTTGCTTTTGTCAGCAGCAGTATGGAATGATTGTCTACATTCTTAGAAAAGCTCCTTTGCAAAGATTTTGCAAGATGAAAGAAACTCTATCCTTTTTTCTACTTCAGGAATTAAGATTTATTTCAATTTTCACCTTGCATGTCAGCTACATGAGCATGAATATTGATATATTGATATATAAAGAACTTGATTTTGAAATATATGTATGCTCTGTCCTGTATCTTTTTTGTATGTTCCTATACAACAAGTTTTCTTCTGTCTTCAAGAAAAGGAATACCAAAGAATTTGTACATGCATGCTGAGCATAAACAAAACACATACAAAAATAAAATCCAGTTTTGGCATGCCAGGTGCATGGCTCACATAATGCTGTATTTTAGGAAAGTTACAATCTATAAATCAAACCATTATATCTACTTAGAGCTTTAATTTCAAGGTCAAAGAAAGAGGTTAAAGGTCTGAATAAGAAGTGCTTTGAATGGAATGTCAAAAAGGGTGATAGCCAAGGATAATAAAAAATACATTCTTTTTTGATGTAGCATTTGGTAATCTCTTGTTTTTAACAGCAACATGTGAGAATCACTAAAAGCAAGCTACATGACTAGTAAAAGCAACAGCTATAGGACAGCCAGAGAAGGGAGACTGTGCATTAAGGCAATTGCACACAGGATAAAGCTAGTCTCTTAGTTGTTAAAAGTTTATGGAAGGTAGGGATAGAGCCTGTAATTATACTTTCAGTTCTTTAATCATGTTTTAAACTTCTGGCAGGCAGACCTTTTTTCTAAAACAAATTACAAAACAGTCTTTACATAATCTGAAACTGGCAGACCTTTAAAGAAAAACAGGACCTGCTGTACCAGATAACCACATGCAGCTGCTCAGCAAAACCAGGAACAAAGAGTTAGCTTCAACTGCAGCTCTCCAGCTCCACCACTGAGCACCTCCATGACAGTGACTGACATGGCACATTATAGGCTTCTGTTTCAGTCACAGCAATTCTCTATCTCAGTCTGACAAAAGCCTAGAAATGTGAATTTGTCTGGAAGCTTTAATGCTGAATAATCTACAGGAGCAATGTAATTTTTGGAAAACAGTTCAGTTCTGTTGGGTTATTCAGTCTTTAAAAGGTCAAAATAATTCTAAAACCAATCTGCAGCTAAGTAAGCAGTTCTTTGTATGAGCTAAACTAGTGTAACTATTGTATGTCACTATCTTTGCATTTTAATTGAACACTTTTCTAGGTTTGTTATTAGACCAGAGTATACTTCACCTTCAAATATAAAAGACTATCTGTACTAAATCTTCCTTTACTTTAGCATGTAATCACTGCAACCAATTAATTCTCACACAAGCACATTCAGGGGGTTGAACTATCAACTCCTAAAAAAGTATGCCTTGTGGAAGGCATATACTGCCCCCTAGCCATCTTTAAGTTAAGAGCATCCTTTAAGTAGCACAAGTTTATTCTAAGGATAACCAGTGCTTCTGTGTTGTTTGAGGTACAAGATGCACCAAGACCTTGAAACATGTCGTCAGGAACTTTTGTCACAAAAGCTCTTCCATCTCAGCTTAGCACAGAAAAGATGATATTAACCATCATTCCAACATCACAATTTGCTGTGCTAAGGAAGCCCTGAGAGAGGTGCAAATATTTCTACAATTTCAGTGCAAAATTTAACACCTCAGGAAAAGGAGCTCAAAATCTAGACAACAGATCATGTGAAGTTCCCACAGCACCTTTAGGCCAGATTAAAAAAAACAGCTTTCAATGTCACTGCACATCTTCTCTAGTGCACTGCAGCCCTCCCTGTTGCCTTTAACTTGCCTATCTTTGTATTCATTCCCTTGATGATAGCAAGGTCTAGCTTTCAACAAGTGGCACAGTATAAATATTTGGTCACTACCCTTGAACAAAAGGAATTAATATTCCTATATAACAGCTGAAAGTTACTTGCACTTTGCCTTAGCCCTGTGCTTTTTCCCTTAAAGCCATCCCTCTTTCCAGAGATATTACAAATAAAATCCTAAGGATGACATTCCCCCCCCCCCCCCCAAATTGAGCAAAGGGCATTTCAGATTTTTAAAATGCTATATTGGTGGTAAATATGTAAACTTCTCCTAGTTTCTTTGATCACACACTTGGTACTACAGTGGGTGGCAGGGTGTTGGAGCAGCCCTGAAACTCACTTTTGATCTCTACTCTGCCCATCAAACAAGTTTTACATTAGTAAAAGAGATTAGTTTGTGATTTTGCATTAACCAGAGACACAGCTCTATTTCTGCTGTTACATTTATTCTAGATATAGCAAGACTTAAATTTTATTGAAAGCAGCTACATCCATTGATTGTACATAATTTTCAAAAGCTGTTATTCTTTCTTCCAGCATATCTGTTCCAACTTTATCATCTTCAACAACACACTGAATCTGAAGCTTTTTGATACCATAGCCAACTGGTACTAGCTTGGCTGTCAAAAGAGAAAGAAAATATTTAATACTCCTTGGTTTGTGAAATCTCTTAAAAAAGTGCACATCAGATATGACTAAAGTAATTTGCAAGGATACAAGAAAAAAGTACATTTGTTCTACATTACAGACCACCTAATCAACACCATAGCATTACAAAACAGTCCAAAAATGCCTTTTTAAGCCAACGATGTGGTATAATGCTTACTGCTTATAGGTGACATCAGGAACTGTATAGGAAGATGCAGGACAGGAGAGAAGTTTTACTTTCAAAACCCTTCTTTGAATCTTAAGCTGGCTGCTGCACCCATACACCATTTAAACTATTTTAAGATATTGAACTGCAGACCTCAGACCAGCAGTTCCCCAAAATCTTACTGAGGTACCACCGCTGGCTATGGCAGAAGCATCACTGGCACATCTCCCCCCCTAAAATGACCACTAAGTGATACACTTAGAGAATGTCAGCTCACTATTTGGACAGTGCTAGTTTACCAAGTGCCACACATACACAGCTAGTGCTACTTCCACTGCAGTTTTCAAATCCCTCCACTACTTTATTAGCTATCTGTATTTTTACAGAGCAGAAAACAGTGACCACAAGTCTATCTGTTCATACAGTATTTTTTAAACAAACCATGCTACATACATCCCTCTCCCTGCTTTGAAGTTTTATTCTACTTACAAGATCCCCAGACCAAGCCATCTACTTGAATGCTTCGAACACACTCCTCTAGTTTGGCCATGTCCGTCTCATCATCCCAAGGTTTCACATCAAGCAAGATTGATGATTTAGCAACAACGGCTGGTTCTGGAGGAAAAGAAGAGCGAAGAAAACCACTAAGTTGTCAGGAATTTTCAAAAAGCCTCATATCAATATACTTATAAAACTACCTTCCCAAAAACAGTGTTTCTAGTTTCATCAACAAGACACCTCATATTATTGAGGCAGGCCTCCTGTAAAAACATACATTTGAAGGGTTTAAGACATACACATACCAATGTTTAAGATATTTAAATACTCAGGTTCTTGATAACTATTCACAAGAAAACATACTTAATAAGCTGACACTGTTAGTTACATAGGAAGTCCTCTCCAGAAGATCTGAGAAGGAGCTTAGTACCATGTAACAGTTTATTTTCCACAGAGGGAATACTGCAACTGCTACAGTCTGAACAGTTCCAGACCAGTAGCTGTGGAGTTTATACTTTCATACTTAACTTCTGACCAACCTTCTTACAAGTAATCTGTAGAGATTCTAGCACAGGTGCATTATATACCCATTTTACATCCATTTTGTTCAAAAAAATCCTAGGACCATCTCTTTGTAGATAAGGCTTGGCCTCTTGGTAGGGCAAATTCAAGTAAAGCTAATTACTTCTGTCACATTCCAGTCAAGTAAGCTTTATCTGTTACAGATAATAAATCTGTCTTCTGACCATCCTGTTCAAACACATGGTAATTAATGCAAACACAGAACAAAGTTCTTAGCAGACATACTTTTGGACTTCTTAGACTCATACTGGGCCAGACGCTCTTCCCTTAGTTTCTTTGCTTCTTCACTTTCCTAAAAGAGAAAGCCAAAGTCACAGGAAAGCATCAACAAAGCACCCACCTCTTTAAAGCGCTATCAAATTGACTGGCATCTAGTCAGGCAAAAACAAATCATCACAATTGTCAGCCGAAAGATGGTGATTTTTTGTTTTATTCATCATGTAACCAGTCAAAGTTAAAGACAATGAGATTTCATCTCATTGCAATATACTCCTCTCTACCCTGGCCTTTTACCTTCCCAAGCTTTTTTCCCTGTTCTGCAAAGACAGATCAATTTGAGGATTCTGAGTAAGATCTGGTATCAAGTGAACAAAATTAAAGTAGCCTAAACTAGTAATGCAAAAACCTGCATATCCAGATACTTCAAAAACAGAATACCAAAAAAATTGTATTTCTGAAGAAACAAGTATAATACCTCCCCCCCTCAAGCATCAGTACCTCCTCATCATCAGATCCAAAGAGATCAATGTCATCATCATCTTTGCTATCTGTGGCTGCACCTGTTGTGTCTTCAACATCAGCAGGACCATACTTCCCCAAAGCCTTCTTTACACCTGGCAAACTAAACAAAGCAGCAGATATTAGGAACCTACTCAAATGTCAATTCAGATACTGCCGATTTCTCAGTGAACCTACAGTACAGTCAGAGGGGGGAAAAAAAAGCCTTTGTGATAAGAACCCCCACCCCATTCTGCTACTTGAAAACAGAAGCTCCCCAATAACCAACACCAAATGCTCCTACAGCTTACTGAGAGAATTAGGACAAATCCTATAAGCAAAGGCTACTTGTCTAAGCAGAGATGATCCTGCCTAACACCCCTATTCCATACAAGTGCAAGAAAAAAGCATTTCTTAATGGAACTGTTCATCTGTAAAATATTCTGTGTAGGAAAGGCTATCAGCTTCTCATTTGTGTTTTCCTAAAAATATTTACATCTGAAATAATCTTCCCCTCCAGTTTATATAGTTCTGTAGTCTTATTCTAAGGCTGTAGCTCTACTGTGACTGAACTGCTGTTACAAGAGCCATAAAACTAGCTTTCGTTTATAATAACCAGTAGTAGTTTTCAGAGTGGACTTTATGAAGTAACTATCATCTCAGTCCCATTTAGGATACAAGAACTTCAGAAACATACTGGTGACTGAGCTACCCAGTTTTACAAGAGTTCCCTCCAAAACAGGACTGAGGCACATAGAGGAGGCAGTGTAGCAATACTGACACTACCTATTCTGTACCTTTTTAGAGAGGCCTGCAGTCTCCATGGATCTCAAAACAGCACCTTTCATGAACACTAAAATCACTAAAAAAGAAAAAAAATAACATTTGCTTTCATATTTTCCCCTCTTTATAGGTGTTTCTGCATTGTAAGTCATTGATTTTGTTTTGTCTTCAGATTAAGAGTCTGAATGAACCACCTCCCTTAATCATCTAAAAACTGTATGTTTATCTTCAAAGACTACTGCAACACTTCCGGGCCCATTTTGGTGTTGCCTTTATAGGGTCACTTTCCAGCAAGTAATTTCCAGCTTTCAGAATAGTTATCCACGTAAAAGGCAGCAGCAAAACTCAAGCCCTTCTCACAAGCTTTAGCAGAAGTCCCAGCACCTGAACAGAGGCAGAACCAGCTTCTCTAAGTTCTGGGCGAAGAGTATGCAGTAGCAGTATAAGAGGTCTACCCTGCTTGCTCCCAAAGCTGTTCCTGGTCTAAGGGTAACACGAAAAGCTATGCCAGGTGCCAGCTATACTACCAGTGAGAAACACTATTTCGTTTCAACTTGGAAAAAGAAATACAACGCTTTGTAAGGCAAGCTTGCACATGTATTCCAGTTCCTGAATTTAATCGTACCTGGCCTTTTGCTTTTCGTAAGACTTGATGTGATTGTACCACCGGAGAGCATGAAACAAGTCTGCAGGAGGGGGGGCGGCGATCGCTTCGAAGACGGCGATATCGGCCTGAGAGGGGACGTACCTGCGGAGAAGGGGCCCAGGTGAGCGAGCCGAGCCCGGCACAGCCCCGCTCCCGCCGAGCCCCGCGGGGGCGCCGTGGAAAGTGCGAGAAGCCGCGCGGCGCCACAGGCTCGCGGCGGCGGCCGCCCGCCCGCCCCCACCACGTCTCCCCGGCCCACTCCCCCGCCACCTCTCACCCCTCGATGTAGCTCTTATCGGCCAGGAAGTCATTGAGGACCTGCAGGCCGGCAGCGGACCTAAGGTCCCCGAAGCCCATAGCGGCAGCGGCGCGGCACAGACACAGACACACACACGCTCCCTCTCACACCGCCGCGGAAAGAGGCCCACAACCCCGCGCGCCTTCTTTATATAGCGGATGGAGTATCCCTCCGCACACATCGCACGCATGCATGGTGGGTGTCCATCCGCAAGAAAGGGCCGCGAAATAGTTCCTCACGGGTTTTACACCGCTCCGGCGCAGGCCGCGCAGCGGACGGGACATCAGAGGTACGGAGGAGGGTCGGAATAAGAGATCTGAAGTTAATGATCAGGGTTGGGAAGCTTTTCAGGCTTGCAGGTTGGATAGGTATTTTAACGTGTCTCGTCCCTCCCCCCAGCCTGCGGGCACCAGCGGAAGTTGCCGGAGCTGGCCGAGGCGAGTAGCGGAGAGAGGCGGAAATTGCCGAAGGCGGTGCGACCGGCGGCGAGGCGGAAATTGCCGAGCTGCTCCGCTCGGCGATAACAGCGCGACGGAAGTCCCCGAAGCTGCTCGTTCCGAAGATTGCCGACGGCGCTCGCCGGGAAGGGGCGGAAGTCGCCGAGGCGGCCGGCTCCGGAGATTGCCGAAGAGGGCCGCGGGGAGCGGCGGAAAGGGCCGAGGCCGCCGCCATAGAGGCTGAGGCAGAGCGGAGCCCGGGCAAGGCCGAGGCGCCGCCGTTCCCCCGTCGCGCGCAGGTAGCGGCGGGCGCCGCGCGCGGCGGGGGGGGGGGGAAGGGAGAGGGCGGCGGCGGCCCCTCAGCGCGGGGTGGGAGGCGAGGCCGTTACCGGCGCCGCTGCCGGTGCCCTTGAGGGGCTCCGCGGCCGGCCGGGGCCCCGCTGGGGCTGCGGGGGAGCAGCGGCGGCAGAGCGCGGCGGCGCCTCCAAGGTGACCCCGCCGCGGCCGTTAGCGATGTCGGCCGCGCTGAGGCAGGCCGTTGTGAGCCGTTTAGCGTGGTGGTTTTCACCATTTTTTACATCAGGTGGCCATATATATGACGTATCTGTGACATACCTATAGCTATACAAACAGAAACACATCTCTTCTGGTTCAGCAGAGTTGCTTCTAATTCCCCTGCTGATATAGGGCTGTGTTTTTTGCGACTGTTGCAGAAGTTTTCGCTCTGCCCGTTTGAAAAGTTAGAAAACGTTTGAAGTGGCACAGCTGTGTTATTGTTTTCTCTCATGTCGACTGTTAGCACCATGCTTCGGCTGCCCGCCGTCCGCAGGACCTTGGCCGGTGCTGCCCAGGCCTCCCAAGTGTGCGGTAAGCGTCTCCACGCGTGTGCGGACAGCGGTGCAGTTCACTTGTGCTCTCTTACTAAGGGGCGTGTATGGGTGTTTCCTGTGCGACTCGGTGTTTTATGGTGTGCTGTTTGTAGAACTGGGATTGTCTCAGCATTGTATGCCTGTAAAGTAAGGAGCGCGGGATCTGGCAGTTTGCACTTAGCAATAACTGAATGTTTCGTTTGTTTTGTTTTTCCATGTCTCCCAGGGCGCACCACTGCCACAGCAGCCAGCAACCAGATAGAGGTGTTTGTGGATGGTAATCCTGTACTGGTGAGCCCAGGAACCACCGTACTTCAGGTGTGAGGAATGGCATGCTCAGTTTTTCTTTGACTCCCTATCTCTTCTTTTTGCTTTGCAGCCTGCTGTGTTCCATATGGCAAAAAAACTTTACATTTTTTCTTGCAATTCTATAGGGTGTTTTCACTGTCTGCGAAGTAGTTTCATGTGGCAGAAATCATTTGGAGAGTTCAGTGTTTGAGAAAGAAGTATCTGCAGTGGCTGACTGAAAGAAGAGGTGTACAGCTTGAATCCAAACTGCAGAAGTTTCTGCAATGCGATAACAGACTTGGATAAATTCTATTTAAAATTCTAGCTGTTACAGATTATGGTGTCCTTTTTGAATTCTGCTCAAAACCTATAAGAAATTATGGCAGCCATCTGTTTTTTGTCTGACGTGAACTGAGCTGGTAGTCTTTGAGAACATGTTAATTTTGTGCCTTATTTATTTTTTGGAATGGTGTCTCGGGCAAAGGATGTTCTCTTAAGTTATTTGTTGTTATGATTCAGAATGCTGCTCCTGCAATGCTTGTTTTCTTTGTGTGGGAAGAAATGGAACCTGGGTCTCCTAGCCTGTACTCATTATTGTAGCTTTTCAGGCCAAATATTAAGTCACTCTTTTTCTAGTTTACTTTCTTTCTCAGCAGCCATTAAGCGAAGGCAAAGTATAATTAATTAGAACATTAACATCTACAACCTGTATTTATTTTAAAATACAGCCTTGGCTCTCTGGATACAAGTTACTGATTTATTTAGGCATTAGAACTCCCCAGGAGGAGTCTGATATAATATATTTCTTAAATGCTGTTTTCTTTAATTTATTTATTTACTTATTGCTTACATGTGTAAATTTTTGTAGAAATCCTCAGAAAAATTAGATCTTATTGGTTCTTTTTTAATCTGAGTGTGCTTTGCTGATTTCTGAGTGATGGCACATGCCCGTGTTTTGAATTTGGCAGTGTTTTTTGTGGCAGTTTTGGTACTATAGCATAGGTTCCATCTGACATGGGGATTTCATGCAAGAAATGACCCCTTCATCTGTTCTGTGGAGATCTGTTGTCTCTGTCCTCCTGTCTCTTCTTCAGACATGGCATAGAAGAATGTTTCAGTGGCTTTGAGGTTCTAGTGAATGTGAAGAATGACTATGCTTCAGTATTTAAAAAGTCCAATGCACTTATAAAGAGTATCCACGTTGTTGAATCATCTGAAATTATGCCCGTTGTTGTTTCCTTTAAATTTTTTCCAAGTATGCCTTTTATGTACTTTTCTTTATGTATGCTGTCTTTAAAAAGGGTTTTTTTGTTTGTTTGTTTGTTTTTTGCACTGGTGTCCTATCTAATGAGAAGAATTCTCTCTCTGCTTGGAGGAAAGGAAAGAATGAAGGAGAAGCCAATTTTAATTTCCCCAATCAATTATGCTTTTTGGAAAAGACATCGTATTTACAGCTCATAACCTGACATATTCTTGCTTGATCACAATTTCTTATTTTTTCCTGCAAAAAATAAAAAATTGTAGCTACTTTTAAAGGTTGAGCGCACTTTATTGGTGAGAACTAAAACTATTGTTATTTGAAAACATGAAGGACTGAATTATATTTATGAGGTGGAATTGAAGGCTCTAACTCTAATTTAATTTTCCTTTGTTTCTTCTTCTCCATAGGCCTGTGAAAAGGCTGGAATTCAGATACCTCGTTTTTGTTACCATGATCGTCTCTCTGTCGCTGGAAACTGTAGGATGTGCCTTGTGGAAATAGAGAAAGCTCCCAAGGTATTGTATGGTTATTATAGGAGTTATGGTTTTCTGCTGTGCTTAGAGCTTAGTTGAAATCTTGTAAGTAATTATTTGGACAGTCATCAGCACACACATCTTTGTAATTCAGCTGCTGTGAGCAAATTTTCCCCCTTTCCCTCATCTAGCTTCATCTCAGTATTATGTACAAAGTTATGCTGTTCCACAGTGATTGTCTGCTTTTTGGATCTGTGGATCAAAGTCAATTCTCAGTTTCTTATGGATCACCTTGCTTCTGGAGATTAGCATTTGATAGCCATATATTTTCGGTCAGATGCATTTTTATATTCTGTAATTCAGGCTTCAGCTGCAGATTTTCAGCTGATACACAAGTAGTATACTTCAGATACTGTTTGAATTCAGCTGTGAGGTTAGTGTCTGCAGGTTTGTTCTATTTAATTAGAAATTACTTATTTGTCTGTATTTTAATGCATTATCGTACCATTGATGTCTACTGTACTACTATAAAATATTAATGGGCTTTAAGATTGAATGGCATCTTCAGCAGTATTGTTTTAAGAAGCCTGTGCAGATGGTTGAGGCTTTCTTTTTGAGAGCGCGGCTAACAGGCAGTGAACAGACGCAGCAGTTTGTGCAGCAGAGTCTGGGCTCTGCTTAGAACCTCTGATAACCTCAACCTGAATTCCATAGTTTGAGCTTTACATGTCTGGAAATGTTGGGTCGTCACTAAAGACTGAAGTCATGATAGTCCATATCATGATATGATAGAATGGGTGGATTCATTTTCTGAGCAGGAGTATTTGTTAATCTTGCAGTAGCCTTGTGAAAAGTTTGTGTTAAGACTCTCTGAATGTACTTTGGAACAATCTAATAACTCATACTCTGAACTTCCCTTCTAGAGGAATTTCAGACTCTACTAAGTCTTTTTGATCAGCCTTGTATCTATTACTATTGACTTTCTTCTTGATGTAACTACTTGAATTAGAACCCCAAAATGTAAAGCTGTCAAAAGTTTAAAAAAAAAAAAAAATCACAACAGCCAAGCCCCACACACCTTCCTGTTTACAGGCCCATGAGGTCTCTGAGACTGAAAAACAGCTTGCTGTCATTCTTACTATGCTGTCTGGTCAGGGAAACTGAAAGCTTCCCAGGATACTTGTTGGAAGCATAATGTTCTCTTCAATATCTGTGTAATCAATGATTCTTGAGACTGTATTCAGCCTCACCTCAATCCCTGGAAAGGTGATGGAACAGCTCAGCTCATCCTGGAGGCCATCTCCAAGCATGTGGAGGAAAAGAAGGTGATCGGGGTAGTCAGCATGGCTTCACCAAGGGGAAATCATGCTTAACCAATCTGATAGCCTTCTATGATGGAATGACTGGCTGGGTAGACGAGGGGAGAGCAGTGGATGTTGTTTACCTTGACTTCAGCAAGGCTTTTGACACTGTCTCCCATAACATCCTCATAAACAAGCTCAGGAAGTGTGGGCTAGATGAGTGGACAGTGAGGTGGATTGAGAACTGGCTGAATGGCAGAGCTCAGAGAGTTGTGATCAGTGTGGCACAAAGTCTAGTTGGAGGCCTGTAGCTAGCAGTGTCCCCAGCGGGTCAATACTGGGCCCAGTATTGTTCAACTTGCTCATCAATGACCTGGATGAAGGGGCAGAGTGCATCCTCGGCAAGTTTGCTGACGATACAAAACTGGGAGGAGTGGCTGATACACCAGAGGGCTGTGCTGCCATTCAGAGGGACCTGGACAGGCTGGAGAGGTGGGCGGAGAGGAACCTTAAGAAGTTCAACAAAGGCAAGTGCAGGGTCCTGCACCTGGGGAGGAATAACCCCTGCACCAGTGCAGGTTGGGGGCTGACCTGCTGGAAAGCAGCTCTGCAGAGAAGGACCTGGGAGTGCTGGTGGACACCAAGTTAAGCATGAGGCAGCAATGTGCCCTTGTGGCCAAGAAAGCCAATGGTATGCTGGGGTGCATCAGGAAGAGTGTTGCCAGCAGGTGGAGGGAGGTGATCCTCCCCCTCTACTCAACCCTTGTGAGGCCACATCTGGAGTACTGTGTCCAGTGCTGGGCTCCCCAAAACAAGAGAGACATGGAGCTACTGGAGTGAGTCCAGTGAAGGGCTACTAAGATGATTAAGGGACTGGAGCATCTCTTATATGAGGAAAGGCTGAGAGAGCTGGGACTCTTCAGTCTGGAGAAGAGAAGGCTGAGGAGGGATCTTATCAATGTGTATAATTATCTGAAGGGAGGGTGTCAAGAGGATGGGGCCAGACTTTTTTCAGTGGTGCCCAGCGATAGGACGAGAGGCAACAGGCACAAACTGAAGCACAGGAAGTTACGTCTGAACATGAAGAAAAACTTCCTTACTGTGAGGGTGACTGAGCACTGGAACAGGTTGTCCAGAGAGGTTGTGGAGTCTCCTTCTCTGGAGATATTCAAAAGCCGTCTGGACACAATCCTGGGCAACGTGCTGTAGTGACCCTGCTTGAGCAGGGGGATTGGACTAGATGATCTCCAAAGGTCCTTTCCAACCTCAACCATTATGCATTGCTAGACTACTCCTGTGTCTGTAGGTATAAATTTAACATGCTTGAAAACCAAGTGTAGTGTGACATAGCTGTCATCATGACATAGCTAGGGATGCATTTTGTTATTCTGGTGTGGTTCATTTCCTTGAAATAGTTTCCATGTTCAAAGCCATAACTTGGTTCTTAAAGGCAGTGGTGGAATTAACCTTTCTATGTAGCAGATTAATATATATGACTTCTAGTAACTTTGTATTGGGTAGACTTTCTTCTTTTCTCCTTGCAAATGCCTTTTTATTTCTACAAAGTATTAATAACAGATATCTGTGTAAGGATTTGGCGGAGGGGAGTGGATTGTCCTTACTGAGAGGAGATATGTTGCATTCATGTATGGTATTTCTTCCTTGTTATGATCATTGCAGCCAGTGGCTGCTTGTGCCATGCCAGTTATGAAGGGTTGGAACATACTGACAAATTCTGAGAAGTCCAGGAAAGCAAGGTACTCTTTTATTATTTATTTATTTATTTATTTATTTATTTTTAAGCTTCTTGTAGCTGATTAGTTGTACCTGTCTACTTGTTAAATGGTGAAAAGTTAACATTAACTGTAATTCTTGAACCCAACAGAGAGGGTGTGATGGAATTCTTGCTGGCAAATCACCCATTGGACTGTCCTATCTGTGATCAGGGTGGAGAATGTGACCTACAGGTACAACATCCAATTAAATTATATAGGCTTATTTAGTAATGCTCTCGTCTTGGGTGAAGCTGTGCTTTCAAGCAACCTGGATATATCTGTATTTTTTTTTGTCTATTCTAGGATCAATCAATGATGTTTGGCAGTGATAGGAGTAGATTTAGAGAGGGAAAACGTGCGGTTGAGGACAAGAACATTGGACCATTAGTCAAAACAATCATGACTCGGTGTATACAGTGCACTCGATGTATCAGGTAATGTCCTTTATTTTTCATTGGAGAGAGTACTGAACAGGAGTATTTATATCAATTTGTTACTCATTACTTGTGAAAGAAATACCACCAGGGGCAGTAAGTTTTTTATTTCTTTTCTGACTGTGCTTAAGAGTTTTATTTCTGGTAGACGCTGATAACTGGTTTCCTAGAGCTACCAAGCAGCTGTCATAAAGGAGGGAGAGAGGGAGAGAGAGAGATAGACATGGCCAAAACATGAAAGCGAAATCAGAATTCTACAAGGCCAAAACCAGTCCCATGTTTTTATTGCCAGAATGGATTTTAAAGCATTAAGTGACTTTCTCAGCAATAACTGCAAGATTTACTTATTTTTGGCAGCCTCTGGTAGTCATCTTTATGCTTTTCTGTAGTCCTGAGATTCTGCACCAGCCAAATGGAGGAGAATACAATGTACCTGCCTAGTTCTGGAAAGACCTTTTTAGTTATAGCTAATTTTCGACTCAGACTGAAATTCAATGACCACTGAACTGGTCTGTTTATTGATTTTAATCAATAAACTAGGAAAGTTTCTGCAGCCTCATCTTAATGAAATTCTGCAGATGGATAGTTCTGCTTGTGATGGGACAATCTAAATAATGGGGCAATCTAAATAATTGCCCTCTTGCAAATGTATGAACTGATGCTAATATTTCACCTTAAGAAAATGAGATAAGAGTTGAAAAATATGCTGTGTTGCTGTTGTACATTCCAGATTTGTTTTTCATTCTCTTTGCATCTACCAGGTTTGCTAGTGAAATTGCAGGGGTAGATGATTTGGGAACAACTGGAAGAGGAAATGATATGCAAGTTGGTACTTATGTTGAAAAAATGTTCATGTCTGAGTTATCAGGAAATATTATTGATATCTGCCCAGTTGGGGCTCTTACCTCCAAGCCATATGCCTTTACTGCACGTCCATGGGAGACGAGGTATGTATCTTAACTCATATCAAAGGTACAAATTTCCCTGTATTTCTTGCCTATGCTTTATCTTGGAATATGTCCACCTATGATATCAAGAGTTTTCTCTGATTTTTATTTTCTGCATTTTGTTATATACTTCTCTGTAGATTGAATCTAATACAAATTCTGTTACTGAAGTAAAGTTTGTCTTAAGAAAAAGTCAAATTCATCAACACAGTAATTGGTGAGGGTATTATTTTAAGTATCTTGTGAAACTAAGCTCTGTTATGTATATCTAAACTTTTTTTTAATGTTTGTTATACAGTCTATTGCTTGTATACTTGTATACAAAAACCTGCAAATGGTGCATTTATTCTCCTAAACAGGAAGGTAGAGTCCATTGATGTTCTTGATGCAGTTGGAAGCAACATTGTGGTGAGCACAAGGACGGGAGAAGTGATGAGAATTTTGCCAAGATTGCATGAGGATATCAATGAGGAATGGATATCTGACAAAACAAGGTGCGTGGGGGTTGCTTGCATGCTGGCGTGTGGGTTTTTTGTGTGTATGCACATGTTAGAGATGCTTCACAGTGCCAGAGATGTTGACAGTAGTGACCTTTTGGATTCTGCTGTTAATATTATAAAGATAAGGTGAAGAGTAGTTGGTAAAACATACTTTTAATACTATAATTGTAGTTAATGCGTTTGCTAATATCTCCTTTTTGTAGATCTTTTATTACAGGAACTTTTTTTTGTATTACGTTTTTTGCTTGTCTTTGAGAAGGGAAAGTTAAGCTTTGGAAATGTGGAAAATGTGGAAATGTTTGTCATGGTTCTCTTCTCTAATCATTGCAAGCTGTTAGAAAAGCCCAGTCTTTTGAAATATTTAGTATACACAATTATCTTTGCTTTTTAATGTTAGTGTTGTTCACTCAGGTTTGCCTATGATGGTCTGAAGCGTCAGAGGCTTACTCAGCCAATGGTCAAAAATGAGAAAGGACTGTTTGTTTATGCCTCATGGGAGGATGTATTAACTCGTGTTGCTGGTGTGGTAAGAATAATTCTCAATCTATGTAGCATAAAATTAATTTGTAAAGCTGGGCATAATATTGTAATAATTAATACGAAAGCAACTATATAGAAAAGAGCTTTTCTTCCCCTCTAAGATTAGAGGGAAAAATTTGACTTCTAATCTATTGTGTTTCCACTTAATTCTCTTATCTTTGGAATATAAAATGTGAACTTCCTAGTTCATGGATTAGACTATCTGAGGAACTTTGTTTTATGATAATTTCTCTCCCAATACTCCTTATTCACTGCCTGCATGTTCTTGAAATCATTTCATTTAAATGGGAAACTAAGCTACTTTTTCAGAAATGCAGGAGGTAGCCACTTTCCTGAATTATTCTGATTTATCTGAAGACTCTTAAAAATTTATTTAGACTCTGCTATCACCACTTTTGCCATCAAAGCCATTAATTCTGCATTACTTGTATCTGAATTGTGCTTGCTTCATTGCTTTCTCTGTGTGGTGATTGATTCTGCTGCTCAAATGAAGTGCTGCATGACCACTCTGGGTTTTGATTAAAAATTTTATGTGGGAGGAAGTAGAATTGAGTAACTGTAATTGAACTTTCCTCAAGGATGTTCAGGTTCTTTTTTTGCCTGTGGTACAGTAGCAGGGTTTGTTAGAAAAACTATTACTATACCTGCTCAAATATTACTTCCAAGTTCAGTTTGCTACCTGAACTTGTGTTATGTAAGTTTATTTTCTGTCTACACAGTAGCTTCGCGAAAATAAAAGCATTAACCAATCTTCCTATCTTCACCACACCAAATAAAAATTAGTAATGTTTGAGCAATAATTTAAGTGGGAGAGACCTGGATACAATAAACAGAGTTGGGCTTTGCTTATGCCAAGTTCTGCTTATGCTGGAGCTGCTGCCTTGCAGAAGTGAGATACTGCTGATTAGTTTCTGTGTTACTCAGTGCACTACTGGCTTTGGCACATTCTAATTTAACAAATATTTACTTGAGTCTGGTGGGAGTTTATTTCAGTGAGGTCTTTTGCTGGTGTTCATGCTTTTTCTCTTTCCAGCTCCAGGCTGTCGAAGGTAAGGATGTAGCAGCAATTGCAGGAGGATTGGTAGATGCAGAAGCACTGATAGCACTGAAAGACTTGCTGAATAGAGTAAATTCTGATATGCTCTGCACTGAAGAGGTCTTCCCTACTGCTGGAGCTGGGTGAGAATTCAGGCAAAGTTTGTCTGTAATTACTGTATTAATAAACTTTCCACTCTGTGAAGCATCTCCTAAGATTCTGAAATCATCAAGGATAACAATTACAGGTTTCATTAGAATTACAGTAGTCATTCATAGAGCGTATTTATTGATTGTGAGTAGAAGCACAGTCTCTACTACAGGAAAGGTTGCACACTTTATATATTGAGGCTGCTGTAGTTCAAGAGTAGGCTATTCAAAGCTAGTTATAGGCTCTGTTGTAAAATGAATAAGTTAGCCAGAGTCTACTTCTATTAATGTTGTGAAAACTACCAGACAATTATTATAATCTTGTAAACTGTGATAATAGCAGATTAAGTCTGTGAAGGCTTAGAATATGTGTAAATGGAGGAAATACTTACACTGTAATTTCTTTAATATTTGTTGTCTGATATTCATGAAAGGGAGGGGGTCCCACTTTTTATTTGGGTTAGTAATTTGGACAGGGAAATCTTTCTCTTTTTCTTCCTGATACGAAAAAATATTTTGGACACCTAGAATCTTTACTTCACTTCTTCATTCTTCCCCTTTACTGAATTTTCAACTTCTTGCTTTTCCCTTCTTATATCTTTTTTTGTTACAGCACAGATTTACGCTCTAACTACTTGCTTAATACCAAGATTGCTGGAGTGGAGGAGGCAGATGTCCTGCTTCTGGTTGGCACCAATCCACGCTTTGAGGCACCACTTTTTAATGCTAGAATTCGAAAGAGGTTTGTATCCTTGGTGCTGACTAGGCATGCAAACGCTTCTGCGTTTGTCACAATGCTCAAGTGAAGCTGCAGGCAGTAAGCAAGAGCGTTCATCTGGACAAGACTCCCTAGATTTTGTTCACCTTTTAGTAAAGGGATGGTGATATACGTGTAGACAGAGGGGGTCTGTTCTCTCTGAAATGTATAGTTATGTTTTGTTCATTTCCACTGTGACATTTTACATAAATTCATATACTCAGTCACTTATTCCTCTGTTAAATTACACAGACCCCTCAGATTTTCTGTCTTATGAAAGTTTGTTAAAGCTTATTCCTTAAAGAATAATGTTCAGAATCAGTTTGCACAGAGCTGTTTTTTTATATTGTTATAGTAACAAGCCAGACTTACTGGCTTAGAAGCAATAATTCAAGTTTCTTTGGCAAAGAAGTAATACAGTGGTTTCTCAAACTTTTAAAAACATAGCTAATTCATCATAAAAGAATGTGTCATCAGGAGATAACTGAGCTTTTTAAAAAAAACAACCCCCCCCCCCAAAACCATGGACCTTTCAAAATATATCTTTTTTTTTTAATCTTAATTTTTAAGAGAAAAATAGCAATTTAAATTTGAGAGGTTCATGTCTTTTATATGTCTGTGCAATGAGAAGCAGTAAAAAATGCAAAATTCCTAACTAGCTAGTTTTCTTTCTATATATTAAAGAAATAAGTGGATTCCTAAAAGTGTGAATGCTGTCATATGCAAATTCTTTCCTTCTACAAATGATCTTAACTTCAATTCTGAAATAACCAAGTTAGATCAAATAAAGGAATAAACTTAATAGTGGCTGTAGGCCTTTTTCTGCCTAACTCTGAAAAAGATGTCGTACCGTTGTAGTGCCTCATCTAGTGCATCCTCCCCCCCCCGCCCCCCGAATTGGCAAAAGTTTGAGGGGAGGAGGGAACTGAGTTAGGAAGTTCTCATGTGTAAGGTAGGTTGCAGTACTGGACCCAGAATGTACCTAGAGAACTTTTTCTTTGAAAAAGCTTAAACTTGCTTAGCAGACAAAATAATGCTAAATTGTGTGTTACCAAAACAGAGACTACCATTTAAATTGCTTTGAAAGAATTTGCATCCTATTTCTAGTTATTGCTGAAATTATGTTAGTGGTTTTGGTTGACTACAACTCTGCATTTCGTTGATTTTTATAATATGTTTGCTGTGTTTTCAGCTGGCTTCACAATGACTTGCAAGTGGCTCTAGTTGGCTCTGCTGTGAATTTGACCTACACATATAATCATCTAGGAGATTCACCACAGATACTCCAGGACATTGCTTCTGGAAGACATGCGTTTTCCAAGGTACACCCAATTTAAGAATGTGACTGTTAAGAGTTCAGATGCATTAAATAATCTGCATTACCCACAGAGATGGATTTGGTGAGAAGTACCTTGTTGTATTATGGGGCTATTTGCTTTTAATCAACTGCAGAGATGAGGCAATGATTAGTGTGCACCAAGTGTTTTGTGCGAATTGTTTAATATGTTAATATGTTGTTTAATAGATTCACGCATGTAAAACTTTCTAGTGTGTAAAACTCCAGAAATGTGACATGGGCTGTTTCAGCCACTGTTGTTTCCACTAAAGTGTCTGGTTACCAGGAGTATAGCGTTGTACTGACAGGGTAGCTCACTGCTCTGGCAGTATCTCTCAGCTTTATGTCTAAATGAAACAGTGACCACTTCAGCTCTGTAGCTTTGCTTGGAAGGCTTATGTAGAAAGTATAGGATTTATTACATTATCTGCACCAAGAATTGTCTTCAGAGCCTTAGAATTCATTTCTTGTTTCTTGCCCTGCACAGGTCCTCGACCAGGCCAAAAAGCCAATGGTGGTGGTAGGTAGTGCAGCACTTCAGCGCAGCGATGGAGCCGCTATCCATGCTGCAGTTTCCACCATTGCACAGAATGCCAGGACTAAGAGTGGTGTTGGTTCTGACTGGAAAGTCATGAACATCCTTCACAGGTACACTTTAAAGCTCTTTTTGAGAGCCTTTTCATTTGCTTATGCTGGGCCTACATGTTACCACAAAGTACGTGTTCAGATTTGTTTGTATACATCACAAGAGCCTTACCAGGTTAGAACCTATAGAGAATAAAAAAGTAAAAGTACAAGGTAGCAGAAGCCTTTTATAAAAATGGGTTTCTTGACCTGACAAACGTTTCAGGCTCTCTGTGAGATTCTATTAGGGATAACTTTAATTGTAGAGTTAAAAAATCTAGCAGTTTAGAATTCAAGAGAGCTTACTAACATACCAGAGCATTCAGTGGGATGCACAGCAGACTAATGCTACTTGCTAAATGATTACTTCTATCTGGAGGAAAAAAAAAAACAACCAAAATGTCAATAGTGTCTTATTAACAAGGCTTCTTATAATATTCCCTTCACTGTGCAGGTTCTTAACTAAATAGCTGGTTTGCTTTAATGCAGGGCTTTTGATCTTAGTTACTCAGTTTATTAGGGTACTATTCCTGCTAATATGCAAGCTTCTCTTGTGACAGTCCTTCTTGTTCTCTGTTTCTAAAACTCCAGTTCTGTCTGACTGTCAAATTGACAACTTCTTTAAAGGAAAAATGATTTCAGCAAATTTAATGGATCTCAAGTTTGGGCACTGAATGATGTTATTCTGCCAAAAGCAGCTTCATTGATGTCAAGAAGAGGGCTTGGTCCTCTGAAGAAAAATTGAATGTAAAACCCTGCTAGTGAAACTGCAACACTTAATACCAAAATATTGATAAGTTAAAGAACATTCATGCTACCTTTTTTTACATGTAGTGTTTGGCAGTCTTTCATATTATCAAGACTTTTGTGCTCTTGGTGCACTATCCTCTCTGCCCTTATTATAAAGAGCAACTTAATTTACTCAAACCTGTATGTGTGCCTGTAACAGACAAATGTGAGTAGCAAAGGGCTCAAGGGCATAAAAGTCACATTTTGGATTGTTTTTAGGAATCAAACCGAAAACTACAGCTGAAGAACATTAATAGGGATAAATCCTATTTTGTATAAGAGGAGAAACATTTTTCAATTTATTTATTACAACAGTAACATTCTACATAAAACCTTTTTTTCTGTAAAATATAATTGCAAACCTGGCACCTGATTATGCAGTATAGTGCAACACTGGTTCTTTAGAAAAGACTTCCAGAAAACAATGATGATTTTGCTCTTTCTTTTAAGAGTATTTCTCCATGTGAATAAATGAATAGTGATGAAATGGTGATCTTAGATACTTCAGAGTGGCTGATGGTCCAGCAGTTGATGTGCCAAATGAGTGCCCTAAATAAAAGTCCTTTTGAGCTCAATTCATGACTGAAATGTGAACCTTGGTGTTCAACATGACAAGCGAGCTGTCTGCCACTAGGATCTGGGCTGATCTCTGCCTTTTTTTGCTATCCCATCTTAAGTCAGAGGAGATCCCCAGTGAAGCCTTCAAATGGCATCAGTTTGTCAGATGCAAAAAACACCTGATATTCTATCAAATGCTCTGTCAAAGTTCTCAACTGCCTTTATGCTTCATTTCCCCCCCCATTATGATTAGAGTTCCTGTGTCCCTCTTAAATATCTAGTCAAAGAAGTTAGGTCTGTTCTGATGGGAGAGGGAGAATTCTGAAATAAATTGCAGTAATAATGTTTGTCCCTACAGGGTTGCAAGCCAGGTAGCTGCTTTGGATCTGGGTTTCAAACCAGGAGTGGAAGCAATTAGGAAAAATCCTCCCAAAGTATTGTTTCTCTTAGGAGCAGATTCGGGTTGTATAACACGTCAAGATTTGCCAAAGGATTGTTTTATCATCTATCAAGGTAATTAGTAGATGTAATTTAAGAAATGTTGCTGTCTAAAAGCTGGAGAGCGAGCCTAAACAGTGGCATATTCTTACAAATATATATGACCCTTTGATAAATTCTAGTCTTTATTTTCTGCCAAGAAATGAAATTTCTGAAACATAACTGAGATACTGATTAACTGTTTCTTAGGTAAAAATGAGAAACTGTTGATGACTAATAAGGGAATATAAACCAGTTCAGCTTGCTGGAGCAGAGCCTCAAACGTGGCAAACAAAACTGCACTGGTTCCCAGCTATTCTATCATACCAAAAGAGGGCCTTATCTTAATTCATCAAGTATCCTTGTTTCAGGAGTCCCCACAAATGCTCTCAGGTGAATGACTATAGAGACTGAACTGCCATTTACTACTGCTTGTAGTCTGCTTATTTTCCACAGAGTAACAGGCAAGAAGGACTTCAGAGCAGTCAGCCTAATAGTTTGTATATCACTAGTTACGTAAAGCTTAGAAACCTCTTTTTACAGGGAACACAAGTTCTGTATTGTTAGTAGAGCGTTCCTCTTTAGTTTGACGTACTGATGGCTTACAAGATTGTGAACGGTTTCCTCTTTCCATCTGTTAGGACATCATGGGGATGTGGGAGCTCCCATGGCTGATGTTATTCTCCCAGGAGCAGCATATACAGAGAAGGCAGCCACATATGTGAATACTGAGGGTAGGGCCCAGCAGACAAGAGTAGCTGTAACACCTCCTGGGATGGCAAGGGAAGACTGGAGAATTATTAGAGCCATCTCTGAGGTACTGTTCTAAATTGCTTCCAGCAAAAGTATACTGAGTGGTTAAGTTCCTTTTACATTGAAAACTGTTTCCAATAAGAGGTCCATTTTCAGGGAAATGCATGCCTAAATTCTTAAGGAGTGATGCTTTGTACTGAGTCCTTTCTTAATTCTGTGGGGTAAATGGTACTGTTTCCTTTTTGAGACTACCACTAATGTTGTAGCTTCTGTATGTTACTGGAATGCACAATGGGTGAAGTGTTGTCTGCAAATTCTGCTGGTCTTTGTAAAGTGCTTTAGAGCAAACTGCTGGGAGGATATTTTCTTTCTAAAAAGAAAGTATAACCTGAGCTCTGAGAATAGTATCATCAGATAAGGTAAAAAACATGCTTACTAGTCACTGGGAACAAGATGTATTGCTAGTTGTTTCAACTTTTATCATTTTTGTTGGTGAGCTAGGGAAAGAACAAGCAAGATTGCCTATACGGAAGGAGAAGAGTGCTGCTTATCTTTTCTTGTCTCCTTCTTCCCCCCATCCCCCCCCTTTGTACAGTGAACAGGACAGTGCAGCTTTTTAACATGAGGAAGTCTTAACTGTAGGCATCAGAAGCTCAACAAAGTGCTAGAACTTTGCTTTAGTTTGCACATTGTAACCGCTTAATATTTTACAAGTGTAGCTGGCTTTCTGCTTTTAATTTAGGTGTTATAGATTAGTAATTTATAATACTGTGTATTAACCCCCTAGACTTGATGGCATATCTTTTTGTGAAATTATTTTAGCTGGCTGGTATGACCTTGCCTTATGAGAACCTTGATCAAATACGGAAGCGTTTAGAAGAAGTATCCCCTAATCTAGTCCGATACGATGATGTGGAGGAGGCTAACTACTTCAGCCAGGCAAATGAATTGTCCAAGGTAACCAAAACCAAAGCACTTAGTTATGGTTTAGTGCTATTACATAGCTTGATGCTTTTTGTAAGGAATGGACTTGCTGCATATATAGTACTGTAAGCATACCTTGAATTGTAGTGAATGCATACTTTACTAAAGAAATGCTTTGGCAACAAGGTCCTATCACAAAGCTGACTCTTAACTTTTTTCCCTTTCCTGCCACAGTTGGTGAAGCAACAGCTCCTTGCTGATCCTCTCATTCCACCTCAGCTCACAATTAAAGACTTTTATATGACAGGTATGTAGAGTACAGCCTTTTTATTATGAAATCAGCCATACCTTTCAGTTTGCTTTAGAGTACGATTCTTATGAGGCATTTAAAGCTTTTCACTAAGATGTGTAAGAGTTGACTCTTCAAACAAAACTTCCCAATAAAATGATTTGGAATTTGCATGAAGTGTAGGCTGTTGGACTGTATTTTCAACTAAGCATTTTTTATTTGTACGAAGTCCTGTTTTGAATCTCTTGCATACTGTGTTTGGGTTTATATATCAAAAATGAACAGTTAACATGCTGACAAGTGTTTGGTTTTTTTGTTTGTTTGGTTGGTTTTTTGCAGATTCAATCAGTAGAGCATCCCAGACAATGGCCAAGTGTGTGAAAGCTGTTGTTGAAGGTGCACAAGCAGTAGAAGAGCCATCCATCTGCTAGATACTAATCAAACTGCTACCAACTCCATCCAAGTACTTGTTGCAGTTATCTCCTGTGACTGCTATATATATATATATTTTTTTTTCTTTCAAAAACCATTTGCTAGGCAGTGGTATTTTTCTTTTCTTCATTCACATTTTCATCAGTTCAAGTAGTCCCATAATACAGGATTGTTGTGTCTGGACAAAACACGCAGCATTCAACTTACTGTACCTATAGGCAGAGTACATGATTGTATACAAATAAATTATAATACTAAACAATCCATTATATATGTAATTCATATAGCCCATGCTTCTTGCATGAAAATAACTCAGTAAGCAACTCAGAGTCAGAGTTGATAAGAACAAGTTTACGTGGCAAAAAATAGATTGCAGCTTTCTTCCAGAGCATCTAGGTATTTTAATTTTAAGCACTGATGAGGGTGTGAAGATGTTACTGCTATAATGCTCTTTCAGAGCAAATTGTCCCTTTTGGAGTCAAACACACCTGGTTTATTTCAGAGTTCAGACCTACCACTGCTGTAGATATTTGTATGTTTCCCCATTTAGTTGCAATAGAGAAACTATTCATGGGGGAAATAAAAATAATTTTTATGTCATGAAGAAGACCAAGCAATTTTTGCAGAACTCCTTAATATTAAACTGCTTTTAAAACTTAGCAAAAAGACAAAGGCTTTAGCAGCTTTACCTATATGAGTTCAAAGACAGAAAGGATCTCAGAATAGTTTTTCTGTGCAATGGTCCTTTTATAGCAGAGTGGGGGTGGGGGCTGTGGGAGTTTTTTGGTCTTTTTTTAAATGACTTTAGAACAATGATTTCTCTCCTCTTACTATTTTGGTTAATGTCACTTTGGAAGAGGGATAGCTTCCCACTCAACAGGATACTAGGGTAGTAATAATTTAGAGTAATTCTTCCAGGAATCATGCAAACTGGAATGTTATTGGAAAGCCATCTCTTCCAACTTTCATTAAAAAACAAAAAAACCCTAACTTTGCACTACATTTTTCAGTATGGAATACCACTGAGCGAATGAGAACTCTGCTATAAAAGTCTCAGCTTTATAAAATTCCTTTATGCTCTGTCTCTGAAATTTGTGAGTAACAGGCAAGTAACTTCGTAACAACTGTTTTCTTTCTGCTGGGAAGTTTATCCCAGTGCGGCCCAGTCTGTTTTTACGCTAGCCTACTAAGTCTTAAATATTGGATGTTTGACACAACCTGCCTTTTTCCCAGTATGAGCAAGGTCAGTTCTCTTGGTGATAATAAAATAAAAGCAGCTACTCACTTCTATTAAAAAATATCACTGTGCATGTTAGTGAGACATCCAGATCTACAGTAGTCTATTTTTAATGTGGCAGTTCACAGAACCCATTAGGGTGTATGTCCGTATCTGTGACTAATACAGCATAAAACCTTCTTGTTGCCCTTGTGAAATGTTACTTCTCACGAGGGGGTAGGTAGGAGGCAAAAGAATGTATGAGAACATATACCAAAGCAAGCAGTTGGCTGTTCTCACAGATGGTAAGATTAGGAGGAAAAGGTGCGCCTGAGTCCCATATTCAGTAAAACCTTTGGTTCTCAGGTTGCTAAGGAGTAAACCTCTCCAAAAATCTCACACTGTACAAATACTAAGAGGAATAATTTCAGCTGTGTAACAACTCAAGTCAGTCTTTGTTCTTCTTCACTATAAAATTTTCACTTTAAAATTTATAAATGTCCAAAAGCTTTAGAGAATTTCAGATTTATTTTTTTTTTTGCCTTACATGCCTTAAGTGGGAGCTCTGGCACTAATTACTTTTTGTTTTGAAAGCTCTGCATCCTTCATTTAGTGTTTATAGGTGATCCTTATTTCAATTCAGGAAGCGTCTAGCCCTTATCTCAAGGATATAAAATGCCTCTCTTAAAGATGAAAAGGATATGAAGCACGTGGTTGTGCTGTCTGTCCTGCTTCTACCCTCATCCCCATCTAACTAGTCATCTACTATAAAACTTTCAGCCAAATTTGGTAACAGCAACAAGGCTGTCTACAAATTTGGGTACTGGAAACTGGATAGTAAAGAGAAATCTAAATTAGCATTCTTATCAACCATGTTTACAGTGCAGCCCTTCCCTTATCTCTTGTTTGCTCTGGTGCCTGGGTAGTCAGTGCACATGTGGACTTTTGCCCAGCCAGTGGTGAAAGGATAGCAGGGGCCTGCAAAGGAATGGACAGAAATCTACAAAAAAGGGCTATTCATGCAACTTAGCTTTGTTTATTTAAAAAAAAAAAGTCTACAGTTAGTGCTAATACTTGCTGGTTCTGAAGCTACAACCTCTGATTAAAGCAGAGCATTATGAAAATAAGGCAGTGAACAGCTGGGATAATGGGACATGAACCCTATCAACGTATTGCTCTTTAACAGTCAAGTAAAGGCTTGTTTAGGTAGGTGATACGTTGCATGAACAGTCAGTTCTGTGGCTGCAGCTAACCTCTGCATGCAAAGTAGTGGCTGCATTTCCCCAAATTGTGCTGGGGGGTCAGGGATTGCACGAGTACTTTATTGTAACACTAAAAGCAGAACTAAATTTGCCAAATGCATCCTTGGTACCACCTGGTGGCCAACTAGCAGAATTCCTCACTGGTTGGGTGGCTGGTTGTAGTGCAGAAACCTTAGTCTTGCTTCCTCCTTTACACTCCTGCCTGCACAGGCAGCATGAGAAGGAATAAGTATATGCCTGGAAGAAAAACGTGTTTAGTCATTAAGTACCCTCTTCTCTCAGCATAGCACTATGTAAACATAGCTCCTGCACTCAAGCAATTAATTCCCCCTGCCAAACACGGCTTAGGTTAAACCTTGCCCTTATGTAGTCTTGTCTTCAGCAGAAGGTTGTGGGCAGAGGAGAGGGGAAAGGGTGTGTTAATTCAAGGTAAAAACCTACTAAGGCATGCATATTTTTAAGCAAGCTTGGGCTGGGTTAACACTGGCAGTCAGATTAAAGAGAAACAAGCAAATGCTTCACCCTGTGCCCTCCCCCCCCCCCCATCAAAATAACGTAGGCAGACTCTTAGGCATGAAATATGTAAGTCTAAAGCTATGATTCAAACAAAGCAGAAAAAAACTCTATTCAATAGCCACCCTCCTGGAAGCACCAACACCCCATGGGTACATCCTAATAGTTCTAGATGGAGACTGCTTTAAATCATGGACAACTTAGTAAGCTTCTTTGTATTACTATAACTATAGTTATATATATGTGTGTGTGTGTGTATATATATATAAACCTATAGTTTTTTAAATATATATTATATATATAAAACTATATATATATAAAAATATAAAACTATGAAAACTATAAAATGTGGTGACACATGGACAGTGAAGTCCAAACTGAGGTACGTTCTCAGCATGCCTTTGAAAAACCTAGCTGCACCATTCACCAAAATACAGTTACGACTGCCTTGTTTTTAAGTGTATTTTGAAGTGTAGCTCAAGGCAGAAAAGGATGTGTATATAGCATTTCCCCAGGAAGTGAAAGATTTGGGATCAGTACCTCTTCTGAGGCTGACAGTTTCTTGCAAGGCAAGAGTAAAAAAGAGTCTCTTAATTCTTGTTTTGTCGTCCTTGGAATGTGCAATTAGGTGAAATCACCTTCAGTGAGACGGGGTGAAAGACTGAATCTTTCGAGGCACAGACAGGACATGAATAGAAGTGCTAACAAGTAGGCTGGTAGATGAGGACTTGATCGTGACTACTATCCTGGAAAAAATGCAGCAGTAAGTAGGGAGTTATGGACAGCATCTAAAAGCTGAGTACTTACTTACCAACAAAGTGAGCTATTTATCAAGATTACATTTTATGGAGTAAGTTCTCTGAGTTACCAGAGAAGTTGCCTTGTCCAAGGCAGTAATTCCTATTAAAAAAAATCTTATGTATACAATTTATCTTCTCCAGCTATCCACGTACAATGTCAATGAGGCATAGGTACCTGTGGGAAAGGACTTAAATAACTATTCACAACAGTAGAAAGTCACAAGGAAACTTTTTGTTTGGAAACAAACCCTGAATCCTTCACTGTGTGTGAGGGCTTATATAAGTCATGGTCCTGTCATGTAAGGTTTTGTCCAAAAGACACTTTACAGTAACATATATTAATTGATGGAATGACTGTTGGTGATGTTTTTCAAAGTGCCTGGGTATCCAAAGCACCATGCAGCTGAGCATGACAACAGAGGAACGTCACCAATAGATTCATAAGAGACATACATAAAACCTTGCGATTTAAATGCTTTATGAGTGACTCCATAGTCAGCACAGCCAGCTATGTGAAACACACACTATTAATAAATATCTTCCTCTGGCTACATGCAAGCATCCATTCTATCAGTGCCTAATGCTGAGAAACCTACTGAGATTTAGAGACCTTTCCCTGTTCTAGCCTCCTTGTGTAATGAGACATTCTAGCTGACAGAGACATCCCTCTAATGCTAATTCTAATTTTGAATATCCTCAACTCATATTTCAAGGAAATTTTATTTCTGTCTTGTCACCTTCTGTGCATCTGTGTCAATGTTTGAAACTGATCAGAAATGAAACTAGCGCATCAAAAAAATACACAGAGAAAAGCAAAACACTTCATATATAGCAAGTAATTTTCAAAATTAACTGGCATGTCATGACCCTATGAACTCATTAAACCTTATGCTTTTGATGTTTGCTAAACTCCAACTATTTCTGAAAAATACTGTCCTGTATGCAGTTTATTTCAGAATTATCCATCACAAGGTATTTTATACTGTTCTTTGAAGCATCTTATACTGGCCACTGTCAGAAGACTGATAGATCACGGATTTGATCCAGCATGGGAATTTTCATGTTTCTAATTTGCAGTGATGACCAAGACCCTCTGTAACCTGAATGTAAAAGTGTTACTGAACTAAGACCAAAAAAAGGATGGGTAACAAAGGGTGTAGCTTCTTCACCTCTACAATTACAGTTAATGAAATATCAATAGACAGAAGCAAATAGCCCAGTAAAAATAAAACAGTATATTTTGAATTAACAGTGGGTTTTCTAGTAAAATGGGACTATATTAGAACATTCTGCTAAGAGCATTTATTCCATTCATTTATTTTCCCATTTAAAGTCTCCATAGATGCCTGACATGTACTCTGGACAACCTGCCCACAATTAATAGTCTTATTATTTTGTCTTTGCAGGGATTTATGAAGACAATACTATTTATTTAATGCAGATTAAAATACGCACTGATAATGAATAGCAGATTAGTAAAGTCTCAGTTAATGACTAGTTTCAATTCATTTCACTATCAATTAATTATATTATCATGCAATAGCTAGCATACATCTGCTCCCAACTGGTTAAATAGTTATGCAATCTTATTCCTACTGAAATCAACATCAATATTCCCATTGCTGCAGTAAGCTTTAATCAAGTCCCTAAGATTCAGGAAAACAAGGATAGTCATCTGTACGTTGTGTTACTTTGCTATATTACCCAAGTTCAGACCTCAAGGCCACTAAAGTCAAGGGAAGCACTGGGGCCTGAGCAAAGGGAGCCAAGCCCAGGCAGTGGCTCAAATTACCAGCCAATACAGTTATCTAACATAAAGAGCTCTACTGGATTACAGGGTTTTCTTGCATATATTTTGCAGCACTTTCTGTCCACTTACATCCAGTATCTTTGTGAGCCCTTCTCTGACTTAGTATTACCCAATTCCTAACGAATGGTGGGGGAATAGACTCTAGTGATGGTTTTAAATAAATACTCTGCTGACCTACCAGGTCACTTGTCAAGTTCCTGCAAGACGAAAATAACCTAACGAAGAAAATAAGCCTCTTGACGGTAATACCAGATGGCCCCCTGTGCTTTTTGTGCAGTATGCAGGGGCACCAAATGCGCAGTCTTGGTTACTCTGACATTTCTTGGGGCAACCCCAAGCCTGCCCTGGCAGAGGCTGCGGGGAAGTGGGGTCTGTAAGGTCTGAGCCAGCTGCCTGGCCCATGCAGGCTGGTGGGACGGGCCAGCTCCACTGAGGAGAGGCAGCGTGGCATTTCTCAGCCAAACTTGTGCACACAAAGCCTGTACCTCACCAGTTCAACACGGCGAGGGCAGTATCCAACTGCACACAAACTTTCAGCAGCTGATTAAAGGTACAGCTAGGCAACCTCTTTCAAACATCTTTCCAATAGTTTCTTGTCTATTGGGCATCACTTCCGCACTAATGAGATCATTTTTCTTCCCAACAATGCAAAACCCTCTGCTATTTAGTCTGTGAACTGCCTTGCAATAATTTCCACTTAAGATGTGTTAATGGTTTCTGGGAGAATGCCCTAGATGCTAGACATACTTTTTTTTTTTTTTTTTTTTGATAATACACTCTTTTTGTATACAGCTAGTAAGTGATGTACTTTCATTTATTTATAAAATAGAACTTTTGTAAAAGATTGCAAATATTTTTAGAAAGCATAAAGATACATTTTTGTGTCTCCAAGAGGCCTCTGGACAAACAAAACTTGCCCTACTCCTGGCAGTAGTACTGTGGAGCTGCATTACGGCTCACCTTCTTTGGTCAGTATCAGTTCTTGCAACAGAGCTAGGTTAGTCTTGCAGAAGACTTCTTCTCTGCTACAAGTCAAGCACTATTCTAATGGTATGTATGACTTTAAATGAAATGATGCAAAATGACTTGGGTCTATGAAATGTTTGCCCTATGCCTCCAGCTGTGCTACCTGCCTTGAAGGAATGCTTTAAAAACATGGGATTGAAGGGGTTTAGCAGCTGAATGAAGGAGCTGAATTTGTGTCGCAACTTGGGTGAATTTGCTAGTGAAAACTCCTCAGACTACAGACCATGCATTTAGTATAGGGACTCTCTCTTTGATGCCTGGAGAAATGGCAGAGCGTGCCCTGGTTCTCAAATGCCTACGACTGCAGTACATAGAGTAATTGAAATTCAGATATGTTAGAGACAACCACTACAATAAACAGAAATTTTCATGTTAAAGAACTGCTGAAAAATAAGAACAAGCATTTCTCAATAATACTAATATGCTGGGCTTTAATAGTTAGCTTGACCCTGGAACTTACTACAAAAACAAACCCACACAGAGAAAACTGCTGCTCAAGACATTATGTAGAAGAATGTAGATTTCTTATTTATTTATTTTTATTTAACTCATCACACACTTCAATGTGCATGATGAATTCACTTCAATGCGACAACACCTTGAAATACAAATTTGGCTCTATGTATGAAAAATCTCTAAGGATCTTCTACTACATACTTAGGGTGGTTCCTCCCCTTCACAACATTCACGTCTATTTTAAATAAGTTGCTGATCACTTTTGCAAGCATTTGAAGACACTGTAACTGTTTTCTCATGCATGTGTCTTTAAAGGAAGGATAGCAAGACACTGAGATCATAACGCTTCTTGCTGGAAACCCAAGACTTTACCATCTGCACAAGGAGTCCAAGTTACGCTCCAGAAATTTGTGAGATCTGCACTTGGGGTGCCTATGACCTCAGGAAAGAGTCAAACTTCATTTCTTGATGCAGCCTCTATTCTTCTTCAAATAAGTGGTATACAACCTAGAGCAGCTATTCCTTTCATATCAGACTAGCAAGGCTTATTCACTTATTCTCTATGTCACCGCCCTGTGTCTCACTACTAATGTCAGTAAGACACACCAGCAAAGTATGTCTCATTAGCTAGAAACTAGTGATTTGGGGAACATTAATTTTCTTTGACCACTCGGTGCTAAACTGTACAATACACTTACTTGCCAGAGCAGTTCGTCCAGGGATTTGGCCACAAAATAAAGGCAGACAGACCTATTCCTTAATGGAGAAGTGGAATCTGCGCAATTCAATTCTTTATTTTGCACAGGGGATGTTTCTTGCTTTCGGCTTACACACTTTCCTTGTACAGGAGTCATTGATTCTGATTTGCTCTCCAACAAAATTTCAGAGCGCTGCTCTATTCTATCAAAACAACACATCTTCCAAGTTAAGAGGAGAGTCTTGCCCATAAAAGTAATCTTTCCATTTTTCTTTTTAATTCTCCATGAGTAAAGCTAGCAGAATTTGTTCCTTAGGGTGTTATGGTTAACATTCTGCTGTGATCAAAATAATTCAGCAACAGAAGTAATATTTGCAATTTTTAGTAGATTACTGAAAAGCAAATCCTTTTAATGTTCTCAGGTAAATAACATTTTTAAAACAAACTCCTCTGTTCTTACTGCACAGATTTACATTTCCTCTGTTGAATGATTACAGAGTAGTCCACGTAACTAAAAACTAGTGAATTTTTCATCATTTTGTCCTCCTTAAAAGAAGGTCATTATTTTTGTACAGGCCACTCAAATGTATCCCCTTTCAGTTTTCCTACTCCAAACTAGATTCAAAATGTTTCTCTTTTCCTTTAGCATTAGGTTTCTGGCTTTGCAATTAACACATATCAAACAGAGCTCAGGATGTCACTAGAATGTGTAATGCACCTAAGATGCATGTTTAACTTTATGCTGCAAGTAATCCTATTAAAGTCAATATCTGCAAAATCAAATGCATGAGCTAAAGAAAGGGGTTTATATTCCTTCTATACTGAGGTTCTTAAGTGCTTTCAAAAGCATTTCTTTTACTTGTATCATCTGCATCCTGTATAAAAAATACTGATACTCCTGTGTATGTACAGATAGTCTCAAAAGTACCACAGCAGAACAACTAGTCTGCACTGTGGTATATGTTATCCTTCCTTTTATAAAACACTAAAGATCTCTTAATAGGGCAAGAAAAAGAACTAACTTGAATTATATTTGAATTATACTGAACTACTGGATTATAGTTAAAAGTACCAATTCTCTTGTTTAACAGAATGCTAGATATAAGAAGTCACTTCATGCAGAAACATGAGTTCTGTACTCTAGCAAAACCCTACCGACTTGGTAAGAGTTGTATTCAAGTAAGTACTGAGTGATTCTTCAAACATTTCTGAATTATTAAATAGGCCTGCAAGCATTTGCAGAACTGGGGTCTAAAAATTTGGCCCTTTATTTATTTAGAATAAAAGAAAAGGAAATACTAACCTGTGCTAGGTTTGTTCAACTTCTGAATCCATTGGCACTGGAGATAATTTAATAACAATATAACAATACTGTCGAGACTTCTTTTTTTTTTTTAAAGCATCGTCACAATTAAGGCCAACATTTGTAATCACTGTCATTCCTGTAGTGAGTTCTAGATATCATATATAAAAGTATTTGTTGTCTAAACATCTTACAAAAGGAATCTTTGTATTTCATGTCTCAAAGCACACAATAATGACTGGAAAGATTAAAAAGTGCCCTAATTGTCTCATTACTTCCACATAAACTTTTAAAATAAGATTTAGGAGCAACCTATTGATTCTTTTTTTGGTTTTCTAATGTCGGAGCTGAATAATGCATTTAACGGATTAATAATCTGAAACAGAAAAACACCTCCCTTACAACAACTCCATAGAATGCAACACTCTAGATTATTAAAATATGCTAATTAAACTAACCATAATTAAGAAAAAAAATCAAGCCAAAACAAAAATTATGCACCTTGACACAAACATCAACTGCCTTTTAATTATGTTTTAATTCAAACTAATTTATCTAAATAAAAAACCCACTATAAACACACAAATTTCTCTCACTACCCTAGCTAGGGAAACTCATATAAAGTTTGTTTTCTAGAGGGAACGTTCCTAAATTCAGCAATTAGAAAAAGCTACTTTTTTTTTTTTTTTTTTTTAAAGATTACAGTAACTGAGTAGTATATATATTTCAGATTTGTCACAGGAAGGGGATGGGGGGGCAATAACACATTAAACAATTCAATAGCTTCATTCATATTACTTCAGCTGATTGCAGTTCAATAAGCCTGTATCACCTGAATAATTTTTACAATGGAAAAAAATTAAATAGTGTTTTGCATGTATAGTTCATTAGTTTCCTAATTATTTCCTCTTCCTTTAGGACAAATAAAAAGGCATCTTAGTAGTTCATCTCTGAACAGGACTGTGCAGAATCCCACTGCCAGAAACATTATCAAAGGTCTGCTGAATTCAGTGATCAGTGTCTTCACCTATAGATACACAGTAGCATCTCACATTTTTTTGACAGCATTTCATAAATTTTTTACAATCTAATAAAAGCATCTGCAAAGAAAGAAAAACACAACAGCCATTCTATGTTACAAGATATTGTAATATAAACTAATAGTATTTCTCAACTCTGTAAGAAAGAAGCCAGGAATAATAGTATTCATAAATATCAGGAACAAAGCCCCCAAATCAGAACAATAACTTAAAAAGATTCAAAACAGATTTTAAAAGGCTTCAAAATGCTTAGAAAATAATAAAAAGAAAACTCAACTATTGCCTCCAAATTTCTTGCTATGAGCTTTATTTGTCATATCCCATCCTGAAGGGCAGACAATGCTAAATTTATGACAGACCAGCATAATTTTTCAGATATATATCACAGGTTTCACTCACTTGCATTAAATCCCCCATGGCTTCTCTACATGGCCTACCTACACTCCAGGAGAAAAAATAAAAATAAAATAGCTGTTTTTTTCCTACCTGTACATTCAGTCTGTTTTATTTACATTGCCTTGAGAGAGAGAAAGAGAAGGTAATGATACAGTTCTGCCAAACTATCCCACATCAATCTCAGCTGTTCTACTCAGAAGAGCACCAAAAAAAAAGTTACAGCAACTTCCACATATTCACATTAATTTTTAGAACCATCACCCAAAGACAAAAAAAAGTTATCAACTTTACGTTTCATAAGTTACAGCAAACTAATAATAATAATAATTTTTACGGAAAAACAAAGTTACTAAAAATACATTTTTGACCATACCTCCTTTAATTTTTTTTTCCAGAAAGATGATCTTAACTGGTTATAAAGAAAATTATTTCTTCAGCCACATACCTCTGCGATTTATTTTTATTTAAAATAAGAAGTTACATAAATGCTAAAAAATATGCTGGTTTTGGCCGCTTGGCTCCCTCCCCCGAACTGACACTTTATAAAAACCTTCTGTACTTTTTTTTCCCCCCTCCCTCCCTCTCTCTCTCCCTCTCTACTACCTCCAAGATGGTAGGAAAGTTGTTGTTTTGGAGGGCAGAGGAGCTGCTCTCTGATGTTATGTCCTCGCAGTGCCTGTAGTGGTGCTGTAGGAGGCTGCTGGCTCTCTTCTCGAGCAGCCCCAGCAGCCCTGCCTTCTTTGCTGGAGAATATATTCAGGGATTCCCCTTAATAATCACCTACCCTCTGAGCACTTTGTAGTTTTAAAATAATAAAGAGCCCCCCAAAAGCTTCCTCCCCGCGAAAAGCAGGATCTCCTCAGAGCCAGGGGGGCAGCAGCTCCTCAGCACAGCGCCCGAGCCCATTCCCAGTCCCTCTGCTGGGGAGGAAACTCCGATCTGTCAGCCCAACAGAGGGAAAGGGGGGAGAGCAGAGAGAGGAGAAAAAAAAAGCAGCTGGAAAGGTAAGCCAGGCCCGGCCTGCATCCCCGGGCTCGCGTAGCGCGGCAGGCGGCGCGGGGGGCGGGGGGTGGGCGGCCGGGCGGGCTACGCGAGCCCGGGGCTCGGCCGGGGCGGTGCAGGCCGCGGCGGGGGGTGAGCGGAGCCGGGGGGGTTTTCGGCCCGGCGGGCGCCGGGAGGAGCCCCGCAGCGGGGGCGCGGCGGCGGCCGGAGCCCAGCGGGAGGGTCGGGGCGCGGCGCGGCGGCGCCTTTGCCCGCGAGGTGAAGGGCGGCGGGGGAGAACGGGGGCGGGGGGGAGCTAGGCCGCAGCGCCGCGCGGCCTAACCGCGCCGCGCCGCCGCGCCGGGCCCCCGCGCCGCGCCGCTCCGCGCCCGCGGGGGGCCGGGGGGCGCCGCGCGGGGGCTGGGGCCGAGGCCGCGGCCGGGGCCGGGCGGGGGGCGCGCTGCCGGCGCGGCGCTGCCGGGCGGCGGGGGGCTGCCCGCGGCGGCCGGGGCCGGGGGGGAGGCGGTCCCGCGGGGCGCCCCACTCCGCTCCGCTCCGCGCCGCGCTCCGGCCGCGGCCTGCGAAGTTTGGCGGCGGTGGCGTTTTTCGGGTGCGCTGCCCGGCGCGGCGCCGCCGCCCGCCCGGGGGCCGCCCCCCGCCGCGGCCTGCGGCGGGGTTCCCGCTCCTCGCAACTTTTGTTTTTTTCCCTTTTTTTTCCCCTTTTGGAGGGGTGCGGCGAGAGGGGCCCCGCTGTGTGTGCGCGTTGGGGGGGGGGCAGCCCCCCAAAACGGGGCGCGGGCGGCGGCGCCCCCGGGCGGGCGGGCTGGGCCCCGCGGGGCGGCGGCGGCGGCGCCCTCGCGCCCCTCCACGTGCCGGGGCCTGGCGCGAGGCCCGCGGGCGCCCCCCAAAACCGGGGCGCCCCTGGGGGGGGCGCGACCCCCGCGTACGGCCCCGCCGGGCGGCCTGGCCCGGCCCGGCCCCGCCGGGGACCCCCGCGGCCTCCCCGGTGCTGCTGCACCGAACTGAAAATGAAACGAGCTCCCCCCCCCCTTTTTTTTTCCAGCGAAAGAAACGTCTGGTAGTTGTGAAGCGAGTCCACTGGAAACCCAGGCACCACCCTTCGCCCCGCACAGGTGAAACAGCCCCGGCTGCTGCTGTTAGAGACGCATAACTTGGTGCCCCTGGTCCCTAACGTGCCTTGTAGCTTAAAACGCTAGCTGCTCTCCGTAGGCAACCGCGAAGAAATTTTGGGAATGCTGAGCTTAAAGCTGTGTGTTCCACCATCCGACTAAGATACGGAGATCTATAGTTAGTTCTAACTTTGTTACTTAACAACATGTGATGAAGATTTATTTTAAGGCTGTTGACAATCTTTGAGAACTGCTGTACTTAAGGAAAAAAAAAAGGCTACCTCAGGGCCATGCATTATTCCCTTAGAGCTGAGTGTCCTCCTGTACTGGCACCGCTGTCGCGGCAGTGTTTCGTGCTGAGCCCTCCCTGCCCAGGTGTCAGTGCCGACCGATAAGCGATAGCGCTGGCCTTGTGTGTGAAGCTCTCAGAGTGATGCTTTCACAGCCATCCTCAGGCTCGTGTGTGATTTGTTTGTGATACATACGTATATAAAACAAGCTTTATTAATCATAAAACTAAATTATCTGCAGAAAGCAATTGAAAATTTTGGTAGGAGTTACTTTGATATTTCCATATTTTTGTGATGAGTAAATGAATTATACGTAGGGCCTGGTCCTATGGAGTTGCATGTACCATGCTTTCACAGGATAGTAAATCTTCAGGAGGTACAAATTTATTGTAATACCATATTGAAACTCTGATAGCTTAAAACTGCTAAAAGGCTGCTCGGTGAGGAGCTCTATTTTCCTTTTTTATTTACTGAGTATTCCCACTGAAGCACAAATAATACTCCCGCATTGTGTGAAAATAAGGTTGTGTGTCTTTGCAGCACTGGGACTAAAACTAAGACTAAGGTATTTTGTTTAACCTCATGTGCAAATGTAGGTTAGCTGTTATTTGAATAAATAAAAGACAGACTTATAGCTTTTTTCATTCAAGTTCTGATACAAAGTATACTGTGGTATGCTCTTAGCCTCTGCTTTCTCCCTGGGTCTTGGTTTTGATATTTTGAGATAACATTTTTAAAGTGCATTTCTGTGATGTTGCAGCGGCCTACATGTTCCACTTACTGCTGCTTCTGAAGGGCTTTTTCTGCAGCCCCATTTGCCCTGGCAAAACCTGGACTTGTTTATATATATCAATATAGACATATATAGATATAAATGTATGTTGAAATAAGTGTGGTTCTGTGCAGGCATGAGAATCTGCCCGTGTGGATGCAGTTGCAGGACTGGGGCCTTACAACTTGAGTTCAAATAGAGAAATCCTTGTTCCAAAGATTTCTAAAAATACAGAACTGGTCTTGAACCTTAACTCATGAACAGCCATCTTTAGGAAATGATCTTATTGAAATCTAAGGCAATGTACTCTTAGCTACAGTTTTCAGTTATGAACCTTCCCACTGAACATCTCTCTTTAAAAATCGTTTGAAGTTTTAAAAATTCCTAGCATCTTAAATGGTTATTGCTTTTTAGACTTTGGGCTGTCTTCATCCTGCCTTAAGGCACTATTTACCAGATGAATGAATTAGTTGAAATTAAAATTCCAGCTTAAATTCATTTTATGTAGGAAAACAAAAAGAAGAAATTTTTCATTTTTGGAACAAAAAGTCGCCCCCCCACACCCCACAGTTATGTTTTTTTCCTGCCGATTGAAGCTTGTTACAAGTCTATATGCCACTATTATTAGGAATAATACTTAATTTTAATTCTGTATTTATTGCATTATATTCTGAAGCATAATTTTTATTGTCACTATTGCCTAAAAGGTACTACTGTTTTTCTCTTAATATATTGCACACCCTTATTCAATACACACTGCCTTTTTGCAGATTTGAAGTAATAAGCTTGTTAAAAAGGCAGAATGAGGACAATGTTGCTGCTTCTGTTTTCCTAGGTAGATTTTAACATATGAAAACAGTAGTCCAAAAATATGATTCCAGAGAGTAGTTAAAAATGATTAGCCCTTATGTATCATTAAGTGCCTTCATCCTGCCATTAGATCTTCTGTCTGGGTACTTCAGCGTGTGCGCGGTGCCTTGGCTTGTGCAGGGCTCTTTGGAGACCTTCCTGGGTAAGGACTGTGCTCTCGTTAGTGACGTTGTTCCCAACAGTAACTCTTGTAGTTGACTTTGGTAGCCTCTTAGTGTTTTCTGTCCCAAATTGGATGGTTTTACTAATAAAATGGTTCTGTTTTGTTTCCAGAATTATAGTAGGCTTGGTTTGGTAGCTGAGCATAGCAGAGAACTGAGCTGATGAATGACCAGAAATAAGCCAAACTTATTATTAGATCGCAGAACAGGGACAGAAGTTACAACTTTGTGGTGTTGATGCCGACCACAATTAGATGTGGTATAGCTACTCTTGATAGAACAGAACGCTTCCCAGACAGGGACTAGTTGCCTAAAGTCTCAAAGTATGAAATAGAAAGAAATGGAATATTTTTGCTTTCTCTCTAATATAGTTTGTACTAATACTGACTGAAGGCTATTACTGTAAGGTGTCTTTAAATGTATCTTTTGCAATGATTTTTATGGTCCCTGTCCAGGTCTGAGTGGATTAAATTCCATGTTGCCCAAACATCTTAAAATCTATGAATTTACTGTTAGTCTCAGCAAAAGGGCCGGGCAGTGAGAATTCAGGGATTTTTTTTTCTCCTGGTCAAATGGAGGAGTCAACAAAACTACTGTTTAAGCTATTTGAGTTTATGGATAAGCTGAGATTCTTAGAGATCCATGTTCCTGTTCTACCCCCAAGTTGATGCTTTTGGAAACGTGTAGGTGATTGTACCTTGTCTGTGAGATGCCATGAACACACCAAGCAATATAACATCGAATCTGCACTAATATTAGAAAATACAAAACAACACATTTAAGACCTCTTTAGTGGTGGCTTGTGTTTGGATGCAGTGTGTGAACCTGTAAGCTCAGTCCTCTTAATTATACATCTTTTAACCACTGACAGATAATTGCAATGCAATTTACAATGCATTTGGGCATTCCATTGCCTAAAAGGGTCTCGCTTGCCTTGAATGTCAAATTCCAGGCATACATTTTTAAATGTATCTAATCACATAGTTTAAAATATTATGATATTTTCAGCACAGTGTTTTCTCAGAATTGCTGATTGGGTTTTTGGGCTACAATGCATTGGGCTTTCTAATAGTGACTGGGCCATCGACTTCTCTGTAGACTACAGAAGACGTCAGGTACCAAATTTCTGCGTAATATAACGCTGACACTCAGTATGATCTAGCAAAGATTTCCCCATAAAGTTTGCTACAGCAACATTTCTCGACCTTTCTGAAGGACTGCTTAACTATTTTGGGAGGGGTTGCATGGAGTGCAGAGCTGCAGCGTTGTTGTCTTTGAGTTGAAGTGCGCTGCAAGGGAGCTGACTCTGCCTGCTCATGGGTCCTAAAAGCAGCTGGGAGCTGGCTTCTTCCTATGCCTGACAGCAGGCACTGACAGCTGCGCAGGTGTGTGCATTTAGGTGTTTTATTTCTCTTTTTACCATCATTTTGCAAACCACCTTCTGTTGTCTCACGGACCACCAGTGGCCACAGTCTGCAGGAGAAGCGATGCTGCCCTATGTGATTATGCCGTGAAGAGTGGCTTTGCTCTCTGTCCTGCCTGTCCTGGCTACGCATCCTTGCTAGGATGCTAAGTTTGCTGTTCTTCACATGCCCAGACAGGATTTTTACCAGAGGAAGGAGGTCTTGTTCCAGTCATCCTTTCAGGAGTAAAAAATGGGAGAAGGGAAGATAGGAATGTGTTCCCAAATTTCAGATGTTAGTGGTGACCTCACAGGAACCTAAGAAATGCCCTGCTGGGTCAGTGGTCTGTCCAGCCTAGTGCCCTGTCTTGGGCAGGGGGAATAAGAGATGATATTGAAGGAGAACACGAAAGCCTGGGCACTTCCTAGTGTTCTTCCTAGAGCTCTTGCTCTTTCAGCACCCCTATTTGTTAAATTAGGCATTCTAGCAGGTGCATCACTGCCCACTTCTTTTAATATCTGTTTGTCCCCATTGCCTATGACCTTTTCTAATGCCTTTTTGAACCTGCTGTTACTATCTGCTTCCACAACCTTCTGTGGTAGCAAGTTCTAGAAATTCACTACCTGATCTGAAAAAAAGTACTTTTTTTTTTTAATGTTTTAAATCAATCTCTTACTAGCTTCATTGAGCACCGCTATTTCTAGAGTTGTGTGATTTGGTACGTGACATTTCCGTATTTACCTTATCCCCTACCTTTATGATTTTGTAAAGCTCAGTCATGTCCTACATCAGCTGGCAATGGCACAGATTTCTGGGCTCTCTTCTGCTCTTCGCCCTGTTGCTTCTGACTATCTCAAAATCTTTTATTTAGAAGCAGTTGTTTAAGAAGCATGTAGGCTCCTTAAGAAGCAGCCTCTTGCTCCTCATTCATGGGTTGTGGCTAAAGCCAGTCTGAGCATATGCAGATGCAAATTCTGTTTGTGTTGAATCTTTCTACAGCCTCAGTGTAGAGTATAACTGCAAACCTTGGAACAACTTCCAGAGGTTTTGTACCCTGATATTTTTGCAGTAAAGCGCAGCTGCTTAAGCATTTGATTTTTTCCAGGGGAAGTCCATGTTTCCGTCATCTCTTACTGAATCCTGTGGGACAAAAATAATTTCTCCCCCACCCACTATTTAGCTAAGTGTAGTTTCAGTTCTTTTCAGATAAATGGCATGTGCCTATTCCAGTGCTGTGCTACTTTTTAGATAGCAGCAAAAAGCTCTGTTAAGAATGCCTGTATATTTTGTGCAAAATAAAATACTAGTTCAGGTTAAATCGGAATCAACAGAGTAAAAAGTCCTTGTAATGTATATATGGTATGAAAGTAAAAAGAAAAGGCTCTTTTTAGATATAGTACAACTTTAGTCTCTGATCTTGGAGTGTATCCATATAGTGCCACTGCCTTTCAGGGGCTCTATGCAGGAGTATATCAGTAAAGATTTAATTGCAAGATTGAGAGAGTTGCTGTAGGTTTTTTGTTTTTTTGTTTTGTTTTGTTTTTGTATAAAGACTGACAGCTGGGTTTATTAGCTTTCTTTTTGTTCATTGCTCTGTAGTTGCACTGATCAATTCCTATCAGGATTTTTAACATGATTATATTTATATGAACTTCTCTTAGTGTATATGTAGACTCAAAAAATCATGTTCAAGCTCACTGGCTTTCTTGAGGAATGTTGTCAGTATTTTTGCTTAAATATTTCACATAGCATGCCCTGTGCCCTGTATCTTTCAGAAGAATGAGAAGGAAAATGCTGTGCCAGCCTTGACACAGTCAAGTTAAACACAAAAATAAGACTTAAAATTACAAGTTAAATCCAAAAATAAGACTAGGGGCACAAGAATAAATCTGGGATTGTAGTGGCTGGGAAGGGCAGAGTAGTTTCCTTACAGAAACCTGACTGAGGAGCACTAGATAGCGCAGTGTATTTCTTGCTATTTACTTTGGAAGAGTTCTGAAGAACTCTCTTTCTTTGGCTTGTTGCTTCATAACCTTCAGAAAAGAAACGTTGCTGGGTTGTGCAAAGGAGGAGAAGGTCACTGATCAGTAAAAGAACTCTACAAAGCATAACAGTAATAGCTTAAAAGAAGGTGGTACATAAAACAGAAAAAAATACTGAGCAGCGCCCAGGTCATCCCACCTCTGCAAGATTCACCTGTTCTTTCAGGTTTTTCATCTTGTCCAGTATGTCACCAAATACAAGCTTTGGTTAACCACTGAGAGAAACAAATCCCAGAGCAAAGGACTTTCTGTCAACTTTGTTCTGTATGTGAGATGCAATTAGTTAAGGTGCATTTGATTATTTCTGCTACCATAGTAATGGAGGAGGCCATCTCTCAAACATGTGGGTCGTGACTCTCAAGTATACTGGGCACATCACCATGCCATTTTCTTTTCCTTCACATTATTGCTGGATAATATTGAAGTGTACGTCAATGTCTGCCTTAACAAAGGTGTCTGAAAGGATTGTTTGGTTCTCACTACACTTAAAAAGTGATGCCAGTTCCCTGTTTCCATTCCATATTTTTGAAGGTAAAGCACAGCCAACAAAACAATGAACTTCTTAGATTTTAGAAGTAATGCATTGTGAAGGGTCATATTCTAGTTATTAGCTTCAAATGTGTATAGTATGTGCTCTTCCATGCATTGAGAGAAATTGGGAAGAGTGATTGGAACTGGATTAGATGCTCTGTACTTATGCTTTGGCTATCTGGCATAAATTAAGTGCAAGGCCCCTGCCCCTGAGTGTGTGCTTGTGTGTGTGCATGGAAAGGGAACTGTGTGTATAAAGAGGAAATATGAAATGATCCTCACTATTGTCAAATGATTAGTTAGGTCACTTGTATTTAAGTCAGTAGCATTTTGTAGTGTAACACCCATTCTGTATGCTGCACATGTACATATAAAACTATTTCAATAATTCCATCAATAATTTTCCATCTGAACATGAGGAAAAACTTTTTCACTGTGAGGGTGACAGAGCACTGGAAGAGGTTGCCCAGAGAGGTTGTGGCGTCTCCTTCTCTGGAGATATTCAAAACATGCCTGGACGTGATCCTGTGCAATGTGCTCTAGGTAACCCTGCTTGAGCAGGGGGGTTGGACTAGATGATCTCCAGAGGTCCCTTCCAACCTCAACCATTCTGTGATTCTGTGAATTCCTAAGAGTATTTTTAAATTTAAAGTACTGTCTTCTGTCCTTCTGCTTGTGCATCTAGATATACACTAATGAAAATACCTGGTTTGTGCGGTTTGCTGAGAAAGGCTTGATAGGGCACTTTGTTTTACCCTAGTGACTTAAAGCTGCTTTTCTAGATCCCCAAATGTTGCAGTACTTGTCATTTTTCTCAAGGTGCTTTTATACAGCCGGAGGTGAAAGATTTCTTCCTTCACAAGAGGAAACTGTATCTTGCCTATGAAGTCTGTGGGCTCACTTCTTGCAATATTTTCCTTGCCGTTTTGGGCCTTCAGGATAAAATAATTGGATGAGGTGGTAATAGAGGTGGTAAATACACTTGTCACATGCCTCTGATTTATTATATATTTTCTGAATATCACCTCTACATGCACTCCTTTGCATGCTGTATAACACATATGAAATACAACTTAGGCGAAACTGAGTTGAGTACTGAATACACTGTGTTCAAAAGAGTTTGTTCTAGTACTTCAGGACGGCCTTTCTGAGTAATAGCTGCCTTTTGCAGGCTAGGTTGGGAGTAGCAGAGTAGCTGCAGAATATGTGCACTATTAAATTTTCCTGGAAGCTGCTTTGGTAAAAAAGGAAATGCTTACTAAAGGCTCCATAGTGGTGGGAAACCAAGAAGCAGCTTATAAATCCATGGGTTGTTATTTTGTTGCACTATAGGAATCCGTTTTATTCAAAAAAAAAAAAAAAAAAAAGTCTCTTGCAGAAATGACATTTCAGCCCTCCTGGGGTCAATGAGAGTACTGCCTCTGGCATTAGTAATGCCTGAATTTCCCTAAAATAAATACAGTAAGGTTGGAAAACCTCTGAAGACTCATGCAGACCTTGGGAAGGCCTGCTCATTGATGCCTGCAAAAGCTGTGGGCAACTACAAGATCTGGAAACTGTTCACCAGATGTGGTAAAGACAGCTAAAGAAAAGCTGACCTGTGCTGCCTGATGAAATTAAAATTTTGCAGAGCAAGGATAATCATTTTTTTATGCAAAGATATTTGAAGGAAAATGTCCCCGCAATCACATGGGTTAATGGTACATCAACATTCAACTTGACTGAAAGCAAGTGATCTAATTTGCTGCTTAACCTTTTTTCTGTTTGTAGCTCCTGATCGTTTTCCAGTAGATGGGTGGAATTTTGTTTCGCAGGTTTAAGCCTGGTGACAACACACTCCTCCTCCTTCCCCCCCTCCCCGCCCTTCTTTTCCTTTCAGTTTTCAAAGATCTGTGACTGCTAGTTGAAAGCTATTGCATTAGAGGATCTGGCTGACCGGGTGCTAGCTGAACCACACGTTAAGTGGTCACAGCTGGCCACATAGTAAGCAGTATGCTCTTATCTATTTTGTCTCAACTGACTTTGACCTTTTTGATATTTTCCTTAGACAATCTGCTTCATCTTGATTCGTCATCATTTCAGGATACTGGTGTCCTTGGGGCTCTCTCTTAACATTGATATGGTACAGAAGATTTAAAATCAGGTATTGTTTAGAGTCCCTCTTTCCCACCAAAATGAAACAGTCTAGAACTGAATGTGCTTTTTTTTTTCCTTATGTGATTTATCTTAATATTTTGGTTCTTTCAGCTGATGTTCACAAGGAATAGAGTCACGTGATGTATGAAGGCAAACACATACACTTCTCTGAGGTTGACAATAAGCCCTTGTGCTCATATAGCCCCAAACTGTGCAAGCAGAGGCGACTTAACGGCTACGCCTTCTGTATCAGACACGTTCTGGAGGACAAGACTGCCCCCTTCAAGCAATGTGAATATGTGGCCAAGTATAACAGCCAACGCTGCACCAACCCCATCCCCAAATCGGAGGACCGTAGGTGAGTTGTGGTCGCCCCTCTGCAAAGTGGGAGGTAGCTGGGACACAGGCATGGGTTTCCTTTTGAGGTGCTGCCTGGCTCCAGGGTGAGGGAGGAGCTGGCCTGAGTAGATTGAATTCCAGGATGTTTCTTTGAGGGTTTTGTTTTAAGACTAATAAACTGTATTTTGTTTTCTGTGGGGAGTCAAGTACCCAGAAAGGGGACAGTAACTTACTCTCAAGGAAGCTTTCAAGATTCATTGCTTTCTAAAATTCACTGTAAACTGTGGATCAAACCTGCTGCACTGTACCTGCTTCTCTAATTAATTTACTCTGTCACTCATAGTACATGCTCTTCAAAGTGCCTGCTTGTTTGGCCAACTGTGCCAAAAGCACACTTCCATCTACTTTTGCAGGACAAACAGTTGGAAATGCATACCCTCTGCGCTTAGGGAGTGGTGACACGTAGGGATGAAGCTGGCGTTACAATTCAGTGGTTTTTACTTGGTTTGGTACTGATCTGTGGTGTTGTATTACTGCAATAAAATAAATATTACTTGATAACAGATCAGCCAGCTAGGAAAGTGCTATTGCCTCCCTTTCTTCTTTACTGCCTCCCTTCCTCTTCCCATCCATACCCAAATGAAGATGCCTGAGGTGCCTGGGTTATTCAATGGCTCGCAAGAGATTAAACTCGAAGCCTTTGGAGAACTGGGAATTCAAACCAGATTTCCTCAATTCCAGCCCATACCATAACCGCAAGGCCATTCTTCCTTGCTCCTTAAGGCTTTTTGAACACCAGTCACATGGATGTTGCTTGGAGTGAAATAGCAGAATTTGACTAATCTTGGCTGCCAGGTATATGTGACTTTAATTTTTCAGGGTCACCGCTACAGGTTTTGTCAGTAAGACAGTATTTGATTAATGTGTTTGTTAACTGTCTGAGGCTTGTTCTGTTACAAACCATAACTTTTTTTCCAACCTAAAATATAAACAAAATATGCCCAAAAAGAATCAAACCACTATTCACTGACCTTTCACATTATTAGCTGCCATTCACTAACCTTTCACATTATTAGCAGTGTTCCCAGTGTGCCCTACATGTAACTTCCTTCTCGGCTCACAGCTCCCTCTCTTGTCTGAAATAACAGTTGGACTGTGCTCTAAATTAACTTGCATTTCACCTGCCATTTCAGTTGAGGAGACTGATGAAGTGAGGAAAAAAACATGAATGTTTGTCAAAAGCTGTAGGGCAAATGCTCAAATGGCACAAGATGAATAACTTTAAGCTGTAATTTGACAGGCAGTGACTGTGTCTTTGCTACTGTACAGTTGAGGCAGTTTAGAAATAAGCTAGCAAAAAATGATCATAGAAATTGTTAGAGCAAATGATATGCTGTAATTTCAGATGCGAGAGCTGATTGAGACAGAGTTGCTGTTTATGCAGTGGTCATACTTAAAAACAATAGAAATAATATCACTTAATGACATTTCTTAGATCTCGTATGTTCCCATGGAATTTGATATTTTTCTTTACGCCTTGAATTGAGTTCACACTTTAACTTGAGAAAAATCAAAATGAATATACTGAAGTGTGGTCATGACATCTGGTGTATGTTATATTAGAATAATTCAACTGCATGTCGGGTGTCACATTACAGTACTTGAAGAGGACAGCAGGTGTCTGAAGGAGAGAATAAACTTTTAATTTCAAATGAGAGGATGTGATAGGTTGAAAGAATATTTTAAAAGTCTGCTTCTCAGGATAGAGCTTAGTTTTAACAATAACATTTAATGAATGCTAGTGATAAGCCCTGTGCCCACTCTGAACAATTTTTTTTTGGCAGGCAAGCCTCTATCTGTTTCTTAGGAGACTTTTTTTCACACTTGGTTCAATACAAAGATGTTTGCTATGTCTCATTTCTTCACTTGTAGCTTTCAATTTTCTGTGTACAAAATTACCATCAGATGGTCATTTTGCTACAGTTTTAGACATGTAACTGTATGTGATCAGAAGCAGGCTGTATGATGCTCTGACAGCTATCATCCTAAATACTTTTTAAGATTATAAAAAATAAAATGTCTTAACAGGATATATGCATTATGTGCCAAAAGCTTCATAATCTGTCCACGGATAATTAAAAAAATTATCCCTTGACCCCATACAAATGATAGGATGCCATCAGCCACAAAACTGGTTAATATGCTGTTATGCTACTAAATTTCTTATTAACCATTAACAGTCTTCAAATTAAATCTATTAATAGACTGTGGCTTCATTATCTTATCTGAAGTGTAGTTTCTCTATTCACTGTTTTGGTTTTTAAAGAATATATACTGGATACAGACATGGGTTATATATATCTGTGATTCCTCTTGAATACATCTTCTAATTCTTTTTTGTCCAAATACACAAATAGATAATGAAGTTCAATTAGATTTTTAATCATATTGTTATTATAATTTAGCTAAACACTTACCATTTTACCTCTAATTCTCTTCTTTCAAGACAGTTTGCAAATCCTTTGTTGATATGCAAGATACTCTCCAGTTTAATTAGATCTGCCTTTAAATAAGTGTCAGAACTCAATACTAGCCTTGGCTGTACTGTGAAGCAGAGTTTAGATATAGGTGGAAAACCTCACTGTCTCGGTTCTTGCCCTGCCAGGGATGTGGAAAATTGTCCAGCTGAAGCTTTTGGAGCCCATCAGCTTCTGTGTGCTTCATGTTATGGTAGTTTTAGTGGAGATCAACCCACCCCTCTTAACATATGTGTTGACCGCATTTGATCTCACCTGCACCAGAATAAATAAATGCCTTTGGCACTGAGTAAAGAAGAGGGAAGAAACTGTATTAGGAACTCAGTGTGAGAATAACTCATGCCGAGAATAACTTGTCGCAGCTGAGCATAACTCCCAAGCAGGTTATACAAATGACAAATTGTGCCACCGAGACAGACGCCTCGGATTTGGCTCTGCACAGGGCCAGCTTCGACCTAGCAGGTTTCATGCTCAGGGCCCTGTGAAAGGGACTGGGCTACTTCCAGGTGCTATTCCAGTCTAGAAGCTGTTTAATCTGTCTTTTATGGAGCATAAACTACTAATGGCTTCCCTAGCATTACCTCCAATCCAAAGAGTTTATTGCCTCAACTCAGCTGGATATAGCCTGGTTCCAGCAGAGCCGGTTAATGTCTGCACCAGGATCTGCAGCGCTGCATAAAGTCAGAGCCAGTTTGGGCCAGGGCCAACTAAAAAGCCATTGTGAAACCTAAAGGACTGGGAAATGCAGCGCGCGGGTGCCTGACTGGCTCTGTGTGGGACCAGCTAGAGCCTGGCAATGCCAAGGTTGAATTGGTGCTAATAAATTATGCCTAGCCTGAATTGATGATATGTGGAGCCTCCCAGAGAAGGCTTAAGTGCTCTTCCCGGTTTCTTCTTGCTCCTTTTAGTCCAGTGGCCAGGGTGTGTCAGCCTCCTCTATGCTGGCGAGCAGGCGGTTGATATTCAGAGCTTAAAGCATAGGTTCATCCAGCATACTGGAGTCTGCAAGAGATCTATATTTTCATTATGTTGCAGCCTGGCATCCGTGGATTTGTGTCCAGAGGTGTTGCCTGTGTAAGATTAGCTTTCAGTGTTGCAATATTGTCAGTTTTAAGAGCCAAAGCTTTGCTCTCTGCCATATAAAAATGATGCTGTCAGAGTTCAAACAAACAAACAAACAAAAAAACAACAAAAAAACCCACTTAGTAGCCTAAAACTGAGAGAATGTTTACAAGCTAATTACCTTTTCATAGGTTTATTCACCTTTCCTATTTTTTTGCTTTCTCCTTGGTTTTCACAATGAAAACAGACCAGCTAGTTTTATCTGCTGGCTCACGCACAAGCACAGAGTGGCAATATTTAAGGTATAAATAGTATTAGGGAAGCATTCAAACTGAACAAAGCTTATTACTGAAATTAGGAAAGAAAGAAACGTTTTGATTGTGTTTAAGTTTTGTCTGTTTGTTTTTTTTTCTATCATACTAAAAGTGCTGTTCTGACTGATCTCAGTCTTGTTGAAGCAAAATATTAAGAATGTGCTTAATTTTAGTTATGCAACTAGTCCTATTGACTTTAATGGAAGCTTTATTGAGCCCCAGTTATAACATTTAATTTTTAAAAGTGCATCTCTCAGTATGTATTTTACAATATATCAATTCTTGCATGTTCCAGTAAAAACTCCACGCATTGCTGGCATTTGTCTTGCCTCATTTAGATTTATTCATTACTTAATTTCTTCATTATGGTAAGTTGTATTTAGACAATAATACGTAGCAGCAGTTTTTTAGCCTTTTTTTTGATTTGTGAATCCCTAAGGGTGTATATCCCTCAAGAAACTACATATATGGAGATTGCTAAATTGCATATATGAATTTGCTTTTTTTTTTTTTTTTTAAACCTTTTATGGGCCCTTTAGAAGTAGTTCACACATTGCTCCCTTCATGGGTGTGGACAAGAAGTTGAAAGTCACTGAACTCTGAAGTGTTGAGCTTTCTCATTATTTTGAGGGCTAGGTTTGGGCTTTTTTGCTGGTGTGTCTCTGAAGATCAGGAATAACTTCGTTTTAAAATGTATTTGCATTTGTTCAGCAAAACTAACTTTTCTCAGATTCATACTGATCAGATGTTAAAGAATACCTTCATGGATATACCCTTATCCGTGAATATTTCCCTGCTGTTTGATGTAGATGTCACCTTCTCCTCAAATCTTTGTTTTCATTTGTAAGCTGCAGGCCTGTGATTCTGCAAAGGCAAGGCACACTTTCCATGGCTTTTTTTAATAACATGACTTTAAAAGCTTTTTTATTTTAGAAGAGCTTGAAATGTGTGTTTGTGGCTTGTATGTGTACGTATTCATGGCATTGTGTAAAAGCTTTCCAGCAGCAGAGAATTTCTTTTAAACTAGATTTTTATTTGAAGACTATTCAGCTAATCTTTTGGATATATGTTAAACAATTAAAACAGAACTTAACATTTAAGCTACTTGTTCATCAAAGGGAAATAGTGGCCCTTCTCAGCAGGTATCTCTATAGTGAGATTGTCCCTATAAGAATCTTCTTTCAACTCCAACAAGTCACGTTAAAAAGATGTGCTTTGATGAATATGCTAACTCTTTCCAGTGAAAGAACAGCCAAATGAAAGGAAGCGGTCTTCAGGGTATTTTTTCTTTGGGAGCTTTTGAAATGGTTCTGTATGATCAGAGTTAATGGCTTGAGTTCCTACTGTTTCATGTATCAGTCCTATTTGTTTTGTTTACTTTATTTTGTGAATATTTACCCTGTTAGAGAGTAAATATTTTGAATGGCAGTGTGTGAATCTCCTGTGAATACCTTGTGAGGAGTTTTATATCTTGAGATTACAAATTGTCATTTGTGTAAGTTTTTGCTTTCTGTTATAGGTTGGGAACACAATAATTATCTGTTGTATTAGATGCAGTTGTGTACTCTTTTTATAAAACCTCTTGTGTTTTGATCTAATTTCTCATGAGATGGGCATATGTAGGTTTCCCTTTTGTGATACCTGTTTTCTTCACATTTAGCCTACAAGAACTGAGTTAAGAATCTACTGTTTTTACTTTTCAAAGGTACTGCAACAGCCACCTGCAGGTACTTGGCTTCATACCGAAAAAGGAGAGGAAGAAGAAGAATGATCCCATAGAGGAGGTAAAGGTCAGGCATCAGATGGATGCTATGGCCTTCAGTCTGACAGTGCCCACCCTGGCCTTGAAGATGCCCAATGGACTGGATGGGATGTCCCTCTCCCCGCCAGGGGCTAGGCTTCCTCTCCACTACCTGGAGGCAGAATTAGAAGACCCCTTTGCTTTCAACGAGGAGGATGATGACCTGAAGAAAGGGGCAACAGTGAGGAAAAAGTTGCAGAGCAAGTTGGCTCAAAACCGGCAGCGCCAGAGAGAGACAGAGATTTTAAAAGTTCGCCAAGAGCACTTTAGCCCCCTTCCTGCACCTTTGCAGCAGCAGCCTCTGCAGCAGCAGCACTCCCATCTGCCACCTTCATCAGCTTCATTAAAGCCAACAGGGCTACCGCAGGGCGTCGTCTGCAAGTCACCTCAACCTCCGAACACCAGCCTACCAATGCAGGGAGTGGCACCCACCACACACACTATAGCACAAGCCAGGCAGTTGTCTAACAAGAGACCTCTGCCTCTCCTGCCACCCGCTAGGGCTCCTGTCACGGACCCTCCAAGGACTGATCGGGTCCTAATGAAAGCCACAGCCTTCTCTCCGCACTCGTCCTGCATGAGCCGGCTACAGAGACTGGTGAAACTGTGCACTCGAAAACAGCAGCTGGACACTGATCTGTTTCCACACTTAGGTGGGTAGATAACAAACACGCTGCCTTTCCCCCCTCCTTTTATTGTTTGGTTTCAGGACAGCAAGACAGTATCTTACTAGTCCTGTCCTGCATTCCTGCATGGTCCTCTCCAAGTAACCCCAAACTAGGTAACTAGTGCTTTCTTTAGCCCTCTTCTCTATGAAGGGAATGCCTATACCCATCACACAACAGTTTATGGCATTTTTGTTGCATATTCTTCTTAATGTGCCATTAACCATTTGAGAAGTCAGACTGCAGTGGTGAAAACGTTGCTTGTATGATGCAGACATCATACAGAAGGTTTGCAACTTGAGTTGGTAAAGGCTGCGCCGCCTGTACCTATGTGAGTGACAAGGTTAGACTGAATATTTAATATGTGACAAGTGTGGATTACAAAATGAGTCCAAGTAAAAATTTGGAAATTTGGCTCATCATTCTGTGCATATCCAGATTTCCAGGTGACTTGATTAGGAAATTTGGAGAAGAGGAGGATTTTTCCAGAGTGGGCCTGTCTGTGCACAGAACATGGGTGAATGAAAGAAAAGTGATGTGAGGCCCATCCTGCGCCACACAGGATGGCAGTGCCATTATAGGAGCTAATTGGAGAGGCAGAGCCTTGTCCACATACTAGTCCAGAAATAGCTTCCTCCTTACTTACTATCTAGAAACCATAATAATCAATTATTGCCACTTCTGAAAGTGTAAATAAATATTACTGACTTGCTGCTATGGGAATAGTACTCTATGAAGTTTTAAAAAGGCAGTTGACCCTGCAGCTTATGTGTCTGATTATGAATATAGATTTAGAAACATCTAGCTGTCCTTGTTGTCACCCCTAATCTCCAGAGTTGCCGTATTTTTCTGTTTAGTTTTAGATTATAATTTTCTAGCAGTTATAATACTGAGCAGAAAGTTAGGGAAGCAGAAGTCAGTGTGGTCTATTAGAACAGGAATACTGGTTTTGATTTTATTTTTTTTTTCATTAAAGAGACCTCAAATAAATCTGGAAGTTCTTTACACAACATCTTATTTAATCACAAGCATCTGTAATTTTTGCTATTTCAATTAACTCTTTTTTAAATTTGCTATTAAGTTTTGCCTTTTGGCACTCATGGGATAATTTGACTATTTGTTCAGAAGATAATTAGCATCCCACAGCATGTCTTTGAAGGACATGGTTCCGCAGAAATCCTGTTTGGTCCTATATATAATGCAGTTTTTCTAAGGAATAGCAACTCCAGAGTCATTTCCAAGTGTCACAGTCCCAAATAGGTTAAGAAGTGACTTGCCTTTTGAGAGGTCGCTTTCTATGTTTAATCTTTTACATTCCCAGGTGGTGTTAGCTCTGCAGAGTATATGTTTCCTAAAGTGGCATAGTTTAGAAAAATGATTAGACCTATTAATGTACAATTGTACAAATACTAGAATAAATTTGAAAATGATTGTATACACTTAGAATATTTTATATTTGGCACATTAACAGCATTCACTTATTAATTATGTCAGTGTAGAAAATGTATTTGTTATTTATTCATAATGTGGCTTAATATTAAAGCCTGGTTATGCCAGTTGAGAAAATTTTAGGATTTCTGTTTAACAATAGAGTAGTACTAGAGATAACTGCACAGAATCTTTAAAAAGATGCACTTGGTTTTAAGCGCACTTTCCGTTAGAACTATGTAATATGATATTTGTGTAACTGCAATCTTCAGTGTGAGTAGAGCTGAATCTGGATTAATTTTATTCCTTTATTTCCCCAGTGTCCATTGGAAGAGAAAAACCCCAACCTCTGACTTTGTTTTTAAACTTTGGATAAATAGTTTGTTACATAGTGTCCACTGTGCATGTGTCTCTGTCCAATGATTAAGTTATTTCTTCTTTCCATTATTGAAGTGGGGACAGTGAAAAACATTTAAGCTGAAAGTATATTTCCGGCATTTTATCAAATGTCTTAAGATATTTTAATTTACTTCAAATGCATATCTTAAAACTAGATAGTAAGAATTGTATTTTCAGAATGTTGCTGATGTTCGTGAAAAATAGGGTTTCTGATGTTTTTGCTTAATATTTTAAGTGTTGCTCCTAAATCATGAAAGTGCTCCTTATAACTGTATTTCAAATCGGTGTTTGTTTCTAACTCTTAAAGTAGGTGCCCAAATACTGATGCATTTCTGAAATTCTGAACATCTGACTTCAGAGTCATCTCGGATATACATGTTTTATTTTTTAGTAAAAACAAAATGTTCCCTAACTCTGTCCCAACTGCTGCTCCATTTTTAAGGAGCACATGAGGAAGTAACAAAAAAAACAGTGCTGGCTTATAAATGTGGCTGCATTTTTTTTTTTCTTCCCTCCTGCTGCAAGGGATTAACAAGAATACCACTGGATGTGGGAGGGAGAATAGGAAAAACTGCAAAGGATGATGCCCCTGCTGAAATGTTCCACCTGAGAACTTCCTGGACCTGCTTAGCTGTCCTGTTCAATCTGATATCTGAGGCTACTGGTGCCTACAATGAGTTGATCCTCCTGCATTGTCATTAAGGGAAAGCACGCTGCTTAATACAAGTGCATGACTATTTGCATCTCTTTTCCTACCTCTCTTCTCATGCTATTTTATGCATTTGGCCAGCAATTACAAAGACTGAGCAGAGGAACATCCTGTGTAGCTGCGTAACCATCTCTGTCCGTGATGCTCTCTCTTATGGTTTTCCTAATCTCCCTGTGTTTTGGCAGCAGGAGCACAGGGGTTAGAATGTGAACAAAAATGAAAGTGGAGTTATGTGACCTATTTAGATCACATAGTGTTAAAAATTACCAGGCAGTCAGTTCTTCATGGCAGGGACCTCTCTCTTATCTCGTCTTTAAAGACTTCATGTGCTTAGTATGAAAGCTGTAGTATTTCCTGTAGGTAGGAAAGCTGGTGATTTTGCTTTCATTGTTTATAGATAGAGGCCAATAAAAATGTTAAAAAGGAAAACTGAAAAAAAGCGGTGCAGACTATTTGCACACAATAATGAAGCTGTTACCATAACTTTTCTGGGTAGATGAGTGTGTTATATGATTTAATCAAACATAATTATGCTTGCAACTATACTACACAGGCTCAGAATAAGCAAAGACTATTTGTCTGTAGTGCCATAGGTTGCTCAGAGATTTATGAGAGGTGAATAGACTTTCATCCAGCTTTCATGTTTTCAATTCCCTCAGGGCTGGATTGGTCTGAAGACAGTGGAGAAGAGTTGGAGGATTCAGAGCAAACCTCCCCTTACCAGGTTGCATGGTCTATCCGAGAGACCCTCAGCTATGAAAGACACGAGTGAGTACGATTCTTTAGTATTTGTATTGGCCTTGATGCAATAAATCACGTAAATGCGAGCTTTACTTCAAGTGGAGTCAGTGGAAATTAAGCACTTGTTTAAGTGCTTTGCTGAAACAAAGGATTGTTTGAACTCGTTTGTTTGTAAGAGCTATGAAACAGCTTTCCGCCTTCTGTCCCAGTTTCCACCTAACATGGAACCCTTTGTGCAGTCTGCTATCAGAAGGATGCATCAGGAAAGAATTTAAGCTTATTTGCCTAAATATGATTGAGTTTAGTGGGATTTATTCATGAACTTGGGTGCCTAGCTGGATAGCGATACTTCCTAAATTGGAACGAAATGAAGGGAGTTACTCTTGTTTTTTCTTTACTACTATTTGTAAATAAGCTTATTAGTAAGCTTACTGCATTTTACTCATTAATCTTTATGATAAATGTGCTTGTGCTGGATGTTTGTTTTAATGCATTCCTTTTTTTTTTTTAAGATTATGGTATTTCTTTTAATAATTAAGAAGTGTTGAGTAAACCTCTGTCAAATAGTTGGGAGCATTGGATTGAAGTGATCTGATCGAAGGGGATAAACATGGTGGATATCTGCTGCTGGTGCAGAAAGGCTTACAGTGTGTGTGTATATATGTGTGTGTGTGTGTGTGTGTGTGTATATATATATAAATGTATACACACACATACAGAGAGATACCGATATCAGGGTGTGTATATATATAAAAACACACACACACACACACACACACACACACACATATAAATTTATATATACTGATAAGCCTTGAATCTGTGAACTCACAACAGGGTATGATAATATGTGTCTCTATTAATGTAAATTTTAAGGTGCAAAACATAGTATTGTAACAACATTGAAGTTTAAACCACAAGAAAAGATGTTGAGGCATGTTTATCACAAAAGGAAGTTTGGGGTCTCAGTAAGGTTTGATTGTGGTTTCTATGATAGAATTCCCTTTTGCTGTGCAACTAGGCTTTTTGATACTACAACTCTCTCGTATTCATATAATCTTTAAATATCACAGAATAACAAATTGAAATTCTGAAACTTGCCAGAACTTCTTACCATCTTTAAACGTTGTCTACAAGGTGAACAGCAGACTTGTATCTCTGTCAAGAGGACAGACACCAAAATAATAAATACTGAAGACTTCAGTAAATTAAAGCTTAGTAGCAGTGCGCAGACATTTATTTTTCCTTTTAAAAAGGAAGGGCGTTTGTTTTTGTCAGCTCTGAAAGACCATTGGTTTTAGGCAATCAGCAGTCAGAGTAGTGAACTTTCATGAACATTGGTTTTACTTAAAAGGTAACTTTTAAACTAAAATGTTTTGGGAGAGTAGAGAGAATTGATGTTTTCTCTCCGCATGGTAGGAAAATGTGAACAATTTTTCAGTACATCTTTAAAATCGCACATAATTTTCAAAGCGGATGATATGTCTATCAAATAACTTCGCTTACACTCTTCTCTCTCTGACATTTGATCTGGTTCCTCCATAGATTCCTAGTTCTTTGTCAAGTTCTAAAGGTCATTTCTGTGTGTTTGTCTTCTGTTTAACTTTCTTTGAATTCTTCCTTCTCTTTTCATGTATTGAGAGAAAATAGTACTTTGTCTTGATATTTTCTGTTCCATTCTAACATTTTATGCACTTCAATTAAACACCATCTTCACTGATCATGATGGATAAATTTTTCTATAGTACTGGGAGATCTTGTGTTTCAATCAGTCTGCCCAGTCTTAACTCTTCAGCAACTTTCCTCATTTTGCTTATGGATAACTATTGACACATTTTGCTTGATTTCAGCCTTCTAAAACTTTTATTTCTACTCTGCAGGCTTCTGTAGAGATTTTTATTAACTGAAATGTTTTACTTTGACATTTTTGCAATATGGTCTGTTTGTTGCTGAAGATGAGTTAGTTCAAACTATTCCTTGGGAAGTTTGGTTTATTAAAATGACTCTGTCTTACTAATCTGACAGGTCAAGCTGTTGGCTCCTAATTTAGCCGGCCAGTGACTTGTTACTGCTCTGAATTTTGGTGGTTAACACTACCAGAAAACCTGTGGAAATCTTTTACCAAAACCTTGAGATTCAGAAATCATGTACTTATTGTTACTTACCGTTTTTCATAGTAACTAGTAAAATTAAAGCCATCTTTTCCCTGCTTGCTCGTGTTTGGGCTTGTGGTGCCTTTGGTTAAAGCGGCAATTCCCTACCGGCTGGCTCCCTTTTCTCCTTTCCCAGTTGGCTCAGTGAAAGTCAGCAGGAGGAACGTTCCTCAGTCAGAAGAGATGAGCAGAAGAAAGCGAACAGTTGAATTGCTGCGTTCCTGGCCAGCTTTCAGCGTTTCTGGCTGGGCGATGGTGGGGGAGTCCCCTTTAACTTTCTGTTGGGCTGCTTGTGTGATAGCGTAGCTGCTCTTAAGCTCTCAAAAGTCACAAGATTGGTTTAAAATTAATGTCTTAGCAGTAATACATTTTGAGTTCTCTTGCGTTCTGGCCTTGTATTCTGTAAAGTTTGCAATGTAGGATTTATCTGTGTAAGCAAAGGCTAAATGTTTGCTTTCACGAATCTTTCCTTTAATTTAAAAAAGTGGGTCTCTTATGCAGTCACAGGATTCCAGGATGCAGGGCTTTAAGGCAGCCCAAATGCTTAAGTTCAGATAATAGTGGCAGAGTTAGCACGGGACTTACTCTGGGCAGGCAGCGTGACAGCGAAACCTATTGCGGATGGGGGGAATTCTTCGTGGGAGCGGAGGGTCACGGAGAATGCAGAGCCTGTTCCCTCTCGCAGAGGAGGGAGGTTTCCCCCCACGTCATTGGGTTACTGGGTCTTGTAGCGTATAAAGTACTGGGAAAAAAGTGGCTTTAAAACAAGGCCCTTTTTCATTTCCTACACTGAAATATAGATGAAGTGAGCATTTAAATTAGTGAGTTAAAAATGGTAATACAGGGGTGGGAGTCCCTTCTCATACTGGTCCAGCTGAACCAGCTGATGTCAACACTGTGTTACCAAATACAGATTTAAAAACAAAAATTCAGCTATTCCCCACCAATAGCTAGGAGGACTAAAAGGAAGATGGAAGGCTCTTCAAATCCCTGCTTACAATGCTCCAAGGCATTTTAAAGTAGCAATTTCTGGTATGTCTTGGAGCAGAGAGCAGGTTCTCCCGGTTGTCCGGAGGTGCCCACGTGGTGCCGGCTGCTCGCGCTGCCCTCCTGCGCCTCCTTCTGCTGCGCTGCCTTTGGCTTCTCCTGGAGGAGTCGGCAGTAATTCCCTCGATGCTTATGTGGGACGATTTTAGAGGGAGCAGTTGGGAAGAAGCATTTCAGATTATTCATCAAATGGTTTGCATAGATTTTCAGAAACCTTTCAAATAGTGAAGTATCACACATTAAATTTACCTCAAAAGTGATATATGCAGCTTATGAGAATAAACAGAAGTTGGCTAAACTTGTAACTTGATTGTAAAAGGACAGCAATAAAAAGTGTCTTTCAGTTTCAGTACTTGCCTTTAAAAAAAAAATAAAGGAAGTTATCATTGTGCTAGGTCTCTCTGAACATATAAATATGTTTGGATGATCTTGCTGGCCTGATGGAAAACAAAATTCTGCATAGGCTTTAGAAACTGTTTGCTTCAAAACAAATCCTTATCCATTGCAGACACAATTTCTTTCTATATCATGGATGTATGTCTTAATCTTGCTTTTTGAAATGATCTCATGAATTTCAAGTCAATATGTATTAAAATACTATGACTTTTTTCTGCTTCAATGGGAGGTGAAACACTCCTCCCTCCCCCCCCCAAAGAAACACTTTTTTTTCCTAAGGAGGATTCCTTTCTTGTCTTAAAGTTAATTTGTAACTGTATGTAAAATGAAATCAATAAGTCTACAAATTTGTTTAAATAACTCACCCTAGATTGGGTAACAAAATACCTAAGAGAGCTGACCCCATCCATGTATATATATGTGTGTATGTATATATATATGTGTGTGTGTGTGCGTGTATATGTGCACATACACCTCTTTTCCATTAATGCACTAAAAAAATGAAAATCTGTAAAATCTATATTAAGTAGATCAGTTACGTTTTTCTAATCTGGTGGTTTGTTCAAGTAGGCATTTTTTCTTAAGTGATCTGAGAAATGTATTTTCATTTCATCTTCACGGTGAAAATATTTTGAACATTAAATATGTTAAATACTTTTAACATGTTGCATTTGCTGCTTATCATTTAATTGTGGAGGTTAATTATGTGCAGTTTATGCTTCTTTCTAATAATCTATAATCTCTTTTAACAGAGAAAATGCATAGTGTGGTTGACTTTCCATAAAAATTTATAAAAATGTGCATTTGTGCCAAGACAGTGTTTGCTCCTGGGGAGTTTTTGTGGGCAGTCTTTGAGGAGATGGATACCTTTTTGGAACAGTCTCTTAAATTTAGCCTGAGTGTGAATGGCATAAGATTTTCCAGAAAGGAAAGTAGGTCTTAGTCGGTATTGCCTTCCAGGGACAGCTATCGTGCCTGGATCTTGCTTTATTCAGTCAGTATCACAGCTAGCGTTTTGCATCCCTTCTCCTGCGAGCTGGTGTTGTGGTCTGCTCTGCTGTGGGCAGGTTGGGATGTCACTTCATTCAGTCCAACAGGCCAACCTCTGCAGTCTGTACCGTGCAGGGGGCTGGTGGTTCATTTGTTCGGACTGTTCTTCTCCCCTCTCCCCTGTCTCCCTTTTACAGATAAGAAAGTTAGCAAAAAGTTCCTCGGTTCCATAAGGAAAACCCTAAAGGACAAGCTAAACAGCCTGTTTTGCTTAGATTCAATTCATTCCGTTCCTTGAACAAAAGCATCCTTCTGCAAACTAGTGCTTGTTGCAGAGGACTGTTTGGTAGCTCGATGGACCTGGTGTTTTTAACAAGTCCCAGTGATATTTCATTGTTTCATGATTTCTACTTCACTTAGCTGAACATGTTGACATGCTTTTGATGGTCTAGTTGATGTGTGCCTGGACATTCAGGAAGACCAGAAAGATGGGGAAAAGGCTTTCATGAGTAAACAAAGAATCTGATCAGTCCTTCCTCTGGTTATGGCTTCGCACTGGTCTGATTCTTCCCTCAGCACCTTCTGAGTTAAATGTTCATTTCTTCTCTGTGTGCTGTAACTCAACGTCAGCTCTGCAGCCAGGGGAAAGCAATAGCTACTGTCTTTAATATGAAAAATCTCCTTACAAAATAATTACTGGTACTTTAGAAAGAAAAAGGGGAATTTATCTCTTGGGAGCAGGTTGGTGCAATTATGGGAACTTTGCCGGTGTTGCCTCCTACACCAGTTTTGCTGTTGACTGCCTTGGAACTGGGATTTCAGTCCAGGCTTATTTGATTATAAGAGTTGTAGGGTCATGCTTGCCTGATAAAAGTCAAGGGATGCTTTCTGGTCCCGTTAACAAGAAAGCTGAAGTAACTCTATTAAAGTTGCAGGCATTTCACTGGTATAAATCTAGGGAGAGAGAGAGAGTGCAGAGCTGGTGCTAGCTGTGTGAGTGTGTATTTTGGTTTAGGAAGGAAAACACTGCCTGGCAAAGTAAGAGGAATCAGAAAAGGTCAACGGTTTTGGTACATGTAACAATTTGACCATCTTCTCCAGTGTGACCTTTCTTCAATAAATTTCCACTACATAGTCCCCTACCCTTGTCCTCTCCATTAATTGCACTTTGATTTAAGAGTTTGCCTCATTTCCTGAGACATTTACAGTAAATAAAGGTTAACGGTATAGATTTTTTTTTTTTTTGAACAGCAGGCTCCAGACATTTAAATGTGTCAGACCCAATGATAAATTGATGTAATCTCTAATAATGACATACTAAGAAGGGTAACTACCTTAAGAGTTCAAAAGGGCTCCTGCTATTACAATTTCTGAAGCATCCCTGCCTGATTTCAGCCTTTGGATCTGTGTGGGGCTAGAAGATGGGTGCTAACTTAACGATTCTATCAAAATGACAAATTAGCTTCCTTAAAAAAAATAATAAAGTAAAGCCCATCTGTTTTTGTTTTTCCTCCTTCAGGTCCGACGATGACAATGCAGATGACAGGAGTTCCAGGGTGACCAGACTTTGCACTTACTTTCAGCAGAAATACAAGCACCTCTGCCGCCTGGAGCGGGCAGAATCTCGTCAGAAGAAATGCCGGCACACACTCCGGAAAGCCTTGCTGCAGGCGGCCAGCAGAGAGCCGGAACGTGCTGGGCAACTGATACAAGAGCTCCGAAGAGCTACGTGTGGTCATACCAGGTTAGACCTTTCTACACAACTGCAGTTGCCTAAGCTCAGGGCAGGGTGAAGATACTGGGCAGAGTATCCAGCAGCTGAAGTTGAAATGTTGAACTCTGAAACTGGTAGCCATGCACCAGGCAGAACAACCACGACATATAAATGCCTGTCAGCAGAGGACAATAAATACAGTATACTGTGTTTTCCATGAAGACAGGCATTTTTCAGCTTTTTTTATGTTGCAAAATGGGGATTGCTTGTTCAGCAGTACCTGGGCCTGATTTCTTAGATGCCGTATGATAAGTTTGTGGCCCACTACAATTAATTTTTGTTAATTAATGTGTGTATTGTGGCTGGCTCCAAATGTCTGGCACTTCATATTAAGTCCTGTTCCTTAAAAGGTGTGCAGTCTGGTCTGCAGTTCACCACTGCAATTCAGATTTCTTTTTTCAGACAACTTGAAAAAAGAAGGAAAACAAAAGAAAGTCTGTACCTCCTCTTAGTTCTCTTCCCAGCAAATCAAACTTAAGCTCACACTTCTTGTTAGATTTAACTCAATCTAACATTAAATGAAACTCAGCAAGAAAATAAATACCTTCTAACAACTCTGAAGGTTACCTTCTGTGGGAATTCTTTCTAGATAATGTCAGCATCCCTCCAGCTCTCGACATACTCAGAGTTGGCTGATTCATATTTATAAAGACACAGAGCAAGTCCAGGCCCTGCCATTATGTCTGGGGTACCAACAGCAGCTTCCTTCTGCTGTTCTGGTTTTGCTTTACAGGACATGTGACTTTGGGAGATGGGGAAGGCCAAGGTGAAAGAGGCAGGCTGAAACAGGGTGCTGCGAGTATATTCTGTTTCTGGGATGCTTCTGTTGCTGGACAGTGAGCTCTGGTTCATGACATTTGAAGGGTTTGGTGGGGGGGTAGTGTGATGCTGGAATTGCTGCCCAGATGTGTATTGAAGAGGTACATTACTAGTTTATGAAGATGCATAAATGTCTTCAGACTGAAACTACAGCAAAAACCTTGCCAGAATTGGCAAACTCTTGCTGGGTTTTTCATTATTAAGCCATTTTATTGCACAAAAGGATTAAATTGTTTTGGATAGACTGGCAAAGCCAGGTATGCCTGTCGTCACTACCCTGGTTAAATTAAGTAAATGCAGTCTTTTGAGTTACGAAGTGTTTCACGGGGTAATATTACTAACTAAAACTTTGCTCAGTCAAAGTGCGGTTGATGACAGTAATGGCTGAAGGAAAACAGGCTACAGAAAGCCTTTTGTCAACCTAGAAAGCAACATGTGTACAGAGGTGAAATTCAGCCCTGGGATCGCCAGCTTTGTCTACACAAAGGTGACAAATGCCTCGAGAGCAGGCTAACACCAAGCGAGCTGTGTAACGCTTGCAGTACTCATCCACACTGCTGGCTGGTCGCCTGCTTGCAGCTCAGGCTCAAGGCATTGAGGCTGTGCTGAGGAAGCGCTCAGCTCCGGGCACCTGCTGGTGGATTGGGCTGTAGCACGTTGGTGAAGGAGAGCTTTTACCCATGTTGAGCACGCTCAGGCTCTGCCACTCCAGAGCTCAGTCTAAGTTTGTCTGAGCACGTGCTTGCATGTAAACTCTGGGGATGCTCAGCATGTCTTGATTTATGAACAGGCTTGGAAATGCACTTGACTGCCCATGTAGGCATACCCAGTACATCATATTCTAAAGGATGACCTTATTTTAAGGGTCACCTGTGAGGACACTTACCTGCTGCTGTTCTGGGCTCTTGCAGGGTGACCTAACAGTTATGTGTTAGTAGCACACAGCACCTCTCATTACAGTTAAGGCCCTGTTATGTTAGATGCTGAAATAAACAATAATCCTGTTACTGCAGTCGCACCTTCACCTTTCATTGACATCTATTCTGTATCCCTCTTTAGAGTGTGCTAATTCTGTGCACCCATCTAGATCATGACACACACACGTGTGTTAAAGTGTTTCATCCTACTATGCCACATTCAGTAGAATAGTTGTGCTAGATACCTCCTGGAACTGGGTTTTTGACTCCAGACTCTTTTATGCTTTTGTTTCAGCACAAACCAAGCCAAGCAGAGAGATGCAGAACCAACAACGTGTAGTGGGACTTCGAAGGGTGAACAGTGCACTAACAAGGCCCTTCCATTCACCAGGCATTGTTTTCAGCGTATCCTCTTAACTCCCTGTGGGAGCTGCATTCAGGAGTGGAAATGCTTGTGGTTTAGGGCGGGGGTTGTTTGTTTTTTTGCGTTGACAAGTACAGTATCACAGAGAAAAACCTATTTGTTAGCATCTCATTAACTATTTTGCTTTTAATTTTGCTGTGTGATATGGGTGCTGTAGGCAGTGGTGATGAGTAGTTTGTCACTGGTATCTATCATAGTCACACTGTTGTGCTTTCATAAGCTGTAGTTTGTGTGCTAGAAGCCTCTACAAAAATGATCCTCTCTTTCATGGATGACTTGGTGCATACCCCATGGCTTTCAACCGCATGGCTTTCAAACAATTCCTGATAGCATCCAATAAAATAGCTACCTGTGAAGAGTTTGTGGGAACAAGGGATGTTACAGGGTTTAAAAAGATGGCTTAGACTTTTCCAGTCTAAAAGATGGAAAGATGGAAAACTAATATCCTGCATTGTTTGAAGGAGCAAAAGAGAAGGAGTCCCTGAATCCAACTTCTAGATGAGGAAGAATACCCAGTGCCAGGGATTTCAAGAAAAGTCTGAAAAGATGTGGAGAGTCAATGCATGAAGGTTGCAGAAAGGAGGGAGCACACTAGACATAAGATTTGAGTCTGAAAACTGTAGACAGACTGACCTCCTGCCCGGAATACTTAGGAGTTTTGCAGACTTTCTGTTTTAGCTGATAGCGTGTTTCCTTTTGTTGGAGCTTTTGTTGTTAATGTTTTAAGTGACTGGTGCGTGTCCATTCCAGTTGCTATCAGAGAGCAGCACCTTTTCAGTCTTTTTGGTTTGCAGATGCCTTGCGTTTTTGCTGTGGAGATGAAGGACCCGTGTAATGAATTCCCTGACAAATAGGCTGTTTGATTTGTTGCAGGCCCCATGGAAGTAGTCTGCAGAACAGTTCAAAACTACTGTATGAGCGCACACTGCGGTGTGTAGATTTGTTTGGTAGTTCATTTGGCTCCTGATTCTTTTTTTTTGAATTTAAGCCATCTTGCTTGTCAGTGTATGTACAGCAGAGAAGTCAAGGATAGTGATTTTACGTTTCTGCCCACTTTGTTCCCTCTGTACTTTCTTCTCAATGAAAATAGTCTCTCCTAACATGAGCAGACTCTTGGGTGGTTCTGGCCCATCCATCCAAATCTTTGCCTTCTGCAGATTTTCCATTTTCCCTTTGTCCTTTCTTTTGCATTTTTAGCATTTTTTGGACATACATAGGGATGTTGAGGTTAGAATCAGTCTGACTGAGAACTGTTCAGGATAGAAGAGGAGCTTCTAATGTTGTTTGAAAAAAACACAATGAAATACCTGTTTGATTTGCTCTAAATCTAGAAACATTTTCACTCCTGCAGGGGATTTTTCTGAAGAAAATCTCAGCAAGCTTACATTTGGATTTACTTGACCTTTCTGTCTGATTGCACATCTTTTTTCAGAGGAGCGGGAAGGATCTTGAAACTTCTTTGTCTGTGCTCTAAAGATAAATGCCAAGAATGTACCTTAAATGAGGGAATTAAGAAATACTCTTTCTTTAATGTTTCAGTATGGATTGTCATTAGTCTGTAAGGAAATAGTCTTGTTGACTACATTGCTCCAACTGGTACTATTGATCTATTGATTAAGACTCCAGGAAAAGGCTTCTTTTTGCTAAGAACTCATTAGTGAAATAGCTGCTTCCATAAAACCATCTCAATATATAATAAAATCATTAGAGATTCTGCATGAATGCAGTTTTTCACTTTAAAAGTCAGGTTTGAGCCTTACCTAGCTTTGAACTTGAATAACAAAGTTAAGATACTCATTAAAAGTAACATCTATGGACAGATAGAGTTGAAGGCTCTGATCTTTATCAGGCTGATAAATCAAAGGGCGTTTCTCCATCGTTGCCTCATGTGTTATTCCTGATGCAGAAATGCACAGATATCTTATTGAACCGTTCTCAGCAGCTCTTCTCAAGTTGCACAGCCAAGTTTGCAGATGGTCAGCAGTGCTCTGTGCCAGTTTTTGACATCACACATCAGACACCTCTGTGTGAAGAACATGCCAAAAAAATGGTAAGTACAAAGCCAAAACTGTAATTATTTCTATGGATTGGGATGATGAAGAGTTTTAACTTCAATCTTTCTATGCTCTCCTGGTTGCTAACTAGCAAGTTTACAAACTGAAGAGTCCATTTTCTTATATTTTTCTTAAGTGGGTAAAACATTCCCAATTAGTATAAAGTATGTTGTAAAAATCTCTTATATACTTTTGGGGATATAATAAAATGTACATGAGAATATGCTTTGCTGGAAGAAGAAATCAGGCTCCTCTCCTGAATCAAGAAATAGAAAAGCTTTGCAAGCGATCCTGTGGTCAATTTACCTGGGCTTGCTCCTGGCCCTTGGATCTGAAAACAGTATGAGTGTGGTATGTTAGGAGCAGTGCTTCTCAAACATTTTTAGTTCATGGGACCCAAAGTATTTTCTAGAGGAAGTGTAGATAGCAATTACGAGCATATTGATGATGCTTTTGCTACTTTATTTGCCTTTTGATGACTATCAGAGTTGTCTTTGGATCTGTGTCTGTGGATCCCAGAGGAAAAGCACTGGCCTACTACAAATTAACAGTACATAGAAACTGGGATGGTGTCGTCTCACTAGCGTAGCACAAACCATCACATTTTAACCCAAATTTGTATGGGCTTTTTCCCCCTCCCTCTCCCAGGCAATCTTCAGTGTGCCTCTCAAAAGATTTACTCCTGTAGCGCATAAAATCCTTTGCCACTCCCAGTATGATTGCAACTGAAAATTGATGGCCATTTGCTTCATTTTGTAGTTGACTAGTGAGTTGCTCTTCAGAAGTAATGAAGCCTCAGCTGTGCACTGCGTCCCTCACAAGTCCATAGTCCTACAACATTAATTCCACTTCCTCAGTGCTCTCCATCTTTTATGAGAGTGGGCACCCGAGGATGCTGGCTTCACCTGCTCCTCACTGTTCCCATTACTGCCACCTTGCAGCAGGGTTCTTCTGTTTGTAGTGCTTACAGGAATACTACCAAAGGTTACAGCTATACACTGACTTATTTAGGGTTTACTGTTTTTACTGATTTTTAAAGTGACACGGCAGGACCCCATATTTATTATACCTCATAATTTGGTCTATGTGTTCTTTGACATTGGGATAAATAAGGAAGGAAGCAACTTAGTTTTTGTATCCTTGTTTGGATGAAAGTTAGCAGTTAGTATCTCTTGCATTATGTGTGGATGTTTGTAGACTGGAATGGCTATGAAGAAAAATAAGGAAAGTCCTATTTGTTCTTAATGTATTCCCTCTGCTCTCGTTTTACCTCCCAAAGGACAATTTCTTGAGAGGGGACAGCTCCCGTAAAGTTCAGCACCAGCAGCAGAGGAAACCCAGGAAAAAAACAAAGCCGCCTGCACTTACCAAAAAACACAAGAAGAAGAGAAGGCGAGGCCCACGCCGGCCCCAGAAACCCATTCCTCCTGCAGTGCCCCAAGGGAACCTCACCATGCCTGCCAGTGTCTCACTGCCAGTAGAAATGTCCCACATACGGTCAGTGGCAGCCCTGCCCCAGTCTGCTCAGCAGTAGCTTGAATACTGGGAAGGAGTACTGTAGAAAGGTGTGATGTTGCTGTGCTGATCAGCCTCTGGACGAGGAGATAGTTCAGGGGTGGAAATAGTGTTTCCATGTGACTGCTTAAAACAAAAACAAAAACCCCTAGAGGGGTTAGTTTTAGTTTTAGGTTTGAGCAGTGGTTTAATTTAATGGATAGTGTCTTGCTCTTGATGCCCCATCTTGTGTATTTAATCAATAGACTAAGTTTAAGCATTTTAAACTTTCTAAAAGCAGTCTTTTCTAGATGATGTAAAAAAAAAAAAAAAAAAAAGATGTGTTGAGGGGAAACATCCATTGCAGATGGACGTTCATTCATAGTTGTCATTTGGAGGAATTAAAGTTGAATGCTGGGACTAACAGTACTTTTTGTCCAGGAGCCCCTCCACACCAGAGCTGAGTGCCGATGAGCTGCCTGATGATATCGCCAATGAAATCACAGACATTCCACATGACTTGGAATTGAATCAGGAGGACTTCTCTGATGTCCTGCCACGGCTGCCTGACGACTTGCAGGATTTTGATTTCTTTGAAGGTACCACTTTATTTTATGCTAAAGAGAACACAGACAGTGAGCTGAAGAAGTGAGTATTTCTAAAATATGCATTTTGAGGGGTTGCTTGCTTTCCCACAGAGGTAATAACTTCTAGACAAGGGAGCATGTGTTTACCCTATTGTTTGCTTGTGAGGTCTGAAGAAAAGCAGACTTCAAGAAGACTGGTGTGTGTAGTTCTCTGCTTGCTCTTGTAATTAGTGCTCTGGAAATCCTAATTGGTTTAGCGTTTCAATAATTCATTTTACATTTTTTTCTGCCTGTCACTGTTGCAGTGTAATCAAGCATACTCTCAGTAATGGCATCTTTCTGCCATCGAGTGGGGCTGGAACCACAGTCAATGTTGGCATTTTATCAAAGGAAAAGAGAGTGAGATCTTTAAATACATTTTTGAAACTTGCTTTTGATCAGAACTATGCCTGAATTTCTGGATTCTAAAGTTCAGTACCTATCACAGATATCAAAACTTAGAACAGCCCAGAGTTGGGATATGTGATTTTTTAATTTTTATTTTTTAGTAATTTTTGTGATCTGACATGACATCAGGTTGAGTCTGACTCTAAATTAACCTAAGTTATACTGATTGTAATGTGATAAGTAGAAGGGGCTTTGTAGACTATTCAGATTATTGCAGCATTGAAGGAAGTCTTATTTAAGCATTTTTACTTTAAGTCTGGGAAGCAACTTGTATTATGTGGAAGAGGAGTGGGGAGAGAGAGAATTCCATTGAAGAGGATGGTTTAATTTCTAGTTTTTGCTACCAGGCTCACCTAGTGAATACTGGAGAAGGAAATTTTCTCTTTACCATGAGATAGTCCAGAAGCTTATCACACTCTGCAGCTCTGTACTGAACTATCTGTTACCTCTGCATTCTCAGAGCTCCAGTGCTGGGCTCACCTTAGAAGAGCGCTCTAACTGCTGGTGTCCCTGTTTCTGCAGGTAAAAATGGAGATCTCCTTCCTACTACAGAAGAGGCTGAAGAACTGGAACGGGCCCTACAGGCTGTAACTTCTCTTGAGTGCCTGAGTACCATTGGCGTACTTACACAGACCGATGGTGTGCCAGTTCAGGAGCTGTCAGATAGAGGGATAGGGGTGTTCTCTACAGGTGCTGGAGCTCCAGGAATGCAGTCCTTGAGTCGAGAGGTTAACACGGATCTGGGGGAGCTGTTGAATGGGCGTATAGTACATGATAATTTCTCCGGTCTGGAGCTGGATGAGAACTTGCTCCGTTCTGCTACCTTGTCCAACCCACCTACGCCCCTGGCAGGGCAGATCCAGGGGCAATTCTCAGCCCCAGCCAACGTCGGCCTTACTTCTGCCACTCTGATAAGCCAGAGTGGCCTTGGGGAGAGAGCCTTCCCAGGACAGTTTCATGGACTTCATGATGGCAGCCATGCCTCCCAGAGGCCCCACCCTGCCCAGCTGCTGAGCAAGGCAGATGACCTGATCACCTCACGACAGCAATACAGCAGTGACCATTCACACTCCTCACCCCATGGAAGCCATTACGATAGTGAGCATGTGCCGTCTCCCTACAGTGACCATATCACATCCCCTCACACCACATCCTTTTCTGGTGATAACTTGGCAGCTACCTTCTCAGCAGAGATGCCCATGATGGCACAGCACTTGCTCCCAACTCAGCTGGATGTGCCACTTAGTGGGGTGGTCAACCCCAGAACTCACTGGGGAAATCTTCCTGTCAATCTTGGGGACCCCTCTCCGTTTAGCAACCTTCTCGGTGCAGATGGACACCTCCTGTCCACCTCCCTGTCCACACCACCTACCACCTCGCACTCAGAGACCACACAGCCTGCCTTCGCCACTGTGACCCCCAACAGCTCCAGTGTGCTTCCGGGGTTACCGCAGACCAGTTTTAGTGGCATGGGTCCTGCCTCCGCTGAACTCATGGCCTCCACCTCCCCCAAACAACAGCTCCCTCAGTTCAGCGCAGCCTTCGGGCACCAGCTGAGCTCCCACAGTGGCATCCCCAAGGACCTGCAGCCCAGCCACAGCTCCATAGCTCCTCCCACGGGCTTCGCAGTGACCGGTGCCACCGCTACCAGTACCAATAACGCATCCGCGCCCTTCACCACCTCCAACTGAGCTTGTCTGCCTGGCTCTGTGCAGGTAGATGGGGGACCTGTGTTTTCTATCTTTACTTTTTTTCCTTTTTCTTTTTTTTTCCTGTCCTCCCCTCTTTTTTTTTTTTTTTTTTTTTTTTTTTTTTTTTAAAGAGGGGGTTAAGAAGAAAACCCCTGCTTCAGTACTGACCAGGGTTAGCCCTCTGTGAACCTTGCTGTAGCGTTCACATGTGCTTGTTATGCACCGGTGCTCATTTATTGCAGGCAGGTTCACCGTTCCCCAATAATTCCTTAAGGATACAGCACAGTTACTGGATGTAATTGATCTTAGCAGTAAGACCTAGAAATGGGAAGATACCTCAGATTACTGATGCATGTTACTGTTTCCTAGGGTTCGGATCAGTGCTTGCCATCCCATTAGCATCTGGTAGGAAGTTTTCTAGTGGGCAGAAGTCTCTTGATTTTTTTACTTTTTTCCAAAGGTAGCATCTGGCATGGAAAACTTGGCTGCACGCATTGATTTGAGAATGGTGCATTGAAGTCCTAAATCAAGACCATGGTTCAAAGATGAATTTTGACAGTTTCTTAAAATAGTCTCTTGACCTCCTCTGTGTGTGTGTGTGTGTGTGTGTGTGTGTGTGTTTGGGGTGCAGGGAGCAGCAGTTCCTTTTCTTATTTTGTTGAAGAAGTGGGAGTCGTCCCCTTCTAGAACTGGTCATTGTTCTTATTGCATGCTGATTTTTATTTTTGATTATGATGATTTTTAATTCATTGAGCAGCAAGGGGATCAATTGACTGGTTGCCCGGAAATCTGAAGGCTGGTGTGAAGTTAGCCCAGGGAGAAAAGAAAGCAAAACAGAAGGACTGAAATAAATCATGGTGTAGTGAAGATTCCTGTGCAGAAATTCCCTCCCTTGCTGAATTACTGTGGCCTTGTAGCATTGATGATTTGCCTTTTCAAATGTGGCTTTGTCCAGAACTCCTTGCCTGACAGGCTGACAGGTATTTCCCAGCTGAAACTGGAAGAATTCTCTTGGTACTCTGCCATCCACACAAGTCTAGGTCAGACCCTTTGGTAAGTTTAACATGGATGCTCTTCTCAAATTATGTCTAGCTACTGAGACTTTCTTGAATAGCTTTTTTTTTTTTTTCTTCCCCCTCTGGGAGCCATAGAATTTTTCAGACACTTATGGGATTTGATGCTCTGTATGTGAAGCGGAATGTATGTAAGGAACTAGCAGGTACCTGTCAGTAGTCATGGCTAACCAAAAGAAAAATCACTGAAGCAAAATAGGGAGATAAGAATTACTTCTGTTTGCAGGACTATTTTGCTTTTACTGCCTACCTGCTAAAGATCGTTCTCAGACTCTGGTAGTAATTTCAGTTGTTAAAGAAAGGAATCCACTACCTTTTATAAATTTTATTTTTTTATTCAAGCAGTAACAGCAGCAGAAACCCTGAGGTGTTTACTTGCATCTCTTTATCAGGAAGGGAGAAAAGGAATTTGCTTGTGACTTTATAGGGCTCGAACTAGCTACTGTACTCTATGATTTTGCCTGTAAAAGTACAGACTGTACTCCTATTTAATGAATATAACCAGTCTCTACTCTTCTTGGTTTGCTTCTAAGATGCAGATGAGAGAGAATGGGGGAGAAAAAACCAACACATTTCAGTCTCTTACTGTTGAAGACAGTTTTCATTCTACCTTACAGTAAAAAGTCCTACCTGCATGTAATCTAGTCTAATTCAGAAAATGAAGAGATACCAAGCACATGTAATAGGGAGGCCTAATAACTTGTTTGAGCAAGGGAACATTGCATTAAGTTTAGTTGCTATAGAAATTCATTTTGTTAGCAGTCAGGCCCACACCAAAATCTCTGACCCAAACCTCTGCTTCCATCTTGCTAAGGAACAGAATTTAAGTGGGATAGACCTTGCCTCTGGTCACTATCATAGCAATTATACTATCCCCTTTTCTTGAAAGATTTGTCCTCCTTAAATATAAAGGAGTATGGATGATGCATATGTCCTTTTCTGAAATTGCAAGTGTATGTGGGTGGAGGAGACAAAAATGATTTTCATGCTTCTGTTGTTATGAAGTCCTTATTTCATACTTGGTAAAATAGATCTTAATAATATAAGCCGAATATTCTTAAGTGGTGATTTAAATATGTTTGTAACATTTAAATGTTTTTAAATCATGTAAAAAGTTGAAATGAAGCCTAAGAAATCCTGCTTGTGATTGTCCTGCTGATTTGAGGAATGCCCAGTGGTATTGTGAAATGAGGCAAATCTGACAAGGCATTTATTTATTTTTGTATTATGTTCCCCATGCTTTGTTGAGGAGACAATTGTTTGATTTGCAAATGATTTTCGTTGTGTCCATATACTTTCGTCAATGTGTTTCGGATGACTGGCTGAAAAAGAGTGGAGAACTAGTTTACCAAATGGTTAATTCTTTAATCTGCTTGTGTATTCATGTCATTTTAGATTATATTAATTTCTATAAATCGGTTTCAGGACTTTAGTCTTGAAATGGTTCTTGCGCTCATCAGACACTCTAGTGAAGTTGCAGCTAGTGCAGAGTATGTTTGCCCCACATCACATTTCTCTTTCTTAGCAAACAGAGCGGGGAGGGAGAGAGGGGAGAAGCCAAGAGCCAAATTCTGCTTGCTCCCATCAGTATAAGTTACAGAGAAGCTCTTTGGTCTAAGGTCGCTGTGAATTCATACCAGTGTAACTCGGAACAGACCCCAGCCCTAATCTGTTCACTGATTTAGTCAGGGGATTTTGAAAACTATCGAAGACATGCAGTTCATAATTCCCATTTGAAATCAATGGCCATTTTGTACCTGCATTCCTTTAAGGCAGCATAAGAAATCACCTCTTGTCCTCCCACTTAGACTTCAATTTTGTATATTTCTTGATGACTTTTCCCTGAAAAGTGACTACGTAACATTTTTCAATGAGCAAACTAAGTTTGCAATAAAGCTGCACTTTCAAAAATAAATTTCCATTTGTATACATGTGAACTAGGAGTCCCTCTGTCCTGTCTGATGCAGAGTTCTGAAATGGGCTGCCACTCTCGCCTTTTCCAGGTTCATCTCTTGTGCTTTCACTGCCACTGATTTCATGGTAACAGCCTACCAAGCAGTTACGGGTTTTGATCTTAGATTTAACAAGGTGGGTCATTCAGGTGGGCTTCTATACCCATGCAACCTATTGACTTCACTGAATCAATGTCTTAATGTTGGATGTGAGGGATCCAGTTAGGTGTATGCAGCCAGCGATGTTTCACACCTCTTCTTCTGCGAAATACTGCAGGTCTGCTTAAGGTCGTCCTTGAGGCTGCTACTTATGGGGTTCCCTAATAGAAGTCTTGCTCTCGTGGAAAGGTTTCTGTGTATTATCCCCTCATACAGTAATTAGCACTCTAATTACCCTTTCACCTAAGAGTCAATGTAGCAATTTCAGTCCATTGATTTGAGATGGTCAATATCTGTCATGCCCCTTATGTGTTAACAAATGGAATAAAGCTAGTTTAACCTAGAAGTTAATTTCTTTTATATAAGATTTGAGTTTTAAAGAATTGAAAAACATTAGACCTAGAATAAAACAGCAGTAATGTCATTTTTGATAATAGCAGCACCTCCATTAGTCTTTGTATGAAAATGTAAGTACAGGCAGGAATGACACTTAATGCAAAATGAACTTTGGCAGTGTATGGAGGAGGCTGGTCAGGGACAGCCTGGTATATAAGACATTCTGTAAGACTTGCTTGGTGTGTCCCTTGACTTAGGAAGACATCATTATGCCAGCTTTGAGGGGAGCTGTATGCGCTTAAATACCTTGAGGTTGATTTGCTCTTTGGCCTCGTAATCACTATGGTACAAGAAGATGAGTCCATGATGCAAGAAGATGGAAAAGATGCATCATTTTGTCCCCTTCTGCCTTCCAGTTCATTCATATTTTTGCTTTGTTCCCTTCTCATTGATAGCATTGCTTATTTGTATGTTTGGGCATAAAGGTTAGTCAAACATTTACGCTGATAATGCTGAGAAGTAGCATAGTCTGCCTAATGCTCTGGGGAGGAAGATTGTGCAACAGCTAGATTTCCCACTTAGTTCAGTAAGTTAGTGAAATGAGCATTCATAGTCCTCATTTGAAAAGCATTGGAAAGTCCTAAGAAGCTCATAACCTGTTAGGCAAGATATCAAAGGTGGCATTGGGACGACTACAAGCGCAAGAAAAAAATGACAAAGAACAGCCATCCATAATAGCAAAGAGAGGCCAAGGGAAGCTGCTTTTCTTCCCTTCCCCCCACCTTTTTTTTTTTTTTTTTTTGGTGTTTGCTTTTAGTAGCAGCTTTGATACCAACTGCATGAGTTTCTGTCTCTGGATAACATCCTCAGCTTCACCCTAGTGTTGGAAAACTGGGAATTTCTGTTCTGAGCTGCCATGTACAGTCTGGTGCTGTTGGCTTCAGCAGCACTGCCCAGGTGGAGACCTAGGATGCAACCCACAAACTGGTATTAAAATTTGTTTTGAAGTTTCATTTTGCTGTAACCACATCCACATGCAGTCTAGGGTTGAATCTGCTTGCTGGGAAAGAAGGGTCTCTCAAAGGCATAAAATAAACCCTCTGAAGGTGTCTTCACTGAAAAGTCGGCCCTGGTGATTAATACATGGGTTGTTAGTCTGCTCGTGAAATTACCCACTCCTTCCTGCGGGACTGCAGCATCGCGGGTGTTGCGTTTCCCTGGAGGCATCAGGAGAGCTCCAGAAATATTTCACCCAGCCTTTGTGCTGCAGCAAGCCGAATCCACAGCTGACTTCTCAAACAGCATGAGCCTTTTGGGCAGGGGGGAGGGAAACATTTCTAGAAGAGGCAGCTACCTTGAATCTTTCACGACTTGCAAAAAGCAGGGACGATGGCAGAAGGTGTTTTCAGCAGACAAACAGTGATTCTCTGCCACGAGGCGTTTCTGTGGGTGTCTGGGCAGCTTTCCTTATGGGATGCTTCTGTTCGCTCCTGTGTTTTTACCATTTCATGTGAAAGAGTCTCCTGTGCAGGCCTGCTATGAGGTCCTGTGGTGGTGGAAATATTAACTGAAATAGTAGGTTTGGGCTAATGTGCTGATCAGATCTCTTCACAGGGCCTTTGTGGTCTCTTGGGTGACATTTAATAGTGTGCAATTGAAAAGGGGTGCTGTGGGCTGTTCCTCTTAGCTCCTGTGTTTCCTTCCTCTCTACATTTCTTCATCACTCTTTTTTTATTCTCCCATTCTCAGATACTTCTCCAATGTAAGTAATGCCAACCAGTAAGTCTTCTGTGGCTTGGTCCTGAGTGAATCTGACTGTAAAACGAAAAGGAGGAGAGATTGCTGCAATTCATAACATGCATTTTGGATGCTAGAGCAACAGTGCCATAGATCAAAGTGTTTCTCAGCTCAGTGAGTAAGATGATGTTTCACAGCATGCTGATATGTCGTGAACTAGCTGCTGAGGTACAACATTGATCATGGGAATGTACATGTTAGCAGTGAATGTTGCAGGTGTTTTTAGTGGGAATTTACCTTCTCACAGGTTCCTCTTGTTTTGAGAAGTGCATCAGCAGAAAATCACCTAGAAAACTTCAAATATTTCCCTTACTTAAATTCTTCTTTAAATACCTGCATGAAGAAGCCCAACTAAAAGTAAGGGTGATTGGTGGAAAGATCTACATTTGTGTTTACTAAATCCAAACCTGGACTTTCAGAGAGGTCTGCTCATGAGAGACCTTAACTCTATCAGATAAATCGTTGATTTGGCTTTTAAAATTAGACAAAAACACTGTTGCTGGGGGAGAAGAGTTTGTGAGAGAAGGAGGAATTGACAAAAGAATAGCAAATGTATCTTGGAACCATTTTCTCACTCGTGTCTTCAGCCATTTAGACAAAAAGTAGTGACTGGGTTTGGGGAGCTTTTCCCTTCTCTTGTCCCGTGGGTGCTGGGTTCTTTGCTTTCCCCTATTTTACTCTGCTTTTGCATTCTCATTTTCTGGCTCTTGTGGAATAAGGCAAGATGGTGGAAACATGAAGGAAGAAAATGGGCTAGGCTACAGATCGGCAACAGTAGTTGGAGAAGGCTTTCTTTTTCTGGCTCCTTGAAGTGTTGGTGTTATGTTTAGTCTTCCCTCGCTCATAGAATTCAGTTGAGAAGTGAACAAGATGAAATCTAGGCTTTTGACTTTAAAACTGTATATACTCGATGTAGAAAAATGCATTCTTCCTACTCGCCCCCCTTGCTAGCCCCCCAAACACACGCACGGTGAGACAGCGACAGACTATGCGTGTATGAGCTGCGTACACATGCTGAACTTGGTCCAGTAGTGCTAATATTTTACCCACTTTCTGTCTTCATAAGCTGGTGCCCACTGAAGTTGGCTCTGGGTAGGTAATGTTCTCAGATCTCCTTTGGAAAACTTTGACTTTGGTGCAGATTGCTCTAATGTAGCTAACTGCTATGCCATTTGCTTCTACTTTGGAGTGGACTGATTTACCCTGAAATGACTCTCTAACCTGCGTCTTAAACAGCATAGGTGGTTCCAGTGAAAATAGATTCATTCTGAAGTGATGGACAGTTGGATTCTCATGCAAAATATCTACATCCTGCTAGAAGGGGTTGAACCAGTTTCTCTGAACAGTGATTACCTTCACTGTACAGTTTTGGGTATGTCTCAGGGATTCCTTGTGGAAATAAGGGCAGTTAACAAAAAAAAAAAGTAAATAGTTTTAAAAGTAAATAATAATTTAAGGTAGAGCGTCATCTAAGTTGAGAGCACAAGAAAGAGAAATCTTTGTTCAGTTTTATAGTCCACAGTGTCTGGCTTAGGGACTCTTTCTCTTCTCGGGGCTCTCGTCTCAAGTTCAACATACAGAATCTTTTTTCATCACGCTCAGCTTTAAACTTTTATTTAAAGATACCCTTCCCCAATGAGCTTTCAGAATACTTATTGTAGATTTTAAGAGAAATGGTATATTAATTTATGCTATTAACATCACCTCATAAATTATAAGTTTTATACTAAAGCTGTATTGAGTGTAATGAATTATGTTGCATATGTGTTTTTAATAGCTATAAAATTATATACAAGCTTTTTTGGAAAAACAAACTAGTGAAGCACCTTTTTACACTGGATCTTTGCCGTGTCAAGGTGTACAGCTATTCTTTGCTACCTTGCAGATATCTATATCTATATCTATATATAGATATATATATATATATAACTAAAATAAAATGGTATCCTGTATCAACAAAGCATAGAACTCTTTTTAACCCTTATATTGCTGTTCCTATAACTCTTTTAATTTTATTTTGAGTGTTACATTCTGCAATAATTTATCTGTGGTTTGTACCTATGATTAGAAATTTAGTTACAGGGTAAATAGATCAAATTAAAAATCCAACTACTGTAGCTGGAAGTTGTGAACCAAGTTTGTAAGACCTTTTCTTTTTTAAATGTATTTATTTCCAGTTAGCTCTGTGAGTTGGAATTTGAAAAGTCAGAACATTAGAAATCTACAGTGTCTTATTCAGGAATTTTTCCCCTCCTTTCCTCACAAAGGAATTCCCACTGTGACTTATAAATAGAATTAGACTGCTTGTGTGCATGTATGTATTATATATACACACAAAAAATATGCATTGGGGGGGATGTATGTGCGATACGAATGTGTATATTGTATGTAGGTCATAGTTTTGTAAAGAGAAAAGTAGTTGAGAGGTGATGGAATGTATTGTAGAAATGTGATTATTTAGTAGGGGGTTATTATGTCCTCACTGTTGTATAAATAACACAAACTCTCTACTACATAATCTTCTGTTATAAGGCTAACTCTGATATCATGTCAATTTTACTCTTTTTTTAAATGAGTTGCATTGAGCCCTGTTTAAAATGTCATGAAAATACCAAGCTCCCAAAGACAGCCTTTAAAATAAAATAAATGGGGGACTGGGGGAGGTGGGAGAAATGAGTGTGTTTCTCAGGAGACACTGAAATGGGAAGGTCTGTATTTGGTGGAATGGTGAGACATGGGAATTACTGTATCTCTGCAAATTAATACCTGAATCTCCTATGGTCTGATTTAGAAAATGTTGATAATCAGTTGTATTTGTGTTTTCAAATTAGGTTGTAAGGGGCATTGTTTATGAACTGATCTCCATTCTGTAAAAGGATCTTGCTTTCGGAGTAGATTCTTTTCTTTCCTGAGGGTTTTTATGTGTATATTAATTTTGCCCCGAAATTGCTTTTGTGGGATTACAGAACAGTATATACTTTTGATCCAGGGAGTTTCACTTGTGCTGTGAAATTCTGAATTGAATTATGGCCACTTAATTTTTCTCATGATCAGAGAAGGAAGCTCGCTCTTTATGGGAGTTCTCACTGGAAATTGTGAGAAATTGGAAACATTCTTACAGATTCCCTTACTCTTATTATTATTAATCTGTTACGACATTTAGGCTGGAGAAAATAAAATTGTAAATGTTATATATTCATACCATTATCACTTTTAATCATGATGATCCTGGTGACTTTAAGATCTGTTTAGAAAAACAGAGCTTCCATTATTGCACAGATATTTTAATTTTTTGAAGGCTTTTTTTAAGCAGTTGCAAATCAAATCTTAATTTTTTTTTATTTTTATTTTTACATCCTTCTCCCTCCCAGTCTGTTGATATCCCCCAGACATACCCCCACACAAATCCTCTCTTGCACATACACATACAAGTGAAAGGGCAGGGAGGTGGAAGTTGTCAGAGGCCTTTCCTTCTTGTTATTTGGTGGTAATGGGAGTTATCAGTGTAATTCTTTATGCCTTTATGGGGAAGAATAGACCCGTTTTTGTGTATACCTGTACAGAGAGATATATCTGTATATGAGATGTTGGTAGCACTTTGCTGAATGTGGAATTGCCCTCATGATGTACAATAAATACGTATGAATGCAATCAATCTAAATCTATATATACATGCGTACAGATGTACAGATGGAGTATACATGCTATCACACACAAGTACATTAGCTGTAACACGAATAAGTGTGTGAGCTAAAGAGAAAGAATATCCACAATAACTTACGTGTAACAGGTAAGCACTTGTGCCAAACAAGGTTGTTTTAATTCTTCTGAGGGATTTGGATGACATCAATGATTGATCTGAGCTTGGTCACCATTGATTTTTGTTACCTCAGCCCTCAAAGTGGAATTTCCTTGGTACGTTTTTGCTTCTGTTTATTCTATATTAATACTCATTGAGGCCTCTTGCAATGCCGACCTCTTCTGCTTCTCTGCTCCATTGCCTCCATTCCAGCTCCTCCTGCCCCACCGCCTCAAAAGTTTATCTTGCTGGCAGTAATCAGCTTTAATGGCCCAATCCAGCTGCTCTTATACACTACTAAAATTCTCTTGGTGACTGTAGTGGCTGCTGAATTGGGCCCTGAGCACTTGCTTGAACTTGCTCAGAATTTTCCAGATATTCAATTGTGCTTGACTACAACTGTGATTAATTTGGTATGAAGACAAACTTTTTTTTTTTTTTTAGAAAGTGATGCAAAGCTTCCTAGCACGTTAAAAGGCTAACTCAGCATCATGTTTTAGAGGTGAATATCCAAAATGAGAAAAGCAAGCTCACTGGAAAAATCTTCAGTTTTCATCCCCAGGGAGAGACAGGGAGTTGAATATGCATGTTTCCCGTGATGAAAGCAGTGAGCAGAATGCAGGCTTGTGCCCTGGGTAGTGGTGGTGTCATCCAATACATCAAGAGAAACACAGCTCTTTCCGTGTTAGACTTAAACGGATGTTAAAATGAACTGTGAATAAGAATTGACCATTGAGGAGATTTTAAAATGAGCTGCAGAGTTGACCATTAACATGCTAGTACTTTGCATCTTACTGTGTATTGAATGATTTTGCTTATGCGAGTAGGTTGTGTTTTTGAGTCTTTCCTGTTTCCTGGCTAAATGGGGCTTCCATGTCCTTTTAGCAGAAAGCAGCTGTCAGAAACCTGCTCAGTCACACTTAAGCACTGTTGAAACTCCTGCTAACTTATGCTTCAGTTTTAATGGAGAATGCTGTTCCAATTCTGTCATCGAGCCTTATTGCATTCCACACTTTGAATATGGATGCGGCACTATTTTTCTTGGCCACAATTCAGCCATGGGATTTTGTCTTCCTTGCATTTCTATTAGAAAAAGGTAACTGATGTACTGTCCCATCTGAGCTTTCATGCAATCGTCCACGAAGAGTTCTATAATACATATGTTTGGGCGTGTGTATGGGTATGTCTGTGTACTGTGTGTGTATAATACATATTTATATGCACACATATATTACGCTATTTCAGTTTGTGTATGTGGAGAACGTGCCCATTGACTCTCTCCTGATATATACTCATGCATACGTATATTAAATATGTATATAGAGTGTAGATGTCCTGCATATACATGTGTATATGTTACAAACCTTGGTTGGCAGTTTTTTTACATTTCGCAAATTGCTGTCCTTTACGGAATATTTTCACTGAAACTGCATTATATAGAAGAAATGGAGAAATGTGTTATCAAAGTTTTATTTTAAAAAGGAGACTCTTAATTATCTAAAGCCATTTGTAATTGTCTTTTGACTTTTTACTGGAAGGGTTGTCACAAAATGCAAGCAGGCAACCCCTTACTCCCACTGTCTGTTAGATGGCCCTAAGAAAGAAAGGGGAACACAAGTTTCTAAGTATGTATTTCCTTCAGGATTTTCGGAGCCATACTGTAATCACGTTCTGCCCCAGCCCCCCCTTTTGTCCAATTACAATTAGTGATTCATAGTTTCTTTTCCACAGCTTTCCCTCATTACTTTACCTTCGTAAACCATTGTTCACCTCCTACGTTTAACAGTACTGATCTCACTAAGAAGATTTCATGTTCTTCTGTCATTTCAGGAAAAATATCAGTTCATCACTATTATTGTTTCACATTTTAACATACTTTGTAGAGGATGGATTTTTTCATGAAGCTGTCTGTAACAAGTCTTCAACTTACTTAATGTGAGAAGCCTTCACTGGAATCTATTGCTTGTTTCCGAAGAGTTTCTGCAACTTTTTTCTCCATCATCACATTAAGTAATTCCCTTCTGATTTGATGCCTGGGGTTTTGGGGTTTGGGTGTTTGGGGGATTTTGTTCTTGTTCTTGTTTTTCAGTCCCCCACCAATGCATTTATCTGCAAGTGGAGCAAAACAGATGCCACAAGCCCAACCAATATCCTTTGTGCAATTAGCAGTAAATATCTTTATCCTAGATTTAATTAAAAAGAAGATGGCAAATGGACAATCTGAAGTGCTTAGAGGGAGCGATCACTCTTTTTTAAGGCTGTCTCAGAGAAGTTTGTGTTTGGTGTCATTTTAAAGGTAGCTTGATCACGCTTTGATATCAGAAACAGCCTTGTAACAAAGAGCCTCGTACAGTAGTTTGGCCACTAGAGTTTCAAATGTAAACAAGTTGCAGTGGGAAAGCAAAGGTGAGGCAGTGTATTTTGAACCAGTGAATTGTAGCTTGCAAGCGTAACTGATTTTGAAGTAACTGCATGGTAGCAAGGATTAGCAGTCTCTTACACCCCTTCCTTGTTCCCTTTCATCCCTGACACACGTGTTCAACAAACCATACATTGGGAAAAATAAGCAACTTTATGACAGCAAAGCTAAACCCACTTGGCGACTGCTTAAAGGGAACATGCAAACTTGCCCTGCCGCATCCTGTCTCACGCCGTTAGCTGCAAGACTAGCTAACAGGCACAAAAAGCCCGGTGCAGTTTGCTTCTGCGGAGGCGCCGCTTTTGGAGGAGGCGCTGCGAGGGGATGCCCGAAAAGACGGGCCGCGGCGTGCGCGGGCCCGGCGGCAGCGGCGGCGACAGCAGCTCAGCCCACGGCCTCGGGCAGGAGCGCTTCCGGACAGCATTCCAGGGATGGGTAGGAAAGCGCGCGTTTGTGCTTTCCCTTTAAATAGGAAAAGTTGGCTCACATGTTCCTCATACTTCTCAATGAATGTACTGTATTACCATAAAAAAAAAAAAAAATCAATGAGATGATGATAGATTGGTCTCCTTTTGTTATCTGGTCCTTGTTTAATTTGTTTAAGGGTTTTTGTATACAAAAGTTTACATTTTTATGTATATTTTTCTTGTGTAAAAACTGATGTAATATGTGTATAAAACACTGTATGTATTATCTGTATATAGTGTGACAAAATGATTTTCTTTCTTTCTTTTGGATGTATTAATAAATCTTGCTGTGAAGTAGCTGTGTTTACTATGGTGAAACCCTCTTTCCCAAGCCATTTTGCGAAGTCCAAGATGCACGAATGTTGCCCAGGCTGAAATCTAATCCATAAAGAGATTTTTTTTTTTACGGTGCCTAAGTACAGTTATTAAACTGTCCTTTGCTCAGATAGCTGTAGAATCTGATTCTGCTCTTGCTTATTCTATAGTGCTTTCTAATAACATTAGCTAATTAGTTCTGCAAACAAATTGGGCCTTCAGTCTCACTCTTGGTTCTAATTATAGTGCTTTCTAGCTCTGCATCGCTGACCCGGAGAGCAGATCCTCTTTGTCTTGTTTTCTGTTTTGAGTTGCAGAACGGTACTTGAAATGCAATTTAAGGAGTATAGAAAATAATTTTGGCTTATATGTTGCAATGTTTTCTGAGATTTAGAAAATATATACCTGCTTTGTCACTGCAACTGGTAAGTAGCAATTTGGCGCTATTTTGAGGCCTGGCATGTGAATGAGAAACGATGGCTGCCGAGCTGCCGGCGGGGCTCCTGTCGGCGCTCGGGCAGGACTGCTAGGCAAGGGCGCGCGTGTGGCGACGGCCCGAGTCGGTACCAGGCAGGGAATCGCGTCTCCCTCATTTCTGAGAGAGGCAGCTGTGCATTAGGAAAAAGCTGCAATTCCTGCCACTTTGCTTAGACTGGTACTAACCTTTCCGTGCAGCATTTGCTCTCCGAGAGTAGCGCTGAGGACTGGTTCCTTTTAGACAGATCTACCCCTTGGACGCATCGCAGTAAGTAGCCGGTTGCTGTATCTTCCTTCCACTAATTATATTTTGTGAAGTGTTCCCTTTTCTTTCTGACACGAGGGTACGTTCCCACAACTGGTTTCCATCTCTGATGCCTTTGAACTTGTGACTTCCAAGCAAAAGGCAGCCATGGCCCAAGAGCGACCACAGCCCAGCTTCTGCTTTTCATAAGCAGTCTCAAAGCTGCCCTGGTCATTGGAATAATAATCAACAGAGATTGATGAGTAGGGGATTCAGTAATCTGACTTTTCTTTTTAATGAACAGTGGCCCCGCCATTCCAGACAGCATAATTAGAGCTGCATTTCACAGTGCCTGATTGCAATTTGGGCCAAGGGAGAAGTGGTGACAATGAATGATGTAGTCTTCCCTGCTAACACCTACGTACTGCGAAGGATTAAACCGGCTTGTGCTTTTATATCTAACCTTCTTGGGAGGCGGGAGTACACTGGAAGTACCACATCTGAGTGGTCCTAGCCATTCTAGGGAATTTTAATGTTATGAGCATATGGCTGGGCACTATAGGGGTAATAGTTAGCCGGTGATTGGGAAATTCTGTGCCACAACTGATGCGATTTTGGCTGCGTGCGTGGATGTCACGTGCTGGATCTGGAAAGTGCTCCTATTTCTGAAGTATCCCTTGAAAAGGAGCTAAAATGGTGAGAGATTTGGAAGATTTGATTCCTATGAAAAAAATAGATTGGGGTGGCCAAAAAATCTGCTTGTAAGAAAACAGCTTAAATTTCAAGAGTAAGTTGCTATTCGGTGTAAGACTTGAGGTCATGATGAGGACTCAGATGGCGGAGGTTAGGAAAATGTGGGCTCTTTCTGGGGAATGACTCCCCAGCAGATAGAGCTGGCTGGTCTGTGCTCCTGAACTGGGTGTTCCTGAGCATGTGCTTGATGCAAAAATGAGCTAAGACCCCTGCACTGACTCGGAGAGACCGAGTGGGGCACCTGGGGGGGTTTCCAGCACTTCGTGAACCCAAAGAAATGCTGCTCTTACAAGACTGATGGCACGGCTCGCAGTCTCCACAAAAAGCAACCGGCCATGGTGGCGGTGCTGTATTTCAAAATGCAGATAGGTTCTGATCAAAGCATCACTGCGGGAAGAGCAGGGTGCGTCTTTCTTTGCGTTATGGCAGTCTTCTGGAGCGCCAGCCGCAACCTTTTAATAGCCGGCAGTTGTTTTCTCAGGAAAGCTCATTTAGTTTGTACTTGAAACGCAGGTGACTCATTTTGTTACAAGAGCGAGTGGTGTTCTTGCATTCAGTGAAGCAATCGGAAGGAGAAACCTTGGCTAGATTTAGGAGTTGGCTTCGTGCAGAGGTGAAGAAAACCTCTCTCTGTGCACAGCCATGGGCGATTGCCCCATCTCCGGGAAATAACGGGGACAGGCTCCCTCAGCCTCTCTTGGAGCCTACAACCCACGCCCAGGGCCGGTACTCCGCAGCTGTCCGCTCTGAACTGAAGATGTGCAATGCTTGGTTAAAGGGGCTAAGAGGTGACTGTTGTGTTTACTGGCGTGAGGTTCGGTCTAGGAACGGCTGCCTTGTTTTATTGTTATTGCTGATTTATGGCTTGTGGAGGGTGCCTGGGAATAGTCATGGTAAGAAAGAAGCATCTGGTAAGAAAACTAAAAAATGCCCCTTCAGTTTTATAAAAGGAAGGTAGCTTTAATATTCAGATGTATCTCTGTGCTTCTGAATGGGAACGGCAGTACAAACTTTCTACTCCCACATCCAAGAGCTCTCTTGAAAGGCGTCCTTAGGCTTTCTTGTCCCGTTCACCCCTTGCCATGCCACCATCCTGGGGGCCTCTTGCAGGTCCGACCTTCAAGGCCCTCTTTGCTGTGACGGCTGCCAGAAAACTGGCCTCAGTTAGGCTGCCGACGGAGATGGAAATGGCTGTCAGGCTGAGCGGTGTTTTCTCTCGGCTAACTCCCACGTGTTCTTCGAGCCCAAATTTACTGGGAGGGAGTAAGGGACTTCAGCTGCTCCGTTCCTTTGTGTAACTTTATGCCAGGTAAAGGGGCAGGAAACAGCGAGTTGTCTGAGGAACCATCACCTGCCAGCGGCTGTACGGGGCCTAGGACCCCCATACCCTGGTCACAGCCCTGCAGCCTCTCTGCTTGGCCACGGCCTTGGTCATTCCCGTTAACTGCTTCTCTCATGTCTCCTGGCAGTGCTTCTCTATTGATTTAAAAGCTCAGACAAATTTGAACAAACCTCATCTGCCAGCAATAGACTCTCTCCTGATGGCACCTCCAGCTTCGATGTCCTCTGCCAGCTGGAGCCTGTGCTACGACACTCCCGTAACTAACAGTGCAAAGCTTTATGTTCCCACAAAATGGCTTGCGCTGCTGTGATTCATTGGAGTCAAGGCTTGCTCACTTCTGCAGGGGCTTTTTTTCCTTCCACCCTTAGTATAGTCAATATTTTTCCAGCGTTCCTCTTTATATGTTTAAATGTGTTGGAGTGTTTCTTCTCAGGCTGTGGCTTTCTTGCGTCTGTGGCTTTGCATGGGCTGAGAGTGGCAGCAACACCATAACCCTGCCTCCCGCAGCTGGGGCCAAAGCCTTGACAGGAGTAAAGGTGGTCATCCATGTCAGGTTTTGGCAATACTCTGCCAAAGTTTAATTTCAGTGGGTTAAATCCAAGATATATGAGGCACCTTGGGTTCTTCTCTGCACATTCCTACTGCCTGTTGGTGCAGATGTTTAAGCTTGTTGCCTGAATCGAGAGACACGTATTAGCACAAGCAGAGGATATGTCCCTAAGTGTGTAGTCTTCTCTAATTTTTGCTCTTAGCAATTTGCTTGCATTTGCTGTGGCTGCTTTAGTAAAAAGCCTTTCTAGGCCAGCTGAGTGTTCAAAGTCAGTAAAGCCACTTGACTTATATCTGAGAGCACTTGTTTTTTCCGCCCCAACCAGTTTAATGCCTTGTTTAATACTGCCAAAATGAATTTTTCTGTTAACCAGCATTTGTTCAGTGGAGCCAGCCAGTTACCTTCTTTATTAAACTCTTTTTTTTCCCTCTCTCCCTTGGGTCCTGCTGTTTAATATAGCTTTTGATTTTTTCTTTCCTTCTCTTTTGCCCAATGTTTTGCTTATTCCATACAATGTTTTTGTCTTGTCTTCTCCCTCTTCTTTCCCCTCAGACTGCAGGTAAAATTGTTGCTGAAGAGACTCTGGTAAGCAAAATTAGATTCCTATCGCCTTAACCTTAGAATGGTTCCTTGTCAGATTTTATCCTCTCCGCTTTGCTTCTTTATTTATACCAGTTCTGCCCAGGTACGAGACCTTGCTTGGCACAGTTGTTCCTGATATCCACGACTAAGACACCAGAATCAGCCAAGGTCTCCCTCTAATATATAAGTTCTCCAAGGTGGGCCCTTCCAAGGGTGATGGAGATGAGGGTCTGAACAAGCCATTACCTAAGCGCTGCCCTGTTACACTGAAAAAAGTCCAGCGTAAGGACTAACAAGTCAGTAGAGGTCCTGCAGGAGGAAGGGTGTCTTGATCTCTCTCTTTGCGTTAGTTGCCGTAAAGAGGGAGCTGTAACGTGCACTGAAGATGGCTCTGAATTAGTTGGGAGGAAGAAATGGTTGATCGTCAAAATTGCTTTCAATCTCTCCCCGACTTTTAGAAAAATTAAGCAAAGCTGCTAGGGTGTTTTGCATGCCTTGTGAAGCTGGCTACCTGTAGCAAATTTCCTGTGACGACGTGCTAAAAAGATGATGCCTTTATCAGACACCCTTTCCCATTAAAGATGCTTAGAAAGCTCGCAGAGCTGCTAGCCCCTGTTCTCCGCTGGCCGTGGTGCCAGCTGCTTTCAGGCAGGCGCTGTGCTGGGGTGAGCAGTGCTTTTCCACTGGCTGTTTGGGACCTGTTTTGCAGCCAAAGATGTTACTTGATGGAAGGGATGCACAGATCAGAGCAAGCTGCATCAGCCTCTTCCACTTGGAGTATTAAGTTTTATGGCTTTCCCAGTGCTATGAAACCAACACATGCTATTTTATTTTTCATTTTAGGCATTGTTCTGTTTATTTTTCTTGCAAGGTTTTATACCAAGATAAGTGTTCTCAGAGGTTTTCAGTTGCTCTGAGAAATGCCTTGGCAAAGGAAAGTATTATTGTGCAAGGCCTGCATTGTAAAATGTCTGTAATTTTTATGTGAAAAGTACCAGACTGTCAACAATGGAAAATGAAGCTTTTCTACTTCTGTTTGCAAACAGGTAATTTGCTAATTATTTACCTAGGGATCATACTTTGCTCTTGGAGTATCTGAGTCCCTGGTGTGCTTATAATAGTCTTGCCATCATGATCTGTGCATGAGGGAAACGCTGTTTGGGGTCAAAAGCAGAGAACGAAGGCACTGGCTGGATGGAGGGAATTGCCTGGGAACTGCCGCGTGTCCCCGGCGGTCACCGTGCTTCCTTGCTGGTGGGTGCGTGGACACCACTGCTGCGGTTCGGCAAGGAGCAGCAGGCCCTGGCAAGGGATTTGTGCAATAAAAGCATCGCCTGAGTTTTTAATAATCAGCCCGAAGCCTTTCCCGCCCTGCGCCACGTTGTGCCGGGGTGACCCTGGGCGCGGCGGCCGCCCGGAGGAAGCGGCAGCGGCGGCCGCGGAGCCCGGCCTCGGCCTCGGCGCGGCTGCGGCGCCAATTGTTCCTTTCGAAACCAGAAATTACATTCGGCGATATGCGGTATGGTCTGCGCGGAGCCTCGCCGAGGCAGCGGGAGATAAGGGAAAGCGTGGGGAAGTGGAATATCTTTATTACTTTTTTCAAGGGGAGGTTCTCACTCACTTTTCATTTCCTCTTGCGTTTCCTTTCTGTATTTGTGCTTTAACATGAGGTTTGATTCTGTCTCGATAGCATTCAAGCGGAGGCTTACATATTTCATCAGAATTGTCTCTTTTGCTTTCGGGGCTGAGAGTCCCAAACAATATGAAGCACTCACAGCCGCGTGCACATCTGGATTCCTTTCATCCTCGCCAAACCGCCACTTTCCTTTATTCCTATTCACCCTCATTACTTAATTTCCTAAAGAGGCTGCGGCTCTTTAATGCCTGAGTGACGTATGTCAAAATGTCTCACTAGGCTCTTCCACGATGTGATAATTCAGTATATCCTGTTTCCAGAGCTGAGGAAATACATTTCCTTCACTTTAGCTCATTACTCTTTAGGAAATTGCTTTTCTTCAATTATCCTGACAGCCTGGATTTTGACAGCTCCAGAGCTGGGTAAAGCTCCTTAGAGGAGTCTCTGCAAACTTTTTATTTTTCCATGAGACTTCTCTATCTGCCATGTCCTTCCTAAAGGGGACTCTTTATCTGGGATTTTCCTTACCTCTGCTGATGGAGGTTGGGTGTCAGGACGCAATACGTGAGGTGTTCCCATGCGATGCTGGTGCAGGAGGCAGCGCAGATGGAAATCTAGATCGCTTCATAAGAAGAGGACACTATGCCAATACAAGGGACTGTTTCTGCTTGATGGGAACCTCTTATTTGGATGCTGGCCCTTAATGAGCCTCTCTTTTCTCCAAAGCTGCTTCCCTCCGTTGGCGTGAGAGCGTCATCAGCAAATCGCCCACCTCTCCTAGGGCCGTCCTGACCCAGTCACTCATCCGGCTGCCGCAAAAAAACCATTTGCCAGCAGAATAACTCTCCTCTTCTTGTTTTCAGGTTTCGGTCAACTTTAGATGACAAGTCTGAAGAGGGCAGTCCACGGCTGTCCCCTCACCCTCTCCCCGAGATGTAAAGGGCTCCCGGCTCTTCCCTGCCTGGGTTTCTGATCCCCCCCTTTTTTTTTAACCGGTCCCCAGCTAGTGGCACCAGCTAAGATGCATTTATTCGCTTGAGACTTGCAGACACGTGTTTATGCTACTGCCTTCCTATCTGCTGCTCTGAACATATATCTCATTTTCAGGTGTAATGAACCTCTCTAAACGTCATCTTGTCTCATTCTCAGCTTTGAACATTTTTTGGCGTTTTCCCATGACAAGCCTGATGGGACAGAAGCTTCGCTAGATGAGTATCTTGCTTTCTGATTGTTTTTTTCCTCTTTTGTGATGAAAAAGCCCCTGTTCGGTATTCACCACCTGGGCGCTTGCTCAGGAAAGAAGACAAACCCTCCAGCGGTGTTTTCAGCATCAGACGGCTGTCGAGTGAGTGGGTCTCATGCTCTTTTTAGGGACATGCAGCTGCGTCTGTCCAGCTCTGCAAGCAGAACCAGCAGCTTTGTCCTGTGCAGGAGGCTCTTCTCTATATTTCATTAGTTTACCTTAGTTTGGTCCTATATTTTGTAGCTGTTTTGCTGCTGCTTTTTAAGCCAGCCCTCAGAGCTGCAGGTGTGCGCTCCTGTTGACAACTCTGTTGCCTGCAGTTAAATCCAGACACCAAATTGTGGAGAAAATTAATGACACCTGCAAATTACGTGCGCTTAAACACCGAGCTGTTTCATTTTCAAGTGCAGTCAGGTATTTTGGCATCGGAGGCCCGTGCCCTCATGCATGCGCATACCTTAAGCATGTGAACAGCTGGAATTTGCTCAGCAGAGCCGCCCCTGTTGAAAGTCAAGCAAATTGCTGCGGATTTGCACGACGAGGTTGAAAGGGCTGCTCTGCACATCTGGCGCTGCGTATGCCGTGCTGGGGATCCCCCAGCCCCGCGCGCTCCTCCGAAGCGCGGGGCGACGGTGGGACGCTGCCCCCGGCGGCGCTGAAAGGGGAGCTTCGAAAGGCCAGGCAGGCAGGGGATGTGCCAGCGCTGTTCGTCTCCAGCAGCTGTTTCGAGGGCGGCAGGGCCAAGTGGCCGTTTGCTTCCCCAACTGCCATGCAGCCACGGCCAGGAGGGCCCCGAGGAGCCCCTTGGGGCTGAGGCCGGCGCGCGAGGGCCTGATCCAACAGAGCAGAATTACCAGGAAACGCAAAAAAATCAAAGCAAGTCGGGGGAAGCAGAGACACTGGAGGGATGAAGAGCTCAGCAGCTTCACAAGGTGGAGGCAGCTAGCTAGTGTCTCCGTAACACCCCAAATGCGTGTGCTGACACAGCAGCCCTCTGCCTGGCTCTTCGCTCTGCAGGTGTGGCGCTGAGTGCGATACCAGCTCTGAGCACCGTGCCCGTGGCAGCAACGCCACTGCGAGGCCGCGGGAAAGTCTCGCTCGCTGACGATGATGTATTTAGCTCTCTTCCAGTTGTCTAATATACAATTCCTTCTGGGCTGACTGGCTTAATCACAGATCAACTGGAAAAATGCCGATGACTGGAAATGCCGTCAGCTGTCCGTGGGCCAGGCTGGCCCCGAGCTGATAAGGAGCGATGCAGAATATAAATGTCAGCGCGGAGCTGGCGAAGCACGGAGGCTGGTGGCATCTCCTCCCCGTCTTGTGGGAAGCGGAGCCACCGTGGTGCCCACCCGTCCTGCCGCTGGCTTTCCCCTTAGTCCCAGCTCGTTGGATCGGGTTGCTTCTGGAGAAACTCTGCTCTCTCTTAGAAGGGAAAAAAGTGGCGCGATCCCATGGCTGCGGAGAAGTGCTGAAACTCTCACCCCGCAGACTCGCACGCAGAGGGTAAGTAGACCTAACTCTCATTGCTTTCGCTGACATTTTTAAGGCCTACTTTGTCAGGTGCTGGGTTGGAAGCTTGCTTTCTCAAAGCCGTGGGTAGATGATGTGGACAAGGGGCCTGGCCCATGTCAGGTAGAGGCAGGGGGCTTGGAGCAGGGTCTGGGCACTGGGCTTGTGCAGCTGGCGCCTGTCATACCTCAAGGGAAATACAAAATGTGTGTTCAAGGTTTGGATCCCATAGGAAAACCAAATATTGCGTTCCTTGGGAAGGAGCATCGCCAGAAGTAATTATTTAAATGTATCCTCTCTGGAGAGAAGGGCATATTAATTCTATATGGGGACTGAGCTGCAAAGCTTCAGCCTTGCAATTCCCAGAGGAGACGTGTCTGAGAATGTCCCTCAGGCCTTGAATCTTTGTACTTCCCTTCTCTTAATATATAGAGCAAATTAAACCTAAAGAAGTTTAGGGGACTATAGTTGCACAGCAGGCAGATTATAAGTAACCTCTGAACACACGAAAGCAACCTCTGAACATTTCCATCTGTGTTTTATTGGGAAATCTTTGAAAGAAAGTCTGGGGGAGAAGAGAGGCAAAGAGCAATATGCAAAGGCTGCAGCTGGCATCAGTGCTGGATTCACATTGCTAAAGCGTTGGGGTTTAGGAAGAAGGGGAAAATCCAAGTATTCCTCATGCCGTTGGGCTCCTTGACTGATCTCTGAGCTCACCCACCTTGTGGGATTTACCTGCTCTGCCCAAGCTGCAGCAACCAGCCTAGGTTGGTCGTGCCACCCAGGAGGATCTCCGGGTACTTTTTCCTGCCAGCACTGATGTCAGCTGTGCTCTCCAAGTCCTTGTTGGGCGCTGCCTGAGCTTGCTGCCTGGTTCTGGTCTCGTCCTCACAGATACTGCGCAGGTTGGACTCTGCAGGCAGCTGAGTGGCTGCTCCTGATTTATGGTGGCGTCAGGAAGATCTGGATGAGGGCTGATTGATTCTGGCAGCAGAAGCGTCCTAATGCCACCAGGGAGAGCGCTTGTCCTCGTGACTGGGACCACAGGGAATTGTGGATCTAACCTTTTCTCTAGCTTGAAGTGCATTTTTTGGAGATGGATGATCATGCTGTATGTCAAGCAGCATTTGTCACAGGATAATGCCAGCTCTGACCTGCAGTGAGCAGGGCTTTTCAGTAGGGCCAGTCAACAGCTTCCTTCTCTGTCGCATCCTATGGACTTGCCAGCAAGCTGCAGCGCAGTGTTGCTCTGGTTAGTGGTGTGGGGACGATGCTCTGGGAAACGCTCAGCCTCTGGGCATTTTTAGGGGGATTTCCCCAGGGCTCAGCTATGCAGGATGACGTCTAAAACTTTTAAGAAAGTCCCAGAAATGCCACAGGCCTTGGCTGAGTCCCACTAGATGGAGCTCGGAGTTCACAAACCGGGAGCTGAGCTGACCCGGGCTCCCCGCACTGCCCCGCTCCCAGCCCAGCCGGGGAGCCGGGAGCAGCCCAGGCTGGGGCTGCTGGTGGAGTCCCCACCGTGCGTGGGGCCCCTCTGGTGCAGGAACGCTCTCCGTGCTTCTCCGTGACCGCCAGCGACGCCCAGCAGCTGAGAGCAAACGGTCCCCATGGAGCCGTGACCGAGGCATCTCACGAGACGTCTGCGCTGATCCCACACAAGCCGTAGTGTCCTGGTTGTCTCACTAGGCAGGGGGTGGGGTGCCACAAAAACGACACTTTCCTGGGAGCAGCTACTCTGCACCCAGAGCCAGCACAGCTCCTGCACGCCAGGACCTTCCCTTCCCTTCCCTTTGCTTCTCCTCGGGCTCAAAGATCAACATAGCTTCTTGCATGTGCTTGAAAGCAGGGAGTTTCTCTCCCCGCAAGACTTTAAGGAAGAGGAATACCTTCCTTGCTATGTTGCCTGGTTTCTGTGTTGCCCTGGTCTCACTAGCAGCTTGTGTCCGTAACCCTGGAGCAGAGCACGTTGTCAAGTTACTGCAATCACCACTTGCTCTCTAAGGAGCAAGAGCATCTTAAACCCTGTGAGCTTCTCATCAGAGGGGAAACCCATGCTCATCCCATGGAGGGGAAGAAGAGAAGACATGGATGTTACCAGGGACAGATGGGCCTGTGCTGCTGGGCTGGCCCCTGAGCTCTGCATGACCACAGCCTGTGGGTGACCGCTGGGTGGTCTTCTTGGGCCTTGTGTCTGCATCTGGCAATGGGATATGAAAGGATATGGGAGCAGGGATGTACAAGGCAAGGCCAACCTCACATCTGGATCCAGCAAGATAAAACACATGAGTTGGTTCTAGGTCTACTGTTGACCTGAACTCTCAGGCCAAACCCTGACACTCCCTGCTTTAGCTAAAAATGGAAGTGGTGGCTTTGGGTGGCAGCCACTAAGGAGCAGGTAGAAAATGAACGTGGGAACAGCAGAGGAAAATGATGCAATGGTGAAGATTAGCATGAAAAATATCACCCTTGTTGTCAGCCACTGCCAAATGTCTTCAAAGCATTGTAGCAAAGATGAGTTTTAAGGAGAGACGTGAAGGTGCACAAAGAGGTGGCCTTGCAGGCATTGAACTCCTGATGTGTAGATGCAGGGAAGAAGAGAAAAGCTTTGCTGGAACTTTTATTTTTTGAGTGGGTAATTTAATCAGTGACATTAAGCCCTCCCAATTATTTCTTGCCATGGATACTGCCTATTTATTAATTTTCCTAATATAAATCCATCAAGCTGTTGTCATGCAGCAAGGAAGCAAACAAAAGCACCCCAGAGTTTTGATTGGACCATAGAAAAGCAATCGAAGAGGTTAATTATTGCTGTTAATTATTTGCATTGCAGACTTGGTTGCACACAGCGTTGTCTGGTGCCCTGGGTGCTGGGTGCAGAAGGAAAGCCAGAATGGCTGGTACTTCGGTAATCAAGGCAGCCATGGGAAGAGGGAAGGGAAGCCCTCCCATCTTTGGGACGCTATCGGAGGCGTTGGCATTGCCCCTTCAAGAAAAATGGCCAGGTGCTAGTATGCCCAGGTTGGGACGGCAAGATGCTTTTTCAGAAACCTCCAAATGCAAGCAGCTTGGCTAAGAACTTGTTTCCCTACCTACCAGAGTGATTTGCTTAATCAGCCTTGACTTCCTGCTTAATCATCGTGGCTCTGCTGGCACGGTGACCGCGGGTCCGGCCTGCCCAGCCCGCGCCCGGAGCACGGCCTCCAGGTCTGCAGGAGGAAGCGGACAAAGGGGCAGAGGTCCAGCAAGAAGAAGGTTCAGAGGCCCGGAAAGCTTTTTTCCCCAAAGGGAACCATGAAGGAAGTTAGAACTAATTTAGCATAACAAAGGAGAGGTTAAGAGGTGATTTGATCATCATCTCTAAGTACTCACATGGGAATGAGATTTCTGGGAGTAAAGGGCTGTTTGATTTGGAGGACAAAGGCATACTAACATACTGCCTGAAAGCTGAAGATGGAGGGGAAAAAAGTGGCAACTCACTTTTTTAATGCTTAAGATTATCTATGAATGTACTTAGGGGTAGTAGAGTCTCCATCCTTCAATATCTTTAAATCTAGATTGAAGATCTTCCTAAAACACATGCCTAGGGTCAGACAGAAATTATGGACTTGCAACTCTGTGGCCTGTATCTTGCAGGAGTTCATATTAAATGATTTTATTTGATCCTTTGGCCTTAAGATCTATACATCTACTTGCAATAGCTAACAGCTGCCGCAAACCTGCTAAATCCATCTGGCAGTTTGTAGGTGACCGCAATGTCAGATAGACTTTGTGTCCACCTTACCTCACCAAACGCTGTCCTGATCTACAGCCTGGGCTGCTATGTCGTCGGGCACAGCAGGGTTCTCTGGAGCACTGATTTCTGTGGTGCAGCATTTTTCCCACACCGTTTTTCTGTCGAGGGATGTATGAAGACTTGCTGCTGTACAGTTTGATCAGAGCATGCTTAGAGGTCTGGGCTCTGCTGTTTGCTGAGGACTCTTAAAGTATACTGCATCATCCAAACAGGCTGTATGGCTTTGCTTGCGCCGACTTCTGGCTACTCTTAAATGCGACAATCCATGAAATTGTAGGAGCCAATACCTACTTTTCTAGAAAATGTTACTGTTTGGGGGAAGGAATCCTCTCCTGCCCCCAGGAGATAATCAGGTTTTTGATGGTGAAACCCAAATTTGCCTGTCACGGGCATGATCCCAAAGCTCTCTGCAGCCAATTTCTCCTGCTGAAAGCCTGTTGCACTGACTGAATTTCCTCTCCTCGGAGACCTTGAGATGCTGAGCCGAGGGCTGTATTAACACTGGGCTCTACGTTTGATATTCCTCCCTTGAATTGCTACGCTCTGCTGCCCAACCATGCAGTGGTTCCTCGGCTGATGTAAATCAGTTTAGCTCTGTTGCCTTTGCTACTCCTTCCCGTAGCCCGGCTCAAGCTTTTGGCGCAGAGGCAGGCACCACAGAAACCTTGCTTGCCCCTGTGAGCCCCCGTGTAGGAAAGCAAAGTGTAGCTAGGGATGTCAATTAAAGCCAAGTCAGCCGGGGCAGAGCCTCGGTGGGAGCGGTGCTCTTGTTATCTGCATCCTGGGGCCAAGACTGGTGTTTTTCTCCTGCTCTGGGGAGTAGGCATGGGAAGTTTTGCCACCCAGCAGGCTCGTTTTCCCCCCTCCTTGCTGGCGGTGCGGAGGAGTCAGCCCCTGGTGAACGTTGCCACGGACAGTACGTTAGAAGACGGCATCCTGCAATAGGCCTTGACTTCAGCAGGCTTCCTCACGGATGAGGAGACTTCCAGCATGACTAAGGGTATTGCAGTGTATCCTTAAGATAACATCTTTTGCTTGCCAACGTGCGGGCTGTCTGCCAACGGTGGGGGAGGAGATCTGTTGTGAGTCTTTTGTATGTGCTCACAGTAAATAGATACATGCCAAATTGATTGCACTTGCCTTCCTATTTCTCCTCTAGGAGTAGAAAGGAGGGAAGAACGAGTCCCTTGCAGTCTCCCCCAAACCACCACCCTGTGCAGCTTGGGACACCCGAGGCAACCCACCTCTGCACGTGCCTGGGGGAACGGGGTCGGGATCCAGCTTCTGCAGCGTGACCGGGATGATCTCCCTCTCTGTGTCTGAATGTGCCGCTGGGGGATGGAGGTGCCGGTGTCCCTGTTGCATGGTAAGGGGAGCTGGGGCAAGGCAAGGCGACTTGACCGCGTGGCCTGGCTGGTGGTGCTGGAGCTGCTGGCCAGGTGGCCCCTTGCCTGGGGTGGCCCCTTGCCTGAGCTCGTCGCCGTCCTGCAGATCCAAGCAGCACGTTGTGATGGCTCGGACCAAGCTTGTGCCCTTGGTCCTTGACTACTTGGAAAACCTCAGGACAGCAAAGGGTTTTGATCTACTGCCTTGTTGCCCAAACGTTAACTTTTAACTAGTTTAAACACTTAATATGATGGCCTTATTTTTAAGACTGCCAGCTGAGCTGACTGTGCTTAGGATTATCATTTTCAGCTGTTCTCCAGCAAGGTGCTTTCTCAAATGATTTAAAAAAAAAAATCAAAGTTGTAACCACATCTGTGGCTGCCTTTATCTCTGGGAGTCAGGAAAACGAGCTTGGAGGCCAGGAGGTGCTTTCTGAAATGGAAGTCTTTTCCTGCACATTGCCCAGCTTCTAGCGGTGGATAGATCAGCCACAAACGTGGCTCTTGCTGAAATTTCTGGCACTGGGGTTCTGCAGCAGAGTGAAAAAGAGGAGTCTAAAAGTCACCTGATTTAGGCTGTTATCCTAAATCAGGCGTGACTTCTCTCTATGAACACCATCCAACTGTGCTGATGCATTATCCGGCCAACCTGGTAAGTAGATCTATAATGTTAGTGAGTGTTTTTATTTACATGCTTCTCTTTCTATTAGTTCTTCCTGGGCTGTGATATCAGTCCATCACTATTTCCTATCGCATTTTGCAGAGGAGGAAGTAATACGCATTTCTACCTCGGCAAAAGAAAACAGCAGATGTGAAGAACACAGCTGGAACAGCCTTCTGTGTGTCTTTTCTAAGTTAATGGGCCAAATTCTCAGGTGGTATTAAAAAATCAGTGGAATACCAATGAGGTTACATCGGTTTACTTCAGCTGAGAATCTGTCCCCATCATCTCTAGAAAAACTTGATTAGGTCCAGTGCGTTGCTGACTTCTTTTATGAAGAAGCTGTAAAAAGTTCTTTTCTTCTGCTAGTGCTTCTCTCCAGGGAGTTGTTGGCAGAGAGAGTCAAGTCTCTCAGCAATAATACATTTCAAAGTTATTATGCCAGCAGAAAAGAAACATGGGGATTTGAACTTGGTTATATATATATATATATATATATATATATATATATATATTTTATGACAGACCAGAACACTAAAGGTGTGCGTGGGGAAAGCACGCAGATCTCCCCAGACCTGCCGATGCGATGGGCGTGCTGTGCCCATGGGGAGCTGAAGGGCTGCAAACAGGGACCTTGTTCAGATGGGGGTCATCCCTCTCCCTCCACCCCTCTTCTGTCATGGGCTTAGCTGTCGCGGCAATGCATTCGGATAGCGAATAGCGCAGCCGAGCCCAAATCTTCATGCTACTGTAGTAATAATAGAGCTTTCATGTAGGAAATGGCTGAATTATCAGCTGAGACCTCCTCTTTTTGTAATGATTAACCCTCCGCTAATGATTTGCTATAATATTGGGAGATGTTGAGTGCTGAGATATTGATGTTTAATGTGATCCAAAGCAAAGGCCCAGGAAGCAATAAAGACTGACTCTAGCTAATGTGCGAGGGACTGGGTTTCTTTCTGGGCTCTACGTTAGCTGATGATCCGAAATGTTTGCCATGGTGTGGCAGCCTCACCTAACGGAAGCTGAATTTCTGGCTAATAATTTAATGATGGGTTTGCTGTATTTCCAATTACTGGAAAAAGCCATGATTCTTTTTTTTTTTTTTTTTTGCTACATGTCATAAAATTGCCCTTCGTGCTTCACAGAGGCAGGGAGAGCACCTCGCCTCTCTCTGAGCAATTGCACCGCGCTGGGGCGCCTACCTGGTGCTGGTGCCCAGCCTCCAGCCAAGGTGGATGGAGCCGGCCGAGGCTGGCGCCACTCAGAAATAAGGTGGCGTGGGAGGAAAACTTGGAAGGACAAATTACAGCAAGTATTGATTCCCCCGGCTGCTTGCAGAGGGGATTGCATTAGCAAGGCTGCCAATGACATTATGTGCAGAATCTTGTCCACGGCTGGTTCAGTGGCATTAAGAGAATTACTTTGGCCTAATGAATAGGAATAAGAATATTTCAGCCTCCACCCTGGAAAGTAATGGTGGATCATCAAGTGTACAGCCAAGTTCAGTGCTAGTCACTTGCCAAGGGAATGCAAATGAAAGATTTCTTTTATTTAATGGACACCATAGCATGGTGTCCAAATTTGTGGTCTCTTTCCCTGTGGATTAGTTTTTTCCGTCCTTCTAAATCAGATCTTGTCTCTGTTCCTGACTGACTTTTTTTTTTCCTTCAAGCAGAAGAGAATTTTGCTGACTCTTACACTGAAATCTGTCTATGGATTGCACCAAAACTCCTCGATCAGCTTTATTTTTATGTTATGATCGAGGTGAGAAGCTGGTGTGCCGGAGGGGCTCAGCTCCGCGCTGCAGTGGAGCCGGGTCCCTCCTGCGCTCCTCCAGCGCAGTGCTGGTGAGCCGCTTGGCCGAGCTCGCCGCTGTCCCATCCCGCCGAAACCGAGGGGACGTGGTGGAGCCCCTCTCCCTGGTGTTGGGCTCCTCGCTTGCTCCAGCCAGGCACGCATCGGATCCTTGCATCGCAAAAGCAGGGCTACGTGCAGAGACCAAACAGAGGAGTGCAAAAGAGCGAGGAAGTGGGCTAGCGGGAGAGAACAGAGTTCCTATAGGATCCAGGGCTTAATTTAGTGTTATACCAAGTTGCTCAACTCTTCGAGCACAGGCTGTGCCTCACCACAGCTCACAGATTAGATCAGCATGAGACAAAATACATGCCATAATGAACAAACATTTTCAGATGGGACGCAGCGTTTTGCTTTATCAAACAGTAATGATTTGTAACAGTAATGGCTGAGGGTGTTTGGGCTTTTTTCCCCCTCCCGGTTCTCTTGAAAAAGCAGAAAATGTTCTCAAAGTAAGCTGAAATTGCAACCGCAGATCAGTCACCTTTCAAATGAAATGAAATTCACTGGTGGTTAATCTTCGTGTGGCCTTATTTGCTTGAAGGGCTGAAGGGAGGTGGGTTTTTTTTTTTTGTTGTTTACTTTTTCAGAATCAGGGTTCTTTCCTAATTAATGTTTTAGTTGACAGGAAGAGCAGGTTTCGGCTTTGTTTCGCCAAGTGTTTTGATGTCTGAACAGAGATGTCGAGCTGGATGCGTGTTTGCAGAAGAGGCTGGCGGGAAAGATCAGAACTGATTCGTTATGTTCTCAGAGAAAGAGGCTCAATGCCCACCAAAGAGAATGGGAAACAGCTGCAGAGCACCCAACATCCACGTTTTGGAGGTGAAACTGTGGCTGCAAGCTGGTGACAAAATTCCTATTGACCTTGTGGAAGGGATGATTTTGTGCCGGGTGGCTATCACGCGGGCTGAAGACGAGCTCCTAAAGGGGAGACGCTGTCCTGGTTGTGGCAGTGCTGGGGATGTGCGCCAAGTCCACGGCAGCTGCTGGAGGGCTTGTGCACTTGGGTGGCCCAAGCTGCGAGCCTTTGGGAGCCCTTGAAGGGAGATGCGGTGCCCAGCTGGTCCCTCTCGGTCCTGGTGGGCACTGGGGCAGCTCAGGGCCCTTCTCCTGTGGGATGAGGCCAAAGCATGCAGGTTAATTAGGTGCTCCTGCTCCTCTAAGCTTGAGAGAGGAGGAGATCGGAGACACAGCCAGACCCCTCTGGGCAAGAGAGATGGGCTGCTGGGGGATTTGGGAACGGACTGTGCTGGGAGGGATGTTAGGTCTCTAACCATTTGCAAACAAGCTGTCAAATCGTGTTGACAAAAGGCCTGCAAAACCCTCTTCTGGCTGGAGCAATGCTTGGGAAATGCATCTCCCGAGTGGGGACTTTCACAGCGATGAGTCCTTTATTGATGTGGTCGAAGAACATGGCAAACACATGACCCATTGCCATGATCTGTCAGACTGGATCCTGCTAATACACTTTTTTAACCCTCTCTGACACCAGCAGCCAGAAGCTTCTGTCACTACCGAGACATTCAGCACCATCCCAAATCCCCCCAGGCAGGGGTAGATGAGAGCTCCCTGGAGGAGAGCTGACACTGGCGCCTGGGAAAACAGCAGTGCAAGCATGGGAACCGGGTCAGGAACTGGCCACGGCTGCTCCCAGCGGAGAGCAGCAGAGCGACTTCTTGGCGTGGGTGGTCAGCAGTTGTGAGGATAGCGGCGCTGATGCTGCTGGGAGAAGCGGGGGGACTTTCATCTCTTCCCAAAGCATGACTGCTTTTGAAGGCTGTCAGTCCATCCTACTCTTTTACTGCCACCTAATCCTTCATTTGCAGCCTTTGGCCCTTCATAGCAAATCGCTGCTGGAATGGGTTGTGGCCTGGGGTCCGCACTGGGATGGATGGAGGTAGGATGGATGTCCTGGGCGATCTGCTTGGACTCCACAGCCAAGACCTTTGTTTTCTGGGCAGGCTTGAGTTGCTTTGGTGATCCTCAGGGAATGGGCACCACATCGGGAGCTCCTGTTTGGGGAAGGGCCTTCACCTTCACAGGCGACAGCAGCCATGACCTGGCACCAAAGCCCTTCCACTAGACATCCTAACTTGGCTTTGTTGGGTCTCTAAGAGTACAGGCCTTCCTGGACTGACTGTCACTCACGGTGATGGCACTGCAAGGTCTGAAGTTGGTCCTGGCTGAGACGCTTCAGACGAGGTGCATAGACATGGAGCTGCACACTCTCCTCTCTCCAAAGGGTCACGGTGCCGTGTCCTGGTGTCAGCATGGGAAAGAGCTATGCTCAGTAAGTTAAAAGAGTGTCTTTCCACAATTAGGGCTGGGAAGAATTTGAGGGCATTATTTTCTTTTTAAACAATAAATAATAGCAAAGTCCATCTCCTGCCTCTTTTAAAAGCAGCTCCCTTTCCTGATGGATAGATAGATATAAGAGGATTCTTGAAGCCACAAATCTGCTGCGGCTTTATTACCTGAATTTGTTGGAGTTGATGTGATGGAAACTTCATACAGAGAGAACTCTTGAAAGGTTAGAGAGGGAACCAGCTGTCTTCAGAAAGTCTTGATGTAGAGAAAACAGGCAAGAAAACCCACATTAAAAAAAAAAAAAGTACTTGAGCTGGATGAATAGGTGTCAGGGCTGAACGCGGGTGATGCTGGGAGCCGGGTGCAGGGCAGCCCTGACACAGGAGCCAGCCCTTGCCCCGGGACACAGTGCGGTGTGGCGATAGCATGGTCCGTAGTGAAGCTGGCTGCCGGGAATGGGACGGCTTCTCCACCCTCGCGGGCTTGGGCTGGGGCTTGGGCAAGCTTGAAAGACAAGAAGAAAAGACAGTGAGAATGATGGTGGGATGTGCCACCTACCTCTTTCCAGATCTCTCCTCTCCTCCTGGGATTCAGGCAGACAGAAAATCCAGCCTGATGATCAGCGGCCTGGGAATTGCCTACCCAAAGCAGGAATAAAATCAAGATTGGATTCCGCTTTTGGAAGGCTGCATGCTGGAGAGAGGCAATGCCGAATTTCCAAAACTCTTGCAAAGGCTTTTACAGAGGCTGAACCCTCACGTCTGCGAGAGCTAACAGTGCCCTGGAAAACAGCCAGGCAATCCTGCAGGGAATGGATGCAGAAAAACATATTTTTTAAGCTGGTCACTGAATCAGCAAAGATCTCACTTTATTCACGTTTAACTTGGTGGCTTTTCTCTGCTTGGTGTAGCGTCCTGATACAGAGCCCAGCAAAACCAGTGGAAAGATCCTGATGATTTCTGGGCAATTTTGGCCATTTCTCGGCTGGGCTGGGTCCCATCTGAGTGCAATCGTTGCCAAGAAAGTACAGGATAAACGAGCATGACGGGACCTGCGCCTACCCCAGGGCCGTGCGGGAGATGGTCAGGTCGAGGAACTGTGGCTGTCAGAAGCGGTCAGACAGGGCTGGAGACAATGGTGAAGCGGGCGCGGCGGGCTGCTATTGTTTCGGGGGAACGCTGGCATTACAATGCAATGATGTCAGTATGACGGCGTGGTGCAATTAGCTATGCACGTAGCGCAGTAGCTCTTTTAGTGGAACTTTTTGTAGCCGAGACCGAAGCTTAAAACTCGCCCTCCTTGTTGCGAGGGGGAAGGTGAAAAGAGGAGTTGCGTTTGCTGGCTTTTAGGAGGACTCCTGCCTGAAATAGCCTCTGCCGCGCCGAAACCTCACCCTCGCCGGGCCAGGGAGGAAATCCAGAAAAAGGAGCTGCAAGGAGGGAGAAAACAGACGACATCTTTAAGCTGTGATCATCTAAGAATATTAACTGCACTCGGGCTTTGCAACTGCCAAAAAGTGAAGCTTGAGAAATGTGGCGCCAGGAATCTTGAAGTCACTTTTGTAGCCTTGGAAAATGCAGCTGCTTTGGGATTTCAGCCCAAGACAGTTATTATTATCCACTGTGCAGAATGAAGCTTCTGTTGGGAGCTTTTACAAAGGCCATCAGTCTTCACAAATACTGGTTGTTTTTATCACCTGGCAGTAATGACACTCTCTGGTCCCTTTAATATCCGAGTGTGTTCCCAGAGTGAGACCGGGAAACTCATCTAGGGCTTGGCCCCCTCGGAGAAAAACAGCTTACAATTTTCTGCCAGGTAGCTGTAACCGCTGCGCAAATGGGCACAGTTCACATCATAAAAACCGCTCTGACAGACATGACCTCCTGGAGGTTTATCTGAGCCGTTTGTCGCTGAGCGGAACAACATATATCACGGCTGAAACACATGCCAAGAAGCGATCCGCACGCGCGCTTTGGCTTTTCGGTAATTATTTCTCACGCAGGACAAGCGCCCGACGGGGAGCTGCAAGAGGCTGGCTGTGCTTCCCCAGCTAAAACGACGTGATCGGGGTGAAAGGGTCCTTCTGAAGGCGACTGCTGACGTACAGCTGGCTGGTGGTAAAACCGCACCTCTGAAATCCAGCCGCCCCATGCCAAGTCTGGGCCAATAGTGGGCGAAATGGTTAACGCCGCGCTGTTAGCAAGGGGCACCCGGGCTGCGCTTCGGAAGAAACCCGTTAAAAAGCAGCTCAGAAAGCTGCGACGCCTGCCCCTAACGTGTGTACAACGATGCGTCCGTGTCAACTTCCATTTTTTTCCTCGGCACCAAGATTTCTTGTTTCTCCAGGTAAATAGCGATGTGGAAAGGCCTCCAGGTGCCTGCGGAGAGCGGCCTTTCCCCAGGCGCGCCGTAATTCCTGGGCTGCCAAGAGCTTGTTCGCCGCACGCGACGCCCGCCCCGGGCGGGATCAGCTGGAGGGGAAGCGGCTCGCGCTGTGAAACCGCGGGGCCTCAGCCTCTTTAGCTTGTTAAAAAGCAGATCGAGAGGTGACTTAATGGTGTCGCGTGAATGGCCTAAAAAAAGACCCGACCCCCCCCACAATAACTTTGTGGACATTAGCAGTCTTGTAAACCTTTTTTTGAGTCACCGTTCTCTTTTTTTCTCACAGTTACTTAAACTGTGTTAAAAACAAAATCAGTTCTTGAATTCCTGTTTACCAGAAAATGAAGGTTTCAATAGGAAAACATAGTTTTGGGGGAACAAAATGACACGACGTGTCTCAGATTCCTGTAAGCAGGGTAAGATAAAACAATACTTGAAAATCACCGTGAGAACAAGAAGCAGGGTCAGGAAACATTAGTCACTTGACAATGTTGAAATTTTTGTGCATTTATTTTCCTGTTTATTTTTATGAACTCTTCCAGAGGGGTGGAAGGTGTATATTACTGTACAGAGGAGTCGCCTTGTGTTGTCTGTTGTCATTTTTAATAACTCTCTTATTTGACAGAGTTCACCTGCCATTTTGCGCCTAGAGTTATTACAGTTTCTAATATAGGTGATGCTCGTGCTCGGCTGTGACCTTATTTATTTGTTTTTCCCCTCCTTGTTGTGTAACTCGGTCGAAACGATCCGAGCCGGCAAATTCATACGCTTGCCCCGTCCCCGCCGCCCCGCAGGGCGATGGGGAGGGGGAGACGGGGCGGCGCAGGGTTTTCCCGCGGGCCGGGGGGCTCCGGGGCGCCCGCGGGAGCTGGCTGGGGCGCTCGCGTTGCCGTGGCGACCGGGGACGATGGGCGCCCAGTCCCGCGGGAGGAGGACGGGGAGATGCCGAGGGAAAGGCAATGGCATCGGGGGAGCATCCAACCGCACGGGGCCCCGGCTGGGAGGAGGCCGCGGCTCCTGCTCCTTTTCGGCTGCGGGAAAGGCCCCTGCCAGCGCCAGTGCTCGTGACGCTGCCTCTTGCAAACGTTTAAACCTCATTAAAGCGTCTACAGTGCCAAGCTGCTCCTCTCCCCCTTCTAAGAAAAAAGCCGGCTTTCTTTAAGGGACGGTAGCCACAAAAAAGAGCAGCCAGCCCGCGGTTACCATCGAGCAGACCACAGCCGATTTAACGCCGGATAAACAGAGATTTCAGCTGCCCTGCTAAATAGCGCGCGGCACGGCACGGGGCTGGGAGAGCCGGCGGCGCTGGCCCGGCTGCGGGGGCAGCGAGGAAGCGGGGATGCTGCCGCCGGGTGGGAAGGCACAGTCAACAGCAAGTTTCTCTTTGTAGCGGATAATGGTGAAAACAGCTTGAAAACTTCACACCGCGAGCAGTGAGAAGAGCCGTCGCCGCGCACACGCGCACGGCGAATACTGTCATTAAGCGCTTGCTGGACGCCGGTCCCAGCAGTTCGTTATCCCCCTTCGCTGCTGGGCGAGGCGGGCGAGGAGGGAGGGTGCCTTTTTTTTTTTTTTTTAAATAATGATTTTTTTCTAAAAAAGCGACAGCCTTGCGGCCGCCCCGCTGGCTCCCGGCCGAGCGGCCGCGTGCTCGCCCAGCCCCAGAGTCCGCGCGCGGCTCCTGCCATGTGAGCGCCGCCGGCGCCTCTCCGCTCCCGCCACGAGGCCAGACCGCCTCGGAGAAGCGGGCTTAAATCCCCCCCCCCCCCCGAAACGAAGCGCGCGCGCTCGATGGGTTTCTCTTTCTCGGGAGGCCCCGAGCCAGCCGATCCCTTCGCAGCGCCGGCGCGCTCCGGCCGGCCCTCGCTCGCGTGTCCAGCGCCAGCGCGCCCCAAAGCCGGCAGGTGCTGAGCGCTGCTCTGGGCAGCGCTGCTCTGACGTGGCTTTCTCTGCATAGCTCGCTCTTTTACGGCAGGCAATCAATCAATCAATCAATCAGATGTGCTGCCAGCTTTTCCCCTGCCATGTACACCAGCGAAGGGAACCAGATGCTTCTTGTTTTTCCCCCGAAACGCAGCCGAGCGCTGGTTTTGTTCAGCGCTGCAGGGCTGGCTGGCAGGCGGCGTCTCGCAGACCGGGCCCTCGCTGCCTCCCGCTTCCCCGGCTTCCCGGGCCGCTCTGGCCGCGGCGCCCAGGCGGAGGCGCGACGCCGGCTTTCGTTAACCAGAGGTCCAGGCTTTCGCTCTCCCGCCAGCTCAAATCTGGTGCTCTTCGGGGTGGGGACTGCTCCTCATGATGCGGCCGTACAGTATCTAATTCATTCAGGCCCAGCCCGTGCTCGCGTAGCAAAACAAGCCCTCTTGGGTGGGAAATGGGTAGAAAATACCTGCACGACCTGAGCACTTTGGGCAGGTTTTAATATTTTCTCTACCACCATGTGCGCTTCTATTTTTATAATCATTTCTCTGCTTTCAGCTCCTTATCTTCTTTAGCTTTCCCTTGCCTTTCCACTGTTTATGCCTTAAAATCTTTTCATCACCTTTTCCTTTTTTTATTGTGGGGTCTGTCCGGGCTTTATTTCTTCTCCTCGGCCAGATTTATGCGAGTTGTCAAGTCCTCCAGCCATTTGTCTCCAGCTGATGACAGACTTGCCTTCCCCCTCCCCAGCCCCAGTCAGATTCATGGCTGTTCTTACGGTCCTTTAATATTTTAATGCTCAGCCTATAAATTTCATTTTCTTTAAGCCTGCACCCTTCTGCCGGGCCGCCCTGGGCCGCGGCCGCCAGCCGGGTGCGCGCCTTGCCGCGGCCCCGCTGCGCAGCGCGTGTGCGCCGTGCCGAGGGCCGGAGGGGGGGAGAAAGCACTGGAAACGGGAAGCGTAGCACGCATTTACTTTTCCACAAGCTCAGGCGATTCCTCAAAACTTGACAGGAATTGACACTTTTTTCCTTCAGAGCCATGATTTGTTGTGGACTCGTTGTGCTTTTTATTAAAATGCTATCGCGGAGCGCTTAAAAAGGCTGGCGTTACAGCTCCCCGACTTCCGTCTTTAATAAATGCATCCTCGCCTTACATTTTTCCCCTCTGATGTGTCGGCTGGGGGACTCTCTCTCCATCTCAGACACACGCAGGCTGCTTAAATCAGCCTCATTTCCCTCTGAGGCAGGGAGACGTTTTGCTCTCGGGAACTTTTCACGCCCCGAGTTAACAAAACTTCCCCAGTGCAAGGGATGGATGTGACATTGCGCGGAGGAGTTGGTGGAAGCGGGCTAGGTTATTGCTGCTGCATGAAGGGCTCCCCAGCCCTGTTTTAAGCACATTGAATGTCTTTTTCTTTTTTCTTTTTCTTTTTTTAAATATGAGGTTGAAATTCTTTTGGCAGCCGCTGTCCTTGACGGCGGCTGGAAGCGACGCCTCCCAAAGACTGTTCCCAGTGCTGCCGCCGGGTTTTGCCAGGGAGTTTTGCAAAAATCGGGTGAGCACAAACCCCTGCTGCTCTGCCTGGGAGCCGTGTGCCTGGAGGAAGCCGGGCTCGAAGCCAGGGCAGGATCGCTCTCTCTGCACCCCCAGGGACCAAGGGGGCCAAAATAGCGCTCGGCACGCTGACAGCATTTGTAAAGAAGTCGGTCAGCTCTGTTACTCGGGGTGAGATTGGCAGCTGATCTGAGGGGCGACGAAGCAGCCCTGCACCGCTGGCCGGGGGGGCTGATAGGAAATTATCAGCAACATCTGGGAGAACTATTTCCTCTGGGTTTGTAAACATTTAACGAAGGAAATGCAAGCAAAGTCTTCTGCAGCCAGCAGGCCGGAGTCGCCGCTGGCTCGTCACGCAGCCCTCCGCAGTGGCACGAGGAAGGAGGGCAGTATTTCTTCCCTTCATTCCTGGCGTCGGGACCAAGGAGGGGGGGTAGAGCTGCTGAGTGTTTAATTTAGCTCTTTCCATTTCAGATAATTGTGGTGCAACCCGAGCTGCGATACAGGAGCCCGGAGAGGCGTCATTCCCTCTCAGCACATTAAGGATTAGTTATTTTCCTATTAAACTGCTTCAGCCATGGTAAGTTTGCTGGCTTCAGTGGGCTGCTGCGCAGAGCAGGCGTTGGGAGTAAATCCTGCACGGTCGGGTGCAAGCAGCAATACGGACCTATTGAATTCAATGCAAATTTTGCTATGGGCTTGCATGGAGCAAAAGATTGCAATCAATCAATCATCAGCCGTGGAGGACATGCCGGCGCAGCCAGAGCCCCGTCTTGGGGCAGCCTGGAAATGGTGAAATCGGTTTTGTTGGCCCGCGAAGCCTCTGATTACTCCCATGCCAGGGCAAACTCGAGCCCCCGCTGGGGGGGAGGCACCGGTGAGCATTTCGCAAGCATCGTGGTGCGGGAAACCGGCCCCTCTTGGGTCCCGCCAGCCCCAGAAGGACCAACCCCAAGGTGACCCCAGCTCATGCTAAAATACTAATGCTTTTGGTGTTACGAAGTGGACGTCTGCCTCCCCTTCTGCTCCCTGTCCAAGCGGGAGCTGCAGCCCATCTATTAGGTTTCCAGCCCAGCCAGCGCACGCAGTCTGCTGTGCCTCCCCTTTTCCTATTACCTGCTTCTGGCTCTTCGCTTTAGCAGTGGCGCGTCTGTAAGCGCCGTGATTTACGGGCGGCGTTACGGCAGGACAGGCCTGACACTGATTGAGTCGCTTATCTGCCGGCTCCGTCCTGCTCCCTGACAGCCTCTCCCCCAGGTATCAATCTGCACATCACCGCTTTATTCCTGGGTGAGGGAAGAGCTGTCAAGGTTGCAGCTACGCTGTCATCTTCATCCAAGCTGCCAGCTGCCCTTCATCGCTTAAAGAGCCTCTTTAACACCGGCACGTGGGGAGGCAGGGGGGCGACCACCTTGGATGTCGGGAGACTGCGGCGGAACGCCTCATGCGCGGGAGGTGCCTGGGGCCTGGTGGATCGGCTCTCGTTTGTCAGGAGCCCCGCAAATACACGAGAGCTGCCACGGTGTAGGTTTAGCCCTGCCTCTTTAGCCCCGCCAGCTGCGAGAAACGTCAGCTGTCCGCCCCAAGGAGCCCGCGCTGCACCAGAGCTGGGCGGGAAGAGGTGACGGCTTCCTCCCGCCAGCCCGGCCGCCTGGCTGCCGCCGTGCCTCGGTTTCCCCGGGGGGTTCTGGCAGCCCGCAGCCCTCTGCCTTCCGTTTGCTGGTGGTTGTTCTTTCACAAATAAAAAAGGCTGCTGAAACATAATCTCTACCATAATGTTTATTAAATAGTAATTTTAAAAGGTTTTTATACAAATCATATAAACACGGTTTGAATTTTTTTTTGTTTGTTTTGTTTTTTTACACTGAAGAATCACAGTAAAAGCTCTTTAAGTCCATAAGTCCTGGCTCAGCCAGTGAACGGTCAAATACCTTGAACTGCAAACCTTGGAGAAGTTCCATTTCTGCATATAATTTCTTAATGGTTTAATTTCCATGCTCACCCCCGGCACCTTCCCACCAAACGAACTCACTCAGTATTGCAGCCTGCCTGTTAGCAACGCGTCCTCACCCTCAGCGGGGTGTGGAGGCAACAGCAGATTTCAGCAACGGCATTAACACTGACTTCTTTTTTTCTTTTTTTTTTCCTGAATTTCACAAAGGGAATTGCGATCAGCAAACCTAATACAGTTGCAGAGGAGGATGCAAAGAATTGAATGCACTGACTTCTTGTTTTTTTGTTTTTTTTTTTCTCCCTGTTAAGGTTACAATCAAACACAGTTTTCCGTAGTAGAACAGTAAAGCACCCAGCAGAGGTAAGTGAGGTATCGGCTTTGCAGCATTTTCGGCCTGCTCCTGCCCGGTAAGTGCACATGCGTGGTCCCCGTACTAACCAGCGGGGAACGGGCAAGCCGTGCCGAGTTAGTGCCAAGATCAGCAGTACGCTCCTGCCCCAGGTCAAAAGGTACATGAACACGAGTCAGTCCCACGGGATAAGTCACAGACACAATACAGACAGCGAATTCACGCGCGTGTGCAAACACACTACTTCTGGATATACGGATATACGAACTCTGCTCTCTGTACGCCTACTAGACACCATAACGTTACCGTTTTAATTATATACTTTCACCTATTGTTTGCCTAAGTCAACTTTTCTACGGTATGGTCCTTTTCCATTCATCCTTCCCCTCTTGTGTGACTGGAAGGGGGTAAGATCATAGAGTAGCAGCAATCCTGCTTTGAAATGGTCTGGCACATTTCCCCTTACCGCGGGCGTCTCCTTTGCACAGTGAAAACCCCCTTGAATGCAATTTGTACGTGAGGAATGCCAGAAGGAATAAGGTGGTTCAAATGGAGGATCTGAGATACTTCCACTGCTGTTTCTCTTGGGCACACAGCGTGAATTAAAAAAAATAAAGGATTTTGTGTGTGAGTCTCGGCATGTGTGCGTGGAGACAATGTGGATGTTCTGATGACACAGCTGCTAGTATCTGCTTCAGCAGTAACACATGCATGTTTCTTAGAGTGGATAAGGGGCTTTTTTTCCCCTAAAAACTTGCTGTCTGATGGAGCTTTTCATGAAACACTAGACAAATGCTTTTCCTATTCCCAGTGCCCTGACAAACAGCTGTGGCACTGTCCCCGCTCCTCTCCTCTCCAGATGTTCCTCATCTCCCCAAACACCTGCCCTCCTGGAGGACCTGTTGCTGGGATTGGGCAAACTGGACGTCACGTCACATTGCACCTTCAGCGCTCCAGGGTTAGCAAGGAGGGGGGGGGGGGGAAAAACCATCAATCCCTAACCCAAAATAGTTTGCTAATTTAAAATCAGGACATTTCAGGTACTTCCAAAGAGCTCCTGAAAAAAACAAACCCAATGTGCTGGAAAAGTTCTCGCTTACATATGTGCAAGCTGCTTTGGACAATCCACCTGTACCAAATTGGAAATGAAGGCATTGGTTTGAGGCCCAGCACTTGAATGTTTTTCCTCCATTAAATTGTCTTCATAACACTCCTAGGTGGAGAGGTATCGACTGTGAGACAATATAGCCAGACCACTTGAAAGTAGAAGGATAAGACTTCTTCAGCGAGGCTCTACCCAGTAGAGATCCAGTGAAGAACAGCAAAACGATGGGGAAGGATGAAGGCCTCACTTGTTGTCTGATACAGCACTGATCATCGGATGGCGGAAAAATACTTCTAAGGCACTTGTTTAAAGTAAAAAACGACACCAAAAAAATGTAGCTCATAAATCAGATTGCAGGTTTTTGCTACTGATCTGAAGCAGTGTAGCTTTGCTCTGGAGGGGAGAAGACGCCGGCGCCGGCAGGAGCCTGCAGCTGCGGGGAGAGGGGAGTGCCGCAAAACCAAGCGGCCCTGGCCGGCACGCAAGGGTTCAACATCCCGCCGCGGACCGTTTTCCCACCCCTTCAGCCCGAGGCCTCTGCCGTGTGCCTCAAGGTCAATGCCTAGTGAAGCCCCCCTTTCCAAAAGTCTGAGCTTTGGGAACCGGACAGACTGTGTCTTTTGTTTGCTGCAATTTTCTCATTATGCCCCCCCCCCCCAAAAAAAAAAGAAAAAGAAAAAAGGGCAGGATCAAGAGGGGTGGAGAGAGTCAGAGAAAGGCCTTTCTGATGAAGGCCTCAGCTGTTTCAATCCAAGATCTGGATTTAATAAATGGCTCTTATTCACAAATCACTTTAAGGCTCTTCAGCGTCTCTCAAAGAGGTGCTTCTACACACAGGGTTTCCTTTCCATTTTGTTTCTTAATGACTTCAGAAAGCACTGTTGTTGCCATCGACAGTAAAACCTGCATCGTGTCTTTCCCCCTGCCAGGAGAAGGAAAGTCAAAGGCAACAACCTGCTCCCATCTTCAGGACTAGAAACTGCAGCTTCTGGGGTTTAGCATGATGTGCACAAATCCCTACAGCCAAAACAGTATCTGGGTGGGGGGGGGGTCTAAAATGGACAGGGTCTGTATGTGTGTGTGTGTGTTATTTCTAAGGACAGGACAGCTGAAGAAATCCCTCAGCCTTCTCAGCAACTTATCAGAGAAAGGAAGTGGGAAATAACAACCAACATCTAGTTTCTCACATCCAAAAGGTAAACCATCCTCCCGCGCCACAGCTCAGCCACTCACGTCAGCAGAAAATGAAGATGAACCAACAAACAAGGGTCTCGGCTCCCTGCCTTGCCCTGCACAGTCCAGGTCGTGAAAACGCCCATCCAGTCCTTGCCGACCGCGACCCGCTGGCCGGCGCTTCACGGTCGTGGCCGGTGGCGGGAGCAGCGGCTCCCCCCACCCTCGCTACTCCCGGTCGGGTCGCTTGAGATTATGGCATTCAGTTCCCGTAGAAAACAGCAAAAGGTAAAAAGTCATCCCCACCAGCCCACCTCACCGGACCGCGGTGTTGAGGGAGATCCCGAGGTGGCCCGTCAGGCCTCCGAGCAGCACTTCTGGTGGTTCATTTTGACTTTGTGCTTGATGCCGTCATAGAGCTCGAAGTTGTAGTTCTCCAGGGTGGTGGAGCTGCGCGAGGACAGGCCGGTGTAGGAGCAGGTGCAGTAGAGCAGCAGTCCGGCGCAGATGGCCCCTAGGAGGACGCCGAGGGAGCTCATCGCTATGATGGTGACCAGGATGGGATCCAAGGTGTAGAGCCAGCTCTTTTCTTTGTCCAGCTTTGGGGTTCCTGGAGAGTTAGTAGAGAACAGTGTGTCGTTCCTATCCGATCCAAAGTAATCTGCAGTGAAACGGGCATTTATTATCCAGGGATCACATTTTTGTTCATATGACACATTTCTTACATGAAGCTGTAATGGCCAAAGAGGCCACCTGAGCTCTCAGTTGGTACATCTTGGCAGGGTTTGCTAACCCCTGTCCAGAAGTGCTGAAGTACCCAATTCCCAAGAAAGTTAGGAGCCCTAATTCCCTTTTGCATCTCAGTCTATGTTAATAGCATACTAGCTCTGAGACTCTGGCCCTTCAAGGGCTACTGAGTTCAAAATTATGGAAACAATCTGTCACAGCTCCCAGACTTAATTTTCTCCATCTGCAAGTCGAAATGCCATGCAAGCAGCAATTAATGCTTGAAAGTTCAGTTCCACTTGTCCTAACACAAATACAATATATTGACTTTGCAGGGTTGCTTGCAGTTGAAAAAGGAAAGAAAGAAAAGAAAACTAATGTCTTTGTCCAGACACTAAGTCACCACTTTAATGTACATTCTCAAGTGTGCTTTGGCTCCTAAATTCCATCGAAGCCAACGTTTGTAAGACTCCTAGATAATTTTGAGGATTTCTGTCTAACTTTACAAGTAGGCACTCATACCATGTTGTTTGCTGTCTGTGCAAAATCATGTAGACATGGGCAATGTCCCCTGCGGTCTACATTTGGCACTGAAGAGGGGTATAATTCAGCAAATGAAAGGTTAGTCACCCTTGTGTCTACAAAGTGGAGGAAAGCTGGATGCTCCAAGAAGGTCAATTGAGAGAACCTAAATTACACTCTTAACGTAGATGGCATGAGTACTCTACAAAGCGTTAGGCAATGACATATGGTAAACTGCTGTGTACCAGGTAATATATCTGCCTTGACGAGAAGAAGGCCTTAGCTACAGAGCTATAATTCACTGATGTCATTTGCTATTTTCCTGTCAGTGGGCTGTGGATCACTGTCTCTGCTACGCCATGGGGCACTCTGCAGAGGGCAAGCCCCTCACCTAGAATTAGTGGAGCGTCTGTGTCAGGCATTTGTCAAGCACGTTGCCTCACCAGAAGCCTGCCCACGTACAACTCCTTCCCTCTGACAGCCTCCATGAAGCAGGGAAGGAGGCTTATTCTCTCAAAAACCACACAGCAATGACATCTTGGCTTCAAACTCGAGGCAGGGAAAAGCTTCAGCTAAAACCTCCGTGAAGATGTGAGAGCCAGAGCCTCTGTCAGGGTCCAAGGATTTCAGCAGCATTGTGCTCCTTCACTTGCTGAAGGGCAACCCATTTTGGGGAGGTTAGGGAAATTTCTGAGAGTTAGGAAGGATAAGCGGGTTTCAAAATACAAACCTCCTCTCAGATTGCTAACATTTGGCTTGAACTGGGCTGTTTGCTTTTTCTCAGCCCTACATTGCAATTGCCTAGAACTGGTGGTATAAATTTGGAACTATGGAAGGGAGGAACGACATTGGTGACTATATTGTAAAAAGAGGGAAAAGAAAGCTAACTAATTTGTCCAAGACTACATGAGAGGCCCACAGGAAGGTCAAATGAAGGCGAGGTTTCCTAATTTCCAGGCTCCTTGCTGTATACCACCTGCTTCTTCACCTTGCACAGCTCTGCACGATGTGGCAGAGGCAGAGCATCATCTGTGGAAAGGGATGAAACATCTGAGAGTCTTATCACAACTGGCGAGAGCCCGACAGAAAGGCTGCGCCAGCCCTCTGCTATCCCCAGCTACAGAGGATGTCTTCAGGGCTGGGAATAATTGTGGCATCTGACACTGAAAAGCAAGCTCCCCTCAGATAAATCACCATGTGGCATTTCAGTACCAACCATGATCGTCGTCGTCTTCAAAGCCTTGCTCGGGGATGGGAAAGTCATCCTCCATTCTTGGGAAGTTCACTAGAACAACAAAATGGGAAGCACCGTTTGTTTAAAAAGGCCATTTGGGGGCATTATTGCCAACAGTCACTTGGTTATGGGACCTGCCAGAAGAAAACAATATTTGAACTACTGCAAAGTTCCTCCTCATGTGGCCAAAGTCAGGGAATACTCTTGTACACTCGCGATAACAACAGGATCTTCCCACTACATCACATTTCATGTCTATCAAACAACCAGCTTTTAAGGAGAGAGAGAGAGAGACTAAAAAGCAAAGAATCCAGGTAACTTGAATAGCACTAAAATATTGTCATTGGTGCCTTCATAATGGCCATAATTCACTATTAACATGTTCATGGGTATTATCCTTATAACTTCCAATAGGATCTTAGTACCCATCATTACTTTCCATTAATGCTAGAGTCATTTAGCACACTCTACTTTTCATCTTTCCCCATACATCTTAGTGGACACAGAGCTCCAGTGACCCAGATTCTCTTTGGGTTTCAAATAAATTCACAGTAATTTGAGGAAGTCATGTATCATCATTACATGTTTTAATGCAAAACCTCATGGAAATGGGGAGAGTGGTAAATGGGTGTCCATATCTAGGCATTTATGTTAACATCTCTCTAATCCAAGTTCCTTTTATGCTATTCAGCATAGATCAAGCACTAGCAACCAAATGCACACGCTGCAGTCTGAGCAGAGAGGTAAGTTATTTTTCTGCGCAGTCTTCCTAGCATTATCTCTGTGTATAGAAATGATGTTTCTTTTTCAGTACTCCAGAAGAAAATGCCCTTTCATTTCAACCTGCTTAGGGTTTTTTCAAAGCTGACTGCAACTTGGGGTGCTCAGCTGAAAAGACAACTTGAGAAGAACAGGAATGCAGGAATACTAGAAAGTGGTAGAAGTCACACCCCTGAAATCGCTGTGGTCGAAAACCAAGGCTATTTTATGTCTTGTGCAGAAACAGCAGGAAGGATTTTACTTAAAAAGGAGATTACTTAAAAACAACTGACCAAAACCAAAGAATGTAACTTGTGCCTAAAAGCCATGTGCAAAGAAATTATTTGAAATTTCATGAAGGAGTATTTGCATGTATTTGGGCAGAGATTTAGGCCTGGAGAAGGCCTCCTGAATCATCGCAGCCATCTCCTTGCTCTCGCAGGCAAAGCTGTTGTGCAACCCCTTTCCGCAACACCTCGAGGCTTGCTCTCAAAGGAGGGGGCCTCTGCTGACCTCCAGCTGACTGCGCACCACCTCCTGCCACCAATCCCAGCTGTTAGACCCCGTTTCTATCTCAGCCTGACAGCATCTCACGTCAGAGGGGCTAAACATGCATCACAACCTCTGGGCAGCCTAATTGGCACGTGATTTACCTTAACTTATATTGGTGCTGTCCTGGAAGCTGTGGCAAACAGCACAGTCTGGTGCACGCCAGCCTAATCGCATCTGGGACTCCTCCCCGGGGACTGATGGCTACGATCCTCTGCCCTGGTGCTAACGATCTCTTCCCAAATACTCATTCTTGAGAACTGCCTTTTGCCCTCCTCGAAAGGATTCAAGGCTTGCTTTGACTGCTCAAGTGGACCTGGCAAGGGGGACGCACAGGCGACGACGCTCGTCCCTTCCGGAGATCGGCTTTGTGTTAGTGAGTCGGCTAATTACGCTGACGCTAGGCTGCTGTTAGCTTGTTGAGGAAACAGAGGTGCACAACATCTTCTGTAAATCCTCATTTTAGCAGCAAGTTCACATGATTTCTCAACACTTCCCGAAGTGACAGGCCCAGATGGCAACATCTTCGAGTTGGGAGAAGTGCCTGAGGGCCTCGTGCAAACGTTTAGAGCTGAACATGTGGAAAATAACTTGCAAAGCAGTTCACACTCGCAGGCGTCTGCTTTGCTAGTTCTCAGCCGTCTGAAGACAAGCAGTGATACTCTGCCATCAGCCTCACCCGTACAACCCTGCAGAAAGTGTAGGTTGCACAAACATATGCAAAGGTGGGAACCGGACCATAGTCTGCAAAAGGAAGCCAAGTATAGGGAAAGTAGGTGGAAGTCTTCTGCCTTTCAGTGTCCCAGCTCCTCTGAATTTTGTGTGAGAACACATTAGCAATTTGGTGCTCTTTTTTATTTCCCTGGGTAGTTTTGGGGTAAAAGCCAGAGAAAGAAAGTATCCGTTAATCAGTGCTTTCAAAAGAATAGCAGTTCTTCAAGTCTGAAAGGAAGGAGCATGGGGAAAACTTGAAAAGAGAACATTTATACAAAACCCTAACCCAAAATCTACTTACTCCTTCAGCAATTTTCTCAATTCCCTATGCTAATATGACTCCAACTTATGCTTAAGAACTATCTTCCTCCTCGTCGTTTCACCTTTCTCCTCAGGCCTGTGGTAGGACCTTATTAATCCGTTTTCCACACGCCGTTTGATTGCTATCAAATTGTACGTCATGTCAGGCAGCGCGCTACACTGGTTATGGAAAAATATAACTCGACTTTGCTTTTTCCATGCTGGGGTTTCTTGAGTCATTAACAAAAATCAGTTCTGGCTGTGTGGCTGTCTGTGGGAATTGAAGCTGGTGGTCTCAGCTCAGTTCCTGGTGGAGATGTTTTCCCGACACAGAAAATAGCCTGGTATTTGTCATTAATTAGGCTCCTTTGTAACAAATCTCAGCAATATTGTCACAAATGGAACAGGCCATGAAAGCTGACCCCCTCTGAAAACAGCTCACAGAAAAACCCTGCAAGCTCTTGGGCAGAACAGGGAAAACGGGTACTGCCCTGTCGTTGGTAAATGGAGAACTTCCCTCTTAAAGGGCAATTTTCAGGCACAATTTACCCGGCATTTTGAAATGAAAAAAAATTGCTAGGGAAAGGTAGGCAAGGAAGTTAAAGGGAGCCCCTGTACCTAAGCGTGAGGAGAGCTTTCTCCTGAGCCCTTCCTAAAGCGCGTGCTGAATGATGGCTGTGAGCATCTAGCCGGTCATGCTGAAAAGATGATGTTAGCGATGTCGCTGGAAACGGCCGGATGCCGAGAAAAGACTGCTATCTATTGGATCGGAGAGCAGAGCCAGCTAAAAGGCTGATTTATGGAACCTGGGAGCAGAAAGAGGAGATCCTAATCAAAGATAAGCAGCGCCTTAAGTACTGTGTCCATATAGGCTCACAGGCAGGGGGAGCGGGATAGAATTAGTATTTGCAGAGATTAAGCAGCTTTAATGTACATCCGTTTTAAAATAGTAGCAGCGGCGGGAGGGCTTGGGAGGAGGAGGGCGGCAGGTAGGTGCAAGAGCAACCGCCGCGGCCGCTGGCGCCGGAGCGGCGCCACGAGGCCGGCCGGCTCCGTCCTGCCGCCCGGACCCGGGCGCAGTGTCCCTGCCTCGGTCCCGTGCGTGCACCAGCAGAGGGATTTCAGCCCGGCTCTGCCCACGGCATTTTTTGCCTTCCTTGTCGGCAAGGCTTCGGGCACCCTCTCCCTCTCTGTTTTCTCCCATGTGCACGTTTGTTTTGAATTCTGCTCGGACAGTCACTGGTGCGCACAAAATGCAAATTGCAAGTGCATGGGCTTCGCTGAGCTTACAATTAAAGCAGACGCCAAAAAAAAAAAAAAAAGGAAAAAAAAGGAGAGACGTGGGTCCTTGGCTTTGTTTGTGTTTGAACTGCCAAAGTGAGGGATCGCATCTGATTTTTTTTTTTCTCTCTTTTTTGTTGATGCTCTGAATTCCTCGCAAAGCCAGGAAGTTTCATTGCAAAGCTAAGCCGAATGTCAGGGTGAAGAGCACGACAGAAGGAAAACAAATGCAGGAAGGAAAGAAAAACCACTCGAACTGGCAGCAAAATATACTTTAAATGAATTTGAGACACTGCTGACTCTTCCAAAGGGGCACCTAAGAGGGCCAGCTGAGCTCCCCGCCAGGCTGCGAAGGCAGCTCCTCCTCCTCCTCCTCCTCCTCCTCCCGGGGCGCCCCGCGCTCCCTTTTGCAGACAAGGAACGCGCTGCAGTTTCCATGACTGGCTTTTGCAGCGGCTCAGCAGCGTGGCGTGCTGCCGGGCCCGGGCAAGGCGGTGTCCCGTCTCCAGATCCCTGGCCCCAAAACGCCGCGCAGTCGCGGTGAGCGATTCAGCAGCAAGCCGCGCTAGCCAGACCCCCAGGCCACCCTGTGTGTCAGCCCGGCCGCCCGAAAGCCCCGCCGAGGAGCGCTGCAGGTGCGAGGCATGCAAAAGCCGCTCTCGGCAGCCCGCTGCCGCGAGCGCATCGAGCGCCCGGCCGGGAGCCGGCACCTTGCCCGCGGCGCCGCGGGAGCGGCCGGAGCTTCGCTTTGCTAGAGGAAACCGTCCCGCTGCCCCGCAGCAAAACGCCGAGGTAGGAAACGCCGCTTTGCGCCGCTCGGCGGTGTTCTCGCTAGCAAGGAGAGAAGAAGGAAGGAAAACCCCAGATGTTTGTATAAAAATATCATCATTTTATTACATTCCACACAATACATCTTCAAAGAATTTCAAATTTCCACAAGATAATTTTTCCACACACAGGCAACTGGGCAACGCTGGGGATGTCACGGCTCGAGGAACGGGGGAGAAGTGGGGGGGATAAAACCCTTGACGTGACCTTTTGCTTCGTCTTTGGTGATTTTGGTTTTAAAGACCGGGTGCCACCCTCTCCTCGCTGCCCCACCGCCGCACGCTGGCCAGCGGAGCCGGAGGGGAGCTGCTAGCGGGTTTAGGACCGGGCAGGGATCTGACCACGCAAATAAACACGAACAAGATGGAAAACCTTGCTCACTGGAGGTACCTTTTTTTTTTTTTTTTTTTTTTTTTTTTTGCCTGCAAACAGATCAGAGTTATCGATTCCAGCTGCTTTCGCATGTCATCATGCAGCAAGCTGGGTAAGGCATTTTCGCTCTGGGTCGCAGCGGCCGCGGTGCCGGGTCCCCCCGGGCACACCGGCTGGGCTGGGCTGGGCTTGCTCGGCGTCGCCAACGCTTGCAGACGCAGAACATGAGCAAATGCAAAACTCAGCGACGTCCGAGCAAGCCAGTTGGCCGTTTTTATGATTCAGCAGCTACGAATCGGGCGGAGGGAAAAAAAAAAAAAGAAAAGAAAAGAAAAAAACCAACCTCAGACCCAGAAAGGGGAATTACACTCGTCTCGTGAACGTTTCCAGCAGAAAGACACAGAGGAGCCCTCTCCCCCTTCCCCGTGCGAAAGCAAAACCGTCAGCACCCAGAGCAAGGCTACTTACAAAATAAATAAACCTCCAATTCTCACGAAACTACAGTATTTAGCATCCGCCTTAGATCTGCTGAAGTCTACGCGTTCCCCTAAGGCTGGCTTTAACGGATACAAACTAAACATTCATTATGAGCTTCTCTGGTATAAGGCAACTTCAAAGAGATTCAGTGGCGGGCAGGGGGCGAGGAGGGTCCCCCCTCCCCAGCAATGGCTGTGGCATCGTGCTGGCTGCAGAAAGGGGAGGATGGAAAGACCGTACTTTTGGGACGTTTCTGGTAGCCGTGCAAGGTGGACATTGCTACTGTCCAGCCTGGCCTGGTCTTCTCGTTTTGCACCCGGGACAGTAACGCTCTCAAACAAGAAACCCAGCCAAAGCTAGATAAGGCAACAAAAAAAGCATTGCTCTCTTCCCCAAGTAAACAAATCAGGATACGGATCATAAATGGGGTCCCAGACCTTCTGGAGGGGAGGTGGGGGGGTGGTTAAAAAAAGAAAAAGGAAGAAGAAGGAAAAAAAAAAAGCATTCCCTGTGCAAGTAGAAGCAACACAAGCAAATTAAAAAGGGGCTGTTTCTAAATATACATTCAGTCAGTCAGTCGGCCGCACGCGCTCCCATGCACACTTACATCCAGATTTAGCACACAAGCTTCCAGACTTGCCGTCAAGTTTCCTTGCAGGTTGCCTACCGGGAAGAGGAAAAAAACCCCAAAAACCCCTACCAACAAAAAAAATTACTCCCCAAACGGACGAAACGAAACGAAGCCACCCCGCCGGCCCCTCCGGCAGTCCTCGAGAAGCGCTCGAAGGGGAGCGTTGGCTCGCCGAGTGCCCGGGGCGGCGTGTCTCTTCTGGCGATCCGAGATGCAGCATTAGTTTACAAAAGTTTGTCAAAGATTCAGGGCGGGCGGGCGGGGGGGATGGAGAGGGCCGGAGATGTCTAAGAGTTCACACATATGCTAGGTAAGGAGGAAAGTGCAAAACTGAGGCAACGTATCTGAAGTCTTAGTTTCTGTCTGTCTGTCTGTCTGTCTGTTTTTTGCGTTGCGCTCGCTGCCGTCCCGCCTTCCCGCCGGGCTCTCAGCAGCGCGCGCTGGGCTCTTGCTCTAGCTTTATGGTTAGGGTGGGCTCCACGGCCCCGGGGGCCCCGTTGGCATAGTGGGAGGTTTTGTAGGCGATGGCGTGATCGCTCTTCTTGGCCGCATAGCGGAAGCGGTGGTAGTGGAGCACCAGGGCCAGCGCGACGGAGACCAGCACCACAACAGCACCTCCGGCGGCAATAACGTAATACCAGTAGGCTGGGATGGGCTGCACTGACACCGTGTCCACTGTGGGCTCGGTCCCTGGCAGCAGGGTTGCCCCTGGGGAGGAGACACAGAACAGGGTTGCGAGGTGGGAGGCATGCAGACGCGCACCGAGAAACACACATGCTCGCAGAGGGGGCGTCCTCCGGCTTCGCCGCGCTCCCCCCCTTCCCTTTTTTGTGTTTTTTCATTAATTAATCAGGCTGCCTGCATGGCAATGCAGATTCCATATGCATGCTATTTTTTCTGGCCTCAACAAATGGTTTTTCCCGTCTTTTTTTTTTTTTTTGGCCTGCTCCAGATCAGCCGCCCGGTTTTGTCTCCGCATGACAGATGTTGTCGAGCAGTGACAAAACACGTCGCGTTTCTAATTGGAGGAAGACCGTCATCTCCAACGGCTCAGGAAGTTACGGCAGAAGACTGGGAAAGAAATTAAGGGGAGAAGCATTCGTCACTCTCATGGAGACGGCAGTGAAGAAGACCTCGCCCTCCAAGCGCCCCGCACAGATTTGTCCTCCCTGGGTGCCCCACTCAGACTTAGAGAGCCACTTCGGGTTTTTTTAGGGTGAGAAAGGGTCGTTATGATTATTTACACTGACTTCCCGCAACGACAAGGCTGCAAATTTCCACCCAGCGCTCATCCGCATCAGCAGCTCGTGCTTTCTGGAGCTGAAGCAAGCCAGGACCAGGAATTCATGCTGATAAACCAAGCGCACACAGCCAGGAGGGACCGGGAAAGCCGCGTCTCCCTGCAAACCCGAGGCTTCGCTCTGGCCCGTCCCGGTTAACCCTTCCCGCCCTGCAGCTGCCGCGCGTCCAAGGAGGGGGCGGCCGTGCCTGTGGGTCGTCCCGGGACACGGCGCACACATCTGGTGCTCGTGCCTCCGAGCTGTAAATAACGAGGGAGGGACGCACTTGGGAAAGAGCAAAAACACCCTGGGGAGTGCCCGGCTTTGAAAGCAGCAAGGGAGGCCCCTCTCCCCCCCCCCCCCCCAAAACACTGCCCCGCGAGCACGGCCACCGACAGACGACGGACGGCTTGTTCTGCCACTGCCGGCACGGGAGATGCCGCGCTCGCGGCTCGCTGGCGCGCGGGGCAGAGGCCAGCAGCGTTTGCGCTCGCTGACAGCCTATGCTTACACAGCGCCTTCCCCGCGCGAGAGGTTCGCAGGCATTAAGCCTCGCCTGGCGCTGATGTGCGCGGGGCCGGCGCCGGGGGGGGAGTGCCCGGGATGGAGGGGGAGGAAGGGCGGCCGAGGCACCTGGAGAGCTCGCTCAGCCACCCTGCGTCATTACGCGCTCGCGCTCGCTCCCCTCCGAGCCTTGGCGAAGCCGGTTTCCCACAGCCGACCGCTTGCCCGGCTCCCGCTCCCCGCCGCCCGCGATGCCTGCTCCTCGGGGCGAGCCGCGGTGGTGCGCTGAAAGGTACGCCGGCCCCCCGGCGCTGCTCGCCACGCGCTCCCCAGGCCCGCGGGCGCGTGCTTCCCGCCCTGCTCCCAGCCGTCGTGAGTTTTAATGGCATCCGACCTTTTTCAGATAACCATGTGGTAGCGGGGAGCAGGGGGTGCTACAGAGTGTCTCAGTACCTCCTCTACAATCGTTCTGCTCCAGCTTCCCTTCTTCTCCAGCCAGGGACTTATCCCCTCCTTCCACTCCCTCTTTCTTTTGGGCATCTTCATCTGCCTCTCATTTTAGTAGCGCTCTTGCTCTCTCCGTTCTCCACCTTTCCTTCTCTTTTCCCTCCGCCTTGTTCCCTTTCCCTGCTCCTCTGTCCCACCTTTTCCTGCCCGCCAGCCGGGGAGCCCTGCTTTCCTGTTCTCCTTGCAGAAACATCTGCGGGGCTTTGGGAGGGGCTGAAGGTGAGGACGCAGCGGGAGGCTGGAGCAGAAGATGACACTTGCATTACAAGCCCAGAGAGGGAAGGATGCCGCCCGGGAAACGGGGACCAGACCAAGGGGAGCAGAGAGAAACGGTTTCAGTGACGACCGCCGTCAGCCGAGCACATCGTAGCAGCTTCTCAGTGACACCGTGAGTCTGAGGAGCAGGATAAATAAGCAGCCTACAGACAAGCAAGCCAAAATTCCCTGGAGTTATGGCACGGATACGGCTGTGAAGCACAGCGTTACACCCCGAGCCCAGCCACGCGGAGCGGCCCCGCAGCAGCAGCAGCGGAGGCGGCGGCAGGAGGCAGGACGCGGCGTCCAAACGAAAGCCAGCGGCGCTGCCCGCATCAGCAAAGCCTTCAAGATTTCCGGGCAGCCCCGAGTTTGCTTTCCATCACCACACAGCCCCCCAGCGTGGACTCGAGGAGACAGGCAGTAAAACAAAATCCAAACTCAAAGCGGGGGAAGAAGCCCCCCAAGGGACTAGCTGCATCCCCCCCCCGAGGTGGGATAGCTTTCCCCACCCCAGGGCGAGAGAAACAGCACCCGCGCTGCCTGCTGCGCGAGCGAGGCGCTCGCTCTCAGTCCCTTGCCCTCCTGCTGCTCCGGGGGTGCGATCGGGAGCACGCCGGTTCCTATCCTTCAGGCTCATATTAAGCTATTAAATGCACCATTTCACCTTGTTTTCCTGTTATTGACTGTCACCTCCAGAACGCCTCGCGGCTGCTTGTTCTCCCACGTCGCCTCTCCCTTTCCCAGCAGCTGCAGCAAGACACCCCTCACCGAGAGAAGGACCCTTCCCCGCGCCAGCGTAAGCCCTGCCACCTCGTTTCCCTTGTAATTGGCGGCTGATTTTTGCTTTAAGTCTTTAAGGCTTTCCTTTGCACGGGGGGCTCTCCAGGAGGTGCCTCCGGGCGGGCAGCCCCAGGACAGCGGGCTCGGGGCGCCCCCCGGCGCGTCCCCCAGGAAATCAGGCGGCCACCCTCTGCCGCGGGGCGGGGGCTTCTCACACGCTTGCCCTTCCACCGCTCAGAGCATTTGCCGTTCGCGCAAGCGCCCGATTCATCCTCCTTTTTGCCTTAGAAGCCCATGCCATCAGAGAGGAAACACTAAAATAAGCGCAGTTTTTACCTGGAGTGTGGAAGTTCTCACCTGGGAAAGCTGTGATGGGTTCTGCAAAAGAAAACAAAAAAAACACCCTAGGGTTAGCAAGAGGAGTTTTGGACTTCAGGGAAAATATGTACTAGGTTGAGGGTCATTCGGATTCAGCTGGTTGCCCTGAGTCATCCAAAGGCAAATGCCCACCTGGCCCAATGACGAAACTCTGAAAACCCCTAAAATTTCCAGCAGTTTGGGTTCTGGCTCCTGCTGGCATGAGTATCCGCAGAGGGAGCGTGTCCCTTCTGGCTATCTGTGCCATGCTCTGCTCCCTGACGGTGCCAATAAACAAAGGCAAGCGGGGTTTTTTTTTTTTGAAGATGCTTTGAAGAAGTAATCTGTTACAAATTACTGGATCTGAAAAGCAATAATCAGTGCTTATTACTGATTACTTTCTCACAGAAGTAATAGACTTCTGATTATTTTTAGATTACTCCTGCATTACGCCTGTGAGTCACACAAGCAGGCTCCCGCGCTGCTGAGTGCTCTGAAATCATCGCTCAAGTTCAGAATGCGAATGACACATTTGTCAAAGGAAAAAATTATTGTGACTTATTAGAGGTCTTTTCAGGCTGGAAAGGAATCAGATTACTTCCCCGGACTGCATCTGAAAAACAGTAGCCTGCGCTGGTGTCAGTTATTCTCCTGGCTCTCACGGCGAGGAACGGCACTGTACTCTGCCTTTTCATTATTATTTTGGCGACATCGGAAATGACCCATGAGTTATGTTAGAAGTTTTCAGTGACGGCCCTTTGTTGCAGCTGATCTGAGACAAATTCTCCCTACAGTTTCAGGATTCAGGCTCGGCTTGCTGGAATGGGACGAGTCATTCTGTGTAGCAGCCTGGTGTTATTTTTAGGGCTGGCAACGCTTGAACCTTCATAATTTACTAATGCGCGTGTTTGGAAGTATTAAGCGTTAGGTTCATGAGGCCCAAGATGCAGCAACGGTGGTGCGAGGTGAACTGCTGCGCTCGCACGCGGGTGGAAAGGAAATGCTATCGGTGTTAATCATCAGCCGTGCGTCCCTCTAACGCCGTAGAAGGCAAGGGATTAAGCCACCACAGCCGAGCCTTTGCACGGGGAGCGTGACGCATGGAGCGTGAGCCCCGCGGGCAGACGGGACCAGCAGAGTTCAAAGCACCCAGGAGGCTGGGACCGCTCCCCCTCCCGTTTTTTGGGGGTCCCGGCGCTGCACCTACCCATGCAGTTCTCCAGGGGGATGTCCGTGCCCAAGCGGATGTCGTCGAGGGCGAGCTCTCCCGGGTGGCCGTTGCGGATGAACCCCTCGAACACGATCTGCGAGGAAGCGGGACGGAAATGTCACCGTTGAGCCGGCGGAGGGGGCTGCGACGGCAGCACGCCGGTCCCGCTTCCCGCAGTCACCGGCCCGACCCCAGGGAAGGCCTCTCCGGGAGAAGAGCTCGTGGGGGACACCGTCACAACAACCGGGCCACGATCCCCAGAAGGAAGGGAGGGACACCGAGGATAAAGCTACACTGACTGTAAAGGGCTGTTCCTGTCAACATGCCATAAGAAGCGTTGAAATGTTAGAGAAGGGTCAATTTATTCCTGCTTAATCGCAGGCAAAATATATTTACAAAAATAAACAGTCGTTAGCTCCGAGAAGCGCTGAGCGGAGAGGCTTGCGATATTTCCATAATGATGCTGTTATTTAGTTAATGCCTATACATCCGCATGCAACGCACAGAGCAGCCAGCCAGCGCCCATCGCTCTCATCTGCAGGCACGCTGCGCTCGCTGGTGTTTTAAGGAAAGGCTGGGCGAACGCGTGCACGCCAGCGATGCCGAGCCGGTGCCGTGCCCGCCTTCGCTTTCCGCCTCCCGGCGCGGACCCAGGCGAGGGGCGGCAGCCGCCTCCCGAGCGAGGCTCTTCCCGGGGCGCTGCCTCCATCCGGTCCTCGCCTCTTCCCGCCCATGGGGACCACCGCGGCATCCACCCCTGGGGGCTGGGCGGGGGACCGGCCACCGCGGGACCGGCTCTCCCCCCCCCCCCCCCCGGCCTCCTCGCACGCCACCGCGGGGGCTCAGGTTGGGGGAGACCAAAAAAAGGAAGGAAAAGCGTCTGCAAAGGGGGAGGTTTGAGGAGGATAAAAGGCAACAGGCTGAACAAAGGCCCGAGCCTGTGCAGAAGACAGGCACTTGCTGAATAACAAACAGCGTGTCGCTCGGTTACTATAGCAACCTGGGAAACAGTGAAAACAGCCCCGCGCCCCGGACCATGGTGCTCCCGGAGCGCGGTGCTCCCGGAGCGCAGCGCTCGGCGCCTTACCCGGTACTCCACGTCGTAGCTGGGCAGGATGATGCGGCCCTCGCGCCACTCGTCCCCCTGGTCCTCGGCGATGACCCACAGCGCTTTGCTCTCCTGGCTGGCCTCCCGCCACACGCGCAGCATCACCCCGCCGCTGCCCCACGCCTGGTAGCGGAAGACCATGCAGACAGCGCTGCGGGGCAGGTAGATGGTGGGGCTGACGAGCCGGGCACGCTGGCCCTCCCTCCTCCCCCTGCTCTGCAGCTGCAGGTAACTCCTGCCGTCTGTTCAGGGAAAAACAAAAGAAAGGAAAACCCAATTACATTATTTTTGGTGGCCACTGGCACCAAGCATCGTGCCTCCTACCCTCAGTCCTCTGCTGGGGACCACGGGTGGTGTCCCACCTGGAAGCGGGGCAGGGCAGTGAGGTCCACGAAGATGTCCCCTAGGCTTCTTTCTTTCTCCATCAGACAACTGGACCTACCTGTAAACACAGGCGGGTGCACACATGGGCAATTGGGGGTCTGGCTTTTGGGTGGTCCAGCTGGGAGCAAGGAAGCTCTGGTGAGGACAAGGGCATTTTGGCCCCAGGCCAGTGGCCACAGCCCCACACTTCGATGTATGGGACGTACGTGGGTTGAAAACCAGCTGCAAAGACAGATCCTAGAGGGCAGGATTTGGGGACTTTGGCCCTTGGGAGGAGACGGAGACGAACCCAGCACTGCCGGAGCACCTGCATGCCCAGCAGCACCGGCTGGCTCACTCCGGAGACGCTGGCGCATCTCAAGCCCAGATCCCGCGCTTCTGCGGGGCATGAGGGGTTGAAGGAGAAGCACCCCCGCACACCTGCGACGTCCGGCCAGAGAGGCGGCTCTGTGCTCGGCAGCCCCCCGCGTGCACCACCAGCCCCACGCCAGCCCCCGGTCATGGTAAGGCACGTGCCTTTCTCACCAGCACGCCGGCATCATGGGAGACCGATTGACGTAATTAGAACAAGTTAAAGAGCAGTTATAGTCAGGAAAACTGGCGCCGCAGTAATGACATTGTGGGGGGTTCATGGTTATTCTGCTTGGGATTTGCTCCGTGAACAAGCCTGAAGCGGGTTTTTCTAACTGCCAGTGCCGAAAACTCATCTCGGGTTGGGGACATCAAGCTGTGCTCTTTCTGCCTCTTTTCATCCCCAGCAGTAAACACGCCACAATCAGGATCTAGCCGGCAATTTCTTCCGAGGATACGCGAGGCAAAATGCAAGCCCCACTCTTGTTCTTCCATAATGCAGCAAAATCGGCCCTAGGGCACAGCGCAGAGGAAGGACCTGGCCGCAGCGAGGGAAGCAAGCAAAGGGGACGACTGGGTAGTTGCAAACCTGAAGGTGGTTGAAATACAGCACGGGAGTCATTTTCTTTAATATTACTTTTTAAGTTGTGCCATGCTTTTTGTCAGTGCTCAGGGTGGAGATTTGGTACATTTGCTATTCCAGGAGACATCCAAAGCTGAGACTGGCACTGGAGATGCTTGGTATGAACACCGATAGCTAGTTCAGGTCTGATGGATCAGGGCTCGCATGGCCCTTGGCCCCATTGCAAGCTCGTCACTGCCAGGGAGCTGGGCCGAAACCAATCACCGCGAGCTGCAAAGCTTTCTAAAATAAATTCAGCACAAGACACCAGAAAGATTTGCCATCACTCTGCTCCTCGGATGTACAATCAAAACATTGCAAAAGCGTATCCATCCCATATGAACCTGCACTGACTTTGTGGCGTGAAGGACAAATCTGTCCCCGACCAGCCACATGAAGAAAGAGCAACTTTCTCCAGCAATACTTCCCAGCACCTATGAAATGTACTTGGCCCACTTGCCACTTTATGCCAACAAACACTAGCAGAAAAAAGATGAAAGCATGTTTGCCCACTTCTGCTCGAGTGACTCACTTGAAAAAGTACCACGCCGTTCCCTAATGGAGGAGCGTTCTTGTGATTTACCTCCGAGTGGTGGCGGCGGAGAGGTGGGCGACAAACAAGTGCAGGAAGGGGGGAAGAAAGTGCCAGCTGCACTCGATGCCTGAGCAGTGATAAGGCGTGATAAGTCATCAAGGTCTCCTGAATTAAAACTCTCTCTCTGTAATTCTCAGCAGCCTCTTCAAAGAAAAAAAGCGATGACGACAACAAGAAGAAGAAAAAGCAACAACAACAAACAAGGTGGCAGAGCAAATGCGACCGTGACCGCGCAGTTATCTCAGGGCTGCGGGGAAGTTCAATCTTTGGGTAACAACCCTAGGAGTGACGGGCTTGGGCACCCGCGAGCGGCTTTTACAGGGAGGGCTGAGCGCGAGCAGCCGAGACCCGTGATGTCGTGCGAGGATGAAGCTGCTGGATTGCGCTGAAGGCTAGCTGGACCTCCCGAAAACCCCGTGAATTTGCTGTGACAGCCTGAGTGAGGGTGCTTGTGGCGCTACTTGTTGAAGCAGCATGTGGGAGCCCAGCGGGTCTGGCTCTGCTTGATCCGTAAATGGGAGGCTTGGGCACCGAAAGCACCTGGACGGTGCTAAAACACTGGGAGGAAGACTTGCGATGAAGAGCTGATCAGTTCCTCCAGGATCGGCAACGCGTTGTAACCCCTTTCCCAGAAGCCAGCTTTGCAGCCCCTATTCCAGCGACGTCCCCCACTGCCCGCGCTGGCCCCAGCAGCTCAAAACGCTGGCGCGAAGGCTGCACCCATGGGCCGCGGTGCCTGGCCGCGCTCACATCCTGCCGGCCTCGCTGCCCTCTGCCAAGAAAAACACCTTCCCCCATCGGTCTGAGCAGCCCAGCTGGAGGTTTTCCAGCCAAACGCGTCAGGTAGGATGCACACAAGCAATTACTGAGATTTCAGATTCCCTGAGCGCTTCCCCCACGCGGGGTGGTGTTGCCTTGCAAGCAAGCGCTGCTCCCACGGAGGAGCCACGCTGAACTGCCTTCGCTTGCATCCCTCGCAAAGGTCACCGCGCTCCTCTTTACGGCCGAGCTGCTTCCGCGGGGCGTTGTAGCGACAGCGCTGCAGCCACCTCTCCTTTGCAAAGCCAGGCTGTTGCATCTCTGCTCCCGCGCGGCCGCCGGGGCCGGGCGAGGTCCCCCTGCCCCCTGCCCTGCTCGGGGTCCGTGGGCCGTGGCCACCTCTGCCGTGCTCAGGGGCGCCGCCGAGCCCAAGCGCCCTCGCGGCTGCAGGGTGCTCTGGTAGCACGGGGATGACAGCTGCATGAATATGCAGATTGAAATTGGGTAGGTATTACATTTTTATTTTATTTTATTTTATTTTGGGCAAATCATGCAAATTCACCTCCCAAGGTTGCCACTGTAATTTCAGTGACAGGCCTCTCCTCAGTGACAGACTTGCATTTACGAAGGGAAATCAATCCTCCATATAACTAATATTTATATTAACTAGATCACTGCATCTGATGGAAAATCCCCTCAGTTTTGATTATGTGTTAATTAGCCTGCCAAGTCCTTGCCATTTTAGTCTCTAAATCAGTCCGTGAAAAGGCATAAAACCCCACACTCGCCCAGAAGCAAGCGTCAACCTCCTCTTCGGAGGACAGGCCATTACATCCTCTCTCTTAATTAAGCCTCGTGTCCTCGAGAGCGCCGAGGCACTGCGAGTCCCTCCGGCTCCCCTGGGGAGGGCACCGTGTCCCTGGCGAAGTGAACGCCAATTAGAGCCTGACATACACGCCACTGAGCACTGTACGCCCCGTCCACCTCCAGCCGCGAGGACGGGATCAAGGCCTCCGGGCAGAAGTTCTCATGGACTGCAGCAAAAAATTAAAAAAAAACAAAAAACGTTCTCTTTTACAGATCCCATGGGAAAAACACAAGGATGGTGAAGGGTCACCGACAGCTTAAGAACAGCTCAACGTTTGTTTTCCTTACAAAGGGAGCTCTTACGAAACTTCAGAGCACTGCAAACATTCCCGGCTGGAAGCGCACTGGCGCAAGCGAAGCTCTCCCTGCAGTGCCGCAGCCGGCGCGAGCCGCGAGCCGCGAGCCGCGTCCCGACCTCGGGGCGGCCGGGCCGGGGCCCGCACGCGCAAGCGGAGGCCCCAGCGCCACACGCTCGAGCGCGCTGCGAGGCCCAGGCTGCCTCCCGCCCCGCCGGCACGCGCGACCTCCAGCGCGCCCGCGCCGCGGGGCTCGGAAGCCCGCCGCCCCCGCTCACCTGAGCGGGACGCAGCGCGCCGGCGGTGACGGCGCCTCTCGGGCAGAGCCCGGGGCCTCGGCCCCCGTGGTGCCCGCCAGCACCACGCGGGACTTTCTTTCGTAATGCCTCTGAGGAAGGGCAAGGGGAAACAAAAGGTGCAAAACACGCCTCGTCCAGCTTTCCTGCAGCGGCTTTTAGTGTAGCGCCCCGGAGCAACGCGACGGCACCTGGGGCTACCACCCAGGGCCTTTTCGCCCTTCAGGAACAAGACCCCTCGCGAAATTCAGTTATCAGTCGAGGTGCCCAACTTATCAAACCAGGTTTATTTTCTCGTCCTTAAGACCTCTGCCTTGATCCCAGCGGCACACTGCCATGGGGTGCAGCAGGAGGGGGGGTGAAGCCTCACCGAAACCTGAACTTGCTGCTCCCTGAAGCTTGCTAGATGCGGCTACGGGGAGTCTTCTTACAGATGGGAAGCATCTGAAAATGCAGAGGGAAAAATCCTGGCAGTCCCTCTTGTAGGGGCAGGGAAAAGGGAGCAAGGGTATTTTTTAGGCTTGCAAAGGGCAGGGTGACAGCTGGAGCCGTGCCGGGTTTCTGCCGAGCTGGACACCTTGGGTCCACTTTCACCAACGGGGTCCCCAGACGCGTAAGGGGAGCCTGTACGGGAGGACGTGGAGCTCCTCCACGGTGCTAAGAGCCCAAGGAACACAGGGCTAAAAAAAGACATGCAGAGCTGCCTGAAAGAGTATCTTGGAAATAAAAATAGTGGAACGAGAGCAGTGGGTGTCTTGTCAGTCTCGAGAAGAAGCTCTCCGTGCCAAAGACGGGGAGGAATTGCATGCAGCGCACAAAATGAAATCAGGAGATATCTGAGGAATTCAGGCCCGTCTCTCAACAGACTTTTCTAATCAAATGCCTTGCAGAAGATATTTCAACATGGTCATTTCCTTCCCCCTCTCTCTCATGCACCCTGAGCCAGGGCTCCTCCTTTGGTGATTATTTTTTTCCATTTTAATTCTATTTTTTTTTTGTTTTGCCATTTTCAAAAGAAACAGAAACACATCCCGCATGGCTCTTAAAGGCGCAGCGCATTTCCTCGCTACCGTGGTGCGGCCACGGGCTCTGGCCAGCACCTTTAAATCTGAGGGAATCGGGCTCCAGCAGCTTCGCCTTCCCGTCAGCGCTTGCCCTGCCTCTAAACCAAGCACAGCTGCTCCCCTTCACCCAACTGCTCACCCCAGGGTGGGGAATTCGCAAGAAAAGACCACCCCGAACAACGAACAAGGGCTTTTCATCCCTCGCTCCCTGGAGGGCGAGTTTTGTAAGCAGACACGCAGCGCTGGAGGGAGCATGACGGGAAAGGCGGGAGGAGGAGGAGGAGGAGGAGGAGGCAGCACGAGCCGAACGACGCTCCGGCTCGCTCCCCAGCCAGGGGCTCGCCCAGCCGCTGCTTCATGCTTCGCGGGTTTCTTCTAGGAGCTGCGCAGGGAGGGAAAGAGCAAATAGCTGCTTCCCTCCGCAGCTTCCCGAAGCGCGGCGCTGCCTTTGCCTGCCGGCCCTTCGCAGCCCGCGGGCAGGCCAGACGTGCGGCCGGGCCGGCCAAGCGTCCCCGCTCAGGCTCGCGCATGCACGTGTGGGAGCCTTCTGAGAAACTATGGCCAAGTAATTGTAGGGAGACTCGGGGGAGAGGAAATGAAATGAAAAATTGAGACTGAGTTATAAAAATAAGTAATTTTTATCCTACTTGCAGGAGGCTTATATTAATTAAACATTATTACAGCGCTTGAGGTGGGGAGGGTTATTAAGCCTGGGGCTGGCTGTAAGTGCTCTCTCCCGTTGCCTGAAGGCTCCAGCAATCTCCAGATATTAATCTTCTAAAGCACTCAAATGCTGAAGAGATAAACACTTGAAATATGAAAATGTTTTTCTCCATAGCAGACCCTATGTCACGCCAAAGAATTTGTCAGATGTCCATACAGGCTGCACTTATGGCACTGCTGTGCCCCTTAGAGAAACGCTGGGCACCTCAGGAGCCGCAGAGAAAAATGATGTGTGCGTTTGTGTGGGGTTGATTTGTGTGTGGAGATGTAGCAGATTCTCCTCTTCCCATATGTTTCTGGAATACATATTTTCCTCTTTAGCGCTGCCTACCAGGTGTTGGCTGCACGGCTTTCCAACTGGCTGGCAGCACCGCCAATCTGGCCAGCGCCTCTGCCAGGTGGCTAACAGGTTCGCCCGAATGTTTGCATCTCGAGAGGCAACCTCCCCCGGGGGGGCCGGGGACGAGCCCATGGCCCACGCAGCTCCTTGCAGGCAGCCGCCCGAGTCGCTGGGCGCCAGGGGAGATCCAAAGCCAGGTAAAACCAGCCAACGCATCCTTAGGGAGCTTGGCGTTTCACAAGTAAGGAGTGACAGCAAAGTGAACTGATGTCATGATGAAGCAGGCTACTGTTACACGGAAACCGGCAGATGTCCTTCATGCCATCCATGCAAGAAGTCACCCAGGGTAAGAGAAAGGTCCTGGGGCAAGTTCCAAGACGCGAAGCTAAAGAAGTTGATCTATCAACCACGCCGCCAGAGGCAGGCTCATTTCCAACCCGTGCCAGCACATCTTTGTGAAGACCTCCATAAATTATGCTCTGCCAGGCTCATGCAAATCTTCTGCTTCCAAAGCACAGAAAAGAAAAAGAGCAGAAGTCAAACAACAAGAAGCTGGCATATTTCTGCATTCTTAGGGCTTAAATCATCCTACCCGTGGAGGAGGCTGAAACCTAGCCTATGCAAGCCCAGAATGCAGAACAGCTGAAGTCAGGACTATAGTCAATCAGAGCAAACATATGGGAGGAAGAAGAGCATCTCTCACAAGAGAGGAAATGTACTCTGCAGAAAAAACACTGGGTCCAATAGAGGACATTTGGATCAGGATGTGGAACAAATCCCAAGTGAACCTACTTGGTCACAGGGGATTCAAAGCCCAGTGTCTGATTCAAGGCCATCTCAAGAGGAGAGTTAGTGTAAGTCAGTGCCAGAGGTCACAGACCTATAAATAAGACATGAACCAATAAAGCATAGCACCTGAAAGCTTCCACAAAAGAAAACATTCATGCCTGCACAGCCTTCACAACTCTCAAGAGCTATGCAATGGTCAGTTACACTGCTCACATGGAGAAAGCCCCATCAGCCCACTCCCTGCTTTGGTATGATATTAACCATCTTACCAGGCATGGACTCGGGGCTTGGTTCTGCGTTGCCAATCCAGGTGCTTGTAGGCTGAAAAGACCATGTATAACCTGTTTCCAAGTCGTGTGACCAACCACAGAGGTCTTCAGGGAGATCAAAATTGCAGTTGAAGTTTGCAGGCAGGTGGAAATCTTAGAGAAAGAAACAGAAGCAAAATAAGGTTGGATTGAAAAATGACTTGCCCGTGAAGGGATTCTATTAAAAAGCAACCCAAAACTAAAATAGCTGGCAAGCCATAACTACAGCAGAAAGCATGAAATCTCACTCACGCTGATGCTTTTAACCTATCTCACATTTCCTCAGCTCCAGGGATCAGCCTTAAGTTCTGCATCATCAAAATGCTCACGCCATGTCCTGCGGCTGATCCACCAAAATAAGCAAATACAAAAGCAGGTACCAAATGCTTCCAGACTCTAATCAGCACCTTCCCTTCATCCCCTAGAGCAATCAAATATTAAATGCCTTCTTAAATGTCAAGGAAGAGCGCTTCCTGAGTGCCCTTGTGCTCGGCAGTTCCTTCTCTGGCTCCAAAAGGAGAATCTCAAGTGCTCCAGAAACCCAGCTCCTGAGTGACAGATCTAGCCATTTGCACCAGACGGGAGCTGTCTGTCAACACGGTGAGCTGTCACTCACCGCTTCGTACCTTCGCATGGAAATGCCACCAGGGGAAACGTGGGGCCACGATGGTCTCAAGCTTTAGGGTTGCGAGTGAAAGGAGCCGGCCTCTATTTCCAGCTCTGCTATGGACGCACTGCCTGGCCTTTGGGCTAGTCATTTAACCTTTAATTTGTGAAACAGGAACTGAGCTAATTCCCCTGTGCCAACAGCTTTAGAAGCTCTGGAGGGCCTTCCTGCTGAGACCAGCTCGTCTGCGGCTAGGAGCAAGGCCCCGGCTGGTGCCCTTGGCCCGGGAAGCAGATGCGAGGCACGGAGGTCGCAGAAACGGTCTGGGATGTCCCAAGCGCTCAGCGGACGTGCACGTAAGAGAGACCAGTTTTAGGCTGGGTTTTTCCTGAGCAAAGAGGAAGCTTTAAATCACAGTGCCCCCAAAGCGAAGGGCGGCTGGGAGGAGGCGAGTGACTCAAGCAGTAGGCATGGGGGAACTTTGCTGCGAGGGGCAGAGGGCTTTCTTTACACGCTGCCACTCGGAAATAAAGCAATGCAGATCATGGATCCTTTTATTCTCATCTAATCGTGCACTCTGGAGAGCGGCATTGTTTCTCCTCGGCCGTCATAAGTCTGATTGTCCCGGGAACACCCTCATTGTTTGTGGGGTGTGAGAATGAAAGTCCTCGCTAGCCGGGAGGGAAGCCGGCGCGGAGGCCGGCCGGCTCCGCGCACCACAGCCTGCTCCGCTGCCTCCCTCGCGCTGGCCATGGGCCGAAACGTCCTCTCGGCAGCTTCCCAAGGGCCTCAGCGGTGAGGGCGTTGCACAGGCTTATCACCGAGGCAAAGAAATGAGCCCCAGGCCCATCCAGCCGCTTCTGCGACCTGCATTTCCAGAACCGAACTCCAGGGGAATCCCGACGGGAGGTGTGAGATAGCCAATTAATCTTTCTTTTTTTGTAATTTATGCATTTTTAAACCCATTAATTTTTTTCTCTGGGAACTGCGGCTGAAGTGACAGAAGCCCTGGGAGCTGCCTCAAAGGGCAGCCTGTCCTGGAGAGGTCTCTCGCTGAGGGCTGCAGTCCCCGTCCAGCGTCCAAGCGCCACCGCCGAGGCGCAGGCTCTGCTGCTGTGTAGGGGGTGCGCGTCTCCCGCACGGGCGCCGGACAGCTAACCCTGCACAGCTCTTCCAGGCCCTCCCCCTGCATCTCAGCGCTGCACAACCTCCAGGTGCTCACGGTCTGCTCGCAAGGAGCAGAAGAATATGACCTCTGGCTTTTCAGACAGCGACGTGAGGCAGAAAGGATTAACCTCCCCCAGCACTGGCTCTTTACAAGCAAAGCATGTAGTCTAAATTACCATCCAGCCCCTCCTATAGCCAGCGGAGAGACGTGAGCACCACGGATACCAAAATCATGCCACATACATCCAACAGCCATCTAGGACTAAGGGGATGAACTGCTGCCGGGAGTTAGCTTTCTCTTCTCTCTGCTGCCTGCACAGACTGTCCTCCTAATTTTTTAAGCATCTGATACTAGGGCAGATGATCCCCATCAGGCTGTAGGTTGTCCTCAGGACACCTGCCTTCTCTGTGCGTTGTGATCTACTGCCGCGGTTGTGCCCTCCGCGGAAGGAGACCTGCCTGCTCTGCAGTCTCGGTCTCTCCCCCGAATCACCTTCTGAATTTATGACACCCCACCAGGGGGGTCTGGTACGGAGGGGGCTCCACACGAGGCCCTAAGTGACTTGCTTCAGGTCACATAAGGAAGCTGGGAGAGCAGCTCTTCAAGCCCTGTACCCTAGGCACTGAATTAGCTGCTATCTCTTGCTCTTGCGTCCTTCCTTGATATCACTTATCAGATTTTGACTGGGGGCTTTTTTGAGCTTGGCCTATCACTAATGATATTACTCAAAGCTTTCCAGGAATCAGCCCCATGCATAGGAGCAAATGGGAAGATAAGAGTGTTTGCTTAGCTCTTAACCCATCATTTATCGAGATAAAGATGAGCTGCTCTGATACATACCCTCCTCTTCTCCACAGCTATCGCCACACTCTGTTGCCTCTTCATCAGTCGGGTACGGGGTGGTGGTCAGGTCGCTATTCAGGGTGGGCACCAGCGTCTCTGCAGTGGGCTTCACGTCTGAAAAACGTGGAGCAGAGATAATGTTTGGGACAGATGCTACAAAAACCCCAGGTGGGAGGAAACAAAGCATAAGGCTTTTTTCTCATGTTCGTACAACGGCAGGAAGAGATAGGACGAGAGCATCACGAAGTTTCCATGTGCTACGAGTGTCAGCAGGGCTTGAACTCCATGTGAACTGCCTTTTCTATATGGGACTTCCTTTGATTTAGAGTCCCCATTGGACAGGGCTCTCCTCTAGACACACGTCTTACCTCTTGTTCTTAATTTCTTAATCTACACTGGCATTGGCTATCCAGTTAGCTATCAGTATTGGATAGCAGAGATCACAGGCAGAACATCCTTTTCTTTCCTAAAGGCATATGACATGCAGGAAAAACACACACAACATTCCCACCAGTTGTGCCAATTTATGAAACAAGTCACTCAAACCCACAGATGACGTAACCACCGACGGACCCAGAGAGTCCCTAGTGCGCGCTGGCTCGGCCGCAGAAAGCATCTGGTTTCACGCTGCAGGCTCCTGACTATGCTTTTAAAGCATCTCTGTCCAATTTCCCTCTGTCCAACATGGCCCGTGTGAACAACCTCTAAGTAGGTGTCAGGGGAAATTTAAACAAGAAAGAGAAGGATATTAAGAGCAACAGTAAACGACATCAGGCTCCAGCCTGCTCTCCTTTTACGGGTGTGTTAGCTGAGTGCAGCAGGCTTTACGCTTTCCACTCTTAAAGAGGTTGCTTTGCTCAGTTATGTGCGATTGTGTTTCTTTGTCGGCACCCTTCAGGATATCATTTAATAAAGCCAGAAGCAGAAGGAAATGGCTAAATACATTGAATATTTTCCATAGGCTCCTTTTCCTCCTTTTATTTTCCTGTTATTAAACATGCTGCACATAAACTCTCAGGGTTTTTTTTTTCCCCCCCCCAGCAGCTGTCTTCTGTTCATGGTAAAATACCAAATAACCTCAAAGTCTTTTAATTTGTAAGTTCAAATTTGTTACAACCCCATAAAACTCCAAATGCAACCAAGAAGCAAATTGCAAGCAACCAGGCACAGAAAAAGGTCATAAAAAAGAAAAGATAAAAAAAAAAAAAAACAGCAGGTGAAGGCAGCATATCAAAAGCTGCAAGTTATTTGGAGCTGGCACATTTTTTCTTGGTTGTTGTTCTTGTATATTGAGATTTATAGCTGATATTTGACAGTGTGGAAGGACCTTGAAAGCCAAGTCCCATACGGGACACAGATGCTGAGCAGATGTAAATCAGCGGTGTTACACTGCCCTGAACAAGCCTCGGAAATCTTGAAAAATCAGTTGCCATGGCAGAGCTGCAACAAGATGGTTACAAGGGATAATGAAAATAGCAGGGAGGACAGTGTGATGCGTGAAAAGGAAAGTGAAAAAAGAGAGGTCTCCCCTGCTCGCTTTCTCGCTCCCTGGCCCAGCAAGCGTCCGTGCAACTGGTGGTAGCTGCCGATCAAAATGCAAAGTTACGGCGCAATTGGAACCAGATGTTTGGAACTTCAAAGGAGAGAAAGCCAGCTGCTAGCGAGCGTTCATCAGTCTCCGCTCTTCAGAGGAAAAATTTTGGCAGGTCTTTGAAAGAAGCCAATTGCCGACTGGTTGCTTCACGATTTTTGAGCTACTAGCCAACCAGTTTGCAAGCCCAGTCGCGGTTAGTTACCTGTTTGACTTGGTAATTAAAGATGCTAGTGGCTGATAAGAAATGGAAACGGCTGGGCAGGGTACACCAGGGCTTAGGCCCTCACATGAAAACATTTGCAATCAGTGTGTTTTAATGCATCTCTTAGCAGTGCTCCCAAGGAAGCGTGATAGCTGGAGTCTCCAGCGCCAGCTCGGCAACGTGTCGGGGCCTCCCAGCCGAGAGGGCTGATCTGGGCTCCATTGGGGGGACCGGTGCATGTGGATAAAGCCATGGACTATCTCTGCTTCCCAGGTTGCACCAGGGATATAAATGCTCTTTTAACGCGGCGAAGCCACAGGATTACGAGCCGTGCTCTGATTACAAAGCTGAATGCCGGTAAATCAATAAAGCTACGAATATTTATGTCTTGGCCGTTGAGTTTTAAACATTGCAATGTGAAAAAGATTAGATGGCCACCCTGGGAAATGACCATTGAGCACTCTGCCTGCAAAATGCACGGGCTGGTGCTGCTGATACTGAAACCGACTGGGGACATAGCCATAAAGGAGAATCTGGACCAAAAATAGCACAAGAAGTTGAGGAAGCCAAACCCCTCTGACCCATTGCTTCAGGGAAGCGCGCTGGAGGGGCCAACATGGTCACGGTCGCTGGTGACATGCCAGCAACCCTGGGGATGGCCGGGAGCCATGGGAAGCAGCAGTGTGGGGACAGCCCGACCACTTCTGCATCACGCCACGGCCCACGGTGCTCACAGCAAACCCACCACGCCTGCTCCTCCTGCTACAGCCCCCGTGGCAGGAAAGAGACCTAATCTTGATTTAGATCGTTTACACTGGATTCCCGGTTCGGGGGGAGATTTGCCAATGACCTCAAAGGTGACGAAGTATCACTGTTAATTGTGTGTATGTGTGTTTTATGCTTTGCTGTCACATGCCTGTAATGCATCTCACAGCACATCACAGGAGGAAAAGGGTAGTAGAGACTCCACGAAAGGCTGGAGAAAAGCTCCATGTCTTTTAAGCTTCCTAGAATGGGAATTCTTAGAAGAAAATGCCTTCTACAGATGTGTTTTTAAAATGGAAATCATACCTCTATCGCTGACATCTGGAGACCAGATTCAGATTTAAGCAGATTATTAAAAAAAAAAACAACAACAAAAATAAAGTACAATTAGCCCCTGGCACTGAAAAGCTAGCATCAGACTGAATGAGCTGTCGGGCACATTTTTGGCTTTTGGGGATGAAGCTATGGAGCAATCAGTCACTGCTGGGACTCAGAAGGGGCAAAGCACCACTTCTACTGGTCCCAGGGAGCAGTAAGACAGTTTTCGCCTCTGTATTAAAAGTAATGGTGGCTGCAACACGTTTCACTTGTGAAAAACAGGTGGGCAAAAGCGAACACGGTTCCCTGGGCTTAGGGAAGTTGTAGACCTGCATCGCAACCTCACCTGCGAGAAGGTTTCCACCGGGGGTCTGAAGGCAGAAGAGCAGTTATTTTAACGGCAAAGCCACGATGTGGCGGCTCGGGGGCTGTTTATGGACAACTCTCACCCACAATAAGGCCACGGGGTGAGATTTCTCGGCCTCTCCAGAGGCTAATGTTGCCTAACCCATTGAGCCAGCCTGCACGACACCCAGAGAAAAGACCTGAGAGGGGGGAGAAGGGAGGTGGGGGCACATCCCGCCTCCGGCTCTTTGGGCACGCTTGGACTGGGGCCCAAACACTGCTGCTACCGCCTGCGCCGGGGCCAGCCCCACACGCCGTTTCCTCTTAAGCTGAGGGACTGCAGGGAGGGAGAAATCGCCTTTTGCTCCCGCCTCGCTGTTTCGGCCCAGCGAGCCGGCGGCGGACGGGACGGGACGGGATGGGACAGGACGGGAGGGGAGGGGAGGGGGCTCCTACCTGTCCAGTCGCAGCCCAGCACCTCCAGGCGCATCCCAATTCCCGCGGGGGACCACCTCTCCGGGTGCACGCGGACGTACTGCGCAGGGACGGGGTCGAACCGCCGCACTTCGGGGATGTCGTAGTGGATGTTGCCCTCGAAGAGCTGCGGAGAGAGAGCCAAAGGCCGGTGAGGGGGGCGCCCCGCGAGCTCTCCGCGGGCCCCAGGGAACGCAGGGGATCGATTGCCGTTTCATCGCCGTTTGCAGCTTGCTGCCTACGAGCTGGCACCATTCCCCACGGACCGGCCCGAGGGGACCGCGCCGCACGCGGCAGAGACCCGAACCTGCCGTCGAGGCGACCTGCGCCCGGAGGCGGGTGGGCTGCAGCCTCGCCGGCGGGGACCCGGCAGGCGGCAGCCGCGGTCTGAATGGCCTGGCTGTCCAGGTCCGGCCGTCAAGGCCAGCCAAGCAGAAACTGGGCTGCTCTTCCTCGGTTTCCAGAGGAGCAGAGAGGCTGTTTCTGAGAAACTCGCACAATCTCTCTTGGCCTCTGCTTTATATCCACCAATCCAATATATCCACTTGGGTCAGATTCTGATCCAAGCTATGCAGGGGAAGCCTGGTGCAAGCCCGCTATCTTCCAGCATAAATAAAATCAGATTTGTCCTTTGGCAAGTACAGAAGCTACTGCATGCTCTAGGATTGTGTAAATGCTCACTTTTCCCCACAGTCCAAGCACTGCTGCTTTTCAGCTTATGTGCAAGGATGTGGGGAATAAACACGGGGCTAAAGATAGCACCAGGCCTTCTAAGACACGTTTGTAGGATCAGGAAAACTTAAAACTCGCCCAAATCTTAGGAGCAGATGTGTTCGCATAGAGACAAAACAGGCAGTAGCAGTGAACTCAGTCATTCCTCAAGCTCCCTGCTGCTCCTGTGCTGCTAAGCAGAAAGATTAGCAGCAACTTCACTGAAGTGGGGAAAACACGGGGAATTTCCAGGTCACACTGGTATGGAAAAAAGATCCTCATATAGCAAATTTCCCAAGGAGAAGTTGTGATTCATCCTGCTGTTTCAGAGGTGCAAGCCACATCAGCAACATGCTTTCTCCCTCAACTCGGTAACTAGTTTGTGCCGAACCTCATCCAACACCTCATCACAGGGGCTGTGGCCTGCAAGAGCTGGGCACAGCTGATGGTGATGCTCACATCCCCAGCCCTGCGCTAGAGGCCACTTCTCATCGTAGCAAACACCAGAGGGAAGTACTGGGCCTTTTGGTCCATAGCGAGAAATGAAGGGAAATTGCCCACCCTGAGGCAAGGTGGAACCTACAACCGGTAGGATGGCTTAGGGGCATGATCGGGGGACACAAGGGGGGTTTCATGGCAACAGCCCAAATTCCCAGGCCTCTGGGAGGAGGAGAAGCTGACTCCCCAAGACCTCATTAGGGAGGCTGAAGACAGCCAGCAACATATCCCCCTTTGCAGCCCTCCTGCTACCCTCGGCAGCGCCTACCTTGGCTTGCATCGTTTTGGGGTCCTGGATGAAGTCCCAGTCCTTTCCGTTCATGCTGTAGGCCACCTTGAACTTCTTCACGAAGGAGCGTGACTCGGTGGTGGTCACGCTGTCACCTCCGCGAGCCCCTTGGATGATGACGCCCCTGACGTTCTTTGGGACGCCCAGGTCCACCTGCAGCCACTCCTCGCCGGGCTGCGCTTGGGGGACGCGGGGGAACCAGCCCGAGCGGCTGCTCACCAGGCGGGCCATGCTGGGGGACCAGTCGTAGCCCCTGATGGACGAGGCCGAGATCTGTGCGTCAGGGATGAGGCCGGAAAGCATCCCCAGCAAGTTGGAGCAGGGCGAATCTGCAGGGACGGAAAGGGCATGAACATCCCCAGTGGACGAAGGGGGCACCCCCAGGTTTCCCACGGGTCGAGCCCTGGGCACTAAACCTTCTCAGTAGCACCGGGTGCTTCCCTTCACCTTGGGATGCTGGGCATGGGCGCCTGCCTGCCCGGGCGGCAGTGACAGCCTCCCCGGGCGTCCCTGGGATGGAGATGGGGGAGTCCCTCACCGGTGATGCGGCAGCCGTACAGCTCCAGCCGCAGGGCGATGCCGTTGTGCCAGCTCTGGGGACGGATGCGCACGAAGCGGGTGAGCACCGGGCTGTGGATCTTGTTGAGAACCACTTCCGTGGCGTCTTCGTTCGCCTGGAACGTCTGCAAGGGGGAAGGGGGCAGAAACACGGTCACGGCCTCTCCTGGCAGAACGAACGATCGGCTCAGCTGCCCAAAATCGTCTCAGCGGGACCCACGCCGGCTGGCAGGGCTGCGCGGAGGACGGCAGGACTCGCTGCTCGGGACATGCTGTATCACGCACCCCCTCTGTGAGCGAGCGACCGGGGGTGACACGTCCTTGCACCCAGCGTCGCAGGGGTCCGGCAAGTGCGAGCACGCGGCATGACGTGCACGGATGCTGCCTTGCCCCGGGCAAGGAGCTGCTGCCCAGGCAGCCCCTCTCCTGCCTCTCCAGCGCACGAGAAGCTCCCCGCACTGAGACAGCCTTGAGGAGGAGTTTATGATCCGACATGATGTGAGAAAGCTGCTGCCTTACCAGATGGCCGTAATCAGTAACTACCAGATGGACTTCAGAGCCACCCCTCCCTGCCAGGGTTTTAATAGCCCGGACAAGGACTGGACACTCGTGTTCCTCGTTTAGTCTGCAGTGCCACAGGTTGGAACAAAAAGGGGGGAAGAAGAAAATGCCAGCTCGGGTGCAGTTTTGGACTGTTTCTGTGCCCCAGCATGAAGCCCCAGGGCTCCCAGAGCAGGCTGGGTGCTGCCCCTCTTTGCCTCGAAGCACGCAGGCTTTCAGGCCAGGGTTAGTGCCTCCCCGATCCGCGCCAAGAACGGCACACGCACTTAGATGCTGGCTGGGCTCTTCGGCTGTCTCCTACCCTACATATGCCGCGCTAAGTGCAGGAGCTTCGCTAAGTTTATCCCGGAGCGAAAGAGGGGAGTGCAATCCCTGGCACCGGCTCCCTTCTGCTGGAGGCAGGAGGCAAACCTGCGATGCGGGTCAGGGAAGGGGAGGGAGGCTGTGTCCTGGCCTCTCGCCCCGCACGGGAGCAAAGAGCCCTTTCTAAGCCGTGCTTCGGGCCCGCGGGCAGGACAGGCTGATGCTGGAGAGCTGCCCGCGCACCGCGGCCCTGCCCCGGGAACGGGAGGCCCGTGTTCCCGCTGGGCAGGGAGGAGCAGCCACGCCGCGCCGCCTGCAAATCCGCCTGGTAATTGGGATTTGGAGCTGATGTGAACTTGGGCAGAAATGCTAATCTGGAGAATATACATCACGCTGCTACCGTTTAGCAGCACAGCGTGGTTTATGTGTTTTTAATATCCTATTTTATCCTCTCTGACCCCACTTCCCATCCTTTTCCTTGCTCAGCAGACACCAAATACCCTTTTTTCCAGCAGGAGGGCTATAAGAAGAGTGGTTACTGTGAAGCGGCCTTCAAGTGCGCGGGTGTGTTGCTTGTACATGTGTGGGCGCTCACACGCAGGCTGTAAGGATACGTTTCCACACCACAGCAAAGCCTCCGGCTTTATGTCAACACAGCGGCCGACATACAACACCTTACCCCCGAACCTAACACCGGAGGACAGGAAATGTTCATCTGAGCCCGTGCAACTATTTTAGCACAAGCAGCACCACGTCAGGTCAGCCCAAAGGTCCCTCTGTCCCAGCGAAGCAGCTCTGACGGTGGCCCCAAGCAGACGCCTGGGTACAGAAAGCCTGGAGAGCTCCTTTCCTTGGCAAACTCCTTCGCTTCCCGCAATCAGCAGTTTGAAGGCTCCACGAGCCAAAGGTTGCATATGGACCAGCATGTTTAACAGTCACTGATGAGGTTTGCTGCTCTTTTTGGTTTAACATATTTCCCGTTTTGTTCTTTTTTAGCTTGCTTAGCGCATACAAGCATCAGGGGCCAGAATCCAAATTTACACCAATGATGTGATTTGTTGCTGACTTCTGCAAAGTCAAGCTTGAGGGAAAGCAGAACCAGGACTGAGCCCAAAAGCTTCATCACCACCAAATGCATTGCTGAAAGCATCTCTCACACGACCTCAATCCCCACCACCTGCTTCCAAGAAAAGCCTCAGTTCTGCTTTAGACTTGGGGCCTGGTATCGTACTCAACCAGCTATGCAAGTTCAAAGAACCTGTCTGACTCAGGGCCTGAGTGCTCTGGACTCCCAGTCTGTGAGGGCAGAAATGACACCGGACCCCTGGCTCTAACATCAGCTGCATTGGCAGGATCTGCCCCAACCTACTTCATTTCTGAAGAGCACCGACTGATCCGAGCAAGTCATTGCTTGGTCTCCAAGTCAGCATAACGTAAAGGGGCCCAGGTTGCAGAGTGGAAGTGCATCGTGAGCCTGCAGGTCCCTACGCCGCTGACCAGAGCCCATGGCTGAGCGTGTCTCATTGCGCTGAAAATGCTGATTCCAGACCCAGAGAGGACTGTGGAAAGACTCCCATTGACTTCCACAGGCTCTGTATCCTGCCTCAAATTAGCTCTCACGGCATGGGAAGCGCTAGCAGGAAAACGTGTGAAATTGGGAGCGCCAAGAAAGCAGCGATTTCTTCCCCCTTACCAAAATAGAACATTGCTATTCCTCCCATCCTATCTGCTTTCCATCCCACTCAGCACGTATTTTGAGCCAAGTCTTCAAATGGTGCAAATCAACATGTCTCCATCGAAGTACAAGAAGTCACAGTAATTTACACCAGCAGAAAAAAAATAAAAATCTGGCTGTGAGGTGGGGAGATGGCGACACACACACGCACTCAATAGCGAGCACACGTGCACATGCACACGCACACGCGCTGGAGGGTGGCAGAGCCACAAGACGAATGGGAGAACCATTAACAAATTAAAAGCACCTTCCGCGAAGCAGTCAAGGGAACTCATTTGCACCGCTGCATCAAAAGGCCGCCAGTCGCCTCCCCGTGTACTTTATGTTTACCTCCGCCTTAGTCCAGTCGGCAGGCCTACACGCAGAATTAAATTGATAATCAATGAGAGCTGACCTGCTGAATTAGTTTGCTGCAGAGAGCAAGGGGAGGCAGAAGACGCTGGGCAAGGGGAGGATGGGGCAGGTTTTCCATGCACGCACGCCTGCTCCACCCCAACGCTTACCAGCCGTGTTTCTGATGCTTTGAAAGTGCCCCGGGCGGATGGGGGATTAGCAGAGCTGCGCTAGCTCCAGCGGGCACAGGAACCGTGCCAGCTGCAGAGTTTGGCGCGAAGGGCAGGGAGCAAAAAGCACCGTGAAGCCGAAGAGGCACGAACTGGGGCGGGGGGAGGTAGCCTCCCTCCTGCCTTATTTATAGTGTGGCTTGGCTGCTCTGCAGTTTCTTGGGGAGCTAAAGAGAGCGGCCTGGGGCGGCCGGGGAGCAGGCCAGGGACGGCAGCAGCCCTTGCGTCGGCCACGTGCAGGCGTCTCTCCAGACCCGCTAGATTTACAGCAGGATTATGTCACTCCCGCGGAGACCGAGCCCAGGAAGAGAGCATGCTAACAGGATTAGGGCTTCAGGATTTAGACAGAGAAGCATGAAGGAGAAAAGTAGGGGAGATTATTTTCCTTGACAGCTAGGGAAGGCACAAAATGGGGCATGTTTGATGGCGAGAGGCGGGTGTCCTCGTGCTGCCTGCGAGGGCGGCAGAAGCCGGCTGGGACCCGCGGGGGCTTTGGGGCGACGGCGGCGTCTCGGTGCAGAAGCACGCGCAACCTCCTGGCTGACACAGGAGCATCCCTGCGCTCTCCAGAGAGAGAGGCCACGGGACTGAGAGCGCTTCTCTCCCTCCCCAGGCGAGCAAACACGTGCGGTAAGAGCTGAAAGGATGAAGAAATGCCCCTAAGGGAAGGCACAGAGATGTTCAGCTCCGTGCAGCGTGCAACCTGCCTCCTTGCACCCGTTTGAAACACCACCTGATACACCCCATACGTGCACGTGTGTGTGCACACATATATATGCGTGTGTGTGCGCGCACACACAGGAACAGAGAGTGCCTGCCTGCCTGCCGCCGGCGCTCCCTCCCTGCTCCGCGTGGCACCGGCTCAAGCTGCGGCAGACTTGACAAATCTATTTGGCACGGTTCGCGCCGCTATTTCAGCCTGAACCGTGCAGAGCACCGCACTGACGCAGGGTGGAAACTCGCGCATGAACTGCAGACGTCTGGGAGCTTCCCTAATGCAACAGCAGCGGCGACGGAGGCGGCAGGCAGGGAGGCAGGGAGGCAGGTGGGGGCTGGAGCCCCCCGGCACCCAGGCCCTTCGGTGAGGGGCCCGGCGCCGCTCGGCTGCTGCGGGCTCGGCCTCAAGAGGGGAGGGAACAGCGTCGTCCTGATGCGAGGGGTAGGCAAGCCACCGAAAAGCAATTACTTATCCTCCAGCCTCAGGAGGTGTCTGCTAAATTGAAGCCGGAATATGGGAAAGAAGCAAGGGTGGAATAAAGGAGTGAAAAAGGAGAGATGTGATTTTTTTCCTCTTTTTTTTTTTTTTAAATGAAGGGCAGAAAACAGAGCTGAAAAGAGCTGGTAGGACTCAAGGGCCACGTCCCGAAATGGTGGCAATTCCTTTGGCTCTGGGCTGACACCAGCCTGCCCTTAAGGGCCTTGCTCCCTGCAGACCGATGTGCATTGGCCCGGCTCACGCGCCCTGGTGGGGCTCTCACGTCCCATGTCCACCATTAAAGGGATGGGAAACCTATGGCCACGCGTGACTAAAGTCACCATCTAGGCCAGATCCCCACCTCAGTGAGACTCTGAAAGGTAAATTTCCTACAACTGGCTGTTCTGAAACAGCAGCCTGGCTGCAGTGTTTATTTAGCACATCTTTCCAGCCGGCATTTTGCCGGTCCCCCATCTGCCTCGGCCCTTTGGAAACGCTCCCAGGGAAACCTCCCACTCCCCAGCGTCTACGTCCTGCCCGGAGCAAGGAAAAGCCGCCCGGGTCCAGGGAAAGGCCTGCTCCAGGTCTGGAGCATGAGAGGGGCTCGTGGGGAAGGAGCAACCCCATGGACCGGGAGGGAAGGAAACGCCTGGATGAACCCTGGACAAGGCAGACAAGGCATTTCAGGCCAGCGGCATCCATGCCAGCAAAGGGAGGGGACAGCTAGTGCAACAGGAGCGTGGAGCGAGCAGGAATTGCCAGGAAGCGCGGGTGGGGGCACTTCCCCAAAGCTCCTGCCCGTGCAGACCCCCCCCCAGCTCCCCTCCTCACCCAGTGCCATCCCGAAGGCCTGGCACAGCCAAACGCCCGTATTTCCTCACCCCCCCGAGCTCCCGTCTCAGCGCGCCTTCGGGAAGCGCGGCTGGAGCACGCGCCAGCTCCAAGGTCTCGATGCATCACTGCCTACCGCGCCGGCCAGCGTGGAGCCCACGGCTCTGACAGCCCGAATTGCTCCTCGTTATTTATTGCTCATTTTGTTCTCTGGGATGGTGCGATCCCCTCTTAGGATTTGTGCCCTTTCATTTCCAGGCCTCAATAACTCCTGAACTACAGTTTCATGCGGTTTTGTGATTGTTAACCCAGCATGCAGACAGGGCTATGGCCATAAAAGCTCAATGAATCTTGTATGGCAAAACACAGGCTGTGAAAGCATTTTCTCCTTCATTTGCAGTCAAAGAACATACTCTTGCCACCACGAAAGATGCAGCAGCAGCCAGGTTTTCCAAGGAACAGTGTTTCCTCGTTGCTGTGCAGAGGAGAAGGGACTATTTCTGCTCAGAGCATCATCGCGGTCTTTTAACAGCTCATCAGGGAAAGGGTCCCTCAAAGATTACACCCCCTGAAATCTCTCTGAGCTCTCTTCCCTGCCATCAGCTGCAAGACTCACGCCGGTGCATGCGAAAAGAGACAAAAGGGCCTTTACCTTGTGGTTTTTGCCATGCCGGTACATCATCCAGTCCTCCCCGTTGGTGCTGACCTCCAGCTTGTAGGTGCGGACGTAGTAGCCGTTCTGCGTTTCTCTGGAGATGGCGCCCTGCGTAGCAATGGCTGTGAGCACCGTCAGGAACTGGAGGTCCACCTTTCCAGGGGAGAAAGGGACAGGAGAGGGAGCGGTGACCACCGGGGAGCCCAGACTGGCTCGGGAGGTCCTCCCTCGCCTTTGAAACATGAATAAGGTGCAGATTCAGCCTGTCTCGCTCCATCCGTGGCTGCACACCGGATCCCAAAAGACCTGTAAGAACTGATTTCAATGGGCACAAAAACCCTGGGCTGACTTCCGCAGGACACCTGAGAGTAGGACCACAGGGCATAACTGATTAAGGATCCTGACATCTGTCCATACGGGACCATCACAAAGCCTTCTCCCTGCCTCACACCAGGCAACAGGATCTGCGCAGGGACTGGAAGCTCGTGTCCGTTAAAGCAGGACAGAGGCTGACTTTTTCCATGTAAAACAAAAGCATGATGTCCAATTAGCAAGTGCTGCAGTTCCTGGCTTTTCCTTTCTTTTTTCACAATGTGGGTTGAGAAAGGTCAGCTGAGCTGGCTTGGTAGCACCGCCATGAATGAAGAATGAGACATCTGCTCGAGGCAATGACATTTCACCACCTCCCCTCCTCAGTGCCCTTTAGCAGGCAGTGTCTCACGGCGATGTGACACTGCCAGAAACCCTTTGTGGACAGAGGCTGCGGATCTGGCCAGGTCCTAGGGAAGGCCTTTGCTCCGCCAGGCCCCTGCGTGATGTTCAGCCCACTCGTGCTCCCAGCATCGCTGCGGGGATAAATGCTATTCTAGCTGTTTTTCCACAAGCCTTCTTGAGACTCTGGTCCTCAGGATGGCGGCAGAGCTCCCTGAGTCTCTCTGGAAAGTCCTCCAAGTTTTTGGGGAGGGGGCTGTAGAAGGCCAGCGGGTCGAGTCAGCCCTCGTGCCGGCACGTTAATGGCTGGGCCTTGTCAGGGTGGCCTGGCCTCCGGTGGAGCCGCTGGGCTGGCTCCAAGGTGCTCGCCGCGGGTGCCCCGGGCACCCCTCGGCCACCCGCTGACGGCAAGCGCCCAGCGGCATGCGTACCTGGAGGTACTCTTTGTTGCTGTCCACATTGGGGGTCCAGCCGTTGTCGTCGCTGTTGAGCCGGCTCTGCTGCGGTGTCCACCGCCCGTCTGAGTAGGTGGAGGAGGCGCTGATCTGTGCGTTGGAGATGCGGCCAGACTCCATCCCCAGCGGCGCGTTGCACTGGAAGTCTGGAGCAGAAACACACACACGCACACAGAGCTCAGCTTGCGGTCCCTGTGCTTCACTCCCGGCTGGAAGGCAGCCACGAACTCTCCTCCCCAGCCATGCCCGAGCACAGCTGCCTGCCTGGGAAGATGAGCAGATCTGCACCATCTTGCACATTCTGCATGCTCATGGAGGGCACTGCAAAACTAAACATGGGGCGGCTTTATGTTGGGATGGCCCTTTGTGAACTAACGCAGTCCAGATCTTCCTCCACCTCCTCCTCTGCACAGTTTTGGCACACAACTCTGCCCCTTCCTTCCATCCATCCACATCAAGAAGTACCGAGACCCCTTGCCATGAAGTTCTTCATCTCCTTGGAAGCAGGAGGTGAGACGTAAGCACTGACAAGGCAAGGAACAAACCAGTTTAAAGGTTTTTTTGTGCGTGTGCGCGCATGTGTGCTGCTACACAGGATATCGGGCCCATAGGAATTAACCGGCCATGAACATGAAAGAATCTGGCATGCTTTTATTTGAGTTTCCTCATTTCTAAGGCTTTTAAAAGTTACAATTAGCTCAATCTCATTGCACATCTCATATATTTTATGGCAGCTGTCCCATAAAAACAATAACAAAGAAAACATTGATAGGAAATACCGTGTGGGCCAAAGCCCACTGCTGCTGTAGTCCACCAAACTATCTGTGTTTTTAACGTGGCCAAGTCAACTCCGGGCTAGAAGTGATGGGCCAAGTTAAGATCTCCACGGTGTCATTAAAGTTTCAATTTACGCCAGTGTAAATCAAAACAGGCCTGGCTCCTTAATGTTTTTTGTGCCTGATTTCTCAAGCTTTATGTGTTATTAGCATTTTATTTCCCAGACTTTTTAAAGGAGAGAATAGAAAGGGGATTAAAGAACAGTTGAACAAAGTGTGGCAAGTTGTAACAGGGAACAGCTTGTGCATGTCTTTAACTCACGCAGCCTCAGCGGAGACACCCCTAACTCAGTCCCAGCGCAAGAGGCCGTAACCCAGCTGCCCTCATCCCACGCGTCCCTGCTCTTGGCCCTGGGGTTTCAACCCAGGGTCAGAGACACCCTCTCTTTCTCCAGGACGGAAGGGTGGCCTGAGGGCTTTTCCTCTTGGATCACAGGCTCACAGCTCACAGAGGGCTGTAGCTCTGATGTAGAAACACCACGGGAAAGCAAACTGAATCTTTCCCAGCCTGCATGTGCTAACACAAAGAATCAAAATGCTCTTCACTCGCAAAGCACACGACTTACTGTCCTCACACCAAGTTAATTCATCTCCTTTAATAAGGGATCTAAAACAAATTTCGGTTTGAAATGCTTTGAGCTTTGGGCATTTTTTAATTAGACAGCCAGGAAATTGCAATCGGCACATTGGGGCTGTATGTTTTTGGAAAACCAGAGGGAGGGAGTATTTTCCCACATTCTTTAGCGATACTGCTGCACCTGCTGGGTTGAAGTCTTCCCCTAAGTCCTTTGGGCTGAGCACACGCATGAAGGATTTCATCCCAAATGGTATTAAGAAAACTTCACGAGCAAGCAAAAAGATAAGGAAAGGTCAGAAAATGTGATTCATCCTTAAATCTCACTGAGGGAACACACCCGGTGTCACCGCCAGCCAGGGAGACCAGCCCTCGCAGCCGCGCCTCCCGGCCCCGTTCGTGCCGTGCCGAGGCACGGGCCAGGCACGACAGCCGGCACCACCTCCGGGGCCGCGCGCGCACGCTCAGCTCTGGCGTTGCTGACTTACTTTCTGGCACTTCCTGCTGGACCAGGTCGTACTGCGCAGAGAAGCCGTCCTTGGCCACCGCCAGGTCCGTGTGGAAAGTCAGCGAGAGGACGCCGGTGGTGGAGCGGATGTCCGACGGCATCTTGGTGCCGCAGTACCGGCCGATCAAGGGGCCGACTGCAACAGAAAGAGCAGCGAAGGTAGCGCCCGCGTGCCCCTGCGCGGAGGAGGGCTTCGGGCTCCGGCGTGCCAACGCTGCGGCCCGCGGCGCGGCGCGGCTCACCTTGCGGGATGCCGTCCCAGATGTCCAGCCAGTCGTACTTGCAGTCGCCCTCCCCGGCCTGCAGCGGGTCATGCTCCAGGTCGAAGATGAGGAAGTGGAGGAGAATCTCCGTCTTCGGCTTGGCGATGATGGTGAACACGCAGTCCAGGTTGTGCGGGTACTTGTCCGGGAAGCCCGGCGACTCGATCGTGCCGTTGGAGCTGGTGAAGTTTCTGGAGCAGTCCTCGGAGCCTGCAACAGAGGGACAGACCCTGTGCACCCCGGGTGCCCGAAACGGCGACCGCCGGCTGGCCCGTGCCCCATCACCCCGATCCTGCCATGTACGGCCAGGGCCAAAATGGCACCGAATAAGGACCCTGTTCCCAAAAGAGCTATTGCCGTTCGGGGAGGGAGGAGCAGCAGAGACACCCTCTTTCTGGAGAAAGCTCTCCCTGACCGCAGGTCTCCTGCCGCTCAGTGAGCTGCAGCCTCCCCCCCCCCCGTTGGCACAGGTGTCCGTGCCTCAGTTTCCCCTTCAGAAAAGGACCTGGAGGGGGGTGCAAACGCCCTTGCCATTACTTGGAAACCCCCACGAGGAAAAGTCGTGCGGGGAAGGAAGCGCTGAGCCCCAAGCCTCCCCAAGCGGCCGCAGGAGGGACACGAGGGCCGCTCCAGCGCGCCGCTCCGCTCCGCAGCCCCGGCGGGACCGGGGCGAAGGGGGGCCGCGGCGCGAGGAGGAACAGAGCCCTCTTTCTCGCGCGCCCCGCCGCCCGCAGCAGAAATGCAAGCTATTTCTCTCCCTGGGGAAGACCCCCGCGCTGCCGGCAGGGCGGACAATGTCGGCGCTTGTGCGCCGCCGGCCCCGACAGCGGCCCCCATTGTGCCGAGCCGGCGGAGGGCCTCCCGGAGCCCTCCGAGGGGAAAGGCGTCTTTATCCACGCTTGGCCGGCTCCAGCGAACGGCGAGCGGCTCTTCGCTGCGGGGACGCGGCTTCGGACCCGAGGGCAGCTTGGCAGGGAGCGAAGCCGAGGGACGCGAGCTCTGCGCCAGCCTCCCTCCGACACGGCCCGCTGCTTCCTCGCCCTCCCTACCAGCAGCCACAAGATCCCCTTTTCTCATTGATTTAGCCCCTTCCTGGCTCCTGCCCAGGCAGACCCTTCCCACCAGCCCGCTCAGCCTGGCCCCGGCCACCTCGGTCTGAGTCGGGGCACAGACCCGACCTGAGGACAAACGCAACTCGGTGCATGGGCTCCTTGGGTTCGCAGGGGCGTACGGGGAGGGAGAGGCCGGGGAGGCCGCGGTTTGCCACCCTCCCTGCTGGCAACAGGCGAGCCGCTCAGCGTGTACCCGCGGGGGGCTGCTGGCTGCCAGGGAACATCTGGCTCCGCACAGCTGGGCTCACCCCCCGCGCCGGAGTCCGCGCGCCCTGCCCGGCCCTCGAGTAGGCCAGATGAGCGACCCCGCTGGGCGCGTTGCTGAGTCTCCAGCAGGTGCCGGCGTCCGTTTCGTGCTGGGTGTGCTGCCGCAACACCCACGCGCGCGCTGTGCTCCAGTGTGCTGCCGCGCGGGCACAGGGCAGCTCCCGTGTCCCCATCCCCAACACGCACTCGCGCCCTCGTCCGCACAGAGCTGCTTTCATTTCCTCCAGCCTCCTTGCTCCCGGACACTCAGTTCTGACAAACATTTAGACAGAAACACTATCAAAAGGCCTGCGAGCTGCGCCGACTTTCCTCTGTAAAGGAATTATGAAAAGCTCCTCTCATCTCCGCCTGGAGACGCCGGCACCGCTGACAGCCGCCCCTTGCAAAGCGGAGCTACCCCGCTGCAGACGCAGGGCTCCCCGGGCGAGAAACACGGCGGCATCAACCGGCTCCGAACCGCGTCTCCACAGAAGGGGGAGCTCCATGCGCTCCCAAAGGAGGGACGATCCCCGTGCAGCCCTAAACCGTGCGCCACTGGGAAAGGAGGTCCTGCTGGTGGTCCTGCAGGACAAGAGAGGACTGAAGGAGGACTCCTGTTTCTCACGCCACAGCATGATCTGAAGATGCACCATCACGCACCACTAACACCTCTACCCTTGCAGAAGCATGATGACACAGACTTGCTTAAAAAATAAACACATAAAAGGAGCCCTTTCTCTGCAGAGAACATGCCAAAAGTCATATTGAAAGGGTGGCTCAAGACATCTCCTTGTGCAGATCACCATGGCCAGCAGACTCTGACCTGTCTTGTAGATCTCGTAGCGCAGGGAGAAGCCGGCACCCTGCCTGGCATAGTCCGAGGTGAACTTGATGTAGAGAGAGGAGCCAGAGGAGATGATGGTAGGAGGTGCTATGTTCCCACAGTGCTTGCCCAGCAGGTCTGCTGCTTCGCTGTCCCCATCCCGGATCTCGATGAAGTCATACCTGTGGAAGCAGGGGAAACAGCAGTGAAACCACCCATCTGGGAGATGCCTCAGGATGCAGGGAACAAACGCAGAACACCTCTTTATATCTGCATATGCCACAAAACCATCGTCCAGACAGGTTTTTGGGACTCTGTCACCCCCACCCACCCCATGCATCTTTCCTTTCTGTCTGCCTGGCTGCATTTAAGTCCCATCCCCTATTGCTCCTCACATCATTAATTTACTGCACCCACATCCACACCAGTTTCAAAGCCAGCTTACAAAATTTAGGACACAATTAGCTTGCATTTGCACAGGTCTGCTTTGGCATGGGAGAAGCTCAGACACAACCCTCCTGGGACTGCTCTCCTTCCCTTACATCTCTCCTGAAGTGTTGCTGTGCTACTTAGCTCAGCTCCGGCAGCTGGCATGTCATGATCCTGCTTATTCCACTATCCAGGTGGGATTTGGCCAAGCACGTACCAAACATTACACAAAAAGTCAATGTTCGATCAATATGAGCAGGTAGCTATTCTGTGCACTGTCTGACACCACATCGGTCCTTTAACAAGTGGGGCTGGTACACTTACTTAGCGCTTGGACAGCAACACTGATCCTCTTCTACGAAGTGCTGACAAAGATTTTGGAGGATAAGTGCTGCATAAGAGGTGGGTATCCGCATTTGCCATTGCCCGTTCCTTGCAACCCTGTCACCACGAGGTGCCTTTGCCGAACGCCACAGGAATTTGCAGGTGCCCGGTTTTGAGGAGCTGCCTCCCTCCCTCGCAGCTCCTGCCACCCGGGGATTCACATGCACGCGTCCGACCAGAGCCAGGGGCAAGACTTGCACGCCAGTCTCAAACCTCTCTCCCGGTTTTGTGGCAGCAGGAGCTTGGGGCTGTGCTCAGCCCGCTGCAGAGGCCCCTGCTTGCCGCAAAGCCTGGCTGGAAAGAGAAACCGCCACCGGGGCTTGCCTCCGATTTCCATCTAGGCCATGACTAGGTAGCAGCAGGCTCTGCATGCGGTGGAGAAGCGAACAGCTTTTACGCAAACATCTTGTTCTTCAGCTGCCTTCCAGCACACTCGCTCTCCCTCCCCTCTCCCTGTCTCCGGCCAGCACGCTGCTATTTACAGAAACTGCCCATCTCTCCTCCGCTGCTCATTTGCTTTGTATCAACCTGCTTGAACAACAGGCTGCAGCTCCTCTCGCGGGGACGGGGACGGGGACGGGGACAGGGACGGGGAGGGAAGGTGCGCTGCAGCGCTGCCAGGAGTCTGCCTTTCTGCTTTGTCACAAGATCTCCTGTTTGGGAATCGAGAGCCGAAAGGAGAAGTAGCTCGCCGGATACAGGGTGATCCTCATGTGACTCATTCCCATTCTGCCGAGCACGCGTTGGCAGGCTGCAGCCTCGCAGCAAACTTGCAGGAACTCGCTGTGCTCTTCCACGAAGAAAGATGGCCTGAACAGCTTCGGTTTCCCTCCTTTCTGGGACTAAATCCGGCTGAGAGCCAGAAGCAAAATGCCCACAGATAAAATCCCATCCATGCCGGACCAGCGCCGAGCTAGTTGCAGCTAGCCAGCTTTTAACGTGGTTACGGACCCAGCAGGCTTGGCCAAGGTGAAAGAAGCCAAGCGATCTTGAGAAGCGCCTCAGAGGAGAGGTGCTGGCCCAGGAGGAGCGTTTGGCTTTGCCGCTGGGTGGAAGTGCATGGATGTCAGCGAAGAGCTCTGCTCCGTGCAGCTTCCTGTCGCCTCGTGACCCCTTATTACCCCAACGCCATCCGGCAGCACCCGCAGCGACCCTGCTAATGTCCGTCACGTGTGGCTTGATCCCATCTTCTCCCCAGCGAGGAGGAGCATAGAAGGCAGTGCGAGTGCTGCTTCTAAGCAGGGTTTTTCCCTCCTTGTTTGTCTATTTGTTTAAAGTAGCGCTGAGCAAACAGCGGAGACATTTTGTTCTCTGAGCAGTGACTTGATCTCACCGCATGTGCAGCCCTTTCACATCCGAAGTTCAGGGCTGTGCTCCAGGACCACTGACTACTAGTGAAATAGTGCATATTTGGCAAAAACGAAGCTGGCAAAAACATGACTGTTGGCAAAAAACATGGGTAACGTACTGGATTGCAAAAGCTGCTATTTGCATGGCACAGGTTAGCTGCATCCCAGAGAAACACATCTGCTTGTGTCCTCGTGGGGTTACAACTCGCCAGTGCAGTACATGGCTTCAACCATTTGACTGCAATGATCAGAGCTTCTGGTGTAGCCAACGCACAAAACATCCTATCTCTAGCCACACGGCTCTGAAAGCAACCAATACTGCAGAAGCAATTTCTGAAGCAAATTCTGGACCAAGAATTATTTGCTTATTGAATGGGTGAATAACTTCCAATAATACATGCAATTTGGGAATATTGCAATCTGCTCATGGCCAATCTGCAAATGGAAAATGAAAAGAATGAATCTAGTAAGTAAATCATCAGGAAATATTTGCCTCTCTCTAAATTAAACCTTGTTTGGCTTCATCCAAGCATCTAACTGAGCTTTCTCCTACTGGAGCTAATCCTTAATAAATCAAATGTTGCAAACAAATAAAGAAGCCCCTAGGAGAAGGTCAGGGAACCGTTTTTGCCAAATGTGAAATGAATATAAACACATCAGAGTTTTCTAGTTAAAAAATCTTGGCCCGAGCCCTCTGCTCCTCAAGAGGCAAAACTGTCTTTGTGTTCCTTCAGGTCATCTAAACAAACTGCCAATTTGGACAATATTACAGTCAGGAGATGTCTCCTACCCAGATGCACTGCAAGAGCATCTACTTCCTCTCCAACATACCAATTAAGCTTTAGGCCTTAAAAATGAGCCACCAGAGAGGCCCCTTCCCAAGCGCACGCAGTTCAGCAAGAACACCGGCTCATCCCCACCGCACTCTTTTGGCGGCACGTGCTTTGTTCGCCTCCACGTGTTGGCCCACGATCAAACAAGCTGATTAAACCCCATTCGCTTCATGCTGGGTCACCGGCCACGTTAAAAATCTAGTTTGGCCAGAACTTTGCTTCTGTTAAGCTTATGCATGGTTTCCAGATTTAGTTCTTTCCATGTGAAATACAAGAAGAAAAGCTGGAAGGAAGAAAACCCAACCCTGTGGATGCTTTCTTCTCTAACCATCTCATTTCCAGATAATTACAGCCTAGCTCACGGCTGGGTGGGACACATTCATGTGGCAGGCGAACCGTCTCGACCAGTCCCCAGCAATTTACATTTCTCGCCTATAACCGAATGTACTGTTCCAGCCAACGGGCACCAGCACACTCGTGGGCTGAACTCTCCGACATTACCTCCGCTGGGGGAGCCGCGGTGTCCGAGATCACGTTTCAGGGCCGCTTCTTCTCCCCGTCTAGGCATTGCTCCAGGGAGACAACCACAAAGACCCCGAGGGGGCTAGGGTGCAGCATCCATAACCCGCAAGGAGGGTCAACGGACTAGCCCAGTTCTCTTGCGGGGCAGGCGACCGCAGCACGATTATTTTCAGCTGCTGCCTGAGTAGGAAGGCCAGTCAGTTGGTTTAAAACCATCTCAAACAAGCACAGTTTTCACCAGGGGGTTTTAAAGCAGGGAGGCAAAGCTAAAGTGCTTATAACTACCCAGACGATGGGGGGTTGAGAAGGAGGGGACCTGCGCTGCTGAGATGCTCTTCTTGGAGCTGTTTAACAGAATTAAGCGGAAAAACGTACCGTGCTTACAAATATTGCTGCGTTTTTATTAAAGATTTTTAGTAGAAAGTGCTTTGCTGATGTTGAGAGCTTTTATAAACTAATTATAAAGCACTTCTAATGCCTGTATTACTCATGCTCGCTTGCTTTTTCCTCCCGTCAGCCCACTGCTTCCCTGTCTCTCGTTCCTCTGCATTTTCTCTCGGTGGCTCTGCCGCTGGCTCTCCAAACAAAGCCGCAAGGCACAGCGAAAGCAAACAGCCGCAGCGGCAGGGCTCGCGAGGGACCTCCACCTCCTCGGTCCTTTTCTGTGGCAAAACGGCTGATCTGCTCCCTGGCCCTTTGGCCGTGCTCCCCCCGTCCCCTGGGGCCACCACAGCCCTGCCAGGCGTCCACCCAGGGGCTGGCGGGCTCCAGGACGGCCGCGACTCACGCCGGGAGCAGCGCGGGAGCGCCCGGGCCGGCCCCACGCTGCTGCTTTCGGGAGGCGCGCAGTTCAGCTAAAAGCGCAGCGGTGCGTCTCACCCCGCTCCACGCACCATCAGCCAGCCTATCGCCCCCTCAGCCCCGAAGAGACGCCGAGTCCTTCCTCACGGCAACAGGCTTCAAGGACGTTGCAGGGACATTTGCTGAGGATGGAGAGAAACGAGAACCAAAAAAAGGCAGGCACGCGTTCTCAGCCACAGCGCGAGTGCCCCTGAACATAAACCGGCACCGTCCCTGCTTCCACGCCCAAGCAGCGCCGGTTTCCCAGGCTTCGACCTGGCTGGCAGTTTTCTCAGGCGCTTCCCAGAGCCACGGTTTGAAGAGGCTGAGGGCTCTCACACAGCTAAGCCCGCTCTCCAGCGCTTGCCAAGCAGGAGGGAGTCACAAGGCTCCAACCTGAGCTTCCCCGATGTTTAATTTGGAGCTGTATTTATAGGCATTTCCATGGGGCTCCTGATTGCACCTGGCAAACATTAATGAACGTATCCTCACAAGACCCCGGCGGGTGGGAAGCAGAGAGGAGCGGCGGCTGGCCCCGGGTCACGCAGGAGGCTCGCAGCACAGCCAGGAATAGAAGCCAGCCTTGATTAGACAGATTATATTATATTAGAGGAGTCTGGCCTAGACAGACAGAGAGACAAATAGGTACTGACGGCATGCCAGCAGCCCCAAACTTGGGAATGCCCAGTGTTGACTTAAGCCTTCGAGACCTCCGCTCTGCCCGAACCATATGCCGCCGTGCCTCAAATGCATCTGTCGAGAAAAGGAAGACAAACCGCAATTCTGGTGGAAATGCGGCAGACGGATGCATACTGTGCAGATAGCGGGGGCGGCGGGGGGGCCTTGCTTAGCCACAGCTTCAGCTGGTGAACACAACCGTTCCCTTCCAAAGGGTGGCGGGCACTTTGGTGTTCAGGAATTGTTATAACAAACATAGGGGTTTTTTTAATCCACGCTCTACGAAAAGCCTATTTCTCAGGGATGAGCTTGCAGCTGCAGTATAAAGGTGGTTCAGAAATGGTGAACCAGCAGCTCCGCGCTAGTTTTGCAATCAAGGGGCAGCTAGAATTAATGTCCATTACATGCTAGCTGGCTTAGTCGATTTTTTCTGTGTCACCACCCATCTTCGTGCTCTTCCATATGCCTCCTTCAAACCAAATCACTATTTCATGGGTGGCTACACTGTGAAAGGCAAGAAATCTTTTCTGTGATTTTTATACAATCTTAAGCAACCGCAGGACATAACCTACAAAGGTTAAATTGCTACAGAAAGTACAGGGAAGTTTTAAATACTATTTTTTTTATAGTCATGGCAGCAGAGGCAAACACCTTTGCCATCTGATGAAACCAGAGCAATGAAGTTTGATCTTAGCTGCCAGTCCTTAATCAAGGTAATTAATTATAAATACAGCAGATGAATTGGATTCTCCTTTGACTTGGACTGGTTTTACACATGCGTAACTCATCATTTTAAGGGCAATCGCTCCTAATCTACACAGGGGTGAGAAGAGAATCAGTCCTCATAGACACGGATCCAGCCATAGATCTGTGCACAGGCCTAAAGAGCACGTATCATATCTAACTTTAGCCAACTGAACGTCTGCTGGGCTACCCCTGCTCTCAGTGGAGAGCAGCCCTCGCATACGTCTCGAGAGGGGAGCCATCCTTCTTCTGCATTGACTACAGAGGTAGTTTAAATCACTCTTGTTGACGGGAACATTAAATTTTAGGTGGCTGAAGTTGGAGAGATGAATCTGGTCCTGGTTTGCAGCTGGGGCGAAGGGGCGACTCGGAGCAGGAGGCGCTCGCCCTTGTTTCGCCCTGAAGGACAGAGCTGCCCCGGCGACCGCAGAGCCCCACGGGCTCGACCCCGGCCTCCTGCCGCCGCTGCACAGCTGAAGGCATTGCACAGGGGTTTCACGACTAAAAGACGTCAAGGTGCGGTGGTGGCAGCAGCAGGAGAGGCAGGCCTGGGGGTGCGCGTCTCTGCGCCTAATGGCTCGGGATTTCTCAGAAGTTTGTTTTGACTTTGCTACATGCAATTACATCCTGAGTAACCACAGCATTGTGGAGCTGTGCAACCGCTCCGCTGTGCCTTGGATTATTGTCCTACCTCCTCAAAAATCTGACCAGAATTTCCGAGAAATGCGAAAAATCCAGTCATCCAGTCAAGAGAAAGGAGAGATGGGGGGAGAGATAGAGAGAACAACTTCAACAGATTGGAAAATGTCTTCAAAAACACCTCGAAGACAAAAAATGGAAACTACAGATAGCCTCTATTTATATGCCTTGGGCTGTTTTCACCCCCATACCAGGGCCGCTGATAGGAAGAGTCTTTTAGCAGCTACAGTTAGGTTATGCTTGGGGGTGGGGTGGGGTGGCAGGAACAAAAAAAGTGGCCAAAACGCATCTTGCAAAGGCTAAAACACGTCTTTAAGCTGCTCCTGCGGCAGGTTTGGATTCGGGAGGGGCTCTTGGCTCGTGGGGAGCTGCTGCCCCCCAGCCGGGAGCACCCAGCTCGCTGCGCTCTGCCCGTCCTCCCCGGGCTGCCTTGGCCGTGCCGCGCGGCCGGGCGCCGCAGAAGCACCCTCCTCCGGGGCACGTCGGGGAAAAACCGCTCATTATATAAGAAAACAAGATGTGCTAATGCACACTTGAGGGGGTTTCTGCAGGCTGTCATTCAGGAGATTTTTACTTCTGTCTCCAAAGCGGTCTCTATAAATTCCTCACCCTTCTATCTTTAGCTACAGGGGTCTTTTGTTGCAAGATGTCTTTGGTATTTTTGGGGGGGAAAAAAGTCATGGTAAAAATCAGCAATAACATCTATAAACCCTGCCATGAGTAGCCCCCCCTGCCAAGGCGTTCTGCCTTCTGTTGCTGCTGCTGCAATTGAACCGAGGCAACTTGCAACCCTTCCCTACCCCAAAACACAGGACACTTGAGAAACTGCATTTGCACTTTCCTCCTTCTGCTACAATCCATCTGTGGAAAAAATTAGACTTTGGTTTCTTTGTCATTTTACTGTCACCACTCCCAGGCACTTGATCACCAACCGAAAGAAAAAAAATGTGTATAATAAAAGATAACAACCTCAAGAGGAAAATTTACTGCCGAAAAGCAGCAGAGCAGGCAGAAGACAGAGGGCAAACGTCGACTTTACTCACTTTGCAAATGGGGGAGGCAGAGCCCCGTCACCGGCACCTTCTTAGGGCAGCAACTCGGGGCCAGTGTCCCACAGCCAGGCAATAGGATGGGGATCGCCTCAGGGCCCGGCTGGCCCCAGCGGCTGGAGGCAGATGGGAAGGGCTGGGGACTGTCACTCTGCTGTGCCAGCCCTGGCCTGGGAGCAGGACATCTCCAAAGGAATGTCCCAAGGGTTGGCCCACCATGCCTTGCTTAGCCACAAGATGCCCCGAGGAGCTGGTGATAACTGGGATCAGGTGGGAGCTTTGCAGCTCAGATTTCCACGCGCCACTCATTTGCCCTTGCTTTCCTTGGCACACGTCGTCAAGCACCAACAGATACCAGAAGCATCAACAAGGTTGCAAGAATAAAACCCTGAGCAGCCCACCTCGCAATTTCTATCCCGTGCTGATGACGGGTGGTCTCCCCTGGACTGGGCCGCCATGGGACAGCTTCCCGACCCCGCGGCTTCTTGGACACATCCGGCTCACCGCCGAGGAGCTGGCAAGCAAAGCGTGGCCACCAAGGCTTGCCTGCAGCCTCCTCTCCTCGGCCGTGTCCACGACACCCTGAAGGCGCCAGCTTGCAGAGAAAGCGGAGGCTGGGGTGGACGGCTCCCCAAACCCGATCCCTCCTTGCGTGTGCAGGTGGCACAGCGTCGCCTCCGCCACCCCGAAACACCGGCCCGCCGGTGCCGGGCCGAGGCGAGCGCAGAGCGAGCGGTCGGCACGCGGAGCTGGGTGACACCTCTTCTCCCTGAGGAGGGCAGGCCTGGGAGCGGGGGGACGGGAGCCCCTGCTGCTCCCGCCAGCGGGACCCGGCCCCGCTCCGTCCGGGGAGCTCGCTCGGCCCCGCTCGGCCGCGGTGGCGCGCCGCGGCGCTCTGCCCTGACAGCTCAGCCGTGGAGTGTTTACACGTCTCCCCTGCCCTCCCAGGCTGCGGTTCAGCTCCGGCGACACCGAAGGCAACAGGCTCCTCTCGCGGCGTGTGATGAATCAATTACTTCCTCTGACACTCTATTACTATAGCCCTTACGTCTCCAGATTGCGGATGAAAAGGCAGGCTGAGAAGCGGGACAGGGAAGGGGAGAGGTCTCCGGAGGTCTCCTTCAGTTGAGTTGTTGGACATCTGAAGAAATCCCCATCTGCCATATTTAAAGGCACAGAGAGATGTTTTGTTCCCGAACGGCAGAAAAAAAATCAGAAGGCTTTCACAAAAGCAAGCCTAAGAAATCAAATGGGTCACAAAACTTCAACAAGATGCAGGGAACACAGAATAATGGCAAGTCCCCTCTGCTGATGGAGATCCCAGACTTTGCTCCTGCCCATGATTAACAGCCAAACATCGGCCTTACCAAAGGCATAACATGAGAGCCAGTCCTTACACCTTCCCTTTTCTTTGTAAAATAATAAAGTAAATAAAACATCATGGAAACACTCACAAAAGAGGAAGGAAGTTGAGCAGCTGCCTCAAACTCCCGTGCTGACAACAGGGATGGGGGGTGTTCCTACTTCTTGGTGCACATCCGTCAGTAACCCCCAGCTCCGACAGGTCCCTGGGAGTTTCCGATACACTGACCACTTCCCACCCATACGCTGTGCCCGCGGCCCAGCCTCGGAGGGCCGGGGCCGAGCTCTGGGGCTCTGCCACCAACAGCGGACAAGCACTGCCCATCTCAGCAAAGGGGGACGCCTCCTCGAGAAATAGGGTCACTCCCTTCCCCGCACCTACCTCAAGGTCCGCAGCACCTCTGGTGGGAGCGATATTTGGGGCAGCCATGGCACATCCCCACAAATCCCTTGGGATTCATTAAAAAAAAAAAGTTCTTCACTCTTTCTAATGACCCACTGATCTACCCGGTAACCCAGCATAAGGAGGGCTTGCTACAGCGTGCGTGAACCGATCTATCAAAGACCGTTGCTTAAAACATCCTGGCCGTGACTTGCGGCCCGTGACTGCTATTAACTTAAGTGGAATTCCAGGACCGCCGCAGAGCGATTTGCAACGTGTTATTACATTGCCATTCAAGGGCGGTGCGCAGCCGCCCCAGCTAACGGGGACGCAGGGCTAGCCTGGTGCTAAAAACAAACCTCGCCCCGTGCTTCCAGGCGAGCTCGGCGCTGATCTCCAGCCAACAGCAACCGGATATTTCTCCTGTGTTCAGCCTGCGCTTTGCAGCCTGTTCTTTTTATTTTGCATTCATATTTAATAGCAGAACCTGCGCCTGGCCAGAAGAGACCGGGAATGAACCAAGCAGCTTATTCAGTGCTCTGTGTCATCATGCTGACAGGAAACAAGGTGTGAAACCAGATCCTGCAACCCCACGTGCCGGATATCGGCGAGGCGGTGTGACGCAGGGTCCTGAATCGGCCGGTGCCCCCGGGGAGAGCCGCGGGCAGCACCCTGCCGAGCGGCAGGACGGGCAACCGGGGCCGCCCTGACCGTCTCCCTCCTGCGCGAGGGGTCAAACGCCGTCGCGGTTAACCCACTCGCTGAGGCTTTGCTTTGGAAAATGACGGGGAATATGAACCATACAGGAGATACTGGCCAAAGTTTAAAAAACAAACAAAAAAAAAAAAACAAAAAAACCCCACACTCATTTGAAGCTGAGATGAGCTGCAGTGTCATGTTACCCAGACTGAATTATTTCCTGTGCACTGGAAACATTGCTTCTGGCTGCCCACACCGCAAACGTACCAGCGAGTAAACGCCTTTCTCAACGTCTCATCTGTGACTTCTCCTCTCTGCAAAGTTAACGCTCAACTTCTCTGGCGCTGCAGGAGAGGCGGTCACTTCCCGTTGCATCCCACTACAGAAACCCACAAATCCTGGCTTTCTGCAGCGCGGGAAGCGTTAGGAGACGGTTGTGCTGCCGCAAGGGCCCTTCGCTGGCCAGCTCGCCCCACGTGCCCAACCTGCGGTTATCCGGCCGGGAGACAGCGGTGCCGCGGGCAGGCAGCAGGGAGCCAAGGGGAGGAGGAAGAGCCCGACTCCGCCCCCCCGGGCCATCTCCTGTTTGCCTGCTCCTGCCTGCTTTTGGAGCCCCAGGCCCACGGAGGTCTCCGGGGACCTCCGCCAGCATTGGGCGTGTGCCACCAGAGGGGGCTGCAAACCACCGCGGTCGCCCCCGAATCCTCCCCAGTCTGGCTCGGAGTTACTCATCCTTTGCTTGGACAGCGTGTGCTGGGAAGCACTGCGGAAAAAGCCTGCTGGGGCCGCCTTGCTCTAGGTTGGGCTTTTTTTTTTTTTTTTTTTTTAAAAAAGCGAAAAAGCAGCAAAGCAGCAGCTTTTACCAGTCCAGAGGGACCCGCTGGGGCTTCAATTGCGCCAAATCGCTCCTTTCACGCTGGCCGGGGGGGCACGCAGCGACTGCTGCGGATACTTTAGCAGGCCTTAGAACGGGTTTTAGGAATGTAAACGTTATGCTTCACGAGGGAGAAACTTTAGCCTAATAAGGCAAAACGAAACGGCGAAGGAGGAAGGCCCGAAGGAAGCGGTTACGGAGGTCCACCTCCGGCAGCTGGAGCGCCAAGGGCGGCCCGGCCCGGCTCCCGCAATGCCAGGTGGCGACGCCGGGCTGCGCGGGACCGGGCTGCCCGGAGACAGCGCGCCACAATTGAGTGCATCAGCCTGCCGTGCTTCCGGGAAGGCGCTTCACACCAACGACCAGGTGTCAAGGGAAGGGCTCTGCCCGGAGACGCCGTTTCTTTGGTGCCGAGCTCCCGTTCCCGCTGAGGCTCCTTCCGCCCGCAGCGGCAGCAAGGCCTCTGCTTCCTCGCGTCGTACCCTCCGGCACGCAGGGGAGATTTATTTCCAAACAGTCACCTGTTAATGCTGCTTAATGCCCGAGCACTGACACGGCGCTAAGATTTGTTTCTTTTTGGTAGGCCACTTAAGATCGCCCTCCTGTCCATTTCTTCCAGGCAGTATTTGCATTGCACCGCTTGCATTTATTCAGTCGCACCTCCTATTACGCACTGCCCAGGAAGGTCTTTTAAACCCGCTCCCCTGCCGTGCCTGGAGCGGGGGGCAGGCACCCGAGCTCCGCTCGGGTCCCACCAGCTCTGCCCGGCAGAAGCCCACGTGCACTGCAGATGGGCGCCGCTCCTTGCGCACGCACGTGGCGGCCGCGGGGAGGGAGGCGCGGGCAAAGCCGGCTCTCGGGAGAGGTCCGGCACGAACGCCTGCCTCCTGCGGAGCAGCGCTGCCCCGGGGGCTGAACCCAGCCCGAGACCCAGCAAGCCCTGGGAGATACCTGGGGCCAAAACCCTCCAACACAAGCGTTTCCGCTGAAGCTAAAGTCTCCCTCGCTCCCATACTCTGCCAGCTGACGGCACAGGCCTGCAGTCTTCCGCTGCCTCCTCCCCTCTCCGAACACGAGCCTGCAAAGTGCTGCCTCCTTGCACACACCGTGACTTTGGGGAGAGCCGCCGGCGCGTGGAGCCTCGTTAGCCCACGAGCGGGGCGGATTTACGGCGGCCGAGGACCCCGTTCCCCACCTCGCGCCCGTCGGCGCATCATCAGACCCCAGGCCAGCGCTTCGCGCCCCTCAGGGCCAACGCACCAGTGCCCCCCCGGCGCCCGGCCCTTCCGCGAGCGGAGCCCCCCATTCCGCAGGGCCGCGCCAGGCCCCTTCGGGAGACCCCCGGCGCCTGCCCGGCCCCGGCGGCCGCACGGCTCACACCTCCGCGACACCACGTCGCTCACTCAGCCTTTCCTGGTGCCCCTTGGTGCCGCTAGCTACCCTTCGCTAGCTGCTAGCTCTTTCTCCCGGACAGCTAGTTTCGGAGTCCCTCCTTAGGGAAAAGCACCGCTGCCACCACAACCGAAACGCCGGTTTGCCCAGAGCAGCAGCACGAGTCCCACGGAGAGCGTGAGCGGGGACAGGCGCCGGCGCCCGCCCGCCTCCCGCCGAGGAAGAGGAGGAAGGAGGCTCTTACTTGCAGTCGTGCTTCTCGATTTCGAAGTGCGGGTTGAAGTTGAGGATAATCTTCTGGTTGGGCTCGGGGGCGTAGATGACCCACTCGCAGTTCTGGTGGGAGGGGTAGTCCTGCGGGTAGCCCGGCGAGGTGATGTACCCGGCGTCCTTGGCGTTGAGGCGGCCCCCGCACGGCTGAGCTGCGGAAACAGGGCAGGGGACAGGGGCTTGAGACGGGCCCCGCGCAGCGGCTGCGGGGCCAGCGCTCGCGGCTCGGGGCTGCGGCGGGCCCCCGAGCGCGATTTCGTCGTCAAAAAAGTTTAATCTCATGAACGCTGCAAACCAAATTTATTATTGCGTTACTCGCCGGGAGGAAAATCTGCATCGCAGGGTCAATTGATAACGCGCTCCAGATCCCAGCAAAGTCCCTTTCTCTGCAGGGCCGCTGCCGCATGCCTCTCGCATCCCTCCCGGAGCTGCCTCCAGAGGATGGCAGTGCCTCTGCACTCCCACCAAAACAGGGCAAGAAATGGCAAAACCCCTCCACCACCCCCCCCACTGAGGGGCCAGGGTGGACCTGGTGACCCCAGCCCTGCTTTGGAGACGGGCTTTTCCCTCCCCGCCAACGAGCAAGGGGGCGGCGCGTGGGGAAAGCCACAGTGGCTTTCCCAGGCACGTGCAGCGCCTCCGCCTGCCCCCACGAAGTCCCAGCCACGGCCAAATCCTGGCTCTGCCGGGGCCAACGCAAGGAGCGGGGCAGCACCCTTTGCTGCAATGCTTTTTGGAAGGGGAGGGGAGAAAAAAAAAAAAAAGGCATTTTGAATTAGCTCCCGCAGGCAGCGCGTGCCGCGCAGGGGAGCGACGGCGCGGGAAGCCCCTCGCGAGAGGCGCATCCGGCCACCCTGCCGGGGACAGCGCTTCCTCTGCCACCAGAGACCACTAGCTCTGTTTCCTCCGCGGCTTTCGTGCCCTCTCACACATTCGCTCTTTAAAATAACTGTCTTCTCACCCCCCCCTCCTGCCAAAGGCAGCGCTGCAGCCTGCCCCTTTTTCTTAAAATAGTTCTGTAAGAATTCTGAAAAATTCAAGGGGGGGGAAAGTCGCAACGCGGCCACGGAAGGACTGAGAACACCAGAAAACATCTGGTTTTGCTCCACAGGAGAGCTTGCTCAACACACAAGCATTTACAAACCCGCATTTTTTGCGCAAATCTCTTCGCCGCTCAATGAGGCATATTTGCCCACACACGTGTCTGGGGGGGTCTGGGGCGGGAGGGAGAGATAAAGAGAGACGTTCACGTGGAAGGAAGAAATTCACGGACTTGTTGACATCAATGTACAAATAGACGTGTAATTCACACTTCACTCATGTACGCACTTTCACACCTTCTCATAAAAATTCACACCTCGTTTGCACACATGTCCACCCCCTCCAGCAAAGAGAAATATTCAAGCTGCAGATTATTTTTCTTGGAAAGGGCAAAGTCTCGAAGCAATGAAAATACAGTCAATCCTTCCACACCTCGTCATCCCCTCCCCGTCTCTCCAGCTTTCACACACATGCTACCCGCTAGGCTGATACCACCAACATCACCCACCGCTCGGGAGCTGCTAGCCCCTTCCTCGCTTCGGCTACTATGAATACTCCGTGAGCCACTACGGTTAGATCTGTTGTACCGCAACCGCGACGTGAACAAGGCTATCAGCTTGCGGGGCTCCTTCTTGGCAAATAACCTCAGGAGCGGAAATCTAGCTCGACCCTGACGGCAAAGTCTCCCCCCTTGCCACGGGAGCCCGTCACAGGCCAGCAGCTCGGGAAACCCACAGGTGCGATGCTGCCTTCAGGTCGGCCTGGCGCGTAAGCGAGATCACGGGCGCCCACGCGGACGGCCCGGTTCGCTCCGGGGCGAGGCCACCAGAGCCCAGCTCTCCTCTCCTCCGGCCAGACCTCCTTGGGTCTCAGGAGCCAAACAGGACCGGCAAGCGACCTCACTGGGCGGGTGGGGGCACCAGCCACCTTCCCCAGGCGCCGACATCGTCACCCTCGCTCTGCGGCAGGGAAGGTCTCCCACCTGCGGGAAAGCCTCGTCTGCCTCCCGCAGAGGACCGGGGTTTCCCTCGCCTTCGTCTCTCCCCAAGAGGCTCCAAAGAAACGAAGAGGGCTGCGTCAGCACCGCGCCATCGCGCCCGGGCACCGCAGAGCGCCAGGGAAACAGGGGCTTCTTAGAGCTGTCCGAAGAGGCGAAGCGACCAGCACCTTTGCAATTGTTCTGTTGGGGTTTTCCCTCCATTTATTGACCCGCTGGCATCTAGCGGAAAAACACCAGCAACCAAAAAAAAATAAAATAAATTAAATCCATCACTGGGCCCTCTGACGGACAAGGATTTGCCTCAGCAGACATGCCAAGCCCTCACTTTGTATTAAAAAAAAATCAGTCCTGTTCTGCATGCGGCAGAGCTTCAAGCTGCTATGCAAGTGTCTCCTTTCCAGCCGACTGCACTGAACTTGCGCAAAATGTAAAAAAAAAAATGGTGAGCGGCATGGCTACTGCCCAGGCCGTACGCACCAGGAGTGAGACGTGCTCCGCGGCTAATGGGCTCTGGCAGCTTTTGCCAGCCCTGAACTCACTTAATAAGGTTAAAATTAAATCCTGAAGTCTCAGCCAAGTCTGCCAGGTGCGCGGGACATCCCGTTGCTCAGTAAGCGAAACGCAGGGGTTGGAAAGCCGACCGCGGGGGCGGTGCCAGCCTGCCGGCGGAGGGGACAGCTGGAGCGCTTCGCCAGCGGCGGGGCCATGGGAGAGCAGCCGAGCTCCTCGATGGACCGGCGCCTCCACGCAGTGTCGGAGCGGGCAGTGTTCAGGATGGGTAATCCCAGGATTGCCGCTTCCTTCAGGGTCACCATGGGAATTCAGTTATCCCAGCAATTCTCCCCTTGGAGGAACAACGCCAGCAGGAACACTGCGCCAGAGGAGGATGACCAAGCCATGGGGATGGGACAGGAAGATCTGGAGAAGCTCACGAAGGCAGAAGCCCACTAATGCTTCAGTGTACTGCAGGCAACTCTGCAGTTCCCCACAGAGATGGTTTCAGTAGCCAAGCTCCTTACCCTTTCCGTAAGGCTCCTTGCCCTTTCTCACCTCCTTCCCTGCTGCAATCTGCTGGAGACCACTTGACTAGAAGAACATCCCCCCACCAAGGCTGTGGCTAGCAGTCTGCACTCAGGGGTGCCAAAGCGGACGGCCAGGCCCAGGCACCTCCACCCGCACCTGGGGCCTTCCAGCTCCACGAAGAGCTCGGGACGGAAGCGGAGCGCTCTCCCACCCGAGCGTCCTGCCCCTGGACCTCCAGGAGCTCCCCGGCCCAGCAGGGCAGGGCTCACTGCGGCCGTTGGACCGCCAGCGCGCAAACCCGGGCCAGCTCTGCCCCCAACGTAAAAGCTATCGTCATCGCGGAGGCCGGTCCACAACAAGCGCGCACGCAGCCGCTCGGAGCTTGGCCACCCGACGGAGCACCATGGCGCGTTTGGGTTCACCGGGCTCGCCTTCCTTTGGGCACGTAGGCCGGGGCTGCGCAGACGCCTGCCCCAAGCCGAGGGCGTCCTCGTTGAGGGCCCGTCCTGCCGAGGACTCGTTACCGTCCTCATTCGCCTCGCCTCGCTCTAGCCCCGGCGACGAGCCCGCGTGCCGCCAGCGTGGCTGCGGACTCACAACTTCGGCAGGGGACGCCAACTCTCCGACCTACCCGATACCGCTTAGCCGCGGGGCAAGCGGAGACGCGCGGCAGAGGGAGATGAGGAGATATTTCATCCCCGGCGTGCAGCGAGCACGTTAACAGGCGCGCGGCTGCTTTGCATCGCGAGATGAAGCTTCAGAGGCTTCCTGAGCAAATTAGCGGGCAGACGCACCCGAACGCCACAGCGCAGCGCGCGCACCTCTCCCCCCGCGCGATGCCCACGCCAGCGCCGCGGGACGGCGAGCAGCCAGGAGAGCTCCCCACGCTCTTCCCATTTCGGCAGGGGCCTTCAGCTGTTTCACTAGGGTTTCGGTTAAAAGCAGAGTCGCTTTACTCTTAAATAACCGAGTGCACTGGAGGGAGAGACAGAATGAAATTTGGAGATTTCTGATATCCACCCTCTCTTTGTCGTGTTAATCCACAAAAGAATTAAATGGCAATTGGAAACAGAGACCTCCTCGAGCTTCCTTGTGGAAGAGGAGAGGGCCAAATCCCGCGAGCAAATCCAGGTAATTTGCTCCAAAACCACTGGACTTCAGCTGATTTCCACCCCTGCAGTTCTTCCACGGGCTGGCACCGCTTTGTACCGCTTGAGTCAGTGGCAACCTCAACCTTTAAAGGTTGTATTTTGGGTCTGCCCCCCCCCCCCCAATCCACTGCATCTTTGATGCGATTTCCTATCCTGCTTTTACATGGTGCTAACTTTGTTATTTGCCATCTTACAGCACAGGCAAATGCAATTCCAATAGGGCAACTGACCTAATAGTGTTAGTTTTTATATATATATGTATGTATAAAAACAAGATGTGCCCTGCTCTCCTGGCTGGCCTGCAAACGTAACTGGCGGGTCTGGGCACGCCGCCGCCTCCCCGGGGCGCCCGGGCTCGGCGAGGCTCGAGGGCTCCGCACGCCGCCCCGCCGGCGGGCCGCACGGGGAAGTCACGCGCGGAGGACGCGGCTTGCAGACCAGCCCCACGGACACCGCCAAAGCCAGGCTGGCTCTGGGGCCACAGCAGCAGAGCGGGAGATGCTTCTCACGCCGCCTGTTAAAGAGCCACGGATTCACCTAGGATTCGCCTCTACAGAGCTTCAGGCTGGACGAAAGGTGCTCAAATACTGATTAATGTTGTTGTTGCAGCTATTCCAGGAATAAAACAAAGCGCATCTCACCTCCCGCCTCCCTCACACCTTTCAAGCCCATCTGTCGCAGCCCGCTCTTGCCCTCGCTTTCCCTGCCGGCTGGTTCCCCCTCCGCCGGCCCCGGCACCCGGCAGCGCCTCGCCGGCACGGGGGACCCGGCGCGGGATCCGGCCCGCCGAGCCCGCGGCGAGGGCTGACCCTTTGATGCTGCGCATGATTAAAGCCACGCCACCGCGGCGCTCCTCCGCCGCCGCGTGCAGCGGCCCGGATTTGCGTCGCTGCTAGTATTGCAGTTTCCACCAGGGTGTAGACGGGGATTTTTGAAAATAGCCCAGCTACCTCTTTGTCTGTGTATTATAATTAGAAATGTGTCAAAGGGCTGCTGGAGAGCGAGGGGAGGGCTGGGAGCGCTCGCACCCCGCCGGCCCCGGCCTGGCTGTGCGCAGGCACATCGGCCCTCCGCGCTCCCGAAACCCCACGGGGACGCGGTGGCGGCGGCTCTGACTCCGCTGCGCAACAGGGAGCGAGTTCAGTCGCTTCCAGTTTGCCCTCACGCTGCCACAACCTGCCCCCGCCGCCACGGCGAAACGCCGACTTCTTCTGTTTCGATTTCAGATAGGATCACAGGTCTCAGATATATATGATTTATTTTTCCTAGCACAGCTGGTCTGTCAGAGGTCATATAATTTGGCAGCCATCCCAGTGCTTAAAAATTAATTTTTCCTTATTAATACAGCTGGGGGTCCCACAGGATAGGATCCCAGCCTTATCTGAGCCTGACAGCTTCCTAAACCCTGCGAAGGATGCTTTCCCCTCCCGGGCTATCCGTGATACAAGGCCACCCCATCCTGAAGCCCCGTGGCACTGGAGGCTTTTGCGAGGAAAGCAGCCCACCCGGCTCCTCCGAGAGCCCAGCAAGCAGGCTGCTGCCGCATTTTGGCCACCACGAGGTACCAAGCGTGGAGCAAGCGCCGAAGGGAGGGGGCGAAAGAGCAGGGCAAGGAGGTGGGAAGCGCCTCCGGAGAGCCGCTGGGAGCAGCACACCCGCCCGCCACAAGCCAGGGGTGTTTTGCAGCAGGAAAGTTAGAAAAACAAAATCCAGCATCCTAACCCGGGCCGGAGCCCCCCACCGAGCTCATACTGGTGGTTCGCAGTGATGCTCCCCACGACGGTCTGGTTCCTGGGCTAAAATGGCTTTTGTTCACAGCAAGAGCCCAGTTAACAGCACCACGGGCAAGAGGCATTACCCCAAACGCTTGCGCGCGTTACCCCGAACGCTGGCGTGGGCGTGCGTGCGTGTGCACGGCCGGATGCCTGCTTGGCAGCCGTTTGTTTTGGTCCCCCTCCCCACCTCGCTACATCTCCCAAGTCATTACTAAAAATACTAGCTTTTAAGCAAACCATTTGGAAGGCTTCAAGAGCGGGCTTTGCTCAGAGCGGCATAAACAGCATCTGAACGTCTCAGTGCTTGGGTCCCTCAGACCTGTTACTTTCTTACTTGATTGCTTTTGGGGGGAAGATGAAAAACACGCAGCCTCCTGATTTCCCTTCCAGGGTCTCCCACCCACTCCCCTCCGTGGCCGTCTTCACTTGGCTACGTACAAATTGGCAGCCGCGCTGTTTATCTCTTACTGTAGAAATACTGCACGGAGGCTTTTTTGTCATGCGGATTATCATATTATTGTCTACTAACAACATTTCCCTTCTCCGCTGACCTCCCTTGGGGAGCCTTAAGAGGGACCTTCATTATGGGGGAAGGCTTTCAGACACACCAGGCTGAAACATAAATCCATCCACCTCGGGCACGTTTTTCCTTCTAGGCTGGCTAATTTACCGAAGCTGACCATAGTGCGATCACGGTCGTGTCCCTTCGCTCACTGGGCTCGCAATAAAGTCATTCGAGCAGGTCTGCGGCACCACAGCAGCATCTCGGCTGGTGTCAGGCGCAGGGAGAGCAGAGCAGAGGAGAGCAGAGGACTTCCTCCCCGGATCTGGCACCATGTGATGCTCCGCTTTGCTGGGAAAGCCCCGCGTTCAAGTAAACATTTCTTACCGCGACTGAACGGCCTCAGAGACACAGCTGGCTCATAAAACCCTTCCCGGCAACAAGTCCTGATCCCGAACCCACGGAAGGGGAGGCGGCGGTGCAGGCACGCACAGGCACACGCAGCCCCGCGGGCACACGCAGCCGGGGCTGGCCAGCGCACCCTCGGGCGTGAGCCCCGCGGTACGGCCGGAGCCGCCTCCGCACGGCGCCTGCTCCGGCGAGCCCAGACCAGGCGCTGCCTCCGAAACGGGCAGCGCCTGGAGAGACCGTTTCCCTAAGCAGGGGCCTCTCTGGACTCTTCCCCTTCTCTTCACCCCACCGAGTACCTATTCATTTGTTCCTTATTTGAACAAAAGATGAGGATTTCCCCCCCCCCCTTCGTAATCGTAAGGGAGGAGGCGATGCCAACTGGCAACCGAGTGTACGCGGAGCCCATTTGCCGGGAACACCTATGCCTCGCTGCTGTAAGAAGAGAGGGGCTCTCTCAGCTGACAGCCTCTGCGACTTCCCTTCGGAGGGGAGCCGTGGCCCCGCCGGCCGGGGAGGCAGCGGCGCAGGGGCGCCGCGCACAGGGGCGCGGGGAGGGCCACGCGTGCCCCCGGGCTGGGGCTCCAGCCCCACCGCTCTCCAGCTGCTGCCTTGGCACCAGCATCCCGCCGGCAGCCCGGGGGGACCGCGGCGTCCCTCGGGCGCTGCCGGCTCTGCCGAGAGCAGCGGCAGCCCCGACAGCGCGGCCCCACGGAGGCGAGCCGCCCCCTTCCCCTCCGGGACCGCCGCCCCCTCAGCCGTCGGGGGCCCGGCCCCGGCCCCCCCGTGCCCCTCTCCTCTCCCGAGCCGCCGCCCGGCGCCTCCGACAGCAGCCGCCGCCCGGCTCCCAAGCGAGTAAATGCCCCAAAACCGCGCGCCGGCGCCCCAACCCCCCCGGGCCGCCCCGGCGCTCGCAAAGCGGGCAGGCGGCCCCGACGGCGCCGCAGCCGGCCCCGGCTCCGCGGCCGCATCCCCCGGCGGGGCCGCCTCGAAGGGCGCCGCGCTGCCAGCGCCGCCCGTGCGCGGCTCCCTGCTCCCGGCCCGATCCTTTCCTTTTCTCACCCAAAGTTTCCCCCGGCCGCCGTCGTCCCCGGGGTGCGGCTGCCCCCGCCGGGTCCCCCCGCGCCCCCGGATCCGCAGGCAACTTCCCGGCGCGGCTCCGCGCCCTCGCCGGGCAAAAGCAGCGGAACTTGCGCCTCCGCGGCGCGGCTGCGCCCGGCTGCCGCGCGGGGACGGGGCCCGGGGCGGCCGTCACCGTCCCCCCGCGGCGGCACCGCGGGCAGAAAGCCGCGGGTGGGCGACGGGGCCGGGCTCCGCGCGCCGGCGCCCACACGCGGCCGGGGCGCCCCCGCTCCCCCCGGCGCCCCGCTCGGGGGTCTTACCTGTGTCCCCCGCGCCTCCGGAGCCGGGCAAGCACAGCCCTAGAAATCCCCACGCGAGAAGGAACGTATCCATGCTTCGGAGCAAGTAATCACAAAAATAATATAAAATAAAATAATGCAAAATAAGATGCGCCCCCGCCGCGGCTGCAGGGCCGGGCTTCTCCGCCGGCTGCCCGTGGGCGCCCCACTCGCGACGGGCAGCGGGCCCCCGGGGCCGAGCGTCTCTCCCCTAGGGCGACGCGCGGGGCCGGCGCCTCGGCATCCCCCGGGGCGGCGGTGCGGGCTGGGGCTGGGGCTGGGGCCGGGCCGGGCCGGGCGCCGTCTGCCCGCGCTCTCCCTCCCCGCCGGCGCCTCGCAGCCTTTTCAGGCAGGGCGGCATGTGGCTGTCAGCGCCGCGCGCAGCGCCGCCCCCGCGCCCCCCCGCCGCCGCGGACCGCCCCCTCGGGGCGCCGCGCCCGCTCCGCTCCGCTCCGCACCGCACCGCGCCGAGCGCCGCGCCGAGCAGGGCGGCGGCGCCCCGCCGCCCCCCGGCAGCCGCCGCCGGGGCTGCGCCCGCGCGGGGCTCCCGGCGCTGCGCCGCCGCCGCCGCCGGGGAGCGGAGCGGAGCGAGCGCCGCGACACGCAGACACCCAAAAATTGTCGGATGGGGGAGCATCAGGACAAGAATTGTCCCTGCTCGCCGCCTGCCGCTGCCGGAGCCGCGCCGCCCCCCGCCGCCGCGAGGGGCGAGCCGGGCTGCCCGCGCCGCTCCGCTCCGCGCCGCTCCGCACCTGCGCGGGGGCGGCAGCTCCACCTGCCCCGGGCCGCGGCTTCCCCCCGGCTCTCCCGAGCGGCGGCCCCGCGGCAAAGCCCGCCGGCTTGCCGGCCTCTGCCCCTCGCAAGGCGGGGCGGCACTTCCTCGCCCCTTCGAGCCCGCCGCGGGATCGGGAGCCGGCGCCTGGCGAGCCGGGCCCCATCGCGTTTTAGAGGGGGAGTTTCAAAGCGCACAGGTGAAATGAATCCTACAGCCCCCCACCGAAAGGCTGCTCTAAAAATGAATGGTTTCGTTTGTTAATCAGTCCCGAATCTATAGATTATAACTTTCAAGTTTACGGTAGACAAAGGGATAAAAGCTATGTTACCTCTGTTTTTTTTTAGGTTCATAATTAGCGAAGAGACACTAGCATGTGGCAGAAGTAACATACATCATCGTGTGGGAGAGAGGGAAAGTACAAACGTTTCGGTGGCACTCGTTTAGGGTGATGAGACTTGTTGTTTCGTACTCCGCCGTCTATCCGTTACAAGCAGCATCACCAGCTCACGTCAATGAAACCATGATGCCTACCTGTCTGAGTGCGTTCCCGCCTCGGGAACTTGCCGAGCTCCTCCGAGACCGGCAAGGTTCATCGACAGCAGCAGCTTTGGCCTGACAGACAGATCTGATGTTCCAGCCATTGCCCGGAGGGCTGCAGCATCCCTGCTCTTCCAGTGTGCTTTGATACCTTATTTTGCATCTTCTGTGGCTCAGATGTGCTCAAACTCCTGTTGAAGTCAATGAAAAGTCAGTGGCAACTGAATCTAGTGCCTTTTTTCCTGTATTTTGATGTGGAAGTTATGCAACTATTATTTACTACTTGCTTATAGTTAGACTACTATCAAGCTAGCAAAGTGTGATTTTTTGTGTGTATAAATAGCCCTCGCAAACCATAACAGAGATATTGGAGTGTAATAGAAATCCACAGCATGAATCATTCCTCACTGGGGATGTGCATGGAGAAGGAAGAGGTTACCGAGCCCTAATCAGTGGTGGCCCCATCTAACAGAGCGTGCAACACGGGGGCAATTTTCCCTGTACGTTCAGGCAGCGCTTCCCTGGTTAAGGTCAGTATAGGAGTGCAAACGGGACCTTGAACAGGTACCAGCTCTGATCTGCGCTGAGTGAGGCGAAGGTAACCTCAGGAAAGAAAGTGGCGATGGGAAACAAAGTTACCTGCTGCTCCCCAGAGGTTTCCCCCAGCTGCTTTTCAAACGCTCTCTGCAAACCCGCCACGTGTTTCATGTCGGAGCTGGAAGTCTCCTCTCCGGAGCGTGCTGCTCTCAGGAAAGGAAACGCACAACTAAAATGCCTTTTGCCACCAACGCTACCAGGTGCATTTTTTTACCACTGCGGGCGTTCGGGACAGGATGGCAACCAAGCCGGTGATACTTGCCAGTCCCGCTTAGGCATGGAAGTGTCAAAAACCACCTCTTTCCAGGGCATTTAGGACTGGGGCCCTCTCTCAGGTTTGGAGGAACCTGCTGTAGGGTGAAGCTACCTGCTTCTAACCTACCTACCTGCAGTCCCGGGGCAGCCTGCAGCAGCGCGAGCGCTGCCCCGCGCACCACGTGGCTCTCCATCCTCTCCTCCCACGGGCATTTAAAACCCAGCACGCGCTCGCCAAAGCCAGCAGGAACTGCAGCCTTCTTCCATATCTGTACATTAGAAACATCCACGAGACCTCACTGAAAATGGGACAATATGTAATTTAACAGTACAGTGATATCTGTTGTACCATCTGCGTCAAATTTGGCTGAAGGAATTTTGCAGCCCGAGGGCTGGTCATTGCCGCGGTGCAGTGAGGCTTCTCCTGCCTTGGTCGCCTCCGGTCCGGCCTGGGACTCTGCTTCCCGCCCGGGGCCCGCAGGCGCGGGGTTTTCCCTGGCGCCCTTCAGCCCCGCTCGTCCCTCTAATTGCAGCTCCTTTTCCACGCCGGTCACGCAGCTGCTTTTATTTTCGGTCGCAGCTTCCTCTTTCTAAACGAGTCCTCCTCTCCCCGTGAACCGACCGTCAGGAGGTGTCTGTGGAGCGGGAACCCCTCCAGCTTCTCCTCGGAGCCTTTCCAAATCTTGGCTTAGAAAAACAAAACGAAAACCAAGGCTTGCTATGTATTCCCGTACCCGTCTCCGGGCTCCAGAGCAGCGGAACAAACAGGGCTTCTCCCCCAGTTTTATGTCAAAACACGCTACGTAAAGCACAGGGCTTGGCGGCCTTCCAGAGAAAGCAGCGCGGCCGCCCCGAGACGGGGCCAGGACTGCGAGGGGCCTGGACAAAACCGCAGGCGTCGCCAGCGGCAGGAGAGCAGGGCCGCGGACCCCTCCGGGCGGGCTGGGGCAGCGAGCGGGGGCACTGCGGCCGAAGGCTTGGGCTGTCCTCCTCGCTCACCGCGCGGGCCCAGCCTCCCGCTCGGGCTGCCGTTCGCCTCTCCGCGCGGCGCTCCGACATCCCCGGCTAAAAGGCTCGCGGTGCATCCCGTGAAACGTTCTCCTTAGTCTGTCAGGTGCATGACGACGAGGCCTCGTTTTCTAGCCGCCAGCAGGCACTAATTACCTTAGCATCCCGTTAGCCCTAGCGCTCAGCCAGGCTCTTCCCCTGGGAATTCATCCACGTTCGAAAAACCAGGCCAGCGCCCCAGCTTGGGAAAAAAGCCGTTCGGCACCGGCCATCGGCCCGGGCACCGGGAGAAGCAGGGAGGGAGAGGGGCAGAGGAGGCAGGTGGCGAAGGCAACAAGGCCGGGGGCCGCCTGGGCCCAGGGCGGCAGGGCGGCGAGGAGAGGGAGCGAACCAACGCGGTTACGGTCCCTCGTTGGATTAGCGGCGAGGGGCAGCGCGATCCTGGGCACAGGCGTGCTGCGGCTGCCGGGGCATCGCGCGCGGGGGGGCGGCCGAAAAGCCCCCGCGTCTCCCGAGCGGATGAAGAAAAGCTTTCAGGCTTGGCCGGGCCGACTAAGTTCGGCTGGATGTTCGGCATCCCTTCATGGCGCGGCGCGATGCTGCCGGCTGCCCAGCTGTGTGCGGACGGGTCGCCGGCACAGAGCCTGCAGATGAAGTTGTCCCCAAAAGCCTCCCCCGGAGCGCCGGGGCTGCCGGTGCGGGGCGCAGCGTCTTCCCGGCATGTGCCGGAGCGCCACTGCGACTGCGGGTATCATTAGCATCAAAGAGATGGAGGAATGGCAGCTTCTGGTTAAACAAACGGAAAGCTGTATTTAGTCTCTTTTGCCACATTGTGATAGGGAAGAATAAAGGCTTTTAAATATATTTTACAGCTGCCGTTTCTTAGGTTTTTCTGCCTTACAATAGTCGCCGTAGTTCTGACGGGGAAGTTGTTGCAAAGGCTTTTTGTTTTTAAGCCTCCTATTGAAATAATACGTATTAATTGCCTCATTCCTGAGTTTTTTGTTGTGGTGGAAATTTCGGATGGGGGTGTGGGGGAGGGGGTTGTAGACCGTCCCCAGCTGAGAGGAGGTGTCCTGGGTGAGCAAGGAGAGCGGGGTTTGGCCGCGGCGCTGCGAGGGAGCGGGACGGCTCCCTGCAAAGCGAGAGGGCAGGCGGCACAGCGGCCCTGGGCAAGGGCAGAGCCGGAGTCATCATCGCGCCTGCAAGTACCACTGCTTCCCGTGCAGTCGCACGCCAGCTCCAGGCCTCTCCCCGCCGGGTCCCACGTGTGCCGGCTCCTGGAGGCGAGGCCGAAACGTAGCTGCGACTCGGAAAGCTTTATTCCAAAGAGACAAAGTCCAGCTCTAAAATAAGTCCCCCCCCTGAAAATCCCATCCCGCTTCTGTTGAAGTCAATGGCAACTTTCCCACTGATTTAACCGGGAACAGGATCCTGCCACTTCCAGACAGATTTACAGCCAACACATGCTGTAACGCTCCCAAACTGCATGCACTTACTTCTCTTTCCAGCCCTGTTTTAAAAAATTATAGCGAATGCCTACGGATTTGTGCGTATGAGTTATTGTGCTGCTAATGAGAGGAAGAATTACCCGAACACGGTTTAGATGGTCATCTGCTGCCAGCGCGGGCGAAACTGCTGGGTCATTCGCTGGCTTAGTACCACCGCTCATCCCATTAGCATTTCCATTAGAATTATTGCAAAACGTAACTCAATTTCTCCCTTTTTGGCGGCCGCGGGGAGGGACGGGGGCTGTTTTTGCGACGAGGGTTGCTGAGGCGTCGGAGCTGGAGGCCGGGGCGCGTTTCTGTAACCGGCAGCGCGTGTTGCTTTTACCCGCGCGGCCGCCCGGTCCCGGGGAGGCGAGGGGGGCGGCTCGGGCGTGCAAACGCCACCGGGGCGGCTCGGGGGGTCGTTGCAAAGGGGAACCTTTGCACCGAGGTCGGCGGCGGCGGCTCCCCTTTCGTGCGCAGGGGCCTCCTCGCGCCTTCCCCGCCGCCGCGTAGCCCCGCGCGTGCGTCGCTGTGGAAATCGCGCCCTCCCACGAAGCGCCTGGCCGGCGCCGGCCTCCTGCCTCCGCCGCCACCGGCGCCTCCGCACTGATTAACCCGAGGATCAGGACGACCTAAAGCATCTCGGCTCGAGGACGCTCAGGCGGGCGTAAGGGTAAACCCAGCCCACGGCCCGCGCAGTGTCCGGCCGGCGTGGCCTGGAGCGGCCGGGTGCAAACCCGCCGGGGCCGCGGGCCGCGCGGAGCAGAGGTCCTGTGTGCCGGTGGGCGCCGGACCCGCCGTGCCGGGGCTGCTTGCAAAGCGCGGCGGCCCCGGGCCGCCTTGCTCCCGGGCTTCGATGGGCGCGTCGTTGGCTCTCGGCATCTAAAAAGCAAATGCAGCTGGATTTAAACCTTACTGGCGAGAGAACAAGCGCCTCTTGTTCAGCAGCAGCATCCGAGAAGAAACATGTAACGGAGCAGGCGGAACAAAAGCTGGGCTGCCCCGAGCCGTGCCCCGAGCCGTGCCCCGAGCCGTGCCCGTGCGTGCCAGCTGCTGCTCCGTCGCCCTCCCCGGGGCTGCAGGGCCGGGGAGGTCCCCCAAGCCCCGCGGCAAACGGACCCCCCGGGGCGCCCGCCGACCAAACCCGAGACTACGAGAAAAACCGCTTTGCAGGGCGACTTGAATCATCTGCTGGCGTCCCTTAGCCAGCACCTGCCGGGGAAAAAAGAGAGAAAAGCCCAAGTCCTCCCGCCCCCCCCAGGAGGGAGCTGCCGCCCCGCCGCCCGCAGGCCCCGCTGCTCAGCCCGGGAAGGGGAAAGCCGAAGCTCGCCCCGCCATCCCCCCGCTTTGCTAACGCTGCCCCCGAGGAAGGGCCGGGGCGAGCGCCGCGGGGGTCCAGGCTGCGCGGGCGCCGCTGCCGCTCGCAGGGCAGCGTGGCCAGGAGCCCACGTGCGGAGGGAGGCAGCCGTCGCAGGAGACGGTGCTGCGCTTTTCACATCCAAGCCCCTAAATACACCGTGCTTCGGCTGTGACCTCGCGCGCTTGCTTTTCTTTCCCTGTTTTGCCCTGCAGCAATGGCAACACAACCCGCTCTCCAGCCCACCCCGGCGCTGCCCCCGCCTGCCTTGCTCCCCTCGCTGCTCCGTCCACTCCACTCTGTTGGGCCATGAGAGCAACTGGGGGACCGAGCTGGGAAACGGTCCCTATCGAAAACAGCCCATCGGCAGGAAAAAAAAGCCTTTTTTTCCCCCCACCAGGCAGCCCGGTCACCCTCGTGCTCCCGCAGCACGTGAATCCCCGCGAGCGGGGGGGAGAAGGGAGGCAGGGGCCGGGGCGGGACCGCGCGCCCCGTGGAGGCGAGGGGGGAGCAGCAAGGCAAGAGGCGCCCGGTGGCGAGGAGGGGCCGTGCGCGTGCGTCGATGAGCGGACCCAGAACCGCTCTGCCGTCGCAAGCCGTCCGGCTCCCTTTTCCGGGCACCGCTCCGGCCCGGTCGCTGCGCGTCCATCCCTCCCAAAGCAGCAGAAGGTCCCCGTTTTTACTAACCTTTCTCGCGCGCATCCACCACCGTGACCGCTGGCTCTTCGCCCCTTAGGAGAGAGCCGAAAGCATGGCTGGAAGTATGCTGGAGGAGCGAAAGCAGCAATACGTAAGTATATATGCATGTATGTGTCTGTGCACACACACACACACACACACATATATATGTATGTACGTGTATAGGAGGAAGGGGAAAAGGAGGCTTTATTTACTTTCATTTACTTATAAGCCATTTTCTTCAGATTTCCTCTATTCTTTTTTTCTCTTTTCATTCCTAGAAAAATTACAGCAGATGAAGCCTCTTAAAATCGTAGCTTGCTAGTTTGAAAACCTCGGCTGCGATCTGGAGGAGCAATGCTTTTTATTTTTTTGTGCTCCCGGTTGAGGGATGTGATGTATGAAAACTCCAATTTAACAGAGCCTTGAGATTAAATCGCATTGCGCAGGTAAGGTTTTGGCAGAGAAGCACTCTGCGCTTCCTGACAAGGACCAAGAACTGGGGGAAGAACAGGGTAGATTTTAATGTAAGTTTACTTTTCTTGTATGAATTTTAATGACAGCTTTGCCGGCTGCTTCTGTGATTCATAAGAGAAAATTAAAAACCTACACCTTGAAACTTATATGACAATGCCACTAACATCTTGCAGTTTCTGGCATTATCTTGGAAAACCTTTCAGTCTTGTTTCTATGCCACATTGTTTTCCTCACAAAACGCATTTTAAATATAAAACACCGAATGTTCATTGCTTCTTTATAGCATTTTTATTCATTATCTGCTGGAGGCAAAGGGCACAGTTTTATATAGAATCCTCACTGAATGTCTTATTTTGCAATTTTACTCCACTGTACATATTTCCAATAAATTATTTTCTTTCAGATGCAGATATTCCCCTGGAAAAGCGAGGCAGGCTGCTTCCTGTGCGCTGAGGTTTTTGCCGCGCGGGTAGCCAACCCGTCTGGCTTGGGTTAGTCTGTCAGGCACGTTTTGGGAACCGTCCGAAAATTAATTCCCTTTTAAAGACTATAATCACCTTTTTGGTCCCTGAAGCTGGTCGAGGCTTTTTGTGCCAGGCCGGAGATAAAACAGCTTTTACACACGTCGAGGCCTCGTCCCAGGCAAGCAGGAAAGGCTCCGAGAGAAAATCCGTGCGCGTCTCGCGAGCCGTCCGCGCCGCGGCGGTGCCCGGGGAGGCTGCGGCCGCTCTCCGCCCCGGGCAGGTCCGGCCGGGACCCACGAGCGCACGCTGTGACCGAACGCCTCTCAAAATTGCTGTATCCACACGAACTGTAATTTAGCGTGCACTGACACTGACTCAGAGCTGCTCGTGGACTGCGCCTCAGGCGTAAATGCCAAGATCCGCATTGGGAATGTTTTGGGGTGCAGCGCAGCACGTGTTGATTTTCTGTGGCACTACTGCTGCAATTTCTGCTGCAGCTTGTGCTGCAAACCTGCTGTACTTTTCCGTCCACCCATTTTGTCCTTCTACTCTTTCATTTAGGCCTCTTTGAAGCAAAAAAAAATTTTCATCACAGAAATGCTACATTTTCCCTTCTCCCTGTTTTAGTGACTTTTCACTTAAATATCTGCTATTTTGAAAATTACATCACCTTACATTAAATACAACGCTCTTGCCTGCATCTCAGCGTGCTCTGCAACCCACAGCTCCGATCCCACAAGGATTTATGCTTGCGCATAACCTGGGGTATGAAGGCAGCGTCACCAGCTTCAGCGAAACGACCCACGTCCCTCACGTTAAGCACCTGTGTAAAACTTTCAGGGAGCCCTAAATCTCCGGCAAGACAGCGCCGCCGCCGCCGCCGCCTCGCTGAAATACGGCCTCGGCTCGGTCGCCCGAACGGCGGGGGCGGCCTGACACCGCCTGGGCCCTGAGCAACCAAAACGCAGCCGCCCAGGCTGGATTTCGGCCGGGACGGCGCGGGGCTCCGGCCTCGCTCCTCCTTCCGGGCAGGCCGGGAAAGCAGGACTCCGGCTCTACAACTGAGGACACACAGATGCGAGGGAATCAGGCTAAGCCTCACGAGTGCTTTTTCCACGAGACAGCAAGCGGCTGCTGTGGGCTTTTTTTCCCTTATAAAGGGCATCTTACCACTTCTGATCCATCCTGATCGCGCACGATCTGCTAGGATCAAATCACATCCAGAGGCGAGGAGGACTTTGCAAGTACGAAGAAGAGAAAGACTCAACATACAAAATATGTAATCATGTACAGTCTTAAAGCCTTTATTTTAATGCAAAATAAAACAGGTAAAATTTATATAGCCATATGTAACAAAAGATCAAAATCTTTGATGTGGTACTAGAAAAAAACCCTTTAAAATTGTGTGTTGAATTTCTGCCCCCAAACAATCACGCATGATTTTGCAGTCATCGGTTTCACTGAGACGCACGGGTGTCGCCAGGATCACTAACGCCTCCCTCCCCCCGAATAACAGAATAGCGTCTTACGAAGCGCCGTCTCCTACGCAGAGCTAGTGAGCAGCACGCCAGACTTTGCACGCAAGGCTCCCCGGCTGCCGGTGGCGCCCAGCACCCCTGCGCGGAGCAGCGCGCCAGGATGCGGCCCCGGCAGAGCCGCCGGGAGGACTCGCTTGCGGCTCTGACTCGCGGATAAACAAGGCTGCGGCGGCCGGGAGGGGAGGTAGCACGGCGCATCTGTGAAAAAAAAATCAGGCAGCACGTGAAGCTACTTCCAGGTCGGGAAGCCGGACTGAGCTGCAGTCCAGGGCTGCGTGCACTTTTTCAAGGCAGGAGCCTCTTTCTTAATACTCAGCTCCCCTGCCTTCTCCACAACTGATATTTCTTTAGGTATCTGAGGGGTGCCCAGAGGCTTCTGCACCATCGCGCATCACAGTGGTCAAGCCTGCGCAGGGGCCAGGCTCGCGGCTCGCTAGTGGGTGGTCACTCAGGAAGTCCACAGGCTCTTCTCCGTATCTCTTAGTCCCTGGACTCTCAGCGGGGCTGGCCAGATGCCAGGGCCCCGAAGGCAGCCCGCGCGCCGCCCGGCTGCCCGGCGGTGCTTTGCCCGCGGCCGCCGCTCCGGCGGCCGGCCAGGCCTCCCCGCGCGCCCGCCGCACCAGCAGCGCCGGCAACGCGGCGGCCGGACCGGCACGCTGCGGGGGAGCGGGCGCCAGGCAATTACGTGTCAGGAGCACTTCAGGCTCGCAATTTTCCCAAACATATGGACATATGGGGAAAAGAACAACTTGTTACTTAACGGCTCTTTTGGATTTTGCAAGTGTGTATTTTCAACCGTCAGTTGTAGCACCTCGTGAATTCTGCACGGTACATATTTTTCCACAATATGGTGCTAAAATCATACATTTTACACTGCAGAGAAGCTGACTATATATACTGTAGCTACACATTATACTTTTGAAAATACTGTACCTCTACCAGATACTAAACCAGCAAATGGCAATTTTCTCCCAGAACAATGGCACCAGAGATCAATGAGATGCTCTGCAGCACTTTCTGCTCTTGGTCCCCCAGCTAGGTCAGGCTGCTCTTCCTTCTTAGCTCCTTGCCTGTAGGATGTACCCATATATTATACTCGTATCGCTTTTTTTCTTTTTTTTTGGAAGAAGGAAGAAATGCCGTGCTGATCTAAAGGCAGAAGCATCCCTTAATAACCTGTTGGGCAAGATTAACAGCTCTGAAGGTGTTGGCTTGCCCCGTCAGCCTCAACCCCGCGGAGCCGACGCAGCCAAGGGAGCTGCTGAGGGGGACTCGGGTTACGGGGAGACAATTGCGCAGGTCCTTCAAAGGCTATAAATAACGCAGGAGCTGTTTCCATCCAGCTCTTGTTTGGCCCTGGCTCTTGAAATACTGTAAATAAGTTTTGTTCACGGTGCTGCGATGCCATTTGAAGGGTTAGTTGGGAGTGATTTATAAAGGCAGTAGCTTATAGTCAGAGCTGTTCTTAATTGTGGCCTGGCTTGATAAAGCCACTGTCGCAAACATATACGTTTCTTTACAGCTGGATCAAATGTATCAGGGGTTATATTTCAAGCAGGGAAAGGAAAGTATTTTAATTTGTTTTCGCTTCACTTTCAGCAGGCCTTCATGACACCATCGGCTACCCTGCGGCTGCCAAGTCCTGGCTAAGTATCCTACAGCAGCTAAAACTCTTCTGGAGAAGTACAAGGGTGTGCGCAGCACGTATGCAACAGGCAGGGTTTCCTCGGGGAATGCGCCTTATTTATGGAGGGTGCCGGGAGACATCCCGCTCGCATCCACCCCCTCCCTCCAGAGGCCTTTCCCTCCTACTTCACTAGGGAAGAGGGCAGAGAGCAACGGAGCAAGAACAGAGTGCGCTTGCTTCCTAATTGGTTGCATCCCTCTCCCTCCCCTTGCCGCCTCTCGCTCCGGGCTGGATTTAGTCCTGCCTGTGCCCCGGGGGACCCGGCCCTAGAGCTGACCCACGGAGACGTCCCCCGCCAAGCGGGCGTCCCTGGGCGGCGGGCAGGGACGGGAGCGCAGGCGCCGGCTAGGGCCCGCCGGCCGGAGGGAAAGGCTCCCAGCGCCTCGGGCTTACGCTGGCCTCTCACCAGCTTTCGGGGCGCAGAAGCAGCGGCTGGCGGGACGGACCGCCGACCCTCGCCGCTAGCTGCCGGCTGGCCCCTGCGGTGTGCAGACGCACCCTGCCCGGGGCCCTGCGGACCGCTCACTCCAACGAAGCCTTTCCCCAGGGATAGCTGGTAGAGGGACATGCTACCAGCAGGACGGACCTTCCCAGGGTTAGGTATCTAACAGCTGGGAAGCGACCTGCGGGATTTACTCTGTCGCATACCAAAGGCGTCAAAAGCACCACAAAGAAGTCCCTGTGCTAGTCCCCGGCCAGGTCCCCGGCTCTCCCTGACGAGGAGAGGAGCCCCAACTGCTCAGCGATGCTCCCGAAAGGCAGAAGTTAAGGACACTTAGAAACGTCTCAAAAAATACTTTTCTAGGTGGCAAGACTGCATGGCTTCCCTGTGGCAAAACCTGGCGGGAGACGCCCGAGTGCCCACGGCCCCGCGGGGCTGGGCGGCACGTGTCCCCGTGTGCCCGGCCTCCGGAGGGGCCGGCAGGCTGCAGAGCCTCCTGCTCCTGTCCCCAGGGCGCTGAAGCCCTCCCCGGCGCTTTCCTCGCCTTTCCCCTCACCTCGGGCTGCCGAAGCCCCCTTGGCCGCCGGCCTGGCGGCTCCGCGGCCGCAGGGACCCGAGTAGTTTGGCACTTGGCACTGGCCCGGGGCTGAGCTGCCTTTCGGGGGCTGCCGGGGGCCCTGCCCCGACCGGCGCAGGCGCGAGGCCGGCAGCGCAACCACCAAACAGAAAGAGGAAGACGCAGATCTGGAACTGCAGCATCCTTAAAATACAGAGCTGCTGGTCTGACCGTGCCCGGAGCGTGGCCGCTAGCTCCGCAGCAGCCCTTTGGCAAGCCAGGATCGCAGCGCTGGATTACACGAGATCCTCCGCTCTGCGAGAAGTCCATGCCGCGTGCCGTGTTCCCGCTTAAAGGCTCCGCGACTGTGCTCTGAAGTAAACTTTGGTGACACCGCTGCCCTTATGCAGGAGGACCGCTACGTACTGTGTAGGTGTAGCTGGATGCAGTAAATAGCCCTGAGCTGTAGTAAGTGTTGCGCTTAATTTCTAGCAGCCACCTTCTATTTTTAAAAAGTATTAAAAGTACTCAACTGCCTGGTACCTCACGTACTCAAAATTTCACTCCGTACCGCACGTGGCTTTAGTTCGCCTTTTAGCAAGCATCTATCCTGAGCCCAGCTCAGCAAGAGTGACTCCAGGTCATGTGCCAGCCTTCCAGGCAGCTTCGCTTGGGAACAGCTCTACAAGGGTGACATCCGGCGGGATCCCTGCCGGGCCGCGCTGACAAGTCCGATTTGTGGCTATACAGCCGCAGTCACGGGGTTCTTCTGCCTGGGATCCTGCTGCCTGTACTGGTACTGCTCTGGACTGGTCCCGCGGTGTCCCGCTCGGCCCATTTCGTTATAAGCCGGGGCTCGGTGGGGCTGAGGAGGGGAAGGTGGCACGTCCTGCCGGAGGGGTCCTTTATGCGGGTTCGCGACGGGCTGCGCTGGGTAGTACTGGGGGTACCTCAATTCTGCCACTCTCGTGTCTGCCGTGTGGGCGTAGTTCCCCTTAGGTGGGTGGCCAACAGGCTGTCCTCCTTGGTAGTACGGAAGATCTCTCTCTTTGTATATCACTCGTGGCCCTGTTAAATATTCCAGTGGCTCTGCAGGTCCACGCCTGAGGGGGAAGAACATAATACAGCACATAAAAAGGCAGTCTGCTAGGCCAGCGACACGTTATTGTACTTAGGACCTATGTTTACTCTGGGAAAGGAAACGCCACCTCAAGCATGACAGGTCCAGACGAGTCAAAAGAACTCGTGAAGGGTAACAAGCCTCCCACCTGCATGCCACAAAGGTCCGTAACACCCAGGACGCGGGAGGAAGGCTCCAGCGCACATCAGAGCCCGCTGACAATGGGGAGCACTGGAGCCCTGCGGCTCCGAGGCAGCCTCCCGCGAGCCATCCGCCAGAATGGAAACAAAGCGCCGTCAAACAACGCGCGGCTGACTGCGCCTTATCTGGCCTGAGGATAAACAGATGAGTTGGGTCTGCAAGTCTGCAAATCCCACAAGCTTACATGCACAAATATTCATGCTTTCCAAGCCATTTCCCACTATTTTTTTTCCTAACATGTCAGACTGTAAAACTTTCCAAACACCATAGTTGGAAAAACTGGAACTCCTGGAAGAAACACCAGGGATGTCAGTCTGCAATACCTGCGCTTAATGGGCGAGCAGCCGAGGGGGGGTTCAAAAAACCTCCTGTGATCTGGAAGGCCTGATGTTACACCAGCTCTGTAACTCGCCTGCATCAGTATGGATCTGACAAGCTCTAGTTCATGCGAAAGGCAACATGTGAACACGTCATCCCCAAGGATGTGCCATGGAGTCCGTTCTGTGCCTTTCTGCATCTTAATTCCATGATTTGCACTAATGAAGGATTGATATTTCTTCCTAGTACTGCTTAACTTGTGATACCTTGAAATGGCAAAAATAATTGTTCTCGCAGTCATGTCACCAGAGCATCCGCAAAAGTTCAACTCAATTAGGAGTTTTTGCCAGTCTGATTGCAAATGTCTTTGCACTTTGGGCAAAACCTCCCATTGACTTCACAGGAAGCTTCTTTCCGAGTGTGAACTGAAGGAAGACGGCAGGGTTTTGACCCAAAACAGGGGGCTGAAAGTATAAATCAATTACACCTGCTCTGTGGGTTTGGGACTAAACTCATCAACTGTTTAAATATAGTTTGCATAGATTTATTAAAAAGCTCATCGTTCTTGGAAGGCAGATCAGGTGTTCACAATTTGTCAGTGCCTCTCTTTTGTTCACACAGCGCTTTTATAAGCATGCTTCCCGGTGCTTAATCTGAGCTCCCAGACTCCACTGGAACTTGTTTTGCACAAAGTAAAACAAAACATGTGGTTTTCTGCTGCACTCGTTTAAGCCCATGGGGTAAATCATGGACATAGGCAATGAACAAACATTATCTGCCTTGAAATGAACCTACAATTCTCCCCCTGGAATAACTTAGTGCAAATGTTTCCTGTTTAAAATGGAAAGAGCAAAAGGAAGAATTCCAGGCCTTGGACTTTTAGGACCCTATGCTCCCCAGAGACTTTTTGCTTTAAAAACAGAACATTATAGAAGACAGGCACTCCTGGCTTTTTTGCCCCCCTCTCTCTCTCCTCGTGAGACAGTCCAGACAAAGTGCTGAAGGGCCTGAAGCCACCCTCTGAGATACTAAAAGGACTCTTAACTGCATGTGTTGAGACAACTGCTATCTCTGCTCACACACCTACGCCTTGCAACAAAGCCTAATTTCCACAGCAGGCAAACGAGTTCCTCCATGTATTTCCACGCTAGGAACGAAGACAAGACTTGTTCGCTAGTCAGTCCCATCGCACTCAGCTTTTAATTCCTCCGTGCGCAAAAACGCAAACTTCTAATCATAAAAGGCTTCTCCAATGCTAAGAACTGCTCTGAGTCAAGCAGCAAACCAACAGGAACAAATGTCAAAGCTACACCGGTTAAGATCCTGTTTATTAGATTTTAATAGAAGTCCTTGTTGGCAGCTATAATTAACCAAATTCTTGTGGAGTACGTTAAAAAGGGACTGAACTGTTACCAAGTGCGTGGAAGCTGATCCAGAATTCGCTGAAGTTATGAGGAGCTGGGCAGCTTTTGGACAGAGCTCTCACTGCAAAATTGAATTATTCTAAAATAACAAATTCAAAACAAATTGGTACAAAATGACTGCTGAGAGTGGGACCAAGCCACCAGCATCATCTGCTGAACCTTCAGCACACAGCCCATTCCCCAGCTCACACGACAGGTCTGGATGCTGCAGGAAAGGGCAAGGGATGCATTTTCCCATCCAGCCAGGCCGCTCAGCTCCCCAAGAGCTGTTTGCAGCACAGCCCCAGGAGAAAAGCCCCAGGAGAAAGCGTGACGATGCTGCCGCTGAAGCTGGGGCTGTACAGAGGGCATGCACATCCAGGCAGCTTTGATCTACGACTGCGGAAGGAAGACGTGCCAGAGCAATCTAAGCACAAGTGGGCCACAGCCGCTAGGCGCGTACCCAAGCAGCTCAAGTTTGTGCCATCAAGTCTTCTTTGCTGTTACAAAAATAAATCCATCATTGGTTCACTTACAGTGATACCATCTCTGGTTGCACAGGCAAACTGCAGAGAGGAACATGTGGGAAGGGCAAAATCTTTCTTAAAAAAAAAAAGAAATATCCAAGCTGTTCCCTCTCAGGCCCAGTTTTTCCCTTTTCTGAGGGTGAAACACCCGTAGGTGGTATTGCTCTCTGCTGCGTCTTCCTCGGGGTGAGGGATTAGCAGCTGGGAGGAGAGGTCATGCAGGGGGACAAGGCTTGAATCCATTTCACACGGATCCTTTAGGAAAGCCCCGGGAAGACAGGAGGTGTGTGACATTTTTGGCATTAATACAAGCAGTAACCTAACCAACAATTATGGGAAGCCTTGCATAGAAGCAAAGGCTGGGAAAACGCTCGTAACTCTGCCCAAAAGGCAGCCCCGGACAGCAGGACCAGGCAGGGGGAAGTGTCATGAAGGACACCCTCGTGGCTCTACCACAGGATGACACACTACCCTGCTCACTTCCCTGGTGACTCCAACCAGTGTTGGGTGTGCAAATACACCCGCGAGGAATGACGAAGCTTTTCCTCCCGTTTACGACCAGCACTGCATGTTGAAACTGAGTTATTTCCTGATGATTCATTCTTCCCCATCCACCAGCAATGCCCGGTGAAGTCTGCTTGTGGGGAGCTGCATGCAGTGTGAGGAACCCGCCTGGGGAGTCTCTGACATGAACCTCCATCTGACAAGTCTTAAAATAAAAGAGAGAACAGCTGGGCCCTTCCCACCCTAAACGTTCTTTCAGATTAGCCACCAAAAAGTCAATCTTTTTAAGGGAGAAGAAACATCTACAGATGCCAAGCTCTGGCTGTAGAAATGCTGTCACCATGAGGAGTAAGTCTGGGACACCAGGGGCAATTCTGAAGTGGCAACTCCAGACAGAAAGAGCAGGGCTCCTCTTAGCAGCACCACCTTCACTTGATAACTCAGGATGTATAAATATATAGTATTGCTTATCCTTTAAAAAAAAAATCACCATAACAACTCAAACCAAACACTTTCTACTTGGCAGCCCCTTGTAGATGCTCCGCTTGTTTCTGAAAAGCAAAACAAGCCTTGCCTTTTCTCTCGGCGGAGACTGCCACCTCCGAGGAGGCCCTAATGAAATTCTTCTCCCCTCCCCTTCTGTTTTTGTTGGCTCCTGATGAGTTCAGAGTTCACAGGGCTGTATCACACCTCCCAAGTGACCCACAGTTTGGGGGTCAAACCAATAACCTCAAGTGGAAAATCAGTGACCCAGGGGAGTGATCGAAAATCCACAAATTGGGTCAAGCAGGTCCAGCCACTCAAAAGGACCAGGCCAGGAGTGTGCCCTCTGAGAGGACATGCTGAGTAGGAGTTGCTCTGACCGTCAGCTGTTTTCCAGATTTTTGGCCAGTTGTTTGACCTGGGGGTCCAGTGAAATTAATGGCAGGCAGAAGTAGGGAAGCTGACACAATATCCTGGGAAGGAACTGATCTCAGAGCTCGAAAAGTGTTTTTGCTGATAGTTCAGCTCTGCTGGCTCCCAGTGGAAGATGCAGGATCAGTGATGTGGGTCCAGCTAAAAGCAGGGGCTGCCCACGATGGAAGCAGTGGAAGGAGGGTAGGTAGAAGCACCACCTTCAAGAAAGGAGTCAAACTGGTGGCACAGTGTGAAAATGCGCTCCCCAAAGATGTCATGGTCAAGGTGCCACTTACCAGGATGTTCATTTTGCTGTGAGAAAGAGAAATCTGAGCCTCCCCCACAGAGAAATCACAGGGCACACACAGGGAACTGCAAACATGTCTGGCCACTCTGGTTAGCCCCTGCACTGGTTTATCTTCTAAGTGATCGACCAAGTAAGAACTGTGCTCCATTTCAGGCTTTAGGAGCACACAGTAGCCTTGTCCAAATAAAGCAAGTGACTTGTGATTAATCTTCAATTAACAGTACGTGTGTCATTATTTTCCCTACAACAAGTAAAGCTTGAAGTATTTTGTTGTTTTTCTATCTTCGCTTTATTTACCTTCTAAGCGCAAATGATATGAAGTCTAATATTCTCCAGCTTTGCTGCAGAATTTTTGGGAGCTTCTGGGATTATTTAAAAATGAACCAAAGGATTCAGAATACTTGACAAAGGCTTCCTTTACTCAAAACGTTATTTAGTCATTGAAGTCAAATGGGTATCTGTAGGTTTCAAAAAACCTAACTAAAAATACTTTTTGCTTTCAGGAGTTCCACTTTTTTTAAAAGCCTGCATTTCAGTAATTCCTCAGTTGTCCAGAACCTCACAGGGTAGACTGGCCTAAATACCCAATGTTTAAAAAAAACAAGTAGAAAAAAACCATTTCATTTCAGGTTTACTGTGCTCATTGTTAACCCCCATTTGCAGGTCACCTTTAACATCAGCCATGAAGACACATGCCTGGGTTATCTGAAAGCAAAAGAAAGCAAAATGATGGTCTGGCTGTTCGTGCTGTGTCCCGTCATGTTGGGGGTTTGGATTTCATCATGACAAAAGAGTTTTTCTTGCCTCTGTTCTATCGGGAGAACCACAGAGGTCACCCTCTTAGTACCTGGTAAAAAGCAAGGACGGGAATGCTCCCTTCTTACATCACTATCTCCTTCTAGCTGCTGCGGGAATATTCTGCAAGGGATATAATCTCACAGGAAAAACTGCCTTCTTGCTTTGTCAGGGAGTACTCTGTGAAATAAACTTCAAAGACAGCCACAGACTAAGCAGCAAATGGAAAGCCCACATTTGGCTGCAGCCTCTTTCATGTCTAAGCAAGACATACAGAGACTCCGGGTGATGGCATCAGGCAGCTCGGGCTGCGATTAAAGTACTGGAGAAAGCAACAAGGTCCTATTTGTGTCCAAATTCTCACTAAAGAACTCCTTTGTATGCCTCATGATTGCATGCTGTTTGTTCTCAGCCAGGAGGATCTACTTTTAAAGAAAAAAGGAGAGGCAGATCTAAGAAATTATGCAAACAAGCAATCTTACAGTATCAAATACATTAGTTTGTCTTTATGAAGCTCTTCCTAGCATACACTAAAAACAACTGACTGAAAAGGCCATGTAGTCCCTCTCTCTCCAGATACAGTATTAAAGACACCCCAGTGCTGTTTGTAGTCAGTAGCACTAAGAACTTCTGTTGCTTAATATTCAATGTGCATATAACTAAAAAAAAAAAAAAAAAAAAATCACCGCAGGTTTTTAAAAAAATCACTACATGACTCTGAGCTTCATTAAAGTCTGTCTCTATACCTTAATAGGCTGGATACTGCTATAACAAATATTCTGTGCTGTTTCAGACCAATACTTCCCACAGCTGATGATGGGTTTTGCATTTAAAAAGTCACAGGAAATCAAATTTGGTATCTTAGCCCTGGGAAGACTCTGCAGCACAAGGAAGCGCTCTGTGGCTGCAGCCTGCGAGAGAGGCTCGTACCTCTCGGTAGAAGGCAGATGTCTAGCAATGTCATCCTAACCTCAAACACACCACACACACATTATTTATGGGCTGAGCTGGTGGAGGTGCTTTCTTCTCCTGTTCTTTTATCAACAATGCAAGGCTAAAAAATCAGATAACGTAAACGAATACAATCCCTGGCTCTCATGTAGCACATGCCATGCGGAGAGAGCTGTTTTTAGTTTGAGGACTGTGTTTGGAATTCCTTCAGTGTCAGGTTTCCAGTTACCAGCCCCTCATCCCTGGGCCAGGCACGGCTGCGGTTGGACAGGATTAGCAGAACACTCTGCAATGTATATTACATAGCTTTGACTTCTATAGGCTTTGCAGACCCATAAAAATAATGATCATTTCATGACCTATGTTACTGGGGAAAAAAGAATGGAAAAATCTCTCTCTCCTTTTCAAAGGATTCGTGTTTGTTTTGGATTTGGAGAAGAAGGGACCCATACAAGCTTGCTTGAAATTCAAGCAAGAGTACATTTCAGACACAGTGCAGGCCTGATTCTCTCCTCTTGTGTGTGGTTTTACAATGTTTAACAGCGGCTGACTGCCCTGAACGTACGAGCTTATCTGCACAGCTTTTATCTCTCTACATATCATGGCTTTGAATATTTAGAAACAAACATGGAAAAAGCAGCACAATCCTGGAATGTGAGTGTACAGAGGTATTTATATGAGTCCAGTTGAAGTCTAGCATCTAAGTGGCTGGAGAACAAGGTCCTTTTTTTTTCCTTTTTACTTGCAGAGGGCGAAATTTGGAGAGATGTTGGGCCCCACTAGCTCCTTGGGCAATTACAAGGAACTGGAAATACTTGGGTGTCCCACTTGCCTTACACCCGGGATTGAGCATAAAGTTTAGTGAGGTACCAGCTCTCCACACCCATGACTACAGTGCAGAAACAACAGTGAGACAGGGAAGCACTCATCTGGCAGATTTTAAACTTTAGTCTAACCTTATGTAAGATTTCCTGTGACAACATGAACGGTTTATTTTGCACACAAGCAAATTGAGTGTTCCGAATCCCTGTTGGAGCGAACTGAGTCACGGATTGGTTAGCATCAGAACTTAGAGCGGTAGTTAATTAAAAACCCTTCCCCATCACCAACAAAGCCGTAAAACACTTGCTGGTGCTCCTTTGCTCCGGCATTAGTTTATTTTCCATAGCAGAACTCAGGGCAGCTTCTGATAATCCCACCCTGCAAGCAAAGCTTCCCTTTCTTTCCTTCCCTAAATCCAGCCTACAAATATAAGGAACTGTGACAATCAGGATTAAAAGACTCAAATCAACAGCAACAAAACCCTGAGAACGCTTGCTGGTGCTCCATAAACGCCCAATACGCATTCAAAACAACGAGGCCCATAATCCTTCCTCAGTCCCCCACTTGTTTTGTTCCTATGCTCTCAGGCATGGTACATCTCCACTACCAGGAGGCATAAAATGAAGTAGCACCTATTGAACAAGACATCGCTATTCTGTGATCTCTTCAAGCTTAAAGGGATCTTAAGTAGATTGGTGCTTTAAGTAGCGAGTCGTTACAACATGTGTCATTTCATATGTTACTCATTATTCAACACAACATAACACCGTGCGAGTCATTAACCTCTTGGCATCGGTAACCTCCTCCCAGTGCTAAGCAGTCATGCTTGCTGCTCAGGAACCTCCGCGCTCGGCCGGGAGGGACCTGCCCGGGATTTGCAGGTCCCTTTGCTCTTTTGTTTTGCAGCTCGGCAGGGGCCAAAAGCTCTCCTAGAGCCTCAGAGTCCTCGGCCTCTCGGTCTTTGGTCCCCTGCCTCGCGTCCCTGAGAGGACGAACGGGGGCCACGGTGTGTCGGAGGGGAGAAAACTTCTTTTTAAGGGGCCTGCATTTCTGACACCTCTGAGAGAAGCAAACGCTTAGGCTTCTCGGCCAAATCCCGCCTTTGGACGCGGACCGGTGCCGATAGGGAGAACTGCCACCGCGGGGGTGAGGCGCCGCAGGGAAACCTCTTGGCAATTTGTATCCGCGCCCCGTCACGGCGCAGCAGCCCTGCGGCCTCGGGGAGCCTGCTACGCCTGCCGCGAGGAGAGCGCGACTACCCCGGCGAGCCCCGTGCCGGCCCCCGGCCCGCCAGCCCGCACCACCGCCCCGACCTCCCTGCCTCAGCCCGGGCTCTGCGGGAGAGCGCTGCTCTCCTGGAGGCTGCCGGGGGAGAAACTACAGGTGCGGCGGTGGGGCAGGAGGCTTCTGTTTGATTTGGAAGAAATTCGGCGGCCTGAGTCAGCGCTGCCCTCCAGGAGACACCAAGCGCACCACGGCAGGAGCGCTCCCGCGAGCAGGGCAGCCTCCGCCGCTCGCCGCGCTGCTGCTAGCCACGCCGTGCCGTGCAGTGCTCTCAAAGACACACAAAACCAAATTCTATTCTCCTCTCATCTTTCACATGAAATGAATTTAGAGCACAGCGATTATTCAGCTGTGCTGTTAAAATGATTTTCAACAAATAACAGAAGTCATTAACAGAATCTTCCTAAGTAATAACAACCTGGGCCCAGGTCTTTACTATTCAGCCGCTGGGATCTTAACACGCTGTCTGATCTTTAGTGGGCTAGTAAAAACCTGTAAGAACTGGATATTAATGTTATTACCAAGCTTTTAGTCCTTTTTTTTTTTTTTTAAGAGCATCTCTCATTTAAATTAAAACATTCCTTGCAGCGCTTTCTCCCATTGCCATGATGAAGCATGGCTGTCAATTCTGCCTCCGACTGCACAAACTGAGTAGTAAAATCATGCTTCAATAAAAAAGGGAAATGATTTTTTGAAACTGATTGTAGCTGGCTATTTTTCCCTCCATCTCATCATTTCTGGGTCCAGCCATTCTGTTAAATGCACTGGCATATGCCCGTCCATTTTTCCCCTTTAGCAGCGAAAGCAAAGCTCAACATCCAAAGGATGATGACAGCTACTTTTGGGGAGTGATGGGGACCTTAAAAAGAAGCTCCCGTTGGCTTCTTCAGGCATTATTTCCATGCCTATTGTTCCCCTGCTGCTGATGTATTGATTTGCTCCTAAACAGCACAAACAGCCTGTAAATACATCCTTCCCCCCCACCCCGTATATTTTCTTTTGTTAGAGCCATTCATTTCTATAAAGGCATTAGATTACAGATTTCCTGGCTTGCTGCACTCCATTAACATGCTGGTAACCACCCCTTTTCCAGCCAGCCATTAAACACCACCTTTAATAATTGAGATTTAAAGGTTCAGGGCATGATAAACAGCCGAAGGTATAACTTTACAGCTGTCTCTCCAAAGGTGTGTAAACCTCCAGATTTGGATAGGCAAATCAGTTCATTGGACTTGCATTAAGTCGCAAACACTGCAGGCGCTCTGAGTCCTGAAGTCGAGCTTTAAATAACAGGGGTCAAAGCCCCGAATCCCCCGGGGCCGGGCGGGAAGGAGCCGTCCCTTGCGGCGCCGGAGAGCAGTAGCACTGGCTGCTGCCGGCTGCGACATCCCGCCGGCCGTGCTGGCCCCTTCCAGCTGTGTTTATGCTGGCTTCTTCCTCGAGAGCTTCTCCTGTTACGCCAAGCCCAGCGCAGCCGCCGCTGCACAGCGCAGTGCCCGCCGGCTGGCCGCGCGCTGCCCGCCACGGGGACCACGCTCGCTCCGCTGCGGGGACCATGCTTGCTCCGCCGCGGGACCACGCTCGCTCCGCCGCGGGGACCACGCTCGCTCCGCCGCGGGACCACGCTCGCTCCGCCGCGGGGACCACGCTTGCTCCACTGTGGGGACCACGCTCACTCCGCTGCCCCGCGAGTGCGCAGGTGGCTTTTCCAACTCTGCGGCAGTGCTTCGCGGCTGGCTCTGAGGCCCTGCGAGCCATCAGACGTTGGATGCCGATGCGATCCGGGGGCCACTGGCCTCTTCGGGGCTGCGGGTAGTAAGAGGTTAACCTCCAGCTGTGAGGACCAAGTGTCTGCGCTCCACCTCTGCCACAGTTATCTCCCCGGTGCTGCATTTAAAAATACTGCATGTAATTAGCTGTTATCAGGCTGTTAAGCAGCGTGCTGAAGTGTGAACTTATCATTCAATTGTTTCCTTTATTTACCAAGCCCTTGCCATTCTCCCGGGCGGCTCTGGGACAGTGTGCTTGCTCAGTTAGATTAGGAGGCTTTAGGGCACCAAGTGCTGGTAGCGAGAGCAGGTCCTGGCGAGAGGAGGCGGGATGCGGCTGCAAAGGTGTGCGGGTGCTCAGACGCGCGCCCCGCAGCACAGCCGTGTGCCCCCGCGCCTGCTGCCGAGCACGTCACTGCAGCCCTGCGGTAGAGCCTCAGCTGCACGGCACTGGGGAATTGCCAGTGCGCTCCCCAGCCTCTGCAGCTCAGCCTCCTGGGCGCCCGCACTGTTTTTATTCCTATATATGGCACTGACTTTAATGCCTGTAGATATATGCGAGTTACGGGGCCCATTCACAGATGGGGAAAACAACTGCTGAGTTTTGTGCGCTCACTTGCTCTATTCAGCCCCTTCCCCCCTTTCATTCACTGGACTTTGTTTCCCTAGCCAAAAAAAAAAAAGGAGGTGAGCCTGGGAACCAGTGCACATCCCTGTGTGTTAGACCACGCGCCGGAGTTCGGGGACCTCATGTCAGGGCAGGACAGCCACGTCCCCTGCAGTCCTCCCTGCCTCGCTCAGGCCCAGCTTTGGTTTCCCAGAGCCATGGTTCACGCTTTTTGGCCAGAGCCTCTTTGCAAGCTGTGCTTTGGGTCTGCCACCTCCTCGGCTCACCGCAGCTGCGATTGCTGCAGCTGCTCCCTCACCCCCTTCGCCCCCCTCCAGGCACGGCTGCCACCGCTCCCTTCCCCTTCCCGTCGCTCTTCCACACGCTCTCCCATCCAACAACCCAGGCTGCTGCCTCCTCCCTCCTCCTCTCCTGGCCTAGGATCCTGCCTACTGTTCCCTTCTTTGCTCTCTCTTCCCCAGCAGCACTGGCCCTGGCAACACCAGCAAGGCGTCCCAGATAACACGACACACCATCAGCCCCATGCGACTTTTTCTGTGCACTCCCTGCAATGGGAACGGTGTGTCCAGCAGGACTTATTAGCATGGTCCCTGGGAACTGCAGCGTCCTTTGCTCTTTGTGACTGGGTGCAATAACCTATGTCCACAAACCTACGTGCATCCCCCCAACACTTGTAATAGATGAGATATGCAGCTTCTAAACAATTTCCTCCGCGCCATCTGCACGCCATACTGCACACCAGATGACAAGATAAAATTTGCAACAGCAAAGTTCTTGGAGCACAGCAACCTTCCAGAGACAGCAACCACAGCCTGTGGCAACAACAGCTATACCAGCTTAGTCATGTACCTAGGACAGAAGACACCAAAACGCTGAAGCTGGCGGAGGGAACACAGCAGAGGCCAGAAAAAATGCTTGAAAAACACACCAGAACACTGCATCCCTGAGCAGTGGCAAAACCGATGCCAATAGCTGGGAATCAGCGATCAATGGGCAGAGGTGACAGCACAGCACCTGGAAGACAGGGGCAAGCCAATACTGAGATAAAGAGATGCTTTGGGAAGCACCACCAGGTATGGTTTTTAATTTGCTTTGAGTACACACATAGGTCACGTGGCAGAGACTGGCTCTTGCTGAAGACTCCTATGTGCAAGGCATGATGCTGTCAGCAGCTTCATCTTAAATTATGAAGAGCACAGTCACAGAGGCACCCCCAGGCACCTAGTCCTGCTGCACCCAGGAAAGCCACTACATGCCATTAGTGAGAGAAGGGAACAACCAGCACTTCCCTCTCTAAACCTGTTACGAACCCGGCAGATATTCCAGACAGCCCTGAAGACAGTGTGTCTCAATTTGGTTGGAAAAAAAATCTAAAAAAAAAAAAAAAAAAAAGTTCTAACTTGAAACAAATCTTTCACATAATGAACCAATCAAACAATTATCTTTGCTCTAGTATGTTCAAATCAAGGAAATCATCATCGACAATAACAACCAATTTATAGAGCTCATTTAAAGCCACAGCATCCCTGGCTGCTGATTCACTAATGAACAATAAAGGTCACTCTACTACAATATCATCCTAAATATTTTCAGATTGTACGGTGTGATAGATTTGAAGTGGCATGTTCATAAAAAAAACATCGAGACACTTTGCAGAGGGAAACAGGACCGGAAAGAGGTCTGCGCCGTGCCTAGATACCAGACCGAAGAGGGAGTAACTCAATGCTGCGCGGGACCTGGTGCCCCGGCCGCATCCGGGCCTCAGCCACAGCCTCTGGATGTCAATGGAAACATTTCAGGGAGCTTTGGATTAAGCTCTTGCATAGGAAAACAGTATCTGAATGGGGGCAGGGAGGGAATGAGACATCTGTATCCTGGAATCGAGTCAGGAAGTTAAGGCCTGAAAGCCTTAGACAGCAAATAAATAGCCAGAGCACTAGATGCGGGCTGCTGAAATGCCGCGCTCCACACAGAAACGTTCCTTTCCGATTCTGTCTTTGAGGTATCCAGAGAAAAGAAAGACCAAAATACAACTGATTTATTTTTACTTTGTAAGTGCTCATGATCTAGACAGTGGTACATATACGCAATTACTGCAAAACAAGATTTTCTACTTGATGAACAGCATAACTCTGCTAGATGGATGCTCCATCTATGATTATTAATAACACGGCAACCGTGGCAATGGAGCCGAGTGTGTCCCAAATTGCAGTGTCATGTCTCTGAGTGTTACCAGAACCAGATGCTTCAGAGGAAGCTGCAATTAGCCGACAATTAATAGTTTGCATAGGCCCCACAGGACAAAAGCAACTCCTCCTCCCCTCCCCAAAACCCAATCCTAAACAAAACAATTATAGGTCTAAGTCCACATTTGCAGTGAGAGGTGCAGGTTTCAGAAGCACAAAACAGTTGATGGCATGTCTGCACTTACAGACAGCGATAGCAAAAAGAATAAAAACTTGATACTTAATTTTGACAGACCTACTGTTTGAATCCTGTAGGAAAAAAAGCACAATATGGGAGAAAGGGTCCATGGGGAGTTTCGAATGAAGTCTTTTCCAAAACTCAGTGTTAAATCTTCAGTGTTGACTTGGGTTCCTCTTTAATAAAAATATGTGAAATGCTATTTCCCATAAAATGGGATTTTCTTAAAAAGAACTTTGCAACATTTCAAAGGTCCCTCTTTTTTAATGATCAAAAAGTAAAAGGGGGGGTATTTCATATCATATCAAGCAGCTACCAAATGCAAGGAATACTCAGGAAGAACCTTCCAGTTTTCTAAGTTGGAAAACCACAAGGCAATAATACAATTCTAAGGACGCAAAATGGTCTCTGTGTACTGAAGTCCCCTGAAAAACTTTAAAAACTTGTGGTATAAACTAGTGCAACTGAAAATGAAATGTCTAAGGAGGAAAAGACCAGGGTTAAGGGTTCTGTATTGATTTTTTTTTTTCCACACTGGGATTAAAGTGATTTCAGCTGGGACCCAGCATTACAGATGTAATTATAATTTCCATTTATATTTTTAGACTGTGTACAAAGAAGTGTAATAATGGACAGCTGAACATTTTTCATTGTCCGTTAAAAACGAAATGTTTCTGATGAAATCTCTGTAAGACCAAGGACCACTGCAGTAATCTCTCAGTAACAGAGCTTTCTTTAGATGTTCGGTGACGAGAGGGAAGGGAGAGCTGTCAGCCCTTCACACAAAGGAATCAAACTAAAATGACATTAAGGTTGTTATTCCCCTCAATAATACTAAAGAGCTTCCAAGTTAAGATCAGTAACAAGTCTCTTCAAAGAAAAAGTCCTATTATTTATTAAATAACCTTTTTTGATATTATTTACAGGATATTTAACAAAAAGCATTGCATTAAGGCAACATTAAGGAGGCATTATTTAAATAACAGAAAGTTCAGAGAGTGGAAAAGTGAAATTTCTGTGAGTACCACTGACTGTCTCCCATCCTTCCCCCATGCTTTACAACATACATTTAAGTCCAGGCTTCCTAGAGGCTTCTGATAGCCAGGCGCATGATTGCTATTGAAAAGCAAAACATATTCAAGGTAAAGCAGGTGCTTAAGTGCTCTGATGGATCTGGGCCTAAAACTCCATGCTGTAAACCCCAACTCAATTTCAGCTGACTAATTGACTTCTCTTTTTATTTAAAATCCTTTTCATTTCAACCAGATCTGCTCTGCCGTTCTGCGTTTTCTGCCACAAACAGCGGTGCCATGAGGACGGTGGCGCAGCTTGTACCCAGGAACAGCTTCCCCGGGCCATTCCCAAGGGGGCTGCACCACACTAAGCAGTAAAGTGATCCTTAAAGAAAATTTGCAAAACCAGCATGGGTAGATTCAGGCAGCCTAAATTCAGCCTAGTCCCTAGTCAGTGAAAAAGCCAGATGCCATTGGAGACCTCTAAAAAGCTAATTAGAAGAGTAGCTGCAGTTAAGTCAGCCAGTAAGAAACAGCATGCACAGGGAAGTCAGGCTTTCTGAGCATGGCCGTCAGTATCCTTAAAGATTCTAGCTGATTTTGGAAATCTTAATTACTGAATGAAGAGTTGTAAAGTGTGTTTGCTGTTTGCAGACCTTTAGAGAAAACAGAGTTAGTATGTCCCATGTTAGACCTTTCTCCTATTCATTTTGTCCCACCTACAGTCTTGGGTGGTTGATTTCGGTTCAAGACGATATCGGTATTACCTCTTTAAAAAAACAAAACAAAGGGAAAAATTGGGACCATACAATGCTTCTGAAATGCATTCTTTCTACACTGAAGGCTTCTCTGTTTTCAGTAAAAAAGTATTCCTATTCTTCAAAAAACAGCATCTCAGACTGAGTCAAAATTCATAATAAAAATGCTAAACGAGGCACCCAAACCTAGTGACACATGGGTATGTATAACACAGTACGCTAACACCTAGATCCAAGCAAAAAGCCATTCACATGGATTTTCAACTGTGAAATCCTGCTGAGATGGGTTTTGCTTGCCAGATTTTGTCATGATCTACAACAGACTGCTCTCCAAGTACTTCCTTTCACCTGGAAAACAAAGGCTATTTTTCTTCTTTAAATGAAGAAAAGCTCCAGCTACTCAATATCCAAGGACCCCCGTTGGCTCGGGGTTTTGCTTGATAACCTAGGCTGGGTTTCGTTCACACGCTTCCTGCCTGCCTCTCCTCTCCCGCTGAAACCGGCTGCCAGCTTCCAGGGTGCTGCCTCAGACCATCTAACACCCAGCTCCAATTCTCCTTGCTGAATTATATCTGGAGTGGAACAAAAATGGCAGATAATTCACTTTTGATTAAAGTTAACACTCTCCTCCTCTTGCTTCCCATGTCAGTTATACAGCGGACGTGTTTGCATGTTCTGCTCTGCTTTTTCAGCTGTTGCAAGTGCATGAGATATCAATTGCTGCATGTACAGAGGATGGTGACTTGAGGAACAGCTTCCAGTTTACATGGCTCCTCACCTCTATCACTCACTCTAACATCTAAATGAATCCTGTTGGAAAAGAGTCCTGAAGCAGAGGGATTTCTTAGGTTCCCTCTCTCTTCTCCCATTTTTCCCCCCATTAAATGGTTCATCAGAGCAGATTAACTCTTTAAAACTGATGTTTATTGAAATGGCTGTAGGATCCCATCTGCTCACGCAGAACAGAGCAAGGTACTAAGTGAAGGCCACACTGATAACAGGTAGAAGTCAGTAGTTAGTATGAATTATGTCAATAACTGTATAGCCAGATTAAATTACATTTGGCAGACAAAGATTTGGAGTACAGCAAAACCGCTTACCATTATCTTAAAGACGCATTTAAGTTTTTAATAGGTGTATTACAGTATTTAATATAGTTCCAAAATAAAGCTTGCTGAAAGTCAGGCTAGGCCTATGTACTACATAACAGCAGCCACATGCCTACAAAGTTTTGCTGGCACACTTCTGGCATATCTGCACTGCTTGCTACCTGTGGGAAGGATGCAGATTCTCCCAAATAAGCATCAGTAAAAGAGCAGTATCACTGTACATCTTGTGTTTTGTTTATGCCATATTTCAAAGAACTGTTCTAGTAGAAAATTTTGTACAGGTGCTGTGACAGAATTAGTACTAATTTACATAACTATTAAATGCTAGAACAATACAATATTTTCCAAGGCTTGAGATGAGGGTAACATTTTGTAAGAAAGCAGGGATTCAATTTTCTCTATAACAGGATACAGCAAGAGTTTTAACTCCATGTTGGCTCTCAAAAAAAGTTATTGGTTTATAACCATTACTGATCTGAATGTTACCAATTATTAAAGACCTTGAATTACATTCATTTTTAAGTCCTTATTTTACTTCACTTGTATCTGTGGTGCAATGGGATGGAGGTGGAGAAGAGAACAGATATGACGCGAAGCTATATTCCTTGTCCTAAAATCTCCAAAATATGCAGAGGTTTGGACTGCTAAGATTAGTAGGCAGAATTCATGGGGAAAAACCAAGTATGCTAATCAGGTGCAATAAATGACACCAGAGTTTAATCCAATTGCTACAAAATTGACCTTGCCAGCAAAGAAATAGAGGAATATACTCTACCAGTGATTGCATTTCAGTCTGCCCTACTGCTTGCAGAAATCAAGAGGAGTATCTCCATGGATTGCAGTGGTTCTGGATCCAGCTCATACTAGCTTCTGCAGCATTTCTTGCAGAGTAAGGTGCTACTCAATTTGGATCACCCCAGACAAAGCATGACCTTAGAAAGTGTCATGGTTGAAGAGCAACATAAAAGCCTTAGGTGAATATATAGGCAAAGAAAGTTGGATAAAAACCCATGGAATTTAGAATATTCTCTTGATATGTGTTTAAGAGACTTCAGTGCAGAGAAATTAAATATGTCACCCACTCATGAAATGGAAGCAGTTTGGCTGCCAATCACATGAGCTGTGTTGAAACAGCTGCTCTAGCAACTGTTTTTACTATTAACTTCTTCAGTGATTCTCTCAATCCCAAATTAGACATCTCTTTCCTTTAATCACCAATTTATATAAAAGCTCTCTCCTCACAAGGCAGGGTTTCACGTAGAATAACAATCACCAACAACAGCAGTTTTGTTTAAATCACTGCCCTTGTGCTTCTCTGTGGATCGGATCACTCCCATCCCTATTTATTCTCATTTCTCAGTGGGTGGCACTCTGAGTGCTCATGGCTGTGTCTCCTACATGTTTGCAAAAGAACCCTTATATTTGCAGAGTCCTTGTATTTGAGTCCTTAAGTTTTCATAGCCTGTCATTACCTTCCAGCATGCAATTAAGACTGCCCACATACAATTCATTTTCCTACTTCATCATCAAAATCTCCTTTCCTGTTCCATAAACGTGTATGCAATAATACATATAACTGACTTGCTTTAAACGTCTTGCTATTAGAAGTTGAATCTTGCCATCACGACAGTGCAACTTCCTTGTACTTTTTAATGTCTTCCCTGTCTTTTTTCTGAACTTGCTTTGCAAAGATTGGAGGCAGACAGAGGGATGGCTGGATTTTGGAGAAGTAACTGCAGTCTGCCTCCAAACGATGGGCCCCAAAGCAAGGTTGTGATTCATTTACAGGAATCTAGCGGAGCTGTGATAGAACGTGTAAGATGCTTGTGCACAATGCTGTGGGAGAGCTGCAGGAGGCTTGCTCAAAAACACTGATCCAACAACCTCAAAAATCGCCTGTTCTACAGACTATGTACTTACACCTGACACTGTTGACTTCCTACACTTCTCCTTTGCTGTCTGGTTTTAAAGGATGTTCACTGGCAACAGTCTTTCAACTGCACCTCCAGACCTATTTATCCAGAGAAAGCCAAAGCCTGGAACTTGCAGTGGAGTTGTCTTTTCTTATTTTAAAAAGAACTTCCATACAAAAAGAAAAACTTGTTTCCTTACCTTAGCACCTTAAGGTCCACACTTTTTGATCAGTTCTGATTTATAACCCAACATAAGCAGCAACATTTTTACTTCAAATATCCATACTTTCTCTTATAAAGCAGTCAGCTGAGCTCCCCCGTCTGCCAGTCCCCTGGGCGATTTCAATATCCACCTCTACAATGCAGCGGATGTATTTGCATCTTGTGGCACACGTCTTATTCCCCGGGTTTCACTCAGCACATCACTCTGTTGATGCATTCTATGGGACATATGCTTTTGGTTTTTAATTTGATCTTCTTTTTAATTTGCATTCACTTATCTTTTTTCCACAGATCCTTCACCTCAGCCTAACCATTTTCTACTGACACTTATTTCTTTCATTAATATTTTGTTCCCGAATAGTTGTTTTGTTCTTTTAATCATTGGAGGCATAGCTAACATTGCTTTCCTTTCCTGTTAAGGAGGTAATGCCTCCATAACTTCATTAAATTTTATAATATTAATTCAAACACTTTTGTTTAAAGATAATATTTTCCTCAATAGCCTGTATTTTTAAGCTGAATTTAGTGCCCTTAGTTTTAGTGGGAGGTCTTTATCGCCGGTTATACACTAAAATCCCCACCAGATTCATGTTTTTTGTAAATGTGACACTTTGAAGTATTTCTATTTACTCCAGCTAATATCTTCTTGCAAAACAGGCTGGCTGTTTAGTTTCAAAATATTAATTGACTTTTAAACTATTCCACATTGCATTAACTGGCTCTTCACTATGAGGAGTTGAGTGACTTATTAGAAAAATTGACAAAATCCATCCCTGTCTGCCTCCTTCTACACTTTCAAAGTATTCTTCTGGGACATCTGGCTTTTAGCATTTTTTTTTTTTTTCAAGCTACGTCCCAGTTGTTGCAGATATTTTCTTTGCTAAATTTTCTTTAGTTATTCCCATGGAAATTACAGAGGTGGCCTGTCAGCCGCAATCCATGATTTCATGCTGCGAACCTTGACCTTTCTGAGTTTCTAAGGAATGCTTTTTCAGTATTAAGGCTTAATTTGCCTTGGATAGGGAACATCCAGTTAGTTTCAGCTGATACTTTGCTCTGTTTTGTCAGAAAGCTGAAGGCATGTTTAAGAAGCAAATCCCCTCCCTTTTGAATTCAACTTGAGAGACTTCTGTAAGTGATCCTGTTTACAATTTTACTTCCTCCTTTCAGCCAAGCCTTAGAGAAATGTAGGTCACCGCCGACACACGATGGTTTTCTGAAGCATGTCTACAGCGTGCCGCCCCTGCCCGCCTTGCTCTGCTTCCCTGCCCGAGGCTCCTGCTAGTGAAGGTACGCACAGGTTATTTATGAACTTGGCGTGTTTTTGGATGAACGTATTTAGACACGGCACACAGCAAAAGCCTTCCAACATCGTGTATGACACAGAGGTGATGTTGGTACCGTGGCACGCTCGAGCGGAGCGGGTGAAACGGGGACGCAGCGGACAAGCCGCAGCGGAGCGCTCACAGCCGCGTGCCGCGTGGAGCTCCCGCAGACCGGAGGGGCCGCCGCGGGCTCGCTCCGTCCTCCTCGCAAGGCTCCGGCTTTCCTGACACCTCGGACATACCGGGCAGTTTTCACAGCAAGCGGTTTTATTACCTTGCAGAGCTAAGTACAGTTAGTTAAGCAAATCTTAACTGTTTGATACTGGATTGAAGCTAATCTTTTAACGAGCACATCAGCTCTGTTCCCAAGCCTGTGCGAGACTGAGCTCTATTTTTCCCTTTGCTTGTATTTCATCTTGGCTGGTTTATTGCAACATTTCTTGGAGGTCCTTGACTAAGACCAATATTTCCATTAAAAATGATTCTAAATTCATCTGCCAGGACTTAAAAACCAACTAAAACCATACACATATTTCATTTATAATGAGATCATCACACTGGAAGATACAGACAGATAAGGTTTTGCTGCAATTTCAATGAAAGTACAGCTGTCAAGATAAAAATCATATTTAAAAAATATCCCTGAGTTACTGATATTACTTTAGATTATTAAAACTGAAGAGAAAGTTAATAATCAACTATGCCATAGAATATACTGTTTGAATATTATTTATATTTTATGTGACTAGGATGATGAAATTAGGTAGGTCACTCATTTTTGTTCCCTGCTTAGTTTTAATCATATTTAACTTTTTAAGTTTCCAAATTATCAAGTCATCTTAGTTTGCTGCTCTGTTGGGGGAATATTTTAAAAAATATATGATTTATATCAAAAATTAAAGTAAAATATTTACTCGCAATTGGTTTTCAAACCTTTCTCTTGACTCTCTCAATCTTTTCCTTGACATTTTGTGCAGAAATAAAGCTAGCAGAATTTAATGTATTTAAACTGTCAGCCTTCTCTGATAATGTTTGTTTTACTAAGGCTGGTTTGTTAACTTTTCCTGGCTGTTCAAGCCAATGGTTGGCAAAGTTTTGGTGTATGGGGGAGTAATTTATTCTCTTTTTTTTTTTTAATCAAGAACAATGTGTATTTTTTAAGCTTACTTACCAAGAGTCATATTTATAAACTCATCTTTAAAAAGCACAGATATTCATTAGTTCCCTGTCTTTGGAAGCATTTTTTTTTCTCTTAAGGGGCAAAAAACCCGAAATAACAGTAACAGAATGGGAATCGGGTTAGCATTCACATGGCAGTGACTTCACGCGGTCTGGTGTGGCATATGAGGGACACAAGTGCTTTGTGAACCAAGAGCAGTGCACGACAAGGGGAGGCACAGAAAGAAGCAGGCAGGATTAATGGCACACAGCGTAAAACGTTTCAGCACTGTCGAGAAACTCCTCACAACAACTGTACCCACACTAATAAGCTGGAAGAGGCAGAGAGTGGAATGACAATAAAACAGGACAGCCTTGACAGCAGTCAAGGAGAAGCAGTATGAGAAATAGGGGAGATATGGTCTTTTAACTGTACCCCAAAACTATGAAATATTTTCCTATCTCCCCGCCCCTTGCTGTATTCCACCACTTCAGAGGGCAAATCTGGGCGCTACTAACACAACATTGTGTGTCAACCCGACAACGATACTAGCTTAGCGAGTTTCTGGTTGTAACGGCTTTTAAGCTCTGTTGGCACTTAGGAAGCTTACTTCTCCCCTAAAAGTCAAATTTGCCTGGAGGTAGCCAGGCCAGTAGCGGCCTCGTGCGTGCTCCGTGGCCATGCCGAGCGTGCAGCTGGGACGGTCCCAGGGAGCCCTGCAACCTTGGGGGCGCCAGCTGGGAAAGGCCCCAGGCTGACCCAAAGGAGCAGGCTGGGTTGGAGAGGCTGACCAGGGCGTACGTCCATTCAGCAGCCTTAGCAGAGCGCAGGAGCAGCAGGGAAAGGTGTAAACCTGTGTCATGATCCCAACAGAAACAGTGAATATCCAGACAATCTCCTCTTCCTGAATGATTTTGGCATCCAAAAGTTTTGCTCAGTCACTGCACCGTTAGGTCCCAGCTTTCTGCACACCTTCAACCAGGCTACATACAGCTCAGCAATAATCATATTGTGATTGGGTAAATGACACAATTTTTGGTGGTTTCTTTTCCCCCTCCCCTCCTCTTTTTAAAGTACAGCTGGAGTAAGCGAGTCTAAAGGCAGAAGACACAGAGGTGGGGAAACTTGCACGTGGACTTTCAATTTGAGGAAACTAATTGACAGGGACAACGGAGTTTCACCTCCAGTGCTCATGGGCTTCATCAGCTTTTTTCTCCCAGACCTGCCATGCATGGATGACAAAGATGAACTTTGCAGAAGGTGGCCCAGTTCAGAAAAGGGTGCTACACTATAATCTGTACAGCAACCAACAGTTTGCAACGTAGAGGTTTATCAAGAATATACATGTATACCAAAACTCGTTAGGACTGCATGACTAAGGTAGAGAGGATGGTGCGGTCAGCAATGGCATTAGAGGGAAGGGCAAACAGCTGAATTGCTGCTCTTCCCACGACCAGAAAGATGGTTATGTCGTTACAAAACCTTGCAGGAAGCCTAACTGTAGCTCTCAATCCAAGTCTGCTTCAGGTGTACGGGGGACATTTCAAAATCTGAAGTCACCACAAGAGGCTGGTATGTCATATTACACACCAAGGTTTTGTAGAAGTGCATACTGTATGTTCAGTTATGCAGCTGCACTCCCAGAATATGGCTTTGGCGATTCTGGACTGAGTTAACAAGTTACTTCCCTGCCAATAAGGTTTTGGCAAAAAAAAAAAAAAAAAAAAAAAAAAAAAAAAAAGTTATGAAAATACATCTGTGGATGCTCTTTTGATCCAGGTGAACGATGCTACAGTGCAGACAGTGCTAGGGGCAGCACTGGCATTGCCTGCAGTTACTGCAGCCTGCATTAGCATTGCCACTCTCTCTGCAAGCCACGAAACACAATGTTGGGCTAAAACAGAAAAAAGGCAATTCAGCGGAGCCGTGTAAGGAAGAAGTCAACTGCAGAGAGGAACAACGGGAAATTGAGAGGCAGAGAGCTATTAAGAAGTGGCTGAGCACCAAGACAAGACACTGGAAGATAACTGGGGAGATCAGCAGCAGTACGGCGGGACAGAACGACGTTGTCAGCCTTATGGGAGAGCCACTGCGTGACACTTCCCAGCGCACATGGGTCAACACGAAAAACAGACCACAAGGTCAGGCCACCTGGCTGATGGTTATAACTGAGACTGCATTGTGGGGTGATACTGTGTAAAGTACTGTTGGATGTCAAGGAAGAATGCAAATGAAGTATATGAAATGAGAAAGGGAAGAGACTTTTTGCAATGTGGGATGGATTACGTTAAATCAAAGTGATTTAAAGTAAAAAATTTAATTGTGATTTAAATCAACAAGCAAGGAATCTTGATTTAAATAATTGATTTTAACCTTGCTTTTTCATCCGTGCTCTTTGGTTAGTCAATTCCCATAGGTTGGGAATGCTCTGACAAGTTGATTTGCAGCTAATTATAGTCTCTGCACTAAAATTGTGATTTCTTTTTGTTAACCAGGGGAATATACCATATACATATTTAAGTAATGCCAGTATATTAATTTCAGATTCTGCTAGATAATGCTGAATGATGACTCATTTAATATATAATTAACTTTTTCTTGTGATTTTTGGTCAAGCCACTTTCTGATGACGTCTTTGGGATTCGATTAAATTGCAGAAATCCTGCATTTTGATATAAACTTGATTAGTAAAACAAAGGCAAGCAGCTTCAACTGCAGGAAAAAGCTAATGAAACTTGCTAAGTAATCCATTCCTTCTCTTTGGGGATCCTTATCTCTTCATGACATAGGTGTTACGGAAACTTTGCTTTTGATCCAAGCAGTTGGAAATGTTTTTGACTTGACTGTAGGAGGCTACCTCATACATTGACGGCATGGGGACCCCAGCCCCTTGAGTCAATGCTGTTCTCATGCTTTGTAGTGAAAGACTTAAGTGCTCCATCTATTTAGTTTACTGAAAGGTAGGTTTAAAGATGACATAAATGATCACTGCCCAGAAGTACTGAGGGGGAGGGATTTTGCAGACTTAGTTTTTAAAATCTAGCAGAAAAAACCATCAGTACCTGGAAACTGAAATTGGACAATTTCAGACCAAAAAAAAAAAAAGGCACAATCTTTTTAACTGAAATAATTAACCTCTGAAGAATGTCATGAATTCTCCACTACCTGAAATTTTAATTCTAGGTTAGATGCTTTTGTAAACGCATTTATAAACTAATGGTATGGATCAAAATTGAGCTTTACTTTGATACAGAAATACAGAGGGTCTCAGAGGGCTCAGACTAGGTGATCAAAATGGTCCTTTCTGCCTTTATACATGGAAACTGAGCATGTGCTTCTTTTAGCTACTGCCTTAAGGAGTGCGAGTTGCATGGTCAATCTGAGCAGAAGCTTCCAGCACGGCAAGGCTTTGTGCTGCCACCGTACTGCAAGGCTAGTTCCTTAATATATTTGCCAGTTTCCCAATTTGAAGGTGCATGTTACATACACAGCTATTCCTGTGGACCAGTTACTAGTTTGCTCACCGATCTCCTCCCAGACACTGAAATAGAGCTGAACTCATCTTCACAGCCTGAACTCATTTTTCCATGCTAGGAGCTATATTCTAATACTCTTAAGCGCCTTTCCAGCCCCACCCCTTTTCTTAACAAAAGCGCCTGTTTTTCAGTAGTAGGAGGGTTCCAGAGGAAGTCTGGAATATCAACTTTCTTTTGGAATCAGCACTTCTTACCAGGAAGGTGGCTCAGCTTTCTGATCTACACTCATGATGCCAAGCAGTGTCCTGTCTCAGGGTCTGGTAGCCTCTGCTTCTGGTCACAGCCAGCTTTTCCACCACGGGGGCAAGAGGTACGTCTTCCAGACATGACACTTCTCCAACCAAGGCTGCCTTTGGCAAGATTCTCATTTACGTTAAGACAGACTTCCCTAAAAGTGAGCTCAAAAATAAAACTATGAACAAACAGAGCAGCTTCAGCTTCCTATCTGTTCCTTAGTTTCATGGGTAAAATATTTTGGACTACATCAGGAGAATGCTTATTTAAAATATATATATTTTAAAAAAAAGGAATAATACAAATATTTTCCTGGCTCCCACACCCTTGCCATGCTCCTTTTCCCAAAAGAGAAGCCTAGGGAGTATAAGAATCAAGCCATTCTCCTCCTAAGTGGGAGGATTTAACATCGCTTAATAATACTATTCAGCACTACTTAGCCTTAGCCCCAGGGCAACACGCAACTCTTGAGTGCAAAGAACTGTATCTCTCTTGGAAAGCCTTCCCGTCTGTCTTTCCCATTTTGCTGCTTTTCTGCAGACAGCGCAGCACAGTGCAGTGCCAGATGAAGAGCTGCCACTCTCCTGCCACAGTAACTTACCATCTCATTCAGGAGGTAATGTTTGCCTCTGTAGGCATTTCTAAAGAAAGTCCACACAGACTGGCATTATTTTAGCTAGAAACTTAACTACATAACTCAGCTGGCCACTCATTAAGCCAGTCACATACAAAGCCTTCCTCCAAAGACTGCTGCCTCCTATTTTCAGCTTTTAATTAAAAGCATAACCTTACACAGGAACAGATCCTACACCCATCAAAGGCAAAAAGGGCGTTGCTGAGCTCAGTGAGACTGGGACACTGGATTTGCTGCTGGGTCTACTGAAAAGGCAAGCACACTTGACACAGCTGAATTTCTCAGATACACTCAGTACAGATTTAGATCACCTGAAATCTGGCCCACAATACCTAGGCTTAAATTAGCAGCTACAGGGAAGGATGGCAAAAATACAAAACTAGAGGGCAAAGCACCACGGATGTTTTAAAGCTCAGCCTTCACAGCCCAGCAGCAGATGCTGGTGGATGCTGCTGACAGTCTGACTTCCCCTTCGCGCAGGAACAGGGGCAGTGCCTCAGGGCACCGCACGTTTATAAAGCTGTTAGGCAGGTGATCCTTGCTCCCTCCTGCCCAGCGGGAAGGGAAACCAAAGCTCTCCTCCCTCTCTGTCCAGGCCCACGCACGCTCCCAGGCAGCTCCTGCTGCCTTCTGAGGAAGCAGAGCAGTCTCCCTGGGCAGCCACCAGTTACTCCTGACACGGTACCGGTTCCTTCCCCTCCTCTAGGGAAACCCCCCGAGTCGAAGACTTTGTTGGATGTTTGCAGGCATTTTTACTGTATGTGGTTTCTCAACCAAAGGATGTGTCTATAGTTTAGTTACTGCCTTCAAATGGCATTCATGTCAGCCATCATTTTGGAAATTTCTCCTACGAAGTAGGACACTCATGTCTTCTATCATGTTTTTAGCATTGATTTTTGCAGGTTAGTTGTGTGTAGTTTAATTATACATAGTCTTTTTTATCTATTTTAAATTTCAGTTTTACTGAGTATCTACTTTCTTGTGAATTACAAGAATAAATTAGCAATTGGCGCCCAGTGTAACTCTCTACGCAATTTTTGCATTCCTCTATCATGTCTCCTTTTATTCATCTTCCCTCCAAGCTAATCAGCCTTATTTTTTCCAATCATTTTAAAATGGAAATTTCCCACTGAAATTACTTTCATCACCCATATCTGAATTCCTTTTATTTCTGCTATATCCCTTTTGAACTAGGATGACCAGAACTCAGCATGTTCCAGATGTAGACACACCCTTGATTTACACAGCAGTCAAGTGCTCTGTGTATTCCTTCTTTCCCGTTCTTTTTTAAAACTGTTGGCCTCCTCGGCATGTCCCCACAGCATACTGTTCACCACTTCTTTTCAAAGCAGCTCTGTCTGAATCAGATGCTGAATTTCACCATGTTCTTGCAAAACCTCCATTTAACTTGCTGGAAACATCACTCTTAGGTGTTACAAGAGGCCTGAGCGTTTGGCTGGCTAGGACTAGCGATTTAGGAAGCCATCCAAATGTTCAGTAAGCTTTTGGAGATCGGTGCAAGGCGTGTCGCACTGCCTAAGAAGATGATGCCATCGAGGGAGGCAGACCGTGCTGCAGCGGGATTACGCGCTCTCTGTGAGCCGTATGCCTGCACGCTCACCTGCGGGGAGCGCTCCTGCCCGCGGGGAGCCCGGCTTGGGGGTGGCGCTCCCCGGGGGCGCCGGCACTCGAGCAAGCCGCCCGCTGGGGTTTACACCCATGTTTTGTAAGTTTTGCAGTTTCACATTACCGCAGTAATTAAGCCCTGGCAGTCACAAATGACTAGATCGCTACAGTGATGTCTAAATCCAGAGGAAGGGGATGCAGTCTTATTGCCAGCTGCTAATGGAAATGAGTGATTTCTTTGTTCACATGGCTGAGTGCCCAGAAGTACACAGGAATCCAGGTAAAAACCACCATTTGCCAACCTATTTTCCATGGGGGAGCCATGAACACTACTGTAATGGGCAGCAATAAAAAATCCTCAAGAGTAAGCATCGGGTGTGCACCCTGCAAGGTGGTGCTCCAGAGGTGGTAGCTCTTCAAAGAGCACCTTCCTGCTCCCTAGCATTCTCGTATTCATTCGTGGTTTCATGTCTTTGGGTTTATTCCCCTCCTTATCCAGTTCCTGATCTCAGTCAAACTGCTAAGTCATATCTTTTTGGTATGGGTGTGGTATACAATTGTTTATGATTTTAGCCATGTAAGTCCTCTTTAATAGAAGATACCTAAAGAGGCTTCAGGTGAGAGTTGTAGATGCTGGGAAACAGATTCTTATTGCAATATTGTGTTGAAATGGCCTCTCCCTGCAAGTCTGGTGTGGCATGATTTCAAAAGTAAGATATTCTTTTTATTTTCATTTGGAGTTGGACGCAATGTTACATATTTCTCCATCAGTCTTTGCAGTAACACCTTTAAATGTAAATACCTCAGTGGAAAAAAGAAAAAGAAGCAAAAAGAAAAGAAACAATGCACCTTCACTGATTTCCTAAAATACCATCAGTACTTTATACTTGAAAATCTCTTCTGGTTGTAAACAACTTTTCTTGCTTTGCTTTTATATAGGAACTGACGTTGCTTGTAGGTCCAGCAAGTGGATGGAGCGACCTCTTGGAGGTCCTTTCCAGCCCTCTGATTCTCAGGAAGAATATTTTCTATTTTCGTTTTCTTCCCCACTGTTTCCCACTAGTGCTCTCTCGCTCCTCCCTCTGGCTTGCTAAATCTCAGTCTGCTATTACAACTCCCACAGAAACGGGACTGAAGTCTCAGAAATGCTTCCGTTTTGTCATGCCACACCGGTTTCAGATTAGAATTATTCTTCATTGAGTTGATAAGGATTAAAAATTAAAAAAAACCCTCAGAGAATTTGCTCTCATTTCTGCAGTGCTCACCTAAAGCACAGAGATGGTCTCTGGGACTAGGACTGCTAGTCAGATGGTGTTTGCAGCGACACTGGGACTTCAGTAGCTGTGGCTGCTGTAGCAGACACTTTCCACAGCAGTACTTGGTCCAGCTAGGATTATATCAATATAAAGTCGGTCACAGTTATGCCCTGCGATGACCTGCCATAAGTCTTGCAGAGCCAGCTTCCTTAATGTCATGTTCCCTCCCTGTGGATCATGACTCTTGCTGACATGTTCAGTGAGGGACACCTTTTTTTTTTTCTTTATAATCAACTGTCCAAATTATTAATAAAGTTGTAAAGACAGCATTAAATCAGCAAAAGGTGGCAAGACAAAACTGCGCTACTTTTTCTCACTTTGGGGCCAGACATCAGCTCTGGGCTGATTTCCCTAAGCACGGGAGGGAGGGTGAGGGGAAGTGCGTGTGTCCGGGGCTTGGCACTGTACCTGGGCAAGGATGCATACTGCCTTTCCATCCCTTCAAAGTGGAGGTTGTACGAGCTCCCATCTGGACCTTTTCCAGGCACCTGTGGAGAGGAGAGTAATTAGAGATGGAGATCAATTATACACCCTGGTTACTAACAATGCATCTCGAAGTGATAAGCAGGAAACACATGATGCTGCATCGCGCCAGAATCAACAAAAGGAAGGCAGGGGCTCAAAGAAGCTGCAACCCCCCCTCCCCCCACAATCTTGTCGCTGCTAACAAGAAAGGGCTCCGTATCAAACAGCTCTTTAGAACAGGTACAGTCTCGGAGCCTTTGCCTGCCCGCGTGCCAGCTGCGACGCTGCCGCCCCTTTTCTGGTCACTGGTCCTCCTCGAATGCAGCGCTACCAGGAGGTAATCTAATTAAGCAAACGCGCGCTTTCCAATTCCTGCAGCGTAAGTATTTGAATCAGAGTTAGCATATTAGTATCAAGTTTGCTGGGTTTCTTCCCTTTGCGCAAATATAAAACACGATATAAACAAGCTACGCTTCCATTCTTAACACAAACCCAGAAACTCTCCGTAACACCGCTGCAAAGCTCAGTGTCCAGCGGGGAGTTAAGTGCATTTAGCACGCTCCGGTGCCATTTCAGAAGGGAAGCTTTAGTGTGCTCAGTCCAAATGCCAGCTCGCTGCTTGGGGGGGTTTCAAGATGGCAACTGGAGTTGGCCGGAGAGCGAAATTCTCGCAAGAAGGCTCCAAGTGGGGTAGGCGACGCTGAACTTCAATGCTTTTAGCGCGCAAGAGCTCTCCCAATTTCACTCACTCAATGCCTGCTGATGGCCCAAAGTGTTAAGAGCCTTGTTAAAATGGAGCTATTAGTCTTTTCCTCCATAAATGCAGGAGGCTCTGGCTGCATTCAGTGTTTCCTACATTAGTATGTATTCCTATTCCGGTGCTGCTGGAATCAGCAGTTTTATAAAGCAATATACTAAGAGGCCATTTAAAATCCCCTTCCCCTTTTACAGATTAATGGCAGAAGGGAAGATTTAATGCCTTTTCAAACATTTTTAACAATTCATTAAAAAGAAAAGAATAAATCACACAAAGCTTTCTGCAAATGCCTGATTATAAAACGAGAAAGACAAACAAAAATTAACATGTTTTTCACGTCCTACAGGTTAGCGTACACTTCTGTCAGTCTTGTAATTCAGGCACAATACGTCATTTTCCCCAAAGAGATTTAAAAGCTGCTACAATGGGAAAGGTTGTGCACTCAGGTGTAGTAAGTCTTATCTACCTGTACAAACCTTTTTTTGTACAATCTCTCTATAATTACATAAGTCAAGTCCAATGCAAATAGAGGCATTATTGCTTGCAGCTACTAGGCAAAGTTTAGAAATTATTCTAGACAAATACCATTATGTACCTTGCCACGCTGGGGTTATTTCAATGAACATCTGAGATACTCGTAAGTGAAATAATTATTTAGCACAGACCTTTTGCTAACTCTCCTTTATCTGAATCAAAATAGAAGGGAGCCCTTATGGGACTGATGGTCAGAAGAAAATAGCCACCTCTGATTTCAGATGACTCCTACTTTAGCAGTGCCTCACTTTGGACCAGAAAAAAATCACAATAATTGCCCTATATTTCAAGAAGAGGGCAGTAGGCTAAATCGATCATTCATTCACTTTTCCACCAGTAAAAGTGACATATAGAGAGGATTTATAGAGACAGAGTCACTTAGGCTGAGAGTCACAGCCACTCTGGCCATTCTCACACTGCTAATTTGAGCAGGTTGGTAATTTCCCTTAATTGATCAGTTACTCGGCTGAGAGAGGAGCCTCCGAATTTCTGCTATTTTACCGAAGGGAGAGAAAAACAAATATATAGTTGGGTTTGCTCAGCACCAAAGCCACGTAAAATGCTGTCTGCCTGCCTGGCAGGTGAGAGGTTATCAATTACGTGCCGTGGCAAGATGTTTATGAGCTAAATGATGCCTACGGAAACTGCTGGTGCATTCCCAAGCCCTGGCAAGGGTCATGGTGATTACTTTCACACCTATCGAGAGCAACAGCAGCCAGCTAAGGCACGGTAACTGGAGCAGGTTTAGCATTGCCTTCCTGGTTAGCAGAGATCCCCAAACTTATACCAGCCACCAGAAAGTAAAAAAAAAATATATATATATGTATTTACATTGCAAGGCCTTTTTATGGCCTGAAAATATCCCTTTTCTGATGGTTTCTTACAGACCAAATAAAATGAGGTACCCCCTGCCAGTTCTGTTTGTATATATGATTTGAGAGACAGTTACCATAGAAACACCTTGGTGGTGGAGGCAATTTTACTAATTTGGTTCCATCTAGCTGCTAAATCTCCACACCCTATATAAAACAGCCCAATACCCTCCAAAAGCAAGCTCTGGCTCCGTGTCTTTAATTAAAAACTCAGCCATCTCTCCTCATTTCCCTTCTCCATCTGTCCACGCACCAGTAAAGACGTTATATCCCTGAGCTAAGAGCAAAATGGTTCCTGAAATAAGATACCACCCTGGTGAAGAGAGAAGTTGCTAAAATGGAAACACCTCCCTCGTTAAAGTTATTTGTGTACCAGAAAGAGCCAAAGCAAAGGGTGCCATGCCGCCTTTGCAAACCACGCTCAACACTGGCTTTAAAGCCACTACTTAAAAAAGACCAGCACAACTCCAACTTCTCCTTCCCCCCAAGCCGTGCAACGCAGCTCCTCAGGACAGGTGCCTACGTTTTAACATCATATTTAGCAGTCGTATGCTATTTAGGCAAGCAAAGAATAATCTAACAAAAAGGATCACAAAGTGGACGAACGCCCCGGCAGGGTCGGCCGACGTGGGGCGGCAAGGCAAGCGGCGAGGTGCGCAGGTGCCCGGCCCCGCAGGCGCGTCGCTGAGCTCGGCCCGTATCGGGCGCCTGGAAGTGCTTTGGCGATCAACACCCCGATCAGCAGAGAGGCAACAGCAGATTAAATACACATTTCGCAAATGGATGGTAATGCGCCACAGCAAGAATGATTGGAAACAGGCATCCGTATTTTTAGGGTTTAAATTAACTACATCAACTTAAAAAAAGCCATCATTACGGAGAGATCACCTCCTAGTCTACAGCAGTCTCAAATAACTAACAAGCAAAACATGAATATGCAAAAATAATGGGGTAGAGAGAAACACTGAAACAGCCATCATACCATCAGTGCAATTAAAAGAGCAGCACGCTTAAATTAAGGAAAGGAAATGCTATCTTTATTAAAAACAACAACAAACCACTCATGAAACTTACTGCTGCAAAGTAGTGCTATGGCTAAGCCCTTTGTAGAACTGAATATGAATAAATTGGATGCAGACATGAATGAGAACAACTAGCAGTATGTTGGGGGAAGACAGTAAAGTCTCTGGAGGGTTGAAGAGCTACAAACCCTCAAAGAATCAGCCATCCTCTAGAAGAGAGAGCAGGTGGGAACTTTGACTATTAGCAGGTTATCCTGCTAATTGCCCATTTTGGAGCTCTTCACTGGCTTCCCTGAAGCATACAGCAATGGTCACAGTTGAAGACGAGATACCGGACAAACGGACAAGAGACGAAGCGAGAGCAGACTGCGGGCTCTCCGCACTTCCCTGGACAGAGTCTACATTTGTTCCAAGGAAAAGAACCGTAAAAAGCTCAATAATTTCACATTCTGTAATTTGATCCAAAAGAGACAGAAAGAGAAGCTAACTGTAATGAGAAAGAGAAAACAAAGAGAAAAAAGAAAGTTTTGCAGGTGTGAATGCAAGCCACGTCCCTGTCAAATACGGGAACTGCAGGGTACTTTAGTGTAGGTTTCTAACATGAGGAAATGATAAGCTAGCAGCAAATCTCAAACCTGCCAATTTCTCCCTAAGAAAACTTCCCAGAAAAAAGTGATGTGAACATGCACATGTAGATCAAACCAGAGAACAAACGTCTTAGATCAGCCAAATGTTTGCACAGAAATTACAAGGCACGAGTAGAATATACCTAGGTTCACCCAGGTAGGTGTCTTGAAATAGTCTAGGATTTGCCTACAGGAAAACACTGGGGCTGCAAAAGACCAATTCTTTACAAGCAGAAAAAGGATTTACTTCATCCTGAAGCTTGAAACTGCCTTGAAAAATGCTTGGAAGAGCGCACAAGGCCGTGTTTTGCCCCAGGAGACATTGCATTGCATTTTGTCCCTCCTGCCACTGGCTTCCTCGGGGAGTGTTTGGGAAAAGCTAAGAGCCTCCCTGGCCCCTTCCCTGGCGGGCAGGTGGCAAGGCTTTTGGGGTCGGACAGCCGTTGTGGTACGGACAACCACAGAGGCTCTGCCTCCCCCCCAATTCCCTCCGGGGCCGCCCGAGCTGCCGGCTCGGGACCGCGGTCAGCTTGCTGTCCCCCCGGACCCGAGCGGGTGGTCAGACGACCCGGACTTGGCGGCTGCTCGCAGGGAAGAAAAGACTGATAAAGAGCGGTGCCCGGAGCGGCTGCTGCAGGGAGCTGCAGCCCGTTTCCTCTCCTGCCATACGCAGCCCGTATTTTATGCTTTGGAAAGCTTTGACCAGCTCTGCAGAGATCAATTCCTTTAAAAATTTGATTAAAGTTTCTTAATTCACTTTTATACTAAACATGTCCTCTGCCCTTTTCATTGATTTTTTCTTTTCCTTTTTACCCCCTGTTTTCATCCTTTCTGAGCAGAAAGGCCCCCTCCAAACATTTCAATTACTGTCAAGATCAGAAAGCAAATACAAAGGAGCCTGCGCTGCCTGCAAGATAAGTGGCAACACAATAACTTCATCAAGGCTGATCTGATTTTAGCGACACATTTGTGAGCCCGGTGTATAACTCCACTGACTCCACTTGAGTCATGTCAGACTCGCCCGAAATTACAGGAGATCAGGAAGGGCTTATGAAGATAAGCAAGCCAGGACTCCCTTCCTAACTTTTTACTGTGTATGCTCAGGAAAGTCGCTTGAGCTTGTGTGTCGTGGTTTTCTCCCTTAAAAAACGGCACAATAGTACAGCTGTATTTCATGCGAGTGACGTGCACTAGAAGACAGGATCCAGCACAGGACGCCGGCAGAGTGAAGCATATGCTCTGCCATCACCCAAGTGCTTTGAAAATCCCCCTCGGATCTGCTTTCCGCCTGGAAGTCTGTGTATACACGTGGCACATGGTACCGCTGCGTCGCTGAGGACATTTTTCACTAGTCTTGTGATCATCTGTTAAAGGACTTGATTCAGATGCTGGTTTGACCTCTCTTCTCAAAGCTCCTCTTTTGTCTGCGAGCGTTTCTAATCACATGGGCTGCGATTCAGCATGCCAAAAAGAGTCGTGGTACAATGGAATTTGCCCTTTAACCTCCAGGTCTCCCCTCTGCTGAGACACAGTTGGTTTTTGTTTTCAATTAAGGGAAAACTGAAGAAAAACCGAGAGAGGTAAGAGTGGATTTGCTCCCCACCCTAGTCTCAATGTTTCATACACAGGTGAAACCTCCAACTCACCCATTTGATTTTTTGCATTTTAACAGCCTTCCTGGCTCTAGTGACTGCAAATGGGATTTAAGAGGACAATTTGACTCACTAACACTTACTTTAGCTGTTGTTAAAATGGGAGGGGGCTTAGGTAAGGCAGTGAACTGGATGTTCCCTGTGAAATGAATGAGGTTGATCAAAGATGTCTTTTTAATTGCTTGCTGCTATGATATCCTAATTATCCCACCCTTCAAGACCTTCAGCATTTCCACAGAAAACATGTTTTCCTCCACCCAGCTTTTTTGTGTTTTTCATCAAAAGGTAAAAATTAAAAATTCTAACAATGTCCATGATTCAAAAGAATTTTCCTGATGTTTTCCTTACATACACAAAGAGGGATGTATTTTGCTTTCCTGGTTTTGCAATGAAAGTTGAAACAGTGATTTTGCGTTATTATAACACTCATCATTTCTCCCTCTAATTTGGATGGTTTTTAATAAAGCTCCATTGATTCCACTGAAAGAAATCCCTCCTGGCAAAAGCAGAACACACACGCTGATTGCTAAATATGCAGCAATTATCATATTCAGCAGCGCACTTTAATATCTTATTTATAGATGTATCTATCTATAATTTGCTTTAATTAAGTTGCATTGATTTTAATGACAGAAGCAGTCCTCAAAGAAGAGGCTAATGTTATATGAGCCCATCAGTACTGCTCTGCCATTGTTTGGATATAAGACAGCACCTTAGTACTTCATTTTGATATTCCTAGTGGTGCTTTCCTTGGCTAAGGGGCTGCAACGGCAAACCAAGACGACGTTGCATGGGAACTTGCAAAATCACCGCCACTGGTGGGAAAGCACTTTTAAGTGCCCCGTTACATGCCAAACTTGCACACAGGACAGTTTAAATGAATAAGAAAGGAAACAAAACCTCCCCAGCATCACAGGGCCTGAGAAACCTTGTATTCCTGCGCCGTTTCCGCTTTACAGACATCTTGGGGGTGTAGTAGCTACATGTCCTCAGTTCACCGCCTGATGCCTTGGAAGTTTTGTTTTGGCTAGGCTGGCAACTAATTTCAACTTTTCTGTTTTCTTGTTAACAGAAAATACAGGGTAAATAGTTTGGGAAGGGGAATCAACAAATAGGTGCCAGTTCACAGCCCAGTCCCCCAGGCACGGTCTCGCAGACCTTTCAAGTTCTGCTTTCTCAGTCACACAAAATGTTGAGCCTGCCTTTTCTTAAGCACATGCTCACTTCTACGCATTTATACTCCTGTTAGACTTCACTATCTCGTTTTGAGCTTATTCCAGAAACCCCTTGATACTATTAGAACTGTGACTAACATTGTCAAAAACCACCTAGGCGAGCTAAAGGAGGGTATCGCTGCAGTCTTAGCAGAGTCTCGCAGTCTTTGTTCCTGCTGGGCGCTACCACCTCCCTTGGCCCTGATTCAGGAAAGTATGCTAAGCACATATGATGGTGGTTTGTTTTAATTTCAATAGCATTTGATTTCTCTTGGAGGAATTCCCAAAGCTGACATACACCTGCATCTCTCACTGGCTGTATCTCCATCTCCTTCTCGGTGAAAATACACAGCAAGAACATCTATAGCTGTGTATCCAGTACTCGCCTTCACACACTTGAACCCAGCGTACTACTAATAATGAACTCTGCCTCTATGGCTCCAAAGTAACCCTGTAAGATATTATTGGTTCTATCTCAGAGACTTTCAGAACACAAAATATACTGAGGTAGCTTTATAACATTACTTATCTGGATCTTAATGTATCATTCACTGTTGTTAGGTTGTTCTTTTTTTTTCCTCCCTAAGTGTGAAAAATAAGTGCTGGCTTTTTAAATCACTGCCTTTTGGAACATATCAATTTATAGACTAATTTTATAAGAATTGTTCATGTTAAAATGCAAGGGCACGATCTCAAAGGAAAAGCGCCAAAGTAGTTATGCAAGTGCATTTTCAGCTTCTGGTCATCATTTTTCATTCACTGATTATTGCTTAAGTGTTGATTAATAGTTATGTTCATGCTGCTAGAATGCATTTCCCTTGGGTAAGAAAAACATCCTTGTCTAAAGGAAAAAGGAGATAGTAATCAAACCGTCCTTCCTCTTGCCCATGAGAGAAACAGACACACGCTCCAGTTACAAACGATCTTGGTTTTGCTGGTGAGTAGTTTTGACAATTCTCACTTAGACCAGCTGCACGCAGCCACAACGCTACTTTGTCGGTCAGACGGCTAGACAATTACACGTCCCTCAGTCTCTCCATCGCTTCTTTTGTGGGGGAAGAAGGGAGCTGAACAGTGGGGCTCAGTGCTGCTGCTTATATATATGTTTATATTGTCACCGTCCCTTCTCCCCGTGCAATAAACACTAGGAACACCGACGACAACAGCGCTCTGAGCCGGAATTAAGCGGCACTGATCATCTCAGGATTTACTTTTCCTCCTCAATAATACCCTACCTCTTGTTCAAGGAGGTGAAACTAATGGTTTAGAGATTTAGAGAGAGAGGAAAAATTCTCTATAAAGGCAATAGACTGAGGGAAATACAAACACAGATGGGAACTTTAAAAGGGAAACAGGCTGTTCCTATAACAGTTTAAAAACATGGCAATTGCCTTAGCTCAGTAGCAAACAAGCTCAGCATTTGCTGTATCTTGCAACGCTAAGGAGAGAGAAAATAGCAAAGATGGAGGTGAAGCCAAAACTGCAAAGTGTTTTCGCACAGCCCCACGAAGATAATACTCTGCTCTCTGAACGTCAGCTCTGCGATCCCCTGATCCCCGGGGCTGGAGCACTGTCGGTTTCCTGTGACCATGCAAAATGAGATCATTTCCTGGCCTGTGTCCTTCTCGGTGGGTGGCTTCTTTTTCCATTAGTCGCCTAATATGTTTTGGTTAATTCTACCTCTTAATTGTCTTTAATGAGCACCAGATTTGTGACACCTCACTTGCAAACCTATTCTCAGAGTACGGAAGCAAACAGAGGCCTTTGAGCCGAGACCAAAACTTGAAAGAAGTGCAAGAGAAACCCTCGGCGCGCATCAGCATTGATCCTTCCCAGCTCCAAGGGGGCATTTCAATTGCTCTACCACTGAACCAAGCCAAAGCAATTAATCTCTTCCCAACTACTACAGAGAGTAATTTAACTTGTCACCGAGGTACATCTGTGATGCAATATACGGCACACATAATATGTAGGTCTGTATACGTTTCTTAAAGCTGATCGCTCCTGGTTGGGCTACAAGACTGTACCCCTCCTTCCCCCTCTCAAATGAAACCAGTCCTCTGCCTTAGCCTCCCTTTGAAACTAAGCTGCTTCTCGTCCCTCCCAGCCTTGCATTCTTTGCTTCTCTTCTCACTGTAATTAGTTTACAAGACTACTTATCCAGATGATTACTGCTTTTAAATGACAGTCGTCTTTTCTTTTACTCCAGTTCATTGTTGTGTATCATTTTGTCTTGCCATCTGAATACCCAGTTCTCTAAAGCATTTTCTCATTATGTTATCTCCTAATATAAGACATTTTGAAATACTTCATGAGAGGCACTGTATGAAGCAAATTCAATTGAATTTTCTCTCAAAGTCAGCGGCTTTCAGCATCTTTCTCTAGCTAAGTCAGCAGAGTTCTTGGCACCCATGCCAAGGGGTAATGGCCACTCTTCACAGCCCAGATCTGAGCTTGCGCCCTTTTTAGGAAAAATGAGATGACAGTGTCAGAACCTGGAAAACAAACAGGGGACAGATCGATACTTCCACTTATGATGAGGATGGCAAACAAAACTGTACAGTGCATTTTTGAGGCTTTTACCACTCATATTAAGGTAATGCTATTTTGCCATCTCTCTCTCTACATCTGGTGTTGGTGCCGAATGCGTACGCGGGGGGTATGTCTGCATGTGTTTGTAGGGGGAGGGAAGAGGGAGGGAAGGGGGAAATAGCAGGGCACGGAACTAAATTGCAGAGCAAGTAGTGGAAATAGACAGTGAAAAGCTTCCCGCAGGCAGGCAGCTTCCCAGGGGAGAGCGAGCCTTTCATTGTCTATAAAATCATGCCTTGCTGGAGGTCCTCAAAAGTAGAAGGGGTAGCGCCTAGAGGCAGTAAATCTCTCACTGTTGTATTATTACATTCTAAACACTTAGCTACTGTGGAAGCCGGCACACCGCTTCAAGAAAAGAAAAGGAGGAAGACGGGGAAAACTGAACAAAGGGAAGAGGAGGAAGATGGCAATAAAATTGGGAAAGAACCCCCTGCCACAACGCTCCCCAAGAATAGTTCACATCAAAGAAAAACGGCAAAGAGTAAATTGTCACGGAGTTAAAAGTTAACCTCAACTCCTCCTTTTGTGATTTGACACCACTCTGGCACAGTATTCTTTGAATTTGAATGGTTAGTCTGTAGCACAGGGTATTAAATCCACCTTAATCCTGTTAAACATAGATGCCACTAAAGAGAGGCGCTCTCTCAATGGCATTATAACAAAAGCTCTCCACACTGCAAATTCAATACGGTTAACAAAAAAAATCCCAAACCTGGATTAATACTGAGCAAACAACATCAGCATAAGCAGGCTTAGAGAGAGGAATTGCTTTCCATATGCTACGGCATCAGGTTCCTCCGGATCTTCAGATACCAGCCTGTAAATGTTACAGACATTGTTTCTCCTGCTTGCAACTGCTGTTGGGTGGCGACCTTCTTTGCTTGCTGATACCAATTTAGCAGTTGGTACAGCTTCTCTGTGATCTGGTACTGTCTGTTGTTTGCTGGTACCAGATGGATACCAGATGGGTAAGTGTGGGCAATGGCTCCTCTGTGTTCCAGTCCCCAAAATCACTGCCTATAGGGTCAGTCCTGTCAGTTGACTCCTAAATGGCACTTCAAAGCAGCATTCTGAAAAAACCTCAACATCTGTTCCTTACTCCTAATGACCTTAAAAAAATGTTGCAGACATACTTCCCTTCAGCCAGGAGTTACCATGCATCTGCAGGAAAAATACAACCTTGCAGATGCTTGCAGCCATCAAGCTCACCCCTGGCTAATGGCAGCTCCAGAAGCCACCACCTCAACTCTGAAAGTCAGCACTGAATGTGAAGTATAATCAATACATTCTTTTCTGTGATAGCTCCACAAAGTAGATGTTCAGAGCTATTTCAAGGCATTTTTTCAAACAGTACTTTCAGCGGTCAAGTGGAAGAACAAGGAAGGAAAAAACTTAAAAGTGCCTTTGAAAGGCAGCAGAGATACCTGAGGGCCAAACAAAGCATAGAGGGAAAACCAAGGAGAGAGAAAGTGGTGGAAGAGATCTGTTGTAAGCATTAATTTGTGATTGGTCTTTCAAAATGTTGACCTGGTTGTCAAACTACAGGCAGGAACTGAAAGGTCAGTTAACGGTTTTGAATACTGCCTACTGCAGTTCCCTCCTATGCTATTTTGTATGACTACTACTATTTGTAAGAAAGAGGAAAAAAGTTTATTTAGGACAGTATAGGAGCATTTAGGTAAATTCTCTATATGTGCTACAGCAGAATGCTGTCTACGGAAAAATACAGCTGACATCAAAGCATATTCCCCACCCCCTGTCTTGCTTCATGGAGAAGTTATGATAAACAGGTTATGTGTTCCCTAGGGTTACCATGGAAACTCATTCTTTTCAGGCCATCATTTGCAAAGGTAAAATTTGCATTAAAATGTGATGGAATTTGATTTTGTGCGTGTGTGTGTGAAACTCAAGTGGGGTCATGCTACCACACAGTATAGCTATTATTTCAAACTCAGAAGCATACACTGAAGAGAAAGATCTATTAATCCACGTAAACACCTCAGTGACCAAATTACAGTTTAATTGCTAACTTGAAAGGTATCTTCCTAGCAAATTAAGAGAAATACTTTGAAAATTAGCTTCAAATGCAAATGTAAATGTTAATACTGATCCACTGGTGGGTACCACCAAATAGCATTTTGTTAAATTCCCCTATAATCATTGCACAGGGAAGACTGAATTTAGATTGTCAGACTGACTGTGTTTTGATGGTGGCAGGACAGAGATGGAAGGCACAGGCATGTTTGTCAAATTATACATTCTTATCATGCCTTGAAAGAGTTATTGTCAAATTACGAAGCACAGAATATAATTTTTATATAGCCATGCCTACCAGAACCCAAGCAACCTTTGGAGCTCCACAGGACCCGCCTTTGCTTGCCTTGTTCTGTGCCATATCATGACTTCAGCATCGTACTTTCACTCTAGATACCTGCAGCAGCGACTTTCCTAGGAGTACCTAGAGGTGTAAAGTGTACACCCGCTCAGGCCTCGCCAGGGCCAGTGCTCCACCACGGCCACCCCCAGGACTCACTGGCACGTGCAGCACTGGCCTTCCTAACACAGGAGCGTGTCATCTCCAACAGTAGTTGAGTCATTATTTCCAGCCTAGCAAGCAAACAGATAAAAGGACTAACACCAGAAAATTCTTACCAATTACTGACCAGACTACATTTCAGAAGAGATGCCAATATTTGTCCTCTTTCTCAGTTGTACGCAATCAGAACATACATGCTGACTTCAATACACTACTCTATGAAATCCACGATATTGTGGGACATTGGATTATTCACATATCACCTGCCTAGAATAGCAGGACCTCCTTGGAGCCAGCAGGGCCAGAATGTGTATTTCTGCTCCGAAGGCAGACAAGCCAATATCACCTGGATTACTGTAATTAGCTCCTACCATACAGGACTTACGACATACAAGCGTTGTATCATGCTGCCTTTCATACCGACAAATGCCTGCTTACAAATTCAATTTATTAAACAAAGCAAGGACATTAAAGAAAGTTTAAAAATCAGAAATGCAAACAAGAATGAACTGATTACTAACTTTTGCAGAATTCCTCCAAACTCAGCATGCTGATTAGATGGAATAAGTTCTAGCGGGATCCCAACTCAGCAAGAGTTAAGGCACCAGCACTCCTTTTTTCAAGTCCTCTTTGACAGTAAGAGTTGAGGCTGAAAATTGAAAAGAGCTGGCCTTGAGCAGAAAAGCCAAACTCATGTACGGCACCAGCCTTACTGAGTAAACGGAGCTCTCTTTTCCCATATTTTGTGCTTTATTTTAACACAGTCTTGATATTAGATTAGAATCTGCACTATAGACCTTAGACTAGGAACTAATAAAGTTATCCGCCCAATCTCTCTGTGTCTGAGGCAGTGACTTTATTTTTCATTTTAAATAATTATAACAATGTCGTCTGTTTGTTGAGAAAAATAGAGCCTTTATATATTCACAGATGATTGCTTATACACAGCACCCAGAGATACATTCTAATTACTTTTCACACCTTGGCTGTGAAGAAATCTTGAACTTTTTAGTGTTTTTAACTGCAAGACAATAATGTAGCCAGAAGACTCTGACACCCTACGCTACCGAAGCTGTGCCTGTGATGCAATTTAACAAGCAATTCTGCTAATGCATTTTGCAGTGAGGAACTTCAACAAAACTCAAGAAGACCCTAGGCCTGCACTTTAGATCTCATGTTGCAATAGTGAGAAGATCTGCATAGACACAGCATGTAAGAACTCAACCCAGAAATCAAAAGTTATTGGAAGTCTATTATTTCAGTTGGCTTCTGTCACATACCTAACTATAACAAATAAAAGATTTGTACTCTGTAACAACCTCAACAACATAGTTGTATTGCTTGCCCCAGCTTCTTTCACCCTTGACCCTGCTCTGCACACACTGGGTCAACCGTTGCAGTTTGCCTCATTGAGGTCATTCCTCCTTCTATGACATTAAATGGACAAATTTTGCAGGGCTTTGCCAAAACTACAATGTATTTTAGTGGGACATTATCCCCAGTAAGGGCAACTGGACAGTGACCAACATCTTTCTGACTAGGGTGCTGTCTGGGACAAAAGTAGCTAGGCAACTTGTTTGTATCATCAGTAATTTTGTTGTTGATTTAAGAGAGATTTTTTTTTAAATCAACAACATACTACACAAGGACATAATCCAGGGAGATTAAGCTGTGAGAATACACAAGGAAGTCAACCTTGTCAGCATCTATCTGATAAGGGCCCTGGATACCTCATGGTAAAGGCAAAGACTTCAATTTGTGCCTAGGAAGGGGTCACATCTGAGGCCCGATTTCAGGCCCAATCTAATAAATACCTAAGCATGTGCTTAGCTACAAACATGAGTTTCAATGGCAATATATACTCGTCTTGGGCTTAAAAAAATGAGTGTTGTGCTGACTGGGGCCTCTTTCCAGAAGTTGAAGCAGGCCTCTTACTAGTGGCCTGAGGAAGGGGAGGTCACTTTTAAAAGGAAATCTACTTTTTTTCCCCTTGTAGTCAAGACCCACCAGCAGCTGTATTTGATTCGACGGTATGTGGGGCACTGACTTGCTAGAGGTCGGGACCGAGCTGTCATGGAAAAGTCCGTTTCACTGAGGATAAGGGAAGGTTCAAAGTGCAAAGTATTAGCTTTGGTGACCCCTCACGAAGGCTCAGCGTTAAAATCTCAGTCCTCTTCCACCTTCTCCACGTGACGCAGCCCGAGATTTGACAGAGGAGACGCACATGCTCAAGGGCTGTGGACACATGTTCACGTACCTGGTAAATGATCTAGGAAATCCACAAGTAGATGAAAAACTGTAAAGCAAAAACTTGCCGAAAATGAAGCATGTGGCAAAGAGCCAGGTGTGGGCTACGCAGACCTGTGATGATGCCCTTGCCAGGACCCACAGTCGGCGCGGGGCCTAGCTCCGAAACGGCTGTTCCCGTGCGCGTACAACCGAGCCCCCAAGGCTAGAAGTTGCAGAGCCAAGGCCTAAGCACACAGCGCAGCAACTGTGCACAGTATTTACGGTATGGATTACTTGCCACCAACTCCCCTCATCAATACAATTACCAATCAGGGGGTTGTTTCTTGCCTCCCTAAGCACATCGCCAAATTAGGAGAAATACATCCAACAGAAAACCTCTGGGCTCTTTGCAACGCACCGAGGCGACGTGCAGCAGCTGCCAGGGCTCTGCCGTGCCACCCTCACGTTCTCGGCTCGGGCGGCATCTGGAGACCCTCCACTAACCGCAAGGGACGTGAGCGCCGGGGCACGGGTAAACACGGAGGCTCCCGGCGCCGGGAGCTCTGCGAAGAGGCGTGCACCCGGAGAGCCTGGCAGCACCCCACGCGGCAGTCTGCTTCACTTCAGCTCTTTCTGTGGAGTAACAGGAAAGCTTAGGTGTTTGTCCGCCTCAGAATCAACACCCGGCCTTGAAGCACCACAAAACCCAGTCGTCTGATGAGGTACCTCGTGGGATAAATGACACGATGCGTTTCTGGAGTTCACAGAACATTCTGGGTATAAACAGTACCCGTGGGCTTTGATATGATGACATATGGCACCAGAACCGCTTCCCCCGGCAAATAGGAGCGCGTACATAGTGTTAGCATGAAGACACGAGCGTTTCAGACTCCCCTCTGCTTCAGATATTCTATGCCAAATTTAACCTTTGTGTAAATAGGAATGACTCCAAACAAGTTATAAGAGTCACTCTGTATTACTAGTATTAATGAAACTGAATTTGGCTTTCCTTGCATGTGCCATTTGGAATAGTTTATTTTTTGCATGAGGTTTGGCAGGGATTTCTACACAACAGTTTTCCCCCCAAACCTACCCCCAAAGCCAGCCTGCAAATTTCAGAATCTCTGCTTTGCTAGAACAGCTTTTCAGAACATACCCCAAGCTGAAACCTTCGCTGTACAGGGAGAAGTAGCGACCATAAAGAGTTCTTGATTGGTGAGTTAATCATACATCCTGGTAAAGTATTTTACATCCTCTCTTAATTAATATGTTTTAATAACACATACACAAAAATATTTCTGACCCCCAGTTTTCAAAGCTGCTACACTTCATGTAATTCACCCTTTCTTTTTTTTTAATTCAATGTTTTCTACTGACTAATAGTCTGTGGGCTTTCAGAAAGTCTGGAATTCATAGCAGTTTCTGCTATATGGTTTTACATAGTACATAAAATTGTCATTTCTCCCATTGCGCTAGAAGAGAGGAATGTTATTATTCCAGAAGTTGGAATTTTGGTTTTGGTTTCTAACTGTAGTCCAACACAAACGTCTGTGCATTTTGGGAACCTAACCTATTTGAAATGCAACATCCTGAACCTGGAATTAATTGATCACGAAAAGCACAAACAGCTCCTTATTCATTCTGCAGCAAGTATAGAAGAACCTTTTGACACATTATGGAAAAATAATGCAGTTCTTAACACTCCTTTTCTTTTCTGTTTGATTTTTAGGCTTGGACCCCTGCCAGGCACACAATAAACTACTTGGCCTTTAACACAGACAGGCATGATTCTTCTTCCATACTCTTAACTGGGAACTGACAAAACTCAGTGCATCACAGATTTGCTTCAATCAAAAGGTTCAGAGCCAATACCCAGAGACAGGATTCCTTATATTTTTAGGTTATTTATCAACCTATAGATCTGATTTGCAAATGAGAAAGAAAACAGCCCTTAGAATGATTTAACATAATGTTGGGTATAGGATCCAGTGAAGCTGATGTGGTTGCTGACAGGTGAAGCACTGTTCGCAGTGTGGCCTCGGTTACATGCAGTCCTTCAACATTCATAAAAAAGAAAGTTTCAAGAAGAATTTACTGCCATCCTGACGGAAAGAACTGATGTTTTAAGTAACTGGATTTGTACGAAATCTGTAAGACAATCCAAGTAAATCCTCAAATAGATGATTAATTCCTCATTATTTAAAAGTCCTTAAATACAAGTGCACACATACACAGACACACACGCTAACTTTATGGCTCGACTTGACAACTCCTCCTCTTTTTCTCATGATCTTTTATTAGTCTGTGACTCCAGAGCCCTGAGAGTGCCTCATGCAAAAGCCCTCTAGCTCCTGAGGAGACTGTTTAAGTTCCTGGGGCTTATTGCTTACATACTTCTCTCAAGGTTTGACTAATACTGCTGTATATGATAATACTATATAAACATATTAAATCTTTTTCTGTGCACCCCAATGCCCTTAGCATTAGGTTTCTACAGAATATTTTCATGAGTGCTTTCACTATCTAACTGACACCCTACGAAGACATGACTATGTATGCACATGCCTAAACTCTGTCCTGAGAGCTGATACTTCCCAGTAGACGTCCTGGCTGTCAGAACATTTCACAGTAATCTCATGTTATACTGACAACAACAGGTACTTTTTTTCCTGGACAATATTTACGCTTACCACCAGCCTGTCCTTTGGTTAACTAGGTCTAGCTGAGGTTTACTTTAAGCCTTGTGATCTACCGTATCGAATGTGGCTTATCATTTATCCCAGTTATACACTGGGGGGGCAGGGGGGTGTCCAAAGGATGGCAAAACCAACAATAAACAGAAACACAGAGAAAACGGGAAAGAATTTCAAAGGATCTGGCTATATAGCACAGACAGTGCCATATACATGTGTCTGTTTATGGAGACCCACTAAACTGAATTATTCAGCTACTTCTTACAAAAAATGAAGGCGCAAGAGAGCAAAAATTCTTCCAACAACAGATGAGAAGAACAGAGGAGAACTGGAAATGGATGAGGGGGAGGAACGGATGATGAGAGAATAGCAGGCTTATTTGAAATGAATTTTTGACCTTATTTTTAAAACATTTATGGATCCCAATTGCCTGTCATGAGATCATTTTCCCTTACAATACTGTCTTTTCAGCCGGCTCTGCACTTTAACTTGATTTATCCCACTTTAAAAAAAGTAGCTTGTTAGAAATACCCCTTCTATTAGAAATTCTGTCCCATTACAGTGTCAGCTAAAGGCCACTTGTCAATGTCAGCTTTATCAGATAGAAGTTTGCCTCATGAGTTCTCAGATACTTTTCTGGAGGACAAGACCCAGGGTCCATTTCTGAGGCTGTTGATTTGCCATGGATAGTGTCTTCTCAAATTATCCTCTGTTATTTCCCAACTTATCTGCACGTTTCATGAGATGGAGGGTAGTGATTACAGCAGCTGCTGTACATTAGAAAGACATCTTAAAGCAAAGCTGGCTTAGGTAAAACAGCTGACTGACAAAAGCATAGAAAGAACTAATCGAGTATTAAAAATACATAGGGAGACACAGCACCTCCTTTCCAGCTGCAGCTTCCCTGGTGACATAACCTCCTGTGGGAGGTAAGAAAGCTTATACCAGAAGGTTTTCCTCCTCCTCAGCTGTCTGCTCGCTCTTTAAAGAGAGACCTGACATCCTAGAGATTAGAACAAGTTTTTATTTATTTACAATTATGCAATTAGTCATCAGCCTGTCTCTTCACTGATGAGTAAAAGTGGAGAAAATCAGCTGTTGTTCAATCTGTGTTACCACAGTACTGCTAAGGGTCAGCAGTCTGAGGTGGGAAACATGATATTAGTTATAAAATGTCTAGAGGACTGTCCTGGCAAGATGCTTTTGAGACATTTGTTTTCTTTTTAATATTTTGATTCTATTTTTGTTTCTTCTTCCTTTGAATGTATGAATGTAACATATATATTTTAAAAGTAAAACCACATGTCAGAGTAAAGCTCAAGAACTTCCAGACAGGAGCCAAAAGAGAGCGAGCTGTGGCCCCATTGCTGTCCAGACCAAAGCAAGGCTGGATGGATCAGTGGATGCACCTTGATTTTGTTGCAGTGAGAGACCAGAAGTCTTTGAAATTTGTAAGCCACTTCAACAGGAGGAACTGTTGCAGCAACAAGTTTCAGAGTATTACAGCCCTTAAGGTAGACTCTGAGTTTAAAGCAGATTGCCATTTCTCACAACAAAAATGTTTAAAAATATTCTGCATTTGAAGAAAAACCCAAAACAGTCCTGGTGCCACTCCTATTAATCAGTTCAAGACTGAGAGATTCAGAGCTCTCTTTCAGGTGCTCTGATTAAGTATAACTTACCTCATAGGAAAAGCAAAGCTTTGGACATCAGTAATCTCTGGGCATTACACCTAATAGGAAAGGCTTAAAAGGGATTAGCTACAAGGAGCCTTTGTGAATCTTAGGAAACTACGCTGGACCACAAATCTGAACATCCTCTGAGAGTTAATAAAGCTCTATCAGTTTCAGATAAGAAGTAGAAATCCTCAGGTTGCTGAAGATGTACCACTGGGCAGGTCTGGTGTCCCTGTCAGGACACTTAATATGCTGTAAGATTTCAAGAGATGGACACATTTGATGCATATTCTAATTTTAGTTTGCAATAGCTATTCAGAAGAAGAAAGGCAGCTACATAGATTCCCCAATTTGGGTGACAAAATTCAAGGCAGCAGATTGAAGTTAACTGCTCTAAGGAAAGAATTATTTTGCTGAAGGTGATATTTTTGGTAATTAAAACAGAGTAATATATACAAAAACACTTTTGAGGGTTAATAAACAAATATATATGTTAATTTATGTAAAACCATCATTTTTAACTGTATCTCTCTGTGGTTGCAATAAAATCTAGTCTCACATAAGATTTTTTTTTGACTATCACCCCAGCCGCTAAAGATTTCACTTCATCATTTGCACTGATAGCGTAGGGGGCACTAAAAACAATGGTGATGTTAGTAAAAACCTCAAATCTATTTTGATTCTAAAGATTTTAAACACAGGTCTATCTGTTTGGCGCTCTCTTAACTAAAATTTTAAATATAGCATAAATGGCATCATGTCAAAGAGCTACATTTTTGAATGCTCGTTGATTATATTTACTTCTGAAGAGACAGAGCCCAGCACTGAAATCTTGCTGAGGTGAAGCTCCTCAGTGCTACAGTTTGATCCTATAGGCCATAGCTGTTGCATTTAACACATCGAAAAATCAGATGCTCTTGATTTTATCACTGGTTCTACCATAGATTACCCAAAGATTATATGTCTCTGTGTCCTGTGACTCCCAGATATACAAGAGGGAATACAGTATGTCTCTAACAGTTCCTTACCATTGGTAAAATATTTTAAGATCCTTTAATGGAAGAGGAGCAAAATATTCCATTTTTCACTTCATAAAAGTGACTGAAGATGTATCATGGCCAGACTGCTATTGGCTTGTGTGCAGAAGGAAGGGCAGGGGCAGACATGCTTACATTTCCTCCCTCTCACTTTACAGCAAAGCACAGTGAGAGTCTGTTCTTCTAATGCTCTCATTAAACCCAGAGGGAATCACTGGATGAACTAAGAGAGTACCATAAATCCTGCTGAAAAGCCTTGATGCCACCACATGTGACTGAAAGTTTGGCAAGGATTGCAGATCTTGGGCCTCCCCTGGGAGAGAGGAAACCTGGGCCTAAATCAATACAGCGAATAGACATGTTATTTTTAGCCAAGTTTTCAGGATATCCATATTGTCTTTGGTGGGTGGGCATTAAAAGATTTCTTCATTTCTACAAAACCCAAATTCATGTCAAGTTGACACAACGACTTCTGGAAAGCAGGAACAAACCAGCATCTTCTGCAAACCCTGAATGCTGCAATAGCACTTTGCATCATGCTGTGGACCTACCCAACGCTGCTCGTAATCAGATGGTTGTGTTCTTCCCTCATCATCCTCATAGAAAGGTAAGCCCTCTCGCCTGGCCTGATGGTACTCCTTCCGTAGCTTCTGGATACGATCAGCATTCACACCACCTGGACAGCTGCTGAGGGAAAAAAAAAAAACAGTTAAATAAAACTCATCTGTACACATGTATCTTAAACACGTGCCAGATACCCACTTGAGCACACACGCGAAGTACTCGCACCTGTGAGACGAATGCACTGTGAACCTCTGACTGTCCTGACCTGCATAGTAGCTCACATCACCCCTATTTTTGCATTCTCCTATTAATAAAGCTCCTAACTGTGAACTTGATCCCCGTTTTCAAAAAAGACTCTCCCTGTCCAAAGAACTTACAATTCCAGTACACGACAAGAGACAACAGATGGATGCAGACAGATGGGGGAGCACAAGGAAACTTTTAACATTCCTATGAGCAACTATAAATGGCTATCATATTTTAATAATAATGATGATGATAAGCTGCCAGAAAAATGTTTCCTTTTGCTCCCACGCTAAATGTGGAATTTCCCTAAAATTACATTTGTTCGAGGTAAAGAATAGATTTTATTCACAAAGAAGCACAGAAAAGGTTTTATCTCATAAGAAACAACCTCCCTCCCAATTATACAAAGAACTAAAACATCAGCCATGAAAATACAGGGGAGGCAAAAGAGATGGGAAAGCACACTATCAAATCTTGACACCATTTTTTAAAGTGGTAATTAGGCAGTAATCCAACAAAGACTTGCTTGCACGCTGAACTGCATGCTCTACAGACTGCTTCGGCAAAGCTAGTGCAGTTACTCAGTTTGTTGAGTTAAACACACGCATGTCTTTGTGGGTTTTGAGCCTCGTAAGCCTTCCAAAACCTTACAGCTGGACTTACACAACCGTGGAAGCTCATGCAATACCTGGAAGGATTAACCACCACCCCCACCCCAACCTGAAAATCCCCAAGAATAAAACTTCAAAAAATACAGCTACGTTCAAAACGGATAAACTAAAAGTTTCCCGCAGCTATTTCTAGCCTTGCTCTAGTCAGCACTGGGGTGGATACTGACTGCATGGCTCAGTAACATTTACCGGCATTCACAGGAGATTAACGTACAACTTATTTGGGGCCACTCCTAAACCAACACCAATAAAACCTGGTTATTGCAGCACATCCTCAGATATTCTCTTACTCTGCAACCTTAACTCTGCCCCTCTGAGAATGGGCTACAGCAGGACGGATTTATTCACATGAACCACCCTCCACGGAGCATCTTGTCATACCTCCTTCCCCCGTGTTTGCCAGACTCTACGGAAGCTGTTTATAGGATTTTTCATAGCAAACTGAATTTATAAAGCACATATAAAAGATTGGACATAAACCCATCAGTTCAATAATAAATAGTTTCTAGTATCTAATGGCTATCTAGATTGGTGGCTAAATTAGGTTTGAAATTAATTTCCAATGAAGGGAGATTTCATATAGAGTGCAAATGCAATGGAGCATGCAGGCAGCACTGGGAATGTTTGCTTGCAGCATCAGGATGTTTCCATGAGAAGCGAACACTGGAATGACTTGCTTCCGCGGCTCCTAAGCGATCTGGGCCCCTCTCCTCTACAAAGCCCCGAGGTCTCAAGCTTCTTTGGCTGGCTTACCCAGCTTTTCCAGAGCACAGGAAATTTTTCTCATCATCTGCCAAGACGGTGCAGAAAGCTTGTACAAACTCTGTGGTCTATTAAAAAAAAATGCACATTCCCTCTTTTTCCTCCTGACTCTTTCCACAGTCCTTGTCCTTGCATGTGAACAATTTCACACGTGAAATCTCGTTAACTAGTGGAGAACCTCTCCAGTTTCCAGGATACTGGGACTGAGACTGGCTAATGGGGGATACCACTTAGGACAGTGAATTCTGGAGCACAATGCAAGATCAATACAATACCTGTGAAAGCCTCTGACTGTACTTGTGTCTACAGAAAATAAAGAGTTTAATTAGGGCTGCCACCATACAGAAGAGGCCCAAAGTGCAGTGCTGTCCTTGTTGCTTGGCCAACATCATTACCCCCAAAGCAGCGGAAGCTGAGAGGGGGAAGCAAGGAAACACAGGCAACGTCTGGTTTGAATCAAGCTGCTCTGGCTCCCTGCAGCTCTCTGCAAACTGTATTAGCACCTGCGACCAGTGGTCTGATTGCCACATACCCACTTTTTACCTCCAAGTATGTTTTGGCTGAAGAGGTAATCTGAAAATATCATAAAGTTTTTTTTTCTTTTTTTGAATGAAACTTGAGATTCATTCATTCAAGCAGAGTGTCAAATACTGTGAGAAGCAGCAACAGCAGCCTGCGCTCCATTTGCCGCAAATCTCCTCTAGGTGAGCTTCCTTTTGCTAAAGCCCATCTAGCCAGCAAGTGGAAGGAGCTGCAGGACAAATGGAGATTGATTATATATATATTAAAAGTCTGGGCTTGACAGCTTTTTCTTTGGCAAACCTCTGCCATGCCATATTAAAGTACAAAACCTAACCATGAGAATGAGTAAGAATATTTGAATGAAAGATAGCACCAAATGGAAATTTATCCATCTGGATTAGTGCGAAAACACAAGCATAATCTCTGTGGAAACAAGCAGCTCCATGAAGTCTGATTTTCTGTGCCTCTCCTCTCATGCGGATTCTCTGGTGTCTGATAATGTGACTAAGTTCACACTGCAGTGTTCCTCCTGGCAAGGGCATTAATCTGGGGCTCTCTCTCGCTGCTTTTTCATGAAACTTATGGTGACTTAGTGTCTTTGAACATCATCTGTCAAATCTGATCAAAATTGGCCAGTACGTTCAGAAGTTGTTAGAAAGGTGCGTGGGGGTAGGGTGGGAACAGACTGGCAGAGGGATGATCAGTACAACAGCAGCTTCATTTTCTTAGGAGAAAGCTTAAGACGCAACAAATCATTTTTTTTCTCCATCACTGCTTATAGGCACAAATATAAAAGACTGGCTTCTGAAGGAGCTGCGTATGCAGCTTCCCATGAAAGTTTTACCCACTCCTGAATAACGTGAGATGAATATGATGCCCTATGCAATGATCACGAAACAGTTCTGAATTTCAAGTTGGCTCCCGACAATTATGTGAATATATGAACCACATTCAAACTCACCAGATGAATTCAATCAGCACTGTGCAAATATCGCATACATAATCTATTAGTTTACCCCAAAGAAACTGAAGCATTGAATTCAAACAGAATGAAGTCATCAGTAATATAAAAAAGAAACCGATAAGGCAATATTAAAAAACCCCACAATTTTCCAAGATTTGCAGAGAAGATCATACATTGACTGTAAACTATTCTCTCATCTGCCTATAAATACATAATTAAAAAATATTGGTTTGATCAGATAGCAGTTCTCAGACAGGGAAACGATAGATGAATACCGGTTCAAATGTTTAGGATGCATAACTATTTATACTGAAAAGGAACCTGAACTTACAGAAGAAATATAAAAACAATACTCCAATCAAAGTCAATTTATTTTAAGGAGACTTACTGAAGCTTTTCACAAAGACTAGTAAGGACAGGAGACATTTCTTTTACAGTAGCTTCACATTTAATGTAGCGCTCCCTCCTCAAGGAGATATAAACTGTCCTCGTCACATCTACAATTTAGTGGAAAACTCCCTTCTCTGCCATGCACTGCAAGTCCTTCCCACAGGGCTGCACAACCACACGTTTCCCATTGCCCCCCAACACATACACGGGCTCACAGGCACAACTAACCGACCCACCAACTTCTCAGGTGTCACGACAAAATTGAGAGAGAACCATCCACTCCACATGGGAACAGAAGACTTGACAATTGACTTCAGGATGGTTTTCTACAATTGCGCTAAATGCAAGGAGACCGACTCAGAAGTGGATGATGCTGGGATGGAACTTGAAGCTTTTGGGGGAAGTTTTTAAAGAACATGTAGGTGGGGAAAAATATCTGAGAAACTTTACATAGACTTTAGCGAAGATTCAGAAGCTGATTTCATACAATGGTAGCAAAAACCCTCCAAAATCCCAAGCACAAAGTAATCTTAAGAGGAGAAGTTCAACAGTCTGAATAAGCTGCACATACTGCAAGGACTTTTTTGGGGGGAAATTAAAAAAAAAAGATATATAAATAATAATACAATAAAATACATAATTATCTCATATGAACAATCAGAAGAGGAAAAAAACAATCAGCCATCCTGTAGTTTTGCTGGAGATGAGCCTTACAAACCAAAGCTATCTTCTGGCTTGAAAGAAAGAAAGAGTTTCTGGGTTGCTGGGCTGTATCACTAGCTAGACAGACAGCCGCCAGAAAGCAGGGGCTGCAGCCTTGCATCTGCATTTGTCAGAGTCACTGAACAGGTTCCCTTTTGCTTACTGCAATTTTAAAGAGAGTTTTTTTTAAAGTTTGCTGGAAGTCAGATGCCTCAATTGCTTTACAACAGTGGGCTCTGGGTTTCAGTGAGGAACTGCTGACAGTAGCGGAAAGTCGCCTACTATTTCATTCATTTCGATTAGGGTCTAAACTTCTGCTTCTCTCAGACACTCTGTCTGCAAAATAGGACTGATAATATTCTCTTCCTCCAGTGTTATATACTTGGAATGTCACAAAAGAAAATTGCTCTAGAGCTGCTGTCACGACAGCTCCCCAGTCCTGTTTTCTGGATTCAGACCAGTCTGTGTGTCCAGATCCAACCACTAGACCACATGCACTTTCAAAGACTTTTCTTATCCACAGTTTACTGGAAAAAGACAAAAGATTTACACATCCATGATGGAAAGAGCAAAATCCTAAAAGCGATTGCCCTGGTTTGTACCCCCAGGAGTTTTGGGTGTCCACTGACTTTTTGGTCAGGTGGCCCTCTAGTTAGCCATGTTAGCCAGGTTGCTTCTTATGGTGCAAAAGTCTCCTGTCTTAGATGAGCAGAATTTTTCAAAGCTTTTCCTCCATGTGCTGTGAACTGGGAAGAGAGGGTATCTATGCTCTTGCATCTCCCCTACTGGTAGGGAACTCGGTGTTTTAGCAAAGAAAGGACAAGCAACGCTGATGGGCTCCGACTGCTCCATTGCACCTCAAAGACTGCCCAGAAGGTGCCAAAGATCTACAAACGGCCACTTGAGCATGAAGTCAGAATAGGTGTCCCAAAACAAAATGGAAACTGTAATTTGGCACGGGCTTTTCCTCAAAGTCCCTCTAACATCATCTAAAACATGACTGTGAAATTTCATTCCATCATCTCTGTAGAGCTAGATGAGCAAGCACCACAGCAGTACCATGGCATTCCTAACATGAAAGATGAGTTATTTTTTCAGTGAATCAAAACATCATCATTAGTATTTAATATATACAATATGGCTCAGCTTTTGCACAAAAATATCCCCTCTATTTTTCCTGTAAGTAACTAATCTGGATTTCAATCATTCAGGTTAAAAATGTCATTTTTCAAATTAGTGACTTCTTACTGCATCTCTCTAGATAGCACAAAATTAAAAACAAGTGTCACATGTACAGGCTAAGATGAACCACTTAAAGCTGTATATAAACACACATTTTCTGAGGCAATAAACATTTTGTTTCCAGTGGTTTTCCTAAATGCATTAATATTGCACAGGGCTTTTTTGCCAGCCACTTATTTCCAACGCTGATTTCACCCAGCTGACTGTCAGCCTCTAAACAAACAACTTCTGTTTCCAAGTTGGAAAGAAAAGAAAAGAAAAGAAAAGAAAAGAAAAGAAAAGAAAAGAAAATTTTTTCTTTTAGTGAATTTTCCATTAGGAAACAAACACAACACAAAACTCGATTCACACTGACTCAAGAGAATGGACAATCTTCCAGTCACAATCTGCTATAAACCAAAACTGATTTTATAGACTGAAAGGAACATACTGGTCTGCACAGAGATGCACAACATAAAGGAGTCCAACAGAGTGAGTAAGAGAATATTTCACTTATGGTAAAACTTTCATTTTGGAGTTACAACAAATGAATATTCAAGACATTATTCTTTCAGTTCCAGCCCTTGTTTTCCCACCCTGAAGTATTACACTGCTTAGGAAGATATTTATGCAACCCTAATAGTAGGAAGGAATAAAAAGAATGGTGGAAAGCGATAAAAAGAAAATCAATGATAAGAACATAACTCTACAATATTTCAGCTTTCATCTTTGTCACCCACCAAGGGAAAGCGAGTTTAGGAAGAAATGAACATTTGTTGTTTTCATATGTACTCAAGTAAATGAATGATATTGCAATAAAAGACTTGTCAGAAGTACCTCATTGACAGTACCCATATTGCCTTGTAGGCTCTGGGATCATCTCTGACGTTCAGACAGAAATAGCTCAGGTCTCAGCTATGCACATCGCACAGTGAGGACCCAATTTAAGGACCATGGCTCGCTAGCTACTGGAACTATGGGAACTGTTTTATTGGGCTCTACACCACTTGCTCTCTTGCTCAGGGCAGGAATATATCTTGTGTATACACAATCACAGTGTGTATCAGTGGAAAGAGGCCTGAGTAGGACACCTGATTTGGAAACTTGTGAAGAGTGGCTGGAAGGAAGACGGTGGGCCCAGTTCCATATAGACAGGACTAGCCTGAAAGGGTCCAGATAGATGGGCTGACAGAGAAGCAGTAGGTGGATATGTTTCTCTCCATCCATGTGTGCGTAAATACACACAAAGTTAAGGATCACAGATAAACCGCACAAAACCAAACTTCACTGAAGTAGCTATTTACATTTATTTGAACTTACATACTGATGTCCCTGAGTCGTAATCTGCTTTACAATACTTAAAAAGAAGTCATAACTGCTCTTTGGTGGAACATACGCTGTCACCTCTCAGTTCTTTAGGCTAACATAAAAGCAGTACAACCACTTATGTCCAAAAGGTCAAAGACTCCTAGGGCAGCACATGACTACCATTTGTCTGGATGTAAATTGAGTCCTATTGACCTGTACCATCACTACTGACCCCTTGACATTAGAAGCTTAGTGGAGAGAAAGAAGATAATATTCTTAGGTTCCTAGAGATTCATTAGGAAGAAAGAAGGGAAGAGAACCTTGCATGATATGAATTTGCAGTGCCATTAACCTTTTCTTTTCCAAAATAGCTTATAACATGTTTACAGAAGCCTCACAAGAATTATTTGGAGATTGAGACTAACAGATTTGTATCACTTTCAGTTTTTCCAAACTGTCTATAAAACATCTCTCAGTGGCTTGACATGAAACGTCCTTTTATGTTTCCCTCCTTTCACATGACATACAACACCTTTTCCTGTTTGTCATGGCAGATGGCCTAGACATTCAAATGAGCATCATCTCTTCAATCAAGGGCACTTCTCGTCTCCCTTTCTCTCCTATATAACCTATAGCTGGCTACAGCTGGCCAGAAATAATGGGAGGTATAGCCTAATTTGTTGCTTTAGGGAACAGAACTGGCACACTAAGGTTTAACTTCATCCTAACACCAGACGTGGTATGTGCTGCTCCAGCAGAAACATGTTATTTGCAATCAAGTGGAGGGGAAGGAAAAAAAGGGGACATCATCTTGTTTATAGTCAGCTTGTTATCTTTACCTGAAAGAAAAGACATCGTTTTTTTCTGCTCAATGCTTTGTATCTCATCAAGGGAAGCAATCACTAGATTTTAACTAATAATAATAAAAAAGATGCTTATAGTTCAGGCTGGCTAATGGCAATGTCTGTGTTTCTGGCATGTGACCAGTTTACTGCTGTCTTGTTGATCCGAGATGTGCACGTGTCTCCAAAGGGCTAGGAAAGCAGAGAGATTAGGGACTCGGCTGCTGACAACAACCAAACTCTCTATAAACAATACACAATGAAAATAATGAAAAACAGATTTTCCTGGTATTTTCAGTAGCCTCTAGACAATGCAACAGTTTCTGGTTTCTTCACTAAAGATGATATCAATTATGCCTTTTATCCATCATGCAGAAGTCACGTGTGAGGCATAATTGAGGGCCTTCTCTCCAAGGTAATTTCTTCTGGATTTACATGGCAAAATACTTAAATTGCCTTTTTTGGCACTTTGTATTACAACAGGGCTTGGGAGGGGGGTATTTTACTTTACTGATGCAAAGCAGCTGGCATATTTACAATAGATAGGTCACACCAACACACAGAACAGATTTTCAGCCCTCCAACTTCATTTACAGCAGCTTTAACAATTCAACAAAGCAAACGCTGAATGCTAAATCATTGCGAGGAAATGTAGCTCCATTTCTTAATGGCTATCACACCTGCCTGCAACTGGCAGCTAGTTTTTTTCATTTGCAGACTATTGCTTTTTTGCACTACAGTTTATTAAACTTATCGCTAAAGCTGAAATAATAAGTACTCCACAGGCTTCCAATGAATTAGCCATTCGGGAGTCCCTCTGGAATTGCCTTTAGCACACCAAGCAAAAGCAGGAAGCAGCGAGGGTGCCGATTCACTCCAGTGGGGATTTCTGTTCTCCCTGGGGATGGCAAGGATCGAGGATCTAAGGATTCGCTCGCAGCAGATGATGCTGTCCACATTCGAAAACACATTTTGCTGAAAACTACAAAGCCAGGAGTAACTTATCCATTTTCTCATAGAAATTACTTCTCTGAGTTTCACGTAAGAGACCATATTCTTCATTCTACACACATGCAAATTTATGCCATTGGAGTGGCAGCAACTAATCCTCTCTGTGGTTTGTTTTTATAATATCTGGCCTAGGTAGAAATGAGGTAAAAATATCAGCCTCAGCTCAACAAGTCTCTATGTCTGCAATCCTGTTACAGACACAGTTTACACTTTTTTTTTTTTTTTAAAAGAATTTATTTATACCACGTGCAAAGTGTCAGGGAAAATGATAGATCTCCAGCCAAAATGCATCCATGCTATAAAGTTGGGTTTTTTTGGTGTTTTTAATGAATGATCACTACTAGGATAACATTAATACAGTATCAGGACTTTTACGGGGAAAAGAATACAAATGTAATTTATCTTTTTTAACTGTCAACCACATTTCTACTAAAGCTTTAAAGTCTGTAGCTTCCAGGGGCCTTTTGTCTTTGTGCCATGGCAGGAATATCTTGGACAGCTGTAAGAGCTTTGTAAGCCATCCTTCTCAAAATCCATTAGCTAATTCAAGGAACCTAATTAGAGCTGCCATTTTGATGGAGCATAGTGAATTCTCAGTATAAACTACTAACACCATCAATGTTTATTAAAAATTACAAGAACCGAAGCTCTCAGTTCCACATAAATACTAATGGACAGATACACAATACTTACTAAAATACACAGTGTTATGTCCACAGAAATACATGCAGATCTACTTACAATAACCGTACATGCACAGCCCAGTGGAATGCATTTATTCACAAATACTGAAGTATAGAAGTAAAACCTAGGGACAATTTTACACAAACTGTTGAAAATTGACTGGCTTCCATTTACACCATCCTTATGTGCATTAAAGGAAGCAAAGCACACTAAAGATGATTTGTTTCTTGTGTTTTTCCTGAGTAGTGTGCTGACAATTTGGAGCGTATTTTGAGCTTACCTCAAGAATGCACTCCAGCTGGAACCGTTTTATAGCTTCTCTTAAACCAGCCACTCCAATCACCATGCTTTGTAGACATTTACACGTATTCCAGCACTACACTGTTTAAGGCATCCAAAGATTCAAAGGGAATTTGCACTGTTGAGCTAAAACTCAAATTTTGCTGTAGACAGCAACAAAACTGGCGAAAGGAGCCAGACATCTGGAGCAACGCTCTCCTACATTCTGCTGTCTAAAAGCCCAACCACAATGAAAAAGCAACTCTCCGACAATGATACAACACATGATATACTGACCATTCTCAGCATATATCAGAGATCTAATTGGGTTAGCCTGTACAAGCATATGTCTTCGCAGCAGAAAGAAAAAGTTATCTGGCTACTTCACAGCTTTGTTTTTAACTTGATACTTCATAAATGGAACTGCAGAAAACCTCATATGTTACCATTTCAATCTGACGTGCACTTTCATACGCATCTAACAGTGCCTGGATTCTATTTATATGTACAACTAAATATACGTGCATAGAAAAATCATCAGATTTGCTACAGAAAGACAGCAGATGTTCTTATTAAGCCACTGGCACATGCAAGGTGAAGCATGTAAGCCTTATAAGGAAGGCATTTAACATTCTAACTACAAGCGAAAGAAAAGGAAAGATAACAAATGAAATTATTTCTAATGCATTTTGCTAGCTGACAGTGCAATGCATAGCAGAACAAAAGCACATTTGAGCATGCTAGAATGGTCCTTATAATCTATGAAGCTTCTCACAGAGAGAAGTATAATCCATACTCCCTCTTTCTGGAACACCCCAACTCTAATACAGCAATCCAAAGTCCACCCATTCTGAATATATATTGAAATGACACAAGGAACTTTTAATAGAGGTACAGGAGAGACTCAGTTATATTTTCTACATTGTAGTAGTGCAAGGGGCTAGAAATTTTATGGCAATGATACTGCAGAGACAACCTCTGAAGGTAAATTCATTTCGGCTCTCTTACTGATAGGGCAGTATTTCCAAACTATAACTCAGATCTGAGAAGCTTCACAGGAACACACTCAAATGTCAAAACAACATTTACCACTAGCTTCTCTCAGGAATTATATATGGCAAATTTAGCTTGTGGTTACTGCTCAAAAGAAACCCTGCCAGATGCTGAAGCAGTTGATGGATTTTGCAAAGCTCTGCTGCCTTCAAGGCCACCCTACCCAGCTTTCCAGCATCCTCCCCTCTGGGGGCATCTTTTCCCCTGCAGCTGGGCTTTGCACCACGCTTTGTTCCCCTCTGCAAAGACCGAGGGGCGCACGTTCCTTCAACCAGTCTTCATTGCAAGTCCCATGTCAACAAAATAAAACACTGAGCAGAACTGTGTTTTGGAGAAGTATTTCTGAACTCAAAGGCCTAAAGTTAAAAGTGGAGCTTTATTACTTTTTATTATTGAGCAGAGCGAGGGGAGCTCCAGGACTTTCAGACATGCACAGCATCGCTAGCTCCTTCTCATTAGGGCTGCAGCTCCACTGCACCCCCTTACAATTACTCCCACTGTTTTACTTGGAGAAGTCTGGGCTGATTTTCAGATATTTAAGATGGAAGGTAAGGGTCCATCCTCCTTTTTAGTAACTGTATTGAGAAAATGTTAAATTAAGATGGAAAAAACGAAGTCACAAAATCTTCCAGCACAGACTTCAAACAACACACAAATTTCTTTGTGTATCTCATCCTGAAGAGAAAGAGCAAGGCTCTCTCTCCACATTCGGCTGGGATGTCCTAGGAATGCCAAATCAAGCGTTCAGCATATCTCTGCTGAATTAATCCTCTCCCTTTCCCCAAAGAATACGGAACACTGTCCTTAATTTTCTCAGTTTCTCCATTTACATTTGCTCATATGGTTTCAACTGCTGTCTTTAGTCCCACTCTCCTTCCAGTACTCCTTGAGATCTTCCAGAAGTATCTCACAAGGCAGTCTGCTAGTAACCATCAGGCTGCAGGTGGCTTGGGACACCAGACAGCTCTTCTTCCTTTCTGCATTGTTTCAAAATGCTCATGAACATGCATTAAGCTTCCAGTGTGTCAAGCTCTCAAAAGGAAAGAACTGCCTCTACTTTGAAGCACTTACTTATCTCCCACTGCTCTGCCCTGACCCAGCACCTCCCCATATACACCTCATTTATTCATCCCAGCTCTAGCTGCTCCAGCAATCCTGCCTCTTCCCTGTCCTGCCCCTCCATGGCTTTTCCTATGATTTGGCATTCAAACCGGCTGACCCTTTTGCTCCCAGAAAGGTGTCTCATAAGAGCAGGGGGACACTGGTCATATCCAGGTCCCCTCATCCTCTATTCCTGCACCAGGGACCTCTCTGGTCCCTGCAGCCAGGAGAACCTACTACTTGGAAAATATGTCTAGGCTCCGGCACATCAAGACTAACACTTTTGGCAAAGTCAGCAGCCAAGTTTCTATCATGTGTGTGGGAAGTACTCAAAGTCTCACAATTCAGTCAAATTGTCGACGTTCAGGGGATGGCAAAAGGCACAGTCTGGTACAGGACTAGGCTGTGTTCCCTTCCTAAATATAAAGCCCCTGTTCCAGGGTACGGAAAGACTACAGCTTCTTACTGAAAAGAACCATATGCTTCGTATTTTTACTTTTTACAGAGGCAAAACAGACCTTTGTTGCCTCCCTCCAGGCCCCCCCAAAACAGCTGTCATCATGTTCCATATAAATTCAGCTTCAGGACACCTCCCACATAGGTGTTTTCAACCCAAATGGTTAAGAGCTGGTTATTACCAGCTGGAAATGCAGTTTTCCAACGGAAGCCAGGCCACCAGCTTCCCTCCTAACTGGAGCAGTAGGGGTTGGTGGGGCTGGCCCCCTCCCACATCGCCCAGTTTGCCTCTGGGGACTGCACGCTCCCGCCTCATGCTCCTGAAGGCAGCGTGGAGCTGCCTCGCTCCCGGCCACCCGGAGCATGAGCGCTGCTTACCAACAGCCGTAACACCTTTGAGGTATGGCTCAGGAAGCACGCAGCACTCCCGCATGTGCTCCAGATTAAGCTGTAGTCAGCTTAATGAGAGAGTTAATTGATGAGTGCTACTTCCTTCACTTGTCCATTAAGATAAGTACAGCACATGGACATTTCAACCCATCAAAGACAAGAAAATGCATTAATTTTGGTTTTCTTAGAGCTGTTAATAAATCTGACACTGTCTGGCAGTTTTCTTCATTTCCTACCATTTGACAGATACTGTGATCACAAGTTACAGAAGATGTTTTTTCCTCTGAAATTATCACTCCAGTTATACAAGCCAGAAGGAAACTTTATCAAGATACAGAGAAGCTGGGTATCATTTTTATTTTTAACTTTAGGAAGCTGGTTTGTGAATATCTCTTAATGTGATAAAAAATAAATTCATAATTCTATACAGTACTATTAAAAAATACACACACATTGTAAATGACTATTAAAACAAATAATCACGCTGTAGTTAGTAAAAGTCAGTACTCCTCTCGTATAATCAGCCTGACTCTAGTTAGACCTCTTTACTGTAAAAACTCCTGCAACTGTTTTCTTCTCTTTTTCTCTCTCAAACTGACATTTGTACAGAATCAAGAAAAATCTTCCTTAATAATTTTTCATTACTAATGGCTTTTTTTGGTATGTGTATTTGAGGGGAGGGAAGGCAAAGGGCAGGAAAAAGCTGCTTTAAGTGCTCTGCAAATGATCCTCCTGAATCTGGGCCTCATAAATCCTATCAAATGTTATATTTCATCAATAGGCTGGAAAAGCTTTTTTCTCTGCAATGATGAAGCCTGGCTTTAAAATTTATGGTTTCATTTTAGAAATGGACTATAAAGAGAGTCTGACTTAGCTGTCTATCAACTGTAGCTGACATTAGCAAGTAAGGTGTGGACTTTCAAAGTGTTATATGTATTTTTTTTATTTATATACATGTACATACATACATGTGGAGATATATGAGGACATATATATCACTGTGGGTTTTTGCATGCATAAATACATGCTTTTTTATCTTGTTTTAAAAAACATTTTCTTCCAGTGCAAGAAGGTCTGAGGTATTCAGCAGATTAGATTGCAAAGTGATAAAAGCGTCCAGACCAGAGTTGGTTCAAAGATCTGCAGCAACACAAGCGAAAGCAAATTGCATTTTGCTGCCCAGATGATGGAGATAAAGTAGTTTAGTTTGTCCTCATCTGTGGGATGGCAAAATGCAATTCAACATTGGCAAAGCAAGTTTCAGGAAGAGGCAGTAGAGATTTCAACAGGCTGGGGGAAAAAAGGAGGGAAGGAAAGGGCCAAAAAGTTTTAGGTGGGGGAAAACAGCTAGGAAAGGACTGAGAGATTGTGAGGGCAGAGCTTCTGCACCTCCCATGCATGGGGATGGAGGGGGGCAGGCTCCCCTCGTGCAGTTCTACCCCACCTCTCTTCCGTAAGCAGCTCTGCCTGCCCAGACTGCTCCTACTTGCTCTCCTGCACTCCCTGGGGGAAGAAGAGAGCAGAGGATACCATTCCTGTCACCACTGATGGGAGCCGTGTGGCTGCAACGGTTGTCCCCTGCGAGCCCCACAGCTTGCCCAAGTGGAGGAGGAGACGGGCTGCGCATGCTGCGGGAACGGCCACTCCTTGCCTCCTCCATCCCTGCCGAAGCTGGAGGTCTGAGCCACTGACAACTGCATAGCTCCCCTAGGCTTAAGCAGTGAAAATGTAACATTTCTAATAGGAGCATTACTGTTTCCCCCCAAATTCTCACCCCAGAGTGCTTGAAAAACAAGCCATACTAACAATAAAAAGATAAAACAACATAGCTGCGGCCTGAGAAAGTGAGGCTCTGCTCTGAATGTAAGGGAGCCTGTCTCCCACCATCCTCTACAGAAGAGCCTCATTTCCTAACTCAGACAATTAATGATGGATTATGTGAATACAGGAATACAGCAAATCAGATCATGCTGTTGAGGCTTTATAAGAACCAAATGGAAGAGTAGTTAATCTAAATCTCATGTGGGATGGTTCCTATTGCATGTTGCCATCCTTGCTGCTGAGCCTGGCTGAAACGTTACTTTTGGTGGCAACACATGCAAAAGAGCACAAGTCCTGTTCCTCATTATAACACAAGGAAAAATCTCACCCTGGGGAAGACGGTCAAAGCTGACAAGTGAACACTAAAGAAAAGATATTGAGAAGGAGGGCTTAACAGTAAATGTATTCCAAGTCAAGAATAAGAAAACAAAGCTCTTCTACTGCTTTTATCTCATAGCATGAACAAGATGAACACAGAAAGAACACCTCGTCAGCGTGTAGGATCCTTATACGCAGCGTCCTCATACCTTCTTGGGAGGACACTTCCAGAGGTAACTCCGGACTCCCCTCGCCAGGTCCCTCTGCGGAGGGAGGCCTGTACCAGAGGGCGACGCAGGGCAGGACCCCAAAGCACCCATCCCCAGGGCCTCTTGTGACTGCAGAGGGGCAGCCTTGCTCACTGCTGTCAGTGACGGCGTACGAGACCAAGGGGCAATCCTCCCTTCGGTATCACCAAGCAGGGCAACAGGTAGCAGAAATACCACCCACCCACCTTCCAGTGGTTCCATCGACGTTCTTCTGACGCTACGTTTCCACTGTGAGTATATAAAACAACTTACAGAAATGAAAGGAGCTGAGCCCCCTTTATTTCCACAAACTGATACTTGTATTATGGAAGGGTGACTATCACATCTTAAGCCATATGTAGCACACCTCTGGAATTGTACATTTTTTACTGCAAGGAGGCACATAACAGCATCACATCATGTGAACAGAAATTATGCAAAAAAAAAAAAGACTAAAATAAAATCTTAAAATGTTTTCAGAGTTATACAAGTTAACTCATTTAACAATCAAATCCAGGACACTAAAAACAATATTGACATGAGCAAGCTGTTTTCAGACACTCAAATGCACTCACACAGATTACAAATAATTCTTGCAGTATATTTTCTCCCATAGTTTTCCTATGTGTTTCTCTTTGAAGGTTTCACAATAATGCATGCATATTATTCAGATTTCAGCTTTCCCTACAGATCTTGTACTTTTTCATACATGAACTAACTCTCCTCTATACAAACCTCTTTTGCTAGTCTGCAAAGAGAGGCTCCAGGCACTGTTCATACTTTTTAATCTTTTTCTTCCTCTTTCTTAATTTCTTCCCTTTTTAAAATCTTTTCATTTGATTTTTTTCCCCAAAGGATGCTTTCTTTTTCTCTTTTTCCTTCTTCCTTCCTTGCCTCCTTATTTCCCATTTTTTTCCCTGAGACCTATCTCTAACCTTCTCTTTTTTCGTTTTTTCCTTCCTTGAACTCTTATGAAACCCCAACCTGTTTACAGGAAAAAACAGAGCTTAAGGGCTAATGTTTTACCCTTTACTCACCATCCTGTATCTGGCTGCAGTCAACGGTAACCAGAATTCATCACCATCAATGGATTTTCAGTGACATGCACTGTATTTGCTCAGGTAATGGCCCCATATATCGCCTTTGAAATGAGGGTGTGACCGTTACTTAGGGATATTCTCAAGAGTCAGTAATTGACTTTGCTGTGGAATATGCTTGCATAGTGTTTTCCAGGCAGACCTGCAGAAAAACAAGCTCTGAAGTTTTTTGGGGATGGTGTTGTGCTCTCAAAAGGTCACACCAATATTAGCCTGAGCACATCACCTTTGCATGGGAGCAGGCCATTAGCTAGCTGGTTTGGAGGCATAGGGCCGCCTCTGAAAGGGCAGGCAAACACATGAGGGCATGAGACCTTGCAAAATTTGGCACTGAGGGCCAAGGTAAAGGCTGTAGGCTGCAGTGGCCTTGCTCCAGCTTCTGACACATAGCTTCCTTCCCTCCCTGTAATTTTGAGATGGCCCCAGATCTTTCCAGACTGCCTCATAAGTACCTGTACACAAAATGTCACTGCAATGCCCCAGTCAGAGATATGACTCTCCTTGCCATCAGCCCTGTACACGTGGAAAATAGAAAGACAGTCCTGTTCCCGTGCACAGAATAATGACGGAAACAGTGAAGGCAGATGGGGAAACACAAGGTAATATGGAAACAGCACTGGTCAGCAGGGTGTAACAGTGAGGGGGCAGATATACTGCACCTGGACAAGTTACAAAGACAGTTTTAGAGTTTTTGAGCCCCACTGCTGCTTGAATACATTTCAGATAGATAGTATACTTCATTTAAACCAAAAAAATTGTAACAACTTGATAGAACTACTGGACTAATAGGATAAAGCAGCTTTGGTGCCAGGTAACCGTAAAACACATGTGCAGAAAACCGGTGCCAATGCAGCCTCCAAAGTTGCTATTTCCAGTGTAGGACAAATGTCTATCCACTTCACTAGTCCTCAACTTCGTAAGCTTGCCAGCTGAGCGCAAAAGTGGATCACAGCCTCCGTTCCGGGAGCAGGAGGGAGCCTGAATTACCGGCCGTGCTGTATTCAGCCCGTCTCTGTATACCCGCCCACCTGGAGAGAGCGAAACAAGCTGGCCCACCAAGATTCAGGAGAGGAGGGGAGGAGAGATCGCTTCCATCTGCTCCATTTTTTCCTTAATGGCCAACGTTTGAAATCCCCATGGAGGTACATTATCTCTGACTTAAGCATAGAGACCATAACATTTTCTCTTCCCTTGTTTTTTCTATGTTCAAATGTATTCTCCATTAATATACAAAATTACCTTTTTTCCATCTAATTCGCTGCTCCCCACGGGACAGCCATTAAGGCTGGTCCATGAATACACCACATTTACAGGCAAAAGCAGGAACAGAGAAACCCCCTCACTGTCTCGTCCCTCTCCAGGAGAGGGCTTGAGACGCACCGTATACAGAGCCCTTCAATCTTCTGGCATACAGCTTAGAAATCAGAATGGGATTTCCAGCTTGTATCTCTTGCTTTATTACAAGAAGTACGGTCCTTAAAACGTGCACTTGGCTTTGCCCCATTCTGTTTTAGGGTCTAGCTTTCAGTTTTGTTTTTTTCTGCACATTGCAATAGGTAGCCTCCCTCCTTCCTGCACCGCTCCCAACAGCCCCAGCTGTAGCAGCGGAGATATCCACAGGATTCAGGCTGCTGAAGGAAAACGCAAGACCCTGGGTCTCCATTCTCATCTGTGCTTCACTCCTGATCACACATCTGGATCCAGCACAGTGATGCCAAAGCTGCTATCTACATCATGGCGTGGGATTAGGTCGGAGGAGCACTGTGCCAGCTTGTGTTTTGCCACATTGAAAAGAGCAGTGCAAGCTGTTCAATGCTGCTGCGCAGAGCAGCGGTGGAGACAGTAATAAAGGATCACTCGTCACGCTAACAAAATCCTTCACCCCTAAGCTGGTGCAGAACCAGTCAATTTTGTGACCTTCAGAGGAAAATAAAATAACAGTCTTATATTACCACTATTCAACTGCATATTCCAATAGTATAAGCTTATGAGAACGCAACTGAGGCCAGCAGGCAAATTTGTTTTAAGAAAATAGATTGCATTCCAGGGCATACTGAATAGTACAAAACCAGAAACCCTGAAGAATGGTATTTCTCAATTTGTCTTTTAAGAGGTCTTCTTCTGTAATGCCATAGCTGCATCTTCTAGCTGGTCCCATCAGAGGGCTACACTGGCCACCGTCAGAATAGCAGCTGGAAAACCAGCACCCTATAGCCCTCCTCAGCATCTGAGCTAGACTACGCCTTGAGGCAGCAGTACTGTATTCCCAGTTCAGAGACATCCCCAGTGTGCTTGCTTAAGAATTCCTAAAATTTGTAAAGAGATTAAAGGCAGACTTCTGGTCCTACAGTGGTCAGGGAAAATAACAGAACAGTGGTTACCAACTTTTAAATGTTACTCATCACTATCCCCACTAAAACCTACTTACACCAAAAACAACCATTCCCCCCACCAGCACACAGTAAGAAAATCTGCTTAAAAACAGTACAGAAAGCTTTTTTTGCTAAGCAGAAGCTAAGTTCAGCTGAAGAGGATTCCAGCACCTACATACAATTTTTTGTTTCATAGAGGCTGTGCAACCATTCCTCCTCTTACATACAACTGTGCATATCACTGTGTCAGTGATGCTTTTGCAAAGAGGGTTTGACAACAATAGAGAGTCCCCAGCCTGCTAAATAAGAAGTGACAACTCCATTTGAAAGCTGTCTCTGGATGTGTTTTATGTGCAGAAATTATCTGTGACAGTTCGGATCAAAATAGAGTTTTCATTTCATGTGGGAGGTAAATGGACGATAGAATAGGTTACTTTAAATGCTGTAGTCTAGTCCAATTAATGTTTCAGACTTTTTTTTGTATGGATTTCTTCTGTATTCTGAGCTCTAAACTTTGGGGTAAAAAATGTAAAACTCACTTTGTCAATAGTGTGATGCAAAGAACAGGCCAAAAGGTAATAAAAGTGGTTAACAAAAACATCCATGCAAAAGTATGGCAGAAAAGCTCAAGTTACAGTAATCTGGCTGTGAAACTAATAAGTATAAAACAGAAAAGAAAACATCACTTCATCATTCTTTCAGGGAGAACCAGGCATGGGAATCGGTCCTGATTTCCCACCTCAATCAACAGAAATTTTGTCACTTACTTTGATGGAAACGGGACTTATGTATCATGCTTTTCAACAGCAGACAAATCCACACGCTATCATTTGCTTTTCAGATTGGATAAGATAATTTTATAATTTCTAGCTCAGTAACAATGACAATTTGTACTTTCAAAAAAATGTGAGATCCAAAATATTGCTTTGACCTCTGATGCAAGGATACACATTTTCATGTGTTCTGGAAAATTATACCTGCTGATTTTTTCAAAGATATGCCTCATTAAGTACCAGCACGCTATGCTATCAGAAATAAGACAGGATACACTATGAAAGCATTAATGATTTCATGTGTTCTTGTATCCTTTTATGTGCTGTGGCAACTGCTGCTCTCCCATCACATATAGTGGTTATCACGTTACTACCGACATCTATAGAAATGAAGCACACACCACCAAATTTATGTAAGTATTTATCTAAATTCTGATGTGAACTGTCACATTTCTTCCCAATAAACACAAATTCACATTTGTTACTTGTACATCAACCAGCCGTTTCCTGACTCATTTTCGAGAAAGGCGTTTTCGTAATGGACAGGATCCACTGCTGTGCTACTCGAGCATAACAGTGGTTCTGCTGTAAAGCTGGAAGGAAACCGTGCTGCCTCTGGCCCCCTTGCTTCCTATCTGCCACAACTGATGCAGAAAACAGTAGTTTGTACATTGTTTTTTAGATATAAGTACTATATAAGCAGTAAGTATTATCATTAGAGAAGTTATGAAGCCACAAGTGAGCGAAGTCATATCAAACAAGGGCCAATGGACCTTACTTCAGGCATTTTGTTTATGCCACACTTTAAACAATGCATATTTTGAATCTTTTCTGAGGAACAGCATTTTTCTTGGCACTATTTTCAATTTCCACCCACTTATAAGAGCAGGTGTCTCTATGTATCATTTCTCAACCCAATACAGAAAACATTCAGAAATACGTTGAAATTTTTCTCCTAAAGCCAGGAGGGAATTAATTTCAGGTTCCATGGGCATTACAAAAAAAAAAAAAAAAAAAAAAGACCTCCACTACGAATGTATTGTGCCACTAGAAAAATTAAATGAGACAAAATATTCAGAAGATATTAGACCTCAGTATCTCCACCAGCCATGGACCAAATACTGGTAGTCTTATTCCTCAGAGGCAGGTTTTAAACACAAAAGAGAAATGAAAATACACTTATGAGTTAGAGCCTTTAAAAGAAAAACAACAGCAGAACAATGAAGCTGCTCAGACGCTTCGTGTATTCACCATAGCTAGTAGTAATGAGAGAGAGGGCAGAGTGCAGATCAAAGGCTAAAAGAAATACTGTTAATCATTTCAGAAGCCATACAGATGTGTAAAAATATCAGTATTTAGACTAATGAGTCTAAATTTTGGGAGGAATACCTGAGCACTTATTATATTTAGATTGATAATCTATTTGCAGCAGCACTCAAAGAGAATTAGAGTTCAACCTATTCAGGTCTGGAGCCAGAACATGTCAGTAAGTGCAAGAGACTTTTCAAGCTCTGTAGCAAAGAGGTCAAAGCATCAACACTGATGCAGACAGTGGTATTTACTGAGAAAAGGAGGGAAAGATCATTCCCCCCTCCCCCAGTCCCCTTTACTCTCCCTCTCTGAAGCAGCCGCTGCTTAAACATTGCCATTGTATATACAGGCACAAAATAACTGCCTCCTGGATTTTTTCACATCAGGGACAGGAATAGCAGAAAATGTCAAAGGAAGAAAGCAACACCTTATTCAGGTGAAGGACTGCAGACTGTTTGCTAGTAATTCGTGTACTGACAATCAATAACAATTAGGAACAGGCTTCCTGCTCCTTTGATGCTGTTCCCCAGCCGCCCTCCGCAAGCTCGCACCCTTTTGCCATGCCGTGGAAGTCAGCGCTGATTTTTAAGCAAGGACTGGCATTGCCGCAAGCCTCCTCTGTCATTACCTGGGAACAGGGCAGAAGCAAGCCAGGTCCCCCATTAGCAGCACACTTACTGCACACAAGTGCTCAATTAAAGCAGAGCTCAGACAATTATTGAGCATTATGGCGACTCAGACACAGAAAACAGCCTTCCACCACCATCCCAAGATAGAACACATTTTCAGCGTGCTTTCATCCCTCCGAAGGTGCGTTGCTGCTTACTGTGCAGCAGCAAAGGTGCACAGGAATTGCCAGGTTCCTACTGTTTTCATTTCCAGGCCATTCACAACACTTGCATCTCAAACATGTCCTATGCTTAAACTTACAGGCCATTCTCAAGACATTTGTTTTTCATGCAATTTATGTAAATACCATAATGATCACTTGAGATTGATTCCCATTTACAAGGTAATAACCGTATCCAGGGCTAAGTAAGCATCAAAGCCTAAAGCCAGAAGTGTTTATAGCAGATAAACTCCAGGGCTGAAGAACAGGCTTTAGTTAATACTTGTTTGAGAGGAAATGCCCTTAAGATACTATTATGCTGAAAAACGTTATCCAGAATTGAAATTTTAAGCGAATGAAGAAATTAAACCATAAATATGGGTCAAAGACTGAGGATGAGATGTTGTTCAAAATGATAAAACATTAGCTAGCTCTGTCTTCCATCGTTTCTCCTCACTGTTCTCAAGTCACTGAAGGGAAGGGCTGACAGGCTCCCACCATGCGTGTTCAAGGAGGACTGTCACATGGACCTACAGGTAAAGAAGTGGGGAATGGGAGAGAAAAAAGAACAGGAAAAATAGGAAGAGAGAACTTACTATTCTCCAAGTTTCCACTTCTAGCACTTTCTAAAGGTATCTTGCACTCACTCCCTTTGCATCTTCCTTTTTAACATAGATTTTGTTTTGCCTTTTTTCTGCTTCAGCTTGGTAGATGGAAAAAATGAAGGCAGCTACCTGTTTTGCAGGCCACTGAAGAGTATAAAACCTTTCATGCAATCACCACCCTCCATTGGTTTCTAAAAACAGCCTCCAGACATCAAGGACAAGTTAGTGATTAAAAAAAGAAAAAAAGAAAAATAACCTGTGTGGTTATCTGAAGCAGCATCATTTTCTCACGTGCCTCTCCTAATGAAAGACCTCACTTTCCCTCAGATGCAGGCCACAATACACTTTAAAACAAGTTATTTGTTTCCCTTCCAAGGCAGCCCAACATCAGTCTCCGCAAAATGGACAATTCCTTTAAATCTTCCCGAGACCGATACAGATACCTTGGTCCAGGTCAGCAAGTGATCTGCGACCAAACGGCCTGCCAGAGAAACGGTGCTGCGGGCGCCGCTCGCCGTGCTCCGGGCAGCGCCAGGTCTCCGTGCCAGACGTGCAGACGCCCTCAGAGCCTCAGTACAGACCAGCGCAGCTCCATCACGAGGCCAGAGCCGATGAAGGGACAGAAGACAGTACTACTTCTTGGCTTGCTATGACCCCTTGGATTACTGTCTGCAACAGTGGACTTGAGATTTTGGGCAGAAAAACAGCACGTTTTAGAGTTTGTCATCGACTGTGTGCTCTGCACAGCTGTCAGACAATAATCACAATTATTTTCTTTTTATTCCGCATCCTGTTGCCTATTTAACCAATTCTCTCACATCCCTTCAGTCCTCCCAATATTTTTGCTAGCACAATATTGAGTGATTTCCAGCTTTTCAAACAACATGAATTCTTACTTTTTTTGCTGACCACAAGATTGGGTTTCATGCCTCTGTCTATACCTGCTGCAGCAGCACTGCAGTTTTAGTGAGTCCTTGGATGACCATGTGCCAGTGGCATCCTGACACCAGCAGGGAGCACTGTCCCGGCCTTCGCTCAGGAGCGGTGGGCTTATCCTGCTATCAGATGCTTGAACCCTGCATGAGGAGGTTCCCATCGACTCATCCTGAGGTCACCTCTGTGGCCCTACTAGCGCTTGACACAAGATACGGAAGATCTAAGTCACCCATTGAAGCAGAACTAAAATGAGCAGAAAAACCGTGCAGAACTGCCAACAAATACCCCCGGTAACCTGGGACTGCAGGAAAACCAGGGTACAACTAGCCCGCTCAGAACATGTAACAACTCCCTACGACCTTATGGGAGCCTAGAGACCGGTTTCCCCTAGAGTTAAGCTGTGTGACCACCACACAGACCACAGCACTTGGCGGGGACAGGAGCAGTCATGCTGAAAAGCCCTAACAGCGTCACCGTATCGTTCCTGGTGGCAGCATAAGCTGGCAATGCTGGCAAGGTGTCCCCTGCGGTTCCCTGTGCTGCACTCATCTGAGTTGGTGTAGGAATCGCTCCTGGTAAACTGAGGAGAAAACCAATTGCTTATTTTGAGAGCACACGTGACATTGTGAGATGCCTCTTGAAGACTCTCAGGACTCAGTTACACTCCTCACTGCCTCAGAAGAAAAGGGCTTTCTCCTGTAGCTCGCAGGAACCAGTTAGCACAGGTATTGCTGACCTTGATAACTCAAACCGAGGACACAGTAAAGACATTTCTCATGGCTCCAGTCAGTCTACGTCCCTTTTCCTTGTCACATCTAAATGTTACTTCTCCATCCTTATTAGACATAGTATCACTGCCTTCCTAACTGGATCCAGTCTCAGCATTTTGAAGCAGGCCAGTAATAAGACTATTTTTCACTCCTCCAAACTTAACCATTTGTCCATTACTTTAAGATTTTGGGGAGACAATTCTTTCTCTCCCACCAAACTTTGACTATTTTTAAAAAATAGTTTGACCAGAAGCCACAAAATTAGCTTAACACAGGGAAAGTCATGCCATCACCTGCAGTCTGAACAGATGGATGTTCATACACACGAACTGGTGTGTGTTCCAGCCTCTTCCACCTCCAAAAAATGACATGGCCTTAGTATGCACAGACTTAAAAATGTAGTACAGTAAAATCCCATACCCTCATCTACTGAATAGTTTATTAAAACAAAGATTATCTCTACCATGAATGAAAGAAAGAATTCCTTTCTTCCATTTAACTAACTGGTAGCAGCTCAAAAAAAATTAGGAAAGGATGTTTTTGAAAGTCATGGGTTTGGACAGAGCGCGAGCTCCCGGAAGTCAGCAATGCAGATTCAGGTTACACTGGGCTGTGCAGCAAAGCCTGCGCAAGGCTAGGTCACCAGGGCTTTCTCTGGAACGACTTGCATGTCCAGAAGCTAGAAGATGGTAAGGCAAAATAACTGTGCCAGAAAGGTGGGGGAAAACCAGCAGATGGTAACAAAGAGAGGTGGGAACCTGGCTGAGAGAAAGAGAAAACAAAAGAAAAAGCAACGGAAAAGGTTTCCTGGCATGGGCTGCATTGGAAGGGCAAGCCGCACCACTGCAAGCAACATAATGACCTTCTGCTCGTTGTTCCTCTTCAGCCAGGGAAACGGGACTAGGTTAACATTCATCATTTAACCAGAACTGCAGTATGGAATAGACCTGATTGAGAACACATCTTTTTTTCCTTCTTAGCTAGCACAATTCTGCAAGGCTAACAGCGGGGCTGAAGAGACTGATTCTGACAGGAGATGACCTCAAGTCAGGCACCTTGAAAACCCCAAAGTGCATTAAGTAGAACAGACTACTGGAGAGTAGCAGGAAAAGAAAATCACATCAGATTTAACCATATCCCCTATATTTTAATTAAAATAAGATTTAGTAATTTTATTTAGGATTACCAAAAACCCAGAGGAAAGGCATTTCTCTGTCTGTACCGTTACCAGACAACTGTTAATTATGGAAAAAACCTGCAGTACACAACACTACATATATGCATCCATACTGCACATCCAGCAAGGTAGTTTTCCTTGTTCAAGGAAAATATCCCAGTTCCATTTAGCAGACAAGGCAATGTAAATACCACATGCTATTAGGGTTTGCACTTTAAGTATGCAAGTGACTGGCCTATAAACAAGATTTTAACAGCTTCTCTTTTGAACAACTCTGACTGTTTAATTAATCTTCAGCCATTAACCATTCATTTAAAATGCCACTTACGAAATCTTAATTTTGCACATTATCAGCTGGTTCACAAATAGCTATCTATGAGCAGAAGTGTAATGATCTTCCTCTCTCTTCCTTGGAGCTTACCAACCTTATAGTCAACTCTGGCTTCTTAATTAACCACACACATATTAGCATTTAAAATGAAATGGCATTTTGTAGGAAAAAAAGAATTAATGTGCAGGGAAAAGTTAATACACACATTATTCTGCTGCTGATTAAAGAAGCAAGCATGAGCTTTTGGTCAAACATCATCCTGTGTAAGGCAGAATTTAGCATCTCTTGCTCACACTAGAGAAATATGCTGTGGCAGAAACACAAGCAAGGCCATATAATTGCATTCCAGCTGCATGGACGACCTCATTTTGTCTTTATTTGTATATTTAAGAGGCTGACAACACCATCTGCATTTTACTCTCTATCCTCTGGTATGGTCTCTTCTTCCAGTAAAAGACCTGCTCTTTCTCCAGGGACTTATGTTTTGCATTTGCATACAAACAACTATAAGAATGGGACGTTACCAATAAATAGGCAGAATTAACCTAAAATAATTCCATGCAATGATATATCACATAAGAAAAGAGAGGGCTGGAGGGGGAAAAAAATTTGAATGCCTATGAATGCTTAACACAGCTGCCAAAACTTAGGCTCACCAGCATCTGCTGCAGGACAGTCACAAGGGAGTTGTGGGAGTGTAGTATATAAAATTTTACACATCTGTCAATAAGTGAGGTGATCCAAACGCAAACCCTAGCAGTCAGGAGGCATGTAGGCAGATTTGTGACTATTCCTGACAGACTTTAGTTCTGCTGAACAATGCATGGCTTGGAACAAGCATGCACGCATTACATGGGAGCAGCAGCTCTGCTCGGGTTAAACTCTGACAATTCCCTGCTGTTCAGACACGCTCTAAAATCCTCCGGGCTACACGAGTTCCACAAACCCTCGGGCATCCATGAGAAGCAAACGATAGGGTGAGGGTCCCAAAGTTGGGAAGATTCAAACAAGGGGTCTCAGGAAATGGCACTCAGAGCTGTAGCTCTAAACAGCTTTTCTTGAATCCTATCAACAAAAAATATGATTATTTTTGCACATAGTTGGGAAATCAAACTAAGGCTTGTTTAAACATGTTCCAAGTGGTCCCGTTACTCAACATTTTTCTGCTTGGTATAATTAGTACATGGTACTCATTGCTCTTTTCTAGAAAGGAAACTGCAAGTGGTGCCAGGAGCAAAAACTCAGTGCAAGTCCAATTGAACAACCTACACTCTTGCGAAACTGGTTGCCAAAAGTATTTCTGGACTGCCCTGCTTCCACAACTAGGCTAGCTCTAGGGCTCCCACAGGAACCACTGAGCCTCTGCTATACCCTGCTTGTGTCAGTTTGGATTTAACTTCTGTCAGAAATCTAGCAGGCAGGAAGGACAGTAAACGTTGCCACAGGTTGTGCCTGCAAGACATTTGGTTTCTTTCTTTTTCTTTTTTTCTTTTTCTTTTTTTCTTTTTAAGCATTATGGGGAAAAGCAATCTGATTGCAGTCACAAATTCACAAGCTGCCCTGGCAAGTTTGAGAAAGAAAATAATTCCCATAGCTAATGGAAACGGAGGAGAGTCTTGGGGGTGCTGGGCAGCAGAGGAGAGGAAACGTGAGTAGATGAGTTTAGGACAGCAAGTAGACGAGGCAGATCAAGAGGCTACGTGGTAAGACAGAGCAATGGCTTGCTCTTACTAGCCATGCTTTGTAAATCAAAATATTTCAGTGCATGATCATAATTCTTTTCCCACCGTAACTCAGGGAACAGTAGCAAAGGGCGCTCAGAAATTACCGAGCTTCATTGCATTTCTGCCTTGCCTCTGCAATATCAGTCTTACAGAACAACCACACCTGGGTTAATGACCATCCACTCCTACAAGAGCAGATTGCTTTTTTGCTATTCAGTGATAAGAGGTGTTGCAGATGCATGAACAGTGAGCAATGCTTGTGATATGTTGTATTGAGTTCCAGAAAACTTTGGTTTCTGGATTAAAATAAATACAAGGCTCAGTAACATACTGGGCAAATCTAACTTGCCCTTGCTTTGAACAAGCTTTTTCTGCACAGCTGTAGATTCGTACGGCCTTGGTTCGAACAGGACAGCAGCTACTTACACCTGCCGGAAAGACAAACATTTAGCCTGCTCTTTAGAAAGAATGCTGTTTGCTGAATTTTAAAACTCTAGAACCTTTTTATTCCCCCCTCAGACTTAAACATGGCTTATACTTAGCATTTGGTTTCTCAAGGTACACACACAACTTTTTTATTTGATCCCATTCAGGGAAAGGTGGACTGTTTTGCAGGGAACACAACAGCTCTGACCGGCTTTGAGGGTAGGATGCAAGGGGCAGAGTTAAGGTTGTGCAGAGGTTATTCCTTTCATTTCCTTGTTCGCAGTTCTGCCTTTTGCTAGACTGAACAGTCTGGAAGAGCACACATTTCCATGAGGAAACTTTTACCCTGAATTAATGAAGACTCATTTTTCAATTAATTAATTAATAAGTTCTTCCACAGTGGGACCAACACTGCATCTCCAAAACCAGAAAGCTGGACCAGACCGGGGCTTTGTACTCTATTCCTATGTAAAAAGAGAGTGATTTTTTTTTTTTTTTAAATCTGCAACAAGACACAGCTCTGAATTTATTCCTGCTAAACAAAGGAAAACTGTATTCATTTTTGTCAGACCAGCACTTTGAAATTCCCAAAGATAAGACACATAAATAAATGAAGAATTATACTTGGCAATGAGTTTGGCATCAGACTTTAAAATGTTTCATACTTCCAGGCTGAGCAAATAAGTTGAGCGTGTCTTCAGAAACTTTCCGGAGATGCACTCAGAGTGTTTGGATATACTTGACAGCACCATGCTCAAGGAAGGAAAAAAGGAAATTGCTTATTCAAAACGTGAGAAAGGGTTGCAACATGTGTCATGCCTGACATTTAAGTGATAACGGTGCTGTACATATGCTCTTTTGGCTTTGGTCTGACACCTAGGCTCTGCCATGGTGCAACTTAGCACTGCTACGGTACAGCCCTGACGACTAAACTCGGCGGCTGCGACTTAGCACCGCCGGCAGTGCCATGCAGCCTGCCGAGACGCAGAGACCCGGCGGGTTCCCCAGCTGCACAAGGTGGTTGTGCAGCCTGCACCATCCTTTGGGATGGCATTTGCATTACAGAAAATTGTGCCTAATTAGAAATAAACAGAAAAAAGCTCTGATTTACAAAGAAATGTGTGATTTTGTCAGCTAATTTTTTTACTGTCTTTAACTTAACATTCACAGAATACACTGATCATGCTAATGCTTTTTGCTGTCATTAATAAGGACAATTTACATTTATATAGCACCTCTCTATCCCAAAGCTTTCAGCAAAATATACACAAAAAATTACATCTATTTCACTGAATATAGTCATCGGTGGAAAGAAAATCAACAATTGTGCAGCAGTGCAGAAGAACGTTACACAACAGACACAAAGCACAAACCAGAAACAACCCAAAGCAAAACAAACTGAGATCGCAGAGGCAGTCTTAGGTAAAGGGGATGTTAGCCTGCAAGCAGCACTGTGGACCGGGTCTGTACATGCCGTGAGAAGCAGCGTTTGCAGGCAACAAATGTACTCCATAATGATTCAAGAAACAGCGTTCATGCGCGTGCAGCCAACTGCTCTCTGCACCCTGCAAGAGTCTCAGTTCAAGCTGGGACTCTGCCGAGGAGGATGAACTGGCTGGATACTGGGAATGAGAGGAGGGAAGGTGCATAAGTGCAGACAAATTATCAGCACGGATCTGACCACAAAGATTCTTTCTTTACAAATGGCCTCTGAATTTTACAAGCCATTAATTATGTTAATACATTCTTCTGCAAAAAAACAAAAACAAAAATGAACTGCTTGTTTCAAATGAAGAGTTTTAATTCTCAATCATAATGACACATAACTGGAATTCCCAGACCAAAATGAAATCATCTATTCTCTCTTTGTTCAAATCCCCTTTCTACCCCCCAACTTCATTTACTTTAGTCACTGCTCAAGTCTCCACACACTATATTATATGTTGAGAGTCAGAGGTGGAAGAAAAAGCCATCCATCTAAAGTAGAATTAATAGCAAAACTTTGAGAGAGAGCATGCATGCGTTAGCAGGACCAAAACATGAGCTATTACACGACAAATGTGTTGATAAATGTTCATCCCTGCAAACGAAAAATAACTTTAGTTGGGCTAATAAGCATCCATTATGCCCCTTTCCCATCATTTTTAGGCAGACAAGGTAGTTTTCATACACGACCCCTGAAAGCAGATTTGTTTTTATAATTAACATGTTATCCAGGGGTTATTTTTTTTTCTTATCTCTTTCTTCTTCCAGTGCTCTCCCTCCAGCCTAGAAAGATTTCCTTGCCTGGAGTTGCCAGTATATTCCAACAACTGTTGGCTGAGACCTCACAACCCACTGTATAAATTCACATCAAATTATTCAGGTTTGGCACATTTCTAATGGTGAATAACAACCACCTTTTTGTCTCTGAGACAAAGGAAAGATAGAGTTAGAAAAAGAACAAAGGCAGCCTAATAAGAATCCCACATTCCCTGTTTTTTCCTAATCTAGTTAAACAGCCTCTACAAGCCCGAGAAATTCAACAAAGCTAAGATGTTGTGGACTGTTTGTCCTCCTGGAGAGAGTCAACACAGACAGAACAGCTTCTCAGCATGACTTCTGATCACAGTGTCAGACATGAGATAACTTTTTTTTTTTTTTTTTGCCTGTTACAGTTTTGGTTTTAGTTTTTCCAAGAAATCATCATGATATAACATGCAATTACAGCTAAATGCATGCCAAAATCCAGGAACCCAAGACTGTACCCAAACTTGGTTGGGACTTCAACTTTGTCCCTACAGCAAGTCAAGAGTTCATTTACTGTAGTTACCAGCATGATACGAGCAAGCAATTAAAAAAAAAAAAAAGTCAGTGGGATAGATTTGGCCATTTCTTTCCAGCTGCATTCAAAGCAACACATAAAACCCACCTCAAAAGCGATGACATTTAAGATGTTAAGCTATAAAGTCCCTGTTAAAACTGAACTTATGAAGTGACCTTCATGATAATGTCTTAATACCATGTCATCTTTCTGAGTTACAGCTATATACATTAGTTTTTGAAAAATATGTGAATCAGATATGTGGACTCCCTCCTGTTGAGAATTCCCTGATCTTGGTTTACCCAGTTAGTGTGACTGGATTTCTGATCCCTTCCCTATACACGGATGCTCATGTGACTTCAGTGACGATCACCTCAAGACTCTTCCAGGAAAGCAAAACCCATTAGATGTCAATAAGTTGTGATAACTGCTTTTCACCCTCCTCATCCTTACACAGTAAGGAAAGAGTTAATAATAAGGAAGAAGAGAATTAGCAATGTCATTATGTTTGGAAAGCTCTCTCCCATATTGTATTTAGGTGAAAAAAGCAAGACTTGGCCTATTCCCTGCTACACACTTAGATTTATGTCACAAGCATTTTATTACTATTTATAACAATGACTCAGTAGACATTTTTAAAGTACGATGATGCCACAAACTGAAAACACTCCTATATCTGTGCTCACGCATTTCTCTAAAATTAACAAGTGTGGTATCACATAGCACAGACTGGGGCTATGGGGAGACGCTGCAGATCACAGCATGAACTCCAGGCATACACTTGTACATCTTGCCTACACACACATACACTGGTCTGAAAAACATGACATCAATTTATTAACACCATGATACTAATGAAGCCTTATGTTCTTTTAGCCCCAAATTCCAGAAACAACCAGTTTTAAAGCCCTCATAATGGTGAGTGCATCATAAACTCAAGAGGAATCTGTTTTCTTTTTAACCCAGGGAAAAACTTGACCATCTTTCTTTAATGCTATCAACCTGGAAGCTTGACAGTAAGGATTAAAAATTGCTCTTTCCTTCCCACTTGGTTATTGGAAAGGCTGTGAAAGGCAATCAGTCTTGTGAAGCCACACTTCACAGTCTGCATAAAAATGCCATGATTCCCACTCTTCTCCCCAACCTAATTGAAAGTGCATAATATCACACAGCTGGGGAAAAGTAAACTGTAAACATATGCAATATATCATGCTATCGTACAAAACCTCTTACTAATAGGCACGTGATGATCAGTAGGATCAAAAGGGATCTGAAAACAGATGATTTTTGCCGCAGTGTAAGAACTTTTCCTGAGTGAAAGAGGAAAAAACACTCTCTCAGCAGTGCGGGAATTGGACTGCAGCCGATTCATTCATTCTGTTTGTGAAATATGGACTTTTCTTTAATGATTTCTTTCTGACTGCTGCCTTGCATAGATGCTCTGGGGGCACTACTGGAGAAAATTTTTTTTTTGCTAGGAGGAAACCCATGGCTTTCTGCTCAGTAAATACAGGATATTTGGGCTTCTGAACACCCAATCCCTACCTCCACCCCCCAAAAAAAAGAACAACTGCCAATGCATCTTTGTTTTTAAGGCCAGGTGGTAATATTACCTGTCACCAGGAGTCTGTGGGTAGTGCTGCTTGTTTATTTTTGCATATAATCCTTCCAAGTGCTCCCTCTCCATTGGCGTTGAAGCAGCATCACGTGGATATACAAAGGTTTCTGCTACTGCTGGTGATGATGGCCTGTAGATGCTTGCTGCTGGATAGGCCTCTCGGAAGTGATTTACTCTGGCATAATTTGGATCCACCTCATCATCATCAATGTCAGGTCCTCCCAGTCCAGTAGAGTAATCAACCAGACCTCTCACTTGCTTTTGCCGTAGCTCCTGATGCTTTGCACCAATCCTAGCAGTGAGAAAGAAGCAACAAACATGCAGGTGGATCTACTGCAGCAATGGACCCACAGCCTGATTCATCATGCAGATCTGGAGCACCAACACTGAACATAACTGTTCAGATTTTCCAGTACAGTGTGAAACCAGTGCCAGGTAAAACAAAATGGTACACGTGGCAATTTTGTTGTCTATCTCTGACAATCACCTTTGTAACCAAGACAAGTCATCATTCTGATGAAAAAAATTAATGATGAATATAGGGTGGCTTTTCACAAGTGTGTACAGTTTTAATTCTACACCTGCACTCCACTTTGCAGTTAATATTTTAGGATTACACCTCCTCAAAAGGTCTGTATTTAATCCGTGCCAAAACTTATATATCTAACCTAATCCTGAAACTTTTCATCTAAATTAGCTAATAAAAATACTACTGCCCCTTGGTCACTTGACCCACCCAGATTCTTCTAAATAAACTAATTTGTGAAAAGTGGATTAAACATGAACATAAATGCAGGGATGGCACAGTTGTCTGAAATCAAAGGACCAATTTGCTGAAGATTTAATTTTTTTTTTTTTTTTAGTTTGGCTACATAAATGGGGAAATCATCCCTCATTATAAAGGGGACAGGGACAAAGTAAAACAGTGAAGAAATTAATAGAAACCTGACAGAGATGAATTGGTACATATAAGTGAATTAAAGACTATTACTGGCAGTACTCCACTGTGATAAAGCCTTAAGTGGTATTGCAAAATGCTGCTGCTAATCAGGGCCCTTGTGTAATCATTTTGGAATAGTAAAACATATTCAGGTAAATTTCAAACTCAGCTGATCTTCAGTGATTCAACATTTACTCTGGCAAAAAAACTTCAGCAATGTTCGATGAGCATGCACTGCCTGCTAACTGTTCAGCTGCTCTTCAAGACAGCATAATTAAAAGCAGTGAGATGGATCAGGCAGAATGCTGACCACAGTATGTAATAAATAACATTTACAGAAGATAATGAAGCACAGAGGAAAAAATGAAGAATGGAAGACAGATACGCACAGGCAGTGACTGACAGAAGTCAACATGCACTCTTGACTGCATCTGAAATACAGCAGCATCTCCCTGTACTGCAAAATAAAAGTGTAGAAGGAACAGTCTAATTTGTACTATAGAAGAATAACTACCACCAGTAAAACATAATGGGTTCAGGACTCTGGATAGTGAAAAATGAAGATGTTCTGGAGAAAGTCTGGAAGATGAATGGAGAAAATGGTGCCTTTAAGAAATAGATGAGCACACTGGGAGCTTAGTGCTGTTGATCCAGTCTGTCAGACAGGAGCCATTAACTGGAGAATGTGATTGATACTGTTTATGTTGTTTCATTAACATTTATTTTGATGATATAATTTTAATTATTTTTCAAATAATTTATAACTAAAAAGATTCACAAATAATTCTAATCAGAACAACATGCCTTTTTATACATACACTTGCATACATTAATGTACATCATGCAAGCTTTCAAGTTACGCCTCTCCCTTATCTGTGCTAGAGCATAACTAGAGGTGACACGAAGTAAAACGACTCGTTTTTAATACTTAAAATGTAGTCATACTTTATAGTGGGATGAGCCTGCATATGACACAAGGGCTTTGGCAGTCAGAGAGGGTGCCCACTCTCCACTCTGCCTTTCCTCGGCGAAGCAGATCACCCTTCTCCTCTAATTATTTTACTATAAAGACTATGTGAGAGAATATCATCTTCCTAAGACCCTTTTTCTGCTTTTCCCCAAGTCACTGATCACAGCCCAGTTAGTACATTTTCTTTAATTTTTTAAAATATCGTTACATTAAGGCTTGGTGGGTATTTCTGATCCCCTACACTAGTTCTTAGATATGAAAGGACGGTAAGAAGAAATAAGCTACAATCCATCTATATCCTTAAAATCTCTCAGTTTTCTACATTTATGCTTCTCAAGAATTTATCTCCTCCTTGTTCCTTCCCTGAATTTCTCTTCTCTGCACAATTTCCCCTCCTCTTTCCGTAACCTCCACTCCACGTGTGTGGTGCCGCAGGTTTCACTAGTCTGCATTCAGCGGCTGGCCTGGCTCAGGCAGGCGCCATCAGCGAGTGCAGCCTCCTGCAGGGTTAGGCAGCGTCCTGGAGAAGTGGCAGGCTTCAAAGCGAGCCTTTGGGTCTGCACATTTCTTAGTCTATCTGTAAGGGAGATTTTATTGGGGAAACCTATGGAAGGCATGGCCTGATGTCAATATATGATAAACTCAGTTAGTAAGGCACATATTCTCTCATTTTACTGCCAATTGCACCGGCTCGGCTGGCTAATGGCTGAGGGTTTCTTGGGATGGTGAGAGTTTAATGGCATTTGCAGAATGATGGGACATACACATTATCCTTTGTAAGACCAGTGGTGGCATTGGGAGAGACCTGGGTAAAAGTCATGCTTTTATTCATAAAGCAATGGATAATAGTGGGGGGAGAAAGTCAGCGCTGAGGAGCTATATATGAAAACAGAAAGTAAAAAGCAGTGGTCAGCTTTCATTTCTAACCAAACCACAAACCACTGCTAGCAAATGAGTAATTAGAGAGCAGCTGAAAGTATGCAAAAGCCTTTATCCTCCAAGGGCTCGTGAATAAAGATAAAAGAGAGATCATGCAGCAGGGACTGGTGGAGGGAGCCAGTCTGCCCAGCTCCGTGCGTAACAGTTTGCATTCATCGTCCACAGAAAGGAATTGGGGGCAAAGTTAGCACCCGGCCCATCCATGCTAAACCCAGTCTTTCCAGGTAGCTCATCGCCTGAGAGCACTCACTGTACTGCAGCGACAGGGGAGGATTTCCATTGCAAATAAGGCCTCAGACATCAGTGAAGCAGGGAGGGAGGTCTACACTGCTGATTTCCATCTTTTATACATAAAGGGACTTCAAGAGAAACCCTCTTGCGGAAAGATTAATATTTTACAAGTTCCACATGGGATTATGTTTAGAAATGTAAAAATGAAGGCACTGTCTTTGTTTAAAGAAATTCACACAAATAGCTGTTAGCTTCTGCATCCAATAACTGTCAGTTGGGTCCTTGCTTCTGATTATCCTGCTTTTCTTCTACTAAAAATGCATACAGTGGTTAGAGATTGCTGCTGTCTTTGAGATGAACTCTGAAAAAACACTGATTATTTGAACGTCCTTAAAAACCTGGGAAACAGTGGAGGGCTTCACCCTCACCTAGTGATTAAAAAAAGCCTAACAGACTTTGGTGGAGGAACAGATCATCTGAGGTAAAGGCTTCATGGCACACAGCAGGGAATTTCTACAAGTGCAGGTGGGATGGTACAGCATGGACAAATGGGAAGACGTTGCATTTCAAGGAATGGTCTCTCACATGCCAGTGCAAAAAGCATGGCACACAGTCCCAAGAAGAGTTGTAACTGCTTCTCAGAAAATGATGAGACAAAATATTCCTTGGACCAATACATCACCTATCCCCTAGGAATTTGAGACTTTGAAGGCAAAAGAGCAGGGCAGAACAGCAGCATCACGTGCATCTTGCTTTCATGTCTGACAGTGAGAGTAATTTGTCCCGCTATCAATACTGGTATATTCTGCACAACAAAAGCTGGAATTAGGTCACCACAATTTTCTTTTGTTCCCGTGAATAAGCCTAGCTTCTTCAACTTCTCCTTCTGAATGCAGCCTTCAATTGCTTGCATTATTATAAGTTGAACCTGCTCAAGAACAATTATTTCCGTTCTATGTTATACTGACCAGTCAATACCAGGTTATGTGAATTTCTTCATGATCAATGTTTCATCTTTTCAACATTGCTATTATAATTGCGTTAATATTTCTTGTTTCTTTCTCACTCTTCCATGGAAATCTATAAAATTTGCTCAACGATCTCTCTTTTACCCTATTTTTCATTTCAGTCCAAATGCTCAAATATACAGAAATAAACTGTCAGATGGTCGATTTCTTTCTTTCTGTTTTCCGGTCCTTCCATGCCTTCCCTTACATTTTTCACCTTAGAAGTTTCTTTGCATTTTTCTTAAGTTTTAAATACCCTCACTGTATATCAGCATCATGTTTTCACCCAGTTCTAATGCAATTTTTTCTTTAACACATCCCAGTAAGTGCCCAGGAAACCTTTACTGAGGTGTGACAAAATGCATGCCCTTCTCCTTCCAGCACTCGATAATGCTCTGCCAACCCAACTACGCAGGCCAGGTCTGCTATACCGCATCCTATTCCTCTGCCATTTCTCCACTTTCTCTCCTAAATCTGAAACAGCATTAGATTATATATATTTATTCCCCATTACTAAAATATACATGTATATCTGTCAAATCAACAGAACTATCACAGCAATCGATTAACAGTTACTAAGAACACACAACAATCACAAGAGAGCCCAAAACTGGAGCACCACAGGATGGGTCTGGTTAAACAACTGGTGCAAATTTGTGACAAAAGATAAAACGTCACTCAGCACCATGACACTGGCAGTGAAACCAGAGATGAGGAGAGGCACAGGTCACCATCTGAACAATTTAGTGTAGCAGTAAGGTTTCCACAGACTTCCTGATGAGGGAAAGGGAAAAGAAAAGCTCACACAGAATGAAGGGAAGTTAGATATATTTCCTTTCGGGTATCCCATATCAATCCTACTCGCTTTCTTCCGCAACCTGAAAACCAAGCTCTCCAGTTAAATCACTGCATGACAACTACATCAACGTCCCTTAGCTGCGTTTCTGTAATAACACAACCTTTTCACACAGGCAGCTGGAGGACAGGCGACACAGAAGTGCTGCATCAGGCAATGCCCTTTTTATTTCCTGTGACCCATCTCTTTTTCATTAGCATCCAAACACATATCCTATCTAAATCTTTTCTGTTGCTTTCAAGATCCGCTAGCTATCACCACAACCTTTCTCTACAACGAATGATTTCAGCAAAAAAAAGCAGTCCTATAAAATATATAACCTGAATAAAACTATGGGTAGCATTTTCAAAACATGTTGCACCCCATTTTTAGAAGTCAAATGAAGAGAGGATCCTATATGCCTAAGGTACTTCTGAAAGTGGGACATGGTATTTTGCAAACGCTACCCTGCAACTCAAGCACAGTTTGGCAGCACGGCACCAGAGGTGTAAGCCAAGAAAGCACTCCTATTTATCCTTCCCACAATCTTCCTATCTGATGTATTCAAAAAATCGTACACACTGATTTCTCATGTACTACCCCATGAAAAGATGCATAAACCTAGACTACAGCTGCCATAAAAGGGTTAACAGCCCAAAGAGCTCCTCTCCAGCTGCAGCTCAGAGCTCAGACACACGATTGAGTTACTGTGGCTTAACAAGTTATTGTGTTTCTGCTGAGCTACTGTCAATGACCACATATGTATTCGCCGCCTGCGACAAACACAATGTAAAACGCTTTAGCTTGACATCAGTGACAGAGATACTGACAGGCACAAGCTGCCTTAAAATACTGCCGCTCCAGCAGAGCGAGGCAGCTGCGGGAAAGGGTAGGGACCACCTCAAGAAAACTCCAGAATAAAGGAGCTGAGCAAGAGCGACTTAAAGAGCAGACCCAGAAACGCTTTCAGGAATGGCATGAGGACTAGGAAAGGCAATAAAAGCTATTCTTCATCTCTTGCCCCACCAGGCCAAAGTCAGGGGGGTGGCTGCGTTGGGAGGGAGAAAACGCCGAAGCCTCTAAAGCCTTTCTTACTCAGGAAGCTGCAGGGCAGCACTTCGCGCCCGAGCAGAGTTTCTGATGCAGAAGAACTGCCCCAAAGAGGCCCGGGACAAGGGACATGCAACCTTCACTGCAGGTGTTGGACCTCCTCCCCCCTCGCGCTCCCCGCGAGCTCTGGGGCAGCCTGTCAGCACAAAGTTTGGCAAGAAATGCCTCTGCGGAGGCCCTCAGCCAGCTCGCGCGCAGCTCTGCGGGGCAAAGCCCCTCGGCACACTGACCCGAGGCAGCCCTGGGAGGACAGCCCCACGGACACCGGGCTGAGGAGCACCACCGCAGAGGTGGGCTCAGCGGTGCAGGAACGTGAGCCTGAGGCAGACGTTATCTGAAATTTGCTCCAGCCCACAGACTTTAGAGCTGGAGGTACGAACCCTGCTGTCACCACGCTTTCAGACAGCAAGTATTATGCAGACAGCCAAGTACCTGAAGGTACATTTGCCGTTTCCAGATGCCTCAGAGACCTTTTAGTCTAACCTTTGCTAGCTATTTACTGAAGCAGCTTTTCCCAATACTTTCTGCTAAGCTGTTACAGCTTCAGCTGTATCCACTAATCATACACCCATACAAAATATCCAAGTGATTCCTGTTCACTAGATGATGATGTTTCTTTTTTCCTTTAGCTGGAAACAGAACATGCTCTGTTTGTATCTCAAGACGGGCACAACCCGCAGCATGCAAACCCAGGGGTGCCAGTCAGCACCTGCAAGGAAGCCAGGAAGCTACATTTTTACCCGCTGCCCTCAAATGTAAGGGCAGCCTTTCTGCAGAGATAGAGTTCAAGGTCTACTGACAGCACTGAAATTGTTCAAGGGATCCAAGAAAGCAGGCAATATATTATTTTCCTCTGATTTTCCAGGGAAAGCAGAAGAGTGATACCTTTTTTTTTTTATTATTTACTATGTAGCAACTGTGTGCTTAGTACTGAGCAGAGCACAAAGAATGACATGATTTGAGCCCCAAGGTGCCAATCTAAGTAGTCAAACACCACAATCGGACAGAAAATATTTGGTGACCAAACAACGAAATTCACAGAGGATGGTTCAGGGGCCTTGTTTCATTCTTAGGATGAATACAGCAAAATTTCTTGTATGGCGGGTTAAAAGCACAGATTTTATGGAAGCGCAAACAGATGTATGAATGAGATGCTTGTTAAGTCATGAAAGATGTTCCTGGGGGAGAAGGAAGAATAGCAAGCAAAGATAAAATGTGCAACAGAAATAAACAGGGAGGGAGCCAAAGGTCTTTTAAGATAATTTCTATTCTGCTTGCAATAAGAAGAGCAGAATAAGATCAGGAAAGTGAGTGTGTGTTCGTGCAAGCAGTTTGAGGTATACCTAAATTGCAAAGAAAAAAAAAAAAAGACCTGATGCTTTAGGTTAGAGATCATTGAGATGCTAAACATTTTTCCACTCGTTTGGTTGTTCCTTGTGAACAGCAGAATAAAAGCTACTGCACTGCATTTTTCCACTCATGTGACTCTCCCTGAGATCTACATACCGCAATGATTACTCAATTTACATCTGATTTAGTATCTTAATACTTCAACTGTGATTTTACATAACATTTCTGCTTTTGTCTCTCATTTACCTAATTCATACATATATTGAGTAACGGGTTGTCTAGGGGAAAGCAGCCTATTTCTGCAGGAGGTCACTTAGATTTCCATTGGGTTTAATGTTTTAATTCCTTTCTAGCTGCTAGCAAAATATATTTTGGTAACTAAAATATTGTATTTTCATTCATTTACATAATAGTGGACCGGATACATCCTGCCTTCAGATATTCATAAGCCATAATCACTGATGGGAATGGGTATATTTCACTTGAATATCTGAGGAGATAAAAAAATTAAAAGCACTGGACTGAAATTATTTCATAATTGTTGTTCAGACAGGCATGGTCTATAATGCCATTAACAATATTATTCAAATCTACATCTTTTATCAGGAAAAGACTCATTTGTGTTTTTTCAACCATCATCTAGGAAAACTCAAGAGGCAAGCAGGTCTCATAGCTTAAAAAAAAATTCTCCTCTTTTTGCCAGTAAATTGAGGACATCTGATATGGACTCATCAAGACTCAAACAATATCTAATTTAGTATTATCTTTCAGGGTATTCTGTTGGCAGCATATTTGTCAAAAACATCCTCTCCATAAGCTATGCAAGCGTTTCTTCATTCTATTGTGCTAGATTTGAACAATTTCTCCCCCATAATTAGTATCTCTAATTGTAAATAAGAACAGAAAGAGTCTTGTAAATAAAAAAGGCATGCCACAAAAATTCAAGCCAGTAAGAATGTAACTCGGGCTAAACAAGACAGATTTTACAACAAAAGCATTAACTAGCCCAGTGGTAAGAAACATTAAACATTGCCTGTTCTAGAGATCTGCAAAACTACTCCGCAGCTCCTGTATAATGCTGAACTGACCAAAGAAGCTGCCTTTGAAGGCTTGTGAGCAATAAACAAGGGGGACAGAAAAACCTAAGGAGACAAAGCTGTAATGACAGCAGAATTTATGTTTATGACAAACTGATTTCTTTCATACTTCAAAATGAGGATTTTGCTGAAGGCCAAGTATGAGTTTTGGATAATCAAGACAGAGGTCTTAATGCTCTTCCATTTATTTCAGAGATGGCAGGGAGTGATTACCACCTCAGACAGGACCCTGCCCGCTAAAGCAAATCTTGGCTGTAATGAATTCAGTGCATTTTATTCCTCATGAAGTTTGATGAGAGCAGGATTCTACCCTTGTTGTACAATCTTGGAAAGTTTCCGTACATCTTTCTTCTTAGTTGTACTCCTGGGTAAAACTCAGCAGATTACTGAAAGCCAATTATCACCTCAATTATATAATTTTCTCTATTCATAACTATCCTGAGTTGTTTTTTTTTTAAATGACAGTATCATAGAGAAATTTAGGTTGGAAGGGACCTCTGAAGGTCACCCTGATCAATCTCCCGCTGAAAGCAGGGCTAACTGCACGGTTAGATCAGGTCGCTCAGGATTTCATCAACAGGATGTTTCTTGTTTTGTGGCAAGGCAGATTAGATAGTGAAATCATTCCAGGTTTGACAAAATTATTTCTTTAGCGACTTTCAACTGAGACTTTTGTTCTGAGGCCTTTAAGAACTTCAGGCTCCTCTTGCAAGACGGCCTTGCATCCACAGGATCCTTGCAGACCAAAAGTAAGGATGTTGCAGGCCTAGTTCTGAAAGGCAGCTTCCAGGTTTTTCTTATGGCCTCACTGATTTTGGGGTAGGCCAAGAGCTGACCTCCATTCAGTACTGCATTGAGGAAATCCCTAGACCAGATTAGTCTGTCTCCTAGAAAGCACTCTACAACCCAGGTTGGCTAGTATACTGACAAGCTTCACCGTATTCGTGTGGCCTATAAAAAGTTGCTAACAGCAACATTTCTGTTTTACAGTGTCATTTTTAAAAACATCAAACAACAAAACTCCCATACACACCGAAAAGTATCACACATTGGCACATTAATGCAAGAAGGAGCCAGGCCATTGACACTGAGCTGCTCTGACCTTTCAGCTGGGCAGGAGCAAGGTCTTTGTAAACTGGTCTCCAGAGCAAAGTGAAACCACTGCCTCAATGAAGGGCAAATCAGGGACATTATATGGCTTGGGTGAAACTTTGGGGAAATTTAGCGGGCCAGGCTACGATGCCTGAAGAGTACTGTATCCAACAGTCTCTGATAGCTTGAATAGTATTGTGATAGTGAAAGAAAAAGACCAGTCCCATGTGACACTCAGTTTTTTTCAATTCCGAATGTTCTTGAGCTAGGACATTCTGGGATCAACTCCCAGCCTACCACTGTCTTAAAAGGTCCTCCGCTGGCGATTAGCCACGTGAAGCAGCTCAAAAACTGCTGTTTGGTTCCAAATGCCATGTCACAACCTGTGAAGGTAGTTGAGAACTCTATATCAGCTACTCATAACCAAATATCAGTCTCTCAGTGTTCAGCGGTAGGCTTTTATTACATGTTCTGCTATGCATAGCGGCAGCAGATCTAAAATGAGAATCATTCAGAATCAATGGGTTGGGATTAATCTGTCCTCCTGTCCAGTGCAAGTGCTGTCACAGTAATAAACAGAAATCTGATAACTTCATACTGTCAGCACAAAATGAAACTATGACCTTGACCTGTGCAACATCATCCAGTAATTTTTCATAACTTCAACATACCGTACTACACTGCCATGATCTAATAAGAATCTAAAAGTAATTAACTGGAATTTTTGAAAACTGAAGCCTTAATCAAATATGTATTCTTATCAGGGTTTCAAGCCAGCAGTAAATTGGGACATTTAAAAAACTGGGATCTAATCCAATCCATGATCTGATCAGGGTTCAATGGTTATAATAAATTGGGAGTATTAAAACTGGGATCACATCCAACACTTTATTTTGTCTAAACCACAGGACCTAGCTGTGCTGCAATGTCAGGAATATTCAATGAACAGATACGCCATGTTGGATTAACCCTTAACAAATAAGGATATAAAAACTCAGGAGTCCCCAAAACACGTGGTTTAGGGCAGAGCTGAACGGTGAGAGAAGCAATTACCAACACTTGATCAGAGATCAATATGAACTATAAACAACCATAATAATACTTTTAGACTTGGCAAGACTATAATACAGGCACAAAAGCTACATGGGTTTGTTAACAATGTGCACTTGCATGTGTGCCCTTTAACATGTATTACACATTTAAAAGTCATACTTCTGTTTTTGTAACAGTCTGAGTTTCAACTTTTGATTCTGAACAATTTGGCTTTTGTACCATACTGCCATGGATGCAGCTATTCTTGTTTTCATTTTGATTTCCAGTAACAAACATATTCTTTGTAATTAAATATAACAAAACAAATGCTGACAGAAAAGGAATAAAGTTTCACTCACAAGTATGCTCTCATATACAAACGGTCTCTAAATGTTTTTATTTCTGTAAATGCATTCTCTTCATACAGGGATCTCACAGCTGCAAAATTAAATCTCTGTTTGCCAAATATCAAAAACATATGAATTGATTTTAACCATGGGAACAGGCAACAAATACCATAGCTGATAAGATGAGAGAGAAGCTTTCTTCAATTTCTGGAAGTTTTCCGAAAAAGTAAAGGAAACTCAGTCTTTAATATAGAAACTGAAACCATTTAATCTACCCAAATTTGAGATTCACTGTTACTAAAGTATTCAGTTCAGACATTCAGGAAGCAAGGGCCAGATGTTCCTTCTGCTTCCCTAACTCTCTACGTAAAAATTTAATACTATTTAAAAAAATTCCTCAATTAATTCCAAACAGGAGTACAAAATGAAGACTGATTTAACAAAACAAGCTACTACTCCTATGAACAAGCATAGAGTATTATTATTATTATTTACACAGAGTGCCTCCATATTCACCAATTCATATGTTACTTATTAAAATCACCCCGTTTTCAATAAGGTGCTTCATTTTGTGAAGTTTTATTCTAACATCAAGAAAATGTTCAACTCTGCTGGAAAAGAGACTTTGGTCTCAGCAGGAATATTCCAGTAAAATAATCCTAAACAAACAGGAAAAAATTGTTTTCTTTCAATTGATAGTCACTGTATTTGCATTTGAAAGGCAAACAAATTATTATGTGTAAAACTCAAGTGCCTAATATATTTATCTAGTTTGTTTTACAATGATTTTCAAAGGTTAGAAAATTAAAAGGCAACCCCATGTGAGTGGGAAAGAGATGGGGGAAGGGAGGAAGAGAAGTCTTGTTTTGAGGGAAAGAAAAGGGAGAATCTCTTCCAGTATTTAATAATGTAGTGAACATCTTGTTGTTAAAATGATAAATTCTGAGTAATTTATATGGAACACACTAAAAATACAGATTTGAGTCAGCTTGATCAAAACAAACCTCAGACATCGCATTTGCTTTTTCCTTTTATGGGCAGATTCTAGACCTTTGGAGCCCATGTTTTATTACAGCCAAACTCTTTGAAGCATGAACAAAATGATGAGTTTATTTAAAACAGGGCCTCAGTCCAATGAGCCACTTGACTTGTGTCAGGGAGGACAAACCACTCCCTCAGAGAATTATATCACGAGTTAAGTCAGTCCTCCTAAGCTATCTCTGCCATGAAGTCCTGACTTTCTCCGGGAAAGTGTCCATGATGCCGCATTGCTGTGGCACGAGAGAAAGCGAAGGGAGGTAGGGGGAGAGGGAGCAAACTGTGAAATTTAGAGGAGGTGCGGACTTCGTATTCAATTGGACACAGATAAGGCTATTACTAAACAAGGAATGCCTAACATCCTAAATTCCCCTTAACCATTTGGAGCCTGCAGAAGTAGCAGTCACATAATAAAATCCTGGCTTTGAAAAGAAAGGAGACCTGGTGCTGAGGTCTGGGACAAATTCCTAGCCTCACAGGGACTTTTTAGGAACCTGGACAAGCAGCTGCACATCAGATTCCCACCCACAGGATACTTTTTTCTGCCAGATTTTGTCTCTTCTACCTAAATTGTAAGTGCTCAGTGTCAGGTCCAAGCTTCCCTGACAGCAGCTAGCACAACTAGAGCCTGCTCTTGGCCGGGACTGCTAGGAAACACAAGCAGCAGGAAATAGCAGTGTCAGCATTTCAGTGCAGGACGTGGAGCTGCTGCGGAGGACTGCAGCTACAAGGGAGTACAGAGAGCAGGACTGAACACTGACACTAGGAAGGTGTGGAATGGAAACAGAAATTACTAAGCTAGAGAAACACAAATTTTATTTTCACTTTTTAAAGGTTCAGAGCTGAAATGTGGCGGCCCACAAAGGGGCTGCCAGGCAAATCTGTGCTGTGGGCTACTGTGCAGCAAGTCCAATCCCTCTGGGAAGCATCTGCACTCCAGTGGAAGTGCTGTATGCTCTGTCTGCATACGCCTACTAGCTCTTACACGTTCTGGATGTGTCAGACTTGTTGCACATGCACTGTGCAATTCCTTCCCTGTGCAAGCAGTAAATCCGACCTACTCGGAGCATGAGGGACTTCTGCTCATGCAGCACACCTACATGAGGCCTGATGTTTCTTGTCAGTGCCAGAGCCCCCGAGTTTGTACTGAAGAGTCGACCCATAATTGTGCAGTGAGCACATCTGACATTTCTGCATGACCGTAAATCTTGTCAAAGTTTCTGGAAGAAAAAAGGCCGCATCCAGGGAAGGACAGATTTATAACAGGCTTACCCCCGAAATTTTGTGAGATATTATTGTTCCCATCCAATACCAGTCAAAAAAAACCTGCAAAACTTGAAGAGATGGCCTTCTCCTGTAAACTGGAAGTGCACTTCCTACTGAAAGATATTTCTTGGCTGAGATCTTGGAACAGTATTTTTGTTTTTTTGGAGACCTGCCAAGTATATAGTGCATGCAAAACCAACCTCCAAAACCATGCAAGGTCCACAGCTGCTAAGATGCTGAAATGAGCTTAATCATTAATCCTGTCACACCCTGCCCAAAAATCAAATACTCTGACCTCTTCCACTAGTGCCCAAAATGGACAGCTCAGCCTCTGAAAAAACCTGTCAGATGAAAAAACATGCGTACTGGTTAGTATGACAGATCCTGAAATATTCAGGCAGTCAGCATTTAAGAAAACTGAAATTTAAGCAAATAAACTGAGCTGAATTGAGGATCTGAACAAAAATTATTTATATAGTTAATCTTGGAATGATAAAGTTAGATATATGTTTAAGTTGATTTTAAAAAGGTTAGATGTTAGAAAATAAATCTGTATTTTGTTCAAGCTGTAAAGTACAGGATTTGTTCATAGATATCAGGGGACAAAACATGCTACATTGCTATCAACAGTTCTGTAGTCTACTTGTTCTACTATTACATTCTTAGTAGTTTTAAAATGAACTCATGTTACTCAAAAAGAACAAATCTGAAAAATACGATGCCTATGTTCTAGTAAACTTCAGTGGAGCTTGGTTTTATAAAGCTGAGACCAAGTATGCAGAATTGCAGCTAGTGAAGTCATAGAAGCAGAAGATCTATGGTGTGGATGTGCTGCAAGGTTTTCTTTGCCAATATGTGCATTAAAATCTTGGACTTGAATTACATTAGAGAATTACTGAATCTTGGGACAGGGCTATAAAACTTGTCTTTCCTGAGCATCATCACTAGGTGAACAGTCAACAACACAGCAAAGAGACTGAATTCCCATTAAATCAGAAAATGTTTCCTTCAACTGATTTTCTTCAATCGCCCAAACAGTTTTTGCCCATATGTGAGAACTGGCTACATTATAAAATTTTCCTCGAGGAAAGATAGTCTCTTCTGTCTTATGATCAACAACTCAAGCTGGGTTCAAGAGTCAGCCTACAGATAGTCTTATGTGGGCAAACATATAGATATGCTCTTATTTTATTTAGAAAGTTGAAGCGACTTGCTTGTATTTACAGTATATGTTGTTGCATTGCTTTGGGGATAGTGTAAGGAAATTTTCTCCTCCTCTCTCTTTTTTTTTTTTTTTGATCCCAAGAAGATATTTGATCCCAAGCTGAATTACCTGATGGAAAATAGGGTGATATTTCTATTCTTGTGCATTATGAAAGAAGAATCAAATAAGTGAGTTAAAAATATCATCTCAGTTCATCCACTTCTCAACACACCTGCTGTTCTCCATTTCAGCATCAAACTTCCAGGTCAAAATTGAAATCATTATTAGAGAAACCAGAATGATGAAGACACCGAGCTGCCAGTTTCTAATGCAGTTTTACCAAGTTACTGTCAATCAGTAGCTGTGATTTTTAAAAAAAGCATTCATCGCTGAAGAAATATTAAGAACAATTATCTCGTGTCCAATTGGAACGTTAGACCTCTAGACAGAAGGGTTCATTCCTTGCAGTCTGCCAACATTTTAGTAAATGACACTGGCCCTTTAACAGATGGGATACATGCTTCTTAGCTTGCCAGGATCCTAATAAAAGACACTGGCTTCTTTAAAATGAAGGACACATACCTCTCAAATTGCCAGTATCCAAATTGGGAGTCAGCAGTTTAAAATAAAGGCACTCAATCTGGCAAAATCAGGGACGCGATACAAGAATTTTAAAGTAAGTGGTACAAAGTTTCTGCTGACATTATTTAACTGGGATGAACTAAATGCTGGAACTTTGGCTAACCATATCCAGTAGCAGCACTGTAGCAACTGGATACCTTACTAGCTTTTGAAATGAGTAGAGTAAATATTAGCAGCAGACTTCAAGGGTTGGAATTTGGATTTCCTTTTTATATTATTTAAATCGGACCCATTAGCTGCAGTCATAAGGCTGACTGTGCAGTGCACGACCCAAATGGAAGCAGGGCACCTCTTCCCGGGGCACTGACCAGCAGCCCAAGGACTGGCCTGTGCACCACTCTGTGCATCGAGGAGAGGCACTGTCTGCTCAAAGGGAGCAGCAATACCTATTTCCTTCCCCTCTCCCAGGAGCAGGACACTCCAGGAAGGGAAGGAGACCTCCAAAAGCTTTCCCCATGCCCCAGTAACCCATATTACTATAGCTTGGAAAGTCTTACAGCAACTGCAGAAATCTCGAGAGCCAGCAGCATGTGGTCATTAACTTTTCTGATGGGAGCCACCAGAAAGGAGCAAAGACCGTCTTTGGCACACCATGAATGACACCTGGATGAGCCGGGGAAGGGGAGAGAGGAGTTTGCTGAACCTTGTCAGCGCTTACAAGTTCTGCCCAGTTCCTGAAAGGCAGGCACGGGGGAAAGCAGAAAACGATAAATTCTTTGTCTGGAAAGATAATGAAACTGTTAAGATTAGGCAGCAGAAGGGAGTATTTTATGAAGAAGACAGAGAAGCAGGGTTATTTACATCAGTGGTTCTTCAGAGCTCACCTCGGAAACGCTCACAGCGGGCACGCGTCCAGCAGCGCCGGCGAGCCTCAGCTTCTTGCCCTCCCTCGCCTCGCTGCTTGGCGACTGCTGCCTCTGACTCTTCAGAGTAATTTTAACCATTTGACCATGCTTTCTTCCTATTGTCTCTGGGTCTGTGCAGCATTTGTTGACTATTACGCCAGCGTAGGGCTAAGCAGCAAACTCGTGCAGCAAAGAACATACCTAAGTACAAAAGCTACCATCTGAGAGCCCAGCCAGCTGGAGCCACGCGGGCCTGGAGCACGGCAAAACACAGCAGAGGTGGGCGGGCGGCAGGGAGGAAGGGAAGGAAGCAGGCTCTTGCTTTAGAGAAGCGGAGGAAAGAAAACCAGCAAGTCAGCCAGGCTTGGGAATGGGCAGAGGGGAAATGGGCTTTGGAGGAGCTCATCTTTACCAGTTCCATAGATGTTGGGATGTGAACAGCAGCTCCTGTGGGGAACGCACAGAGACGGCGGCAGGACGAAGGGTTGCCCCAAGGCACCGGGAAGCTGCGCAGGCCCCTGCACTGCCGAGGCCCCGCTGCTCGCGGCACGTGCTGGGCCTTCTCCAGCCAGGCGCTGCTGTCCCCTAGCTGCTCCTTGTTTGGGAGTTTTTCATCTGGTGAACAAAGGTGCTGACACCATTTACTCACCTTTCACGCTCGTCTTTCATTTTCTCCAGTTCTTCTTCTTTAAGTACGCTGGGCTTTGGACTCCCCTTCTGATCTGCTTTCCCACTTTTATCTTCTTTCTTCTTTCCAAATCTGTTTAATATATCAAGGGAGGGTCAGGAAGAAGTGGTTACTAGAAGAAAAAACAGTACTTACCTATCATAAAACACAGAGGTTTTAGGCAATCACAACACCGTGAACTTTTATCTTGATCTCTCACAAATGTCGCACATTGCAGAATATGTTACAAGTTTTAAAAAGGCTATACGCAATATGAAGGGCTGATTACAAATTGATTTGGACCCTGAGCACTGTTTGAAAGAGAAAGTTAAAAAACAAGCAAACAAAAAACCACCCCAAGCCTGAAATGCAAGGCACTGCAGGGCTAGACTATTATTAGTGCACATTTTAAAGTAGCCGAAGGTTCTTCTTACCACAGGGCGGCTCTCTGAAAGTAATCTGCTGTGGCTGTGGTGCCGGCACACAGGCTGGACCACATGTTCTGCTCTTATGATAACCGTTGTCTCTCACTCATAGCTGGTCTTAATTTAAGGATTTGTTCTTTGTTTAAACTGAGGGTGTGATCAGAATTAAAAAAAATCCCCCGAACTTGCAATATTCTGAGTGTACAAACCTAGACAGTTCCTAAGAGCTCCTTTTTAAAGTACTTCTTGGTTTGTCCTGACTAGTAATATACTTCATTTAATATTTATGCTGTGAAAGTGCTCCAGAGACCCCAGTCAGGACTGGGGTCCCACTATGCTATACACTGTGCAAATATGCATATCATAATAGTCTGCTTCATGCAGCCTGTAAAATGTGACTAAACTGGGGAGCTACATTCCATTTCTTATGGAGCTAAACATAATTCTGGGTCAAATATGCTTATGGATAAAGGGCCAAAAAGCATAAAACCCGCCCCTTCTCTTCCCCAGTTTGAAGTTCTCAATTCCACAAATGATCAGCTTGTGTCTTCCTATTCAAATTAATGTGTCCTTCCATGCAAATCAATGATAACAATGTTAAAAAAGTAATGATTTCTTCAATCTTCAATCAAAAGTAATGATTAAATATGCTATAGTGCCAGCTAATTATTCCAACTCAAAACTGCAAACTCTTCTCAAAGTCTTCAGCATTACCTGGGTGATCCTTCTTTTACCCGTTTTATTTTTCATGTCAACTTAAACTGCCTCAAGTAGAATAGCTGAACTACTGTGCATATAGTTAAGTTCTAAATTATTGACTTTAGTTTTCTCCTCTGACCAAAGCAGAAATCCTGCAAATACTCAGTCAGTCTCATAAGGTAACGATCCAAATTTTTAGTGTATTGAATCAATAGTTCTGAGCCTGTGGTCAGATGAAGTTCTTAGGCAGCCTGCAACAAGTTTTCCAGACAATGAGAACTTGGTTATAAAGGGAATGACAGGCATGAGACAGACATGTAACATTTGGCGCTAATGAGAGCAAGGGCAACACTACAGGTACTAGGCGTGAGATGCTTTATCATGGCTCTGCCATGTGTGCTGGGCGTAGAAAGAGCAGTGTCTCAGTGCACAGCTTTTCTTCCTTTTTCTTAGATGTGACAATAAAGCTGGTGCCTTACACTCTTTCAGGGATCCTTTGATGGAAATATATATGTAGCTCATCTACAAACCATTTTCAATTCTCTTCCTATGGTCTCACTCATTTCAGTACTTCCAGAACGATAGCAGATACTTTCCATGCTTTTGCTTTTCCTGAGAAGAGAGCGACGCGCTGATTGCACTGCTGGTTTCCAAGTGCTGGCAGTCCCCAGAGGCTGGAGAGCCACAAACCCCGCCTGACACGGGGCAAGAGCAGGAAAGTGCAGGCTGTGAGAAACAGAAAGAAGGGCTCACCGATTGAGACCACCCTGGACTAAAACACAAGCTAGATGAAACGTCGCATATATTGCTCTCCTCTCGGCCAAACGACAAATGTTCCTGGGATGAGCCCAGCAGGCTCCACCTGGAAACCCTCTGCTTTCTGCTACTCACGCCCGCCGCAAGGTCTCCCAGCAGTTCCCTCAAGAGACGCTACATTAGCACGTGCATCTTGGTCCTAATCTAACTCTGGTACTGTGTTTATATTCAGTCTGCCTACTTTTCTCCCACGGTTTCAATTATGGTTTTGCAGAGTCTCATATTCGACTGTAGTATATATTGATTTTGAAAACATTATTCTTGAGTATTTTGTATTGCTGCAGGGAGCTGAAGTTGGATATGTTGCATACTCAAGAGGAATATAAAAAAAAAAGATTTTACATCCCCTCACTTTCTAGTCTAGGTATTATTCCTTGCTTACCGAGGAAATACATTTTAAACAAAATAAAGCGACAATTTTGATTGTAATAACTGCTAGCTTGACAACTGTCAGCAAAAATAGCGCTGTCTGCTGGTATAGCTGCTCTTGCCACAAATTGGCAAGTTCTAGTGTAATTATAAACTAGGAATAGTGAGCTGGTCTTGATGAAAACTTTTGTTTTGTTTTTTTGCTATTTTTGGCTTCACATGGGATTTGTGCAGCCTTACAACATTCACCTGTTATGCTAAATATATAGCATATAGCTCAAGGCTGGAAAAATGTTCAGATTTTTGGCCTCTTTTTCACATTATTAAATCCTAAAAATCCATTCCTTTTTTATTATTATTGTAATAAGTTTTGCAGCTCAACAAAAATCTCACATAAACATTAAAAAATAAGAATAGCAAAAATTTAACGCTGTTAAGGAAAGCAATACAGAGTACGCAGCACTAAACCACAAAAATCCAGCATCATCTCTGCCTGAATTTATACACCATGTCCTAAAATTTATGGCCTGTTCGCTGGTGTGTTCTAAATTACCATGGACTTAAAATGATGAAATTAACTTCTACCCATTGTAATTTTGCACAGTTTTGTGCACTACAGGCTTTATGGTTCTCTACTGCTTATAGGACAAAATATAGGACAAAAAACAAAAGGGAAGAGTGCTTGCAGTCCAACTGGGTTTGATCCTGTTTACACTGGAGTCAGTGAGAGGTCCACTGCCGACTTCAATAAGGGCAGGATAAAACCTATTGTCACAATTATATTAGGTAATTAATCAAATTCATATTAAAATTCTATGAAAACTGAATGGCTTTAGGACTTGAGGTTTCCAAATCTCCAGGCAGCAAATAATTGGATTATGGTAAAACCTGCTGTTTATATTAATACTATTGACAGAAGAATAAAAATATTAATGAAAAAATGTATAGCACATCAGTTTTTGAAAGGTCTATTTTGCTACACTGTATACAGTAAAATTCTCTTAAGTTAGTATCTGACACAATTGTTACTCTTTGAAAACTTTTATGTAGCAAATGGAGGAATTTAATTAGAAGACCTGAAAATAAATGGATCATTTGTATCCTCTCATTCTATATCCCTCTATATGAGTTTAATTCAAGCGAAGTCACTGGTAACCATAATGACAGGAAAGAAATCCCTAACTTCCCAGGTTGTTTGAATGGCTGCCCCAGTACTCTGACCACCCCCTGTAAGCGCCTGGGAAGTACTGTTAAAGAAGTTAAAGTGCTAATGCCCGTAGCGTACTGCTCGGTTGGGAACGTCAGAGCTCCGACTGCTCTGAGCACAGCCCTTCTGCACGCAGAAGTAGAAAGGGATTTTCTTTACATGATCAGATCTCAGAGACACAAAAATGCAAATGCGTCATCCCTAGGGGAAAAGCACATGTACAACATGTTGTTGAAAACATGTTTTACTACGGCAAGGAACCATCCTATTGCTTTATCTTTCAAAAGAAAATACCAATGTCATGCAAATAACTACCATTTTCTCCCCTAGAAGCGTTAAATGAATGAAAGCTCTGAATACCAAATGCGTGTCGCCTTTTTGCTGTAATTATTACTATTCCATTGGCTATGGTATAAAAGAATATGTACGCTTCAAAAGGCTTGTAAGGACAAAAATTAAAACAAACCTTCTATAGGCCTGCTCTGCTATACTTGGCATAAATGTCTTATATGCAAGACCTAGAGCTGTGGTCATGGCAACACTTCATTTCTGTGTGGAGCTGTGAGCTTCCAGATCTCAAATGTGTTGATATTTGCTTCAAGGATTAAAAAGCAGGGAGGTCTATAAAGTCCCAGACTTCTAAGCAGGAGAAACATCTGCCGGATAGAGCCCTAAGCAGCTTGCTGACTAAATTCAGCCATTTGGACTTTTTAGTTAATTCGGTTGCTCCAGATCAGTAGGTGTCACTGCAGCTAACAGGGTATATACTGGAATTGCAAACATCTGTGGGGAAATAATTCAAGACAGCATAAGACACAGTCAAGCAAGATACACAGCCTAACAACGTCATAAAATCTTGACATCTGCAGAAATGATTTGTAAAAAACCAGAGTGATTTGTAAAGTATATATAACAAAAGCTCTGGCTCTTAGTCATTTCACAGCAAATGGGGAAAAATGCTGAGATTATTAAAGCAGCTCCCTTCTGAAAGACTAGAAATAACCCTTAAAATTAAATTTAAATGTGAGTAAGAATGAATGAGTGAGCAAGAAAGATAAAGATACTAATAAGGTATGATTTTCAGGTCCACACAGGGACTATAAAAAGCTTATTAACTGCCACTACTGCCGTGTGTTTTAAGTTATTTTATCACTCAGCTTTACAGCAGAAGAAATACTCTAGAAGCAGTGCTGTGCTTTGATTAATCACTTTCATACATACACTTTTACAGGGTATTAAACATTGCCGTAAAGATCCTTAGTGAGTCAGACTTGTTTGTGATTACAGGCCAGGCTCATTTTACATTTATGTTAATGGCAGTGTTAATGAAATACATCTTTTACATTTTCAGTGGTTTTCTAAATACCTAAAAGGCTTCTTATTAAATGTTTACTTATTGGACAGAAGTGCGCCATTGAGTGTTAATACTAGGGGGACCAAAAGCTTCATAAAAGCTGAAAAAGCTACAGAAAGAAGAGAACTTGTTTTGGAGCAGAGCGGGCTCGCAGCGAGGCTGGGCAGCACCGCTCGAATCCGCCCCGGCGCCCCAACGCCGGCGCACGGGCTAAGCTGGCGGCGAGAGGCTCAGCTCTGCCGCGGGGCCAGGCCCGGGGCGCCCTTCCCTCGCGGCCGCCCCTGCCTGCCGCCGCTATCGCAAAACAGGAAAGGCTGATTTGGGGGGGGGGGGGGGGAGAAAAGCCGCTGGTTGGATTTGCTGCTGGTTGGATTTGCTGCTGGTGTCTCCCTGCCCGCCCGCCCGCGGCGCTTCCCTTCGGCGGCGGCGCCAAGCAAGGCGCAGGCGGCGGGGAGCAGCACCCTGCAAGGTAATTCAGAGAATCAAAAATAGCTCCGCTGAAAAGGGAAAAACGGTCTTACCTCAGATTTATTGAATCAACCGAGGTGTAAGACAACCTGTTAAAACTTCCTGTGCTATAATTACGATTCGTGTTTCGCAAATTTAGCTAAACTTCAGGAATGTCAGTATGCTCATACTTAGCCGTCTTCGAATCCATTTGGGAGATAATCTGCATTATTCTAAAGCTGCAATCACAGTAAAACTCATTATGGACAGCAAGAAAAGAAAAGGTTATGTAGGAAACACAAATAAGCTAAAGATTTTTTTTTTTTTTTTAACAGTGAAGCAGTCTCATTAAAGAAATTCACATTATCAACACCAATATTTTGTTGTTCCAGTTTCTTTTGCCAGTGTTGAGAGGACAAGCCCCTCCACCACCTTTTTTCAAAATTTACTGTATCTGTCTGCTGAAACTAGACTAAAATGACTGAGCTTCCAGATCCAGTCTAATGGGAGTCAAAACTTAGCTTTTTTAACAACTCTGATTAAACACAACCTCCCCCCCCTATTTCTTTGATGCTCAAATTAGCATCTTTTCTCCAGCATGCTGAATTAATTAGTACAGTGACAAAGAATTAGTCCAGATAGGATCAAAGCTGAAACCATATTTATCTAGAATTCCAAATTAAGAGCAGGGAGCATTAACCCTCAGCATTTCATGCAACTTCCCTCATTCCATACTACGTAAACCTTCCAGAAGTTCATTCAAAATATATCGAGTGCAAATTTTTTCCCACTGAAGTTTTGCTAAAGGGAAAATAAATTCGCCATGAAATCTGCTACAACGGGGAACTGCCTTAATGCATATACCGCATATACCACTCATTATGTAACTTGGAGGCATCAGTAGAAGAAAACAAACAAAGTTAAATCACATTTGTATAAGTGCTTGGATCATCACATTGTGCACAGATTTAAGGGCTAATCAAAGAATTCATAACACCACATCTGACAAGCCTGCCTGCTATAACACCTCCCACGTAAATAATGGATCTATAATCTCCAGAGAGGGTGACTCTCGGAAACGAAACATCAGACAAAAGCCCTAAATTACACAGTGAAGCTTACCCTGAAAAGCATCAGCCGTGTGGACAGTAATAGAAAGAATTCTTCATCGCCAGCACTGTTGTCTTGAACGCTATCTGCGTTTCAGCATCAGAGAAATGATTGGAGGCTGTCCTCCATGTGAAGTGCAAGAGGCTGCTCCTTCGCCTCGAAATTGCAGACTAAAGGTAATCTAAACTAACATCCCAAAACCTTTTCACGCATCATCCTCCCTAAGCCTGGAGCTCCATTTTTCAAATGTGAAACTTGTCCTTAATGTAGCCAGGAGTGAGTCACAGTAACTCATTCTGGTAATTAGGCATTAGGAAGACCTCACCAGTGAGGTAGCTCTGTCCATGAGCACCATACACCAAACGCTACCTCCACAGCATAAGAAATGTCCAGAGACTAAACCCAATGAATATGATGGTACCCTAAAATTCAGGACACCTCAGTTAGAAGTGGCTGCTGCAGAACCAGAAGGGGTCTGTCTCTTAAATCAACGGAGTGGAGTAACTCTCATCAGCTACTATGTAAATATAGACAATAAACAGCAGCTATGAAGAGTAGTCCTTAATATTTCAAGGAAATTATTTTTAGAAGACATGCTGGAGTTGTCAGAGGGTGGGAGACATTGTCTGTTAAGATGGTTCTCCCCCCCACTATTATTTGACTGGAAAATTAGTGATATTGAACAGCAGCTCTGCATTTGTTTCCATTAAATGATGTTTCAAGCACTTGATGGCAATGTGGTTGGGTATTTTTGGTTACCAGTACAAGAATTCTGCATCCCACATCATGTGTATCAGGAAAGAAAAACCTACAATAATACAGCACAGCTATGATTTACCGCTTGACCAGAAGGAGAAGCTGATTTATAGTCTGTCCAATGCACCAAGCCCTACTTGCTTGTCCACCAGACTGTGTAATTACCCTTCACCCAAGTAAGGAGTTATTCCCATATATTCTTATTTTTCCCTATTTTCCTACAGCACTAGCCATTTTCCCCCTGCTTTGTTCTGTCCTACAGGCAAGTCATTTCTTCTGAAGTGAATACTAATTCTGTTTTAGACAGTGCGCAGAAGCACAGCTATCGCTGTTCTGTACGGAGCCTGCAAACGCCAAACTGGGGGCAACAAGGCAATCCCACCCATGCCTTGGGCACAGCGACTCTGTGCTCAAAGCACAGCGAAAGGACCAGAGCAGAAACGTCTTTTCCCTTGACCCTGCCTGCCTAATTTCTGTTTCACAGCCACACATTTTCTCATTTCTCCACCAAAACAAAAAAAAGCAGCAGACATTCAGGATAGCTAGCAGTTCTTCCAGGAATTTGTTACCCTCTGTCATGTGGGAAAAAGAGGAATGCAGCTGCTGAGCAAACCCGCTCCTCCGAGGTTCAGGCAGGGAGGCAGAAGCGAGGCGCAGGCGACTCCCGGGGCAGCCTGCGGGAACTACTTGCTGATTCGGCCATTTTCTCAGATGTGGGTTTGGAAATTGTGAGTCAGGCAAGAGCCAATGTCCTCCGTGTCCCACCAGCGCCTCCAGCCCTCAGCAGGTGGCTGAGAACGACAGGGACAGCAAAAAGCTGAACTGAAGGGAGGAAAAAGATAGTCCTTTGGGAGCCAAACTTGACAAAAACAGGCTGCTGGGTTGTTTTTTCTTTTCTTACATGCTTTCTCCTCCTCTGTTCTATGTCTCTTCTTCTTCCCCTACTACTAGTGGCACAGCCCCAGAATTTACTAGAGTTATCAACTACATATGTATGTATAGTATACATATATTATATGCATGTTTATGATAGTAAGGACTCTTCATCTTTCTTGTATCATAACTGATGATATTTGATGCTTTTCTTAGCATTTCAGCTGCTAAGGCACTATATGAGAATATCCACTCACACTACAAAATATTTTGCTCAACCCTCTTTGGCAATGGAAGAACAACTTGAAACTGTGACATTGTGAGAACTGCAGATACAAAAATCACAACGCAAATTAAATACACATAACACATTTGCAAAACAAACCCGAAAACCTGCTACATTTGCACTCAGAGCCATGATACTTTGAGGTGTCAGACTTGCTAATCATCTCACATCAGCAACATTCACCTTCTCAACCAAACCACATGCTTTCCTCCCCTCTCTGACACAGTGGGAATTTGTCAGGGCTTATCTGACTTTCACGTAGTGAAGCTGCTCACAGCAAGCTCCAAGGAGACCTGCAGGGTTAGTAATCTCCAGGAGACTACACGACCCTTGCAAAACAAGCAGCAATATAGAGGACTCCCCTGCTTTTGGATTGAGACAACATCCTGGCCTCCACGAAAGCTCCGGGCTCTGTAGGAACATAACTACTCTGTCATGATCACGCATGGTAAGCAAATATCATCATACCCTTCTACAAATGAAGAAATTGGAACATCAAGGGTAATGACAACTTGCCCAATTTAAGAGGTCCTATACTCTTTCTCTACTATTCACCTTGGAGTTATGACTATGGTATCGTTGCATATCTACTTGCCTTGTTTTCCTATCAGTTTGTTAAGTGGCTTTTTCCCTTTTACTACTTTCCCCATCTTCTTTGAGGTCTCTCCGCATTCATTTTCTCCTTCTCTCCTCACTCACACTCTTCCCCCCGCCCTTGCTCCATCCTCCTTTCATGTGCTCTGCTGCTGCACTGCTACGGAAATACCTCTTCCTGGAGATTTCTGCTGGAAACTCCACAAAAGGAATGTGTCTTGGGAAACAGACCTCACGCCTCCCAGACACTGCACAGCAATAAGCTGTGGAGGCATGCAGAGATTGCTACGGTAGCTGAGCTACCAAAAACACATGCTCCTCTTTCTCAGCAGGACGCATTAGCCTCTGCTGGAGCTTTGCACTGCTTGGGCAAACTGCTCACAGCATTTGAGAAACACTGAACTAAGACAGTACACCATGAGGAGACTCCGAGCCTCTTTTGACGGGAGGCTTGCAAGAGGGAGAGGTATGGATGCTGAGTAGGAAAGGGAGGTAGAAAAGGCAAAGGGAAAACTTCAGAAGACTTTTGTTAGGTTCCGCAATGAACTTTGGAGGTTAAAGCGTCACAAATCCCAGCCCTGCAGCCTCTACTACAGTTGACATTTTTACAAAGCAGCAACATTCAAAACAATGCCAAAATAAGACAAGGAGAGGGGAATTATATATACTGCATGTTGAAAGATGTGTTTCAGCATAATAAATAATAGATGTTTTTGCATTTTTAAACTGTCAAAATCAGTCCTTCTGATAAATAATACCTTCCCTCCCTGGCCTTGGCTATTGTACATTACTAATTAGACATAGTAGTTTGTGGTTAACATCCTTCCCTACAGATTTATTATTAGCTTGTATATTCTGTTCAGTAGAATTCTGCTAATGGTAAGGTCTGCTGGAGGCCAATTTCATGAAGCCACTGGGAGGAGAAATCTGTTTGCCTGTCAAAACAGTGGCTATCAATTAGAACTTGTACATATGATTCCTTAAGTGTCCTGGATGGTAGCAGAGATTTCCAGTGATGCTTTAGGGGGTTGAATCATTTTTGTATCAAACTAAGGGAAGCTTTCAGACAAACAGCTGTCCACATGAAACAATTTCATCATGTTTTTTCAGGGCAAGTCCAGAAGAACCCGTCTGGCCTTCCAAAATTCCCTCAGCTATCTTCCCAGAAATCCTAACTTTAAAGCATTTTATGTGACGTACTGACGAACCTGATACTAGCTTATTTCTGTGGTTTTCTTAGGAAATCTTCTCTTAGGATAGCTATAGCAACAGGAGAAAAAACAAGGAAGTTGCTGAAAGACACAATGCATCCAAAAAGAACCAGTGGAATGATGCAATTCCACTGTTCAATGATTTAGGACTGAGCCCTGGAAAACAGGTTGCAATTTCCCCTTTGATACCACACTCGGATCTCATTAGGATCGATAAGAGTGGTGTGGACATACTGATGTGAAGATGCTCCCCAGTATTTTGCAGGGAATTAACAAAACTCACTTGGGGACTGAAGGAGGCAAAGGCTGTCACTCTCTGCCAGTTCATTAGGCAAAAACCTCTGCTACAAATCTCAAGAGGAAGCTCTTCCCTGTTCTCCTCCCTACAGCAAAAATCGACACCAAGCAAAATGTCAGGAATGGGAGCTGGAAAGTGGTGACATTCAGGGAAAAGATAAACTTCAACCTGCCTTTGTCAAGACTTTCTGCCACTAGGTTTTTGTTGATTTTGAAAGTAGTTATTAGAAAACAAATTGATTAGTAATAGCCACGCTCACAAAATGGCTCTGGCAGCTGAAGGACAAGGGTTCAGCATGGGGAAGGCTTCATCCAGTTGCTGTACACAACAGACACTCATCAGACTGGGAAACTAGACTGAACTTATTAAAAAGTTTTCCTCAGTGCCACTTTATAAATAAAGAATAAATATCAGCACTAAGTGACTGAAATTTTCAGTCAATTATGTGAACTACACAGCTCTGTCGTATCTGCTTTCAGTAGTATTGCTCATGAACCATGTGCCAGAAACTGTCTTTATAAGGCTTCAATCAAGACCTGGCAATCATTTCTGTTTCTTGAATCTTAAAAGCAATCATTCTTGTGGAGTAATCAGAACAAGAAATAGGTTTTACTGGACCAAATCAGAGAAAATTTCTAGAATAGTGCTTAAAACCATTAAGTACTTTTGTTTTGCAGGCTATTACAACCATGTAGCCCAAAGCTATACAAACAACAAACAGCCCAGATTCCCAAATCTTTTTCCTCCTTGCACATTTCTTGCCTTTCACACATTGACTCCCTGCCACAGATGTGTATAAGCTAATTTTAGAAGATTCTTTATTAATGTTTAAATTACCATCCTCTTGTTAGTTTTTGTGTGACAATGTATGAAAAATCTATTTCTCTGCTTTTGCATTCGGATATAGCGATGTTTTATTTGCTACACAAAGGCTTTGACTTCTGTTCACAATATCCCCGCAGCTCCATGCTCTCAGGTGACATTCGTTCATTCAGCTATTTGCAAAACTAAAACAGTGATGTTAATTTTATCTAGAGACAAAAACATGCACAAATATCCTACAAATTCTGCACGTTATCATCCCAGCGTAAAAAAAGTAAGCCTGAAAAAGAACTTAAAAAAATGAGGGTGCTAAAATGAGAAGATGTTAATTCAAAGCCCACAGCAGCACAGAAGGCCGAAGAGCACAGATAAAGTTTGGCACCCATTTCACTAAAACTTATGTCATAGTAGATGCCAGGAGAAGACAGCATTATTGTATATAAAAAAGAAGTAAACGGTGTTGATAAAAACTACTGTAGGGCTAACTATGTCAATGAATTTAACACTTCTTTTGTTTCCAAACTATTCCAGATACAATCATGGTTCTTCCTGAATGTGCTAGTTGCTAACCTTTGTCCATCAAATAATTTGTAGGAACAGTTTTGGCTTACAGGTGTGATCCATGAACTGAACATGATCATTATTCACTACAGTGAACATTATGGTTATTCATGGTCAACTGCAACCAGTTGCATGTGTTGTTTCTCCTTCCTGACTGGATGACTCATCCTTCAGAAACCACCTTCACCAGCAGAGAGGAGGAGAAGCCACTCCTCACTTCCTGAGCAAACACATTTTGGCCAGGGGCCCAAATATTTACTGCATAAAAAACCCCACAACAGTATGAACAGAAATGTCACCACACGAGTGCTCACAGTTGATCAGTTATGTCTAGCTGAAAGTGTTTCATTTGTAAAACAAACTAGAGACCTGGCTGTGAAACAAATTAAGCATATGCATTTACATTTCTTTACTGTATCCTTGATTTTCTACTAAGAGGAAGAGTGAAAAGAGTGCCTCATTTATCATCTATATACCATTTGTTATTTGATGTCTATATACCGCCTCTTCTTTCAATTTATTAGATACAATATTTAAAAAGTAATTTTTCTCATAATAATAATCATTTCTTTAGTTGTCTTTGTACTCTTATATTACTGTTGTGCGTCTAGACAAGTGGACCAAAGATGAACAGAATTTTCAGATGAAGCTGCATTATTGATTTATAATGGCATGATCATGTTTTTTGTCATGCCTTCTTGTAACTAAGGCAGCCAGTTGTCCGGCCTCAATTTTGTTCTTCTTCTTCCTGCAAGGAAATGAAACCCTTTTACTCCTTTCCCTGCAGTCATACAATTTCCTGCCATTTTTGGGCTCACTTATACATGGCTGCTCACTTGTACCACTGTCTCTTTTCCATCTGCTACAGGATAGGTAAGTATCCTTACAAATACAGTCCACTGAACTTTGGAAAAATGTAGTAAGAGGATATAAAGCAGAATTACTGTCAAATCCAAGGTCCTGAATTTCAATATCTGGAGAGCTGTATACCTGGAAAAAAACATTCCCCCAAGTCCACTCACAATAAATGGAATTAACATCTGCATCTTTTGTGCATTTAATGCTCCAGTGCTGCTGTTGGACATCTTTAACAAACACTGCTAATATTTTAACAAATTGGTCAAAAACGGGATAAACATGAAAAGGTACAAGCTTCATGTACTGTATTTTCACATTAAGTGGAGCACAGCGATAATTTCCTCTTATGTAATATGGCTAGTATTTTTTGAAAGTGAAGTAACACTGAAAATGCTCTAGTCTTGCTCAAGAAATATCAAGGAGAAGCATTGGGAAGTCTGAGAAGCAAAATGCTTGGACATGGGAGGAAAGTAAACAACAGATTTAACTGCACTAAAGTGCAAAATATTTGCTTTTTGTCAATGTGAATACAGAAGAATTCAAATGTAGTATTTAGATTTAAGCTAAAAGGGACAAGGAAAACAGACATATGGGAGGAACAAATTTCATATCTGCGTTACTTCTGTTGTGGGGAATTACCCTGGGGAGGAGAAAACACCAATATTGAGATAGATGTCCAACATCACTAATATCTTGACCTGCAGAATGTAGTTCAGTTGATTTCCGAGTGTTAACTAAGCTTTTTAAAAACATGTTTACTAGATACCACATTCCAATGTGCTTTATCAGCACAACTGAACAAAACAAATGCACAGAGAAGCCCAAACAACATCCCATCTGAGAAAACCCCTCCCCTCTCTCCAGGAGTCACTCTCCTGCATTTGAACATGGCCTGGGAGACAGAGCATCGGCTTTCTGTGTCCTTTTGGTTCCAATCACAGCATCTGCTGAGGAATGCTCATTTCCCTGAGGCAGAGCCAAAAAGAGAAAGGTCTGTTTCATTCTAGCCCATCTCTTGAATTCCCTAGTAGATCCAGTGTTTACCATTTTACAGAACAGCTGCTCAGAACAAATACAAACATTGTGTTTGTCCTGTGATATTCAAGTTATCGTACCAGAGAAACTGAATATCAAACAGAGAGAAATCGAAAATAAGCTCAATACAACTTTATCAAGACATGGAAGAGACTTGTCCATCTAAAATGAAAACATTAAGATAAATGAGGAAAGGCCTCTATTACAATCATTAAACACTAACCTAAGCCCAGGATTAAGCTTAGCCAACTTAACTCTATTCATGACCCCAATTTTTTGAACCAACTCTCATCATATCCCTTGAAATGAAATGAGCTCTCAGACCTGTTTTCCCCTGAATTCTTTCTGAGAAACTGGTGTGATCCTCCTTTTCCGAATCTTGCACTTGACCCCAAACCAGCACCCCAAAATAACTCAACAACCCATATTCACAAGATGAATAATTACAAGTGCTATGTAAATTCCTTCTATCACTAGCCTGCATCCTTAGCCTCTGGGCCCTTCCACACCCAGTAAAGATGCTCAGTTCCTTGCATCCTCCTTTCCCAAATTCAAACCATAATTATCTCCATCAATGTCAAGGACAAGCCACTGCACTCTTCTCTCAGTAGTCTTCATCCTCTGCTGGCGAGCTTTAAGGATCCAGCAGTAAGACAAGCTCTCCAACTACTGCTCTCCTTAACTGCAATCCTAATCATAGGGCTAATGAGGGAACCATACACCTGTAGGATTCAGGTATGTAGGATTGCACAGACTCCATGGTTCCTCCATCCTTTCAGCTCTAGTGACCTCGCAGAATCCACCAAAACCACTACAAACCTTCTCATCCCAACTTTAATACTAACCCCAGTGTTAACAACAGATTAGTATTTAGATTCATAATTGAGATCAACAACAGCATGAGATTTTGCTGGCACCAGCCACCACAGTTTTGAGGACTTTGCAGGGCAGAAAAAGTACCTGTGTTCTTTAACACTTCTTTTTCTGAACCCTAACTCTAACTTAATTAATTCTAAGTGTTAATCCTAGACCTAAAATACAGCCCAATGACCTTAAATCAGGGCTAATCTTGATTCTTTCCAACTTCTGGCACCTACCTTTGGCAATGTCCCTAAAGGCTAGCAAGACAACCAAAAATGGTCATTCCCCCTGAACCCCAAGCCCTTGAACCCAATCTGAAGCCTAGTTTTCAACCTGGGCAGACAAATCATACCTGCACTGACAGTAACCACAGACCCACATGCCTGACTGTCACCAGCTCAAATTCCATCCTTGTTGTCCTTAGAAAAGCAAACTATGCGCTTCCCCCTGCTCCTGTTCTGAATCTCACCTCTAATCCTTCCATGGCCCTAGAGTGAAAAATAGGTGACTATAGCAACTGTATCTGCAGCAGAAATAATCATACATCATCAGATGCAGCTTTTACCAGCTCTCAAGCTTACTGGCTCTTTGCTGCCAGCAATACCCAAACTCTTCCTTTCCTGAGCTCTTATTGCAGTGTAAACATAAAATCATGAGTTAAAACTGGGGTAGTCACTTGTCTTTGTCACTATTAATCCTAAACCATTTGACTACATTCTGACACACTGGCTTAAAGTCTTGTAGCACTTGTGAATCCACTAGGAATCTGTGGTTGGAAGGTGCCTCAGTGGCCCATGATGCCCTTGTGTATTTGAATGGACAGGGGACTGCGAGTTCTCTTTCCTAGCATCAACTTGAAAATTGTCTCATCTCGATCTTTTCTGCATCTAAGATAGGCTGCTGCAATGCATCCTTGTCCTTGCAGAGCACCTGTAGAGTCAGCCAGTGTAGAATTAATTCCATTTGCTCCCTGCTGTTCTTGTACATGCTCTGCAGGCTATTGGTGACTATCTTAGATTGGGGATATGGCTATCCACCAGACTGCTTTCCACTCGATACCCTTTCATCATGATGAGACCAGATGGGATCCACTTTTGGAGTCTGGCTGGAGCACTTTCTTACTTGAGGATCAACATTTGTGGAACTTACTGGTCTTGGAGGACTGCCAGGTCCAGAGTTCAGTGACATTCAGAAAAGAACATTTTCTTCAAATATTTTGTTATTTGTATTTGCATGTATGTGATAGAAGACAGTGAGGGAAGAAGAAGCAGCTGATGCAGCTTAACAGTACAGTCAGAATGCATATGATAAGGACTATGAGGAGGTTTCAAAGCTTTCTAGTGTTTTATAAGAACAACTACATTACAAGGTAAGTGCTTTGTAACAGTATAAATTTTAAAAGTGCAAGCTGTCCCTTATTTCCTGAAAAGTCATCAAAGACTGAGAAGAGAAGGATGAACTCAGTGGGATAGCTCCCACCAAGCTAATAATAAGTGTTAAACAAGAATTAGTCTGGCATCTGTCATGAATTCACTATCATATAAACTGTGTGATCTCTCTGCACCACCATCGACCAAAAATTTAATCCATGTGAATAAGCTATTGTATTCATTTCTAGTACTTTTCAAAGCTTGTTAAAGCCACGCAGAACTAGAAAAACTGATTTTTTTCAATAGGCTTTTAACCGTAGGTGCAAAGCATATTCCCCCTTTTCCACCCCTTCTTAATTTGCTTATATAGGGTGATTTTCAAAGGCACAAAGTTTGGCCTCCCCAAATCTGCAGAACATGGTGGTTCTTTCTTCTCTGCAACATGCCTTTTAAGTTTTTTTCTACCAGAGCATCACGAGCCAAGAGAATGTGCTTCTGAATGGCAGAAAGACTTTTCTAGCTCCTGCAACATCTTAGAAAAGTGTACAGAATCATAAAATAGTGGCACTTCTGAATGGGTAGCCCGTGTGCCAATTGATTCTTCTGTACTCGGGAAGAGGTCTCAGGAGAAAAGCAGAGAAAAGGATGAGGAACGATGCTGGAAACTTCTTTAGTTGCTGAATCCTCAAGACACTTGGCAAAACCTCTCCAGAATCACAGAAACTTGCCTATTAGGCACAAGCAGAGCAAGCAGCTGCCTAGATCAGCCAGCTGGCTGAGGAAGTTGTGGCCCCATCTCTTCTTCCTCAGCTTCTACCTCCACCACACTCCTAGGGACGAAAGGGGTAGCGGGACTTCTGACCGCTCCGCACTGCGAGGATGGGCAGGGGCTGGAGACGGCCTCGCAAGCCCCATTTGCTCAGAACAGACCAGCCATCTGCACCCTGCGCTGCCAGTCTGGTGCCTGCCACGGCGAGGTGACATTCCCTAGCAGTTGGTGCCAAGAGGAAGTTAGAAAAAAGAAAGAGCCATATCCATAGAAATTCAAATAAATTCTTCCAGGTCCTCCTGCCCCCCAGAACTCCCCTTATTCCTCCATCAAAGGAGGCTCTGACTTCCTCTCGTGTTGCCTGTCACCCCCTCCCAGAATACGTGAAAAACAAAAAAGAAAACTCAATGCTGCTGCTGTGCACAGCGAGGCTCTCAGCAAGCCTCCCAGTATGAAGGACCTGAGGGCCCATGGGGTTCGGGGAGAGACAAAGCCCAGAGCCCAGGCGGAGTGTGGCTGCCAAAGGGAGGGGTAGGCTGAAAACAGAATTTTTCCATGAGAACTTGTTCATCAGGGATATGGCTGGAGGTCTTGGGCTAAAGTTAAGGTGGTGATATGAGATTATTTAAAAAAATTCTTAGCTGTGTTGCCTGCATATTGAAAAAAAGGTTGTTCTTTCCCCTGCTTTAGCAACAAAAATAAATAACTACTGGAACAAATGGAACTAAAATCAAAATAAACACGGCTATTTTGATCTGACATTAATTGTACAGTAGAGCGTGTTTCATGCAGTGAGCAAATTGTTCATGCCAAGGTTGAAAAAAATTAAAATAATTAAATATACACTCAGTACTTTTTCATTCCCACCTACTAGTTCTACTTTAAGAAATCCTTAGAACTTCTCAGCTGAACTCTTTTAGGAAAAAAAGCACATGCAAGACCCTGTCCCGTACATTACCATACATAAAAAAGAATATTTGTTTATGCAGGAAGTTACAACACTGCTGCTGAACTGTCTTTTTCAGCGCCCCTCTCTAGACAGCCTGTATTCACAGGGGAAATGCCATCAGTCCACTTTTATTCAATGTCATAACTGTACCTATACAAGACTAGCAGTCCTCCAAGTGCTCTGCTTGGGAAGGGAGCAGGGACGGTTCCTTGTATTAATATCGAAGCTTGCTTTAAGCAGAGCTTGCGTGCCCCTCCAAAGGTTTCAGACAAACACCCGCCTGACGAACAGCTCAAGCCGTTCCTGCAGAGCTCGAGCTAATAGCTGGCTCGGTGCTCAGACCCGGGGCTGGCACGCCAGCGCCTGCGTGAGCGTGAGCAAGCCCACGTGTGAGAGCAGGGATGCTAGCCAAGCACACAGCGCGACTACAGCTAGCAACTGGCACTATCAGCTCCAGTCAACAGCAGTATGTACGTAGGCACCTTCAACCAAGCACAGAGCATGCAGCCTAGCTGCAAATATATTCCTTTTTCAGCTCCTTTCTGAATTAAAAACCAACCAAGCAGTCCAAAACAGGCTCTGAGGAGAATATAGCTAGCAAGTTAAAACCTACTGCATCAGAAACAAACAAAACCTTATAATCACCAAATTATTTTAAAAACCTTTTAGAACGCTATTATTGTGTCTCATGTAGTTAGCCCTGCCTGATATCAGGTGCACGGGGAAGAATAGCAAAGACTGATTTAGAAACGTAAAGAGTTACTCGCTTCTGCCTGTCTGATCACGAGTCAGTTGGTCCCTACTGTAATTATGGTCCCCACTGACACTAGCAGAGGCAGGATACACGCAGCAGCGAAGCAGGAGGAGCTGGGAGCCAGCGCGGGGCTCTGCACGGCTGGAGCCCCTCGCTTGCCCGAGGTGGCGTGGGAAGCGCGTCCCGACCCGCTGCAGCGCAGGGCAGCCTGCTGCCTGCCACCCGTTCCCCCGGGGGACAACCAGCACATTGCTTGGGTACCTATGTAAATGTTTGCTTGCTTAGCTATGAACATATTTAAATATGCACATAATCATGCCCATATGTAAATATCCCACATTTTGCAATAGACACTTATTTAAATGCGTACATGTTTAAATAAGAATCACAAGTAGGAGACTAACTTCCCTCTTGCTACCATCAATGTGGGCCTGATCCGGTGCCCAATAAAATGAACAGGAATTTGCAAACTGTGTTCAGTGAGTGTGGGACTAGGCCTCAGAAGTCCCCCGTGGCTCCCTCCTACTATCAAAATTCTCCACCAGCTCCATACTTCCTCAGGCCATGTATTATAATAACTGAATCAGACTAGGGAATATCAGGACACAGAGGCCTTGTGAGAAGAGGTACCTGGGAGCCTCAGACTAGTGAAAAGGCAGAGATTTCCTCCCATGCTCCTTTCAGCACATACTTTCTCATCAGGTAAATATAAATAAGTAGCGCAGCAGTTGTTTAGTGAACAGCTTAGGGACATATTGTTCCCAGTGTCCTAATTTTCCTGACACAATTGGTAAATTTAGACATCTAATTAACAGTCTGTGCCATTTTTCAGGTTACTTGTTGCTGTTTTTTTTAAGGCTGTCAGTTAAGCTTTCCATACCTTAGACACATATTCTCCATCTCCAGACTGAGCCCTAGGCCTCACACACAGAATGATTATAAATGCCTCTAACACACCCTCATTTTGTTTATATGGGCTCTACGTAGCTCCAGGGAGATGAACTAGGGTCATCTCAAAGGCTAGTTTCAAAGTAATATTGTAACACCTGCATGCGTGGGATGGAGCGGACCAAGCAGGAGAAAGGATGGAAGAATTTACAGTTCATTTCTAAAGAGTCAGCTGGGGTACAAAGGGATCCAACAACAGACATAATATAAAACATCTACTGCATATTGGTTGACATTTTCATAATTGCATTCTTGACTCTTATTTTGTAGGTCCCTGTTCTAGGTTCATAAATGCATATTTTCACCCTCATTTGTCTTCTTTTGTGGCAGTAGCTCTTGCCTCTAAAAAAAAAAAAATTTTCCATAGTGAACAATTGTTTAACCTTAGCAGTGACACTGTTCGATTTCAAGTCCCTTTTCATCACAGAAGGAGCAAAAGAAATTAAGAATCTTCAAATAAAAAGGAAAATCTTTTGCAAGTTCATTGCCACATGCAGATATAAAAGGAGCTTGTAATGTTATGACAGAGACGCAAGTTTTGTTTGCAGTGTGAAGAGTCTTTGACCAGATCAATGCTACAGGCCTGCACTAAAGTGAATCCTCTTTAACAAGCCCTGAGTTTATTATTCACTTCTTTACTAAAGGATAATAATCATGTATCATATAAAGTATACACCCTCTCTCTCTCTTCCCACAGAAGCAGGGTAAAAATTAGTCTTCTAAGTTTATACTAAAAACAAAAAAACAAAGCTAAATACATGTATGTATCAAACTTCTATAATGATATTCCAGACTGAGAAGGCTTGATGCAGTTTGGAAAAAGAAATATGCCAAGAGAAAACTAGGTTCTTTTCACCTGTTTTGAGCTCCTGGACCATTTGGGTAATTGTCAGATACCTATGTCCAGACCCAGGCAAAGGGAAAAAAAACTCTGCAGAAATATCTATTTATACATGCTCAGATGAGCCACAACATAATTCTTCATTCTGTTACTAGTAATGATCAAACTAAAACTGCAAAGGTAATTACCTTCAGGGTCATGCCTCGACCACATGAAATCTGCCTTGCAGAAATCCAGGACACTAAAAATCAAAAATGCCTGCAATGAATTTCAGGGGGAAAAGATAATCCATAACACTATGCACGGTGAAAGAAGTCTCTGCTATATCTTTCTTTTTTTACAAACATGCTTTAAATATTCAGTTTCCAGGGGGTGGCTGCTGTTTCTTTTGGCTACTTCTATGAGGAAGAAGGGGTGTGCAGCCCCATGTAGAGCTAGAAGGAAAAATTCTGACACTCTTTGTCAGAAATCAAGCGTCTTGTAGTACAAAATCCAATCTGACATCATGCTAATGTCAAGTAACGAAGGCCTCCGCTATGCCTCCCCGGCAGCTGCGGCCCACTGGGACAAGCCGGGGCCCTGCAGCAGCCAGCTGCTTTGAGGGCTCTGCTCTCCTTGGCACAGAAGCTCAGCCTCAAGGGTGGGTGCCCAGTGAAACTAAACCGCGTTTTCAAAATATCATGACACCCTTTTCGCTGCCTTCCTCATCCCTCCCTGGATGCTCTTTAGCGGGGTTCCAATTCTTATATTCTGCCTGGAGATGAAATGAGGTGCTCTTGAAGGTAATTTAGTAATAATAAACTGTGCAGTACATGATTTTTAAGGCTTTCTGCTTCAGGTCTTTTGGTAGCTCTTTCAATGCCGTGGATAAATTTCTACAGGAAAAGCAGCAACCCGGGTTTGCTGGATCTGTGTCTCCGGGGGCTGCGCACATGCCTGGAATATGGGCCGGCCAGCACAGGCAGCTCTGCACCATTGCCTAGCCAGATATTCATGTCAGAGATCATCACAAACCTCCACAAATTCAGGTCATGGGGAGGTTATTCTTCTGAAAGGGATAAAGTATTAGAATTCAGAATAAAAAAGCATCTTACAAATTTAAGCACAAGGTTGTGACCAGTGGCTACTGAAATACCTAGAAAATGTCTGTGAATAGAATAATTATTACTGGTTTCCAAGGTGAAAGCTAGCACCTTTGACTGAAGAGTAACAACTAACTTGGGTTAGCAGAAAGCTTGATTGAAACCATTATGTTTCACTCACTCACTGTGGTTGATCATGCCTACGGAGACTTCCTTCATTATATAAAGCGTGTAGGAGATAAATGGAACAAAAATCTCTAGGATAGTTAGGTCAGACGACATACACCACAGTGACACATTTTCCTCTATGAAGCCAGAAATTTCCAGTCCTCAGACGTGATAGATGTGTCAAGTTTACTTTTCAGGGAGAAAAAAGGTGCTGTTACAACTCTGGCTAACCTTTGTAGCAACCCTTAATTCACAGAACAAGTGTGGCATCTTCCCTGGGAAAAGTTGATCTCCTGCTTCATGCCTTGAAGCTACTCTGTGCCTTAAGTACCATGACAAGATTTTGAATCAGACAATAAGGATGAAACACGGGAAGAAGGTCTGGTGGGTCACAGGGAGGGAAAGGCAAGGAGGAATCAGAACAGCAGATGGTAACATTTGTTACGTTTCGCTTTTACAGCCCAAATAAGTCTAAAACCCAAAGCAACTATGCTGCTTCAATGTAATTAAGTGCTTCACTAATGTGAAAAACCTTTCTTTATGAGACACAGCAGAGTACAGAAGAAGGTTGCCTCTGAATGGCCACTCCAAAAAACCACCCTAATCAAAGACATTTGCCAGCCTTATCGAATACAGATGAACAAAGTTAGGGGCTGGAGAACATCTCTGTTAGCAACAAAAATTGGCAGCAAGTCTTGGGTAGATTCAAGTACCTTAAAACAGAATTCAACTCTTCATCATACAAAATCCTAAATAGATTTGGGAGGTTCTTCAAAGTCCAAACACATACAATAATGTTCAACACATGTCTGTCTTCAATGTACTTTTAACTCAAACTCAAGTATTTAATAAACCGATCCAGACTACTGCTCTCAAGTAGATGGGAAATGAGTACGAAGTACTGACCTTACCGGGGGAGGGGAAAATTCAAGAGGCTCCAGCTGCATTTTACCCACAGAAATGCCCAACTTCCACAGCTGGCTGCTGAGATCTGGAGAACATTCACTTTGCAGAGTTACTAGTATGTCCTCAAAACCCAGCAGGCGCTGTGTTTACCTCTGTGTTAAGAAAAAAAATCCTTTTTCTTTGGAAAAGAAAAACAATAAACTCCATTTTTTAAAATGCATCATGAACAAGACTTCATTGTACGTTATCTATGAAAAGTTAAGTACAGCTATTCAGAGCACAAAGTATAACTCAGAAGTAATGAGTCCTGTGATAAATTAAGACATTGCTTTCATACATTATAGTGCATTCCCTGCAGATTAAGGCATTTTGAGCTACAAAGCCAACCTACAGCTTGACTGGACTATTTTTTTAATAACTGATGGGATTACATGCCAACATTTATATTTTATTTTGAACAATTTTCTTTAACCTTATCAGAGACACTTTTCTGAACATTAAAATGAAATAACATCAGATTTACGATTAAACACTGCTTCACTGAGTTCACAAGTTAAATTTTGGAGCAACATTATAAAGCAAAAGGAACAGCATGTGCAGCTGACTCATGCATTTTCATTGTCCAAGAATCAAGTGGAAAAGGTAGAAGAAAATGCACACCATATATGGTGAAAAGTAGACTGGATTTTTAAAATACTTCCAGTCTTTCAGTGTTATTCTAGGATATTTTTAGAAATCCAGTTAAAAAAAAAAACACAAAAAACACCACTTTCAAGAGATGCAATGACCACAGTGACTTTTTTCACAAGCTCTGAAATCACACCAACTACTCAAGCCGTGCTAGAAGGGGACCAAGAAGGGGGCAGCAGCAGAGACCATCCTTGAAAGGGAATGGCCTGCCCTCACAGGGGAGATTTCCCTGCCGGGTCCTGGGCACTGCTCTGCACCTGGCAGCAGGGCAGCCTGAGCATCCAAAAACTCCTGCGATTCCCCCTACCTCCCGGCATTGTTTTATTTGTATTTAACCCATATTATTTACTCGCTAAGATGTTGCAATAAATAATTGGTGTTTATGAAGTGGTATACTGATTTTTTTATTAAATTTACTACTACAAAAAAAAGGATTAGCTAAAACTCAGACGTGATTGCAAAACAAAACAAAAACAAAACAAAAACACTCTACAAAACTGACCAGAGATTCATTTGCTCTTCATCCCACTTCCTAATATCCACTAAGAAATTCAGCTGCCTGACCTCTGCTGCCCAAGTTCCCTAAATGAATACTTTGGAGAGGCAAACAAACAACATAAAACAGTAAAGCTAAAGAGATTACCAATTTCTCTCTGATTTCCTGCTGATCATTGCCAGGCTACGTTTCTGCCCCAAAGTGCAGACTTCATTATTAAAGATGGACAGAATGCAAGCATGTTCAGTGGAGGCCGGTTGTTCAGGAAATAGCTATAATTTGGTAAATAGCATAATAAACACTTTAGCATCCTTGATGCAATGGGTAATGAGCCAGTGCAGTCATAAGTATGTACATAACAATGTTAAGATCATACTGTATTTCACATTATATATCTACACACACACTCATGTAGAAATGTCTGTATAATATGTCAACTATTACATTTGTTTCCCTCCTGACATAAATTTATTACTTTTTCCTCTGTACTCAACCAGTCACTCGTAAAAGAAAACAACATTTTATTTTCATTCTTTGCTATTTCTCTTCCATTTCACTTCTAGTATACCTACATAAACCATCAGAAGCTTTTGTTCATCACGGCAACTGAATGCATTATATTTTGAAGCACCAGAGACCCTGGAACTAAATGCAATCTCACAGCAAGTCATCAGCATGTCTGTAGCCCATGCGGTGGAAGGCGATTTAAATCCCCAGCCTGTTCTCCATGCCGCCATGGAGAATAATGACAAACCATAACATAACCCATTCATCTCACAGCTGAGGGGGTAATGAATTACAGAGATAATTCAGCCACTCACTATTAAAAGATTACAACATTAAAAATGAAGGATTTTTTTTTAGGGCAAATGATTATGTTTTCACATGATGCAAGTGAAATAGCTTACAATATTATTGATTCTCTACCACATTGTAAGGGCTAGCTTGCATCCAAGCTCTTGGAGTGAACTAGATTTAAAGTTAGCACTTCTCTAGTGTGAATCTCAATCCCAGTTCAGACTGTTTACTCCAAAAACTGAAAATATCAGTATTATTTAATAGGAGTCTCTAGACTTTCTTGCAGCTATTTTCCTCTAATAGCATTACCCAGTTATAATGAAACTGCAAATACCTATAGTAGTTTTTGCTTAGTATCATTACTCTCTCTCCACCCAAATCTGTCTACATTGCATGGTGCAAACTATGAAAAACACCACTGGAACAAAGCCTGTGTTTACATGCTGGCCTTTTAAGTCGATATAGCCTATGGTTTCAAGTGAAATAACAGTGGCTTCATTTCAGAATAAACCTGTGAGTTGAAGTACTGAAAAAAAAAATCGTTATCAAACAAGCATCAGTCCAGTCTTTCCATCCAAGGGATCTGGTTACCCATAGACTTTTCAGGTTAATTCAGTGACAGATGAAATATGTACAGAACTGAAACTGCTCCTTATGTACTATGGGTAAATGCATGTTTCCACAGGAGACTACTCAATCATTAGATGCAGGATACAACATCATCTAATATAAAGCGACTTTCTAATACAGACCATCTGCAACCTTTCTATCAGCTCCATCAAAATGTCTACCCAGGGTCAATTAAAAAATACCTCAAAAGTTTGATTCATAACCTTTTCGCTTTCCCAAATACACTTCTGCTCTTTGCAGAGTAGGAACCAGGAGGCGAGGAGAGGGGAAGGCCTACGAGAAAAATTAGGTTGTCAGAAAATGTCAATAGCCACAGTGAATCCACCGTAAATGATTTTGAAAGTCTGTTTCACTTTAGGTATAGCTGAACAACAACAAGCATAATGCCAGCTCTCATTTTGGAAGCCAGCCGAGAAGGGTCTCTGTATCCAGACGCAGCCCCTGAGCGGCTGAGGCACCGGCGAGCCCCGCGCGAGGACGACTGCGGAGAAAGCACCTTCCCGGCTGGCGGGGGGGCCTGGAAAGCTAATGCTACCGGGCCGAAAGGAGGGCAAGGAAAGATGATTACAAGCTTCACGTTTAGCCCTCCGTAACTATGTTGAATTTGATCTCTATTTCTTTCATTCGCTCGCAGGCATTATATGGCAGCCTGCTTGGCAGGGCCGGAGAAGGGCTGCCGGAGGGGGCCGCCCTTCCTCGGCGCCCTCGCGGACCCAGCCAGCTCACCTTCTCCCCCGCGCCAGACTACTAGGCCATTTTCAAGAACCGGCCTGGCCGCTTCAAGCTGCTGGGCCCCAGCCAGCAGTCACATCACATCGTCCACGTCGCCGAGGCGCTGGGGCGGGGGCTGAGCGCGCCCCGAGCAGCGCCGGCGAGAGGAAGCTCTTCCACCGGCGTCGCCCGGCGCTCGAGAGGCACGCGACGCGCTGCGCGCTCCACTGGCGGCCGCGGGAGAAGCACAGAGACATGTCTTGCTTTTCACGTTCGGTATTCCCGCTCCACTCCCGGGGAGCTGCCAGTACCCTTTCTCACTCGTTTCCAGCCCATAAGCCTGCCGCCAGCCCGCGAGGGCCGGTGCTACCTTGGCAGGCTCTTGCTTTCCCCAACGCTGCCGGCGCCACAGCAGAGCCTAGAGAGCCCGAGCAGCCGCCGCCGCGGCCTGACCCGCCATCACCGTCCTTCCCTCGCATTTATGAGTCAGTGCTTTGTTGAAGGTTTATTACTATTACATACCTTTCTGGACCATCAGTTGATACCACTTAAAGTTCCCTTTAGTTTTGCTCCCTGCTCCAGTAATGTTGGCACAGGCCAGATTTTTACAGTTTAATAGCAGTGACGACTTTACAAAAGAGGTTACGTTTTCCACCCACATCTCACACATCTTTTTATAAAGTTACACCTTAAGTTCAGTAATTACAATGGTCCTTTTCCTAATATATTATAAAATATACTATACTTCTCTTTTCTAGGCTAGTAAATTTTATTAAGCAAGCAAACTGTAGAGGTCACCAGTTTTTCATTTGATAAGCATTTTCTCTTTGTTTTTCTGGGAAGCCAACCACTAGAAGAGATCAGTAAAGTCACAGGTTGAATTTTTTGAATTTCAAAATTGTCATATTTTCTTGTATTTTTACAATAAAATATCTTGGAGTTTAATTAGAGTGACTCTTCAGATGAGTACTTCAGCCCAATTATATTAAAAGGTTTCAAAAAGGAGAAATCAAGAGTAAAAATAAAATATTTTAATTGACCCAGTCTTATCTTTTTTTCAGAATTATCCACTCTGTCATGTTTGAGGTTTTGAACTGCTGCCTCACTCGGGCAGAATCACTCAGTGAATTCTTAAACCTCCCAAGGACAGAAACCCTGCTCCCTCCCGCCAGCACTGAGTGCTACATGACAGAAACAGTCTGTTGGATGGTTTAAGACTAATCCATACTTGCTTGAAACAGCTGCTAGTTTTTTCTTTAGTAAGACTGAAGGCTCCAGGATGCTCTCCACTATTTGGAATAGCTCCTGGTTATTCAGGCTCCCGAAACCCTTCCCTATCTATCACCCTCTCCTTCATTCTGGTCATTCCCCTTGGCCTCCCTCAGTATTTGCATTTTGTTTTCTACAATCAGATCTGATCACTTGTGCAGCTAACTCTATTTCTCCTACTTTTGTCATGAAACAATAAATATTTTCACTGTTAACCTCATCACTGGTCATGTAAATTTAGCCTGGGCTCCTGGAATTTTTCTGTTGTCATCTATATACACAAGTTCTAGCTGTTTTTCTAAAGGAAATAGGTTATAAACCTGCTTGTTACAGTAATTTCTCCTCAGTTTCTTTGTTCTGTGTTCCAGAACTACTACAATATGTTGACTTTATTAAAGTTTCATTTTTTTCAAAAGACTGACACAATTATTATGAAACTGAGTTTCAAAATGGACAGATACTGAACTGAAACTGCCCTATTAAAGGTCTGTAATGATCTCTCTGTGCTCAGTCAAATGGGTTGTCATCTGTGTTGGTTCAATGCAACTTGTCCGTGACATTCAATACAATTGATCACAAGATGCTTTTATAGAGCATTTGGTTATCCTTGAAATTTGGCACCCAGGGGCCTTGCAATGCCCACAGCTTGAGCTGTTCTTCACTGAATACCTTTATTCATAGCTGAGAGTAAAATTGTTCTTTTATCTTGCACCTAAAATTCCCTGCACACATTCGGCGGGATTCTGTTTGAGGCCCACTGTTTTGTTCTTGATAGCAACAGCCACTGGATGATTTTAATTAAATCTCATGGCTTCAATTATCTTTATGCAGACAGTATATCAATTTAAGTTGCTTTCTAGGTTTCCCTCGCCCCTCCTCCCTGAGGTTTTATTTTGGTTTTCCTCTCCTCTTTTCAGTCAGTTACTTGAGAAGGCTACTGAGCAAAATTTGGGTTTGTTTTTTTGTATCACTTTTTAAAACTCATTTTAATTCAATATTTACAAACAGAGTGAAAAACTCATACTTCAGTGCTTCATTTACAATCTTCTCATTTTAGCTTATAAATTAGCATGACATTTTATGCAACCAATTTAATTTTTTATCTTTTCCCTTCCTCTGATCACTGCTGTATATGAAATCTCCTCTGATTTATACGACAGATTTCTGCATCAACCTTTATATTTGCAGGCTTGTTTTAGGTCTGTGTCTGCCTTGCATGATGATTTTCTTGCATCATTAAACTGAAACCTAAATGTTCAACATAATTTTCCATTTAGCTTTGTGGAAACTTAAGGATGGTGCTGGTCTAAATGCAGCCAGATGTCATAAAATGTTCAATCCCTCTGGATGTGGATTTATCTCTACAGGAGGGAGCAGTCCGGTTTCAAGCTGGCTGGCATCTTCTAAAGACAACACACAGGATTCCTCACAAAGAAGCCTACTCGAACTGATGACAGACCAAATTCACCAAGCTGTCATCTACCTGGAACAGCTACACTAGACCTTTCTATTGAGTTTTAATTATTGTGCAAAGGCATTACAATATCACTGCAACAAATGCAGTATCAAAGTCAACAGCAACCAGTGCTATCGCAAGCAAGCAGCCTCATGAGAGTGACTTAACCTTTGACCAGTAAATTTTATCTATGATGGGTAATTTGTGTCCCAAGGTACTCAGCGAACAGCAGACATAGGCAAAACAAACAAAGACTGAGAAAGACAATAAACTGACAGCCATGATCAACAAATCGTCTGGGCATCCCATGAAGCCATTAATACAACACCCCATTAAACATGCTCATCTCCAGAGGTGGGCTGTTTTAACAGGTTTGGGTGCGTCTATCTCCTTGAGAAGACGAGTGAGATATGTTATAGCGATGTGATGAGATTGTTGTACTGTAAAGAAGCTCCTTTTAGCATAGGGAGTCATTAGCATCCTCCTTGCCCCCCTCCCCTGGAGGGCTTATAGTACTAACACCTAAATCCACCACCTCCTCTTCTAACCTTTGGCAGTCATAGAAGAAATAGCATGTCAGGGAGACCCAGTTGTTACCAAATACTCTGGAAGTTAATTATATAATACTTTAAAAGATTTTATGTACTAATGCAGCAGTTTGATAAAAATACAAGAATACAGATAACAGGTTAAAATAGCAAAGGTAGAAAAATTTGGACTCTGTGTGGGTACGTTTCTGTAAATTAAATATATACACATAATCAACACATCTCAAAAAGAGTTACCTATGTATTTGAATTTTAGCTCCACTGTAGCCTTTTACTATGGTGTGAATGCATTGTTTTAATAAAGATCTCGCGCAAAGACGACAGCAGAGTATATAATACAGCTGTAGTTTATTGCTTTGTTCTCTGTTGGGCTGAGGCCTCAATAAGTTATTAAATCACTGAGGTAAATCCTGAACTATTTAGTTATTCTAAACCTCAATCCTCTGAGAATTTTTTCTACTCTAGGGTTGTGGGTTAGGTTTTTTTTTTTTTTTTTAATCTTTCCCAGTGAAAGATTATCTTTTCTGTGCTCTATTTTCAATTGCATGTAAGTGCATGGCCAGCAGTCTATGGTATAACATAAGTTTTCTGCAATAGGTCCAGGGCTTGTAGTGATTTTTTTCCCCACAATGACAGGATCATCTTCTTTCAATTTCTTTAAACTCTGGCCTAAAACCAGAAAAGATTAAACTCATTCTCTCCAATTTTAAATATCTTCACAAGAGGAAGCTGGTATTTAAGCTAGAATAAATATGAAGCATGAACTAAATAAATATACTGCTATTGGAATATTTTTGTTAGCACGCTTCAGATTCTCTAAAACTTGCTGTGCTTCTAATTAGACTGAGAGAGCACATATTTCGTACAAGAGTGGCTTCCTTCCTCCCATCAAAGCATGCACAAATGTATAAGTCTTTGTAAAACACTGAAGTATCTCTACAACACAGATTTGTAATAGTAATTTCCATGCAGGAGATGCAATAAAACCAAATCCACTTTATTACAGCAGCAGGGACTAAAGCCAGTTATCCACTCAGAACTAGCAAGCTTGCATGCCAAATCGGTTTTCACTACTCACTGGGTACAACATAGTTCACAGGCAAATCAGCAAATTAGGCAGTTTACAGAGAACTGGCACCATAAGGTCTACAGGCCTCATCACAGGGAGGTCTTGCACAACATCGTCAGCATTCACACGACAGATCACATAAATACAACCTCCACTTTGCAACTGCAGAAGTCAGGAAATATCTCCCATGCATGAACAAAGAGGCTAACACTACTGCTACAGGCAGGCAGAACTCAAAGCAGAACTATGGCTAGAAATTGCTCTGTGTTTCTCTACGTAACAGCAAACCATTTCAGCCCAGAGCTCCTGTCACAAGCCTGAGTCTTCCTTGAGCACCCTCCATTGTACCAGACGAACGATGGCAAAGAGGTAGGTACATTAACCTATTGCAGCACTTATACCCATAATAATCTGCCTTTTTAAAGGAAAGAAACATTTGCTAATTTCTTTTAGAATAATTTAGGTCAAGTAAGTTACTCTCCAGCATATACTCTAATCTTAGTAAAAATGTTCTGCAGCCACACAGTGGCTTTTAAGTTTTACAAAATCTTCATATTTTGACAAAGCTCTTGTATTAGGAATTATACTTACAGTGCAGACTCCATTAAAACAAACAAGCAAAAATTAGTAATTTAAAAACATGAACTAAGATGACTAAATGACTAACAGGCTGAGCTCCTCAGCCGTCCTTCCTCACTGCCTATTAGGGAAGCTGAACAATTTAGGAGCACATGAATAGAAACAAGCACCTCCAAACAAAGAAATGGATATGGAAAATATATTTGGAAAGAGAGGAAAGCTAACTTTGAATAGTTTATTTCCTCAACCTAGTTTTAATTAAAACCAGAACATTAGCATATCTGTTATACTAAGCCACTGTACTACAGGTTTCCACAGTAGAGGATAAAAAGCTAAACAAAAGGACGGCAGAGGTAGAAGGAATAATGCCCGACTCATTACTCACCATGGTTCTTTGGCTAGAAAGAAAATAGCAGACAATGCCGGTGGCCTTCTGTCACCAGCAAAGAGCTTTGCAATTCTATTTACACGTTATTACCAACCAACCTGATAACATGGGGTGACTGCGAGGCCAGGTATCCACTGCTTTCACATAAGGGACAATGAATGGCACAAGCATACAGCGAATTACTTCAAACCCAATACTGAAGCTAAATGCTGAAAGACTGTAGTAGATACTTAGCAGTCTGTATAGGCTGTGTTACACACACACACACACACACAGAGATGGACAATTTTTCACCTTGTGAGTCAACTTTTAAGATTCTTTACTAATTCCCCTCAACAATAAGAAAAACCAAAAATTAAGAAATAGGCCAGCAGTGGGAAATTGCAAACCACAAAGGGAAAAGGAAGCAGGCATCTTGTTTTTCATCCACAAGGAATTAGTCAAAGATTTCTAAAGAGCAAGATCAAATCCTTTCAAACTGCCCCCCATCCAAGGCAAGACCCTAGAGAAGTCACTTCAACTGATCGAAGGCAATATTTCTGTGAAGGAGCACTTGCTAGCAACGTTCACCTTTAGGTCTGCATCGCGCTGGGTGCAGCCACCAAAGAACCGCAGCACTTGCTGCCCAGTAGAAGCGTACGCAACTACACCGGTGTGTTACTGCTGGCCAAAGTGGGGAGGAGACTGCGCTGGTGGCTGGGCTGGGAGAGGCAAGCGAGGTTGCGCTCCCAGTGGCGTGGGCAGCCCCCAGGCCCAGAAAGCTGGCAGTGGCCAGGCACCAGGAGCCAAGCGGAGAGGGAAGAAGCCGAGACACAAGTTCAAGAAGTTTCACTGTTTCTTGTGTGCGGTCGGGTCTTCAATGTGTTGTGCAAGATGGCAAATTTTAGAGACCATCTCACTGAGTGGGTTTAAGGGTCACGGGAGATGACATCCCATGCAGGGGCTTTTGTGCAAAGGGGGAAGGTGCTGCTAGTTTCCATGATGACAGAGTAAGGAGATAAAGAGGAACAGTTGGTAGAGAGAAAACGAATTTGCCCATGTTAAATTTGAAATGAAAAATCAATTTTCCTGCCAAGAAGGTATAAAACCAGGGTAAAAGGTCAACTAATATTCTGAGCCACTGTATTCCAAAGCACATTTCTGAAGGTAAGAACATCTGCAGCTAGGAGGTAGCAGGGAGAAGAGGAAGAGGAGACCCAGGGGGACCTCCCGTGCTAGCAGCAGCAAGAGGAAGGGCTAAGGGCAAGCAACCCAGTCCCAGCAAAGAGCTCCTTCCAAAAGCACAAAAGCTTGTGGACTGGGCTTGTTTCAGCTTTTTTTCAAAGAGAGAAGAGACCAAAGTTTGCTAAAACTGCATGGAAAGGTGAGTCATAATGAGGAAAGGTTAAAGAGAGACCTGAGAGACTCTGTGTGGAAATGAGAGACTGGGCAATACGAGATTAAGAGAAAAAAATGGAATCATTGGAGAAAAATAGAAGGAAAGACACTACGAAATCTGCAGAGAAAGAAGAAAGTATCCTAGAGACCAGAGGAAAAGAAGATGGGGAATCATACAAACCATACTGCTTTTTGATACTCATTTTCTTAAAAATAAAGCTATTTGTCTGCTATACTTTCATGGAAGTAGCCAAACTGTTTAACATTCTTATTAATATATTTAACCTAACAGTGACTATAAGAAGCAGGGAAACGCTACTATTTTCATTTTATATAAGGATAAAGGATATCCTTTATATAAGGATAACTGAGGCCTAGAGCAGCTAAGTGAGTTAACCAGTGCCATTCAGGAAGCCAGTAGCAGAGCAGCACTTGAAACAAAGTCCCTCACAGACTATATTCCTAAATCCTAAACCATCTCTTGTCTGCTTTCCCTCAAAAATCCCCCGAGAAAAAGACGATGGGAGAAAGGGACAGGGTGGCTCGAAGGGGCCAGGTTTTTTCTGAAGCTAGCGTTCTTCATGCTCTCCGAGATTGTGACTGCCCTAAAAGGAGCTTTGTTCCTTTTATATGTCAGCAAAACAAAAGGTCAGACCATTGAAATATTGGCCAGGTCTGACTTTCTTCTATTAATAACAAATAGAGACACATTTTTTAAAGTAATAGTTAAATAAATGGCTACATGTCTGCAATCATTTCAACTTAAAATGTCAACTGGATTTGAGATGCCATGTGCATTTAATCAATGACTCTGCATTATAATATAAATATTACTTTGGTTTGACTGCTTTGTCTGGCATAAATCATAATTCAGTGAGATGAGTACATTTCATTTTCTCTACAGATGGCTGTTAATGGCAATACCTATTAAACTGGCACCTGCCAGCACTTTGTAGTTAAGGAATCTGTCAGGAGCCCCCCTCTGTATCATTTTGCTGCTAATTGTTGTCTCTCCCCCTCCTCCCCCCCATTTACCACATTCATACGATAAGAAATACTGAGACAGAAAGTCAACAAAGCAGACTTTTTTGTCTCAAGGTAGAATTCATACTCTGTACTGCATTTCTGAGGAAAATACGTATTTATTAGTTAAAATGCAGCTCAGGCAGCCTTAATTCTAAACCTTGACTTTAAAACCTTCAGGATCTTTGACCGCAATGCAGAAACACACTACATACAGAAACACCCAATGGACCATAACTTATATGGAAAACCTGGTATTCAAGTTTTATCCTCAGTCAAGAGATGGATTTTAAAACAAATAATAGCCAACGATATTGAGTGAAGGATAAACACATCACCACAGTGTTCTTGATGAGGGGATATCGTCAAGAACACACTTTGCTTTTTAAGGCATTTTTTGCAGAAGGGGTTACGTGGGAGACATGCAGATGCACACTTAGAAGAAATAGGCCACCTCCAGGAAAGGCTGGCTCATACTTCCATTGGACTGGAGTTTGCTTTCATTTTAGCAGGTGTGAAATAGCCAGAGGTGAATACTGACAGGGCAGGTGTACATTTAAGGAGGCACGTCACTGAATTTGGATGCACAAAATTATCCATACAGACAAAGCATGTTATCTCTCTCTCTCTCTCTCATATATTTTTTTTGATTAATAATGACTTGAATAATGATATTTTAACTTGAAGTGAACATGCAACTATTTTACAAAAAGCATACTCCCCGCAAACAGTTTGTAAATTCCAGTCCTTTTAAATAGTCAGAGGGAACTTTCTGCTCTGATCTGTTAAGTAAATATAAATCTCGTTATCCAAGTTCAGTAATGAGAGTAAGGGGTCTATTCTTCTTCACTGCACTTGCATATATCTAACGTTAATGAGATTTATGCATGCATATTAAGAAGAGAACAGATGCTTAATTAAACAAATAAGCCTTTAGTAGGCAGTCCACGTGATCATTTTTAGTACAAAACCCCCTTATTTTCTCTGTTTTAGTCTGACTATGAATGCAACCAAGGAGAAATCAATACGGTGGAGGAAAAGGAAGAAAGTGATACATATCATTTGAGATGTGTCTTTTTTATTTTTTTTACATACTTGACAAACTCAAAATACATTAAACTAACCAGGCACCCCCTCTCTCTCATTCTCTCGTGCTCTTTAAAGGAAACAGGAGTTGTATTTACCAACTTACCTATTTGGAAAGTGGAAATATTAATTAGGCAAAAGGAAATCAAGGCCTCCGAATAACTAATTTGCCTCATTAATTGACTATCAAATACACAAGCACGATCCATTTCAGATCATTTTGCTACTGAGGACAAAAAACCTCTAAAATAACTTTAGTCTAATTAAATTATAATTTAAGCCAGTCTTGTTTTTTTGTCTGTCTGTCCATGTCTATGCATTGACTTCCATCATCCTACATATATATGTATATACTTATATAGATGCATATATGTGTATATGTATGTGTGCATGTGTGTATAAATATATGTATGCACACATGCAGACACTGCCTTTCTCTGTCAATCACATCATCATGTTATTTGCTCTTCCTTCATTATATTGCTGACTTTTCTCACCCATGCTTAACTTCTCAGTGCAACTCAGACCAGAAGAAAAATTCTCTCCATATGCTATCACAGTGCCATACTTAATGAAAGTCAATATCTGTATATTATGCTATCTACTCTGCAATACCATTACAGGCTCAACAGTGCTAGCTGTAAAAAGTATCATTCTAAGCACAGGGCCTATAACAGTAACAATGAAAAAAAGGGTCATTTCTGTCTTCCATCTAGAATGAAAAATTAAAATCACTAGGGCACTTAGCTCAAAGGAAAATTGGCAAATTAAGGGGACAAAAAATAAAATATTCATGGTTCATATTGTGAAATGGAAGGTAAATAATTTAAGATGAATTGTTATGTGAGAAAATGTACTATTTCTAGAGAGGAAAAAGCAAATTAACTAATATGCACTTACGTTCCCTCTTGCTGCACTTGCAGGTACATGCACAAATACACATCTCAAGCTGTAGTTACGTGCAATATTTGTCAGGGTTAGATATGTTCTCACCTTTACCAATTTTGAATGTATTCACTAGTACACGAGCAAAGCCAAGCTAACTTTAATGCTTAAACTTAAATACTTTAACTTGCTTTAAAAGGAGGAGCTTTTTTTTTCTGAATCAAGGGTGTAAATAATGAATGGATGAACGAGAGGGTGTTCTTCCACTGCACTCCAGTTTGGCAAAACTCTTTACTCTGAGTCACCAATTACACACTTGCTCTTAAATTTTTACATCACAAAAAATCATGACTTCAGCCTACTGGCCTCTGCCTATGGGTAACTAGCTATTAAAATTTCATTGGTGTGGCTGCAGTCCATTAGCTAACTTACCTTCATACCCATAAAGCTGAAAGAGCTACCGAGAAATTTTACAATCACTATCTGGAAAAGGTAGTAAGAGAGCCATAGACTTCTTGCATTTATTACACACCAGGTCTGTAACAACCGCTATGGGACTAGGATACAGAGCAGCAATGCGTGGCAGATGTCACATTCCCCTGATGATTTAAAGGTTCAGTCTTTCTCCAACTTAATTTAGAAATTAACTCAAAGCCTACCTTTGTTAGAAAAGAATATTTGATAGGACTTCAAAGCAAGGCAATTAAATAACTATAGATGACAAATTTAAAATCTAAAGTTTAGCACCTAGCAAACTGAGGAATAATTGTTTTTTTTTTTTAGATTAACCTCTTGGTTAGATCAGCTTTGTGTTCCTGGTACTAAGTGCTAATGTGTTTTGCATTAGTGCTCAGTGTCAGGGATTTCCACCACCCTGCACCAAGGGGTAAATTAACCTTTCCAGATAGCCTCCAGAGCCCCCCACAGAGCTTGGACCGACTTCTGAACTCACAACACCGTGCACTAGCTTAAAAGCAGAGAAAATGTTGTTTCACTACAGCATTTTTCATAGAAATACAAACACCTTCAAAAAGAAGTACAGGGAGGCTCATTTGAGGCAGACTAGTCTTCTTAAAACACACCAGGCCCTGAAAACAGCCAGCCGTGTTAGTGCAGGAAAGGGAGGAACCAAGATTTTCATGTGGTACGGCACAGTCTTGCTGCTGCTATGAATCTGTAGGGAACATACAGAAGTTTAGCACATAACTGAATATCATATCTATTCAGAAAGAGTTTAAGCACTGGTGCTAGACACTGGCTTCTTCCTGAGACTGCAGTATAAATTTAGTCACAGCTCTGCTAATGATAGTATTTAATGTAACTGTTTTCCTGATATACAATATCAATTTACTTTGCCTTCTGTTGTCTAGCATTGGGTTATTTAGTGAGTTATGATGGTGCAATGTGCCAGAACACATCAAAAAGTAAAATAATGCTTGCTTAGCCAATGTTACATACAGTTAACCAAATCAACTTCTGTTCTTTGGACAGCACATATGCAAATCCAATACTATGGCAGGTGATATATGCATCGGGACTCAAAAAAGAAAGATAATTTGTACAACCAAACAACGATACACAATCTCTACACAATCTCCACCGTAATAAAATACTGCTTTGGATTATAGAAAGTTAACTAATCAGTAACAACCAGTGTCATCTGCCTCTGAAACCTCCAGCATATTAACTTACTTTGCTCCAAGTGCAGGAGTCAAAAATGCTACAGCCAAAAATTCTGAGTAAATACTCAGAAAATACTGAGTAAAACACTTTTTTTTTTTAAAACAATGATTACAAAAATAAAAGCATGATTGTTTGATGGTCTTCCTGAATCACAGTCACCTAAATAAAGCTTCAGTCCAGGAAAAGCTTAACAGGAAAGCAATCATTCTTTTTTTTTTCGTATGTGTGTTAAAAAAAAAAAAAACAAAAACCCAGCAACTACAAGTAAATAGCAGCTGAGCAACAGATGAGGCACTAAGTGAAATCTGTTAGCAACTGCTAACAGCTTTGCTATTTTCTGTTGTTAAATTAAAAAAAAAGAAAAAAGAAAAAAACCCATGCAGTAGCAATTCCAATATGTTCAAAAATCTCAGATGCAAAAGACTAAAGCCCAACACTTACACCTTCTTGTACTACAGATAAATGCTTGGGTTTGGTTTTAATATCTTGAAACGCTTTGTTATTGATTAAAAGGCAGAAACAAGCCAATTCACATGGACATACTATCAAGATAAAACTTGTTATAGCCATGTATGACACAGTGAGTACAGCACAAAAAGCGCAGCAGAGACAAATGCGACTTTTCCAGCAGGTGCTTCATGTCTCAAACTCTACTTTCTTTTGTCCTTTATACCTGACCCCTTGTCACTCTGCAGAAAAAGCCAGAAAGTGCATGTGTCTTCGTTAGCAGTGAGCTTTCTGGTGACATCTCAGAACTAGTTTCATTGTCCTTCAGGTCCAGGAGCTTTCGCCAAGGATGATCATTTCTTGTCTCAGTCCAATTTTCACTGAGGTTCAGGAAGTCTGTTCTCCTATTTAGCGGCATCTCTGCAGCACTGCAGAGCCGTGCAGGCTCAGCTGAACCAGCTCTGAACGAAGCAGCCCAGGAATTGCAGCAATACAAACACATCGGCGTGGGGCTCCTGCTCTCAGCAGGATCAATTAGTTGCATGGCTGCCAATCACTCAGCTAGTTTGAAAAATTCATGGCAGTGAATTTGCAGTGTCCCAGGCAGATATAGTGCCTTTCTTCCAACCTCTGCCAGCTGCTTTCATAACTTCTTTTCTACTGGGTCTTCCTCTCCTGCCAGTCTAGCAGGGGCTCTATCCTGCATTCCCTGTTTTGCAGATGTCTCCCACAGGAGGGATCACAAGTACCACCACCACTTCTGCAGCAGGCACACCACAGACTCCTCCTCCACCCAGCTTTCTGCCCCTATACAGTGTTTACATTCCCAATGCCTCCTATGGCAGCTTCTCCACCCCATTTAAACTCAGCATATCAAAAACTGAAGTCATCTCTGTTTCTAAATACTTTGCTCTATTTCTTTCTCTTAAGCTACCAAGAATTAGTAGTCACCTTGTCTGCTGCAAAAGCTCACAACTTTTTGTCATCTTCAGCTTCTCTCTTTTCTCCCACAGATGTTCCACCAATAAAACATGCCAGTTCCATCTCCACAACGTCATGAAAAATCTGGCTGTTCCTTTCCAGCCATGCTGCTAAAATACTTGATCATCTAAAACTTCTTCCTGCAGTCTCCTCCTCTCTAGCCCTCCTGACAAACACTTCTCACTCTTCCCATCACTGCAAAACTATTTTAAAAAATACTTGTCAGATCCACTATTTGGACAGAATTCAACCCCTCTTAAGTTCCCCCATTCTCTCCCTATTACCTCTTTAAATCATATTCAAAATCCTTGGTTTTGCTCTCTTTGTTACCCACAGCTGTTCCTCCCTGCAAAAATACCTCCTTGTTTTTGCCCATCTTGAGCAGAACATACGCTCTCTCCAATTCTTTTGTAAACCAATGCTGTTTGCTCTTGTTCAGTCTTTACAGGTCATCATCCTTCTTTCATTTTTATCATGCCTGGGGTTCCCTAGGACTCCTGCCTTCTCAGGAACAAATTTTTTTTCAAGAACAATTTAGTAAATTCTGGAAAAACACACTCATAAGGACAGAGAACCTCAAAAACTCTCCCAGCTGACCTGTTAGCTCTTACAAACAGCCCTTCCTCTTTTCATTGTAATCTGTTGCCTCCATCTTTGTGGCTTTATACAGATTTTCAACAGTGTGAGACAGAAATTCCCATTTGTGCTGCCATACAGGTAAATAAATACAATTAGTGTCTGCTGGGAAGACTATTAATCAAAATAAAAAGCTAGCACATGAAAAGAACAGATGTATAAAAATCACGCGTACAACCAAAACGTGAACTACGTTCTAAAACAGTGAATCACTCAGACTGGTAACCTATTGTTCCCAGCTTTGCACATTGATTGTTATGAGACTTTTTTGTCGACTACAAATGCTTGGTTTGGATTTTGACGTCATCCCATGTCCTTTCTGGCTCCGGCATCACACCCCCGTAAGGAAGATCTTGCAAATAAAACTTCGTCAAGAGTCTGTCAGTGATGCATGAGCCAGAGTACTGCTGCTTTTGTCAGACCTCTGTGCCAATCCCTCTCTTCCTCCCACAGACCTATTTGCTGCAAGGAGCTAAAAAAGGGAATGAAAATAGACATAAAGCTAAAGATACACAAGAAAAGAGTTGCTGAAGTCACCCTCCTAATTATTCAGTGTTTTGACTACAGTTCCATGTTAAGCCCTATTTCTTTACACAGTACGAACACAAATGCACGTGCGCAGCGCAGGTGTGAGCATGTGCTTCCTTGGCATTCCTAAAGAGCCCAATTTGAATGCAGACTGGTGTACCCACGTGTCTCCCTAACAACTGCCGAAACCATGGAAATTTGGCACATAAGCATGCCTGTGTATTTTGGACAACATATCTTCACTGTTCAAAAGTTGCTGGGACAATTTTGAGGATTCCTATTGATGATGCATGGAAGAAAGTCATCTAAAACCTTCCATGTACAAGGTCAATATAACACAGGATGTTTGAATCTGGAGGACTTCTCAATAGAAAGCTGCAATACTAGTTCACATAGCACTATCCTATTGAACACTATTGTAAGTGAGATCACCTTACAGCTGAATTTTAGATTACCAGTTACGTGCATCTTTGACTAAGCAATGGCCGCAGCTTTTGTGTACATACCCAGCTGGCCTACAATACAGCATGCCAGGAGAAACACCAATAGCCTCCTAAAGCTAACAGTGTTCAGTACCAGAAGTAACCACATGGTCTTATAGACTATTCTCCTCATTACGAGAGATCATTAAATTTCCTCCAGATACGCTGTATTAATTTCAAAGATCTACTTAAATTAAAACACTTTAATCCTCAATACACTAAACATGCATAAGAGGCAGGGATGACAAACTAGGGTGTCTACAGTACTCAAGGCTCCAGCAAAAGCAAGGAAATGGCCAGATGAGTTTTGCCCAAACAATCCCAGCAGATTAACTCCTGCGGATGCAGCAAAAACCCATCCTCCTGTGCCCAAGCCTCCCTCTTATAATGGCCCTGCCAATCTGCCCAATGGAAAAATCCTTCCGACTTCAAACGTGATAACTAAGTTGACTCTAAACACAACCAGTGCCATCTCTAGCCATGACTCCATAGTCTCAATTTGAAGGCGGCACCACGGCTGGGTCTGAACGCCCAGCACCGACGCATGTGGTCTGGTCTGTATGAACTATGCAACTATTCTGCATTCAGGTAACAAGTCCTGCTTTGTTTGTTTGTTTCTTTTGACAAAGACTGTGCTCAGGGATTCCACCTTGTGTAAGACTTCTCTGAGCACGACACAGCTAGGCATTCACAAAGATGATTTCTCCACCATTTCTGAGCATCAGGCTATCCTGGCCACTCTCTGATAATTCCAGAGATGCAAAACCAACCAAAAGCCACTGAATAAATCCAAAATTGTGTGCCAGGTAGGGAGAAAGTTGAGGTTTTGACCACCGCAGGCAATTGCTGAAGCCACGAAAAATAAGATTTTATCATTGCTAGTAGTTTTCAGCAACTGCAAATGTTATGAGACTGTTTATAGTAACACAAGCAATCCTGCTCTCCCCAAAGCATGCGAAGGAAGAGCAGATAAGCGAGGGGAGAGGAGGTGAAGGTCTGAGTGTGGGAGTGGGTCATGTATTACTCAGAAATATTCCCCACAAAGCCATTCCCCTCCACACACTCTTGCTTGTTTTTAGCCTGAAACCTCAATTTTTTTTGACATATGGGAATGAATTTCAAAGGCACAAAAAGACATTTTGTCTGCCAAATGTCTTCTGCCTCAGCTACAAGTTTGGTGTAAAAGTATAAACTGATTTCTTTTTAAATAACATAAACATTATTTTGAGTCCAACTAAAATAATTCTTCCTCCACTTTATGAGAGTATCAGTGGTTTCATATAATATTATAATGAGCATGGGTTATTCTGCTTTTTTAAAATGCCATACCTCAACATGACACCGAAGCCTTTCTTCTTCTTCTTTTCCAGATCTTCATTTTCTTCTTTCCTTTTCTTCTCTTTGCTTTTAGCCTTGCCCTTTTCTTTTTTCTTCTCTTTCTCTCTGTTTTTTTTGTCTTTTTTCACTTTGGCTTCTACCTCTTCTGTTTCGGGATTCCCCGGAGGGATGGGTTCCATGTTTTGCGCTTCTTGACCAGAGTGAGAGCTCTTATCAGAGAAACCATCTGCAGAGATGAAAGAGCAGCAGTGAGAATGGTTAGGGGCCACTTATGATCACCAAAACATGTATGAACACATGAAATACAGCATCGGTGTCTACAGAGTGCTCAAATGACTTGCAACGCATATTCACTTAATTGAATAATTTTAAAAGCAGACTAAACATATCTAGTGAATTCAAGCAGGTTTCTATTGTAAATTAAATACAGAATTATTATAGTGACTTGTTTTCTAGTTATTATTCCTGTTATGAAAACCCTGACATGTGGTTAAACACTATTCTATTTGAAATCTGGCTTGTTAACCTCCATCAGCTCAAGAAAGCCGACACACTGGGAAGCAAACACTGAGAGCTGACTTCAACAAGAGGTTCTGGGGACTGACATAACCCACCTAGGTAACAAAATGATTTCATTCACTCCTTGGGATCTTTCTGTTTTAATGTATGAAGAAAAGAATAGATGAACTGTTCTGCCTGGTTGGAAAAGAGGTTGTTTTTTTTTTCCCCCCCTCCTATTTGGGAGCTCAGGAACCAAGCACAGTTGTAAGCTTCGGGCTAAAAGAAAGGGTATCTCCAGTCAGGGGACTGTAAGCCCATTGCAATAAAGTGAGCACTGGGGTGCTGTCAGTAGATTCTTCCTTGACCAGATCAGGAAACAAATGTCCTGGTTGGAGAAGGGGGGCTCTGGACAGTTCTGTAAAACAAACAAGATGCTTTTCAATGTAATCTGAAGAAGGCAGCTGTTTCTTGAAGCTGAAAAATACAGCTCCTTAAGGATTGAGGTCTAATTCTTCCAACCTACTCCCGCCCCAAAGGACATAAGTGAAAGACTTTCTACTAAACCCAGCCACGGCTGGATGGGGCACTGCAAAGACAGCTCCATTCAGCAGAAGACATAAGCAGCTTTTAAAATTCAACCAACTTCAACTGGACTAAATCACTTGCTTATCTACTTTACTGAGTTGACCACCAGCAGCGCTAACCGAAGGTGGTTGCTTCAGTAAGTACCAGCAGCAACATACCCTCTTCAACATCCTCAGGTCCATCGTAAGACTTGTCAATGGCAGCTCGGAAACTCTCATTACATCCCCGACCACGGACCACGTGAGGCCTGGGTCTGTGAAAAGGGAGTTCGTTCTTCCTAACTTCAGCCACAGCCGTCTGCAGACTCTCCAGAGAACTGGACTTCTTCAGTCCCAGAGTAGGACCAAAATCTTTGCTGGAAGAGTCTGGGAAAGAAATAGTTAAGGTTTTACACTGAAAACCACAAAGAGAAACGAAACTAGTCAGACAGATACATTTAATTGTGTACTTTATTACTTGGGGGCTTTGAAATAGTATGCAATCAATGTAATTTGTTCTGAAAATAACATTAAGTTAAACCTAGTTCAGTAGAGATCCCTGTTCAGACTTGGGGTGAATGGCACGTAATTTATAGACCTGCCAACAGCGATGGGCCAGAGCAAGCTCTCTGTGTCCCTTTAAAGCCCACACCGACGAGAAGGATGGAGTTGTTTCGTTTCCCTTTGACAGTAATGTCCAACTGGACGCTGCTATGAGTCTCAAGGAGGACATTATCTGTAGACTCACAGAAATAAGCACTGCTGCACAACCAGGCTTTTGGCTTTTTTGAACGAGACAGGTTGTATGAATGGCTGATATTTTCAAACACACTTCTCCTGTGAGAAGATATTATTAGTTCTCTTACAGTCTATCCAATCTTTTTCTTCAAGCTGAAACTGGTGCTATGCTATCAACATACACAGCAGGTTTTTCAAGAAACATAAATATTTCCAGCAAAGTACAGCTTAATATAAACTATGGTGCTGCCTCCTTCCGTGTTCATAGGCATGAGAAAGCAGTTTATACAATAAAGAAAGAGCAAATACCTTCCCAAGTCCCCCCATCTTTTTTCTTGTTGAATGCCTGACCTTCCCACCTTAGAAAGACTTTCTTTTGTGGCAGCTTAAGTACTACTAGGCATTAGTGCTAATTAATATTAATACAATGATAATGGAATAGGCACTAAAAGAAAAGAGTTCAGAGCACGCGCACTAAACAGAGAAAATCCCAAATGTGGCTTAATCTAAAAGTTTTTATAGTGTCTACTTAATGTTTATATGGCAGAGCAGTAAACATGATGCATAAGCACTGAGGAATAGACTTCGGCTTGCTATAGTCTTGGAGCGCACAAAATGCTTTGGTTTTCAATGTTTGTAAGTGATACTAACACAAGCAGCAGGATAACGTAAGGACAAAAGACCTTCACATACATGTCCATATACTGTCACTCCTGAAGAGGCTCAAGGGTCGCAGGAAAGGCAGATATATTAATACTATGCTGTGATTTTAGCAATCCTAGAATACAAATACTTCTGAACTCAAACAGTGTAATCAGTGAATTTCTAAAGGAAAAAAATAAGCTAAGAACTGGCACCAAATAGAGAATCATTAGTACTGTATACATAAAGCAATTTACACTGCCAGTGCAGGCTCATACGTAGCTGGAAGGAAGAAAAGAAAAAAAAAAGACAGAAAAAAGCTTAAAAAGCTTAAGGGAAACCTGGTTGCTAGGTCACAAAGTGCAACCTTCTTTCGTTCATTAATTGCCATTCTGGAGACTACCATTACTGCCAAACTAGTGAGTGCTAAAATGGGGTCTGAGCAACAACTTGCATACAACATAAAGGTGCTAAAAACCCCTCAGGTGGTGTGCGCCAGCCAGAGGCTGCGCGGTGCCCCGCAGGGCAGGGGCCGCCGGCTGCGAGAGAAGCCGGGACGGCGCCTGCCTGCGAGGAAGCCACAGTCCCGGCTCACGCTGGACGACTGCTCTTAACAAATGATGGCAGTTCCTAGAAAAAGCCAAGCTAACGCCCACGGCTTTGGAGTGACATGCCCAAACGTGACACGTGTCAGAGGTAAAGCTGCCTGTTGAGCCCCACTTCAGTTTCCGGGGTGCACACGGGCTACAGCGTGCGGTCGGTCACCTGGGCACATCCCAGGCGCTTCAGGCAGGGCTGCAAAGCGAAGGCTCTTTGTCAGACACATGCCTTAAACAATCGCCTGGGAAACACACAGCGCTATCGGCAAAGTGCGCTTCTTTCTGTATAAATAGTCTGTATTTTGCCGTTTTGTCCTAACATGAAAGTCCCCCCGAGGAATTAATTTTAGCAATAACTAGCAATAACTTCCTGTTTTCTGGTACTTTAAAGAGAGCACTTACAGTGACTCGCATGTCATATTTTCAGTTTTCTATTAAAATGAGAAAAGAGAAAGTAAATGGAGCACTCTTTACTTACCAAATAAATTCAGAAAAACATTCTTTTGGAAAACTGAAATTTTTTTTAATGCCCCCAAAGTTAGGGCAGAAACAGAATTGACTTATGATCACTTCATTGCCTAATGTTATCAAATATTGGGTTACATCAAAAAATGGAATAAAAGGGCAAAGATTAACTACTTTTCTCTCTCAGTGGCAATGAAAGTGAAGTTTCATCTGTCATCTTCCCATGTTCTGTTATTTAAAAAGTATCCTCATTTATTCAAAAGCTACTGAGACCCTTTAGTAACAGATTAATAGTTAGCATTCAGTCGCCCTTTCCTAAGGCTGTAATCATTTAGCCTGAAATTTCACTGGCAACATTGGAAGTTTCTCACTATTAGCATCAAAATCCTCCCATGAAAAAACATCTGAACCCAGGTGATAAATGACTGCATTTTTCCTTATTGATGCCAGGAGTATCAATGGAACCTCAATAAGGAGGAGAATATTTAGTCAAGGAGTTTACATCAATGGACATGTTTGCTGGGTTCATCGGGGAGAAGTTTATATTTTTCCAGTTCTGCTTTTATTCCCTTTACCTTTCACGGCAAGGCTGCGGCCATCACTCCCACTAGCGCACAGCTGAAGACACAGGAGGAGAGGGGCTGCTGCAAGCTGGCAGACCCATCAGCGTGCTTGCAGAAACGGCATCTGCAGCTGGGGCTTTCCGGGGAAATGCCCAGGACTCCGCAGCCAGCGGGACCGGACCAGGCTCCCAACCAGGGAGAGTCCCCTCCCCTTCCCCCCAGTGACCTCGGCTATTTCTGCAGACCTTTAGGGCTACTTTAAGCCTGAAAACATGAATTTTCCTCTGGGATTAAAAAAAAAAAAAAAAAAAAGCCACTACTCTCCCTGCCAAAAACCCAATCCCCCAAACTGCCATCTAATCTTATGTTATTAGCAGACATTTCTTGTGCATGAGAGAGAGAGAGAGAGAGAGAGAATATCTAGCCCTACTTAGATTTTGGATGCAAAAATATAGTAAGGCAATGAGTAATTTAATTGTTCATTATGTGCAAAAATACTTTTCCCATAGATTTTAAATTTCTTGAGGCCTCATTTATAGTATAGTATAGTTACAGTCTTATAGCATAAGGATAAAAAGTCAACTGCGGAATCCACTTTATTTTCTATAAATGGTGCATTATTTTATGCATCTCTACTGAATTTTGGAAAGAAAACAACAACTGATATCAGTAAGTGCCTATGACTGGCTGAAACCAAGTCACTGGTTCCAAGATAACATCCCTAAGTGATCACCCTTTAACTGGAAGACAGGATGATATGTACCTCCATTTTCTATTTGTTTCATTCAGTGCCAGCATGGCTATCAGAGATGGGTTTTTTCCCCTCAATGCACAAGTAAAAGTAAACTCACTTTCTGTTCTTTTATTATTATCAGATATTTACAGGCTTCTCTCTCCCACATGTGCACACTCCTTTCTCTTCTGGAGCCAAGCAGAAGGAAAGATACCAAAAGGGAGAAAATCAAAGGGAGCTGGGAAGCGCCGCGGCGCTGCGGGCAGTGCAAGCCGCCCCGGAGGCAGCGACCCGAGCGCAGCCGTGGACCCCGGCGCCCTGCAGGAAAAGCAACTCCTAAGACACTCTGAAACTTTAACGTTTATACTTATTTATCATTAATTTTACATGTTTCCTTATTGAAACCTGAAACTGTAAGAACATGCTTAAAGCATAATATTTACAGGAACAAATTTGTATGAGCTACACTAATTTGCTTTCTAAAATTCTGAAAGATATAGTGTGGTTAAAACCACTTTATGAAGAAAAAAAATGACAGGAAAGTTTTGCTGAGACTGAGAAATCAGAATAAACACAGTTTTAATAGATTACATAGATTCTGGCTCTATAGTCACTGGAGCCCTCAACATACCCACTCCTGTTTCCTCCTGCATGGCACAACATGCTGGAGGCGCACAGCATCCTAGGGAATACTAAATGGTTAAGAAGAAAACAGCAAGTCCTCTACCCCATGGGTACACAGTGCACGTTCACATGATGCTGAAAACACAAACAGTTCACTGATTACCTCCATGGACTTTTTTCACACGAATTAATGTACTGCTAAACTTAAATTGCCCCTGTAGAGGTGAGCCTGGCAGAGAAAATTTCCAAAGCACCTAAGCTTCTGCTCAGGAAGGAAAGGACAAGGCTCCTGCTGCACAGGATCATACGGTACAGCAATCAGGCTGATAAGCAGGGCCCAGCTTAAAACTGAGTCCAAATATATCCTTGCTGTAGGGCTACCATTTGTATGAGAACGAGCAGGCTCTGTTAACCATGGGAAAGATGTCCAAAGATACAGAAAGCAAGAGACAGCCAGTAAGACTTGACTGCTTTACTCTCCTTTGCTCCTTTTAAAAATCTACCCCTAAATAAATCGATGTGTAAAGTGAAAAGTGTTGGTGTCCCTTTTAATAAGCATAAGGTCAAGAGAGAAAACAGTCGCCGTTATTACCGACCTCCATGTGACAGGAACATCAGAGACCAGGTAGACAGACATGGCTCTTGCCCACAGGGTTGCAACATCATATGGTGGCTTGAATTAATTCATGTACACTTCTTTGTGAACCATTTTGTTTAATGTAGTTCCATTTATTTCTGGTAGGATTCACAGTATGCACAACTGCAAAGGATTCTTCCTCTCACTTATGTTTTTAAATTCAGATACTTCCTCAATCACCAATTGACTCAATGCAGAGAATGATTTAGGAAGGAGGGATCTGGAAGTCGTTACCTCAGTTAGTTAGTGATTTTCAAATAGAAAGCTTTAGGAGGATATTTCTGTAGAGTAGCCTTAAATGATACTGCGGCCCTTTCAATGCTCGTTTATAGTGTAAGCACAGAAAAGATTATGAAGGACTCGATAAAAAGCAAGACAAAAGCACCAGCTTTCTTGCACTCACAAATTAGAGACAACAGGCATCGTTTTGCTCATTTGATACCTCAGAGCAAGCATCTCAAATGAGAAGCAGGAATACTGAACACTGACAGAAAAACCTAAGAAAGAAAAATCAAAGTATGGGGGAATTTAACAAGTCCTCTGATTAAAAGAGCCGGTTACAGACTTCTTATTCACAGATATTTCAATCCATTTTACTACCTATAATGATTGCAATTTAGCTCATATTTGCACAAACTGCAATTTCCTCCATGAATAATGGCAGTGCACAATTTGGAGCCCAGACGGTATGCGGGGAATAAGGCAGTCATTAGGCAAGAGGCAGAAATGCAGGACTCCTGGCACCTTTGAAAGGTATGCTGGGGCCGCTGCTTTCTACAGTCTTATCACTAACACACACCGATACTGCAAGGCAGTGTATTAATATTTCAAAAAGAATAATATGTACATCATGAAACATTTCTAAAACATGCTAATAAGTTTCACAGAGCAACAACATTAAAGCTAAGAATTAGGAGTGAAAGAAGAAGGAGATTCAAGCAAAAGCACATGGAGAAACGGCACTTGCATTTGCTGTGGTAGTGCTGAATGTTGGACAAAATGCAGGAAAGCCAATCTTTGCACAAAAGAACGATGTTATCTGTCAAAATAATTAGTTTTCTTTATTTGGTTACATAAGTTTAACCTCTGACATAGCCTTCCACTTCCCAGCATAGCTCTGTATCTAGCAAAAAGTTTTCCTCGGCATTTGAACCCCCACTCCTCCAGCAGGCTAGTGTTTTCTTTCCAGTTGGTAAAAACTGAAGCACTTGCTCCGAGTATAAATTCAGCTACTTGACCTTCTACAAAACAGGAGCTTTCTCCTCAAGGATATTTATGTATATTAAATTGATTTTAGATACAGGTGTTACAACCTGCTAGGGGAAAACAGATACGGGAAAAGCAACACAGACAGGAAAAAGTCCAGTTTGCAGAAAAGATGATTCCCCGGTGACTTCAGGCACCTTGTAAATTGAACTTTGTGGAACTGAGGAGCAGTAAAAATTGGAGTGCCCCGTGATTGCCTCACTCCTGTTTCCCCCCCACACCCTGATAAGGTCACAGATTTCATTCCTGCTTAAAAGACTGGGAAATGTGACACTTTCTCAGATTAATTGATCTAAATTACACTTCTTGTAAGCTAGAACAACATTTTTGTTCCCAGAACAAAGCTTAACATGAAGTAAGAGTCCCTGCGCTAAAATTCAAGCAAAGTCACTTTTAACAGCAGGAGGCTAAATTCTAGAAAGTTAAATACGACCTGTGGGACAGGGGAGGAAACTTCTTCAGCAGCCGAACAGCAGAAAGGAAGCCAATACTTAAACTAAATTCATGGTTATGATCTATCAATTTCATTAAGCCTTAAGCCCGCATTGAAAAAGTCTGCTGAATTATTACTCAATCTTAGTCATCAAGCCTGAAATAAGATTTTCAAAAACATGGCTAATTTAAATCAGAAATAACAAATTGCAACAATGCAAAAAGTTCGTAATAAGCTTGTTTTCTTCCCTAATTCAAAGCTTTTTTGGGTTATTTACATGTGAATGCAGACAGAAATCCTCTTCTATCAATCATTTTATTCACAATTGTTTTGTTTAAAAAGTGCTATGTCATTTTTGTGCATTGAGTTTTGGCCTGGACACATTTTAACAGACGCTCATATAAGCTGCATGTTAAAGACTGCTTTAAGCATCATTTGGGGATTAATTTAGGCTGCTGCAACAACAAGGAATTTTATTAATGTAAAAGAAAAGCTAAGGCAAGGCAACAGAGAAAAACATATTGCAATTTCACTAATTTAACCAGCAATAAAAAAATTAATTGTGTAAAACACTTCTTTTGTGTCTGCTTTTTCTTATCCAAGAACATTACAGAAAAAGCTAGATTTTAACAAACTCACCTGGAAAACAGACACCCTTAGCTAATAAAGGTATTTCTTTTGCACACCTGCCCACACGCTAATGAGTGAATCCTACACGCTTGAGATGTTTACGAGCTCTATTTATTGCTACCCTACCACCACCAGACTGCCCAACAGCCGCTCTAATTTAAGAAGCTCTAAATATTGTTGCCATGGGTGACACATGAACATGGAGTAAGGCAAAGCTCTGCTAATAAAAAGGCTTTCACAGCATTTCAGTCCTTGCTCATGAGTAAAGTTAAAATTTATGGCTTTTAAAATACTGGATCTGAGAGAGGTCAGGTTAAATGGCTGCTAGTAATAAAAGGAATCAATATGCCACAGCATCTGAAGCAGCCAGCAAACTAAATAAACACTTCATCCAAATCCACTTGGCCCTGAATTAAAAGAACATAAAATACTGTATTTATTTTGTTTGCCCTCCACCAGTCAGTGGTTTGCATTGCTACATCCGCTCGAATTCAGCACAGAGCAAGCAACAAACACATGTTGGCCAAGTAGCAATTAAACTGTATGTCAAGGCTAGGAGCAATTAACTGGGCATTAACCTTATCGGGGAACCACTTGTGGATTAGCTGACTACAAACATACAAACATCTCAGTCTGGGAAGATTCTGCAACGTGTATTTACAAAGGCTTCAGAGGACTCAGACTTTCTGTCTCAGGCACACACAGGGTAAACGAGCCATCTTCAATAACAACCCTTTCTTCATAATCCCTGAACAAAACCAGAACCACCTCTTGCAGCGATGAGCATGTCCTAGCAGCACAGAACCGTAAGACAGCTTAGTCCTTACTGCACTTTAACATAAAGCAGACCAGAAGAAGTAATGATGCGACCTCATGTCTTTTAATCCTAAACCTACGTTTGGTTCAGTTTAGAGACTGATTTTCAAAAGAAGTTATGAAAACCTGTTCTCTTGTATTTATTTGTACATGTTTAAATGGTTGTGTGGAGGTTAATTTTCAGTTTAAGAAATTACTGTACATTTTGCTCGAAATTGCCAGCAAACTACCTGTATAAAAGATAAAAAAAGCATCTGGAACCTATATACACCAGTCACTGTCTGAAAGCATGCATGCCTTTGAAATTGCTTTGTTTATGAGCTTACTAATATTTGTCTTGAAACAGTTTTGAAAAGCTTATGCGAAAAGCCAGCTCTTAAACAGGAATATGCAGAATTCTGTCAAACCTATTATTAACTAAGAGAAATGGTTATCTGGCACAGCTCCGACTCAAAATCCCTACAGAATCTGAGAAGGATTATGTAGGTTTTCAGCAAAAGAGTCCTCAACACAAGTTCCTTTTTATTTCCCAGTGAGATTTTTAAGATCACTTGAATGTTTAAAAGTTTGATAACAGTATTTTATTGCAGCTTCCTAACAGCTGAGCCCGTAGTTGTAGTGACATTGCGACTTTAACCTACATTCATTTCATATGCTTCAACATTTTTTAAACTATCCTCTGGACTGAAACCTCTCTGCTTGGTCTCATTCCAGAGATGAAGATTGTTTTTGGAGAATGAAAACAACAAAACCCCAAAGAACACACCTCCCTTTGGCCAAATCTGAGTAACTGAGGAGTGGGAAAAGTGCATCTTTCCAGCTGGGTAATGCTTTTTTCCCCCCTATTCACCCATAACTCAAAAAGACTGAAAGAAACTCTTTCAAGCTTTGCATGCAAGTAGCCTGTGAACTAGGTCTTTACTACAGCTTTTAGGGAAGGAAAGTTTAATTTCCATGTCTAGGTTATTTCCTCTAACATTAGTTGGATCTGGGTAAATTTGGCAGTAAACTTACACCTAAAGTACAGGAACAGAAATACATGCACATTCCCATAGGTACATGAGCATACAATGATATTTCATATTCACATTTTCAGCCATTACAATGATCCCATCCACCCACACATCGGGAGCTAGAAAGGAATATTCACAAATGCTCCTCAACCTATGTGTTTAAATAAGACGCACAGTTTGATAAGAAACTCAAAAACGCAAAAGGGTCATGTCAGCAGAGAGAAGATAAGTAAAATAAGGAAAAACTTTAGTACTGAGAACATGCTTTAGAGGTCTTAGAACACGGAAAATATTATCAGGGCTTTTTTCCATGGAAATGAATCCATATAAAAAAATCATGATCAATTCATGGAAAAATTGGCAAGAAATTCCCCTTCTAAGCAGCTGCAGCAGATGACTTTGCTAAACTGTCCTGTAGCGTGCAAGGACACAGACTTGTATCTGATGACATCCGGCAGTCTTCTGGGGGTTTTAACCAACATCACTCACAACTGGTTTACAATCCTAGCCTTGCTTAAAAAAAAGTCAAAACACTATTTTAGCTATACTGGTTAACTCTGAGACTTAACACATATGATGTACTACTTCGCATTTTACATTTGTTTGGGTATATGGTACTAACCCTCCCTAAGGGGACTGCAGCTCCCTTGGTGGATATGTATGTCGTGATGTGACATTTTAATAAAAAGGTTATTTTTAAAAAGAAGCTGGCAAGGAGGTGAATGAGAGATCACATACAGCTGGATTCTTAAATCTGTATTTCTGAAAAACCCACTCCATCCTTAGACTTTTAGCAAATGTGCGCCTAACCTTAAATATCCCCCTTAGATAGGGAAACCCTCCCAGATCCCTCAGTTTTGTTTCCACTATCATTGCAGCCATTTTTAGTATCCTAAAGATGTTATCCTACTAATTACCGAGTTAGGTATTAAAGATTTTTACAGTAGTGTGCAGTTTACATTGCTAAAATGTGTTTCAATGGCGAATAAGAAAAACTAATAGAATTGCTGCATGGGACACAACCTAGAATATGTAGTGGCAAATGAATACATACAGACTTTTCTTAAGATCTTCTGTTGGACCTTATCCATTTTTCTTGCCTATGTGCAAATAATGGTACCCTGGTCCCTTCCACTTGCCTGACAAATGGAAAGTGGATACAAAGATGTTCCTAAGAATAATATGGTATCAGATTGCAGAAACGGAGGATCAAAGGAAAAGAAGGGTCATTCCAATTCTTCCTGTTGGCAACCCTCACCAAGCATTAGAGACTTTTCTAGAGAAGTTAGTCAAAGCACTGTCCTAAATTATGGTCAAAAATTCCAAATTTCCATAAGTTTAATATGATGGTAAGCAGCAGCTGGGAAATGCCACACGGATACTGTAATCGAGATCACTTGGCATAGGTTAAGCACAATCAAATAAAATTTTAATACAGACAAATCCAAGATGACTTATCTCAGAATGAAATGGTTTCTTTTAAGCTGAGACTCAACGTGATTGGAAAATGCGCGCTTCTGCTCAGTAACACTATGAACTTTTGAAGCATGAACCAGAGTCAAGCCGCAAGTGGATCAGGATGCATTTGGATAACCAAACTTTTAATCAACCATATTAGAAAACTGGCACAGCACCACAGACCAGCTGTAGAAGTCAGCCTTTCAGACCTCAGTTTGATCTACTAAACCACTTGGTGGTTGGGATCCCTGGACAAAATTTCAAAATCTGGTATTACAAAGGCAGCTGTTCTATAAGATCGTGCCACTCTCTTTAAAGTTATTTTGAATAAATGGCAATCCCTTCAAAATAAATCAGTACATATGAAACAACTTAAATTAATATTGAATTGCAATCCTTGCCTAGAGCAGAATCCTAAGCAATTAATAGCAACGGCAGCTTTTAGGAGCCTTACTCTAGTATCAAAGTCTCAATTTCTGATGTTCCGATCAACAAGGACTCTAGAACTGGGACGGATAATTTCATTTTCAAGCTGGTTCGAGCCTTGGAGCCAAATCCTCAGCTGGGGTAAATCAACACCTTTCCTCCGGCTGTCAGCTCAGGCAGCTGAGTGTCTGGCCTTTGATCTCTGTGCTCTGCTGGCACCGTACTTTGGCATTACACATACCTGCCCACCGAGAGTCTGCATTAACTCATTTTACGTAAGTTACCCAAGTATCAGATGTTAATAACTTCAGCCTGAGGTGGATTCAAAGTGGATACTCTCTTTATTGTTTTAGCAGTCCAAAGAGCCATCTTCAATCGCCCCCAAGACCTGCTAAGGGAGTGAGAAGAACTGAATATTTGTATGTCTTTCAAAAGGAAATGGTTTACTCTTTTGAAAGGTCTGTTTTTATTTATTCAAGAAATCAAAGCTCTGGAAAGAAATAATAGCTTTAAAAGTATAAACTGCACAAAGATGCATCACCTTTGATTATCAGGAGTTTTGAAATATTGCCTTATACTTTAAACACATCACACGTGCTGTCTAGGGCGAGAGCACCTCTGCAAACTGCAGCTCATAAGGGCAGTTTGGTGTAGTGCTTCCCCCGGGTTATTCTTCTTCCTTGTTTGTGTCTCTGGTGAGTGCTGTTCAGATAAGTGACTGCCAAAACCTCATTTCTTTTTATCTACATTACAGCAAAATTTTCAATGTATTGGTTTTCTAACTCCACAGCCTTTTTTTTTATTATTTAGTATTTAACAAATATTTGCATATATTTTAAAGACAGCTTTATAAGCAGTATGCCCCAATTTGTTTTTTTCTCTTAAGTAACAATCTCTTTCCTCCTCTGCTGATTCTTCCTGGTTCTTGGGGCAGGATTGAAAGAATCCATCTCAAATATGCTGGATAATGCTAACTTCTGAAATACTAATCTGCAGCTCTTTAAATACAGCTTTGGTTTTGCTCAAGACTGACAGCTAACTTCACTAGAGCCTGAAAAAGCATGTAGATATGACCTCTAGACAGAACACCTTTATGGAGACAAACTAACTACATTAATGTGCAAAGCAGGAGTTAATGTTGATCATCAACCAAGGAAAAAGTCTGTATATGAAGAAATGCTGTCAGACATGCAGCACAAGTAAATAAATAAATAAAAAGAATAATATATCTATTTTAACCCTTTTCTGTTATGGTATTTTGAGTGTTAGCAGGTATATAATTTTCAAATTCTAACATGATATTGCAGAAGACATTTTGCCATTTAAGATCCTGAACAACATGTTAGCAACAGTAAATGTCTTCCTTCCTAGTAATCTCATTTTGAACTGTATATTTGGCTTATTTAACACTAAAAGGATAGCACATCAGTCTCTCGTCACCCTCAAATTCCAGATGTTGTCCATCAATGCACAGTTTACTTACACATGAAGGCAAATATATTGGCTATACACACGCACAACCACACAATATAAAGGTATAAAACTGCACTCATTGCAATGATGTCACTTCTAAAGCTGCATTTCTAAATGCTAGGAGAATATAAAATAAAAATTAGATTCTATTACTTGCACTACCTTCAGTAGATTCTTAAAACTAAATAATGACAGTATCACTAATATTCTTGAAATTATAGCTTCTGCTCCAACTACAATGAAAGGCAGTCTCACACCCATTAAGAACAATGCACATTAGCATTTTGAACAATTGCAAAGATATTAAGCAGCTCTGCTAGGTTTCTTTAGCAATGTCAGAACATCTTATTTTGCCTTTTTACAGGGGCTAGTGCTGCAGTTTAAATTATTCAAGCTGACCAAACACAGAAAAAAAAATAGGTCTCATGTTCAATGATCTCCCTAAATAAAAAATCTGTCATCTATACAATTATACTAACTTCTTGTTTCTTCTACAAATATTCAGAGTGAAAACTTGCATTTGTATTCTGCCCTGCAGCCTATTTTTCTTAAAGTATTTTTGCCCTCTTTATTCTCTCTCTCTGGCTGTGAACCAATACTTGATTTGCATTAAGAGGGAAATTCAGTTAATCTGTGAAATGCATGCCATTCCATTTCCTCAAGAAAAGGAGGCAAAACAACCTGTCCTGTGATTGGGTATAGACTTATGACGATCAATTACTTCAATATTTATATAATTCTTAAAATTTCATGCATATTATCACATGGTTAATCAGAGCTGCTCTGCAGCTTCTTCTCTTGACCTTTAACGAGTATGCCAATACTCACACTGGATACCGATCCATACTAAGGAATTTACCCCAGACCAGAAGACTAAATTTGGATTTTTGAAATAGAGGCTAATGTTATTAAAGTGAGAGAGATAATGGTTTTTCCACCACATGCTTAGTTACTCCCCCTGCCAAGAAACAGTCCCACAGAAAGGAGAAGAAGGCTACTAGTTAGGTTCACATCTCACTATACGAGAAAAGAAATTACTGGACAATCAGTCAAAATTTCTCCTCATAGCAACATACCTGATAACATAAATATTTATGTGGGTAAGCTTTCATGTTGTAGATGCTAAAAGTTTACACGTGTTCAAGAGGCAGGAAAAGTCAGCAGAAGCAAAATCCCCTGAAGATTAGCAAATACATATAAGCTGTTCTGGCTCTTCAAGTCCCTGAATATAGCAAGGAGAGCTCTTGAAGAAATAAACTTGTCATGTCTTTTTGTTTCTCGTTAGGCATTAGCATTAGGTCAGTATCAGATAGAGGATACAGGCTAGACCGACTTTTTGTCTGAGCCAGTATGACTGTTACTTTCTTGGGATGGGCTACACAGGGACGGTGTCCAGAATGAAAAAAACATCCAGCATAGAAAGGCCAATATATGAAAATCTGTGTTTTAACTAGATGACACTGCTTCCTGTTCCTAATTCAATTCTTCATTACCTGCACTTTGAAAGCACACAGAGCCCCTAATCCTGGGTCACGACCTCACTGTGCTTGGTGTTATACCAACTCAAAACAGAACAATATTCAATACCTCAAATAATTTTCAATTAAGTAGGTTTAGCTGTATTTCTGCAATACTGGCTCATTTCAATATATGGTAATTCTTTTGAATAGCAAGACTATATAGTCCTTTGTTTCTGCAGCACAGTAATTTATTTATGATTTTTCAACACTGTTAAGCTATGGTTCATTCCCTGATACATCCACTTTATGCTCCTGTGCCTCTTCCAGGATGCTTCTATGCCTCAGATGCTTTCTATTTTAAATCAGAAGAAAACAGATGTTTTGACGCAATATTAATTTTCTCAGTTTTCATGTTCAGATTGAACCTGAATTGTTAAGGTAAGTACAGTATTTCAGATGAACGTTGCAAGCATCAGCCCATGTTGGAGTCGATGTCAAGTTCTTTCCTCATCTTTTAAAGAAGACATTAGCGGTTCATCTCTTTTGAGCAGTAATACAGAAGAGCTGAGCACAGAGTTTCCTGATGTTCACTTAAACTGCTTTTGCAATTTGTTTAATGATAGAATGGTCCCTTCTTACTTGCACACTGTTCATAGAATAGGTTAATTTTTCCATGAAATTGAGCATTTTAATAAAAAAGCTTAAACCTGTTTTAGCACAGAAACCTTCTGATTGGGAGTTGGTATTTTGTGACGGCATTTAAACATAGTCTTGTTGCTGACTATGTAACTCTTTAGGATCTGTGCTCTTATCTCCTAGAAGATGACTTAAATGATATTTCTGTGTGCTGAAGCACATTACAAACATACTACTCTTCTAGTTCCTTCAGTTTGATCCAAAACAGCTACCTTGAGTAATAATTAATATTGATATTTCCTTATACCATATGCCTGTTGCATTTCAATCACTAGATTTGCTTACTCTGATTAAGTAACTAAACTGGTTATCTTGAACTACAGGCAATTGATTTATATGAAGGTACTAAGAAATTCTATTTGAAGTTTAAAAACAATTCCCTACCAAAGATAACAAACACATGAAAGCTCAAATTGCAAAAGCGTATTTCAGTATTAGTGCTTCTAGTATTGTTGGCCTTTTCATTGTTTATTGATTCTATTTACTCAAGCGTTCATTCCCAGGTTCCATTTTCTAAAAATCACTAACAAAATGGGCACTCTTTCCTGCTAATGCAAATTACAGAGCAGTGAGGACTCTTCATATACTGTAAGTGTAACTCATCATCAAACTGGGAAGGGAATTGATGCCTCTGCTTCTTTACCTATAAAAATTTTCTTACAAATGTGTGAGCTCCCATCTTTCAGTTTGGATCATAAGACATTTGCTCTAACAAGAGAGAAGATAAAAGAAAGTAGGTGGAGCTCTTATGTCAAAACACAGTGCTCTGAAAGGAGTCCCAGTTGGAGACACATTTATTGCTGCTAAGGTTTGAAGAACGTGGAAATAAGCAGGACCACCTTCAAGATAAGTAACTGCTCGAAACAAGTAAGAGCAGAGTTAGCTCCACATTTGGTCATTTTACTGTTTCTTTTACTCTAGGGGAGTACGGGAAGATTCCTGCTCCTCCAGCTGAAGTAAGGTACTACGCATACAAAAGGGTGTTGGAGCCTAGCCAAAACCCTGCTATAAAAGGAAAGAGGGTTTTGCTGATCTGGTGCTAGGAAGCTGTGGTTTTTCTCCTCAGACAGAAGTCAAGCAAACATGTTATTTTGGATATGCACTTGATCACTCCAAGCCATGCCTCTTATCACTAAAAATCAATCATTACCTACATGTAATCCCTGGGTTCCTTAGGTGTCCTGCGGGGCGAAGGAGCAGTACAAAAGGCAGTGGTATGTGTCTATGATTATCTCAACCGTGCTGAGAGGTGAGTGCTCAGGTCAATTTTAAAAGATGACTTGTGGGATCCTCCATGAGGGGAAGGAGAAAGGGAGAAAAGGAAAGAAACTAGGCAAGCAGATACTCCAAAGGGATCACATTTTGTAAAATATTAAGTACTTGTCCTCTGAAAATGACATGCTTTAAGGTTTCAGCGTCAGACAATCTTGTGCCCTATACCTCATGACCCCCAGGTTATTTACATTAGCTATGATACTTAACCATTTTATATTTATGTTATATTATTTATGTTTTATTATTGTTCCAAACCCCAGAGTTTAGCCAAACTATTAGCTGTTTAAAGTCAAAGTGATTCTTTAAACCAGATGTGGCTAATAGACTGCAGCAGGATCTTTCTACATAGTTTGCTATATTAATAAAGACACATTCTTATTTGTTTACACATAGAGTAATACTGTAGTTACTACATACAAAATAAAATGCATAATTTATTTGCATTTTCCTTTCTCATTTTCTGAAGAGGCTCATGAAATTTTAATGGAAGTGGTTAAAGGAACAGACTATGTATTAAAATTATATACAAAAAATGACCTTAAAGAGTATTATTAACATTGCAAAGTAAAGCACTCAGGCTTGGAGAATGCCACAGCAGAGGTGTCCATCGTTAACTTGTCTCCTTCTACGCATGCACTATAACAAACTTCAATTATATGACCCAAATACTTGATCACCTACAATTTTATCCACAGAACTCTAGCTTCTTTCTTCCAGGGAAGAGCTACAAATACTTTCTTCCAAACGTACAGCAATTGATCACCTTTCTTATTCAATGCACACGTTTTAACATCTGCTCTGATGACAGCATTAAACATTTCTTCAAGTATTTTTCTCTGAAACACCTGATGCAGTACTAAAGTTCTTCATAAGCACCAATGAATTTATCTTTATAACATTATTTCAAGACTAACAAGTACTATCTGTGTCTTGGAAGGAATGGAAACAGAAAGATGAAGATCAGTTCAGCTTCTCATTTCAAGGTCCGATTCCTCTGCCTCCACTCCCTCTCCTGAACACTTAACATCGTGCACATCGGGGTGCAAAGCTCTGTCACCGCTGCCCGCACTTGCACGTTTGTGGCTACATTGGGCACTGCTGCAAACAAACCAGCACATGTGCAGGCCAGGCGCTGCCGAGGCAAAGGACGCGCTACCTCTTAACACTTTGCTTTAAGGAACTCCCCCCCATCACACAGCAATTCCGAGATGCAGCTGGAGCTAGAGGGTAGTTCAAGTAGCATTTAATGGCTAGAAATCAAACTGTTTCTTTTCCTGAAACCCTCCACATCATTCTCAGCACGTCCTCGAACCAGGATATACCAACCACGTACACATCTTTCACCTTCAACAACAAATGAGGTGAGGGCTGAGTCTTACAGACAACAGCCTTCTTTATGACCCTCAAGCAGAGCCGTCCTGTGCACTGAAAGCGAGTCTTTTGGGAAGAATTAGGTTTTCATTACATAGTCCCACACCATCAGCATTCACAAAATGAGGCTGAGCTAAGTCTTCATAGACAACCTTAAAGCTAGTGCTTTCTACCCAAGACACCTCAAATCCTTATTTTAATACAGTTTGTACATATAGCTTCCTAGGTTAAAAAAAAAAAAAAAAAAAAGGCAGAGAAAATTTTTTCACCACATCACTGCCTGCCATCCTTTTCTTTTACTTTCCCTAAAATAGCCAGTTTTAGTTTCTAGTGTTTAGGTTTCTGATGCCAGGGCCCTAGCCGAGCACAACCTGCTCTCCCCCATCCCAGACTTGGCACCCTCTCCGCACTGCACCTTCCCACCCAGCCACATGCTCTTTCCCTCTCTGCTCCCACCTCAACACCCTTTTCCAGCCCTCCCCCCACTAGCTATCTCTTTCCAGCCTCCAGCTATACGTTCTCCCCTTTCCCTCTCCTAAATAAAAACAAGCATCACAGAGTTATTTTAGGAGAAAGTAAAACAACCTTTGTCAAACAAGCAAACAAAAATCGAGCCTCAAATGACACTTGAACAGAAAGTTTTAGTTCAAATGGCTCCAGTTTCACAGAATCTGTAATGGGAAGTGTCATGCATGACAGTTAACAGGTGATAACACGGTGACTACTGCACACTGCAGCATTATACACACACACACACACACACACACACACACAAAAGAAAAAGCAAGCCAGCAGAGCAAAGGTTTTTCCTGAGACTTAATCATTTACCCACATTTCCTACAGGATAGTAGAAAAAAGAATGACTGGAAGAAACAATTTTCCCTAGGATCCTTCTTTTTTGAGGTATTTGCTCTTTTAGTATAAACTGATATTGTGAGTTATTCTTTGTAGCTATTTTGTGATGTACATTTCAGTAATAAGCAGTGAATTACTCATGCAACAGCTGACAACATTTAGTCCTGCACATAATGTTCATTCTTTTTAGTACCTGTAAAATTAGAGGTAGTTATTTTCTGGAAAAGAATTAAACTCTAGAAGCGTCAAACAATTTTGTTTTCAGAATTAAGCACCTGAGCAGATTATAAAGCAATAAAAAAGAGGCACCTGAATAACCACATTATATTGGATTTCTCTTTTATAATGTATCTGTTTGTCAACAGCAGTATTACAACTGGCAAACTAAAAAAACAAACAAACAAAACCCACTTCATTGAACACAGAAATTTATGCCAACTGCAGACAATACATCAAAAATTGTAACTGCACAAAAATCCCAAACAAATCAATGCCAGTTACTCCAGCCTGTGCCCCCTGCACCGCTCCCGCAGTAGAGAGGCTTGAGAACTGCCATCGCAAGTTAACTGGGTTTGCTTGGGGCCTCTGTGAGAGTAATCACCCTTCAGGGGCCACTGCAAGCTCCTGGTGCCGAGTTCGTGCCCCCATTTGCCTGGTTCGGGCCACAGTACCAAAAGGGAACTGATCCCTACTTAAGCTTCCAGCAGGGCAGAGGACTCATTTTGGATAAGCAGGTAGGATCCAGCTGGATCAAGCCCCGAGTAACTGGGTCTGATCTCCCAGCTACTCTGCTTGAAGCAGAAGGTTGGACTGGAGCCTGCTGAGGGCCCTTCCTTCCAGCCGGAGTTATTCCATGATGCTGTGACACTTGTTGATGGCACCAAGGATGGAGTCAGTGGTAACATAGACAACGATGGGAATATAAATGGATGACATAAATGAAACTGATGATCACAGAAGTGAAGTAAGAACAATTTAATAACAAGGTCACTCACTTGGGACTAAAAAAGAAATTCCTGATGTAGCTGCGAGCTGCTGAGTGAGAGGACACCTGGCACCCTCAGCTGCAGCTACCTTCAAAATCCTGTTTATTGACATGGCAACACGACAGGACTTCAAAATAAAAAAGGAGGGAGAAGAATCCTTAAAAGTGGAGAATTATAAAATACTTCCCTGTCTATATTCAAGCTTCAGAACGTAAGGAAACTGGTGAGTACCTGGTATTACAAAATGAAAAACAACAACAACAGCTAATTCTTTTGGGTGAGGCCATGTCATTTTTAACTTCTAGGTGGCTATTAAAAAAAAAAAAAATACCTGGCACACTCAGCTGTAGCAGGCAAGGTAACTCCAGAAGAGAGGGGCCAACACCCTGCACACAATTCTGACCATCTGCATTCAGGAAAGATGAATTCAAAGTGAAACATGTACAAGGAAGAATTACTAAAAGACAAATTTAACAAGCAAAATGAAGGCTAATGAGAAATTTCATCTATCAGGACATCAGGGAGACAAAGGGGTAAACACCAGAGGAACTGCTATGTTTTGAAAAGACAGCACAGTGCCATTGCTTGAAGTAGGAGGAAACAAACTGCTGATAGTTGACGATAGCTCAAGGAAGTGGTTTCTACTCTCACATGAAATGCTTTCCATTTGGGCTGCCACTGATATGTACAGAAAAACCTCTCCCACTCTGCTCTTATGTCAGAAAAAAAGCATTCCAGTAGGGCACTTGATTAGGAATGATATTCTGGGTACTTTTGGAGGGCTGTGTAGGTAAATGCTAAGTAGTATTGCTGTATTGAAAGACCCACTAAAAATAATGCTCTTTCATGAGACATACAAATAACAATGTAATTCTTTTCTTCAAAGTTAATTTCTGAACCACATTGCTGTGCACAGCTTTTATTACACAACGATGTGTATTAATAAATAGCACCAGCAACCCATTTTATATAATAAAACCTTATTTCAAATGTTGCGAAAGGTAAACACTATACAAGATATTATTCCAGAAGTGAACTGGACTAGAAATATCAATTACTGGTAGCTACCTTCAAAATCCTGCTTATTGACAAGACAACATGACAGGACTTCAAAATAAAAAAGGAAGGAGAAGAATCCTAAAAAGTGGAGAATTATAAAATACTTCCCTGTCTACATTCAAGCTTCACAACATAAGGCAACTGGTGAGTATCTGGTACTACAAAATAAAAAAAACAACAACAGCTAATTCTTTTGGGTGAGGCCATGTCATTTTTAACTTCCAGGTGGCTATTAAAAAAAATTCTGTTCCCTTTCCTTCTTCAGTCAGTAGCTCAGTTAGTTCATTTTTTTTTTTTTCCCTATGTCTCATACTCCAAATGGTAAGTTAGAGGGGCAGATGCATTATCTGGGAAGTTTTCCAAATTCATTAACTCCTTGGCACCAGTGCCTTCAGGATGTCCACTGCCAGCACTGAATGTCATGCCCAGCAAAAACCCAGCTCCTGGAGGGGAAGGATTAATGAAATGAGGCACTCAGCAGTGGCTGTTGGCCTCTTTGGTCACCACAAGCAGCTAAAAACCACAGTAGCTGCCAACACTGACCATGGCCAACTTGTCAGTACCTAATACTCTGAAGGTCTTTCCTGAACATCTGCAGACCATTCACCACAAACAGGGCTTGAAAAGCATGCAGATACTGCTCGGAGGAACACAAATCCATAGGCAGGATGGCTACGACACCAGCTCTAAGGGCACAGAGCAGCGAACACGGTGCCCAGCGTGCGAGACCCATGCCAGTGGCCCCTCCTCGGGCCCAGAAGATGCAGGCTGAAGCGACTCTTGCTGCGTTGCGCAGCAGATTCGGCCTGTCTGCCCCCAGCTAAGCGGGCTGATGCCTGAAGAGCCTGAGGGCCCCGGAAAGGCAGGAGACCACTGGCTGTTTTCAGCTGTCATCTGAGGGACAGGGGGAGCTCCATGAGGAAACAAGTTTCAGTACCAGTCACGCAGGCACTCTCATGCGCCATCTGTTCAGGCACTGTCACCGGCGAGGCTCTCTGATTTCAAGATAAACAGCAAGAGGTCCCCAGGATTTTAAACATTAAACTTTGTTTGCTGACTGCTGTGCCTTACTTTAAATCTCCACAGTTTCAATAAAAAGCACACCAAATTCACATAGGCTTGACATTCCTCAGACTTCAGGCCTATCATTTCCTATTCTTTGAATAGGGCTAATGCCAGCTTTCTTGCTGGTTAACATTTTGTCATTTCCAATGACTTGAAATTTAGTACCAATTCGTATCCTTGCTCTGAGCGTAATGTTCCAAGAACAAGAGACTCCAAGATCTCCAGTCCTAATAACCACCTCTGCAGAAGGGCAATGCCTATTACCTTGGCTGGGACACCGACCTAATGCAGTTATACTGCTTCTACTTTCAGAGATACCTCTTTATTTCTGCATGATTTAACACTGCTCATATAGGCACATCCACCATATTTGAAAGTTCTCCTGAACTTGTGTCAGAAAAAACCTGGAAAGTGAGGAGCAGAAAGCTCCAACTAAAAGCAGAAACTTTCAGCAAAGACATGAAATGTGGCAGGTTGGGAACAGAGGCAGATAGTCACAAGAAAAAGCATCACCAGTTCTCAGCAAGAAAATGCATGCCCCAAACATCCTACAATTGATTATTTGTGCCAACACTGCACCATTTGCTGGAGAATTTCAGCCCGCAGCAGATAAGGCCTCGGCAGGCACGTCTCCCCTTCAGCCCACTGCAGGCTAATACACACAGTGTATTTACCACAATTCAATTCAAACAGTAGCAGGCCATCTGGGAAATGAATGCTTTCATTACAGCTATTAGAAGTCTGCACTTTTATTTAATGTTATACTCCCAAAGATTCTGGGTTTTTTTTTTATACTCTCTTGAGTTGCTTCACTGTTTTTTGCACAGAGAGGTATTCAGTAATGTTGACCAGCATGAGAAACAGTGAATTATGAAGTGTGAACATTAAAACACACCCACGAACTTCAGTTAATATAGTAATACATCTTGAATCACTTAAGGAAATTAAAGAGAAAAAAAAAGGTAGAACAAACATGGGCGTATGAGTATCTTGGCTGGAAAAATTCTTGTGTGGTGGAATTTTTTTTTCCTGCGGTCACTTTTCCCACCTCTGTATTATAAGGCAGCTATAAGGTTGGATAGCATCTGAGCATAAAATTCCACAGGTCATGTTAAACAAAGCTGCTGCCCCTTTGCTCCTGGAGTGAGGAGCACACAAGGAGGGAAAAGGCTGCTGGCTTTGCAATCCCTGGATGCCACCAATCCACACTGGGTAATGTGTAATTCCCCTATTGCTGAGACTTGATGGAAAGGGAGTAAATCTTTCACCTCCATTGTTCATTTTTGAAGACTGAAGTTTGGCTATCTGCCACACCAGGCCTTCTCCAAGAAAAGACCATCATTACTGCCATGTGGACTTCCCTTTCCAGGTTTATCCACTTGTAAGAAGAGAGGCATTTCTGGCACCCAGAATCACTCTCCAGCATCTTGCTCTAACAAACCAAATCTCGCAGCCTTGGCAGATATTCCCCTCGCTGGGCACTCAGAAGAGAGCTGTATATGGGTCCTGTCTGCAGGAACTCCTCTGTTTCCCTTCATGCAGGGCATGCTCAGATATCTGTTTCTTTGGCATATTTTCAGGGCACAAGCTTCCTTCACGGAGAAGCCAAAGCTGCCCAGAGCTTTTGAGTATTGTGTACCTGCACTTTGTCCTTAAAATGTGAATATGAAAGGGCTTTCACTGCTGAAACTAGGTTTTATTACGCCCAGGTTACTTTTGTAGTACAGAAAATTTGCATTTGCTGGGTGAGACAGTGAAATTAAAGCTTTGAAAACTAACTTTCCCCTTAACCCATATCTTTGCATGGTCTTTTGTTCTCAAGTCCAGCAACTTTCTGTGGTCACCTGGACTGAAATAAACCCTACCAAAGGTGCGTGGCTGTGATTTTATATTACGGCAACTACAGACCTTTGGATTTCCAATCGTGCCATGATTATTCTGCATTCAGCACTGCTGTAGATCCTAAACCACACACAAAGGCATTAGGAGAAACATGTTTCTCCTGCAAGTTTGCTGTTAAGGCCAGATTCTTGCAATTCAAGGATGAGACAACAGTGATGCTCCTCTTCAGTTTGTAGAGGCTTATTGCCTTTTTCTTTTTTTACTCCCTGTTCCTGCCACCAGGAAAGTAATTTTACTCATGACAAATCAAATACCAGTCTTTCTAAAAATCAGTGCAAGTTTCTCATTAGAATTTAAATAAGGATATGGCATCACACGGCAGATCGGTTGACCTAGTGGCCAGCTGTCTCTGAAGAGCACAGGCCCCATGCCCATCCACTCGTGGAGCTTGTCTTACTCCAGCAGAGTGTTTCAGCATGAAAAGCCCAGCGCTGTTCACTTCCCATCTCCCCCAGTGCTAGTTTTTGGCTGGTTTAGCTCTTTCAACCATCTCACTCGCCAAGCCCTGGGACTTGCACGAAGGAAGGGATGGGAACCCAGCAGCTGAGGGTAGGAGGTGACTAGGACTGCATCTTTCGGTGGCAGCAGGCTTTTAGCTCAACAACATAACATCAAACTGCCCCCTCAAGCATGGGATTTTATCAACAGCTGACTTTCTCAGGGCCTAACATAAAAGGGGTCACAATGATCATCATCACACAGCTAATAAAGCCTTCAAAACCAAAAAAAAGCTGTCAAAAGCAGAGTTACAGCTGGTGAGTTATTGGGGGCATAAAATGATCCCTTTCTGAGAGTAAAGGTGACAGCTTGTTTTCCACAGAGGACAACCACCTACCCAGGTTACCCGAAAGCGCTGCTCATCAGGCACACAGGCCTGGCTGGCAGGGGCGCCCACAGGGATGGGCGGCCTGGCACTCAGGAAGGCTTTGAACAACAAAGTGCGCTTCACTTAAATCCAACGATACAGCAAATTCAGTTAATTCAGATTGCTTGCTTGAAGCACAGGAGCTGATAAGTGTCCAGCCTTCCTCTTCCTGAGTCAGTGAAAAAATCCAACTCCTCATGCAGAAGTACATACAATTTGATAGAAGAAAAAGAGATATTGCTGTATCAGTCCCATTTTTAATAGTCTTTTTAAAAATAATCAATACCTGGAATGTCCAAGTTTGAGCTTCTCTGGCTATATCAGAAAATATTAGAACTTGACAAGCATTCTAATTTTGTTTTCATCTCATTTCAATACACTTTCCTATCTCTGACAGGATAAAATACATCAAGTTCCAACAGACAAATGAAAGATTTTTCCAATCAAACATTTCCAATTTATATTTAGCACTCTAAGTACTAGATCAAATTAAAAGAGCATATTTCTCAATACTGCTTTTTAAGAGTCAGCTCATGAAAGCAGGAGGCCCAGGATTTATTCCAGGGAACTTCCAATGCTAGAGAATCCTGCAGCCCTGCAGGTCATTACAGTGCTGTCCTGTCCCAAGGCCTGATCACAGCGCAGTTTTGGTTGTTGTACAACTTGGCAGCGCTAAACAAACACCCCCTTCCTGCCCCTGCCCCAGCTCTAACCAGGGTGGATGGTTAGAGCAGGAACAACCCATAACACAGAAACCATTACACAAGTACTTAAAAAATGAAGTGCACTAAGGAAAGGGTAGTAAATCCATACTGGCATAGGGTACTAAGTAAATGAATGTACCATCCTAGATTCATTAGGCTGTGTTCGAAGAAAGAAAATAAAAAAAGTAGGCAGAGATTCGATGAAAGCTATGCATTTTAACTGCTGGAAGAGAAATCCTTATAGCCCACAACTATGTAACAGATTCAGTGTAACATCTTTGACACCAGACCTTACCAATCATAAGCATAGAAGAAAACATTAACTACATCAGTGACATACAGGAAAAATGTCAAGGAAACTTATTTTTTGGTTTCCTGGGTGCATGTGTCAATACAGAGTCTCAGATAATAACAATTTCTTTGGAACTATATGGTCAAAGAAACACTTCGGTTGGAAAAGCATAATCAAAGTATAATAGAGTTAAATAAATAAAGATCACCCCAGAAGAGAAGTCCAAAAGGTAGTAATACAAGAATGAAAATCTAAACTATTCCCAGCAATAAATTGTCGGGCATAACTCCATAGTTTCAAGACTCAAAACTTCGAGAGACCTGGCATATGGGTAACACTGTGGACCCCACCATCATATAAAGATGCTTGCATTAGCTTTTATGCGAGTCAAACAGCACAGAGCTCCACACTGGTTGATTTAAGGGAAAATTACCTTGCACAGTTTCCCATGTTGCCGCAGTGTGCTTGTCTCCACTACTCAGACTAACGTATTGAGAGGTAGGTTGGTATTTCTGTGCTGTACTGCAGCCTGCAAAGTAGGCAACTCCTCATTCTCACTTGCAAGACTGACTGACACGGCCAGGTATTATATTATCAAAGAGAAATAAAATGAACTAAAAATCAACCTTTTCCTCCTCTCTCAAACGCAAAGACGAGTGTCAGATTCTATATGCCACACACTTCCAGCTAGACAGAGGCAAGGCCCTTGTTTGGACAGGCACTTCACATTCCTACGCCAGGCAGCTCAGCAGTTTACATGAGTCTTTTTGACTGTGGTGGGGATGGGTCTAGTTACTACTGAAATCTGCATGAACCCATCCAGTGCCCCCTTTGAAAAGCTCAGCTTTAATGACATTACACCAATGAGAAGGTTTGTTTAATAAAATTATGCGAGCTGCCATGAGGAGAGGAGAACGCCACTTCTCTATGCACCTCTGATAAAACTGTGTTACCTGGAGATCAAAAGTGTAACAGAAGCCAAACTTGCTACAATTGGCACTGGTCTCATTCTGTCCAAACAGCCCTAGCAGCATCCACCGTATAGGCCTTCTTTAGTCCCTGCTTTCTCTTGTCCCCACCAGTAACCCCAACAAAATCCTAGATTAAAAGAAAGCCTTTTGTGTAACATCGGCTTGCATAGACCACTGGATTTTGCTGCTGTACTCCTAGGCCTACAAACTTTGCAGGACCCAGTTCAAAAAGAAAAGTTCTCCATTTTTTTTGCCTGCCCTTCAGTCTAAGCCAGAAATCAAATTGCAGCATTAAGCTTAGCCTAGCAGTTATTTACAGTTTTACCAGAAGAGTCTCTAACACTGCATTCTGCCCGCACTAGATCCCATCCTGTTCCAGCAAAAACTCAGTTCTTAAAATCATAGATTATGTTTTTATTTGTAAACTTAGCAGCAGCCAGGCATCACTGAGGTTACTGGACTGCAATCATCTATGCTACAAAAGCGTTAAAACAGCCTGTGGCTCCCGCTCCCACCAACACTTCCTCAAAACAGTTCAGGAGTTGGAATGTGCCAGGCACAGCCTCCAGAGGCAACCTGCAGCCGTCCTGCAACAAGCATTCAGAGCACAGATGGGGATCATCCTCTGCCACTCAACTTCAAAGTCAAGAGGGATGTTTAGTTTACTTGTATAGGCACAATCTTAGTGTCCCATGAACTTATTTCATCTACAAAGATAACCATGGCTTTAGCAATAGGCAGGGGAAGGCAAGGATGAAGCTTGGTCCATTGCCCTTTCCATACCCCATCCCAGCGGGACACATGCAACCCTGCAAAAAGCCTAACTTCTCAACCTGGCAGGATTTGGCTATAAACCTACATTTTCAAGTCTTCTTTCCTTGAACACTAATCCTACCCACAGGCTTACCCATAACCAGTTAACCACGCTGTCACGAGAAATAACAATAAGGGGCACAACTAGTCCAGAATCATCCCTTAAACTACCCCTGCAGGCCCTTCCCTGACCAGAGCCTGTCCCTAACTCTAGCCATATAGCATTACTTCAAAGCAGCTAAGTACTCAACTTGGTAACAGAGCTACCCTTATTTCATTCAATCTTGCCAGTGCCTACCCATAACCCAGCCCCATGCTCCTCATAGCAGCCAGCAAGAAAATAAGATCTTCAGCTCATGTTCTCTCAAAACCATCTCCAAACATAACCCCAGCCAAAAGCATAGTCTAGTGACATTAAAATAAAAATAGGAAAGCTTTTTTGCCCATTTTGCTAATTAATATGTCAGAGCTCATAAAGAAAAACTCATCAGTTTTTCTCCAGCACTGCATCATCTGAAAGAGCTGTGTCAGCAGAGACCTCAGCAGACAGTCAATACATATTAAAAGCGTTCTAAGCAGTAAATCAGAAGAAAAAGAAAGAATTTAAGGGAAAAAAATAAAAATAGCTGCAAAGAATTCAGTACTAGATTTCAATAGCCGATATAAATCAGGTTACAGCTGATGTAAAATAGTCTTCCCTTCCCTGTGAAGGATATCCTCCTAGCTCTCCTATAATTGGTTTTCTAAAAAGCTAAGAGTTCGTGAAAAATTGAGCTAATGTTCCCTGATTTTCAATGCCTGCAAATTTTCAGGCCCCTTCTCTGCTCTGAGATAGAGGCACCACTTGTCTAGTTCTTAATTCTCATCTGTGGAACTGAGTTTGGAGAATGCCAACACTGCATGGCTAAGCACAAAGGGAGCTTGTGGGCAGAAAATACTCCTCGGAGCTCCTGCAGCAAGGGAGGCTGCCATACAGACACGCTTTCTGCACTCTGGCTTTTTCCAGAGAGGGCCGAGCAGGCCACACCAACACAGTATTACAGGGCTTTTGCCAATGGTACTGCAGAGAACATCTGCGACACTAAGGACACAGATGAGCTCTGCACGAGTCCACATCCTCTAAAAGGACAGGCCACCGACGAGAATCAGAATGTACAGATGCATTTCTCCTGCGTTTCTGTGAGGGTGAAATACAGAAACATTTCTCTGGCCATCTTCCAGTAGGACATGCTTACAGTTCAGGGTGTGTCCAAGCATGTTTCTAAAAACCAAACCTATTTTTTAAAGGGAAAAAATGGAACTTTTGTTTGTGGGTGCAATATATAAGAAGACAAAGATGGGGCTACAGCTACAGATCCTTCTCATGCATTGGTCTTCAGAAGAACTGTGATAAAACTTTTCCTGGTTTCTTTTCTTTGAAATGAACACATGCCACCACTCCTGCTGCTGCTCAGTAACATGCAGATATGCTAGGGATACAATAGCTATGCCTAAAGCTGAGCCTAAATGCTAAAAGAGCCACTGCCCCAGAAGGAACAGAAAAGATATTTCCCTAGAGAGAATTACTCAACTGTGTATTCCGTAGAACAAGTCATGTTGAAGGAGAGAAGGGATAATTGCATTGATTGTCAGTAGGTGATAATTAATTCTGTAGAGAAATATGTTTAATTTCCTGAAGTCTAGAATAGGGTGGAAACTCTTCTTTCTGTAATGAGAAAATAACAGTGTTTTGCTCCCTGCAGAAGAGGCTGCAATGTCTCCCTTAACACATTCTTATAAAAGGTATTGATAGGAGAAGGCAGCACAATGGAAAATGTTAAAACAAGAGTTCTCTGATGTGACAGAATGTCAGCAGGATAGGGATATGATAAATAATTCCCAAAAGTATATAGTAAAAAGGGACCAGAGAAAGAGAACTTCACATTCTTGAACAAACCTTAAAAATAAATACTTGAATGGAGCAATAAGAAAGATGAAACAGCAGCTTGATTTCTGTTATGAGGGGTTAGGAAATGTTAAATGGTACTTTAGAACATGGATGGGTGAGAAGAAGAAGAAGAAGAAAAAAAACAACCCCACCCCACACTTTTCAACATTTGACCGGTATTTAGAGCAGACAGAAGCAAAAAAAATCATTTATACTCCAGCCTTCTCAGAAGTAGCTTTTTCTTTTATTCCAGAAGAAAAGAAAGATTAAAAAACAACCCATAGGATCTTTGTATTGATCCTTAGGTGATCTCTTGACCACATATTTTCAATTCCTGGTCTATGAAAATAGATGTCAGCTACCCATAAGAGGTCTACAAAGGATAAGGCAAACAAGCTTATGTTCAGTAAGCATGGATACACATTTTCACATAAAATTTTTAGGAGTCTTCAAATTGAAAAAAAAATTGAAAGACACTGTTCAAGAATCTAGAGAAGTGTGCAGAAGAAAAATCAAAATGCTGCTAAATTACAATATAAAGTTTGTTATATATGTAACAACTGATTGCCAAGGAGTTATGATCTCACCAGGTTTCCTTCCAATATTCTTCAAGAGGAGTGACTTCCACTATCTTTGGAAAACTGAATGATACTGTAATGTTTATAGCTATTTTTCTGCACAGAAAAAACAAACAAACAAACAAACAGGTGCAACATCCGTAGCTTTTCCTAGTTGACAAGATTACTTCTTGGATGCTTTCACATCCCAAAGACAAAGTAGAAAGAAGTTCTTCTCCCCAGGAGTGATAATATTACAAGACACATGAACCACCCCTTGATTCAGAAAGACAATACAAGAGGTTCACAGACTTAGGAAAGAAGCCAGAAGAATTTTAAAAGAATTTGTCTACTTTAAGTTCAGGAAAAGGTCTTCAGATAAGGAAAATCCACACCAGAGAGCTACAAGATAACAGAACTAAAGAGAACACCCAGCTGTACAGAGCAGGAATACCATGAACCATCAGAAATCTAATAGTTCACCTTTCTTTGCATGCATTCAGCCTTTTAGTTCTATCAAAAGGGTGGAAAAAGGCAACATGTAATCACACAACAAGGGGCAGCCTGGAATTTCAGGGTTTTCTAACACAGGTTAAGATAAATTGCTGAATAGCTGGCGTTTACTAGAAACTTTTCCAGGTTTCCTATGTCAGGTTAGCTCCATCTTGTCAAAATTTACCATCTTCTGTGACATTTTCTTGTAAGTTCTTATAATATGAGAGCTGCAAGTTGTACAGTACTATGGTGAGGTTTGCAGAACTTATTAAAGAATTAGGTGCAGCAATGATAGTAGTGTTGCCAAATACAATTTTTATTGCTAAGGACTGAAAAATTTAAGCAAAAACAAATATTTCTACTGCACAACCACACTGAAAGAAAAATCTTCTACAGATAAAAGAATGTCATAGCTTTTTATAGTGTTATCTTCAATACTCCTGACAACGAAAGTGGAACTCAGAGCAAAAAGAAAAAAAATCATGTTTTTTGATTTTTACATAGTTTAAGTTCTCACACCCCATGAGACGTTGCGCATTCTCCCTCCTACTTACTTGAACTCTCATCATCTTCAATTTCCAACATTATATATATATAAAAAAAAATACAGCTCTTTCTGCAAATGACTCAGCTGCATACACTGCCAAGCAAAAGCAATCCCCAATCCATCACTGTGGAAGTTGGAGGCAGAGCATGCAAAGTAATGCCTTAATTTGTAATGCTTTTAGTCACCACAGTTTCTGTAAGTTGGTTCCATTTACTGCCCATACTGCTTTCAAGTTACTTGCTCTTTCTCCAAACAGAAGAACAGCTTACCTGATGTGTGTCCAGCCAATGAACTAACTTTGCTTTCATCTGCCACTGGGGAATAAAAGAAGAGACACAAAGATCAGAAATTCATTTAAATTCATAAGCCTTTGAAACACTGTCAATTTATTTCAGACACACAGTGTCCTAAATCTTTAAATTATAATCATTTGTAAAAGGCCTTTTCTCCCTAATCCACCCGGGGTGCTTCAAAGTCCAAATACCTGAATCAAAGTCCACTGAAACCAATAAAAGGGCTACCAGCAGTCCTCGAGGGTTACAGATCAGGACCTCAGCACTTACATGCTCAGAACTGAGTTGTCAGAAGAGCAATTGCATTTGTAAATAACTCATCTTGCCAGACAAATCATGGGGCATAGGAGAGTTGTAACATTTTCAGATCAAAGGCCTCAGCTGGTAAAAAGAATCCAGATGTGGAAACCTTCCCATCTGTAAGACATCTCCATGACTCGCAGGACTCTCTGCAGACAGTGAAGGCTCCCAAAAGATGCTCTTTTGGAAGGCTTGTGCTTTTTTATGTTATGATTTATTTTATTTTATCTGTAAATCACACCTCTGTAGTACTTCACAACATCTTATAAAGAAAGACATATACAGTATTAACAGTTTGCAGACAGACTAATGGAGGAGCCGTTTCTGAATGTAACAAAAATTGTAATTTTTCTTTAGTAACTGTACTTCAGTTTATCATCATATATCTCAAGAAACTAATTAAAACACTTTCCCAGAGGGCTGAGTGGAAGAACCAATCACCATTTCTTAAAATGAATTCTATGCAAAAAAAAAAAAAGTGTTAATGTAATGTTAGGGATGATAAAACAAGCACAGGAAATGAATGTTAGGGCTGAAAGCTTGTTCCTCATTCTCCCTGCCCAAGCACTCCCCTGTGTTACGCCTTAATATATGATCTCTTTATATGATGCAATAAATTGTTGAGTCATATCAATAATATTATAAATGAGAATTTATACAAGCTTTACATAGTGGTCACCATAAAAAAGTTTACCTACAGAGTTATCTACAATGGTATAGCAAGGTGCTATTTTCTATCAAGGAAAAAGCTGCGCAGTAGTTACTGAGATTTAGCAGCTACTACTGGGAAATAAATTCATATGAGTAAGTATGTTCTTATTTGCCCTCCCTGCTTCACTTTGATGCTTACATCTCTAGGACAGGTTGAAATATATCATCCCAGTTGTGCAGATGGGAAACCAAAGAAAGAAATTAGGGAAGTGTTTTCCCCCAAAACAGCATCAGATTCAGGACTGGAATCCACAATGGGAATCGTGAACCCACCACTGACCCTTGTATCACTTCTCCACCTTTGTAATCTGATTGTCCAACATTTCCTCATCAGTAAATCTGATGTAGTTTAATTATGTTGTGGGACCCAGATGCTATACAGTATGACTAATAACGCTGACAATGTTATGCAGAGATACTGCAAAAAAAAGTACTGTTACGGCTAGTCAAAATCAGAAGTCCAACTAAAACGCAAGGCGGTTCTGCACTCCTTGTCCTTTGAACTTTTTTCTAGGTTTTTGCAGTCCCTGGAGATGACGATAACTGTTCACCTCCTCACTTTGCAGTTTAACTGATGCTGTAACTCAAAATGACTGGAAAAGGATTTGTTATAAAGCCAGTTCAAACTTTTCCCTCCTCCCTCTCCCCTAAATCTACCTTTAAGCAGAAAAAACATGGAAAACTTTATTCCCAAAGGTTAATGTTTTGACAAGTTATGATTGTGTGAAAACAAGGGATTATAATGGAAACTGATTTGCAGTCTTAATTATAGCAGTCACTAATGGCAACTGCTATAATATATGGTAATTACTTGAAGCAGGTTATGTTATAGTACATAGGAACTTAAAAAAAAAAAAAAAAAAAAAAAGAAACCTATACTGATGACTGGGTTTGCCTGAGACTAAGTTTTACATTATTAAAAGGGACAAATCCATGTGACTTAATCATATTTTACACACCAGCTACACACACAAAAATTAGATTTTAATACTGGAGGGAAAAAGGGCAGAGTAAAATGATTAGAAAATGAAAAATAATCTTACCAGAACACAAAGTTAGCATTATGAGTTTAAACACACACCCAAAAAAGGAAATGCAAAAGTTAAAGTTTGATATCAAAGTTAGAGCCAAGCGTTTCTCCTTCCCGCCATGGCTGGGACACATGCACATGCGCGACAGGAACAAATGCAATCGGGGAAGGAGGGGGGTAACCTCTGTTTCATGGGCTCTCACGGTTCGGCAGTGACCCCCCGGGTGGCCACCTTCCCTTGCAGCGCACAGGAGGGGCACACACCCGCTTGCTGGGTGAAGCTGCCGCTAATTAGTAGCCCTTTTCCTCTGCGAACAAGGGGAAGAGGAAGGAAAAGCAGGAACAGCCTAACAGGAGATGAATACTCATTTCCCTGAATTACTCTCTATATGTCAAAGTTGAAAACTTTGTAACAGAAGAGTTCATTTAGGAAGTATACAAGACGCCTCACTCTGCAAAGCTGTCATTCAGTATGTTATTCAGCTATGACAAAAATAATATTTCACTGGTTATCTTGCCTTAGCTTTTTAAACAATAAGTCCTGTTCCTTATCATCAGTAAGGACTAACTGGACATTTCTTTTCTAAGATCCAACTGATGCTGCTCTATCTATGCAGAAAGGCATCTGAAAGGTTTTAACCATGGAAAAAATATCCTCTGCCCTTAAAACTCAAATAAAAAAAATTATAATTATTTTTATATTGCAACATCAAAAAATAATTACATTGCAACTAACTATGAAAAATTGCAGCTCAAACAGGATCACACTAGGGAACGCTCAGTGCCAGACTGGAATATATCAGGAAAGCATTTATGGTACAAAATTTTAACTGTAGATATTTTTAATGGGAACACTATGAAATATATTCTTGAGGTAGAACTGTTAAATGCAATACATTTCAAAAAAAAAAGAAACTGCATAATTTGGGGACAGTAAACATAAAGCTCAAGCAAACAACTGGAAAGGATCAGTGCACAGGAGTAAACACATTGAAGAAAAAGAAAAACAAAGATAACTTAAAAGTTAAACAAATACTTCACATGTATGAGATGTCCCCAGAACTCCAGAGCATGATAGTTCATGAAGTGATTGGTGTTTGCTAGTATAAAACATGCTAGATCTTTCAGAGTAACTTATTTAATTTAGGAACTGCATTTTCACTAGAGAAGCCAATTATGTATTCATTATCAGCACTTGAAATAATTGCTGAAATAAAAGTTCTACAGCTACTTAATAAAAGCATGGACATTTGGGAAGCTAGCAAGACCACTGATTACGAAAGATGGAATATTATTAAAACATACATATCTCTCCAGCTGAAAGCATACAGCTGATACTACCCTTTTTACTATGCCATCAACCATAACAAAAAGCAAAAACAAAACAAAAACAACACGATGTAGCATGAATACTCAGATGTATTAAAATTTCTTATGATAATATTCTAGAGTGCTGTTTTGCTTTAAGCAGCTAAGAAATATTATCCAGCAACAGTAGAAATAACCACAATGCGTCCATATTCCTTCCATGCAATTTTTTGACGTGATTTTTTGATTTTTTTGATTTTGATTTCCATGCCCTACACAAGAGAACCAAGGCAGGCATTTTATTTCAATTGCATGATTTTCCATGGATTAGCACACAATGAATCTTCTGCATTGGCTCAGAAAGAGTTTGCGTTCTCTAAATACAACCCAAGTTTCATTGAAGGTCAATAAACTAGTTCCCAACTATTGTTTAGAGAAGCACAAATCAATGCTGCTGCCAATAGCGATAACCAATTTCCCTCCTTTTTTCTGTTTCAATCTCTGCACCATTATACTATTTTTCCCCCAAACAGGGAGTTACTATTATACACCAGATATGGGGTACTACTGTTCAACTTGATGCCTCTTTTCTGAATGATTAGTTTTGCACATTGACCAATAGCTACTTAAAATCTTTTAAGTGTGTGAAAGTCAGCGTTATACTGCTGGACAAACTGACGCATGCTTTTGAAGACCAACCGCAGTTCTCTATTCAGAAAAGCAGCAAACTGATTAAAATTCCAATAAATGAGAGATAAGAAGGAGACAGCCTAAAACATTGAGAAATTTCCTGGAAAACAAATCTTCCAATAGCATTATCTGTCTGGAGGAAGCTCAATATAAAGCTTAATATAAGGTAATGAATTAGCAAGGGCTGTATTCCCGAACCACATACACAAGGGAGGTTTATGTACTTTTTAAGAATCTAAGTTAGCTTCTATGGGATAAAAAAATGAAAATAAAGCAAGGCAACAAACTGGCCACTGGTTTTCCAGATGGATCGTATCTTTACACAGCCCTTTCAGCATAATGAAGGCACAGCATCATCCATTAATTTTAGTCAATGATAGTGTCAATGACATAATTCTCCTGCAGCTTTTATTTCCTTGCTGAAGTGTTTACCCATCTAGGAGTGGCATAAATTACTCACAGAGATTGTGTCAAATGTTGGCTCACAACTATTATTTAGAAAAGGCTGCTAGCTATTTTCGCTTTTCCCTGTAGTACTGTGTACAAAGACCACAGGCTTTTACACTAAAATCTGCAGGAGCAATAAGCTGCTTATCAGCAAGAAAATACGCTGTCACAGTCTCAAAATCTTTTTCTTCAGTAAATTCCCCCCTCCTCCCTCCAGTGACAGAAGGGGAAGGGGCAGAAGGGGCCCAGTTCCCCAGTGCTGGGGTCTCCTGGTTATCCACCATCAAGTCATTCTTGAAAGATTATGAGTCCCTGATAGATTCCTGTTCACTTCAACATTGAAAAGCAGTAAGACTAGCACAAAGCTCACACAGGGGCTAAGGATAAATTACATTGCTTAGGTGGTAACAAAGACAAACAATTTCCAGACTGGGATGCCCTGCTCAACACATTCAGAGTCAGGAATAAATTGGGTCTAAACCAAGATTCTGGGTTCTTTTTCTCACCTGTACAAGGTTTTCTCTAGTTTAATTTTTCAGAACAATTTTGTAAGAGCTGATTTAATATTTCAATTCAGTTGCACTCAGAGAAGGTCCCCAAGCCATGCGCCTTGTGTGCCAGCATGCGGGAATGAGAGTGCGAGTGCCTAAGCTTGCACCCACTGTTACTACTATTTGTTGTGTGAGAATCAGCAGCCCCGTTGATGCTGTCCACTGGTCACATCTATGACTACATGGAAGCTTTTCTCTTGGCAGAAACCAGCATTGCTTTATAATTTCAGGGCCAATATGATATAAATTTCTTCACTTTCTTTTCATGGCACAACTCCTCATTCTTGAAGGTTACACTGCTAATAGAGGCCATCACCTCTTCTTTTACACTTTTGTCGTCTTCCCTAGTTCTCTCTCACCTCTATTCCACTGAAACTGTACAGGGCTAAAATGGATCCAGCTCCCCTGCTCAGCATCTCCTGCATGTCATTAACACTTCTTCTCAGCTCCGAGGGTTAAACCACAAGTTCCTAATCTAATCTGTCATTCACTGGTTGAAAATGTTGATAGGGAACAGATTTTCAAACAAAGTGCTCTTAAAACTGATTTTAAATTGAGACTTCATTATCATCTGTACTTTCTCATAGTAGCTATACATTAACATAATTACTATTTTCTTCCCCTAACACTTCAATAGTCTAAGTGCATTAACAGATCAACTTGCTTCAGCTTTGTTAAAGCAGTCAAAGAAACTACCACCTCACCTATATGTTAATGTTTTCTCTGATCACCATCACAGTTCATCTGTCTGCTCCCAGGCTGCTCCACCACACACTGCCTTGAATACTAAGAGGTTTCTACAAAACCGGTTGAAAAAGTTGATGTCCCTTCCTGCCCGCTTCTGCCCTTATGCCACAGCTCACCTCCCCCTCCACTGTGCCAAGGCAAGTTGGGTATAAAGCAGAGTAATGGAGATGGCCTTGGTAAAAGTGTTCCCCTTCATAGGGGAAAAAATTCATTTATGAGTCTGCCCCACCGTACTCCTATCACTTAATAATTCCTTTTGTTTCACTCCCTACTTGGAGATCTTACAAGCAGAATTTAGAAAGTTATTTAAATGATGAAAAGTACATGTAGTGTTCATGTCTAAAAAATTTTTCTGCAAAGCGGCCTCAGAAAATTCACATTTAATTTGACAGTATTAGAAAGTTACCCATGACATGAGCTAGATGAATTTTAAAATATCTCCTGGCCCTTAATCCCCCAAGACAGTTATAGCCATATACATTACAATTTTCCCTAAATCCATGACTTTTTTTGTTTAAAAAGTCCTTCTCTTCAAGAGATTATTTGTCAAATTACTGTCAGAAGCCAATAACGTTGAGAAGTTTATTTGAATACTGAGCTATCTTCTCAGTTTCCTCATTAATACTCTAATGAACTTAACTGGCTTCTGAATGTGGTTTTAAATTCGTTTTCAACCCAAAAAACATATTCCATACATACCATGGCCAAGAAAGAAATGATTTTTAAATACCAAACAACTTTTTGTCCCACTAACACCATTAACACTCATTAGGGACCCTCCCAAAATATATTCTTTTAATTGCATCTGTATTGAAACATTGTTCAAACTGAAGAGCAACTTCCATTAGCTCTGTTTGGCCCTCATTTGGTTACCTTTTGATATATTTATGTCAATATCCAAAATTATGCTCAGAAAAGGGATAATATGTTTCAGAGCAAACCAAGAAGGTAACAGTTAATAGCATCTTGACTGCACCTTCTATCTCCTTCTATAAACCCTGTTTTCTCTTTGTTTTGAGGTGCCTTTAAATCTAATGCATCCTCTAATTATCAAAGAACTGAACAGTCGGTTACATGTTGCTTTTCTTGCAGAACACTCCATACCTTAGATCTTATCATATTCACTTGATAATTATTCCTAAATAAGTAAGTGAAGTTGGCTGATATCTCTACTAAACATACCCCAAGGTTAAGGGACTCTGAGTATGTCTAATGATGTTTTAGCAAATAATATTTCACTCGCTTTTAGAAGTGAGTAAAGGACAGCTCCATTTCTTCAGGCTGTAGAGCTTAATCAGTTAAGATCTGTGGATTTTTGGTTTTTATTGGGAAAAAAAGGGGGAGTTGAGCAATACCTTGGGAGAGTGGTCATGTGTTATTACAACAACACCCTTAAATGTAAATCTACACAGTACTTTGCCTGAATTGCTACGCTACAAAATTGCTATACGCTCATAAGATTCAATTCCATGTTGCTTCAGGTTAAAACAAGCTACACTTTCATGTTTTGAATACGCTTCCCAGGGCTGTAGCTTTTACAGTACATTTATGCATAGCCTAAATCTGTCCTAACACATACACAGATTTATGGAAAATAAGGGTGCTGTAGATAAATAATAAAACACCTTTCCCCACCCTTCTTTCTTATTTTTAGAGCACGTTGATTTTCACCTTCCAGTACAACATAAAAAATACCAATATTTCCATTCATTCACCACAAAAATTACCTTTTTAATACAGTTTAAAGAAAAAAGAAAAACTAGTGAGCACGGATTTTGATGAATTATTATACAGAAGCTATTTTCTACATGACCATGTTAATGCATAGGAAAATGTGCATATATAGTAGGTAGTTAAAGGAAAGGAAAAAACTATCCCTCCGACGACTTGTACAGAAGCCATTGATTTCCTCTTCTTCATTTTTATCTACCATTTCAGAAAAAGTGCATCACTTATTTGTGAAGTAGGAAGGCACAACAATAAATTTGTTTCTACCATTTCTGAATTTGTTTTGCTCATTTTTAGCACTCTATAAGCACAAGTCCAAACTTGGCAAGCAGTATAAATCTAATCAGTGCAGGCATGCACTCCAAGTCAGACTTTGGCTGGCCCTGCATGAATTCTTGAAAGCAAGGTATAAGCAGATGTCCTTTCTTTGCTAATATATCAAGCACTATCATTCCTAACAAAAAACTGCAGTTGACTGAAGGTGTCAAGTGCCATGCCCAGTAAAGGAAGGGGGTGACCGTGCTCCTCTGTCACTAGCTCAAAGCAAAATTAAACATAGTAAAGCAAAGATATACCATAAGACACAGGGTACAAACTCTAAAAGTGATCCAGGAAGCCCTGTCTCAGCACAGGGAAGAACATTAAACCTTGTAGCTGATTGGAAACCAGTCTGTGCTCCATTGTTCTGAATGGAGCAGTGAGCTTTGAGAAGCTTTGGACCATCGCGTTAAGTGAGAGATGCTAAAGCAGGAAACCAGGGGCCCTACAAACATTCCCGCAGCATCCAGACTCCTGGTGCAAAGACACCTGTGCATATGAGGTAGGGTTCTGCTCATGCCTGAAAAAAACAAAGAAAATGCCACACTACCACTATAGCTGTCTTTTCCTATTTTTTCAAGTTTCCACAACAATAACTCTTCCAGATATACCACTGATTTTTTTTTTTTTTTAAGTACATGCATGCAAAAATTAAGTCATCTACAAATAACTAGAGTTCTTGAAATACACCATCTTCAGAAAAAGTCATTTTTGGATTCGTACTATTTGTGAACTCAGCAGTTAAGACTTCTCTCAGTTCGTATGACTTACGGCATTTGCATGACAGCCTGAAGCCCAGCCTATACAATGAGGAAGAGCGGTTCACAAGCTCTGGTCCTGCCTAGCTGTCCAATCAATAACACAGAAATACACTAAGAATCAATAAACTAAACCATACATTACTACTGGCAAGTAACCTACAATTTTTGCTGCATGTGCCAAGTTCCCATCATTGCAAGATTTGCTTTGTAGAATGACAAAGATAAATTGATGCTACATGTTAACAGTATTGCACACTATTTGATCACCCTTCCTTACTTCCTGATACTATTCATTAAGAACAGTAATTTATAATAATAATAATCATTATTTTATAAACACATATGACTGGAAAACAAATAAAGCACTCAAAGGTTTCTGGGCCTAAAATACATAGATTCAGAGTAGAAACCCATTTAAAATTGATGTTCCTCTTTTCAATTCTATGTAATTATAGACTAGCCTTTACTTAACAGATCTGCTTCTTGTGTATATACCAACCCTCACCAAAGCCAGAGAGACCGTTACAATATAATTTCATTAGCTCCCTAAATTCATGAGTGTACTATTTTGTCCTCAGGTCCCCAAACTGCAGCAATACCTGGATTCTCAGGTCTCTCATGTCCAACATTTTCTGTTATCTGCATTATCCCATTTTATAATCCAGGCCTTTGTTGTCCTATGAATGCAATGAATGAATTATATATATATGTTTCAAGGTAGACTGTTTCATAAGTGGATACTAGTACAGATTTCATTCTGATGCCCTGTATTACACTAATATTACACTAATCCTTTTGTCTACAGAGTTCAGGTCTAGAAAGACCCAGGTGACTTCTGGACCTTGTGACCTGAAAGACTGGTTGCGTCTTTCCACATCTGTGGAGACACCTGAATCAAAGAACATTCAGTTTAAAAGGGAAAAAACTGCATCCAGGTCACATTTTCTGAAGCCTCAAAGCTCTCCTCCTAGAGTCCAATTTTTTTATTTTTCTATTCAACATATTATTTTTATTTATTTTTGGGGAGTGAAGGGATTTGCATAACTTCAGAAAAATAGTAAGTGGACAGCATCACATCATCACATGGATGGAGAAAGAAGGGCTAGCAGTTACTCAAGCAGTCTTGGATACAGGACACCTTTCCTTTTTTTTTTTTTTTTTTTTTTAAAAAAACCCACCAAATCTGCTACAGAGTTCCTCTGCAGTGCTGAAAAAGTCATTGTCAGCCTCAACTCTGGGTCTGGAAGATGAAGATAGTAGCACTTTCCACCTTTTTTGGTGCCAAACCATGTACTGAAATCAATAATGGGTACCACAGGTACCAAACAGCATCTTAGGATGAGAATTTACTTTGGATCATGACTATAGTCAAGTAATGAACAAGATTTAAAAAAGAAGGAAAAAAAAAAAAAGAAAAAAAAAGAAAAAGCCACACACACAAGAAAACCTTCCTTCTCTAAATACCCATTTCAGGGTCTGAGCTATATGCCCTATTTGGAAGCACAGCTTTAGATACTGGAATTTTATTTGCCATTAGAAAAATTTTAGATTGTAGTTATTTAACTTACAGATTTTTCACATTTATTCTCCATTAAGCTTCCCAGCCAAAAGTCTCTGTTTAACATCAGTCAAAGGTGGGAAGTCCAAGGCAGTACTTCACTTCCTGCTACAGAATAACTGCAGAAGGTCCTAGCTCTCATCTTTATCTCCTCAGTTTATTTGCCAAGCTACAGGCAAACTCATATACTTCATTTTTCAGTCAGGTAAAGAACTTATGCCTAAAAGGCTAAAGTCAATTTTTTACTCAACAGTCTTTTTCCAATAAATGATCAGCAACCCTAATAAGAAAATGATTACACTTGGGCACAACTCCTTATAAAGTCTGAATAAAGATGAATGAAATTAAAAGGCCTGAACATAATCCTTGATGGGTGCAGTTCTGTCTTGTGTCTCACCTCATCATATATGAGAAGGATAAAATATTACTGTCTCCAACCAGACTGATCATAATCTCTCCTTCCCCTTTCTTCTTACTTTCATATCAGAAGAGGCATTTTCAACAGCAACTTTCTATCAGAAACAACTATTATACATTCTCAAAGCATCCCTTGTGGGTGTTTGGAGCAAGTGCAGGTGATTTATACTGATTTTAATCTTATAATATAATTGAACACAGACTAGGACGAAAAGATGTAGGAGTTAGCTGGTAGTTTTGAATATGCTCTCAACAGCATTCCCATTACCTAATGTTCCATTGCCACTTGTGAGCCTTCTTTCCCAATGACTTCTGTGGGAGTTGTAAATGAACCTTTCTAAATAAGACTCTGAAGTTGAACTTCATTTTCTCTAGAAGGTTATATATGGTATTTTATGTTTTGACTTAAGTCTGTAACCTCATTCCACTTTTGAGCATCTACAGTATTTCCATTCTAAAAAAATCTAGCTGTTCTTATTTGTCAAAGGGGTGGGCAGAACCGCAAAGGGATTAATTTCTGTTCAGATCATGCAGTAGCTTTAAAATTCAAGTGTTACCTGCCTTAAAAACTTCCCTAAAGGGGTTCTATCCATTCTTGTCATGCATTAACAACTGTTCGACATGCCTTACACTCCATTACAGGCATACAGACATTTTATGGTACATTAAAATGACATTACATTAACAAGACAATAAAAATCAACAGTACAAAAAACAAAGACCAATCTAGAATGTTTCAGAGGAAAAAAAACAACCAGCAGTACCAACAAAAAGGCATCTTGAGACTATGCAAGATACTGATCATTTTCCATTCATTGTATTTAGTCTGATCCAACACAACACAAATCTACAATTAAATACATCCTAATGATGGCTCTCAAAACGACTGCATCAACACTTGAACTTGAAAAAGCCAGATAAAGGATGAGTGGTGCCACAAAGAAGAACGAAAAGGAAAAAGAAAAGCCTATTTGGTTTCTGATTCTTTGAGGCTTAAGAGCCTCGTGAATTTTCCCTTGTACTGCCATTAAAACATGACTCAGTTTTCATCTGCAATAACCCGTCAATCTTCCACCTGCAAACGCTTCGGCAATATTGAAAGAACCATTTACTTTCAGTTTCACCCACCCTGCAAGATTTTCTGAACAGCTTTGATGGGTAGAGGACCATAACCTTATCACTCTTCAAGCATTTATAAAGATCTACTGCAACACTTTGATTGCCCGTGTTTGCTATTGTCAATGAAGAAATATACAACTTGTCTTAAGAAAGTTAGCCTTTGTCCAGTGTAGTTTTGCAGTCATTTATGTTCTATAGGAAAATGACTTTTGTGGTTGCTGTTTTGCAGTATTTTTAGACATACAAAAATTGTGTGGCAATTCTTCCAGCTCATTTTTACAAAAGGTCTCTCTTCTCCTCAGCTAAGATTTCAATACAATGGATAGAATGGCCTTTAAGAAAAAAATAAATCTCTCTTTGGCTTCAGTAAAAAGGGTACTTGCAATTAGATGCTACAGGAGGCAGACCATTGTCCCCATCACTGCAGTTCCTCCGCAGAACTCGCTCCCTGATGTTTGTGTGGAAGAAACAAAAGCAGGAAACAGAGATGGTACAGATGTGCCGGGGCTAAAAAGCTGACCTACGTGTCACCCCACCCCCTCTTACCCAGATCCATGCTTTTTGAGGCTTTCAGATTAATTGATTCAGACCGCTTGGCTGGTGTCAAAGATCTGAAGTTGATGTGCTGATCTGCTAAATACACTGCTGAATTTATGATAGGGCTGCAGGAAAAAAAAAAACAACATGTAAAATATTTAGGCACCAGCTCAAACACAAGTGAACTAATTAAAACATGCACAGTATACATGTGTTTCCTCCTCCAGTTGTTAGCAGCCATGCATTTTAAAATCAGTCATTGATCCTCAAGTTTCTTTTGTGAGATTTAACACCTCTAGTCACTTGTTTTTCATTACATATGCAAATACAAATATAAATTCTTAGTGATAATTGCTGCTTTTACCCAATTAATATTTTATTTAGCAGAAGAAAAGAGGAACATACCCAGTGCCTGCAATTTTCTTTTTGCCTCTTGCTAGTTCCATTTGACCATCGCATTTGTAGCATGTAGCAACATGCTACAAAAGTTGGAGAAAATACAGCCAACGTTCCTGGTTCAATTCCACCAGATCTGCTAGTCTGAAGTTGCTTAAAAATCCTACCACCATGCACTTTTGCAGAGCATGTTTACCTGGAGTCTTATGTAGGGTGCCATAAGGCTCTGAAGAACTCAAAGATATTCTTTTAATTTCATTTTACTTCAATTTAGGCAAATACCTAAACATTTCAAAATTCCTCCTGAGTAAAACTCAAAGGAACTTTCACTGGTGAGGAGTCAAAATATCTCATTGCACTGCACCTGAAATCTTCCATGTCTCTCTCAAATTAGAAATTTAAGTTATTTTAAAAAATATTCTAAAACCAAAAAGCAGTTTCAAAATTAAAAACATCTCTTTTTAGAGCTCTTCAATCAGAAGCTTTTACAGTGTCAAAACATTTCCCCCAATTTTTTGCTGAAACACAACTTCAGTGAAACCAGCGTGACTTCCCACAGCAATTCAATTTCAGAGCTTAAGATTCAAATGGAAAACCAATACAACTCTGGAAAAAAGCCAGGATAGGAAGGAAGGCCTATAAATTCATCATCATCTTAATATCATTATCATTTAAGAGAATGTTTTTGCTCAGATTTTTGCAAACAATAGCAGTTGCAAATTTAGTGCAGAGATTCATTACTCTATGTAGAGTTTTGTTTGATTACACTATGCTACATATATGTGCCTGTTGCTTAACTGGGACGCCAGAAATTATGAAAATACTCCAGTGAAATTAGTGCATGTTACTTAAAAAGAAAACAGTTACAGGATTCCTCAATGTGTAAGGAATTTAAGGCATCGGTAATAAAGCACGACATACCTACTTGATACCATTTGCAGTCAGGCATTTTAAGGGTAGTTTTTAATCATATGGATACACACAAGCAAAATAGTCAGGCTAAGTCTTTTAACTGAAATGTAGACTCCCCTAATTTCATTGCAATGAAACAGTTACATGACTATCACAACTGTGAATTTACACAAAATGAGTAAACAGTATTCAACATTGAATTTTCAGCATTACAAGTACAGTAGGTTGAAATAAATGATATTTTGACTTTTATCCTATACTACTTCAGTGAAATCAATGCTACCACCCAAAGCACATGCCAGCACAAACTTGAACATGCTTACAGCTTTTCTGCACTTCTTCCAAACTTTAATATTTAATAAAACAAATTATAACTTGCAGCTGCCATCAGACATGCCAGCCTTTGGAAAAGGTACTCTTAAAATATCTGAAAAATCTACCTAATTTACAACTGGTAAAATGCCCACTGTTAATTTTTTTTCTAGACATTTAGACACGCAAACTTACTGAAACTTGATTTAATTTTTTAACCTCAAGAATTTCTTGGTTGACATTCAGTAAAAGAAGATTGCTCGCTACAAACCGAATTTGGTTCGGACTTTTAAACCTTTAAAAGACTTTAGGCACTGCATCTGCACATAGCACCCACTGGTATAGTTTAATATGTATACTTTTTTTTTTAAATTAGGATTATGTTTTGGGGATTCTTTTGTGTTTTACTGAACCCATTCTAGGCATTGTGATCCATGTATCATGGACAGGAGGCACAGTGCAGCTTAAGAACAACAGAAATCAACAAAGAACTGACTGTTAAAGTAACTTTCCCTGTTTGCACTGAAGAATCATCCCAGTGACTAAATATGATGGTACAAATTAAACAAAACAACAAGTGATTTTAAATCGGTCAAAACTATTACCACAATCACTAACGAGCAATTAGAGCCACAGATATTACAAATAGCCAAAGTCAAACCTGTGATTATTATAATCCTCACTCAGCAGATCCTCACTGGGATGTGGGGGGAGAGGTGGAGGGGTTTCATTCTCACCATTGCCATGATCAGACATTGGCAGCTCTGAAATGAAAAAAGGGGTTAAATAAGCTGCCAAAAAAAAAAAAAGTACATTAAATCAGTTCATTGATCAACGACTGGACTGGAAGGCCTCAAGCAATCCTGAAGTTAGTCACAAATTATTCAAATCCCTAAACTAACTAAACTAGAATTAAAATCACACCAAGCAGAAAATATACCCCTTGAGATTTCCTGAAGAGCTGATCTGCAGATTTGCATATGCATAATTAAAGATAAATATAGGGAAACTTTGTGCTTATAGTGAAGTTGAGTGCAAGGCCCAAATTACTTTACCCCATTAGATCTGTTGTATAGCTGCATCCTAACTGATCAGAGGCTCATGGCTTCAGTCCCTTTGACAGGGAACATTTACCACCTTTCATAAGAGAACTGTTTTCCCAGCAAAGAGCTCAAGAGAAGAAAAAATTCTGTTTTCCCATAGCAGGAGAGAAAGCAGGCAATTTCTGAATTACAGTCTTCACCTTCCTAGTATTAAGGTAATTCCTTCTTTACCTCTACAAAAGACATTCAGTTTACACCAGAAAATTACTTCAGACTGAGAGAAACATGAACTACTCAATTAAACCATCCTGTGGTTTACTAAGTAACAACGCTTACATAGCTGCAGTAAGTATTTAATATCACTGCTGTGCCTGTTGTAGGCCAGCTCATTATTGTGTCCTGTAAATTCACCTCTCAGTCTAAAGGTCCAATTTTATAAAACATACGTACATTTTTCAATGTAGTGCATGTCTTCACCCTGCTTAGATTTAACAGGAAACGTGGATACTTGATACTTCTCAGGTCAAAATGGCAGAGAAGTGATTTAACAATACTGACACATCACACTTTCACGTGCCCCGGCTCTTTTGTTGCATTGAATGTTGCTAGGGTTTTCTTCTTCTTTTTTTTTTTTTTTAAACACAATCCTGTATGAAAGTACTAATCTAACTTAAGAGAACAAAAGGTTTACAGGGAGGGGAGCAAGCCAGACAGCAACAGACAATGTGTGTTAGGTAAGAGCATGGAGACTGTCCCCTGCCAAAGCAACAGAGTTCCTAGCTCAAGGACCCTGTAAACGGAGAGCCTGGCTGCAGCTGGATAGCTTCCCAGAGATCACAATGCCAAGGAAGAGGTAAAACTCTCTCTCAGACAAGCTGAAAAAATCTTCGGAGGCAAGAGAAGATGGGCAGATGCAGAGAAAAGTTCTAGTGGGACCACGAGGAAATATGGGGTGCCAGTCGGACGCAGAATGGATGCGTTACGTTGTCGGGTAATGCGCACATGCTCGCTGCATTACGATCACACTCTTTCAGGTTGCAATTTAAAGACAGGAAACAAAGATGAGGAAATGGCATGTTTGCACAGTACAAAGAACATTTAACAAAGGGAATCTAGTACTGTTCAATATAACTAAGTGATTTGGAACACGAAGTGAATCAAGAGATGAAAAAATCTGCTCACGTAAAAATATTCAGAACTGCCAAAAATAAGCAGACTGCGAAGCTCTGCAGCAGGATATTAAGTGACTAGGAAATAAAACGCAGGTGAAATTCCAAGTCAGTGACTGCAAAGCGATACACATGGTGGGCAGGGGAAATCCTTGACTACACATACACAAAGCTGGGCTATTACGTTAGCTATTACCACTCAGGAGCAATACCACGGGAACATTGTCATGCCCTCTTTGAATACATACTCAGTGAAGTCAAAAGGCAAACAGACTTTTAGAGCATTAAGAAAATTAAGTCTGAACGCTCCATCTTACTGGTGCACCTAATTTTGAAATAGCAACTAAGGTTTCATGCACCCCATCGGAAAGAGGCTGTGGTATAATTCAGAAACATACCAAAAGGGTAGCGAGGATGGCTGGACACATGCAGCAACTTTCCTGTGAGAAATTTAAACAGACGAGGATTATTTGGCTTAGAATAACAAGCAATAAGAAGGGATGCAAGAGGAGTCCATGGAATTGTAAAAGGCATGCATAAAATGAAAAGGAAAATCTCACTGACTGTGCCATGCACAGTAACTAGAAGGCACCCAGCGTAACTATCAAGTAGCACATTAAGAAAAACACATAAGTATTTTTTCCTATATAATTAAGCATGGAATTCACTGCCATGAAAATGTTATGGAAGCAAAATTTTATTTTTTAGAAATATTAAGAAGTGGATTAAACAAAGTCAGAGAGACAAAGATTCACCAGCGGCACAATGGTCCAGACACAACCTCTGATTTAGGATGTCCCTAAACCACTGACTACCCAAAGCAGGAAGCCTGATGAAGAAATCATAGCATAGCTACGCTGTGCCTTACCCTCTTTCTCTAAGCAGCCTCTGATGGCCAGAGTCAGAGACAGTACTGAGCATATCTTGTCATTTTATGAACTTTGATTCATATTAATTAATATTTCACTTCCCAAAGGCTGTTGGGTGACTGGTTACCCCAGGTGCTGTTCCTGGAGTAGACACGTAGTAGGCACAGAAAAATGCCAGACTTCCTGAGGAAGTCGGGAGCAATCACAGGGGACTGCAGCTCCAAACCAAACGCCAGCAGGAGCAAAAGAGCAAGAGAACCGAAGAGGGAGTCACTGGCTCCATGTTCAAGACCTCAGGAGATGATCTTGGCAGATCCAGAGCGATCACAGGAACAGCTAACCCAATAAATAAATGCACTGGATTTTCAGATATTAAACAGCTTTAGGAGGGTGAATATTTGAGATTGTAAGACGCACATAATGTTCCAAGCAAAATTTAACTTTAAAATATAATTTAAAATTTAACTTTCTCTTTTTCTACTTTCACATTATCACAAATGTATGAAATCATACTTCTAAACAGAGATTCCTGTACAACCATGAAGATTTGGCAGTTTATAGTAGGAGAGATACTTTATCATGATTCCACTGCTTAACCATAAAGATAACACTAATTTCCCTATAACCCTATATTATACGGGGTTATAAGAAATATGTAAGAATCCCTAATGAAACACATTCCAGTAATCTTTCAGCACCAGAAACATAAAGCTGCTGGCACTGAAGTATTATTTCTCAAAGAGGTTGTTCTAAAAAAATGCTGTATCTGCGCAACAGCTTGGCAGCAAAAAAAGGGAGGACCTGAAGGCTGCAAGTATTATTCATGCAAAAATAGACCAAACATTGGCATTTCAATATTGGATCAGCCCTCCCTCTCCCCCCCCCCCCGCCATCCCTTCCCCCCAACTCTTTATTTAAATATCCACAGGCAAGACAAAATGTAATGTTTTGGCTGTAACCACTTTTTCCCAGACATTAGCTTTTCTTGCTCATGTATAATAAAAAGGAGTCTTAAAACAGATAGCAATATTAGCAGGCCAAGCTTCAGTGTATTTTTGCTGAGCTTTTATAAGAGCTTTATTGGTAGGAGCAGTGAATGATATTGGAAATAACTTATTGGAAAACATTAATTGAGAAAATGACATTTTATTAAACCTAATTCAGCTCTTGTCATTAAATTCTTGCATTAGATCCAGTCTTATGTTAAAATCTCTTCTTTTATTGTTATTATTTATATTCTTGTAACAACTAGACCTTCACATCCAAGGTAAGGATAGTGCACCATAAGAACGTACAACACGGGACTGTTCCTGCCTGTCATGAACCCCCCCACCATATCTGTGACTCGTTTGCTTTAGCAGGCATATGACCCAAAGTCCACAGGCGAGTTAATGAGGGTTCTGCACAGGTGTTGTGCTTTGCTTTTACAGATGCCCTGAAGGACTGAGGACTTCTATCAGAAACAATGCAAAAAAATTTTTGAATGAACGACTGGCAGTAAGGGATAGGCTGATACGGAGTTCAAAATTAGATAAATATTTCTACAACGGGCAGAACTACTGTAGGGCCAAAGCGCGCCTCACCCAGCACATTTCAGATCGGAGTCCTACTGCAGACATCCTGCAGCTGAAAGCCCTGGTGCAGTTCTCCATCAACACCACATAAGTTTTACTCATCACATAGCAAATCTTAAAAAAAAGTCGCAATACAATGATACTTCCAGTCGGTTCCCAGCAGTACTAAAAATGTCTTTGTCTGCTGCCCATGGACCCTGATCTCCCATCTGGCTCCCAGGCCAAGGCTGGGAACCCCCAGCCACTCCACACCCTCCCAAAGCCAGCTCCCAGCAGCATTCCTGAGCATCCTTTCCACATCCCACACCCATTTGCTTCTGAGGCCACGGCGGTTTTTCTCCTTTTTCCTCAGCTTTTAAAGTAGTTTTTAAAATGTAAAAGTATGTTTCTCTACCTTTTACATTCATCTAACTTTTACTTGGGAAAATATAATAATAGAAATCCACAGATCATCTTGTCAATTGATTCCACATGATTTTTATTAATTGAACAGCTAAAGAATGAGGCTGAGCTCTGAATGCTCACTATTCTGTCCATATCCTTTGCTTTTTCACTTTCATGTATGAAAATATGCAATTTATTTTTATGTTTTGCATTGCTCTGTAGACTGAAGTCTGATGCCATAAATATCACAGGCTGAAAGAAAACCTATTAAGACACACACATACACATATTGATTGTTCCTACAGTTCTTCAGAACAGTAGTTCTCAAACTCTTTGGGCAAATGAACCATCATCAGCCCCTAAAATGTCTTGCTCACTATTATGCCTTCTTGTCATTGAAAACATTGTTTTATGAATAAACTGTTAACTACTCGTTATGATCTTCTGGATCATCTGAAGTACTGTTCTTCCACAGATTTTATTTTGAACTTTAAGTAACAAGTAAAGTTACCTGTTGCCAATCACCTGTACCATGGATCTAAGCACTTATTCAGATCTTTTTAAAGGAAGTGTTTACAGGTATTTACTGCTCTGTGATGCTTTGGCAATGGCTAATTCTACAGGGCAAGCTAGCTCTGTGGATGGCCTTTTCTCCCTGTAACTGCAGAACTCAGTAGAAACTCCATACAAGGGAGATGTAAGGTTGACTTAAATACTTACTGTGCTTGAGTTTAAATCTGCAGTTCTTTGATTGGAGCCACTTTTTCAAAATATTGGTGTCAATGCAAATGATTAACCCTTAAATTAAATGGCGGCTTCTCTTGAGTTTACAGACACAGACTCTCAATGGGCTTTGGTTAAAACCACCCCACACGGTCATCACGACAGTCTATGAAATCACATTTTTCAGACCACCTAGATTCCACAGTTGTCCAGGAAAGTGGAAAAAGTCACACATAATTCATGCACAAAAACAAACTTCTTTTTCCCGAGTAGAAGGTATTTAAGCACGTGTTTGGCTTGAAGGACAAGAGCACATTTCCCCATTGAAAGGGTGGGGCCAGGACAATCTCAAATACTTAAAATTTGCAGGTAACAAGTACCTTGCTGAGCCGGGTGCAAACAGGACAGATGGTACAGTTTGCCATCAGAAAAGGAAGACGACAGGAAAATAAGCAGTCCTATGTGCTTTTACATATATGTTTACATGCATGTCCCAGACATTTAGGTTTTCTTTGTACAGTGCTCTACAAGCCTGCCTAACTTTTTAAATGAGGTGATTAATGTAATTCTGATCTGTAAATTAAGGGAGTATTTCTAACCTTTGAACAAATTTTACCATTAACTCTAAAATAAGCTAGTATCAATATAATGCTTTTGTATAAAATCATTTATCTTATAATAACTCAGGACATAAATCTAAGAATTTTATACAAAAATCATTGTACTCATTAAAGATATATATAAAATAAACATTTTGACAACATATATTTTGCACTCATCATTTGTTTTTTATCCAACCTTACGTGTTGGGGCAGCGAGCTAGAAACTGTTACTTAAACTGGAATTTGTGCCAGGAATCTAATTCACAACTTCTGAGTCAGCTCTCCCACCCTCTCTAGATCTTCATGCCTCCAAGTAACATAGTGTGCACTTACTCTAATTAACCGCTTTTCTAGTTGCTGTGGATTTCAGAAAACACAAAAACACAATGCACTTTCTTTTAGCACAAAGGAAGACAGAGACTACCTTTTAGTCTGTCCTGAGGACTGCAAGTTACAAACTGCTGAAGAACAGTATCGTTACGCCGGGAAGCAGCTGCGATGTTATGGCTCCCCTCAAACGCTGATTTTTGAAAAGCTCCCTGGTCTGAGCGTTCCTAAGGGAAAAAACAGAACCATATATTGTTACACAAAAATTAAATGTTCAACGATGCAGAGGATCGGCCATCACTGCGCTACTCTGCATTTGTGTGCCGTCTGTGAGGTGCTCATTGTACACCGCTTCTTTTCAAATGAGAAACATGAAAGCTATCTTCAAAATGACTATTCGTTATTGCTGATCACGAAATAAGACAATAACTAGGCAGTAACAATCACTAAGAATGATACACAAAAACGAAGACTGTGTTTTTTCCTGACCCACAACTGGCTGCATTCAAATTCTCCATCTGGGAGGGCAGCTTGTGACATTGTCAACACAAGAACATGGGCAATGCCAATGGTATTTTTCTGCCAGCCAGCTGGTTCCCTTCGCTCAGAGACTGAGTGCATATGTTCTCATGATCACACACTAGAGCAGTTTTGTAAGGAAGGAGTTACACCAAACTCCCAAATGCAGGTCTTCTGGCTAGCAGCTAAACAAACTCCTGTCACACCTCTAGTCAGCTTTTCTTTTGAGACCCCCCCATATACATTCCATATCGCCTAATTTATTCTCCTGAGCAGTTGCTCAAAAGGGGAAAAAAAAATAAATAAATCACAGTTTCTAAAACTGGGACAGACCCAAAAAGACATTTCTGTACTTGTTATTCAGAGAAAACAGAAAACCCACACAGGAGAATATTATGGCTAGTTTTCAGAATAACCTTTATAGTTTCTGTGGTTTTATATCCATTTTTTTTGAAGGCATCTCCAACTGGCTTCTATTTTTAAAGTGCATTTTCATTATGCCAGCAAATGTTACAGTGTAAGTATATCATTCCTTAAATTACATGCATAGTCACATCTATGGAAGAAATGCATGCACAAACCTATATCACTTATTTGCACAAAGATGTTTAAAGCATTGGCAATTGATGCCTGCATATCAGTGCACAAAAAAGGAGAGTGGGTTAAATCCTCCTTGCAACCGGCCTAACACAAGCTCCTAAATAATTATTAACCCCCCCCCCCAAAAAAAAAAAACCCACCCAAATCCATGCTTTTGGCTAAAAACACACCTCGTCTCAGAACACAAATCAATTCTGAGAGCCTAATGGTGACAACGTGCCTCCAAATCTAGTCTCAGGGGACAGGCAACACATGCTACGTTCTCCCCTCCTCCTCAGTGCAGCATGAGCCATTTGAAAAGGGTATTTGGAGCCTCTGTCCTAAGGGACAGACAAACATACACCCCACACAGTCACTGACAATTATGTTTCTTCTCTCTGCTTTAAATTCTTCAGTTTACTTAGGATTCCTTGTGTCAGGAGGTCCACATTTACTGCTCTCTCAGGTGTACTGCTGGCTAAATCAAGCCTTGCAACAGCAGAACTACTACTAAATTAAAGACTCATACACAGTGGGATAGGGAGCCTTGAATTAACAACAACAACAAATCTGCTTTTCCAGCTCTTTGATAAATGACACAATCGATATCCCAACAACTGATCAGTAACCAGCATAATTAGAGTATTCAGCTTATAAAACAGAGCTGTCATGGAAGACCTCCATTAGCGTCCTGACCAATAAAAACAATAATGCATTTCTAAACATATTCAGCTTCCACCAGGCTGTACTCAGTACTCAGGAAGCTGTTTTGGGGAAAGGAAAGAATGGGCAACAACCCATTTCTGCTGTGGTCTGCAGACTCAAATGGAATTACAATTGAACCTCAAGACTATCATATAAAAATTAATTTCTGTCTAAAACGAATTTGATTCAATCAAGACTTCATTATGTATTCTTCATACGGCACGAGTCAAGATTATTTACCTTTCATACATCTGGATAAAATACAAAACCATACGCTCAACTATAAAAAAAAGAGTTTTTATATTTTTATTAGGTCAATCTGATGTTCAACTGGAGTATTTTTGCAAAATTTGTTTTTTATCAAATGAAGAAAACTAGCAGGAGTGAGCTTTATTTGAAGGTAAGCTATCTTTCATCTGTCACAAGAATCCACAATAAATGTAACACATACTTTTTGATTCTTCCTTACAGCATAATGCCATGGAACATCGAAAAGAAAAGCAAAAATGTGTTTTCCTCTAATATATTCCAGAATTACTAATGAATATTTTTACATATTTTCCTGGCAAGACAGACATCAGAGAGGCTTGTGCAAAGTATTCTCCTGACAAAGTTAGAGCATAATGTTCAGCAAGTAATTTTCTTCTAAATATATTTCTCAATCAATCCACGATGGTAGTAAATCAAATAGAAATATAATCAGCAAAATGATAAGAGTTAACTATTTATACTACAAGACACCTGCACACTCTTGGCCCTCCCCTCTATATTTTACATGAAATCACCTACAAATTGGGATTATTCTCAACACTTTAAAATGTGTAAGCAGGACTTATTAAATAAAAAGCTCAAAGACATCTCTTAGAATTCTGTGATGGGCTTTATTACAATTTTTTAATATCACAAATCAACTTGTGTTTTAAGGAACTGCACAGCTGTTGAAATTCTAGGAAAATATTTATTTGAAGGTCAAAATCAAAACTGAGATAGTAAGTGAAGGGCAGCTAATTTGTGGCTCTCATAAATAAGAGAGAGTGAGTGAGCACATGCATGTGAGGGAGGGAATGAGAGAGATCCTAAAAACAACCCTTTTTGAAAACAAGCTGTTAATGGCACATGTCAATTGATATGAGGTCTAGAAAACTAAGTGTCAAAATTTCTTCTTGTTACCTTGCTTAAGCAAGTTTTATGTTAATCAATTCATAAACAGCCTGTCATGAAGGGGTAGCCTTCATCTGACCAGAAAAAGTAAAATATTAATTCTTTGATGGTAAAAAGGGACTGGAACCAAGAACACAAAAAATAATATGTAGTAAATTAAAATACTAATGAAAATTAAAAAAAAATAAAAATGGAAGAATGAAGTAAAATCCAGGTCACAGTCAGGTCACTGATCATGAAAACATATGAAATCAGAGGAATTTCAATCACTTGTGTCCCAACTGTTCCCTGAGGAGGTAAGAGAGTCAAAACTACCACAAAACAGTCACCCCTTTATTAAACCTTTTTGGGACGACATTATTTTTGTTCTAAAAGAAAGTTGCCAGAACGCCAAATTAAAATAGGAGGCAACTTTTAGCCTAGCCTAAACAGGAGCAGGAAGCCCATGAGATGCCAACCAGGAACACTGTGTCAATCCTGACTCCGGGAAGTCAGCAATTCATTTTGCCAGGAGGAGCTCTGTGACCAAGTCTTGGGCCACCATCTCTTGAATGCAGACACACCAAAACCGGAAAGGCATTTATCTCACAAACGCTTTTATCGCTTCACCTCTGTTTGTGGCTCTAGTCTCCGGAGAACTACCAGCTGGATCCTCCCACGAATGTTCCCCTCCATGGACATGGAGCGCCTCAGCGTCTCCATAGCTTCATGGTTTGACTTGCCCAGGAGTGACTCTCCATTAACTGCAACAAGCTGATCATTTACTCGCAAGCGACCATCCTACAAGCAAAAAATAAAACAAGAAAAAGCAAGAAAAATTAGGCGCAGGCACTACATACAGGAAAGCAAGATGCAGACAACCAGACATTGCTTTTTAAAAAGTAAGAAACAAAAGACTGCGTAGTACCAGCTCATTAAGAAAGAAAGGAGGGGAAAGAAAAAAAAAAATCTGTGTGTCCATTAATTGACCCATGTTTTCTTCCATTCACAGCATTTTGGGAAGAGTTCATAAGGCAATTACAAACATAGACATACATGCACATGCTGCTGCTTTTTTGCGTATACAATTTAATTTATACCAGTCCTATAAAGGAGAAAACAGGAAAAGGAGCTTTCAGGTAGTTAAAAGGACCCACACCATAGCTGTTAGTATCTACAGCAAAACCACGAATGATCACTGAAGTGTATTTTAAATATGTTGTTATCTGCTATTAGGATCTGGTAAGAAACAGACACCGCTCCAAAAATTATTTTGTCTTATACTCTCACTAGTGTTTATCTTGTCACAATTACTGTGCCACCATATGGGGTAATGTTCTCAGTTCAGAATGGTCATTAAGACTTAAGCATCCATATTTTAATTAACACTGTTCGTGTATTTTAACATCCAAACCTGCTGCCAATAACAAAATTGGGGTTGTGCCATCTCAAGTAGCCTGTGCTTTGAAAAAAGACATTCAGTTTCACTGCCAGGATTAACTGACATTTGTAGGTGTAATAAAATTGTGGACACCGCTGTTTGGTGATTGAGGAGTCCTATTGCTATTGTCATGATCATCTGTGATTGATTGATTTCTTCTCATATACACGTGTGCCATGGACTTTCCTCTCTTTAACAAGAAAATAAAGTCTATTTAATTAAAGAGACTAGAGTCTCTTTTAGAGCTTGTTAAGTTCACAATTAGCAGGTTGGCATCAGACCACAAAGAAAGAAAAAGGGGTAAGAGACTGAAGAAAACCAGTACAAAAAGGGCAGTGGAGAACAAATAGCAGGAAAGGAACTTGGATAGAAAAACACTCTCTTGGTTCAAATGAATTGGATTCAATCATAGGCTCATTATGTATTCTCTGTAAGGCACTCGTCCGAACTGTTTACATATCTCATACATCTGAGTAATCCAAAATATATATACTTTTCAATTTTTATTTTTTCTGTCACTATGATGTTCAATTAACTCTTCTAGTATTACTGCCAAGTCTAAGTGATCTGTGCTAAAGTGAGTTACAGTAGTGGTGACAAATCCAGTTTTCTTAAGTGATATTTTTAATGGAACTGGGTATCACGCACGTTACCACAGCAGAGTACGAGTAGCAAGAGGTGCCACAGTGCTGACGAGCAACAGCATGGACCAGAAAAGTAAAATCAGCTGGGAGGGGAAAGAGTGCAGAAAGACAGAACTGGAGGATGAGTCACGCAACAAAGGAGGATTGAGAGAGAGAACATTTTTCTGGGGAGGGTTTGGGAATGAAAACAGCAAGGCCATTTGGAAAGGAGACCGAAACCCCTCCCACCACTCTGCTCAGTGTTTTATGCCAACATAAATTTACATACAGCCAAAGTCACTATGTTAACCTCACCCTTCCTCTATGTACAACATGATGCCATCAGACACGCTAAAGTTGAGGGAGAGAAGAGTTAACATTGTCGAACAGGGAGTTTTATTACTTGCACATGTTGCAATTCCTTTGTGCTCTATCAAAACTTGCTGAAATGAATGGAGCCATTCATGGCAGCAGGGGTTTGGAGAAGAGAGGAGTTTATTTTTTGTGAGTCTCTATAAAACTTTGAAAATTTTACAGGTCTTCATGTCCCTGCTACGGCCCCACTGGCTCCTGGATTCCTTTTTTTCCTTTCTGTGGATAAACACCCATGTACAAATACTTGTTAAAGTTTCTTACAAAAATAAATACAAATACATTTTCAAATGCATCTTAGCATGACTACATTTTTTGAGTATGCAACTATCATGAATACAATGCATATTTTTAATGAATCATTGCAGCCTCAGAAACCTCTGAATTCGCCAGTTCTTTGAACTTGCTTTGCAATTCTTCCATATGAGAATATGTATTTCTTTACATTTTAATAATGTCAGTTCTTAAAGAACTACTTTGACATGCCTCCCTTCTTTCCACCCTGTCACATGCTCCACTTAAATGCAAAATTCCATATTTATGACTGGGGGAAAAAAAGGAGTACAAGCTTTACTAATGCTGATCGACCACATTTGCTATGCCACTGGTACATGGTAGGCTGGAAGACGGCTGAGCACTGTTGTGGCAGATGATCGGGTGGAAGTTACTTCACAAAGAAACTTTCTGCAGTTTTAAAGACTGAAAAACCCAAAGTCTAAACAGCTTTCAAACACAGATTTGCACATCACTGGTGTTATGGCCTGGTTTAGAAGACTGAACTGCAAGACAATCTGCTTGGCTCAAAACAAGCTAAATGTTGTTTTAACACATTTTTTCTTTCATCTCTGAAAGGTAGGCTTCTTTGTGGCTTCTGAGTAGAAAAACAACATTTGGCATTTCAGCAAAACAGTTTTCAAATGCCATCTCCAAAACTACAAGTGAGCTAACTCTCATAAAGGGGGAAGTTAATATTCCCTTGCTTATTCAAACCTGGGGTTTGTGCAGAGGGTCTCAGCACAGGCTAGAGCCTACCACCACGTGGCTACCAGAGCCAGAGACAGCCACGAGATGCCCACACTCTCCCGGCAGAGCAGGGAGACGCAACGCCACGCTCCTCACGGAGGTTCGTTTTTATCAAAGCACACCTCGTTGTTCCCCCAGCACATCAGTGACATTTCTCTGGGAAGGAGCTTTGCGATGGCATTTATCGGGATCACCCGAGTCCTCATCCACTGCACGCAGCAGGCAACGTTCATTGCAACAGCACTCAGAAGTCCCAAGCAGGCTCCAACCACGCCAGGCTTGATTTGAACAAACGCACACATAGAAAACATCCTCCTCTTTATAATCATGGCTCCGCCGCGCTTCAGCTGCAGTTGGTAGCAAATACCTGATAATCAGGAATTTGTCACAACTGAAAAGCCAAGACGTCTCAAGATGAGTCAAGCTGAAACCCCTGCAGTTACCGGGCAAGATGATGCATTTAAACTCAGTCAAATGTTCACTGGTCTTCCCGTGAAAGGCTCTGCATAATTACAAATATCAAGTGTTCTGGTAACACCTTTCTCAGAGCTGATAAAAACCAGACACACTTTAAAAATTACAAAAGGAAGTTAAGAAGGGACATGAAGGTACAATCAGTGAAAGTACGTATTTTAATCTTGCAGGATAGAGTATTAGAATTCCAACTAAAAATATTAAGGCCTATTAGTTTGTTATTTTTGGTAGCCAGAGTAGTGAATAGCCACTGGGTGTTACTGTATGACTCAAAAAAATGCACTGGTATTTCTAAAATCTTTAACTAGCACACAAAACCATAAAGTATAAAATTAGTTTTAAGATTTCAATTTTCCCTTACATTTTTCTCAAATTCCTTACTGAGCTTTACAAAGCTACTAACACATTAAAGCTAAATCAACGTGCTAACATTTTGAAAAAAATCACTAAAAAAAAGTTGGCCTCTCTTCAGACCTTCTGTTCAGAATGATAACAGACAACACCAACCAACCAAAATTATACATAACTCTTTCTCTAAGAAAAAAAAAACCCAACTGGTGAAAGAAATTTTATGAAATTTGGTATATCAAAAATGCTCAGACAACATTAAATATTAGAAGGATTGCATTTACTTCAGTGCTGAAACAAAATGGATTGACCGTCTGCCTGTTACACGTCTTCTTCTGAAGACAAGTGGTGACTGTATGGCAGAGGTATGTGTTTTGGTTTTTTTTTAAATTAGCATTAAAACAAAATCAGAACAGATTTTAAACTCTAAATGCAAAGCGAGATATAGTGAAACGATTCTCATGTCCAAAAGGCAGCAAACATTATGATTTCCCCATGTCATTTTTTCCCCAAGAAAACTTGGTATGCTGAAAAGCAAATACACATGCTTAAATCCATAATACTCTGTTTCAGAGACGGTTACAACGAATAACATGAGAAAATGCTCTGGGCGACTACCAGCTGGAAAAAAAAAGTGTTTGTATTTAAAAACTGGCTACAAGAAAGCTTTTAAAATAAGGACAATAAGCACAGATTTAAATATTTATGCACACTTTTTAACATGATACAAGAAATTTTATTAATGTTAATACCCACTGATTGTTTTGTGCTATATAGAGGTCATTAAACAGAGGGCAGACAGCTATTTTCCATGCATGTGCAACAGTAACCATGGTTCTGAAGACATACTTTCCAAAATGGTAGTATTTGGAAGTACTTGCATCAAACAAAGAGGATATGAGATTTTTTGAACATAGTTTTGGTCGAAGCTAGAGCCTCAGCTACACTCTTTGCTCGGGAGCCTACATTCCGATCTTTCACTGATGAGAACTGCACAGGTATAGAGCTATAACACAGGAGAACAGGTCACAGGACTGACGTTATCACAAGACAAAATAATCTTCCGCTCATGGTGACTAACTGCAGCAGTTGCCCATTTATGCAAGTGAAGGCACAAAGTCCTACTTTATTAGTCTGGAGGCTGCTCAGGCCAAAACAAACAACTGCTCTGGAGTAACAAACGGAGAAGAGAAAGTGGTAAATGCACAGGGCTCGGGAGAGCTGTCCTACCTCTCTGCCCTGGCAATACTAGTCAGGTAGCCAGCCCGAACGGGGCCCCTGCCAGCTTTGCTGCTCAGAAGAGTGAGCTTCCTCGTGAGGAGGCCCCGGCGCTGCAGCTGGGGTGGACGATTACGCTGGCAACACAGCTGGAAAGCAAGCAAGGAGGGCAGGCTCCTTCTCTCCTGAGTAACATCAGTTGTACGAGGCAGCAGACATGCAGATAAATTGAGTTTATCCAGCCTTAATTTGGCCAGTCAAGCCCTTAACCCATTTCTGATACATACCAAGTAGATGAGTTTAGTCTCTTGAGAAAATCCAAGCTTTGAAATAACTGTGAGACTGGGACAAGTAAATAGGAGCAAGAAAGTATTAAACATTCACATCAAGGCTAAAGTCTTGATTATTGCTATTTACCAGCTACTATAAATAGATGATCATGAAAGTTTTAATGCTGTGAATTGTCTTACTCAGCAGGCGGATGTCAGTAGAGGAATCTACATAAACTGAATTAAAAGGTTTTTTTTTTTTTGGTTTTTTTTTTTTTGTTTTTACAGAAGAGAGAATTGCAAGGAATTGCTGAGATAACACAAAAGAAAAAATTACATTATGGATCTACAACAGCTAAACATACTAACCCCAAAAGACTAAAACTTTTCTTTATAATTCCAAGAAAGTTACCTTTTTCAAGTTTTATTTGGACAAAAAATACAGTCAATGGATTTCCTAAAGCTTAGGAAGTAATTCAAATAGCTTTTAATCATAAAAATGTACAAGAGTCCCCATCCTTAGAGGGAGCAGAACAAGTCATAATACTGTCATCTACCAATTTAATTCACCTCAGAAACAATTGGTAACTTCTGCACAACTAATGACATCCTCAGCCAAGTTGCATTTTGACTAGAACAGCAAAAACATCTTGAAGAAAAAGAAAAAATATATAGTTAGTGAGGTTTTTATTTTCAGCAGAAGTTAAATGCATAATCCTTAACCTCACAGAATTACTGATTTCTAATTCTTGTAAACACAAAACAAGTTTGCGTTTTGATTGTTTTCTAGGTTTGCCCACGCCACTTTGGGCAGACCAAAGGAAGTGCGGAGAGAATGCTAAATACAGAGATGTAACTCCTCTGACGCTGAGCCCGGGGCACACCAAACCTTCCCAGGAGCTGCTGTGGGGACGCGGGGCGGCAGCCTTTCCTCCTGCCCAGCCACCCCGGCAGCTCTGCCCACCCCTCGAACCTGCAGGGCACCTACAGGAACAAGCAACTCAGAGGTAATAGGAAAACGCTTTGGAAAGCAAAGAAAGAAGCTGTAGAAGACAGAAGCAGATGTGGAACAAAAAGAAAGCACTGGAGACAGGTAAAGACTTTTCTCCATATTTGGCATTTTGAAAGTCTAAACCTTACCATTTCAAACTTGAGTAAAAGGCTTCACCCTGCTCTCTTGTCTCACAGCTCTTGCAGTCATCATCCACCCTCGACACACACCCTAGATTGATGTGTGAAAGTGGAGAGCCTACAGCAGTAAGCGCTGTTAGCGCAGCACACCATGTCTTTCGGAGATGAGAAGCCTCTGCTAACTGTCTACAGACTGCCTATAAAGTCCAACACACAAATCTGACGTTATAAAAAAAGCTTCAGAAAACAAATCTCCTAAAAATATGACAGACATGCAGTTTAAGTCATTTCGGTAACCATAACTATCAGCAAAATAGTGAAATAAAACAAGTCAAAATTAAAGGAACTATCATGTTAAGCAAAAATCAACACGGATGCCCTAGCCCCCACCAAACATATGTAGAGATTCCTTGTCCTAAGCCACAGGACAGACTATTAAAACACACCATGAGAAAATGGAAATCAGGACCCCTCTGGCCTGCGCGCATTTGGAAATCCTAGCCCACATCATCTTCACTTCATCTTCCAAAGACACCAAACAGTGTGTGGGCATTTGCACTCAGAACTATGCTCTTTATTAACACATAGATGAAATATATTGTTATAGAATATATATGAAATATACTTTTATAGAATCAAATCAAAGCTTTAACCAAATGCTGTGCATTTATATACATAGTGTAATATAATGTGTTGATAAATATATTTTTTTCAAAATACACTATTTAGAATCACACTACTTTCTGAATGTGAAAAGAAAAGTAACCATCATTATCATCCCTAGAATAGTTATCAAGCCAGATTCAGGACTGAACATACAAATGTCTGAATTCTAACACAGTCTGATGTGTTTTTTGCATACCTTAAAAGCAGCACCTCCATGAATAATGGACTTGATGAAAATCCCAAGATCAGCTCCAGTCTCCCGAGATTTGTTGCCTTTTAAACTCACACCAAGTCCAGCAGAGCCAGAATCATTCAGAGGAATCTCAAAGGTCAGCTGCTCTGTGGTTTCTGGGGAAAGAATACTGCAGTTTGGCTCTCCTTTCTGTTGGGGAAAATAAATATGAAAATATGGGTGAAAAGGGGCACAGAAACAACACACAAACTAGTTTTACAAACCTACTGAAACAGCAAGTAATAGTTGTCCTTTTGAGAAAGTAACTCAAAGAACCACAGTGTTATAAAAGGCAATGCATTTGGCTGTGTTTTGGTCACATGATGTAGCCTAAAATGTTTTATTAACAATACTTAGGAATATGCCTAAATAGAAGATAAAAATAATTTAGTTCCCCATATTATAAAACTGATGTTGCAGGAGAATATAAAAACCTGACACTTATTTTAAACACAGCTGTATTAAAAATTTAAATCATAAAACTCTGTCTACTTGTAATGGTAAATCGCATTCCTCACTGAAAACTGAGTTATCTTCTTAAAAAATTATCCTTCCCTTAAAACCTGACTACAGAGGGAAGGTGGTCCAACAAAAGTGAAGGTGAGAATTGAAAATGCAGTAACCTATTCTGCATTAACCCCTTTGCGCATACTTTTATTCCACACAGATTTTTTTTCTTCTGGTATGGGTTAATCCAAAAATTTTTGCTAGATTAGATTGTTGTTTACAAGACTGCAAAGTCAAGTATCCATATCTAGGAAAAATCAGAAACAATGTTCTTTTACTATAGACTATATCTGCAGTTTTCTAATGTTTGTGTTTCTTTTTTTTCTTAAAGCAAACTGGAAACTAAAACCTAAAGAAATTCTAGCATCAAGTATTCATACTGGCATCCCGCAGAAATAAAACTAGAAAAAAGAGACCTAGTATGGAGTAAAGCGTGCATGTAAGATATTAGCGCAAAAGACCTTTTGCATCACATCCAGTTTTATTTCACACTTCCTTTCTCATAAGACAATTAATTGGTTTATGTTTCTGGTCATTTGGATGTTTTCTACTCTTTGTAATACTAGTGTTAAAAAATTAATAGGAAAAAAATCATGAAAATGGAACACAAACAGAAGCTGGAAAAGATCACTGAGGCCTGTTTTCAAAGGTGTTTAAGTCTTCTGTTAAATTACCAACTAAAGGCCACACACAAGGAGGAGTGTACTAGCTGGGCCAATCCTCCTCATACCTAATGAAGAAGGACCATTTCCAGGGAATAAGTTGCAGTTCATACAGTATTAATGAAGCTGATATTGTCAATAAAGATGCCAGCAGTACAGATGGTTTCTCAGCAGCCAGGGTAGTCCCACATATTCTTCATCTATTATACTGTCGGATCAGAAGTGGACAGATGACCTTATACGACACAAGATCGACAAGCAATGTGACCACAAAACTAAGGGCAGAAACCAAAATCCCAGAGAAACAACAAAAAATAGAAGAAATAACCCCTGAGTGTACTCACATTTATTTCACTATGCCACTTCATTGATGAGAAGCCGCTACCGGAGGCTAGGGAGAAACCACATGACCCAGAGAGCTAGGACTATAAACCTCAATCCCAAAATATGATGTATACACCATGCACAAATTCTTCCTGGAATATAACTACATGATACCAAGTCAATACAATTAACCTAACTGCCAAATATAAAATGACATAGCACTGACACTGATAACTGTCTTGATACTAGCACTTATCTCCAGGACTTGTGCTACTCATCTGTGCTCTTCTCTTTGTTCACCAGAAGCAGACAATTCTCAGTCACATATCTGGCACTTTTTTCTTAGCTGTGGATATAGAGACATCCTGAACACAATCCCTGGAAAACTACAAATTCATACTTACTACTGTGAACAATACAGAATGAAAATTCGTAGACACTCCTACTCTGACTCCCTTCAGAAGAATTAATGCTAGCACAAAACCAGAATTAATGGCCTTCTAGCATAAGCATTTTGCATTTAACTTTCCCAAGCTTTAAGAAACAGTATTTAGGAGCGATATTTTCTTTTGTTTTTTTTTTAAATAAATAAATGCTTGTCAGCTGATGTAGAACTCTTAGATTAGGGCTCCGCAAAGGGCATGTCCTGCCTGGACAGGGGACATTCTTCTCAGGTCTCATCATGGTCGCAGACACATGATGTCTCCTGAAGTCCTTCAGGACAGGCTATTTCTATTACTTCACTGGTCCCCTGGGCAAACAGTTCCTGTGTGCTGCTATTCCCAGCTCAAAGGCTGGGTGCAGAGCCAGAATCTGAACTGGCACACTGGTTCCTGTAGTACAGACCTTAAATTCATCAGAAACACTTCTGCTGCTTGAACAGAATAGCAGATCATCAATTATTTCAAGGTACACCACTAGAAGAGGAGGAGACACTAGGGATTTTTCAGCAGTCATGTGGAGAATAAAGGATCTTTGATACTTTGCCATTCAATTTCTGAAGAGCAACCACACTGCCAGCTTTGCCGGGGCCCTACTTTTGCATCCCACTCACTGATCTCAACAGCTTGGAAATTCTGAATCTAGTCTCCACAGTCTCCCCAAGAGTCTCAGGGTCTGTCGTGGGCTTTTATCTGAGTTACGTTTTCTAACCAGTCCCAGTTATTCCTTCAGCCCTAGCTTATCAGCTCTGACAAGTCTTTCTCCCCACGTTCCTATCCAATATCATTCATTCTACACTTACCAGTATCCTACTACCAGTTCTGGTTTCCAGAGCTCATCTTGCCAGATCTCACCAGGCCATTCCTCAAAACACATGGCAAAGGTAAATTCTAGCCTCCCTCCTTTCCCTCCAAATCTATTCTTCCACTTAAACCACAACACCTACATCTTGCCCCTTCCATATATTAATAGTGTTTTCCTCTTTCACAATACCATGATCATAGCAGTGAAGTAGGTTTGTTACCACAGTACATAAAGGTGCCCTGCTCTCAGGCCTGATGCCTACCTTTATGAGAACAGTCAGAAATTGTTATACAGTATTGTCTCAGTATGAACTTGCACTTTATACAAAACAGAACTTGGTCACATTCAGGTAATTTTTAATGGATATGGCTGAAGGTAAACCCCAGCACAAAATCCTGCAATTTTTTTCCAAGGAAAATTTCTTTCCAAGATGTTTTTGACAAGAAAAAAAAATCAAGTATTTTTTCATTAGCTTCTTTCTCAGAAGTGTCTGAACCATTTTACTTTAAGCTCCAAGATGTATGTTAATTTCAAGTTAAAAACCTAAGGCATTTGTTAAAACAAAATCATAAAGCAACAAAGGCAACAGGACCTATACAAGTCCCTCAAGCCAATGTATGAATCAGAACCACATAGGTGAGTCTGGTATTGATTAGGATGCTGGACTCAAATTCAAGCATTCCCATTTTTATTATTGTTCTTGTCACTCACCCACCTTGTGACTTTGATCACAAAGCCACAGTCTTCCCCGGCTGTGTCAAAACCTCAGTAACGTCGGTAATAGGGCTGCCTATAAGATGCAGGAAACAACCCTTCTGTTCTCTGTGGTACTGGTAAAAGCTCCACAGGAGCACCGTATTCAGCTGTGGGCTTCAGGAAACAAATTGGCTGGAGTCCAGAGGACAGCGATGAAACAATCTTGTTTAACCTTGTGAAAAAGAGCCTAAAAGGGGACTTAATAATCATCTTCAAAACACTTTACAATAACATTTTTCCCCCTTTTCTTTGCAGGCAATTTTTGACATATGAAATAGCTTGTTGAAATAGCAGTCAAGGAAATGTCAGCAAGACTCAAGGAAAATTTTTACCCTTGATATCTGGGGAAAAACAGACTGACTAGGTGGTCTCTCGATGTCTCCCACTATAAAGTTTACTAAGATAACAATACTACATGTAGTTTTACAGTATAACCGAGTTGAGTTTTATATTCTGATGCAAATAAATTGCTAAAAGCAAAGGAATCAAACAAGTAACCCTGTTGTTCCATGTTATATAACATTTCCCAACTTCATTTGACATAATTATTCCATGTATTAGCTCTTGTTAGTAACGTACCAGATTATTGTCTGCATGCCTGGATGTGTTATCTATCAAACTGGAGACATTAGGATATATTCAGCAAGACACCAGACATGTAGAGTAAATCTTTGTCAGTATTAAGTTTCCTCTGCTTTCTCCAGTATCTAATTTGGAATCCATAACATTTCACTACCATTTACCTTGCTACAGTTCTCAGGGAAACAGTTTCATCATACAGAAACCTCAGTAAATTTAATTTCAATTTACACAACAGCTGCTTTTAGCTATTACCGGGGAACTCACTAATCTTTCCCAAAGCCCTTCACAAGTGCTTCTTGTTCAGTGTAATCAAACTAGTCTAAAACCTCTCCTTTGTAGTATTTACATTCAGCATTACCTTAAGATCCAGGTAAAATTGATTTAAAATAATACTGAACTTTATTTAACAGTACTGTCAAAAATGAGTTACCCATGAGGGAAAGTGAATGACATTTCAATGATTTCACAAGTACGGGTAACAGGAAAGGTGATGCATGGGGGGGGGGGGGAATAAATAAATCAGTGATGAATTCATTATAAGATTAAGTAAATACTGTCTTTATTCACTTAAAATTTTCATCTCCTATTTGTTGCATGGCATTTGATAGCAAGTGCATGGATATTCAATCTGTGAAATCGAAATCTGTACTCTCTGGTACAAATACAAGATTGAAAACCTTTCTCTTTGTGGGAGAATGTGGGAGGAAGCAGAAAGAAGAGGAAAAATAGAAGAAATCAGGAGAAACAGAAATACATTACCTAGACATTTAATTTTATCCTATACTCACTAAATGGTCAAATTTTTATCCTGATACTACTGTTCTTCACAAGGAATGCCTTTTCGTTGCTGACCAAAAAAGCTCCAGCCCTCCTGAAGTTAACAGCTCATCAATTAGGCGCTTCATTTGGGCAACTAATTTCATGAGTGATGGTCCTGTTCCTAGCGAATGCAGGTATGAATGTTAATTGCTGCTAGTAACTCACAGAGCTGAATTCCTGACGCCTCTGTTTCCCTGACATTGCTAAAACACTGTCCCAAGACATCAATACTTTACAATAGAGCAACAACCATGAACTGAGTTATGGTCTGGTAAAGCAACTCCACTCCAATGCACCAGACCTTGAACTCCTAATAGAAATACTTCTTAACTCAAGATCAAACTAGACTCTGAATTCACTTAAAAACAGAATGAATGAAATGAACTGCAACATATAAATTTCCAGACCAGGAAAAACTTCTTACAGATTTCTTCAAGATCACCAGTACTTTTTACGTTATAAAATAGCCACCCAACAATCACACCAAATTTTCCCCATCACAAATGTACTATACATCAGCACTTCAGGCATTAAATGACAGTATACCACTGAAGTTATACTCTACTGCAGACATAGGTAGGTGACTTGGTGGTAATATGGTAAACTAAGAATCTTTCACATAAACCAAAGTTCAGATAGCCAAGTGATGAGACTTCGAGACTGCTAGAGCTCTGAAACAGACTGGCCTGTACCCTTTCTTTAAGGTAGGCACCCTGAGGAAAGCAAAAGGGATTTTGAACTTTTAAGTTTTACTAAGACACAAGTATAACAGAACAACTTTTTTGGGTGGGGCAGGGTGGGGAAGGGGGGGAGGAAGAACTTCAGAGTGAAACAGGCTGAAGTAGAAAAGGCTTGGCAGTGGGGAGAGTCTCTGCTGCTCACTTTGTCCTTGTTGGGCAGGTCCTTCCTTCAGCCTTGCTAAACCTTAGCCCAGAAGCTTTCAATGCCTTCTTCAGTTGTAACAAACACTAAACTCACCCCTCTGAATACGTAGGTCTTTCTTCTCTCCCCCCACTGCAGCCTGGCCACGTGCCCCCTGCTGCTTACAGGAGTCCACCAGTCTCGGCTCCTTGCGACGCTCTCCCCCGGGGCTGCACCAGCCAGCACTCTAGAGCAGAGCATCTCAGCGCCTTAGGGAAGGCGACAGTCTCCTCTGACCACAGTGCAGCAGGCAGAAGCATCCCAAGAGGCAACTGGTCTGCCTGCCGCCCAAAAATGGCCATTAAGCAGAATGGAGCAAACAACTAAACAGGTACCATCCCTTACAAGGGAAACCAAGGCCATAAGGTTTTCATCTACCTAGCTATTGGCATGAAATTTCAATAGGAATCAGTTCTGATGTTTCTTGAATCACAAGAAACACAGACTAGTGAGCGAAAATACCGAGTTTGCTAGATTTAAAAGCAGAAAACCCTAATAATATGTACTAAATAACATTCAGCAAAGCAGATGGAAAACCTTCATCTAAGAATCTCAAGACACATTTGGTTAATTGATGTTCTGCCAGCGACTATTTAATTCTTAGATGCGCATCTACACTACAGGTCTTTGATTTCTTAATTAAAATGCTATAAATAAAGGATTCTTGAAATGTTCTAAAGTTTTAGTGATATGCAAGTAAGTCTCACCAACTAATTCCCAAACTTTTAAAGCAGAGATAAAACACTTTTAGCCTTCTCTTATGTCCACAACAAAAAAAACTGCTCAGTCACCAGTACAAACAGAACTGTAACCTTTGGAAATAAAATACTGTGCATTTTATTTTCCCCCTTCTGTTTAGTCCATGGTAATACCTACTCAATATTGTGTCAATCCTCTATCTACCATGGGACACCACTTTCAATTAGTTCTTTTATTTAATCTTACAGCGCCTGTTCTCATTGACCACTGCACTTTTTATCTGTGGATTTATGATAATCTAATGCATCTCTCTCCCTGGAAAGGTTGCCTTATTTATCCCTATTGTTCTTTTGCCAAAAGAAAAGCTTAAAAAAAATTAGCTCCCATTTAAGCCAGGAAGGAAATAGCATTTGTTTAACACAACAAGAGACCTTTCAGTACCTGTCTGATGCCCTTGACCATCACACTATTATGGTCTCTCAATATGCTGGCTGCCCCTTGTCTGGCTGCTCATTTCTGATAAGAGATGCCAACTCCCTGGAGCGCCATTCAGAGCTGAGAGCAAAAGGCAAGGGACCCAGGAGGGTTATTTTCAAAGGCTTATGAAGGAAATAAGACATTTGCATGCTTTTGCAACTATTTTCTGCAAAAACCTGTATAAGTTAAAGAGCAGTATTTAAATTGCAGCACCACATAATTATTACTGGCAGAAAAGCTTGAAAAGATATCTCCTTATTTACACTATTCTCTATGTTCTTTCCAAGAGCTTAGACACAATTAAGAAATACTTTGCTGACACAATTAAGAAATACTTTGCTGACAACTCATTTATTGAATCACCATAAAATCTACACTGTATTTTGTAATGGATATACAGTAATGCTTTTCAAAATAATACCCCAAGGTAATGCCCTGCTGTAATCTTGTCACAATCCAGTAAATAACTGAAGTCATTGCTGCATATATCCATCTTTAGCACTTTTGACAGATGCTTTCATATTGGTTCTTTAAAATCACCTATATTCCATTTTGCAATAAAAACTAAATGGTCACTAATGGCACACCCTGTTAAGATAAAAAACAATAGCAAACCCAGGGAGATACATTATACTGTACTTGGATACTTTTCACATTAACATAGCACACTAAGAATTTGTGTCATATCGGATAAAATTGTTCTGTTTTGAATTATCTAGACTCCCTGGAATTATAGCTTTGAATACTGACAGAATTGGATTCAGCTCTTTATCCAAGGCATTTCAGTTTACTATTTGATGTCACAGGAGGCTTTGAAAATGGAGATCCTCCAGTTTGCTCCATATACCTATTCAAAATGCCACGGCAAGTTTTACACAAGGAAATAGTTTGTCCTTGTGAAAGAGTTTTGTCCTAAGTAATAACTCAACGTGGCACTGCTCCTCAATGCTTAAAAATGCAGTCTCACATAACCTTTTAAGTTACATAACTGTAGAAAATAGAGGGAGACAAATTAGCAAGTTATGTCCTAAAGTAAGATATGCCCTATGGTGAAAACACCCATCCCCATCCCAGCAGTGAGCATTAGCCATGTGCTTAAGCACCCTGCTGAGCTGAAGCCTTATGTAGTTAACTTCCTTCATCATTTAGTTCCTAAAATCTTATCGTTTACAAAGATATGGGAGACTGCCTGGTATTTTCAAGGGTGAATTTAGGATTGCTGTTACTGTATGCTTTTGGAATATATTGCAAGCAGGCAGCTCACAATATTGTGATGCACAAATCCCACTCTTTTCTTGGTTGATTTACTGGTTACTGTTTTAAAAGGAAGTTAAAAAAGCACTAGGCAGGGTGTAATTCTTTTATGTCAACTTCAAACCTTAAATGCATGCATTTTACATTAAGTCAGTCCTAGAAAAAATTTGCATGGACTCTAAGGCACAGAGACTTTTAAATTATTTCATATAGTATACAGTACAAATCTGGTGATCTGCGTAGATGGCACAGTACTACAGCTGCCAAGGAAATTTAAGAATTACCCAAAGACTTAAGAAAAGTAAATACTGTAAATGTGGATAAAAGGATCTAAGACACATGAAGACTCTGCTTCTGTTGAGAAACAAGTTTCCAATCTGAGGTATACGTATTTCTGATTTCATAGACTAAGGTGTGCTGCCAAACAATTGCTGACAGCACCAGTGTTGAACAACTGATGCTATCAAGTAAACAGATTTCATCTCCCAATGCTCTGAGGCAGGACTCCTCAGAACTTGGGAGCTTTGGGCAATAATCCTATAAGCAAATACAATATCCTATGCTATGGGTAACATCATGCTTTTCATTCCTCATTTGTCTCCACTCAAAATTTTTCTTTACCAGCAGGCAGAGCACCACTGGAGGTTCTTGCAGGCAATGAGTGCTATCATCCATAGGTTTGGGACCACTCTTTTGAGGCTCTTCATATTTGCTGGAAAATAGAAGACTAGAATCTCAAAGCCAAATCACTGCTGGATTATAACGCTTATAAGGCCTTGAGAAAGAAAGCAACACCAGATGGAATACAGTTTCTGCAGCCCTCGAGACTGATGGTCATTAGCTCATAGAAAAGCACAACAAACATGTCTGCCGTCTTGATAGCTATATTGGTACCTAACAGTGAGGGCTCACTCCGCTATTGCAAAATGATAGATCTAGGTGAGAAAACATGTTTAAAATACTTGAATTACTCAAGCAATTTATTCCACATTGGAAAGGTTGGGAGACCCTCCAAAAGCTGGAAACAATAAAAATGATGGGGTACTTTTTTGCCACACCTTCTGTCCACAGGGACAGGCAAGAAAGTTCCTCATGCTGTGATTCCTTCTAAAGAATAACCTCTTACTGCCTCATATAAGCAGCAAGGCAACTAATTAACTGTGCCTCAACGCATACTTGCCAGTACTCTAGGCCACACTAAATATAAGTAACCATGCTCTGAAATAATTACATAATCAATGAAGGCTGAAAACCTTTGAGGTGCTGCACTGCACAATGCTTCCACGCTAAGAAGATACATTTGCATAGACACAACCAGCACTTTCTCAGCTATTCTAGATAAAGAGAAACTACAACCCCCAAACTAGCCACTCTCTCTCAAAAAATTCTTGGGCGCAGGTGGGGAGAGGTTTTGTAGCTTCACTGTTTGCAAAGTAATTCAAGATGAAGGGTGCCATGTGTGTTCATGATTTCCTTCTCTTTATCACGTAGAACAATTCGAGAACTGGATCTCATGTATGTTATTAAAATCCAATATATGTATATTGACCTATTTTTCTAACAGACTTTTTTCCCCTTTGAATAGAGACAGTGCAAGAGAGAATTGGTAATTGCTGGGATTATTTTGTGACTGAAAGCACTTGTCCATTTCAGGTTAATTGGGCATTAGAATCACTGCCTTAACCCACAAAAACAGGTGCAAAATCAGTTAAGTCCAGGCTGAAATTTCATCTATTATTTCCTGCAGATAAAAAGGTGAGAAACAATTAAGAGGAAGCAATAGAACATAAGCTTTGAATACTAAAAACAAAAAGGACAACACTTCAGGCATACAAGAAGTTCTCCTTCAGGCACAGAGTTCAAGGTAGTGGAAGGAATTAATTAGGAGAAGACAGAAACATAAAAGTTAATCACATGGTGAGCAGAAAAAATGCTTAATTGAACTTGCCTGTCATCATGCTTCCTTCCATTCTGTATAGTACACGCGTAAAAGAGAATCTGAGTTAAAGATCAACAGCTACATTATATACATGGTTGTTCTTTTAGCTTTTGTTGTAAAAATGCTGGTTTGCTTCCCTTCCTCTCCAATTCGTCACAGAGAATGTGCCAAAAAACCACAGAAATAGCGATTACAACTGAAACCGATAAGTAAAAAAGCTATCTTTAAAACAACATATAAAGTATAAGTAAAACTTACAGTATGTATGTGTTCTAACTTCAAGAAAGATGCACCTTAATCTTTTCAGTGCTTTATTATTTCTTGCAAGTGTGGTAAAAGGACACTTCTCTGCCTATTTGCATAATATCCCCTAGCCTGAATGCTCATTAAAAGTACAAGAATATCTGCAAAAGAAAGGGGCTAAGAATTTCATAGGGCCACAGCATGGAATGGGTCACACCAGAGCTAATTCTCATTCAAGTAGCGTTGCTTTTGCCAACGGGGGGATGCAGGAAGAGGAGGGGAAAGAAGTGATCTTTGTATCATTATTAAAAGAAATGCTACCTTCAGACCACACATTTTTTCCTGGAAAAAGACAAGATGCAACAAACACATGATCAAAACACTGTGTTTTCTGGACAGAATAGAACAGCAGCCACGGTGTGACGGGCATTTCATTTACTTTGGTAACAGCTGGAAAATCCAAACCTGTTCAGTGGAGCCAGTTTCTCTCTGTAATCTTAAGCATCCTCTAGAAAACGATCAGCATTACAGTTTAAAACCCAAACGCACCTTACAGAATGCACTAATCACAGGCCAGTCTGTAGACAGTGGTAATTAAGTGAATCAAGATCTTCCCCTGAGTTTTGGAACCAGCTCCTTACTCAGCTGTTACATTGTCAACAGCTGGCGTGAATTACTAGTAACATTTGGCTAACTGGATAATAAGGAGGAGAGCCTGTGGTTGGTCCAAATTCTACTTTACTGATCTGCTTCAGTCAGAAAAAAAAAAATCTCATTAGATCCTCTTATTCTCCCAACACTAGAAAGATTGGGCTTCCTATTTTATTCCCTCATTATGTGCAAACAATGTAACTGTATGACTCTCAGATGTTGCTAGGGCTAGCGTAACTGAAGCCCCAAATCACTATAATTTAATAATGCCCTTTTGAAACACTGATTCATCTTCACTCATATCACAGCTCTCTCTTGGCTGGTGGTAAAGGTTTGCTGCTCTGAATATATTTTTCTACTTGCTCGCAATTCATCAGCATATACCACAGTAACAACCTCCCCAAACTCTGCTTCCATCTAGCTTACTGAAGAGAAAACATTCCTGAGACCAAGCTTTCTCCAAACAGCTGCTTTGTTATGAGGGGAAGACAAACTATATTATTATAGATCCACACAACGAAATGCCACCTCCATTACTTTATTTTGTTTGCTTTGTGCCCATGCAGCTATCACATTCTTCCTAAAAATCAATGCAGGAACCAAGTTCAAGGTGAGCAACAAGCTCAAAAGTGATTTTGTGCATCATCTCTTTAGGGTCTAAATTCCAGTGGCATCTTTGCCGCAGGAAGCCGTGGAGAGCGTGCTCATTTACTAAGCAGCCTTCTCCTTTTCCTTATAACAGGTAATGGGGAAGCTAAGGAAAACATCTACTCAGATTACATTCAAGTCCCCGGAGAACTGCTCTAAGGAAGAACAAGCCTGATATCAGGCAACTACTCTATTATTGCCAGGCATTAACACCCCCTTCCCCGCGCCCCCCCCCCCCCCATGTGTGTTTAGGTAAACACTGCATGCAACTTACGTAGTCTGAATATGCAGTTACAGCTGTCCTCGAAAACTACTGGATAATCCACTGCCTTTCCTTCCAAAAACAAACATTTAAAGCATTGGCTTTTTTCTCCCCTTTGATCAAAACAGCACTGTAACTTTTGAGGTAGTAGAGGATTAGTCTAATGCAATATTATGGATAAAGCTAAAAACAAACAGAAAAGCTAAACCAATTAAAAAAATTTTTTTTAATCTCTATTAAGACTATTTTCAGATGTCTCATGATTTCTATCAAGCATCATGTTCGTATCAACATCTGGTAGCTTAGTGGTACAGCAACCCACACTTTTGCAGTGAGCTACCAAACAGATGTTGCTGGAAGGTCTGGAATTTAGAAGGACTGGTTCCATAAAATTATCTGATGTACTTCAGTAACTTGCATTTATATTATATTGTACTTGATTGAGCTAATAAGAAATACAGAGCAGTATTAGAATTCACATATCATCACTAATACCGTGAGGGCCACCACCAGTGCATCGTTCTTTCACGGAAAAAGATATCTAAGCGAAGGTCAAGCCAGCAGGATAAATGTGGCTACCTTCAGGATCTCAATCAGGCCAGTCAAAAGTAACTCACCTTTTGAAAGGTAGTTAATCCTTGCTGTAGGGGCTAGAATTTAAGAGCAGGCATGTGTGGCACGTAAAAATTATAAATAGCTTTTACATTTCTACAGCCCGTTATTCCCACCCACTGTTACCAGATTTCCAAGATAATTTGGAATAAGATGGTAAAGAATAATGCTGGGGAAAGAGAAGAGAGAAAAGAAAATACACTTAAACTCCCACACTTTCCAAGCAATGTATTTTATAACTTAAAACACTATAAGGAAAAAAAAATTGTTGATGGGTAGCCTTATAAAAAATAAACCTTTACTTAGGAGAGCTGGTGGAGAAAAAGAGATCCTAAAAAGACAATTTAGTACTTCAGACTCAGAAACTTCCCCCACATTCACAAAGATACTGGCTACACAGCTCAAGGGCTTTCTAAACAGAGCCTTACAACTTAGCTACTTTGGGAACTACTGACAAGGAACACCTAATTCCAGCCCTGTCCCAGGTTAATTATTCTGCTATTATTTATCCTCCTTAAAAATTGCTCAATCGCAAAGGGAAAGGAAAATGAAAACAAAAATAGCTTTGTTCAGGCACTTCACATGTGCTCTACGTCAGGAACGGATGTACAGGAAAAAGTGGCCACCAGCTGCAGAAGAGAAAAGGGTCACGTGAGAGAACCGAACCTACGCTACCGTTTCCGATCCTCCTGCAGGCACCAGGCACCCACACCTCAGCAAGGTCCAAGCAATAACAAGAAAACAAATGGCAAACTGTTAGCAATGTTTTGTGAGAAAACATACTGGTGGATTGTTGTAGAAGACCATGCTAACAGTTTAAAGCAAAAGGAAAAGCAAAAGGGAGAAGGCATCTTCTTGAGAGAGAAAAAAAAAAAGCGGTTTGTGTTCTTTAAAAGAGATAAAGTGAGACAAAAGCAGGAAATGCTGTCCTTCCTTTATCCTGAGGACTTCTTAATGAAAGGTCAAGTATACCCATCAATCAAGATAAGGAAGAGGCGACTAAAGAGACGACCTTCTTTGAGGGGAAACAAGTATGTATCAGATAGCACTTTTGCATTAATGTAGCCTTCCTATGTCTATTTGAGACAAAAGAGAACACAATTTCATCCTAACATAAAAAAAGTGAAAACTGAGCATTTAAGATATGCTCTTGCATGATTGCTTTTATTCTATTTTTTCCTATTAAGTCAAAGAATAGCAGCCAAGGAAAAGCCTACTTCCAGAATTTGTGAGGAATATAATGGATTTCTAACCCTCAGCACTCAGGCAGTTTGGTTTCCCAGGCTTAGAAGATGCATCACCCAGGGGGCAGCCACCGTCATTAGTTACTGATAAGCAACAGGACTCATTAGAAACACTTCAAACTTCTAGGTTTAAAGGTTGTTGCTTTTTTGAAAGAGAATCCACTTTCCGTCATGCTTGACTTCACAGTTACAAACTTCATTTACAATATTCCTCTTTGAATTATGCTTATGATGTCACTTCTAGGATGAAAATCAAATTTCACGGAATTGTATCTAAAGTGGCTAAAATCAAATGTAAATACTTTTCAAGCACAAGTCTTATACAGTTATCCTTCATTGGCTTTCTCAGCCAACAACAGTTCACTACTTTTTCTTGGGCCAATTTTAAAACATGTTACTCTTCCTGGAGAGTGGAATTGAACTAATTCTAAGTTTACCAGCTCTCGAGGTAGAAAGGCGTCCTCCTGGCGAGCCACAATCAGAGACACCGTTTCGCCTTGTTTTGTGCTCCTCAGCATAGCTACCAGCTCCTCCTGGGTCCTGCCAGCGATGTCCCGTCCATTCACCTAAGACACAGAAGAACAAAAGACTTTAAACATGTCTCTTTTTTGTCATTTTCCCCTTACCCAGGACAGGTGTCAGTCAGTGACTGAGAGCAAAGAAGAACTAGCAACAGTTCCCTCACTGCTCTCCCTCTGGCCCTGCGCAAATCACTTAACCTTTTTTGCTCATTTTCACCATCTGTTAAAGCAGGTTTGTAGTACTTACCCACCTTGCAGGGGGTTTTTGAGGCTTAATTAGTTTGCAAAGCACTTTGAAGATGAAAAGTACCAAAACAAGACCTAAGTATTATTAAAACTGTTTGCCTTAAGAGCTTTTTGAGGTTACTAAGTAGAAGTAACCCATTAGATAATGAGAGTGTACGTCACAAGAGATCTGAACATTTTAAACGGATCAATTTTAACAAAACTGCCTTAAAATGAGCACTTAAAAATCCTGAACATTAATCACAGATTTTTTAGGACATGGCTGCCAAGGCAAAACATGCTTTCTTTCTAAACTGATATTTATATGCTTTAAGAACCAAAATATTATCAGATCTCCCCTTGCTCAAACAGCCCATGGACCCTTCTGAAACAGCTCACCTTTCTCCAAATTGTGGTGTAACACAATTATTGACAAACAGTAAGAAAGCCATGGGCCTTTTTACTAAGGTCAGTAATTTTCACCATATACATCAGTAGTAGGTATAGGAAATAAAATATACATGTAAAACCCAGCAATCGATACTCAGCAACGCAAATAAAATGAATGCTTATTCTAACCTCCAGGATTCTGTCTCCTGACTGTAAACGACCATCTTTTACTGCTGCACCTTTTGGTAAAATATTCTTCACAAAAATAGGACCAGGCCCATGTACTGAAGAGTCTCTGGTAACCACAGTGAAACCAAGTCCTTCTGGACCTAGAAGATCAGATAAAGAATTCCCAGCATAAATTTCAACAAACAAATGACGATCATTAAAATAACTAAGTAATCAATGTCAATAACATATATATCACAGACACTCGTTCAAGTTAGCTCTTAAAAACAGAAAGTAAACAAAAAGCTGTAAACATGAGCATATTTTCCACATGGCCTAGAGAAGAACTATATCAATGTCAGAACACATATGTTCAAACCCTCTTGAAAGAGCGACAAATGGAAATGCTTTTGGGTAACTCGCATTAAAACAGGAGTTCCAATTTGTTCTGTATCAAAGACAATACCTTTTCTTTAAGTGGTTTTAGAATCTGCCTTCATGTGAATGTTGGTGTATCCAAGCAATCAGAATTGCTTAGTTATGAGCATAAACATAATTTCGCTGGTTTTATGAAACTTGGTGAAAAGTGGACAAACATCATGATTTGAATGCCAAAACTGCAGACTACAGACATGCTTTAAGAAAGGACAAGTGGTGTTTCAAAGCTGCTATTAATGAAGTCATTTGCAGCTTGGAAATAAACAACTCCAAACGTTAATAGGTAGATGTTTTAACAAATAAAGAATTAGGTAGTAAAATCAATATTAGCTGGTATTGATTATAAACTACCAAAATCACCCAGGAATAGCAGGGTCCATAGAAATCTCTTTATATTGAGCAGTTTGATTGCTAGTTACGTGATAGTTTCTGGAGATCTCATCATGTCAGTATCACATTCCTATCATTTCTAAAAATATAAATTACAAGTTCAAAATCCAAAGCATTACATCTAACATGGGGAAACTCTGAAGTAGGTTTTATGTTAACACAAAGCTTAAGAGTTCAGAAGTAAAAATGAGTGATTTAAGTTAAGAAATAACAAAAATTAAGAAATGACAGCTTGATTACACTCATTATGTGTTAAAAGAATAAAGTTAGACATTTTTAAAAAGGACCACTTCTAGCATCAAATTTAGCTCTTAGCCAAATCAGAGAGAGAAATTAAACAGAAAATATAAATGCTAATTGGGATCTGCTTAAGCACATTTTACTAGATGTGCATAAACCTGCTGTTCCATACGAAGACAGACATCTGCATGGAGCAGCAATTAAAAATATACACGCTAAAAGGGCAATGCTGATAGCTAAGTAACTACAGATGTAAAGAAAAGGATCATACAAAATAAAAAGGGGAAGGACACAGGTAAATCTGTGGTCAACCTCCTGGACAACACGAAATAAAGGGGAGTATATACAAACATATCTTTAAAAGAATGTCACAAAAGTACTGGTCAATTAGTAGATATGAATCAAAAATAATAAAGAAACAGCAGCAACAGACAGTTTAAACTTTTATTCTGTATTTGCAAAAAAGTCTATACTCATATCACATGTTGTTAATGAAATACTTTCCACATATTCAGGAATGGAGATATTTTAAAATCTGTAGGTCCAGATAACATGCATCCAGAATTTACAGGAAAGCCAACTTTTGAGAACATTACTGTTAACATTCCTTCAACTTTTGAAGCAGAGGAAATTCCCAGAGGGCTGGAAGAATACTAACGGTGTGTCAGTGCTCACGGCCCTGTGATGGTCAGTATTTTATTTATTCAGCTAGCTTTAAAAAAAGGCCATTACTAAAAGTTTGAAGGTGACATCAAGGAGGAGATGGATAAATAATAAACAACAGGGGATATCCCAGCCAGTAAAGAGGGATAAATAACAAATATGAAAAAGAGGTCACAAGAAGGTAAGAATGATCAAACACCTCAATATGACCAAGAAGGGGCAGGGGAGAGCTTTAACGTGTGCGCCTGCGGGCTAGGGGGCCACAGCAGACAGTCAGCCAAACCCAAGTGCTTACTGAGACATTGCAACCACAAGGACCAAAGCTATTCTGGGGAGCATAGGCAGGAGGCGTACAAGAAGCAGGAGGTTAATACTTCTGTTTGGCACTGCCTAACCATTACTGAAATACCGCAGCCAGGTTTGATGCCCACTGTTCAGAACGGCACTGGCAAATTGGAAAGAATTCAGAAAGTACCAGCAAGAAAGATTAAAGGATTGGGATACCTATCCTGCGGCAAAAGACTCGCTGAGCTCCAGCCACAGAGCATGCTGAAGGTTAGACTAATGGGAATTTTAACTACCTCCACATGGAAAAGAAATTTGATAATAAAGGGCTCTTCACTCTGACAGACAAAAGCACAACCAGAGGGTGTTGCTGAAAACTGAATAGGGACAAACTTGAAACACAAGGCCCAAAATTAAGGATTATTAACCCCTAGCACAATTCACCTGTGGTCTGGGTGGTTTCTTCATCTTTGAATATTTTTTGTCCCCTAATGTGAATTCTGTAAGTTTTTGAAAGGCATGCTCTCATTCAGCTGCTGAATGTGAGGCTGGAATGAATTTGGGGAAATACTATGGCCTGTGTCATACAGAAGATCAGATGAGGGGATCACAGTGGCACTTCTGTGGCCTTGACTGTTAGAAGTCTGTTAATCACAGCAAAGTGGTCTCTCCAGCACCCTGTGGATCCGGGGGACTGCTCTGCACTTTGGCATATTCCAGCATTACATACCAGCTGCTTGCTCTGCTTCATCTGTTTTGGGCCGTTTTCCTTGGTCCTTCTCAGCAGTTACTAACACTCTTCTCTCTCTTCTTCCTTCTGGATTACAATGCCATTAAGGCTTTTGAAGTTATAAAGACTTTTTTTTCCCTTTTCTGTTCTGGTAATTTTTTGCTATCAAAAGGTGCAACGGCTTTACACTAATGCTAAGTCTCCTTTATCCTCTTCTCTCCATGATACCCTCTTCAAATATAGACAAAATAGCGTAGAAAGAAATTCCCAAAATGTAATAGAAAAATTTTATTTTAAGCAAAAAATATCAGTGAACGAAATTGCTTGTACTCTTAATGTCACTAGTTCAGTTAAAAGTTAAGGTATCAGTAGAGAGCGCTTGATACAGAATCAATCATCTCATCATCTCCAAAGACTTACCTTTTTTCAGGTCTATCTTTATTTTCTTTGCATTTTTTTTATTGCCAAAGCCCATCAGGGGAGACAGTGAGGGCGAAGATGGCTTTCTACCCAGTCGTGGGAGGTTGGGGCTCTTAGTCTGCTGCAGTGTTGCCTGAACACCTGCCTCCAAGCTGCTTGTTCCAGAAAGATTAATCATTTTCAGGGTAGGTTTTGGATGAACAGGAGGTGGAATCTTTGTTTTTGGAACTCCTTCTTCATTATCCAGAAAACAAAGGGGAGCAATAACAGACTTTTCGTATTGATCTCGATTATAAGGAGGAAGAACTTCCAAGATGACACTTTGAAATTTCATTGCCTGACGGAAGATGTCCTGAGCCCTTTAAAAGAAAGTTATGAAAATACACATAACAAACCAGAAAATGTGGGCAAAGTTTGAAGTTGTTTACAAAGAATAAGAGAAAAATCTATCTTAAATATGAAGAAATAACATTACCTTCCAACCTACAGGGTCCCTTTTCTAAAAAGTAAGCATAAAATAAGATTTCTGTAGTACAGCATTTCCTTACATTTCAAGTAGAACAGCACATCCAGCAGGATCCCCAGGCTGCTATGAAAACATATCAGCCTGAACAAACAAGTGAAGACAATTCTTCATATAGGGCATCAAGAGAAGGGAGATTCTGATGGCAAAAGCTCACCAAAAAACTCTTGAAGTCACAGATTACTACTTTTTGGTATTTGTCTGTTACATATTTTCTTGTTGACATACAGGCACGCTGAGCACATACAACCGACTGCTCTGGTCAACAGCAGTTGTTGGTGGACACTCCTAACCCTGAGAAACCCCAGGCCTCCAGTTTTATTTATTTATTTATTTTTGAGTATAGCCTGACCAGCCCTCAGATTCCTTCACCATCCCTAATGCAACTGCTGGCTGATTCCATAGCAATAGGAAAGGACGAGGGTATGGGATATATGGACGTCTTCAGAAGAAATGTGGTGACGTAGAAGGCGCAACTATCTGCGTATTTGGCACTCCCAGATGAAAACCCCCTACCCTGGAGAGCAAAGGCAGTGGGGAGAGCGCTGTGGGAAGGTATTCTTCCCAGCATCACTCTCAAGGGTTAGACTACAGGAGAACTGTAACAGCACTGTCCCAGTGTGCCTGCAGGAGTTGTAGGTTACACACACTCACGTATGTGAAGGTTTTCCAGGACATACCTTATCCTGATTGTGAAACCACAGTATGCACACAGTGTAAGGGTGAAAAATCTTAACTGGGTTTCTCTCTCTCCCCATCCTCATCCTTGCAAGTAGCCGCTTGGTCACATGCTACAAGGTAATTTAATAACTCAGTTTCAGGAGATGAATATTTTAAAAATATAAAAGAGAAAATATAAGATCGCCTTCAAACAGAAAATAGTGGAAATAACACAAGCCATCCTGTGGGAAAGCCTAAATGGAGTCTTCAGGGGCAAAATAACTGGCTGCACTTCAAAGGGAAAAAGTAACGGATGGAGAAATTTACATTTCTTGAGACCCCAAACGCATACTTTAAAGAAGTAAGGGACTCTGTTAAAAGAGGTGCTAAAAACTCTGCAACACAACAGAATGTAATTGAATAGATTAACAGTAATTGAAAAAGCAGACCAACAGCCCCAATTTATAAATTATAAACATGGGAATACAGAAAGTAGGCTGCTGCTTTTACAGCTGCAGAAGCCGTAATCATCAGGAGCAGTACTAGAAAGCGCCACCGAAACAAACTACAATGGAAAGACACAGTATGTAACAGTCTCCACTAACTGTTAAAACAGCTTTTACAAAGATTATGAGGAACTGTCAATTCAGTATTAACACACAGATTTTCCTCTCAAGGGAGACCCTGATGACTATTTCTGTGTCAGCAGTCATGGGGACACTACCTCCTCGCATCGGTTAGCGTTCCTGCGTTCGGTAACTCTGACTTCTGTCGGGTTACTATAGTTCTCATGCCAGAGGAAAACTAAAAAGGGGATCCCACCAAGATCAACGTCAGCCTGGAAAGCTACTTCCTCCAGTCGTTCTCTACAGTCAGCAAGGAGACATGATGCAGGAGGTTATTCAGGGGAGGTAATTCAGAACAACCACCTAAAAGCCCACAGACCCGATTAGAGCCAGTCCAAAATATCCCCCCTGTCCAATCTGCAAAATACATATACTGTAGATGTCAAGTCCCCATTGCCCACACTTTTTCTCTTCAGGTCCAATGCCATTGCACCACACTACTTGTTAATATAAGGCTTCTCCAGAAGGTGACTTAGACAAACTAAGATGGGCTTCTGCTTTGAATCACCTTTTAATCACTTCTCTCCCGAAGACAGAAGGATTGCCTAAGGAGATTAGTTTCTCTGAACTACAGTTTGTCTTTGTAAATACCCCTTCCAACTCCCCACAACCTCTGACAAAATTGGAGAAAGCAAAGTGTCCTACATCTCTCATTTTCCAGGGCAAGTGACAGAGAACAGGAAAGACGATTGCAATGTTTCCAAGTATCCCAGAATCAAGTAACCTTAGAGAAAAGCACATGCTGGAGTCCTTCACTCTGCACATCCCCACAGGCTTAGGCCTCTGGAAATCTCCTCCATTCTGAAGAGAGCACAAAGCATACAGCAAATTTGTAAACAAAAAGGCACATACAATTTTGAAGGAGGTGGGTTTGATCCAGGCAAAATCTCATTTGAAAAGGATACATCTTCATTATAGAACAGCACAGGTGAAGCAACCAACATTTTAATTTTATTTCTATATAAAAGTATAGAAAGTTAACTCTCATAATCTCATATCACTCAGTTAACTCATAGTCCTCAGCTAATTCCTGTAATTTCAATTTGTATTTTCTGTATACTCGTATGAAACTATCAACTTCTTCTGTCCAAGATGCAACACTATTATACCAATTACCAGGGCTTACAGCTGTTAATAACACTGCTGTATTATCTCTAGATTCATAAGGCAATGAATACTCTACACTTGTATTCTGACCTACATAACACCATACCTATATATATCCCCTACGACTTGGCGATAAATGTGCCTGTACAAATACTGAAGGCTGGAGTATTGTTTTAGCTCTGCTAAATTTTCATTTTCCATCTTAAATCTATTCATTTTCCTTGTCAAAATCGTTTTTCCCATAGATAATTTCCCAAAGAGCCACGTATCACACAAGAGGAGATTTTTAACGTAATTTTCAGCATTTCATTCTGAGACCCAAAGACCCTGACTCAGCAGTTAAATATGCTTAAGCAAACTTCTCAAACACATGATTAAGTTTTGGCATATTCTTAAATCTCATCAACTTCAAAGGAACTTGAATATAAATTTCTAACAGTTATAAAATCTTTGACTTGTGGACTTCTTCCACGGGATGCACCAACCTCTGCACAGATTTAGCACCTATTGACAAACAGTTTGCTTTCCTTGACTACGTTCTGCAGACTTCTTAAGTAGGGTTTCACAGACATCCATGGTCCACAGGCAAGTGGCAAAACACAAGCTTTTACTTGTGCTCATGTTTAGGTGTTTTGATGAAAAGAAGTTTTTCCTAGAACTGCAATTAACCACATAAGCGATCTGACAGCACTTAAGTGATAGGAGACTTCAGCAAACAGGTTCAGTGGATGACGGTTTCCTAGTATCCCCTGTGAACATTTGGTAAAATGAAGTAGATGAAAATCCCAGAGGAACATTTTTCCTTCTCCATAGCATGGAGAGGTAGGAAATCCCAGGAAAATATTTTCTTTTATTAAAGCTGGTACCTTATACAGGAATTTTCCACTAGTGGAAGTGTATGACAAGTGCCAGAAGTTATGTACTAGCACACAGAATATATTTACCACCACGTATGCAGAAAGCAGCAACTAGATAACACACGAGGAGGCAAAAACACAGCCACAGGAACCAGGTAATACCTACTATAGAACTACAGTGGTTTTATCAAAGCCTCTTTTGCAAATATGTATCCCTAACAATGAAATTCTGTATTTGATTTTAGTCTAGAAACCTTGAACATTTGGCTTACTGTTTGGAAAATTAAGTTTTAACTCCCTTGAGATCTCAATAAGTTTTTGTTATATTATGAATAATCACTCAGCTGTCTAAACACATGGATTAAGAGTAAAAACAAATTACTATTTAATTACTACAGCAAATATCTGAACTTTGAGAGGTTATTCTTTTTGCAGCAGTGTCACATCAATTCACAGCCAATCAAAGCAACCTGTTACTTAAAGTAATTTGAGATAGATAAATGTCTACAGATTTCTAATAAAAGGTAAGACTTACTCAACTAATCACAGATTGACAGTACTAATATTCCTAAAAGTTTAAATGCTGTAAAAGCTACAGCACCAAAAAAAATAATCTAATTTCATTAAAACCATCTGCAAGAAACAAAGAAAATACGCCCCAAAGTTGGTTCATTTGGAATGTCTTGAGAAGAACAAATTAGGAAGAATATGTGGAAAAGTATGAGAAGAATTAGAAAGTGAAGATAACTGCTAAAAACTTCATGTTTTTTAAATTAAAAGCCAAAAAGGTTCACTATGAAGACTACAAGAAGATTCTGCTCCTCAAATATCACTGCATTTAGATGTTTCAGAAGGAAAACTACAAAGTTTCTGACAACTATTTTGCACGTATTTTAAATAAATATTAATCACCTCATGTAATTAATAAACACAGCATTGTATAAAATTCTGCTAGCTAAAAGTACCGATAAAACAATAAAATAGCACTCACTGTGCAAAGGTTTTATCTATAAGGTCCACGTGGTTAATTTTCACAATGCATTCATTTTCATGGAAAAGTCCATCACGTCTAGATCTGCTGTTCTCCTCAATACCACGGATAAAGAGTCCCAGCATCCTAAAAGGCAAAAAAAAGTATTGACTCCTTATTCTGTTGGGATGCACTTATACCAGCCAAAAATAGACATAAATCTCTACTGTACAGGAGAGCAGATAAACTATGAGCAGAACATTATGAGGTGCTTAATCTAAAAGAAGGATTTCCAGCTCTTTCTTTCATTAACAGGCTGGGGACTCCAAAAAACACCAAGATGAATTGTTGGACACTAAAGCTATATTACTTGCTGGAACTGCAGGAGGCATTAGTCCTGTAGGTCACACTTGGAGAAATGGAAGAAAACATCTAGATCTCCCCATCTTGACAATATTTAAATGTAGTTTATGCAGCATGTGTCTATCACTAAAAAAAATAAGATAAATTGCTCCGAAGGAAAGCACAAACAGATTAATGTTTTAACTAGACTACAATAAAATAAACTAGCATGACAATAAGATTAAAAAAAAGTTTCTACAAGCTTTGAAAAGTCTCTGAAATCTTTCAGTTCCCAAAGCCCCATGTCTTGATAAATGAGAGCAATACTATCTACCTATGTTGCAGAACAGCAGCAGAACATCAAAAATCTAAGGGGTTTTTTGTTTGTTTTTTAACCAGGTTACATGCAAATTGCAAATGGAGGTGTAGCACAGACACCTCCGATAATGCGTTAAGCAAACGAGCGTGGGTAGTGCCAGAGTCCAGTGTGGCTACCTCTGCTGAGACTGCTAGGCTTCTTCTGACCTATCCTGGCTATCTCTATAATGCAGACTACAGTCCAGTGTAGATGTATCCAATGAAACCAATATAATCTCCCAAATAACTGACAAGTGCATGTTTGTGAAGACCTTTTATAACCCATTTTTATCCACTAAATTTCCATACCACATTAGCATCAAAGACAGATGACCTTTAGAGACCATTTTCTATTGGTTTTACTCCATAAAATATTAATGTGCAATTTCCAACTTTGCCAGCACTCCAGTCGCAGAACAGAAGTATTGTACTTCTTCTCAAATTCATGATTGCCCCTAATAATTAAGTCCATTCAACAGATTCACAGCAACCTATTAACTATTTTAAAATGACACTATATTCACTATACGTCTGATTTTAAGTTTATTGCAGAATAAGGTTCAGAAATTCATGTTTATGTCTAAAGCAATGTAATTCAAATGAGAACTTGATTCCTACTGAATACTACTTTTTCAAAACATCTCACCAAATTAAAAAAATCCATCACATGAAGATTCTCTTGCAACCTGTGTTACCCTTTGCTAAACAAGTTAGAGGGACAGTGATGGTGAGAAACCCTGGCCATATTGATGATAGAAACATCCAACTAGATGCAACCAAAAAACTAAATATTAAAACCTAATTAAATATAATTAGGTGAAGATATAAGCTAATAAAAGTAGGTAAATTAAAAAAATTACAAATTAAGTCAGTTGCTATAATCTTCACTAATCCTATTGTGCCCAGATGCTACAACCATATAATGCTACAGAATCGCCCACTGGTATGAAATTCCTTATGTGCACTGTGGTGTATGAACAAGTGGCTTGAGTTAAGTACACTGTGGCTGTTTAAACTCATCACTCTATTACTTTTATTTTCTACAGTCTTAATTTTAGCATTATTTTAATGCACTTCTTAAATTTAATTTTCCGTTTTAATAATGTCTAAGTGCAAAAGAAAGGGAAGAAATTATTTCAATTAGTTTTGTAGTTTATATACAAACTAAGATTTTGTAAATCAGTAAGATGTTTTAACTAACTCTGGAAAAAAATTTGCTCTACAGCACCACGAGGTCTGTTATAAAGCCAGCATTACCTTATTAGAAGATAACAATTTACAACTGAAATATCAGATCAGCTAGTCATGGCTAGTTTGCTCCCATAAATTGTACCATATCATTAAGAGAAATAAAAGAGGCTCTTCTGTACTTTCTCATGGTTTGATGAGTTTAAGTTTATACAATAGTCTCAGGCTTGATTAAGTAAGAGGGACAAGTGATTTAAGTCACTCTAGTACTTTTACAGCAGAATCAGTATGGTTCTGACAAAGGTCTTTAAAATTTCAAGACAACTGGCTAAACAAGTGGTTTGTCAAAAAAAAAAAAAAAGAGCTTGCACTGAGGCACTCCCAAAAGCATTTGTAAATAAGGATATACTAACATGCACACAAAGTAGGTCAAGGAGCTCCACTGTTTTTTCATGGAGATCTTTGAAAGGTCCACACAATGCAGCGAGACTTCAATACAGCAACATATTATGCTGATAAAAATTATTGATTTTAATATTTACGATTTTATCACATCTTCTACCTAAGGATCTCGAAACGCACTACACACATTTCTAAAACCTTTATGGCATGCCTATAACATAAATGACTACTGTCTCCATTTCCCGATGGGTAACAGACAGAGTGCCATGCCCGAGGCAAAAGAGGCAGCCTGCAATAGAGCCAAGGACACTACTTGGACCTCCTCAATTCCCATCCCAGACCAACTTTCCTCTTAAGCTAGTGATGACATTTAGCCAGGCAGCAGGTGGTCATCTACTTTCCCCACTGGAAATAAAACATCCTGTGGGAATTTGGGTCCACCCCCAACCTCAGATCTTGCCGAGGAGACGTTTACACACACATCCCTCTACAAGGCAATCAAATCCTTCTCATTCTCTGCCCAACATAAAAGTTGACAAGTAAAGAAACATTTAAGGATTAGACAATTTCTACATTTGCAATGATAATTGGCTTTGTGTTACAGGCAGCCATTTTACTATACAGTGATGTCAATTATGGCATTGGCAATTTCCCATCTCTTATTCAGGACTGCCAGTGTCAAATTAACTCTGGCTGAATCTCTATATGTCAACTTTCAGCCTAGAAAGAATTTTTACATCTGAGTTACTTAGCTTGGAAAACAGTTATAATGAAAATGCTGACACAGTCTTAACCACAGTACATCAATATGAGCATGCTGCTATAATAGGCTTTTGTGATCTCAAGAGACTATGTTAAATCATTTATAATTAAAGTAATTGTATTGTGACAAAGAAAAGTTCATGGTATAGTACACATTTTATAAATGCTATACAACCAAATCTGAAAGGTGGCTTAAAAAATTGAGGCATGACCAGGCAAGCACTTTTTTTTTTTTTTTTTAAACACTTTTCTTGTCTGATATGCCATCAAGAAAGGGCCTGGGAAGAGAAATCCAACGGGAGGGTGGGAGGAAACACACACACCTTTACAGTTACATTTAAACACTTTTCTTGTCTGATATGCCATTAAGAAAGGGCCTGGGAAGAGAAATCCAACGGGAGGGTGGGAGGAAACACACACACCTTTACAGTTACATTATTCTACAGGAATCTGGTTTATCGTTCAGAAAAGAAAAGCAGAGGCAGTTGAAGGGACAAATAGGCCATACAGCGGTTGGTATTGTCTTAGTATATAACTTAGAAAGTAAACATTTTGGTAACGGAAGACAGCGTCATAGACTCAATCACCCATTTTCTTTTAAGCGTTTGCTCTTCCCCATGGTTTCACAGGAGATATTTTGAGAGAACCACAGTGGAAATCCTTTCATTAACATACTCCCGAACAACAAAGAAACCATCTTACCTTCCACTCAAAGATGAAAAAAAGGGCACTACATGTATTCCCAGGGGTCCACCTTCTCCAGAAATCTCCACTATTTTTGTCATTTCACTAAAAAAGAGCACAGGGAAACACACAAAATTCCGTGAAGCAGCATATGAGATGTTAAAAACATTTGTCATTTGATCTAATAGCAGAAACAAAGCCAAAGGATACTAGCCTCAGAGCTGACTAACGCATATAAAACATGATGAAATGTAAAATGGCTAACAAACTCTTTGATTTTGTAGATTAGGATTTGTGTGCCTTGAATAAGGAAAAAAGACACCAAAATAAAAGTTTTCCTAAGTCAATCCTTAAGTTAACCAGAAGAAACATTAGTATCTCAGCTATTAAGCTGAGAGACACTTCATTCTAAAAATATCTGGTTTTAACTATTCCAGATGTTAAGAATAAAGTAACTTCTATAACTTCAGCTTCACATGAGCTGCTTCAGCCAGTTTCCCCATGTAGACAAGTTGTAAACATGATCATACGCACCCATACATCACTGATGTCCTTAAGGACATCAAACAGGTAAGCAAACCAGCCGAATTTTATTTCGGCGTTTATTCTCTGCCCTCAGCTGCATGCAGCCTCACTGACATACAAAAAACAAACCAAAGGGAAATGAGAAGGCGACTCAGCTCTCTCCATGAGCAAGTTCCCCTCCCCAAACACCACCGTCAGTAACCTCGGCACTGGCTTGGCCAGCGCACCAGAATTTTTGCCTTCTCGTGGCTATGCTGTTCCAGTTTCCATAGAGCGTTTTACACCGATAGCCTTGCAGTGACCTTCATTCAATTCTGGGGGGTGGTGATTGGAAAAGGAAGGTGCTGAGATTGGCCTGGAAGCTCTAAAGGGGGGGGGGGGGGGGAGAAAAGAAACTAAAAACCTCCTTACTTCAGTAGATCAAGTTCCTACTTTCTATGCTCATCTACACTTTCCGCAAACCCTTCCCTCCCCACCCGAAACAGCACTGACACCACGGAGACAGCAGGTCAGTAGCCAGCGGGTGTCTGCGGGGTATTTCCCATCAGGTCAGGCAAACCCCAGCTGGTTCAGGCAGCGCGAAGTTCTGCCTCGGCCCCACACCGGTCCCGCAGCGCTCAGCAAACGCGCACAGCCGCTTCCCCTATCGCCTCGAAGCGCTGGAGACAGCGGCGGCGGCGGCGCACCGGCTGCACCCGGACGCGGCAACGCGCAGTCCCGCCACACTAGATAGAGCACGCAAACACGTGCATCCCGAAGCTCTTGCTCCAGGACAAGGGATCCTGGACACATTCTGGCATTGCTTTTCTAATAAAGCAGTATTTTTTTTTTTTTTTTTTTGGTTAAGAGCCTTTATTCAGTTGCATAATAATTAATCAGAAGCAACATGGCCTAGATACCATAATTCTTATCTCGCTCAGCTAAATATCGCATGGAACCAGAAAACAAGTTTATGTAGTTTTCTTTCAAGTTTTTTTTGTAATTTATTCTTCCAAGTAAGCTGCCACTGGAGTGGATTTATATTCCATTAAAATGAAATGGACAGTGCCTGAACAACAAATCATCATTGATCCCAGCATAAAAGATTTTTATATTACTATAGTGATAATACCAGCATTATCAACAGGCATGTCTATTCAGTGAATTTCCTTTCCTTTCTTCCCCTCCCTTTGTGACTCAAGCAGGGAGCTCCTGACAAAATATTTGTGCTTCTTCCAGATTTTTAGTTAATGCATTTTTTTCTTGTGAAATTGTTCAGAAAGGCTAGAGTCTAATCAGGATAGTTACAAAAAACTCAAAAAAAAAAAGTATGTGCAGAAAGTTAATTCTTCTTTCAGCTTCATCTTCTACTTCCTCCAATTCTCTTATTAGTAGACAAAAATTATAATTAAAAGGCTATTTTTATTACAGTTTGAACTTGTTTGGAACCAAAGTGTACCAGGGAATTAAGTAGCTGACACCTACAGATCCAGAAAATAATCAAAAGTAGTGAATGGGTTTTCATTTGTACAGGCAGAATTTAAATAAATTAATAAATGAAAATGAAAATTGTCCCCAGATAACCCTGTGTTGTTTAAGTACCTGCAGGGAAGAGCTGTCTTCCTAAATAACTGTAAGATAGAATAAGAATTTTCTGAGGGCAATCATGATAGACAGCTTACCTGTCATCTTAAATTAATGTATTTACAGCTATAAGCAGGCTCAAAGAAAGAAGAAAATATGAGTTTATTTTTAAAACGAACATAAAACCTACACACTAAGAAAAATAGGATTCTTTCTGCAAACAAACAGTGCGCACATACATTGTGCGTTAGTTTTTAAAACACTGTGACACATCCTAGAAGTTAGAGATACACTAAATACCCAGAACAAGAGTGCACTCTATATATACAAAAAAGGTTTTTAAAAGTATTTTTAACCAAAAAAATCATGCCTCAGAATGACTTTTCTTTCTCAAATAAATTTGCTTTAGTTACATGTGGTACTAAATGTCCCCTTAGAAAAGCATTAATAAATTGATTAAGGCTTAAGATTAAAGGCTTGGAAAAATTTGGGAGACAACTCATCAGCCAGTCAGCAGGCAGCCCGCTCTGGCAGCGGGCCCCCTGCCCCCAGGAGCGGCCGAACAGCGGCAGCGCACCGCTGCCTGCCCACCCTGCCCGCGGGGGCAGTCGGGGAGCCGTGGCTGGATGAGAGCCTAGGCTCCCGAGGCTACCAGCAAGCCGCTGACACTTTGAAGCTACATACAGGTACGGTGGGTATCTCTCAACTGTTTTAAATATCACGCGCCTGATCTGAAGGGAACTGGTGAGGCAATTCATGTTATAAAACTTTCTTGGAACATCCTTTGAAGTTCACAATCACTTGGATGAACCTTAAATTCAATGATTCTAATTATTAAACTCTGCAGGCACAAGAGACTCCAAGGTGCTAGGACATCGAGGCTCACAGAGTCAAGTTAAAAAACTGGAGCAAAGAGGTGCGAGTGTGGAAAGGTCTCCCGCTGCTGGCTGATAGCTGTGATACTGCCAACAGAAAATGTAACTTATGGACCTTCTGCAAAACTCAACACATTAAAAAAAACTCACTCCCAACAAGAAAAAAAGTTACCTTCTGAGAGTTGGTGCAAAAATCACTCCACTCCCAGCCACACTGCCTGTCCTATGAAGGCAGCCTATAAAGACTCAGAGCCTGACTGCCAGCCGGGATGGGAGGTAGGGAGCGCGGTGCGCAGGTGTGCGAGGCTTGCAGCGTGCCTGGGTGGCTACCCTGCGAGCATCGCCAGCACATTCTCCAGGTACAGCCAGAGCTATTTCCTCTGGAAATCTTGTCCTCACTGGGTTTGCAGCCCAATTTCTACACAGTAAGCACAGACAGGTTCTTATAGCAGTCAAAATAAAGAAACTTCTAAAAAGTGTTTATTTCGGTGAAACACGTCTGGACTTCAGGGTTCACCTCGACTAGAAACACTGCACTTGAGCTTCTCCAGATGCATGCTCACGTCTCCCTTTCCCTCGGCTACACTAAACCGTCCTCAGAGGTCTCCACGAGGAGACAACATCTGCTAGCATTACCTGACTCTTGTCTCCAAGACCGCATTTGACATCGCGCTATTGATTTTTAACCTGAAGAAACTATCATCATTTACTATGTAAATTCTTTATTGCTTGATGTTTATTGATTTCTGCCAGATTCTTTACAGTCCATCACATTTGTCAGGAAGGCTTACCATGCATGTTGTTAAAAATGTTGACAAGTACAGTTTAGCAAAGAGAGAATACGTGCGCATGCACATGCGGGTATGGGTGTAGTGAACATGCACAACAGTTCATTTTTAATTCAGAAAGCAAAGTTTTTAAATGGACTGCTGCATATTTAGAGTAGTTAATTATGTAACCTGATCTTCAGACTGACAGTGCCCATGTTGCCAAATACTATAGCTCTCTCTCCTGAAAAGATACTAGGAATTAACATCAAATATACAATGCGAAAAAACTGTTAGCTAAAAAAGTCTATACAAACTTCCCACCAATACCAAAAAACTAACCTGAGCCACTGAACTCACTGATGCTTAAAAGGGACCTCTCTCAAGAGATAAAGGATTTGTAATTTTGGAGCAGGCTTTTGTTCTCTAAGGGGCTTTGACCTTCCCAAATTATTAAACGCTCAGAGGATCTTGGTAGGATTTCTCTTGGGGAACGCAACTGGTGGAGCCTGTAGTGGATTAACTGCTTTGCAACTTACTGAAGACAGTAATTCCCAAACTTTTCTGGAAGAAGCTTCTTTCCACATGGGTTACCACGCAAAATCTGTCATCATGCACATGTCACAACAAGAAGCTACTGGCCGAGTGAACACAGATCAAATATTTACCATTCCAATGGCTTATTCTTTTGCCCTCTACCATTTTAGCTCTATTCAACACTTGCACGCAACTCTTCAGTCCAGGCACAACATGATGATGCAACACTCTTTGAACTCCTCACACATTTTTTAAGAGAAGGTACAGATCAGCAAGCTGCTGGATCTGAAAAAATCTCTTAGCCCAGGACATCAGTGCTGTCCTTGCAAACAGAAATGTAGAGCTGCAATTCTGAACATGCTTTGTGGCGTTTGTACTGACCACAGCCAAGTAAGAGGCAAAGAAAATGTCACTCAGATGCAGGGAGCTCACAGATAAAGTTATCGAACTGCTCTTCCTTGCTTGTATTTCACAAGCACCTTCAGTCATACCAGCCAGTGCTTACGCTCCATAAGATTAAAGCATCCATGAACAAAGGCTGCTGACATGTGGTGGAGAGCACAGAGTTATCGGCAATGTCCAGGTACCACAGAAATATTTAGAAGAGGAAGCACACACAGTTTTATCCAATAAAGAGGGTGATGACCATGTATTTATTTCATATATTAAAACAGTACAGTTGCTGATGGTAATATAATATCTGTACCCCTCTTTCCAGAGACAACAGAGACAGCCTTGCAGAGCCAGCTCAGCAAGTGGGGTCAGAAAAGCACTTTTTTTTCTTTCCCCTTTTAAACCAGATGCTCAAAGCTCTGACCAAAATGACACGGAAACCATAAAGGAGAAACTGGAGCTGAAGGTGCTAGATAGGGTTAATACAATGAAAGACATGAGAAAACCTGAACAATACCTAAATACTGATGGAGAGCACGCTGCAAGGAGAGCAAGAAAGCAACTGAACACGCAGAGTCGAGAAGGAGATTTCCAGCCAGAGTGGAGCTGAGGATACTGCTCACTCTCTTCTAAGAGATGTGTTTTTCAATTATTACCCACAAAGTTTATATACTTAATATGGAATAATGCTGAAATCCTCCAATTTCAGGTTTGAAGAGGTAATCAGTCCTCCTCTCATAACAAAAATGCGCTAATCTAGCAAAGATGTCACTGAAATCCAGATTTTTCCCTACTATATTTAACTCTCATGAGATCAACTGTCTAAAAATTTAGAGACAAATCAAACAGGCTGCAGGCAACAGGGTCCCCCCCTTTTTTCCCCCCCCTTTTTTCATATCAAGTTGCTCCACCTCTGTTTTCATGCTGTAAGACTAATGCAAGACAGAAGGATATAAGAAGGTTTAAAAAAAGTAAAAAACGGAGGAGGAAAAAATGCTGTAGTTATGCTTAATTATGTATCTACAATGGTTATACCAAGGAACTGTGACCCTAACCTCTGCTAAAAAGAAGTGGGAAGACAGCAAAACGGAGCATAATGAAAACACATAACGAATTATCTATGCATAAAATACTCTTTGAGTTCCAACTAATCCACTGCTAATATGCTAAACATACACTTCCAAACAGATTAATGTTTACTGTTCCTTAACATAGTTATTTTTACTAAAAAAAAAAAAACCCTGTAAAACAAATTTTTCAAAAACAGTATTTCTATTCTGTGTAAAGGGATTGAATTCTAGGGGTCATGACAAATTTCTACCCAACTTCTGTACAATACTGACATCCCACTATTACTTTAAAAATCTCTAAGTCCTAGTCCAGAACAGGAAGTTAAGCAAGGAAAAATACCAAATTTTATACCCAGATGGTATTAGTTTGGTTTCACTTATTCCAAACATCACCTTTATTAGGAAATCCAAAATTTAAAAATCACCTTCACAAGTTACAGGAGTATTGTCATTAGTTCTGTCTTGATTTATTCTGTTAAAACAAGTGCCAATGACACAACATTTAAAGACTCTTCTCCAGCAAAGGTCAACTTTCAATAAACCAAGTTAAGACTTCCAGACACCTAAAGGACAAGGTCCTGAAAAGTTTCCCAGTACTTTTACAGTGAAAGAAAATTCAGGTAAAGAAGCTTCCTTCTGATTAGCTTCTGAATACTTCTTGAAAGTCGCCCACACTCCTACTACTCTCATTTATTTCATTTACTTAAGGTGCAACCTTCTTATTTTACCTACTTAAATCAATGAACTGTTTTCCTTCAAATGGAAGTTTTCCTACTGAGTGAGAAATATAAAACAAGACAAGTCTGAAGCTTTTAACTTCAACAGACTAGGTTTCAAAATCTTAAAATATTAATCATGATATTCTTTTTTTTCTGCTTCCCTCTGAAATATCCATTATTGGCTGCAGCTAGATGAGGGACACTAACCTCAGATAGGTTGGTGCTCTGATGAGTTTCAGATAATTTGCTAAGGAGTCTAGCTACTATTTTTCTTAAGTGCTATATATCATAATGATCACCAGACTGGATGACAAGAAGAAATATTTTCTGGTGAAACCAGCAGAGACAGTAGTGGTTTTCTTCTTTCTTCCATAGCATGAAGGAGCTCACAATCAGACTGAAATATTAGCTTCATTAACATCATTTAATTTAACATGACATATTTAAATGAGAGTTAATGGCCTGTAAGAAATCATGACTTGGTGGTCCATCATGGCCCTAACGTCTTTGAAATATAACAAGAGACCCCCGCAAATTAGTATTATTAATAATATTTTTCCAGAAAGAACAGTGCAAAAAGAACCAAAATAGATCTTAAGATGTTAGCTTCATTATTTGTGGAAGGAACTGTTTTTATTAATAAAGAGGCTTATAACATATAATTTACTTAGATTCAGTTAAATTAAAATATCAGTAAGATATATAGATGGTCTCTAATGACTGTTTCACTATTTTTTCTTTCAATTCTTCATGGAGAAAACACTTTTTTACAAAAGTTTTTAAAACAACTATTCCCTTTTTCTTTTTATGGAAAAAGCCATAGGCAAGCACAATCACTGCCTTAACATTTATATTTGTTGACTTTTGAAATCCCAGTAAGCTTGACAGAAACCAATTTCCTTTGTTTTACAAAATAATGTTTTCTGCACTCCTCCTAAATTCACTAAATTTCAAGAAACTGGAATATATTACAAATAGATGTATTTGAATATATTTCACAATGTTGAGAAAAAAATTCCTCATACTACCCATTTCAATACTTGCAGGCAAAAAAAGTGTTTTTAATAATCTCAACATCCTCAACATAGCGTGCATGGGCCACATATATTTTACTAGAATTACTTTGCTGGGGTTCTGTATTTAAGGAAACACTGCTTCTTTCTTTTTGTTTTTTTTTGACCAATACGTTTTTTCAATGTATCAGTGCGGATCCAGATTATGAGGACTCATTATATCTCCAAACAGAACTATAAGCAATGCAGCAAGGTAGTTAGGAATATACTGTTCTGGCCCCTGCACCAGCTTTTCCTCTGCTCCCTGTCTGTTCAACACTTCGATGCTCAGTCGTCAGTTGGGTGGGCCCCAGTCTATATTCTTTATCACTTTTCCTTCCATACTCCTCCAAGATTGCAGAATTCACCAAAAGTCATAAGAGATCTACAGACAATCTATTCCTTTTATTGACTGTTATGCGACATGCAAGAGAAGACACTTTGGAGATTAAATACTTCTGGAATGTATCACAGAGACCTTTTTCACTGCCAAAGTTTCCAATGACACAACCAGAATCAGGATACGGAGACTAAAGCAAGGAACATTGCAAGCTCCTTCTGAAGACTCCCAAGTGTGAACATCAACTTGGGTAATTTTATAAGCAACAATATGCTCTCAGAAAAACAACAGCATAGGTCATAAGAGCACTCAGATGATCTAAAACACACGAGTAAAAGCATAAGGACAACAATAAATAGGAGCATAGCATGAGCAGAGCTTGATTAATCCCATTAACAAGTTGACAGATCAAAAGACATTAAAGGAACAAATGAGTGCATATATTTGGTCATGCATAATAATTACCTCAGGTGAAATAAGCTGTAGAAGTCTTTAGCTACATTCCATAAAGAGAAAGAAAAAAAACATTAGCAACTAAGCTGACTAGGTTCAATACCTGCGTGATGAACACTAATCAGTTAGTGTGTAGCTTAGAGAACCGGCAGGTGCAGAGAGTGCTGGAAGAGCACTCCAATTCTTTTTCATGACGATACCATTCTAAAAATATACATCTGTTTCAGCAGGCACATGAGAAGAAACTAGAAAATGGCATACAAAGCAGGTGATGAGGGCTCCAAGAGGGAGGAAAAATGCAAACAATCAGATGGATGAGTTCTCTCTGAAGAAATGAAAAAGACATGGAATGATGACATAGAAGAAAGACTAAGAAACTAAACATCTTGCATGGAAGAGAGTGATTTTTGATGTGCTCAAAAAGGAAAGGTGATATTTCTATCAAAATCCTGGCATGGGCCATGTCAAGACCAAAGTTAAAGTCCCTTCTCTGACTTCCCTGACAGACTTTGGGCATATAATTTCATGCCTCTTGCCTAGACCCCCTTTAGGTAAAATGGGAATATTAACATTTCTGTTTTTTCTCAGAGGTTTGTAGGGATAAATGCTCTAAGATATGCGATATTGCAAGGTTTTTATTTTATACTGTTTTGACAAATGGCTATGAATTGCAGAATTATAGCAAATTATTAATTGCCTTCACCAAAATTGAGAGCGAAATTAATTTGATTATGACATCTTTGCTGTCATGCATAAGTTTCCCATATAACGCTTTTTACTTTCATTATACAGTGGACTATTATAATACTACTACAGTCCTGCAACAAACACAACCTAATGGACATCAAAGAATTAAATTCCTTTGCCTACTCTAAAAGGTGACTCCGGTGCAATGCGAATCAAGACTGAAATTTAGGTTCATAGTGGGACAGAAGAAAAGCAGTCACATGGAATCGCTTTGTTCTAAACTTGCCATATCAAATCCTCTATTACCTCCACTGAGGATCTGACTGCCCCACTTTGTGATGCTATACTGCAGCCTGTCTTGTAATTGTGCTTTAACAAACATAAACTGCAAAACTAATTTTGTTTCAGTTCAGCCAGTCAGAATTTTCCTTGTCACTTCAGGGAACAATGAATCCCCAAACTGAATATTAGATCTGTTGAAAGCACCTGGTTTCCTTTTGTTTCAGCAGTGCAGCCATCTTTTTTTTTTCCCCAAACTCAGATCATATAGTTATTTAAATTTCACTCAAAATTTGGACCAGACAGAGTAAAAGGTGATTCTCAATCTGCCAATGCAACCTCTTCCACCTTCAGTTATAACAACACCGGCCATCTCTGGTCTGGTGTAAATGAGGAGAGGAAAAGGATGCATTCGGTCTAACTACCCTAGTGAAGCAATACACAGGGAAATATTGGTTACAGCTTTCACAGTGCATACACATAGAGTTAAGATCTGCTACAGAATATAGTGAAGAAAGAACCTTACCTTTCAAAATCAGAGATGATATTTTAACCAAAAATGTTGGTTTAGGATCATATGGTTCAGCAGTTTGGTTATTTATTGAGATATAAGAACATCCTCTACCTCAGACATTGAACACTTTTGCAAGACTGATTAGAATGCAAGAAAGACCAAAATATACAATAGCAGCATCTCCTGTACCCATATACTACAAACAGCACAAGTCAAAATCATTCATATTCATCAACCAAGGTAAAAGACTGTTACGTGCAAATAAATTCTTCAGTATGTGAATTGAGTGCATTTTTAGGATGGCAAAAGGGACGAGGAGGAAGAGATCGTGATGATGATGAGCACAATGCAGATTCACAGGCGCAGCTGCAATGAGAAGCCAGCCTTGCCTTGCATGTTGATAAAGCCTGCTGGAATCAGTGCAGAACAGAAGGTGCTCCTACCTGACAGCGAGCCGGGCCCTCTGCGACGCCAGCAGTTCTGGGGCTCCAGGGAGGGTCATCTCCCCATCCTCAAAGGCCAGCTGTGAAGCACCCTGTTGAGATTTCAAAGGACACATTCTGAAACTAATTATATATTTATGCATTTAAAACTGTATTAAATTCTTGAGTCACTACTTAAAAGGGAAAACAAGTCACAAGTAACACTACATGGTAGAGACTGAAAGGTCTGTTCTGTGTGGAGAGCACATGGTGTAGCATTCACAGAAACAGGAGGGTGTCTACAGTCGTTCTCCTCCTAACAGTCCCACCATGCTCCCTGTGACGGTCTGATTTAAATACGCTTGAAGGCCATTCCCATTTTGTATCGAGGCCACGTATTATCAACAGCCTTTCTCTCTTCTCCCTCTACCTTTATACGGCCTGCTGGGATGTTCAGAATCTCTCAGTCCACGGCGAAAAGGCAAAGGGAGGGATGAAACTAGCCGCAGGCCCATCCTAGACAAACAGGGCAGGCCATTGTAGGCCAGGGCTCCCCTTCTCGAAAAGCTGCTCTGGACGGCTCGTTTCCCAGCGCAACAGCAACAGCCAGTGTGGAAAGGGGCAGGCAGACTGGAAGGGCTGTGGAGCACCACTAAAAGCCTGTAGGGTAGGAAAGACTTTCAGCTGAGGGGCCTGAGGAGGTCACAAGCTCCACAGAGGTGCAGCAGCTACAGGCACTGCCTCCTTGCCTGCCCACCTCACCTGAAAGTCCTTCTCCCCCCTCCTGAGCCATCCCTGTTCCTGTGACAGATTCCCTAGTCCCAGAAAAACCCAATGGCTTCTTCCATTCTTTCCACCCTTGAGTAGAAGTTCGCTGGTGAAGACATATTTGCACAGTGACTTATCAGAAAGTGAAGTTATGTAACCATTTGACCAGACACTAAAATACAGTGCACGCAGGGACCTGATGTTAATGTTAAAGCTCTTGAAAACTATTAACTTTCCTTTCCTGATCCCTAGATTCTTTATGCCTGCATTTTTTACATACTGGAAGAGGGGAAGAGGTACCAATGAGATAAGACTACTGTCAGCAGGTGATATATTAGCTTTAATGTACTGTACTTCATGGCAATAATGTAAACAGAGTAAAATCTGTAACAAAGACCTTCTTTGGAGAGGTCACTTTGCCAACTCTGCAACAGGAATATAGCTGGAAGACATAAAACTTCAGCTGTCAACACACTAAGAGAACTCAGTTCAGAGCTTGATCTTAACTAGATAAAGCCTAAAGTTAATAAATAATTTTTTTTTGTTGCAGTGTCAGTTTTCCACTGTACATTCTTACCATATTAAGCTGTCCTAAGACAAACAGTAGCAATATTATAAATTAATTCCAAAGAACAATGCCAACTAGACAAGTAATTTCATTCTCAATAAGAACTTTAACTGTAGTAGAAACTGTGCATTAAAACTTCACATTTCTCTGCAAAGCTGGCTCTACCCAGAAAGATGGCTTTAAAAGTTTTGGCATTTTCAGTCCCTCAAAGATTTGTAGAACTTATTTTCAGTTTATAAGCAGCAAGAGAATTTTCTGGATTTTTTTTTTGTTTCATTTTTAAAAAAGGAATCATCTTCAGCCTTGCAAGCAAACCAATGGACTGCATGTCAAGCTGGATTCCCTTCCGGTTCACACAACACCTATGAGCTTCTGAACCTATAATACTGGCAACAAATCTCTTTGCACATTAATGGGAACATAAGCCAGAGTTGGCTTCCACTGCATAGCCAATACAGCTCACTGAAAGCTAATTTCTGTCACTAATAGAAGAACTATCTCAAAAAACATGTACAGAATAAGTGCCATTTCTTCCAATCACTTTTCACAGTAGAATCACATGTCAAAGAGCAACTCTTGTTACATCACGTATATACCAAATTAACCTCACAAATTAGGAACCCAACTTCAAGCAGTGAGTTAGCAATAAAAATCTCTCACCCCATCTTTATATGATGACTTCATCTTACAGAAGGATGGAGCCTTGGTAGCAATTCATACCACAAGCATACAAACTTCATTAGCAATTATTCCCTCCTTGCAAAGCTAACCTTCGTTAGCTAACCAATGAGAACATTGGTGCTGAAAAGCCTCTCCTTTTTGGAAGGCTAAAAATACAGTCAAGCCACAAGCAGATTTTTGGTTTGCAGATCAACTAGACTCTCTTTTCCTCCAAACGCTGGCTGCAACATAAGGCTGCTCAGTGCATGGCACTGAACTTGCTACTCATGCCACCGAGTTGTTTGGCTGTCTAAAGCTTCCCTTGCACTCTACACAACTCTGCATATACTATATTATTTCTGTTTCAGAGTTTTTGCATTACTGATGTTCTTGCTTTAGTGAGGCTACTTCCATAGTCCTCCTCCATCCACATTTCCTTGGGAAACAGATTTGACAGTAATGACATAAATGCAGGTATCAGAATGTGATTTCATCTCGCGTTTCTGTTGACACAGATTCACAGGCTTGAAACCATGAGGGACCATTTTTGATCAAAAAGTCTAATTTCATACTTAGAATCCAATTTGTTTAGTCACACAGGACAATGCTGGTAAGGGCACAGTGACACACTCATGTAAGTAAAAGGCTCTTAAGAACAATAGCAACCAATTACTTTTTTTTCTTCTATGGATAACACAAGTAAGAAATGCCTTCATTTACAACACAGATTGAATCTGGATAATAGGGTCATGATGGATATTAGGTATTTAAGTTGGATATTAGGGATACTAGACCTTCCGTGAAGGTCTTCAAAAACAGGTTAGAAAAATAGTCAGGGATGTTTCAAGGTATGTTCACTCCTGTGCCAGAATAATGGTCCAGCCTTGTGAGGGTCCTACGTTTCTATTGTTCCATAAGATAAAACTTCAACGAGGAATTAGAGGATGAGATTTGGAGTCCATTACTTCAACTATAGCTTATTTATTTATTTATTTTCACTCAGTGAGATATTCAAGTGTAAAAGCTCCTAAACAGAAATTATCCACTGCAGACCTGGGAAACCCCATGGAGGGGAGCTCAGTGCCACAGCCCCCATCCTGCACATCACTGCCTCTTTTGATTTAAAGGCATGTAGTGCTCACATGTATCACAGATTATCACATGCTAAAGCTAGTAAACACACAGCCAGATATATAAGCCTTAACTGATCAAGGAGACACGAATTGTAATACTGAAATTATAATCTGGCTCTCTGAAAGTGACTTTAGAGCTCCAGTAAAGTAGCAGTCTCTACAAAGGGGTGCACACCAATTCCTTGCACACCTTAGCATTACATCAGAAGTGCAGTAAACTCCTGCCCAACTGTGAGAATGGTAGCAACTCAACGATGTAAAAATAAGGACACAAGTAGAAGGCAACAATCCAATACACACAAAATTCCCAGTCTCTCGGAAATATCTGAAAGACTCAGTGTCAGTTTTTCAGCAGTAGAGGAATTAATGACACTCCAGCTCCCAAAACTTGACTTGGGTTCAACTGACAGTGTAATATAACAGATTTGCAGTTTTCATTTGGGAAATATGAACAAAATACTAAATGGTATGGTAAGAAGAAAAGTCAAGAAATCACATGCATCTAAGAAGAGCGGTAATTTTTTTAGTTTATTTACATAGAGATAATTGGAATTAAACAAATTTTTAGTGTTGCAAAAGCATATCCTTCAAATTAGGACTGAAACAGAAAAAAGGGAACCTATCAGAGTAACGACTCTCTGCAAATAACTTTAACCCAAATGCTTGAAAAATTCTCTCTTTATGTGACAGCTCTCAACTTAGGTAAATGCGTATGTCTAACAGTCAAAGACCACCACAATATGTTCCATCAACATTCTCTCCTCTGCGAACATGCACAGTCTTCCCAATTCAGCAGTCAGCATGGCAGTGGATTAGTCCCAACACCAAATAGGTTGGAATCAGTCATGGGACTTATTTCGGTTAGGGATTAGGAGAAACTCTCCCTTTCTTTTTTGAAAATGCTCAGTTCATAAAAAACACAAAACTTGATGGAATGTGTCAGCCTCAAAAACCCGGGAGTGGCACTGCTGGCCAGGGAGAGAAGCATTGGTTTCTGGCCAGAGAGGGAGCGAGAGACAGGCTTGGCTTCCAGCAGTCAGAGCAATTGCTCTGGTTTCCGAGGGCACGTGTAACCCCGACGGCTAACCCTGCAGGCGACTTCGCCGGCAGCCAGGCCCCTGAGCCGCCCGGCACTCCGCCAGCCCTGCGCTTTGTTTTCTTCCTATCATTGCAACACAGAAAAAATGTATTTTCAAATCTGACAAAGCCTACACCAGATCTGTTTTCCAGCTAACCTCCGCTTATGCTGAAGTTTTGCATCACCTTTTCATTCAAAAATAGCTTTCCCCGAGGTGGTTCTATCTGCAGCGCTATTTTGCATATTCACCCAAGAGCAGGATGTACCTTCTAACCCACCGGCCTGAGCTTTAGAAATACTCAGGTCATTAAAGGGCCTTTAATCCCCTCAACTGCCCCTGGTAACCTCGGAACATGATTCTGAAGGCAAGAAGGAAGTTTGCAGGTGGTATAAAATTGCAGATGTATCACTTTTAGAAAAGCTCTGTGATTTAAGCCTCTTAACACACATTTATGGAAGTTTCTCAAGCAATAGGAAAAGAAATTCATATTAAACAAGAACTAAACTGAGACAAATCTCAGAAGTAGATGAGAAGTTTAGAGAAATAGAAATTCTGTGCAACAACTGCAGAAAATCTTGAGTCCAGACTCAGAGTATAAAAAGGGCAAACACTAACTATAAATTTGAAGGAAATAAATAAGATTTATTACTTAGAAATACACACAGTACCTACTCAAAGCCTGGTACCTCTGAAGGGAAAAAGTCTTCATCTGAAACTTTAATTTAATAACCAAGTTAAAAGTGAAAATATGTGCCTGAAGTATACAGTGCTGGACTCCTGGCGGACCTCAGCCTTTGGAAGCAAAGGAAAGCCCTTGGGCACCAGGCTGTGGCGCCGGGCCGCAGCTCGCCCTCCTCCGGTGGCCAAGGCCTCTGCCAGGAGAGCGCGGGGGCGGCCGGAGCCCCCCGCCCAGCGCCTGCTCCCACCGCCGCCAGGCAGGCGCCCTTTGCGCACCCAGGAAGCCTCTCATCTGGTGCTCTCACAACAGACAATTTTAATTACCATATTTAAAATGTGAACGATTTAGCAACACTTGCAGGATCATGGGAGCATTGCTGACAGCCAGAATGAGTTTCAAAAGCCTTAGTGCTATTTTTAGCTTTAAAATCAGCACTTTCATAAATATTCCCAAACCAATTAGTAGGTGCTACAAACTGAAGGTGTTTACCTTCAGCTACGGCAACAAAAGCAACAACTGACACTGCCTACGGAAGATGAGCCCCAAACCATACAACTCAAGGGACACACATAAACGCCCTTTTCCATTCAGGAGGAATATAACCAAGCACAGGTTAACACGGGACAGCCTTAGGTTGGCAGGGTTTATGCCACTGTGCTTCAGAAAGGCTTCCCAATGTCGCACTTTGTGCTGATGGAACAAAACAGAAGCTTCTGTCATCAAAGCATAAAGCCAAACGTGTTCACGGGTTTCTAAAACAGCTAAGAAACGTTGTTCAACCACAGTAATCAGTGTCCTTCACTACGATGCTCCTGCAACCCTGACGTCACCAACAGAAGAAGGCAGCAACCCACAAGTTTTTAAAATGTTTGGAATTCAAGTCAGTATTGAAATTCCCCTACTTGGCTTAAATCAGCAATGGGCCTAATCAAAACTGTGGTCCCCAAACCCTACATTAAGCAAACACTTATCTTAACTAAGTAAAACATATAGAGTTGGGATATCTCAAGGCCAAAGAACACTTTGACAAGTGAAATACCTAACAAATTTATCAATGGGCAGACATCTGTTCTTAAGACATCCTTCTGTAAACAAGATGTTGTAACTGGGGAAAAAGATTAAAATCAGAGGCCCTGAATAGGTTAAAATTATGAACACCCACTTCTCATGGGTTATACAAAGCTCAAAATCATTCAAATCCTACAAATGAAAAGCAACTTGGTGTCAATATCTGTATTTCATCTGCTTAGCTAATCCTGCACTATCAAGCTAATATCAGACAATCCTTCTGCCCACACGACTTCACATAATAAAAAAAGCTTCCTGAAATATATTTACAAGCAGAATGGTTTAGTATTGCAAAAGAATCTATAATGTCTCAAAAAATCTCTGGATTTATTTATGTTCACATATCACTTCTTTTTTTCTTCTAAATTAGTGTAAGGAAATACAAAACAGATCCTTTCAAAACCAACCAACCAGTAACAGAAAATCAAGCATGTTTCTCAGCATGCTCTTAGAGGGCATTACAGAGCCTGTCTGAAGGAGATGTTGACCAACAGATGTGCAACCTGTCATACTTAAACCACTGTATTTATAACCACAATTAATTTATTTAAATTAAAAAATTCTTGACCATCTAGCATCCCCGCAATATCAATGCAAAATCAATGCAAAGCCATCCAATAAAATGCTGCTAAACCAAACTGAAAAAAAGATTATAGTATTTGTTACTGCATACTTCTTACTTTTCCAGTGGTCTGCTTGATTTAAATCATTCTGCCTCCATAAAACGTGATAAGTATTTTTAAACAGCTTACAATACTTCCATTTCACTTACTGATTAAACTACATCATCCTCTTGACTATTCAGAATGAAATTCATTTGAAATGGATAATTGATGCAATTGTGCAGTATCTACAAATGTAATTAATCACTTGCTAAAGAAGATTTTTAGACAGGCAACATATGAAAATAAGAATCATACAGCTTCTTTCAGTGCTGTCAATTGAAATATATTCTACTGGACTGTTAAAGGTTATTTTTCACAATAAGAATGGCTGTACATCTTCAAATACTTCTGACACAATATGCAAGGGGATTCATGTTTAATCAGCACAGCACAAAGAAAAGCCATAATACAGTATGGCTTTTGGCAATTATATGACAGTTTCAGGAACTGTAACAGCAACATTTTCCCCTTTCAGCTACCAGTGGGCTTCTTGAATGTTGTAGTGTGCTGCTCTTGGCACTTAAGAAGATATTTTAAGCCAAGGGCATAAATAGACACACTCTTGGGAGTTAATCTGGAGTAGATTAAGAAATTATTCCCCCAAATTATTTGCTACCAACTCTCTGCCAAGGGTTATCATCACAGCTGAAGTGCATTGGTGGATTACATAGACATTCCTGGCCTTCTTCAGTGAAAAATCAAGCTGGCTTAAACCATCTTTCCCTGGCTGATCAAACTACTCTGTGAGACTTTGCACTGCAGCAGATTAGGAGCATCTGTACCACATGCACAGTTCACTGACTTGCTAACTATCACCAGGCAAGGTGGGACAGTAACATCTTATGGACATGTGGCCATTTCCAAAATGACTGCTGATGCCTGAGAGCAGTGGTCAGCACCTCATGCTGAAAGACACTCTTACAGGAGTGCTTAACCTCTAATTCAGCAAAGTAAAATACAGTCTGGCAATATCAACCTTCAAAATGTTCTCCCTAAACCCTTCTGCTTTACCTACTCCCAGTTTAGGTCCAGTCTTATCCAGACAAAAATCTAGCTGATGAGCCTTCTTGTCTATGTACTGAAGACCAGAGTAGTGTTGCCAGGGATGCTTTTGAACACGATACTACACAGAAGCGTAGGACAGACGTACCATCACATTATGCAAGGGTTACAATAAAGCCTTCACTGAGTCCACAGCAATTATCCGCGTGAGCACTCCTAACCCATGGCAAATTCCAGGATTTGACTCAACTTAGTGTACAGTGAGAGTTATGCTATCAGTCCAGTTACCTGGCATATAGCACACACAAAAACCACATCTACTATGATCTTAGCCAACACACAGCAACGTACTACGCTGTGATAACTCGATCAGGTCTGAGCTGCTAGAGATCTTTGCACAGACTGACACAAAATCTGAAATTGCATGGAAATAGCAATACTCCCGTTTTTAAAGTTACAAACAAGAGTAAGTTCTCAATTTAAGTGCAGCACAGATCATTTTAAGCTTCAAGATCAGAACTGTTACATATAATTTTGGTGTACCTTGAAACTGAATATAAAGGCACCAAGAGCCCTCAAATCAAATTCCCCTCACACTGAGCAAAAGAAAAATTTCCACTAGCTGTAGCAGTACTGGAGTTCACACCTTTTTTGGCAGTTGTTTTGTATGGGTGAAGGGAAGGAAGAGGTGCAGCTGGAGCGCAAGTGTAAGAACTTCCCTTTATGAAGGGCTCACAGGAAAAGAAAAGTGGACATTGCCACAGTTAGGTCTCCAGGAGTAGCTTTTCTGCACATAAAACACTGGACTTAAGCCCAACATGTTAAGAATTTCCAGGGTGAGGCGTGAGCAATGTCTTTTCCAAACCAGTAGTATAAAGCTGCTTTTTGAAAGCATTGCTAGTACATTGATAAATATTTGGATTTAGCACCCCTACTGGCAGGGAACCAATTCTTGAAGTAAAAGGAAAATTTTGGGGAAAGAAAACCCTACAGAAAATGTAAGCAATATGGTAGACGTTTGCAACTTTTACAGGTTGGCAGTATTGGAATAACTCCTGGGAGGATGCAGCAACTGGCCAGTCATGTGACCAATCACACCGTTAAAACCAGTGACACATTTATTAGCCCTCTCCCATTTATTATGCTGATTTTAATTGCCTACCCTTGCTCAGGTAGATGTTCAAATGTCTGTATGCTACTGAAGGCTTCTGTAGGGGTTTGCATTATGAAAATCATGTTTGGATTCCAGAGGGTCTGCAGATTCTTAGGAAATGAACCTGTTTTCTACTATTAAAAGAGAGTCGGTGCAATACCAGATTAAACTCGGTTTACCACTACCTGTATAAAGAGGTAAGCTCAATGCATTTTTTTTTCTGATGTAAAGTGTATTAAAAGGAAAAGCAGCAGCAAAATTAGGTACCTCCATTCAAAAATCGGTATTCAAACATTGTACTAAATATGTCAAGACCTAGCAAAACGGAGGACCCAAGGTAAGGAGGCAGAAAGCCTTACGGGCTTCAGTAGCCCCGCTCTGTCTCCGAGTGTCTCTCCATGGTCTTCTGAAGACACATGAGCACTCTGCATTCACTCTACACTAACTGGAAACTATAGAGCAGCTTTAGCAGGTCAGGGCGCCGCAGCCGTTACTCATGTCTCAGCAAGGTTATTAACTTGGACTTACCCATGCTGTGAGCATTTAAAAGATGCTGGCTGACAGAAGCACAGGGACTCTTGTGCCTTCTTGTTAGAGATTGTGTAGATACACCCTAAGATCCTCCAAGTGTACCATTCAAATATTAATACTTTATTTATCTTTTAGCGTTTTAACTAGATGTAAAGGGCAGTTACCAAATTTACTGCCTGGAAATCTACGTTTTTTTATTTACAAGGAACATTTAGCAGTGCTATCAGGAATGCAAGACAGCAAACAACTAGGTGTTTCCAAGTTAAAACTTATCATTCCTTCTATATCACTGACTTGGAGACAGAGTCTGTGTTCAAAGAAAGTGCACAGCCTTTGGACATTTGAGTTACTATACAAATAATTTCAGAACATTCCCATGGCAACAAGCATCATTTAAAGACTGCGCTATCGTTAGTGCTATAAATGCACAATACTCTCTTTTCTAAGCTGGCTGGAAGCTGCCATGGGGCAATTAACACCGCAAAAAATAGGAATGAATTTCATATACATTTCTGCCAGAAAATCCACCAAATTATCCCAGACCAAGAGAACACCAGCATTATCTTCTCTAGCCTGACTCACTACTACTGGCCTCCCAAAATCTAGAATTGACAGAACTTCTTCTATGACATTTGCAAGTTACAAGTTTGTATTTTTGCTCCTTGCTCATTTGTGCAAAGAGAAACTGGCTGCATTCCTTCCAAAAAGTAAATGAAAATCTCTGAAAGTACTGTACAACAGGATTATTTCTACACAGCTTTACTTAGTGAACATCTAAACCTTATCTCAGCAATTTTATATATCATTGCACATCACCATTTCCCCCAAAATATAATTCAGATTTTAGTCACACCACATAAAACTACTATTATGAATACTTGAAAAACAAGAACAAATACATAATACAGGGGAAAAAAACTTCACAAATGTATTTGCAATACCAAATTAAAACTTTCTGCTTTAACAACACCAATACACAGTCCATATTATCTGAAAGGCTGTTAAAGAATGTGTATGATCTAAAAGCTGAAGGTACAAATGACACTTCAGCATGGCATCTTTATTCCTTGCAATAAATCCATTATTGAATTTAGCTGTCTTTTTCAGTCCAAATGAGAATTGTGGATATGTGGGAGAGGGTCTCTTTCAGTGATGCTCCCATTACCAAGTCTGATATTCAGAGAGAAGAAATGAGGGGAGAGGAGGCAGTTCAAACAGCATCAAATGAAAGTCCATCTTCACCACTGGCGACAGTGGGATTGGATAACAATGCTTTCCAAACTTCAAAAACTAAACCAGGTTTTAAGATTAAAAAAGGGACACAACTAGACAATATTTGTTATTTTGCTCTTAACTTCCATTCTGAACTGAGCATATAATGTGACGTCTGGCACAAACTAGGCTGGTCAACACAAATGCATGCTTTGGTTGATTCTGGAACAGAAAGGAAAAGAAAATTGTTCTCTTCCACCAGCACACCTAAGTATTGCTTATGGCCTAAGAGGGTCAAAGTTAAGCTTTGTCTAAGATGACAAAACTGCACTCACTGGTTCGGAAATTAAAAAGTAACATCTGTAAAATACGTAGTGTAGAATACCTTTATCTTGCTCTAGAAGTCATTTTCATCAACATATTTAAAGTCAAGAAGACAGTAGTTCATCAATAAGCTAAACAGATGAAACTCGGAAAAAAACATGGAGCTGATCACATTGCCCACATTTTCCCAGACATGTCTTTTTATAACACACCACTAATAGCTTATAGCCTGATAATATATACACCGGCACCAGTATATACTGGTATACCTACACTGGTACCGGATGGATCATACTAGTGCCCAAGGACTACCTGGAGTCGCAATTTGCGTGCCGTCTTCCCCCACAGACAGAAAGGCGCGCTGGGGCTTGGACCACCGGGCCCAGCCAAGGCCTTGCTCAGTTCCTCCTGACTGGGGATTGCCACTTAAGGTACATTACATTATGTTTTCCTCAGCGTATGACATATGGTAGTAATTGCTAGTTATGTTACTACTTTTCCTCATATGGGATTATCATAGTGAAGCAACAGCACTGATTAATCAATTAGCATGGATTCATTAGAGAAGAGATGAAAGATAGGGCAGTGTAATTGTGTTTACTGAACAACAGATCTCAGTGTGGTTAAAGCCAGGGCTTCCTAATACACAGCCACCTAGCATTATATATACATAATATTACAAGTATTTAGAACACTTTCAGTGCAGAACTAGAAAGAAAACAATTAGAAAGAATGTGAATATGCGTGAGCAAGTAATGCTGGAGTCTGAAGAATGCAGAGAGGGACGAGAACACAAGACAGATGGTCCTGAGTTAGGAAAATATTTTAGCTTTGACTAAACCTTTGTAAAACAGTTAAATCATTTCCTATACTATAGTATGCATAGCCATGTATGCACAGTACAGTGGCCTATGGCATAAACAAGCAGAAAAAGGTGTCGGAGAAACATTATTAACCAAATATGTTAAGCAGAAGAATATCAAGAACTAGCCTGGTTTTCTACTTAAACACCAACACAGCTATCTCTCTATGAAATAAACAGGCACATACATAGTAACTGAGAGGTTTTCTTCTCCAGATGTCTGAGGTGCATGTCCTGCACTGCTTGCCCTTGCCAGAGCTGGAACATTGAACATGGGCAATTAAAGAACATGGATATAAAACTCCCTGACGTGTCTTGTGTTTCAACCATATGATCCCCTTTAGATACTACTGCTATAGCTAAAACCTCCTGCTTGTATCTAATGGTGTCATACAGGCTGGCCAGTGATGGATATGGTGCTGTCAAGAGACAAGACAAGAATTAATTTCTTGAAAAATATGGTGCAGTCAAGAGGTATTGAAAAACCTCTCCTGCAATCTGTTTGAAAGGATAAAGACCAAACAAAAACGTAAAAGGTTACGTAGGAAATGCTTTGCTAAAAATAAGAAGGTGGAAGATATGCCCACTATACTCCGTGAAATCAGAGATCTTCATATAAATGAAAGCCCAGGGCCCCATGAGAGACCTTGTCTATAACTTGGTGCGGATTTGAATGCTCTCAGAGACCCACTCATCCAGTGTTTTCCCTGGAAGCCTCTACAACGTGCCGGGGAACCAGAGCTGGTGATTAGTTCAGAGCCTCAGCTTGGAATGCAGCCCTTGAACACAAGGTACTAAAAATCACATTGCTTGTTTAGATTAAAGGCACTTTCATTCCTGCTGGGAGTTAAGTATTCCCCCCTTAAGTTTGTGGGCTGCAAATTTATTTACTCTTCAGCAGATTCAGGCATCGAGTTAATGAAAGACTTACCAGCTTGCTTCAGTCTAAGTGGCTTACTGGTAACAGTCTGAGCATCAGACATCTAAAATATCCTTCAGACATCTAATATTTCACCATTTTCTCCCTAATTTCAGAGATGCTAAACTCTCAAATAATTTTTTTTTTAAAAAGTTGCAAGTAAACTTCTTCCAAAGTCTTATCTGGTGATAAAGACCCTGTGGAAGTGTCAGAGCACATCTCAGCCCAGGGCAGAACTACTTCCATCGAAATCCCTCTTGCTGCCGGGCTCTGGGTATTCCCCCAGGCACTTCGCCGCCCTGCACCCAGGGAGGCAGGGTGCTAGCCCAGCAATAAACCTATGCACAGCAGCCTTGCCAGCCACCCCCAGTCTGGAGATGCTCCATATTTTTCTTTTTGCATACTTTAACCCTAAGTCTAAGAATGAACTTGTCACAGGAAAAACAGGCTATTACTCTTGAAGATGCTCCTAAGGGACTGAGGGAACGTTTTAACCTAGACAGGACCAA